>NC_044382.1:134483423-135758780 GCF_006542625.1 Nomascus leucogenys | reverse complement strand
AGGCTTTGTTCTTTGTAAGTTGGTGCTAGGAGTGGGTAAATGCTTCATGCAGCAATGTATGAAGCCATTATTTGTTTATTGCAGATAAACTTAGCAACCTAGGAAATACTGGGATAAGCAAGACAATCATAGTCTCTGGCTTTATGGTATTTAGAGTCTAGTTATGGAAACAGACTTAAAATAATCACACAGATGCAGTCAGTTGCCAACTGTGACAAGTATTATGAGGGAATGACACATGGCATTCTGAGAGCTTATGATAAGAAAAGTGACCTCATTAAGGAAGTTAGGAAAGATTTTCACAGTTGAAGGGAATCTTAGGGATAAGAGGCATTAATTAGGTAATGCAGGGAGAAAAGAGCATTAAGGCAGAGGAAACACTGTGTGTAAAGGTCTTGCAATGGAAAGAGAAATGGTGAGCACCAGGGCCAGCTGGCCTCAGTCAGAGAGAGTGGGAGTCTGCAAAGACAGACAGAAGCCTGGTGTGTGAGGTGAAAAGCAATGGGAGGTGATTGTAATGATTTATGCAGGTGGTTAATAGGATCAGATTTATAATATTAATATTTATAGTGGTTAACATTTAGTACATGCTGTGGGCTAGGTATTGTTCTAGGTGTTTCGTATATATTAACTCATTTACACAAACAACAGCCCTATGAAATAGATATTATTGCTATTCCCATTATACATATAAGCAAATGGAGACTTAGAGCTGTCACCCTGCATGACGGTTAACTTTATGTGTCAACTTGTCCAGGCTATAGTACCCAGTTGTTTGGTCAAACACTAGCATAGATGTGCTGTGAAGGTATTTGTGAGTATGATTAACATTTATAATCAGTTGACTTTAAATACAACACGTTACCCTTAATAATGTGGATGGGATCCATGCAATTCTTTGAAGGCCTTAGAAGCAAAGACTGAAGATTTCTGAAGAAGAAGCAATCATGCCTCAATAAAGCAACCTAGAAACCCTGCCTGAGTTTCCAGCCTGCTGGCCCATCCTGCAGATTTAGAACTGAAAACTATATGAACTAATCTGCCTGCATTCCCAGTTTACTGGCCAGCCCTACAGCTTTCAAACTTGCCAGCCCCTACAGTCATGTGAGCCAATTTTTTAACATAAATCTCTTTCTCTCTCTCATATATATAAAATATGTATGTATGTATATCCCATTGGTTGTGTTTCTCTCTGGAGAATCCTAATACACACTGGTTTTAATGTAGAGAATAAATTTAAGTAGGACAGAATGAATCCAGGAACACCAGGTAGGAAATTAATTCAATAACTTAGTCATGTTATGATGAGACCAGAGTAATGATGGCAGAAGCTGAGAGAAGAGGATGGCTCTAGAGAGTTAACATTAACAGGGTTTGGTGCTGGTTTGGATAAGGGTGGGAAAGTCGAGGGAGGTATTCAGGATGAGTCCCAGTTTTCAGTTTACAACTGGAAGGACTATAATGGTACACACTGAGTTGAGTAACCCTATATAAGGATCACTGATGTAAGGTGGGCAAATTTTACATGTGAGGTGGGGTGTTATTGTTGGTATCATGGAGATGTAGCTCTATTTGAAGAATGTTGAATTATTTGAGAGGCTTTTGAGATTTCCATGAGAATGCAGGCATATTTTGTTTTATTATGCTTTACTTTATTGCTCTTCTCAGACACCACACTTTTCACAAATTGAAAGTGTGTGGCAATCTTATGTCAAGCAAGTCTATCAGTGCCCTTTCCAGCAGCATGTGCTAACTTTGTCACATCTTGGTAATTCTTGCAATATTTCAAACTTTTCATCATTACTATATCTGTTACGGTGATCTGTGATCAGTGATCCTGATATTACTATTGTTATTGTTTTGGGGCGCCACAAATGGTACCCATATTAGACACCAAACATAGTTGGCAGTAATGGTGTGTGTGTTCTGATGCTCCAACCAACCATCTCTGTTTTCCTATATCTCTCCATCTCTTTGGATTTCCCTATTCCCTGAGACACAAGAATATTGAAATTAGGTCAGTCAATAACCCTACAATGGCTCTAAGTGTTCAAGTAAAATGAAGAGTTGCAGGTGTCTCACTTTAAATCAAAAGCCAGAAATGACTGTGAGGAAGGCATGTTGAAAGCCAAGATAAGCTGAAAGCTAGGCCTCTTGTACCATAGAGTTAGCTCAGTTGTGAGTGCAAAGGAAATGTCCTTGAAGGAAACTGAAAGTGCTACTCCAGTAAACACAAGAATAAAAAAGCCAACCCTGTTGCTGATATGGAGAAAATGTGAGTGGTCCAGATAGAAGACCAAACCAGCCACAACATTTCCTTAAGCTAAAGTCTAATCCAGAGCAAGGACCTAATGTTCTTCAATTCTAGGATGGTTGAGAGAGTAAGAAAGCTGCAGAGGAAAAATTGTAAACTAGTAAAGATTAATACATGAGGTTTAAGGAACAAAGCTCTCTCCATAACATGAAAGTGTAAGGTGAAGCAGCAATTGCTGAGGTAGAAGCTGTAGGAAGTTATCCAGAAGATCTAGCTAAGATCATTGATTAAAGTGGCTACACTAAACAACAGCTTTTCAATGGTGGCAACACAGCCTTCCACTGGAAGAAGATGCCATCTAGGACTTTCCTACCTAGAGAGGAGAAATCAACGCCTGGCTTCAAAGCTTCAAGGGGCAGGCTCACTCTCTTTTTAAGGGCTAACTGCAGCTGATAACTTTCTCATTTATCATTCCAAAAATCCTAGGGTCCTTAAGAATTATGCTAAACCTACTCTGCCTGTGCTCTATAAATGGAACGACAAAGTCTGGTTCATCTGCTTACAGCATGCTTTACTTGATATTTTAGGAACACTGTTGAGACCTACTGCTCAGAAAGAAAGATCCCTTTCAGAATATTGCTGCTTATTGGGAATGCACCTAGTCACCCAAGAGCTCTGATAGAGATGCACAAGATTAATGTTGTTCTCATGCCTACTCACATAACATCCATTCTTCAGTACATAGATCAATAAATAATTTTGACTTTCAAGTCTTAATATTTAAGAAATACATTTTGTCAGGCTATAGCTTCCATAGATGGTGATTCTTCTGATAGATCTGGGCCAAGTAAATTGAAGGCCTTCTGGAAAGGATTGACCATTCTACACTAATTAAGAACACTTGCGATTCATGGGTGAAGGTCAAAATATCAACATTAGCAGGAGTTTGGAAGAAATTGATTCCAACCCTCAAGGACAACTTTGAGGGGTTCAAGACTCCAACAGAGGAAGTAACTGCAGATGTGGTGCAAGTAGTAAGATAAGTAGAATTAGAAATAGAGACTGAAGATGTGACTGAATTGCTGCAATCTCATGATAAAACTTGAATGAATGAGTTGCTCCTTGTGGATGAGAAAGATTTTGTGAACATTGTGCAAATGACAAAGTAGAATTTAGAATATTACATAAACTTAGATGATACAGCAATGTCAGGGTTTGAGAGGATTGACTCCAGTTTTGAAAGAAGTTCTGCTATGGGAAACATGCTATTAAATAGTGTGGCATACTACAGAATCTTTCAGGAAAGCAAGAGTCAATCAGTGCAGCAAACATCCATCACCACCACCCTGACCAATCAGCAGCCACCAACACTGAGACGAGGCCCTCCACCAGCAGAAAGATTACCACTTGCTGAAGGCTCGGATCATTGTTAACATTTTTTAGCAACAAATTATTTTTAAATTAAGGTATATACATTGTATTTGTTATAAAAGTTATAAAGGTTGTTACAAAAGTTAGGCTCAAAAGTTATGTTAACATTGTTATAAAAGTTATGTTTATTCTACAGTTTATTAAGTGTGGAATAGTCATAAACCCGTAAAGCTATTGCACACTTAATAAATGATAGAATAGTGTAAACGTAACTTTTATATGCACTGGGAAACCAAAAAAATTACTGTGACTCAGTTTATTGCATTATTTACTTTACTGTGGTGGTATGGAATCAAATCTGCAGTATCTCTGAGGTATGTGTGTATGTGACTTGGAATTTGGCTATATGGGTGTGGTGCTCAGTCAAGGAGGTCTAGGTTAGTTATGCAGGAGTCACCCCTTATCTGCAGGGGATACTTTCCAAAACCCCCAGTGGATGCCTGAAACTGAACGCTGTAGATATTTTACTGTGTTTTTTCCTATACTATACATACACACCTATGATAGAGTTTTGCTTATAAATTAGGCACAGTGAGAGATTAACTATTAATAATAAAATAGAAAAATTATAACAATATATTGTAATAAAAATTATGTGACTGTGGACTCTCTCAAAATTATCTTATTGTACTCTACCATGGGTAACCAAAACTGCAGAAGGCACAACCATGAACAAGGGGGTACTACTGTACAAATCAGGAAATCATCTGCAGATAATGGTAAATGAAGGCATTTAATTGAAGAGATTGTCTCTGGAAACACCAGAGAGTGAAAAGAGAAAAAATGCATAGGACTGAGCTATGAGGAACTCCAGGATTTAATGAAGGATCAAGAAGGATGAGCCTGCTAAGACAGAGAATGAATGGAAGGATGGGGGTTTGGAGGAAGGAATCAAGAGAGTGTTATGGCCTGGAACCCAAAGGAATAGTGTTTCTAGAAGGGTGTGATCAACAGTGCTGCAGGCTGCTGAGTGGTCAAATGCAATAAAGGTTTAAACGGTTTAATGATGAAGGTGCATGGTGCCTTTGGGGAGCTGGGAATAGAGTCATTCAAAGGGTGGGATGAAAAGTGAGTGGTGCATAAACACATAACTAGACATCTTTGGAAGTACACAACACCTGGAAACGGTTATCTCTAAGAAGGACTATGGGGCTGAGGGAAGGGTTGAGAGGGAGAATTCTCACTCCAGATGTTTTGTTTGTTTGTTTGTTTTTTGAGACGGAGTTTCACTCTGTTACCCAGGCTGAAGTGCAGTGGTGTGATCTCGGCTCACTGCAACCTCTGCCTCCCAAGTTCAAGTGATTCTTCTGCCTCAACCTCCAGAGTAGCTGGGATTACAGGTGCCCACCACCACATCCAGATAATTTTTGTATTTTTAGTAGAGACAAGGTTTCACCATGTTGGCCAGGCTGATATCAAACTCCCGACTTCAGGTGATCTGCCTGAATCAACCTCCTAAAGTTTCGGGATTACAGGCATGAGCCACCACGCCCAGCCTCCAGGTGCTTTCGATGCTTTGAATGTTGTACACTAGGAATGTATTAGCTATAAAAATTGTGAAATTAAAAAAAGGTGGCTGAATTTAACAAATGTGGTCAGGAAGTGTAGACAACTTGTTAAGAGTGCTTGGTTCGGAAAGGGGTATGTGTTTGAGAAAGGGAAGAATTTTTAACATTTTTTAATTATTATATATGTGGTAAATGTTTCGAAGGGATACTGAGGATCCCATTCTGGGTAGCATATGGGGCATAGATAGTCCCTAGAATGAGGTGGTAGTCCAGTTGCTGAAACTTCTGCTGCTGTTAACTTGGTAGAATATTCTGGTGGACGGTAAACATCTGGGTTGGTGCAAAGATTCAGACTCTTTCAGCATGGGGATAGCAGCTTTTTTTTTTTTTTTTTTTTTTTTTTTTTGAGACAGAGTCTTGCTCTTTTGCCCAGGCTGGAGTGCAGTGGCGCAATCTCGGCTCACTGCAAGCTCCACCTCCTGGGTTCACACCTTTCTCTTGCCTCAGCCTCCCGAGTAGCTGGGACTACAGGCGCCCGCCACCACACCCGGCTAATTTTTTGTATTTTTCAGTAGAGACGGGGTTTCACTGTGTTAGCCAGGATGGTCTCCATCTCCTGACCTTGTGATCTGCCTGCCTCGGCCTCCCAAAGTGCTGGGATTACAGGCGTGAGCCACCGGACCTGGCCCTCTGCTGCTTTGGAAACCGAAATTTGCTAGTGCCCCAAGGAATTCTCCCTGCCCTTTCCTGTGCATCTCAAACTCTCAACTCTCAGTGCAGGGAATGTACATCTGACTGATCATATTCTTTCATCCAGGCTGCAAGGGACATTGGCCTGCTTATATGGTGGGCTCTGCTTTCCTTGAAGACCTATAGAATGGAGAATTTCCTTATTATAGGTAAGGGGTTCCAAATTCTGGGAAGCTAAAATATCCACCAAGATGCCTATTGCACACCATGGAGTACCTTTGTGAGAATCAGCAAAAGATGCCCATTGAGATAGATGCATTCTTATGCATTAGCCCTGGGAGTACCTTTAAGAGAATTTTTAAAAATTACTCTTTCTCTGGGAGGATCCTTTCCTGAGTCAAGGCACTCAGACCAGCAGAATGTAGCTGAATTTTAGTCCCCACTTGCCCCTGAGCTGGGTGCCCTTGTCCAAATATATGCGGTGTTCCTGGTGGCTGTACACCTGCCAGAGATAAGGGGATTAAGTGTGATCATGAAACCACATGCATACAGGTTCAGGCGGCAGCACTGATCCCAAGCTCTATAATCCATAAGGCCTTTATTTTACAACCAGCCTTAAAGCCATAAACTACTGTTGCTTTACAGTCAGTTAGCAGATGTTATCAGAAAAGGCAGATAAACCCTCCTTTATTTATTTTGTTGTTGTAATTCTCCAAGTGTGGATCTGAGTAAGTACAGAAGTCTGGTAGGTATAATAAATTCAACTGATCTTGTTTTCACTAAAGACTTGAAGGTCTTATTTGGATTTTCTGAGTGGTATCCTGAGAGATTCTTCTTCACAAAAAAATTTTCTCAGGCTGGAGCCTGAGCTGTAAGTCTTGATTTAGTTTAGGAAACAGGACTGGCTTTAGGGAAAGGTATTACTGAGAAGTTGATTTGTTTCTGCTTCCTCGGTCTTGTATCTCTCTCCACCTCTTTACGAGCCTTACAAATCTCTAACCTAAGTCAAGTATAAATTACTCATTTGGCAACATTTCATTTTCTTTTACAGGCTATAGGAGCCTAAGGCCAAAAATATGAATCTCTAATGATGGTATTTAGGTACTTGTAGGCAGTGGAGGAAGGTTCTCCCAGGGCCAATGAAATCACTCTTTTGTCCCAGGAGAGCCAACTCTTTCTACATTCTGGAATTTTTGAGGCTATCTTCCAGACATTCTCTTGAACAGAGGTGAGCCAGGCTGGACAGACCTCTGGAGATCACCCTAGATCAGAGTGGTCAGTTGAAGTCAGCCTCCAGCCCCTGTGGCTTGTGGGCTGCTAAGTTGGAAGTGCTGAGGAGGTGGGAATCCTGGCTGTAGAACTGGGGAGAATAAGGCAGTCTAGGCTTACTAATTTCAAAAAAATTCAATGTCTTTTTTTTTTTTTTTTTTTTTTTTTGAGACAGAGTCTTACTCTGTCGCCTAGGCTGGAGTGTAGTGGCATGCGACCTCAGCTCACTGCAACCTCTGCCTCTTGGGTTCAATTGATTCTCCCACCTCAGCCTCCCGAGTAGCTGGGATTATAGGCACCTGTCATCATGCCCTGCTAATTTTTGTATTTTTAGTAGAGATGGGGTTTCACTACATTGGCCAGGCTGGTCTCAAACTCTTGACTTCAAGTGATCTGCCCACCTAAGCCTCCCAAAATGCTGGGATTACAGGTATGAGCCACCACACCTGGCTATATAGACAGAATTTCTAATGTTTACACAGAAGCCTTTCTTTCTGAGTAGGTGGCAAACTGCTCCTTTTATATAGTTTATCTTCAATGTAAAATTTACATAACTAGTGTCTTTTCAAATTTAAATAATGGATACTGCCTTTTCTTCCCAGAACGACCTAAGTGTCTCTGAAGTAATAATGAGAGCTAATCCTTATTCAGTACTTTCTGCGTATCAGATACTATTCTAAGCACTTTACATATATTAACTCATAAGAACACGATAAGAATTTCATGTGATAGAGACTCTTATTAGCCTTTTTATTTTGCAGTAGAGGAAACTAAGGCACAGAAGATATGCCAAGGTGAGTGGCAGAGTTTAGGTGAGAAGTCACATCTAGTAAGTGGCAGAGATGGGTTTTGAATCCCTGAAGAGTTATCCGGCCTGAGCTCTTAATTGCTATTGTTGGACTGGCTTCAAAAACGAAAGCTACCCAGGCTCTTCAGGAAGAAAATATGAAGGCTAGAAGTAAGGTCAGGAGTTGGACAGCCAATGGATATCAGGTAAACTCAGACCAAGAAAATAAAAGTACAGAAATGCAAACAGGCCTAGGGAAGGAGGAAGTTCCAAGTTCACTCTCAAGTTGGGCAATGGCTAAACCCCTCTGTGTTCCATCTGTTGTGAAGTTGTTTTATGACCCTCTCAATAAAAGGACTGAGCCTGTGTGACCACATGAAGGGTTTACTATGGCACTGACTCCAGGAGGACACAGAAATGCTTCACAGACTGCAACCATGAGAGAGAACCAGGACCATGCTTAGGAGCAGTAATGATAAGAAAACTGCAGCCACTCAAGAGTTTGTCACCAAACATAGAGATTAAAAAAAAACAATAATTACTGTAATCCCAGCATTTTGGGAGGCTGAGGCAGGCGAATCACTTGAGGTCAGGAGTTTGAAGACCAGCCTGCCCAACATGGTGAAATCCTGTCTCTACTGAAAATACAAAAATTAGCCGGGTGTGGTGGCGGGCACCAGTAATCCCAGCTGTTTGGAAAGCTGAGGCAGTAGAATCGCTTGAATCCGGGAGGTGGAGGCTGCAGTGAGCATTTATTTATTTATTTATTTATTTATTTATTTATTTATTTAAGATGGAGTCTCACTCCGTTGCCCAGGCTGGAGTGCAGTGGTGCAATCTTGGCTCACTGCAAACTCCACCTCCCAGGTTCAAGTGATTCTCCTGCCTCAGCCTTCTGAGTAGCTGGGATTACAGGCGCCCGCCACCACGCCTGGTAATTTTTGTATTTTTAGTAGAGACGGAGTTTCACCATGTTGGTCAGGCTGATCTCGAACCAGTCCTGTTTTTTAAATAAAACTTTTATATTTTGCCAATCAGAAACGTATAAAATGACATATAGCAATTTTGACTTACTTTAGTTATGAAGGAAGTCAAACATCTTATCTGTTTATATTTTATGTCCATTAAATATGGACATACTGGGTTTAAACATTAAATTGGCTGTTTTCTCTTCACCTTCTATCATAAAGTTCCATATCTTTTGAAAGTAGATTGGTCTCTAAAAGAAATACTGTCAGCAGCAAAAATATAATGGACTATTCGCTATGTGAATTTCAAGGGAAGAAGCTCCTTGGAAGATGAGTTAATAATGGAGGAAAAATGTGAAAAATAATTTTGATTTTATCAGATGGCTAGGAGGCAAGGATATTCTAAACAGAGGAAACAGCATGAGAAATGGCATGAGACTGTGAAAGTATGGGTCCACCTCGAATGGGCAAAAGTGCATGGTGGAAAGCAATGAAACACAAAGCATAGCAAGAGATTAGATTGTGCAAACTCTTAAAGGTTGCACCATGGAAATTTGTTCTGTAGAAAATCATGAGTCATACTTTTAACCACTGGGTGGACATTTGGAAATAACACTGGATTGATGGGGAAAATAAACATGGGACCAGTTGAGAGATGATGAAGGCCTGCACAAGAGGGGGAATGTGGAAATGCTGAGCAGGGAAAATATTAATCGACCTTTTTCCAAGATAGAATTGATAGAATTTGGGAACCCGTTAGTTCTAGAAATGGGAACAAGGGAGGAATCACTGATGTTTCCCTGTTTTTTTTTTTTTTTTTTTGCTTTATTGACTAGGTGACTGGAAACATTTTTAATTAAAATAGGCACTATGGCCAAGTGTGGTGGCTCACGCCAGTAATCCCAGCACTTTTGGAGGCTGAGGTGGGGGGATCACTAGGGGCCAGGAGTTCGAGACTAGCCTGGCCAACATGATGAAACCCTGTTTATACTAAAAATATAAAAATTAATCAGGCATGGTGGTGAGTGCCTGTAATCCCAGCTGCTCAGGGGGCTGAGGCATGAGAATCGCTTGAACCTGGGAGGTGGAGGTTGCGGTGAGCCGAAATCCTGCCATTGCATGCCAGCCTAGGTGACAAGAATGAAACTCCTTCTCAAAATAAAAATAAAAACAGAATAAAATAGGCACTACAAAGAAAGACAACATGCTTTTGTGGGCGTGAGAGGTGTGTGGGGTGAAAACAGGTGCCAAATAAGTCCAGTTTTAACATTTAGATGCCTATAAGGGGTCAAGGAGAAGATTCAGCCTTGTTTCATGTATTCATTCATTTAACAATTTTTTTTTTTTGAGACCGAGTCTTGCTCTGTCGCCCAGGTTGGAGTGCAGTGGCACAATCTTGGCTCACTGCAACCTCCGCCTCCTGGGTTCAAGCAATTCTTCTGCCTCAGCCTCCCGAGTAGCTGGGACTACAGGCACACACCACCACTGCTGGCTAATTTTTATATTTTTAATAGAGATGGGGTTTCACCATGTTGGCCAGGCTGGTCTCAAACTCCTGACCTCGTGATCGACCTGTCTCGGCCTGCCAAAGTGCTGGGATTACAGGAGTGAGCCACCAAGCCTGGCCAAACAAATATTCTTTTATTATTGAATGCTACTTACCTAGGCCCTATTCTAGATTCAGGGCAGACCATTGCAAGAAAGACAAAGTGCTGGCTTTTATAAAGGTTACATTCTACTGAAAGTAGTTAGAATATTAATTTCAGGACAAATTTATGACACACAGGAATGATATCTTACTATTTGGGTACAGTGAGGTACCATTAATATGTATAGCACATACATGTCCCTCTAGACTCAGCATAATTTTTTCATGCTAAAGTAAGGGTTATAGCTTCTTTTTTAAATTGCATTCTGTTGTTTCTGTCTATCATCTATTTAAACCCAAGGTCTTGCTCAGCAATAGAATCTTCATTTATGACAAAATTCACATGGGAAACTAGCAAATACATTGAAATGATTTGCTTGATGACACATTTTTCAGATAAATCAGTAAACTGTGTTTGTTTGTTTGTTTTTCCTCTGAGCCTCACTTGTCTTATTTGTTCACTAAGGGGCTTGCAAATGCCACCTCCCTGAGCTCGGTCAAGTCTGTCCCGTGTGGTTTCCTCGTCCTATTACTTCAACTCTCTCCTCAGTACTATTCACAGATATAAATATGCTTAAGACTTTCCTTTCATATAAACTAATCAACAAAAGAACCACCTTCTTACTGCACATGCCCCTAAAGCTCTCACCCTGTGCTCTCTCATTCATGGCCACATGTCTTGAAAGGGTGGCCCACTCTTGTTATTTCTACTAGCAGCATCCCACTCACTCCCTGACTCTCCTCCAGATAGCTCCAGTCTCCATGACTGACATGGAGGCAAGAACATGGCTTCTTGCCTAATAGCAGCCATTTATTAAAATAAAAACTGCATCTTTCTTGCTTTTCTTAGATGGTGGTATTTACTTGTTTTATTCCAAATGCTGCTTTTTCAAGTCCATCCAGCTCCCTCTTAGTATCTCAGGGTTATTTGTTCTTCCACACATGACGCTTCTTAAGAACAGAGACTAGCAGTGCAATCTTGCTATCTTCAAAGAACCACAAAGAGAAGGGTGGCACCCTTTGGTTTAAAAAAATAATAAACAAATAACAAAAGTCAATTCCACTGAAATGGTGGCACAAGGCCATGTGTGGCTTCAGACATTATTTCCTCCTCCTGTCTTCCCAGGGTTTGTTGGTATTTTAGGGACACCTGCTGATGGTGTCAGCTGCCAGAATATTGCTGGCACCACATGGTACGAAACAACAAAAGAGCAAAGACAGGGCACTGTTGGCTGGGCTGCTCAGCAGGCTGCTACTGTGAATGCACAAAGAGCAGCCACACCATCCACATCCTGCTGCGTCCCCAAAATATCTCACTCATCCGCCACACAGCCCTGTCTCCTCACCCTTTGTCTCTGCTAGAGGGAAATCCAACCTAGTGCTGGATGAGAAAGATTCACCGGGTCGCTCAGAGTGACTGGGCAGGAGCAGACACCCTCACAAGGCAGGGGTGAGCATTCCAAAGAAAAATTGCCTAAGTTAAACCAAACCCTAAATCTGTCTAGAACTCAGGCTCTATTCTACTCAGCTCTGTTATTGTGAGGGTTGGCTTTGTAGTCTTTGTCAAATCCATTTCTGAAATCACCTGTCTTGCCCATCACAGTATCTTTCAACTAAATTGTCTCTAAATCCTGTTGCCTCATTAACAAGTTTAATCTACTTTGAAAATTAAACTTTGAGGCAAACAGGTATGAAATGATTAAGCTAGCACAGCTTCAGGTATAAATTTTCACTATGAGAACTGTATTCATTGCCTACTGCAGGATCTATCAAAGCACATATTCAATTACTGATGGCTTGCAAGATTTTTCCTGTCTTATGAGATGCCATAGAACAAGGCAAGGAGAAAGACACAAAAATGGGGGCATAAAGGCAAAGAAATATACACTGGCAGACTCTTGAAAAGGGATGATGTTGTTTGTTTTACATTTTTTATAGGGATGGGTTCAACACAAATTAAAATCTATGAAAATAGCCGGTCCGTATAATGTCTGGTAACCCAGGAATGCACACCTTTCTAATGTGCTAATAAAAAGAAGATTAAAATAGTTAAACTAGAATGTGGTTTTACATTTGTTTAAGCTACTTTTTTCCCTTCTTACATCACATAGAATGTTATCAAAGCTGATGGCATGAAGGAAAGGGAAAAGAAAGAAATCGCCTACATGAAAAACTGCAGACCGTGGGTAGGATCTGGTAATGTATTTCTTGCCTCTGGCTAAGTCAAGAGTTATTCTTGGGGCTGGGCAAGGTGGCTCATGCCTGTAATTCTAGCACTTTGGGAGGCCCAGGCAGGCGGATCACCTGAGGTCAGGAGTTCAAGACCAGCTCGGCCAATATGAGGAAATCCCGTCTTTACTAAAAATACAAAAATTAGCTAGGCATGGTAGCGCATGCCTGTAATCCCAGCTACTCGGAAGGCTGAGGCAGGAGAAGCACTTGAACCCGGGAGGTGGAGGTTGTAGTAAGCCAAGATCACACCACTGTACTCCAGCCTGGGCGACTGAGCAAGATTCCGTCTCAAAAACAAAACAAAACAAAACAAAAAAACAACAAAAAAAGAGTTATTCTTGGATAATTACTGTGTAAATGATAATAAAATCAACAATAGCTTAAATCCCTGGGAAAAAATTGAAGTCAGTAAGAGATTTAAAAAAAACTTTTGGCCAGCTGTGGTGGCTCACGCCTGTAATCCCAGCACTTTGGGAGGCTGAGGGGGGTGGATCACGAGGTCAGGAGATCGAGACCATCCTGGCTAACACGGTGAAACCTCATCTCTACTAAAAATACAAAAAAATAAAAAATTAGCCAGGCATGGTGGCAGGCACCTGTAATCCCAGCTACTCAGGAGGCTGAGGCAGGAGAATGGTGAGAACCCAGGAGGCAGAGCTTGCAGTGAGCCAAGATCGTGCCACTGCACTCCAGCCTGGGCGACTGAGCAAGACTCCATCTCCAAAAAAAAAAAAAAAAAAAAAAAAAAAAACTTGACTAAAATACAGCCCAGGAAATTAAGGTGATGAAGCAGAAAGTGTACACTATCACAGATGCCATGCAACTCCAATTCCTTGCACTTTTCGCCATAGGCACTATGTCCAGGAAGGCTGCTCCCAATAGGCCCTGTATAGTGGAAGTTGTAAGTGACAGTCTCTATTTCCATTTTCATTTCTTTTGATTGTTTCCTCATCCAGAGAATTAAGGGATTAGCCAGGTTGCATCTAAGACATCATAGCTCTGAGTTCTAAGATTCTAGTATAATCACTGAGGCCATCTAGAGGGGTGAACATGTTGGCCAACTCTAGACCAGTTAGCTTGCAGATGTGTAGCATTCACTACATTTCAAAAGTTTCAATTAGTTGCCAATATTTAAAAATTAGAATATTTTGTAGAAAATTACACGTGTATAACTGTTTTTGAAAGTAGGACTGGCTACATCGTTTTTGAAATCCAGTGCAAAATGAAAAGCCCAGGTACCTTTTGTTCAAAAATTATTAAGAATTTTGGCCAGGCACAGTAGCTCATGCCTGTAATCCCAGCACTTTGGAAGGCCAACGTGGGAGGATTGCTTGAGCCCAGAATTTCAGGATCAGCCTGGGGAAGATGGCAAAACCGCATCTTTACAAACAATTAAAAAATTAACTGGGCATGGTGGTTCACACCTGTCATCCCAGCTACTTAGAGGCTGAGGCTCCTAGGAGGATCCCTCGAAAATAGGAAGCTGAGTTAGCAGTGAGCTATGATAGTACCACTGCACTCCAAGCTAAGCCACAAAGTGAGACCTGTCTCTAGAAAAATTAAAAATAATAATAATAAAAAAGAATTTCAAGATGGGGACAGCAGAGCATCAAACCAGGTGTGGGTCCTTCTGAGTGCTGGCCCTGGGGCACTGCAGGGGATGCATGCCCTTGAAGCCAGCCCTGCTAGAAAATTCAGAGGAGCTGGCACCTGGGCCCATTTTCCTCACAAAAAGCAATGGGAGCTAAGTGGTGGCTCCCTCTTTAAAACAGAGCCTGTCTTCTCTGTGTTATCACAGCCTCTGTCACTCCCTTTTCTGTCCTCATTGAGGCCAAGCAACAGTCAGCATTCATCGTTGCACTTGCTCAGTGGATTTTTCACTGCAGCTTCACTGAGCTCATTTACACGACCTGCCTGGCCCCTGTAGAAATAAGAGCTGTTCCCTCTGGTCCAAATATTAAAACTGCCCCCATACCAAGGCATGCTTACTGATCACTCGTTGGGCTGGTGTCCCAAGGCTTGGGTCGTGGTTCATGACCATGGGAGCCACCCATACACATGTTGGACAACTTCTTTTGTTCTAAGACAGTGTAGTCAAGGGTGAGTGTATGTTAAGAAGCAGCTCAGCATGGACCACAGGGCGTCCCCACTCCACGACCTCAACATGCCTTTCTTGCTCCAGAGGGGTTACATGGAATAATGCAGACTAGGAGACAGATGAAGCCTCTTTCATTCTAGTATTCAAAGAAATCTACCATTTTATGAAAACTTGAAAGATTTTGTTCTAAAATGAAAACCAAGATTTAAAAAAAATTGGCAAACACAGATGCTAGTTTAAAAAATCACTCCCTGTTTGCAAATCAATGTTGCAATCACACAAAATGTTGAACATCAGTCATTCCCTTCAACCCCATCTGATGCACATCGATGAATCTTTCCCCTTAGAGAAAGTAATACACTTCGGGAACTCAGAGGACAAATTTGAAGGGCTCAGTTCTTCCAGGTTATAATATACTCCAAAATTATGTGCTTTGTTCTCTTGAGCCTCAAAATTCACCATAAGCTAAAAGTGTATTTCGGACTCCACTATAGCTGTTGCTCTACATTCTAATACTAATTTGCGTCTTAAGGGCACGTGCAAACTGAAGAAATGTCTCTCTGCTAACAGTTCCTTTTCCTCTTTGTTTGACATGATGTGTTCCTGGCACTCTAGAGTATTTCAATTTTTGGGACCATTTCCAGGTCACATCTTATTTCTGTACAAGATTTGTTCTATACAAAGCCTGAAAAGGCTCAGTGGTCAGGGTTCTGGTTGACTTGTTTTGCCAGATTTCTCCCACTTGGTCAACATTTTTACCTCACTTCCTAGCTGAAGCCTGTGCCAGTGCTTTTATATTCATCGAACTTAAAAACCCACCTGGTAAATATTTGGTAGAAACTTTATATGTGAGTAATTAAAAACATGATAGATTTAACCCTTAAGCGAGCAATATGATGAAACGTATTACTTTTTAATGCTTCTAATAACTCTTTCTCTTTCACTAGTCTTGCTCTTAAGCCTAGACAATGATGAATATTTTACATTTAGTCATAATAGGTCTTTTTCAAAAGGTGCTTAACTTCCTAGAGTCTTACTGCAGCTCAAAAAATGTGAAATAACTTAATAATTTAATAAATTAATAATTTAATAAAATAATTTTAGCACACCTTCATTTTTGTACTTTATTCTGTTCTATTGACATTTATGTATACTATTATAGGCACATACATTGCATGTTTTCCTATATGTGTGTCTTCATTTTGTTTACTTGTTTGGAATGTTCTAAGAAAAAATACTGCAAATGTGCTTTTCTTCTTTGAAGCTTTATTTCTACTCCACCCGTGCAACTACAGGGCTCTGTGTGTCCTGTGGTTACTCAATAAATATTAGGGATACAGAGATAATTAGACGATTATAAAACTTAAGCCAACCTCAAACTTTCTTCACTTCCTCTTTTTCTTTCTCAACCTTATACATTTAACTTCTTACCCAGTTATTTAAGAATGTCAAGTCCAAGAATCCTATGTAATGTTGCCTTCTAAAACAATGGCTGTATTTTCTACTTGTGGCTCTCATTCCTAGCCAGCAAGGGTAGGGGACTCTGGCTTCAGGTTTTCATGACAGCCACCCTCAGACCTCTCAAACTGAAACATCAACCTTCACCCTCAGGGGCTTTGCTAGCCATCCTAAGTGAGTCTGCAATAATGGCTCACATTTGTTAAGTGTTTATTAAGTGTCATATGCTCTTTTGAGAACTTTACATAGATTGTTTTATTTAACTCTCACAAAACTTTATGAAGTAGGTGCAAATATTACCATAGTTGTTTGAGGCTCTGACGCATTTTTTTTTCAAATCTCTGAAATAAGAATTTGCCTTAAGATGGAGTATTGGCAGTATTTTTAAAAACTCTTATTTGTACATAAAAGGATGGTGTGTATATATATATATATATATCTCTTACAATATATATCTTATATATATTATCTTACAATATATATCTTATATATATTATCTTACAATCCATAGAATCTTAGTTTGATGAAATACAGTATCCCTATTCAATTGGCAAGGATACACAGCTCAGAGAAGTTAACCTAAGGTCATGAGGCTGTACAGCCATTCCAGAGCCCAGTCCCTTGACCACTTCCCTGCAATGTGGTGTAATGGTACTTGCCACTTTTCTCCATAATTATATCTTTATAAAAATATTCTAATTTATTATTTTAAAAACCAATGATTATTTTTATTTTGTGATTTAAAAGTTGACCTCTATTCATTATAAAAACTTTAAAAACAGAAAATTTAAGAAAGAATTATAAATCACCTGAAATTCTACTAAGATTACTATTGCAAACATTTTGGTGTATTTTCTTCCTGGCTTTTGTTTTCTTATGTACATTAAAACATACTTTATAACATTTGTAGCATACTAATATAGCATTTGTAGTGATGTGGTTATCTGTCCCTCTCTTTTCACTGAACACTGAATGATGACCATTTCCCCTTGCTATTATATGTTCTGTGAGAACATGACTTTGAATGGTCATTTACTTCCTCTTGTGGAGTTGTACTGTAATTTAACACTTAGTTTGTTTCCAGTTTTTCTCCTTAAGCACGTGTAATAGGTAGCCTTATTATTACCTTAGCATTCCAAGAACTGTTTATACTTATTTTTAAGTTATCAGGCCTTTCTCAGTTTATCAAGAGAATTAAGAGTGTATACCTTCCATATGGAGGAAGACCTATGAGTCTTAAGTGTCTGAAAAATCCAGGGTTCAGGTGAAAACCATTTACCCAAAGAGAATAACAGCTTCTTGTGGAGCTGCTACTTGGCATTGTTCGGCCTCCTTGGGAAGGGATTTTATTCTCATGGGAAGAGGCCCAGGCTGTCAGTGTGTTTGAGGCTGAGTTACCCTAGCGACAGTCTTTGCTGCCTACCAGTTCTGGTCACGCCACTGAAGTACAGGCTACACACGCTGCTTTCACAGTGTTGAGGAGAGAGTGTGGGATACATAGAAAGAGTGAATATGGAAACTGGGGTCTAGGCAATCTGATGTGTACATTTTTAGCGCTCTTGATCTTCTGAGCCTCATTTTGTTTTTCACCTCTTCTCAGTACTGGCAACAAGGAGGTGAAATGTACAAGTAACCATCATAGCAGAACTCAGTCTTTAAAAAAGGTTTCAGTAGACCTAAGAAAAGGAAGTTTAAGAGAGACCATGGGAAGACTGCACATTCTTGACAACCCATCCACCTATACTCAGAAAGACATTCTGTACCTATTCCACCTACAGAAAATAAACACTGTCAATTGTGGCTTTTATTTCCTGAGTACATACATGTTTACTAATATAATTAAAATGCATATTGAAAATTAATGTCCCCTGAAGACTAAGAGGTATTATTTTCTCAGTATCACCAATTAAAAGTCTTTTATAACATCTTTCCATTTTCAGTTGAACAATTTAGAACTCTTTATGTGACCATGACTGTAATTTTCCCTAAGTGAAACAAAAACACATTATTCTTGTTATGTCCTTATTAATACTCATGCTAACTATATGTGACATTGTGCTAAGTGCTGTAGAAACTAGGCTTCTTGCTTTCCCAGAGGCTACAAATTGAGGCAAAGTTTGAAGGCATCGTAGGACTCAAGGAGATGAAAGAAGAGTGAACAGGGTTGCTTACCCATGCAGGATTGAGAGTTGGGTAGATAACGTCTCTTTGCACAACCAATACTTAATAGAGAGTTCACATTTCAGAATCTACGTTATGGAATCTGGCCTAATTCTTTTTTTTTTTTTTTTTTTTTTTGAGATGGATTCTTGTCTGTCACCAGGCTGGAGTGCTGGAGTGCAGTGGTGCAATCTCAGCTCACTGCAACCTCCGCCTCCTGGGTTCACGCAATTCCTTTGCCTCAGCCTTCTGAGTAGCTGGGACTACAGGCATGCACCATCACGCCTGGCTAATTTTTTGTATTTTAGTAGGGATGGGGTTTCACCATGTTGGCCAGGATGGTCTCCCTCTCCCGACCTCGTGATCTGCCCACTTCAACCTCCCGAAGTCCTGAGATTACAGGCGTGAGCCACTGTGCCTGGCCAGAATCTGGTCTAATTCTTATTCATCAGTACAAAATAATGAAGATTTGTTTTGAGATAAATAGTGCCAATTTCCAGGTGGCTCTTTCCCATAGTAAAGTGTAATCCCTGTGCACAAAGTGTTTACACTGTGATATGGTTAGGCTTTGTGTCCCCATTCAAATCTCATATTGAATCATAATCCCCAGGTGTTGAGGGAGAGACCTCGTGGGAGGTGATTGGATCATGGGGGTGGTTTCCTCCATGCTGTTCTTATGATAGTGAGTGAGTTCTCACAACATCTGATGGTTTTACAAACATCTGGCATTTCCCCTGCTTGCACTTCTCTCTCACCTGCCGCTATATAAGATGTGCCTGCTTCCTCTTCCACCATGATTGTAAGTTTCCTGAGGCCTCCCCAGCCATGTAGAACTGTGAGTCAATTAAACTTGTTTTCTTTATAAGTTATCCAGTCTTGTGTATGTGTTTATAGCAGTGTGAAAAAGGGCTAATACAGTAATTTGGCACCTCAGAGAGTAGTGTACTGTGATAAAGATACCGAAAAATGTAGAGGCGATTTTGGAACTGGGTAACAGGCAGAGGATGGAACAGTTTGAAGGGCTCAGAAGAAGATAGGACAATGTGGGGAAGTGTGGAGCTTCCTAGAGACTTGTTGAATGGCTTTTACCAAAATGCTGGTAATGATGTGGACAACGAAGTCCAGGCTGAGGTTGTCTCAGATGGAGATGAGGAACTCCTTGGGAAATGAAACAAAGGCACTCTTGTTATGCTTAGCAAAGAGACTGGTGGCATTTTACCCCTGTTCTAGAGATCTGTGGAACTTTCAAATT
The DNA here is from genome assembly GCF_006542625.1 of Nomascus leucogenys. Classification (NCBI taxonomy): domain Eukaryota; kingdom Metazoa; phylum Chordata; class Mammalia; order Primates; family Hylobatidae; genus Nomascus; species Nomascus leucogenys. The sequence continues at coordinate 135,739,025 of NC_044382.1, read as the reverse complement.
GAGAGAGATGATCTGAAATTGGAACTTATGTTTAAAAGGAAAGCAGAGTGTAAAGGTTTAGAAAATTTGCAGCATGATCATGTAGTAGAAAAGAAAAGCCCACTTTCTGAGGAGGAATTTAAGAAGTTGCAGAAAGTTGCGTATATAACAAGGAGCCAAACGTTAATCACCAAGACAATGGGGAAAATGTCTCCAGGGCGTGTCAGAGACCTTCATAGCAGACCCTGCCATCACAGACCCAAAGCCTAAGAGGGAAAAATGGTTTTGTGGGCCTGGTCCAGGGGCCCTCTGCTGCCCTATGCAGCCTTGGGACTTGGTGCCCTGCATCCCAGCAGTAGCTAAAAGGGGCTAACATACAGCTAAGGCCATTGCTTCAGTGGGTCCTATCCCCAAGCCTTGGTGGCTTCCACATGGTGTTGAGCCTGCAGGTGCACAGCACTCAAATATTGAGGTTTGGGAACTCCTGCTTAGATTTCAGAGGAGGTATGAAAATGCCTGGACCTCCAGGCAGAAGTCTGTTTCAGGGGTGAAGTCCTTGTGGAGAATCTCTGCTAGGGCGGTGCAAAGGGGAAATGTGGGGTTGGAGCCCCCATACAGAGTCCCCACTGGGGCACTGCCTAGTGGAGCTGTGAGAAGAGGGCCACCAGACCCCAGAACACTAGATGCACTGACAGCTTGCACCATGCACCTGGAAAATCTGCAGACACTCAAGGCCAGCCTATGAAAGCAGCTGGGGCAGGGAAGCTGTACTCTGCAAAACCACAGGGGTGCAGCTGCCCAGTGCCATGGGAGCCCACCTCTTGTATCAGTGTGGCCTGGATGTGAGACATGGAGTCAAAGGAGATCATTTTGGAACTTTAAGATTTGACTGCCCTGCTGGATTTTGGACTTGCATGGGGCATGTAACCTCTTCATTTTGCCCAATTTCTCCCATTTGGAATGGGATCATTTATCCAATGCGTGTACCCCCATTGTATCTTGGAAGTAACTAACTTGCTTTTGATTTTACAGGTTCCTAGGCAGAAGGAACTTGCCTTATTTAAGGTGAAACTTGAGACTTTTGACTTAGTGCTGAAATTAGTTAAGACTTTGAGGGACTGTTGGGAAGGCATGATTGGTTTTGAAATGTGAGGACATGAAATTTGAGAGGGGCTAGGATTGGAATGATATGGTTAGGCTTTGTCTCTCCACCTAAATCTCATCTTGAATTGTAATCCCCAGGTGTTGAGGAAGAGAACTGGTGGGAGGTGATTTGATCATGGGGGCAGTTTCTCCCATGCTGTTCTTGTGATAATGAGTGAGTTCTCACAAGTTCTGATAGTTTTATAAGGGACTCTTCCCTCTTCACTTCACACATACTCTCTCTCTTGCCTGCCACCATGTAAGACATGCTTGCTTCCCCTTCTGCCATGATTCTAAGTTTCCTGAGGCCTCCCCAGCCATGCAGAACTGTGAGTCAGTTAAACCTCTTTCCTTTATAAATTACCCAGTGTTGAGTATGTCTTTACAGTAGTGTGAAAGCAAACCTATGCACATTCTAATAAAGGGAGAGAGATATTTCCAGAATTACTGTAAACCAAAGTGCCATTTGAGGAGGGCCAAAAGAGACATCCAGCATGCAAAGGAAGAAAACACTGTGTGTGTCCTCAGAGAAGACTGTGAAAGTTTATTAGGAATTTAGAAACTGGGCAAAAGGAACATGCTGAGAAAAGTGAAAAACATCAGAGTGAATTTGGGAAACCTTTCAGATTTTGTGCTGACTGCTGTACCATATGGAGTGTTTCCTGATGTGTAAACTGGACCAATTTTATCCTTAATATTTTAATTTCAATAAATATAACATTTATTTGAGGATCTAAATTTCCTGTAAAATTTGATGCAATTTGTCTATACCTAATACATACCACAGAACCAAATAGAAAGAACTTTAGTTTAAATAATTTTCTTTTCATCCTGCCTTTTAGCTTAAATAGGATTTAAAGACATGATCATTACTTTTATTTCTTTTCTCAAGTTGCATATGCTTTCTGAGACAGTTGATAGACTGGCTGAAGAGAAAGAAAATGTTTTGGAACCAATTTCATTTTAATATTTTCATGTCAAGTTTACCAATAGCCTAAAAATCTGCTTTTCTCTGCTTTGTTAAAATATATATATATTTTATATATATACATATATACACACTGGCCCATTTGTGCTACTGGCACACTTAACAACACACTGGGCCCTTTTTATTATTGCACAATCACATATTCTTCACTCATTAGATGATAATGTGTTTGCAGATTCAAGACACTCACAGCTGTTTTACTATTCTCTGGAGAGTTTAACAATTAGCAGCTGACCCTCGGGGAAGGTATTGTTTGACTGCGCCCAGGAGACTAGTGTTTGCACGCAAGAGTTGCTCCCTTTAAAAAATTCTGCTGGTGAGAATTTTGGCTTATTTTTCAACTTGAAATTCTTGCCTGCAAACATACTATGAATACCGCATGTAATACTATAAAACACATTTGTGTGTCTTCTAAAGTTTGTCTAAGCACTATAATTGATATTAAAGTTTTGCTTTTGTTATTGTTATTTTTTCCTCCACTTATCTTAGGTTCATTGGTTGGGGCCCTATAAAATAGACTGACAAGAGACAGATTAACGAGAAAAGCAGAAGTCTATTTACATGTCCATCTGTACACCGTACATGGGAGTATTGAGTTGATGAGTAACTCAAAGGAGTGGTTAGAATTTGAGCTTGTATAGTTTAACAAAAGAACAATAAATTTTTTAGACAAGTGACGAGACAAAGGAAAAAGACTGAGTTTCTAGGGCAACAAATTGTGGGAAGGTTAATATATGGGGGAACTAATGAAAGATAAGGGCTGGTTAGTAATCTGTTTTGTAGATTCCTCTAGTGCCATCTCTGGGCTGATAAGGGTCTAGGCACATCTCTGGTGATTAACTTCTGTCATTTGGGCAGAGAGGGGAGTAAGAATACCTTTACCAATTTATGTCCTGCTTTTAGACAAATAGGAAGAGGGAAGAGAGGCTTTTTTGTAGCTCAGTTGCCCTCGCTCAAAATAATTCTTATGTCACAGTGGCATATTTTGGAATGGCATATTCTCTTACCTTTCATCATTATGATTTCCATTTTCTTAAGCTGATCTCTAATTGTTACTTAATTGTGGATGCATGGTAAACATTCTGTAAGTTTTCTGGTGTATGATAGAAATTTTCAAGTTCTCTTGATTAAAAACTGAGACATTTTCTGAGACAGAAAATTTAACTGAATTGTTTTTTATACAGCTTATTCTAACACTTATTGCTAATTGCAGTGATCTGATCTTGCAAATCTAGAAAATATAGGTTTTCTATTCATAGGTTTATTAATTCTAGGAGCACAAACAGGTCATCTGCAAAGAAATACTAGCTTTCAGGCACAGGTACCCTCTGAAGATTAATAGAAATACAGCTTTGCTTTGGTAAAGAAAACAAACAAAAATATTATCCTTCTACCTAAACAACCATTCAAGTAATATGAAGCAATTGCTATATGTATGATGGTGTGTAGTATAAGGAGGATACATGGAACATAATGTCCTTGCTCTCAAGGAGTTTACTATTTTATATTTATAATGTAATATAAACAGAGACCAGAAGAGATCATTCAAAGAAGTTCAAATCAGTATTTATTTAGTGAGCTCTGCATGTGCCCACCATTGGACAATAGGACAGTGAATTAAAAGCCTAAATAATTTTGAAAGTGATGAACATGTAAAATAATTCTGACGAGATGCAATTTTAATAAAATAATTCAAACAATAAAAATGATAGAGTAGAGGTATAAATTATATGCCATAGGAGAATTAATTAGCTGATTATCTATTATTATCAACCCATTAGTGAAACAGAACAAGGCAGGACTGTGAAATGAGAAAGAAGGAGTTATAAGAATGTTAACACTTGAGTTTTGCTCCAAGCTATATTTTCTGAATAAGAGCTACACAGACAATAACCTAAGAGTAAGATCATCTTTTAGAAGAGGGCTAAGCCTTTTAATGTGGCCACGATTAAATTTTTCCCTCAAATTCTATCAGCCTGCAGAATAACTCCTTTCTTTGGCTTAGTGGAGAATATTATAATTGCTTGAAAAGGTTAGCTATTCTGGCTACAGTTTCAATATTTAGGAGATTGAAGCCCCAAGATAACCCACAGTAGACAGGACTTGCTGACACATGTAACATAATTTAAAGATGCCCATGCTCCAGGGAATTTTCGTTTGGTTTGGTTTTTAGCTAGATGTGAACGTGAACTAGATATAAATATACAGTTTGGGTTTTGGTGTTTGGTTCAGCTCTTATTGGTAACTTATATATTAAATATACATGTATGCATGTGTGTGTGTCATATTTATTTACTAAATTTGATATCTACTTTGTTCTAATCCCCGGTTCTGCTTTCCCTTTTCTTTTTCCCCCAGAGGCAATCACTATTCTGAGTTCTGTAATTTTTTCTGTGTTTTTTAAAAAAGTTCTTACTCTATTTTGTTCCACTGATTCTTTTACATATGCCTTTATCACAGGCATGTTTTATGCCCTTATCATATATCTTTAAAAATTTTCACGTTAATGAGATTATACTGTCTAGATCATTTTGCAGTGATTCTCCTGGTGCAGGAGTTTCTTCAGGTTACATACACAGAAGTGGGATTGCACAGATAGAGGACACGTGCATTTTCATCCGAATCAGAGTTTGCCTCATGGCTCTAGAGTGATTCTGCCAATGTAAACTCTTACCAGCATTTTGCAAGACTTCCTATTTTTCACTTCTCTAGTATTGAAGCCTCTTCTATTTTATCCAATCAGATGAGTGTGAAATTGTACTTCACTGTACTAATTTCTGTTTTCCTGAATTTGCTTTCTCTTATCTTTGCTTATTTTTCTACTGGGTTGTTCTTTTTCTTTTTCTTTTTTAGAAATTGATTTGCCAGGGTTCATATTTTTTTCTGTTCCTTTAATTATTTAATTCCTTCTATTTATTTGAATTTACTAAGCTATTTTTATCTTGTATTTTTAAATTAGCAATTTAACTTATTTACCGTTTTAAAAAACTTGCAATTAATGTTGTATCAAATTAAGTTTTATTTCACAAGATTTTTTGACATAATATTCTTATTATGTATTTTTTCTGTTTTCATAATGTGAATTGTAATATTTAAAGATATGTGTTAATCAGCAGTATGTGTGTACATATGTGTGTATGTATACTTTCAAGTGTATTTTTAATTATGTTTATATTAATGAATTTGAATATGCTATAATAGTTGAATTTCTATCATTAGGGGTTACCTTTATGTATTCATTTTGTTTATTTCCAAGACTGTAAATAAGTATGTCATAACCAGTGATTAATACCTCGATAAATTGTTTCCTTATCGGCATTATGTGATTATTTTCTAATAAGAACTACTTAAAAAATACACACACACAATATAGGCATTGAATTTTGTTGGGAAGAAAGTAATGTGAGAAAGCTCAGGCTATAAAAATGCCCAACGTGCAACATGGGTTGTTAATTCAACGATTGGAGATGTGCACGCACACACACACGCACACGCACACATATACACATGCACATACACACACTTTTGAAGATTTTGAAGATTTTAAAGCACAATTTATTCTTATGATGATTACAGACTTGATTTTAAATGTTTAATTTTTACTACAATTAATGCCAAAATCTTATGAACTTAATATAGCTTTTCTTCATTTTTAATAGGATAAGAATACAAAATCTTCAAGATAGAAGACACAGTATTTTAGGAGAAAAATTTGTTTTTAGGGCTTAACCTCCTAACTCAACTGGAATTAGAATGCCTCTAGTACTTATTTACAGAAAACATGAGCTGAGCTGCAGCTTGTACAAATTTAGAAGTGGCATCCCTCAGAATTAACCATAAATAACTCGCCAGCCCTGGAGTTTTGCCTCTTTGCTAAGCTTGCTAGGTGAGTTTGCTGAAAACAGAGCATTAACAGATACTCAGTTAGGATTTCCATAGGTTGCCAAAATATGTCCTTAAGCTGTGGTTTAACATTCTATGTTTAGATAAATTTAAATTTTTACTTTTTCATAAAGAAGAATAGTTTTATTCGTTTTTAAGTTCATTTGTAGATTATAAAGTCATAGGGGTAGAAGGAAACTTCCCTTTTTTTTTTTTCTCAGAAACTTTTAGCATTGTTCTTAATCTCCTGCATGCAAACTTGAGGCAAGAGAATGTTGTGGGCCAAATTGTGTCCCCCATCTCACAGATTCATATATTGATGTCCTATCCCTCTGTACCTCAGAATGTAACCATATTTGGACATAAAGTCTTTAAAGAGATATTTAAGTTAAAATGAGATCTTTAGAGTGGGCCCTAACCCAGTCTGACTCGTGTCCTTGTAAGAAGAGGAAATTTAGGCACTAGACATGCGCATGTACAGACGGAAGATCATGTAAGGATGCAGCAAGAAGCCTGCAAGCCAAGGAGAGAGGCCAAACCTCCCGGAAGCTTGATCATGGACTTCCAGCTTGCATAATGATGAGCAAATACATTTCCATGGTTTAAGTCACCCAGTCTGTGGCATGTTGTTATGGCAGCCCTCACAGACTAATACACAGGGCAATCATTCCTTTTCTTCAGTCTCTACAAAAATAATTGGAAACCACTGACCTTAGAAGCCCAGTCAGGGCAAGAATGTATCTCCCAAACTCTTGACTAAAAATCAACCAGAAGAACACAAATGTGTGCTACAGGAATCCTTGATTTTTTTTGAGACTGCGAAAGGCATCTGTGTATCTTTTGCATGTGAGCTTTGCACTGTTTTTCCCCCTTTGCTATATAAGGTGTATCATGACTTGACAATGTAGACTGTTTTAAAAACAGTTCTAAGTCTTAGAAAATAAATTTAGAATGAATAAAAAGTAGGTAATAAATATCAGTTCACATTTTATTTTTCATTCCATTTCACAATGCAAATTTTTGGGAAAATGGATAATTTATTAAAAAATAGAGTAAATTTTTTGCTTCACGAGTCTACTCAAGCCACCGGTATGTTATTCTCATTTGTTAAAGATCCTTTGTCTGTGTTTGTGTTGTTATTAGTAACAGTTGTGGGGGCTATAGTTGGGGAAAGATAGTGCCATGTCCCTGAGCTATATTTAATTGACTCCATAAAAATCAACAAAGACACAAAAACACTAATTCTGGAAATTAGTAAACTGAGAATTAAGTAACCTTTAAAAAATAGACCAATAAAAGCCCACTAAGATGTTGTACTTCTTCATGCATCTAATTTTCTTTGCAAATATTTTATGAGATTGGAACTATTTCATTTTTTGTATATTAAAACTATATTTCATGGTGTAGGTGCTCTTCACCTAGCTCCTCCTATAGCAATTTCTTTTATTCCCTGCTATTCTTTTCTCTTTGATTCCCAGCAATAAGGTTAAAAATAAACAAGCTCATTAGAAATTATAGTGCTGTCATAGATATTTGAAAGACAAAGGTGGGAGATGATATTTTCCCCTTTGAAGATTCCAAAGGATGTTTATAAAGCTAATTACCAAAAAACAATTCTAGGAAAACATATAAAAGAGGATCTAAATTTCCCATTTGTTTCCTTGACTTGTATTTAAAACTGTTTCCAATCCTGTTTGCACTTTCTTTTTCAGATCTGTATTTTCAACTTACTCTTGACCACCACATGTACTTAGATATTCCAAAAGGCAGTGTTTTCAAAATCAAATTCAGCCTACTCTCCAGCCTGCTCCTCAACAGACTCCCCCCTCTCCATGACTGCTGCCACCTTCCACTCTCTGGCCCAAGCTCTTGGAGCAGCATACAGGGTTCTCCCTCTAGACATCACCTATCTCTCACCATCCCACCCACATGGCTTCCGTGTCTATCCTCATTACCTCTTTCCAAAGGAGAGCCAATATCTGCCCCCAACCAGGTTTGCTGCAGTAGCTAACCTTGGCCCATGCTCTCCAATCCTCTCTCCACATTGCTTCCAGTCTGTTTCTATAATACAAATCTGACTATATCTAAAATCACCTGATGGCTACCAACTGCTCTTGGCGATGCTTATCTCCTTACCCTTATTTCTGGACAACTTTCTGTTCCAAGAAATGCCCTTATTCATTTTCAAAGGACTAAATATAATACCCTTCCCCTTGATATTCTCACCTGGATTCCTGTGGGCACTTCATATTTCCACTTATATGTCATTTTTTCTGAGAGACCTCCCCACCTGCTCTCAGGCTTAATTAGGGGCTATTCCCAGATGTTGTCACAAAGATGCATATTTACCCTGTCTTAGCATGCTACACTCTGCCTTGCAAATGTTTGTTAATTTGATGGTGTCCTCCAATGGTCTGAAAGTACCGGAAGAGACACAGACAATCATCTTCATGTTGTTTGTCACTATGTGTGCACAGAGCCTGGCTCATAACAGATGATGACTAAGTATTTATTAAATGAACATGAAAATAGTAATTGGCAAACAAAGATCATACTACTTCTAATGAACCTATTCTTTTGTCTTTTTGTTAGTAGTCTACCAGATGACTCGAAGATGTGATGCATTTTTTCCTGTGGTTTCTAATTACTCAAGAGAAGCTTAACCTTTTCTCGAGACCACATATATAGAGCTTGAAGGATGCTTTAAATTTCTTGAAATGATTGAGTGAAGATTGAAAAATGAATCATGGAGTCAAGTTTTCAAATTCTTAGCAAATTGTTGGGCGCGGTGGCTCATGCTTATAATCTCAGCACTTTGGGAAGCCGAGATGGGCGGATCACCTGAGGTCAGGAGTTTGAGACTAGCCTGGCCAACATGGTGAAACCCTGTCTCTATTAAAAATATGGAAATTAGCCAGGTATGGTCGCAGGCACCTGTAATCCCAGCTACTCAGGAGGCTGAGGCAGGAGAATCGCTTGAACCTGGGAGGCGGAGGTTGCAGTGAGCAGAGATGGCGCCACTGCACTCCAGTCTGGGCAAGAAAAGTGAGCCTCAGTCTCAAAGGAAAAAAAAATTCTTAGCAAATAATGGGTAGGAAATTGCTGACCTTGATGAAGGATTTTACATGGGTAGAGTTGAGGTATATACCTCTCATTTTTCTGTCTAGGTACTGGTAAGACTGCACCAGAGGAGTTGGAAGTTAGCATTTGACCAAATGATCAAGTTGAAGGGAAGCATTAATTTATTGTTTTGACATTTATATGTTGGTCCAGTTATTTCAGGACAGCCCTTGCACATTGCACAGCTGTGTCTGGGCAGGGGAGAACTGCTGAGTTAATGACAACAAACAGCACAAGGTGTTCTTCTGCAGACCACGCCCAATTCTTTTACACTCATTAAATATTTAAGAACAGATTGGTTCCATATTTAAAGACACCATAAATCATGCCAGCATAAATTACAAGATCTTTAAAATCAGACATTTCCAAGACTTTAGGCTAATCATTCGCCATTAGAATACTAAAAATAAGCTAATTTTCTAAACAACTGAGATCGGTTCTTTTTCTTTCAGGCTTTATTCCCCAAGGACACGGTGGATATTTTGTGTGGCCCAAGAAAAGCAGATGGTGGAAAAAAGCACCAGAAACTGGCCTTTGAAGTTTGCTACCAAGATCTAATATCTTGACAGACCAAATGGGTACTTGGTGCCTACTGAGAAATCTTTACTCCTTTTACTCTTCCTCAAATCAATGAAGGACAAATTGACTTCTCTGAAAAAGGTTAGGCTTTTTGGGACTTTTCCCTGCTTTGTGTAGTTTTTTTATTCTGTAGAGCTGGCCCAGACAGCCCTACAAATGTCTTACTTCCACCACATTTGGGAACGCAGGCCTCTATAGGTGACATAATTCATCCACTACACAAATCATGATCCATTCAGCATTTCCATATTATCTTGATTTGTCATATTTTAAAAATAAATATACACACAAGTTTTACTATTTGATTTCAAAATATCTGGAGAAAAGCACACTGATGAAAACATTGTTCCTCTTTTAAAAAATTACTCTATTAAACTTATCACCAAGGCATGGTCAGAACATTGGAGGTGGAGAAGCTTGAGAGATGGTCTTTATTCTTGTTCTCCTGTAAAATGATTTCTTTCTTTTTAAAAAATATTTTTATTTTATTATTATTTTTTCAACTTTTATTTTAGCTTGAGGGGGTACATGTGCAGGTTTGTTATCTGGGTATATTACATGGTGCTGAGGTTTGGGATATGAATGATCCCATCACTGAGCATAGTACCCAATAGTTTTTCAACCCTTGCCCCCCTCCCTCCCTCTCCCATCTAGTAGCCTCCACTTAAAAGTGAGAACATGTGGTATTTGATTTTCGATTCCTGCATTAATTCACTTAGGATAATGGCCTCCAGCACATTTTCTTTATCCAATCCACCACTGACGGGTCGATTCCATGTCTTTGCTATTGTGAATAGTGCTGTGATGAACCTACATATGTTTTCTCAGTAGAAAGATTGGTTTTCTTTTGGATATGTATACCCAATAACGGCATTGCTGGGTCAAATGGTAGCTCTGTTTTAAGTTCTTTGAGAAATCTCCAAACTGCTTTCCACAGAGGCTGAATGAATTTACATTTTCACCAACAGAGTATAAGTTTTCCTTTTCCTTTGCAGCCTCGCCAGCATCTGTTATTTTTTTGACTCTTTAACCACAGCCATCCTGACTCGTGTGAGATTGTATCTCACTGTGGTTTGAATTTGCATTTCTCTGATATTAGTGATATGGAACATTTTTTATGGTTCTAATCCATCTGTTTGATTCATTCCACCTTTCCAACTGAAAAAGAACCCAGTGACAACTTAGAAGAAAAAAATAAACAATTTGCAGTTTGAGCTTATACTATTAATGCTAATACTCATCAACCAAATATCCAAATAATGTTTAACCTAATGACCCTCAATAAATGACCAAATAATTCTCAACAAATTAAATCAAAAATGACAAAGGTAAAGTAACATCCATTTATAATTTAAATCCAAAAAAACGCAACAATTAAAAACCAAAAATCAGCTACTTGTTCATGTTCATAGAAGTAGCTTGCTAGTACTGCCAAGCATTGCATTAAATATGGAATATCTTCTTATGGAATATCTTCTTCCTTAAATTTTAACAATGTGCTAAGTTTAGTTGATGAGCCTCAAATATTAGTAATCTATAATCATCATCTTCTATTTAACTAGTAAAAATCTTTGGCCCTCCCTAAAAGTGAATGTATATGGATTGTACATAAAATGTACATCATTGGCTATAAATAAAAGGAAGAATGTGTATGTTTGGAGCAGTTAGAGACCTCTCAGGAGGAACCTCCCAGAAGCACCTAGGGGTGTGGGCCATTCTGGAAAACCCAAGTGTCATGTCCAGGAGACAGCTTCAGCCACTCATGCCATGAATGGAGGGATATAAACCTCTAAGAACTAGAGAAATTCCTGATGGAGCATAGTGGGCTGTCCTTGAAGTACTGGGATGCTGCTGAGAGGTTCCAGTCTTGCATCAACTTTGAACAAAATGGTCTATAAGGCTCCTGCTGACCTGAAAGTCACCACTTATGACTGATGAGGAGATATTTCTACTTAGAGTTTTAGCTCTAAGTCATATTTCAAAAGTTGTACTCTTGATGTTCTAAGACAGACACCACTAATACAACTTGTTAGCTTCTAGACTGTGTCTCTGAACTGTTACTCTATGCCATTGTGGGTGATGTGTTTTTATATTAATGTGTTTTAATAGATTAGAAAATAAGTAAATGCTGTTCTCAAACTTTTTCTAAGTGACTATCCATTCTTAGTCAATACTCCTCAAAACTCTTTAAGAAAACACTTGATGAAGATACATTAATTTTTTGTTTTCTAAGAGTATCAAAATCTGGTCAAAATGTTTGACAGCGCTATTGTGGTATTCCAGTTTAGGTATCCAGATTATCTTAAAGATGAAGCTTGCGTGCTTGAACAACTACCAAACTGGTCTTCTCCCATATTAAAAACTTTTAATCCCTTTCATTGCTTCTCTCGAAATAAGCATGTTTGGATTCAAGTATTTGTCACCAATACAACCTCATTTATCTTAGCACAGGAGGTGAAAAATAGGCTACTTCTTAAGGAGCTCTGTGACTTCCTGAATATTCTCTTTTTAAGACAGAGTGACCCTCAGGAGCCTGAGGAGAGAAGGCAAGGCATGCTGAGGTGATCCTACATCCTACACAGTCCACAGGGCTCCCATGCTCCACCAATCACAACGGATTTTTAAACAGAGATTCTGACTTCATCTTGATGTATGAGGCAATTTCTCAATTTAATGATATCCAAAATCTTCCCAGCTGTATCTCTGTCCTTGGGTCTGTGAAATACCATGCAAAAAGTGCTCAGAAAACACTCCTTTCAATGAAAGATTTGGGGAGTTTTGGAAATACTCAAACAAAATCCGTTTAATTTATATAAACCCTCAGTGAGAAAAGCATTAAGAATGGAAGTTTAGAAATAAAATTTTTCCACATTATTTCACAGGTTCTGTTTCCTTACTGAATGTTGCCTGTTGCTTTTATAAATAATATTCCCTCCAGCTGGCACGCTTAAACAGGATCCATTCAAATGGATTTCATGGGACATTGAGCAATTCCGGTACCTTTCTCAATCAAAACTAAAGGTTATATTATTCTCGCTATCCTTTTTCTTTCCTTTCTAGTGGCTAAGAAAGAAGTTGTTGATATTATTGTTAGTGTCTCAAGGAAACCCTAGCACAGCTGCTAATTGTTTTCTTAAGGGAAGGACATCTTTTAACCTTCATCCTGCCCTTGAAGATAGGCTCATTTAGGCCTAATATTTCCCTAAGGGCAGGTGGTAGTAATAGAAGTTTTTTGCCTTTCATTAGTTTGCTCTCATTTCTTTCCTGACTGTGCTTCATGGTTAGAAACCTTGCTATTAGGTGGAGGTGCACACACAGCTGATGTGGCCTCTGGTTGGTCTGTTGTGCTAGGTGACATGAGGACTGCACATTTTGGAAAAGTCCATGATTTCCATCAGCAAAGAAAAAATTGGTCAGTTGGCAACTAAAGGTCCAATCAATAATGATTCTTTTGTGTAGGCACAGTTGGAACAGAAAGCCTTTCACCAATTTTAATAACACTTCTGAAGCACGATTGTAGAGAGGCACTAAGGAAAATCCTTTGACCTCTTTGAGGCCTACAAGAAGGACTCTCAGGGTGACCCTAGGGTGACTCTGGAGGTCAGAGAGGGAATGAAGCTTTGAGGACAACTCTTTCCAATGAGAACAGTCCCACCTGTTGAATGGTTTTTTAGATATAAGGCAGAAACTCCAACAAGACTTCAAAATAGAAATTTATTGGCTGGCACAGGGGAAAGCTGGCCTAGTAGAGTTTAGCCACCTTTAATTCATAGGTGGAGAAAGGGTAGTTCATTAATAAAATAGTCTTCAGTGTGGGAAATTGAATAAGTAAAATCAGTGGTGAGAGAAGAATATGTTAAGAATCTATTAAAATGCGACACCCACTCGTGGCATAATGGAGACTTCTGGATAATCCCAAGGGCAAATGGATAAACCTGGCACTCAACAATCAAAAGCAGAGGGATTCTCTCTGATCCAAGACCTGGGCAGATGGTAGAGGAAAGAGGCGTGGTTGTAAACAGCCCCAGGCTCTGTCAACATCACCTGTGCCCACAGATTTGAAAAGACGGACTTTACCCATACAAACTGTGGGAGAGACACCTGTACAATGAGATTACTGTCGCTGCACTATTGCTGTCAGCAAGTACTCAGAGGAGAGGCACAAATCAATAAAACCCCATGAGAGATGCTTTTGGGGAGTAGCAGGTTTGCCTGGGTTGCCCTCTTGCGATGCAGAGCTGATAGGCAGGGTTATCTTCATCAGAGAGTAATGTGGTGTTTTTCTGGATTTGGGGCATTTCTTGAGGAGTGTTGACAGGGCCCTGGTTCTTTCTCTCCCTGGAAACCTTGTCTTAAGACCTGGAACCACGAGAAGATATCCAGCCTACAAGGCAGACTTGGTCTAACCCTGAAGCTAGGTGTCACTCACTGGGCCTAAGGGGCCTGAGGACTTGGGCAGAGCCTCCAACCCTGCAGCAAGAGCACTTCGTGCTTGAGGGCCATTTTATCCATTATCCTTTGGAAATCGTAGTCTGCAGAGACCTGTGCCCTGAAATCTTTCCTAAGACCCCTGAAGGAATGATCTTTGTCCTTCCTGGAGCCTCTGAGGGAGCGTCCTTCCACAGTTGCTCCTAGAGCTCTCTTTCTGACTCCCTGCACATCCCTGCTCTGACATCCACTCACCAGTGAGGACTTCCTGACCATGTCATGGCAAAGAATTACACACCCTGTCCCAGAACCCCTCCCCCTTTTAATAGTCTGTTTTTCTTTTTCTTTTTAGCCCTTTAACCATCTGATATTTCATACATTTACAAGTTTGTTTGCTTATTGTCTTTTTTTTTTTTACCCCACTAGGACATAAGTTCCTTGAGGATAGAGATTTAGTCTATTTTGCTTACTGCTTTGTCCTGCCATAGGCAGCCTGTAAATATTTTAGAAAGGAATAAATGAGATTTTAAGCAATGCTGTTAACTGTTTCTAATCTCTCTGTTTCCTAAGACCCATGGGCAGATTGAACCCCAAAAGGGATGAGAAATGGAAAAGGCTTTCTTCAGAGGACACAGCCTGAAAGCAGCCATGGTCCTGAGCCTCAGCAGTATATGAAGGGACAATGTGAAAGGCCCTTCGCTCTGAGAAGGGTGAACAGTTTTCAGTGTTTTCTGATTAGGTGTCTAAGGCAGGGACCTACCAAGCCCAGAATGTTGTCCCTGGAGTTGCAGTGGCAAGTTCCTGTTTCTTAGGAAAAAGCATGAAGACAACTGATTAAAAGTAGCCTAGGAAAATGCCAGAGTTCAGTAGTTACTAACCTGTGTCTAAATTTTAATTTCTTTAAATCTTCCCTTTATTGTCCCTTGATTTAACTTTTTGAGCCAATAGAGCTTGTGAGATATTTACAGTTAACTTCATAATTCAGTTGTGTGGGAAGATTCATAGTTGGCTGGATGTTATGTTAGCCCTTCTCTTCCACACTTTCTGGGTACCACCTTCTATTTCAGGGTCTTTATGGCAGTTATAGTTATGCTGCCATGGAAGAAATAGTCACCTACCAGGAAAGGGCCTTCAAACATCAATGGGTCTAAGGACCACCTGAGGAGGTAATTGATCTCCCAGGTTCCCTTTTTTTCTATAACTCTGAATTCCAGATGCCAGGGACAATAGGTACTGAGCGGGCTTTAAGACTTCCTGCAGGATGCCTGGGCAAATTCTTAGCTTCAACATTGGTAAAATGGAGATAAGCCCATAAAGTTCACAAAAGCCTAGTTGCCCCATACCAGATTGGGAACTACATTAAAGATCCTTAAAGTATTTAAAAGGGACTCATGGGATCCTTAGAAAGTTGAATTCTCCAATCTCTTGTCAACTTTGGATCAAGGCAGAGGGCTGACATGACTTTTTGGATTTCGTGAAAAAGAGGCTGTCCCCTAGATGAGTTTCTCCACCAAACACAGGATACTTTATATAAATCATAGCACCTTCTATTGTTGACAACATAACCTCTGTCAGTGGCAGCCTGAAGCCAGCTCATTTAGATTTGTGAAAGCCAGTTGTTAAAATTTCAGGAAATGTGAACTGGTTGATCTAACATCAGTAGCTCAAAAAGGGCCATGTTAAAAGGATGCATTTAAACCACAGAAATAGGCAAACACTATAAATCAGCCACCCTCCCACCAAAGCTAGTTGTTAAACATTTACCAGCACACCACTTGCCGTTAGTCATCACTCAATGTTACTATGAATTCTGCCTGCCTGAGCTTCCAGTGTGTGTATATGTGTGTGTGTACATGTAGTGTTTGGATACTATAGGGATGGGAGGGAAAAAAGGATGTTTGAAAAGGACTAGCTAGATGGAGAACAGAGAGCACGGGAAGATGGAAAGTGAGATCTCGAGCTTAATGAGACATTTTTATATTAAAATATATTTAGATTAAATTAATCCTTGTTAGACATTTCACTAGTTTAAGATTATATCATTTAAAGTCATGTTATAAGTATGTCTATGACTAACTGATAAAGGAAACAGATGATACATATATTTGAAAAGTAATACGTATAGATCACATTTTTGTAAAAACGAACAAAAAATCAACTTAAAAGAAATAACATGTATATGTGTATTTTTCTATGTTACAGAGTATAGAAAGTATGTATCGTTAACACAGGGAGTGAGAAAGTAGGAAGGAGAAGGAAGACATTTTAAAATTTATTATATATACATATATATACGTATATATATATACGTACATATATGTATATATATGTATATTTTTTGAGACAGAGACTCTGTCGCCCAGGCTGGAGTGCAGTGGTGTGATTTCAGCTCACCTCAACCTCCGCATCACGGGTTCAAGCGATTCTCCTGCCTCAGCCTTCCCGAGTAGCTAGAATTACAGGCATGTGCCACCACGCCCAGCTAATTTTGTATTTTTAGTAGAGGCAAGGTTTCTCCATGTTGATTAGGCTGGTCTGGAACTCCTGACCCCAGGTGATCCACACACCTCGGCCTCCCAAAGTTCTGGGATTCCAGGCATGAGTCACCACACCCGGCCGACATTTTAAAATTTACATGCCTTTGTATTATTGACCTTCTGGCCAAATATTCATTGGCTATATTTTTTGGTTGCAGAGCAAAGCCTGAATAAAACTGTTTTAAAGAACAACCTATTTAGAAATGTAATAAGAATGAAATGTCATAGATGTACAGAAAAAGGTCTAAGGGAAATTATCTTCAGTCTCACACACAAAATTCACAGCATTATCTGCTCAAAATAAGAACATTTAAAATAACACAATCAGTAAGAGTATGAAGATGAAATGCTAAGGTAAAGTTTCAATATTAGAGATGTACGTGTGTGAGAGAGTGTGTGTGTATGCGTGCTTTAAAATACTTTGTGAAAACAAACAAGGATAAAGATAATCCCTGAGAATGGAAACTAAGGCTGCCTGTGCAAGTGCAAATGAAAGGGGCTGGGCGGAGACCAAACTACACCTGTGGCGGTCAAGAGATCTTTGTTGGAGGGAGACCAAACTACACCTGTGGCAGTCAAGAGATCTTTATTGGAGGTATTGAGCGGCACCACGCAAGGAGAAGGAAGAGAAGAGAGAGGGTTGCTGGTGTGCTGGGTTTTATGTCCCTTGGGCCTGCGTGGATTGGGCTAGGGGCGGGCCCAACGGAAGTCGGAAGATGCTTCTTTCTGATTGGCCCTCCTTTGGCAGGTTCAGACAGTGCCCAGTCAAGGAGGGGAGAAGAACCCGGAACGGAACCGGCCCCATCTTAAGGTACAGTGCCATTTTAAGGTACCCCATGTTACCTAACATTCCTCCCTTTTTGTTTTCTTAAATGGGGGAAAATAGGCGTCGTGGTTCATCTGGCTGCTTCCTGCTGAGTAGGGGCGCTGTGGGGAGGGGGCACAGGGAGAACTGTCTGGGTTGTGCATGGGGTAATGTTCCTTGTAGGTATAGATCCTCCAGTGCCATGAGCCAGTTGAGGGGCAGGGATGGGTTGGCGATGAGCCAGCTGTCGGCACGGAGATCTTTGAGAAATTTGTGGAATCGGTTGGCGGTTGTCATGACTGGCTTGGGTTAGCAGGTTGTGAGCCTGTCTGTGGAATCTGTTCCGTCCTCGCTGGTGGCTAAAAGTTGGTAGTTTCTGAGGAGAAGCTGGTTAAATATTTGGTTAGATATGGAAGAGAAACTTAATGAGGCAGGGGAGTAGTGCACAGAAAGTGAGGATACCCATTGGGGGCCTAAAAAGGGAAGGATTAAACTGATAGGCTTGAAGGGCTTCAGAGAAAGCAGCGGCCAGGGGTAGAGGAATTAATGGCCGTTACACCAAAAAAAAAAAAAAAAAAAAAAGGCCGTCTGGAGCTGGAAAGTTGAGGGGGGTGACAGTTTGTTTGCATGTTACATTGTGGGGTGATGGGGGGTGGTAGCTAGTGTTGTAACAGGTAGGAATAGGGACGCTGAGGTTGGCAAGGAGGGGGACATGGGAGATTACAAAGCCGGTGGTAGCTAGATAGCGGAACCGCAGCAAGAGGGGGTTTGTTGATGTTTGCGCATAAGAACAGAAGCCAGGAAGCCTGTATGGAGGTTGTGTCGGCCTGTGGGTGTAGCTGGGATTGTAGAAATATGTGTGTTAATTTTGGCTAGAACCTGTTGGGAGTCAGTTTTTAGGGTATGGGTGATGGTTATAGTTTGTTGGATAAGACCAGGCGTTGCTTGGGTATATTACACCTGTGGCTGCCTGGCCCCAGATTGCGTTGGCTGGGTCGGTGATGTGAATTGCTAGAGATGAGGCATTGCTTTGGTGACATAATATATGAATGGGGTCTGTCTGTCTGGTTTTTTTGGTGATTTAATTCATAACACAGCTGGTCCAGGGACACCCATAGTTTTGGGGCCATTCAGTTTTACAGGTGCTGCGGGATTGTTGGTGTGGAAAGCAAATGGCAAAGTGGAACATGTGGAAATAAGGGTCCTAATCGCTATTTATTATGGTGAGTTTAGGGAGGGGAAGGTTTACTGAGGATGCGTCGATGGAGCATCGGGTGTAACTGATGACATTGGTGTGTGACCTCCAGTTAGCATTGTAGGAACAGGTAGTAGGGTTGTGAAGGGGGCCTGTTGGCAGAGGAGGGTCCGTAGAAGAAGATGTAAGAGGCGGAGAGCCAGAAGAGTGGGCTCAGAGCAGACATGAGGGCGGCAGTTTACGCCTTAGGAATAGTAGGAAGGGAGGGCGTTTTAGAAATGCGAACTTTGAGAGGGTTGTGGGGTACAGGCGTGCCTGGCTTTAGAGGGGTTTGTGGGTTCATGTTTAAGGAGAGACAGGCAGGAGGGTGGCGGGATTGAGGGGTGCACATGTTTGGAAAGTTACAGTGGAATCGTGCAGGAAGGAAACTAGGAGAGACAGTACGCGGCAAGGGGGAAGGGTTTGTAGACTCTTGTAGGTCAGGAGTTCCTTGAGTTGATGGGGGGAGGTAATGACAACAGCTGCCCTAAATGTTAATTTCTTTGACTCTTGAAGTAGTAGGTAGGCTGCAGCCAGGGCCCGAAGGCAGGGGCCCACCCT
The DNA here is from genome assembly GCF_006542625.1 of Nomascus leucogenys. Classification (NCBI taxonomy): domain Eukaryota; kingdom Metazoa; phylum Chordata; class Mammalia; order Primates; family Hylobatidae; genus Nomascus; species Nomascus leucogenys. The sequence goes on along the minus strand of NC_044382.1, from coordinate 135,719,769 downwards.
TGCATGGCGGGGTCTAGTCGGCCGGCAGGGATGCAGAGCCTCCCATGGTGAGAGAGGAAGGGGTATATGTATACGGCGGCTGGCTGAACAGGGCGTCCCCTATTAGCCATGGCCGTGTTGCGAGTCAGAACCTTCGAGCCAGTCATCACCGAAACGAAGAACTGATGGGCCTCTGTAAGGCCGAGGGCCATGGGTTACCCGGTACCAAGATTTTTTGAGCGAGAGAAGTGAGGAAACCCAGGCCAGATGAGTGAGGAGGGAAAGGAGAAAACTCAGTTCCCTGCGGGCTGAGTTCGCTCTCAGAATTGTTTGGATAGGCATGCAACTGCCGCAAACGTGGGTCCGTGCATCTGACCTAGGACTCCAAGAGCCAAGCCATTGTGCTCACGTACATACAGAATGAAAGGTTGTTGTAAGTCTGGAAGATGTAGGGCTGGGGCTTTGAGTAGTGCCTGTTGGAGTGACAGGAAGGGCTGCTTGACTGTGGCCTCTACAGGCTCCGATGGGGTACCTCGGGAAAGCTTTGCTAATAAAGAGTAGTTGGGGATCCAAGTTCTAAAGTAGCCTGCTAGTCCTAAGAAGGAGAGTATCTCTTGTTTGGTTTTTGGGATGGGAAGACTTCTAATGAAGCACTTTTGGTCTAGGGTGATGGTCTTTGAGTCATGGGCAAGGAGGACTCCTAGATAGGTGACTTGAGTGAGGGAGAGCTGGACCTTTTGGGGGGTTACTCGGTAGCCTCGGTCAGCAAGGAAGTTGACAAGAGAGGTGGTGTCAGTTTGTGAAGGCGAACAGGTCTTGTGACTGAGGGGAGCGGGGAATGGTGAAAAAGCCATCTTTAAGATTTATGACTGAGAAATGTGTGGCACTAGGAGGAATAGAGGATAAGAGCTGAGTTCTTGGACGAGGCGGAACGTACCATTGGGTTTTTTTACTGCTAGAATAGGGGTGTTAAATGGAGAATGGGTTGGCCTGAGGAACCCTTTTCTTAAGAGGTCTAAAATAATTGGTTGTAATCCTTTCAGGCTGGAGACGGGGAGAGGATATTGGGGTTGGCTGGGGAAGCGGTGTGGGTTTTTAAGGAATATTTGTACGAGAGGACAGAGTGCTAATGAGGGGGTGGTGGTGTCCCACACTATGGGGTTGATGCTGGCTGGGAGCGAAGGCAGAGTAGGAGCAGGAGTTTGATATATGGAACTCACCACCAAGGCAATGAGTGAGGTGGATTGCGGGAGGGTGATTGGGTTGAAGGTGATGGAGGTTTTAAATTTAGAGAGAATGTCTCTTCTTAACAAAGGCATTGTGGCATGACTAGGAATCGATGGGAAAAGATGTGGCCAGAGAAAGTGCAGGAGAGGGGAGGAGTGGCTCTTGGATGTATGGTTTGGCTTCCAAGCCTGACTATGGGAGATCCAAAGAGGGAAGTGGTGCCCCAAAATTCCCTTAAAACCGAGAAAGTAGCTCTGGTGTCTAGGAGAAAGGTGATGGGACATCCATCCACTGCTAAAGAGACCCTGGGCTCCTGTGTGGTGATGATTTGTGTCGGGAAGGAAGTCCCAAGGCCCTGTCAGTCTTGAATGGCCAATCCTAGAAGATAGGGAGTTGGGAGGGTGGCCGGCCCGGCCCCGCTTCGGGAGCTGGGGCAGTCTATGCCCCAGTGGCCAGATTGGTGGCATTTAGGACATGGCCGGTTGGGGGACCTGGGATTTGGGCACTCTCGGACCCAGTGTCCTTCCTTTCTGCATTTGAAACAGGGCCCTGGGGCTGATGTTGGGATGGATGGGCAGACAAATTATGGCCATGTGATCGAGGGGAGGCTTGAAGGGCTTGTGCCAGTAACTGGTACTTTTGCCTCTTTGCCTTCTCATCTCAATTGTGATACACCTTAAATGCCGTCACTAAGATCTCAGTTTGAGGGGTGAGGGGGCCTTTGTCCAGTTTTTTTAGTTTACCTTTGATATCAGGAAAACTCTGAGCAAAAAATGGGATATGAGGAGTTGCCTACTGTCTGGGGTTTCGGGATCTATGTTGGTGTATTGTTGGAGTGCCTGTGTAAGGCGGTCTAGAAAAGTGGAAGGGTTTTCATTTTTATCCTGTATGACTTCATGAAGTTTTTCAAAGTTAACTGCCTTTTGAGCTGCCCTCTGTAGACTGGCTATGATGCAAGCAGCAAAATGGTCTCGGGCTGATACTCCATTTTGGATGTTATAATCCCAATTGGGCTCATGCTCAGGTACTGCCTGCGCTCCCAGTGGTAGGGCTGGGGTTGTTTGATGAACCTCATCTGCATAAGTTCAAGCTTGTTCCTAGACTCGCCTACGCTCCTCGGGGAGGAGGGTGTTAGAGAGAATCATATAGATGTCATGGAAGGTAAGGCTATAAGCTTGGATGAGGTATTGGAATTCTTTGGTATATAAAGCAGAATTGGAAGTGTAGGAGCCCGGGCGTTTTTCTGTTTGTGAAAAGTCAGCCATAGAAAAAGGGACGTGGACTCAGACAATACCTTCAGCTCCTGCCACCTCTCTAGGGGGGTGTGTGACTTTGAGCGAGTGGTGGGGGGGCTGAAGGCCAGGGCTGATGGGATAGGCAGTTGAGGGCATGGGGGGGATGGCAGTGGGAGGCTGGGCAACTTCCAGTTGGGTGACAGCCGAAGGGTGCAGCAGAGGGTGGTGGTATGGGGGGGTTTGTCGGCTGGGTCGAAGTCAGGGGCAGAGGGAGAGGTTGGCGGTTTAAGAGTAGCAAGGAGCTACTGCGGTTTGCAAGGGAGACAAAGGTTAGGTCTATCCTGTAGGAGAAAGAAGCCGTGGATATATGGGATCTCTACCCATTTTCCTGTTCACTTGCAATAATTGTAGAGATCCTGGAGAATGTTAGGATCGAGAGACCCAAAAGTGGGCCATTTGCTTTGGTTGTCTAGGGGATATGTGGGCCAGTTTTGCTATTTGGGGTCTACTGTGGCCTTAGGGGCTTGAGGCGAGGCGCTTTGTGGGGTCTCTTGCCTGCCTAGAGAGGTAGACCCCGGAGGGGAAGACTTACTGAGATGAGGCTGGTGTTGGGCGAACAGCTTGGCGAACAGGAGAATGAGCGAAGACCGGCCAGGGTCTGGACTGAGCCCAAAACGGATCGGGGTCCCACCGAGGGGGGTGGGGAGTCCCAATCCGAGTTACAGCACCAATGAAAGGGGCCGGGTGGAGACCAAACTACACCGGTGGCGGTCAAGAGATCTTTATTAGAGGTATCGAGCGGCACCACGCAAGGAGAAGGAAGAGAAGAGAGAGAGGGCTGCTGGTGTGCTGGGTTTTATATCCCTTGGGCCTATGTGGATTGGGCTAGGGGCGGGCCCAAGGGAAGGCGGGAGATGCTTCTTTCTGATTGGCCCTCCTTTGGCGGGTTCAGACAGTGCCCGGTCAAGGAGGGGAGAAGAACCCGGAACCGGCCCCATCTTAAGGTAAGGCGCCATTTTAAGGTAGCCCATGTTACATAACAGCAAGCACCTTATAGACCACGGACTATTCATTTGTGCAGAGGAGCAGGAGTCTAAACCTCCTTCTGCCTAAAGTATGACAAAGATGATTCTCTAACCTTGGACCTGCTATTGAATCTCCCTGTAAATTGTTTTATAGGGATCATGGTGGCAGTCTAAGGACAGAGCAAACTTCTTCATGAAAGGATTTCAGAATCTATGATGCAATCTATACAATAGATTCATTTTAGAAGTAAAGACATCTGAAAAGAAACAGCCATCAGAGGGCTTGGCTCCCATGCTAACTTTCACTGTGGCATTAAATGTTTGCTAAGATGTAAACTTCTTTCATTTTAGGTCTTTAAAGTCACATGATGGAAGTGACCACCCAGACTCAAAAAAGATAACATATATTATCATATCACTGACTCCACCCTGCCAGATAAAGGCAACCTCCCTACAATCTCAAATATTCCTGTGGAAATAACATGGTTATTTACCCCACCTGAGAACCACCTGTGTTTGTATGGCAATCTGACTGGGAAGAGAGCAAGAATACAGGGTCAGGAACCTAGAGCAGAATCTGTTGACATAATTATATGGTGACTACCCAACCCCCAAAGTTCTTTTGGGGATAAGAAAGAAGCAGGCATCTCTTGGGGGAAAGTTTTTGTTAGCACGCTTCCTAGTAGTTGCTTTAGTGTGTACTCTCCCTGCTTTCAATGGTGGCTTAATTTAGGGATAATAGGGAGTCTTTATCTGGAGTCATGGGCTTCAGGGACCTCTGGAAAAGTGACATTGAAATGGATATGGGTAGACATGTACGAAACAGTTTACAAATAACGAACACTAGGATCCCTTTCAACAGTTAATAATCTCACAGGAAAAGCCCAGCACTGCTAGGTTTTCTTTTTCTACTATGAGTCCATTATGTGGGGTATTAAGGAATTGTTGCCTTTCCTCAAATGAAACAAAGCAAGAAGATGTCATGACCTGAAAGTCCGAGCATTGCCAACTCAAGTTGGTTTCTGAGGAAATTTCCAATGTCTGTAGCCAGCTATAAAGTATGTGACATGCCTTTTGGGATTTTTCTTACCAGTACTTTCCCCTAGCTAACATCCAGGCTCTTTCAACTCTCCTTGCCTTTGTACAGGCTACTTCCTCTGCCTAGATCACTCCCACTCCCATCTTCCCTTGGACAGTTCCTCTCCCTGATTTAATACTTACCTCAGGTATCACTGACATACATGATGGCTTCTCTGAGCTGTCTCCAACTCCACCATGGGTTAGGGATGGTTCCTCTGAGTTCTCATAGTAATTTTTGACAGCCACGATCATTCCACTTGATATAATGTGCTATAAGACCTATGTATGGGGTCTCTATGTAATCTCTTCTTGATAGCAGTGATTCCAAACTTTGGTTGCAGATTAGAATGACTTAAAGTCCCAATGTCTTGTCTGTACTCCAAATCAATAGAATTTTGGATGTCTAGGAGTAGAACCCAGGATTCATTTTTTAAAAAAATGTTTCCCAGTTGACTTCAATGGTGGCCAAGGTTGAAAACCTCTGCATTAGATGGCAAAGTCCTAGAGACTCAGTCTTTAGTATGTCAACCCAATGCATAAGACTGATGTTAAAATTTTGCTAAATTAATGGATTTATATATTCAAATTCAAGTATTTTAGTCTCTTATCAAGTGACATTAAGAGGTAGCAATTTATTTATTCTAGAGTGCAAGCAGGTTATAAGCAAAAAAAAATGTAAATATCATGTTGATTAAAAATCACTAAGCCCACTGATTTTAGAGCAGTCATTTGGGGAAAATGCCATGCTGAGTTTTTTCATATACTTTATTCTGAAGACTCTTCTGATAGTAATTTGTACTATTTTTATGGATATTTTCTAAAGCAAGATCATGAACTTTGAAGAATTGTGGATTTGTATGAATACTTCTACAATGTCATAGCTTAGGAGATTTACACATGTAAGGACTAGATGCAATGTTTCCAAAAGTGTGGTTCAGAGATCAGCTGCATCCAGATAAAAATACATGTTTCCAGCCCTCATCCTAGATATGCGTTTAGATTCTTTGGGAAATAATTCAAGAATCTGTTTCCATTTTTCTTTTTTTTTTTTTTTTTTATTATACTTTAGGTTTTAGGGTACGTGTGCACAATGTGCAGGTTTGTTACATATGTATCCATGTGCCATGTGAATTTCCTGCACCCATTAACTCGTCATTTAGCATTAGGTATATCTCCTAATGCTGTCCCTCCCCCCTTCCCCCACCCCACAACAGTCTCCGGAGTGTGATGTTCCCCTTCCTGTGTCCATGAGTTCTCATTGTTCAATTCCCACCTATGAGTGAGAACACACGGTGTTTGGTTTTTTGTCCTTGCGATAGTTTACGGAGAATGATGTTTTCCACTTTCATCCATGTCCCTACAAAGGACATGAACTCATCATTTTTTATGGCTGCATAGTATTCCATGGTGTATATGTGCCACATTTTCTTAATCCAGTCTATTGTTGTTGGACATTTGGGTTGGTTCCAACTCTTTGCTATTGTGAATAGTGCCACAATAAACATACGTGTGCATGTGTCTTTATAGCAGCATGATTTATAGTCCTTTGGGTATATACCCAGTAATGGGATGGCTGGGTCAAATGGTATTTCTAGTTCTAGATCCCTGAGGAATCGCCACACTGACTTCCACAATGGTTGAACTAGTTTACAGTCCCACCAACAGTGTAAGAGTGTTCCTATTTCTCCACATCCTCTCCAGCACCTGTTTCCTGCTTTTTTAATGATGGCCATTCTAACTGGTGTGAGATGGTATCTCACTGTGGTTTTGATTTGCATTTCTCTGATGGCCAGTGATGATGAGCATTTCTTCATGTGTTTTTTGGCTGCATAAATGTCTTCTTTTGAGAAGTGTCTGTTCATGTCCTTTGCCCACTTTTTCATGGGGTTGTTTGTTTTGTTCTTGTACATTTGTTTGAGCTCATTGTAGATTCTGGATATTAGCCCTTTGTCAGATGAGTAGGTTGCACAAATTTTCTCCCATTCTGTAGGTTGCCTGTTCACTCTGATGGTAGTTTTTTTTGCTGTGCAGAAGCTCTTTAGTTTAATTAGATCCCATTTGTCAATTTTGGCTTTTGTTGCCATTGCTTTTGGTGTTTTAGACATGAAGTCCTTGCCCATGCCTATGTCCTGAATGGTATTGCCTAGGTTTTCTTGTAGGATTTTAATGGTTTTAGGTCTAACATTTAAGTCTTTAATCCATCTGGAATTAATTTTTGTATAAGGTGTAAGGAAGGGATCCAGTTTCAGCTTTCTACATATGGCTAGCCAGTTTTCCCAGCACCATTTATTAAATAGGGAATCCTTTCCCCATTTCTTGTTTTTGTCAGGTTTGTCAAAGATCAGATAGTTGTAGATAATGCGGCATCATTTCTGAGGGCTCTGTTCTGTTCCATTGATCTATGTCTCTGTTGTGGTACCAGTACCATGCTGTTTTGGTTACTGTAGCCTTGTACTATAGTTTAAAGTCAGGTAGCATGATGCCTCCAGCTTTGTTCTTTTGGCTTAGGATTGACTTGGCGATGCGGGCTCTTTTTTGGTTCCATATGAACTTTAAAGTAGTTTTTTCCAATTCTTTGAAGAAAGTCATTGGAAGCTTGATTGGGATGGCATTGAATCTATAAATTACCTTGGGCAGTATGACCATTTTCACGATATTGATTCTTCCAACCCATGAGCATGGAATGTTCTTCCATTTGTTTGTATCCTCTTTGATTTCATTGAGCAGTGGTTTGTAGTTCTCCTTGAAGAGGTCCTTCATATCCCTTGTAAGTTGGATTCCTAGGTATTTTATTCTCTTTGAAGCGATTGTGAATGGGAGTTCACTCATGATTTGGCTCTCTGTTTGTCTGTGATTGGTGTACAAGAATGCTTGTGATTTTGTATCCTGAGACTTTGCTGAAGTTGCTAATCAGCTTAAGGAGATTTTGGGCTGAGACAATGGGGTTTTCTAGATATACAATCATGTCATCTGCAAACAGGGACAATTTGACTTCCTCTTTTCCTAATTGAATACCCTTTATTTCCTTCTCCTGCCTGATTGCTCTGGCCAGAACTTCCAGCACTATGCTGAATAGGAGCGGTGAGAGAAGGCATCCCTGTCTTGTGCCAGTTTTCAGAGGGAATGCTTCCAGTTTTTGCCCATTCAGTATGATATTGGCTGTGGGTTTGTCATAAATAGCTCTTATTATTTTGAGATATGTCCCATCAATACCTAATTTATTGAGAGTTTTTAGCATGAAGGGTTGTTGAATTTTGTCAAAGGCCTTTTCTGCATCTATTGAGATAATCATGTGGTTTTTGTCTTTGGTTCTGTTTATATGCTGGATTACATTTATTGATTTGTGTATGTTGAACCAGCCTTGCATCCCAGGGATGAAGACCACTTGATCATGGTGGATAAGCTTTTTGATGTGCTGCTGGATTTGGTTTGCCAGTATTTTATTGAGGATTTTTGCATCAATGTTCATCAAGGATATTGGTCTGAAATTCTCTTTTTTGGTTATGTCTCTGCCAGGCTTTGGTATCAGGATGATGCTGGCTTCATAAAATGTGTTAGGGAGGATTCCCTCTTTTTCTATCGATTGGAATAGTTTCAGAAGGAATGGTACCAGTTCCTCCTTGTACCTCTGGTAGAATTCAGCTGTGAATCCATCAGGTCCTGGACTCTTTTTGGTTGGTAAGCTATTGATTATTGCCACAATTTCAGAGCTTGTTATTGGTCTATTCAGAGATTCAACTTCTTCCTGGTTTAGTCTTGGGAGGGTGTATTTGTCGAGGAATTTATCCATTTCTTCTAGATTTTCTAGTTTATTTGCATAGAGGTGTTTGTAGTATTCTCTGATGGTAGATTGTATTTCTGTGGGATCGGTGGTGATATCTCCTTTTTCATTTTTTATTGCGTCTATTTTATTCTTCTCTCTTTTCTTCTTTATTAGTCTTGCTAGCGGTCTATCAATTTTGTTGATCTTTTCAAAAAACCAGCTCCTGGATTCATTAATTTTTTGAAGGGTTTTTTGTGTCTCTATTTCCTTCAGTTCTGCTCTGATCAGATTCACACATAACAATATTAACGTTTAATGTAAATGGGCTAAATGCTCCAATCAAAAGACACAGACTGGCAAACTGGATAAGGAGTTAGGACCCATCAGTGTGCTGTATTCAGGAAACCCATCTCACGTGCAGAGACACACATAGACTCAAAATAAAGGGATGGAGGAAGATCTATCAAGCAACTGGAAAACAAAAAAAGGCAGGGGTTGCAATCCTAGTCTCTGATAAAATAGACTTTAAACCAACAAAGATCAAAAGAGACAAAGAAGGCCATTACATAATGGTAAAGGGATCAATTCAACAAGAAGAGCTAACTATCCTAAATATATATGCACCCAACACAGGAGCACCCAGATTCATAAAGCAAGTCCTGAGTGACCTACAAAGGGACTTAAACTCCCACACAATAATAATGGGAGATTTTAACACCCCACTGGCAACATTAGACAGATCAACGAGACAGAAAGTTAACAAGGATATCCAGGAATTGAACTCAGCTCTACATAAAGTGGACCTAATAGACATATACAGAACTCTCCACCCCAAATCAACAGAATATACATTTTTTTCAGCACCACACCACACCTATTCCAAAATTGACCACATAGTTGGAAGTAAAGCTCTCCTCAGCAAATGTAAAAGAACAGAAATTAGAACAAACTGTCTCTCAGACCACAGTGCAATCAAACTAGAACTCAGGATTAAGAAACTCACTCAAAACTGCTCAACTACATGGAAACTGAACACCCTGCTCCTGAATGACTATTGGGTACATAATGAAATGAAGGCAGAAATAAAGATGTTCTTTGAAACCAACGAGAACAAAGACACAACATACCAGAATCTCTGGGACACGTTCAAAGCAGTGTGTAGAGGGAAATGTATAGCACTAAATGCCCACAAGAGAAAGCAGGAAAGATCCAAAATTGACACCCTAACATCACAATTAAAAGAACTAGAAAAGCAAAACCAAACACATTCAAAAGCTAGCAGAGGGCAAGAAATAACTAAAATCCATTTTTATTTTTTATTGAGATATAATATTCATCCTTTTAAAGTGTGCAATTCAGCAATATTAGTATATTCACAAAGTTGTGCAACTATCACTACTAATTCCAGAACATTTCATAAACAAAAAAATAAATTCATATCCATTGGCAGTCACTCCCTCACTCCTTATCCATCTCACCCCCTCAGGCCAATGGCAACCAGTACCTATTCTGGACATTTTCAATCAATGTAATCATACCATATGTGGAGTTTTGTTTTTGGCGTCTTTCACTTAACACAGTATTTTCAATGTTTGTCCATGTTGTAGTATGAACCAGAATTCCTTTTTTATGGATAAATAATATTCCATTAGTTGAATATTTTACATTTTGTTTATCCATTCATCAATTGCTGTACATTTGAGTTGTTACCATTTTTTTGCTATTGTAAATAATGTTGCCATGAACAGTTTTGTACAAGTTTTTGTGTGGACATATTGCCATTCTCTGCAGTATATACCTAGAAAGAGAATTGCTGGGTCATATTTTAACTCTTCTACCTGTATTTTAAATAGGCCTTTCAGGTGAATCTAAGACTCTCTAAATTTGAGAACCACTTTATTAGGGTTTCACTATTTCCTCCAAGGCACTGCAATCCACCAACTGCCAACGGGTGTGACATTGCACCCGGTAATAGGTGAAAAAGAAAGACTATCACAGCATCCAATCAATTATGATTCATAAACAAAATGTTAACAATATGAATAACTAATAATATCACATTATCACCTTTGTTTGACAAATTTAAATCCAGATATATTGAAGGACAAGGTTTAAAGAAACAAATAGCATGGAATAAGTCAATCATTAAGAACTCTAATATTTTTCCAGCCTACAGTTGAACTTGCCTTGATTTTCTTTTATCTGAGAACCACAAACTTACTGGGTGCGATGGAACTGTACGATTCTTTTTGCCTGCCAACCATCTTTGAACACTTTTCCTAAGCTTAGTTATTTCCCCACCTTGAGACCTCACCTTCTCAAAGCAGAAGCCTCCCTTGCATCCTCAGTGCAGGCTTGAAACATTTATGCCAGAATTCAGGTAAGAATAGCTGCTATGTGCCCTCTGCTCACAGCAGAAATACCCTGTTTAGAAGCAAAAGTTCTAATGGAGGCTTCCAGTGCCCAGAGCCAGAGGTACCAGCTAGAACTATACAGCAGTGGGAGGCTACCTGGGAAAGTTCTGTGGTGTGGTTTGACCATTGTTTCAGCTTCTATTTCCAAGTCTGGTTCTCTGGCTCTCCTGGAGAGTGAGAGTTAGCCATGGCCTTCACTTAATACCTATTCTGCTTAAATTGGTTTCTGTAAAACAAGAACACGACTGATATCGCAGGATTCTGCCTTAGAAACCCCACTAAAGCTAAACTAAGTACAAGTTTATCTCAAATTTGTTTATTAGCTTTAGGGTCCTAGCAAATCTCTGCCTGCCTCCTTTGTAGAAAATCTCCCCTTTTCTTGGCTCAATTGAGCAAATTCCCTCTAAAAAGCTTTACTGATGCAATTTGAACCCTTTGTAATGTTCAGTGCTAATTATAAAATATTTATCCACACAACAGTATGTTAATTTCTAAGTCACTCTCTCCAAAACACTAACTCTGAATCATGATTTCTTTGCCAAGTCCATCATAAGCCCCTCCCCTCCTCATCACCTTTCTCTAACACATATTAATGCACCTCAACTTCTTTAAAGTACATTGTCTGATAGCTTTATCTAACCAATGATGGATGAAACCTTTTAGAGACAAAATATGTGATTTGTGTACTTTTTATATACATACTGTATATTTAATAACACCTGATCCCAAATATAATCAATCATTGATCTTGACAAATTCTCTTCCTTGTACATCTCTCTCTTTTATTTTTATTTTTATTTTTTTTGAGACAGAGTCTCACTCTGTTGCCTAGGCTGGAGTGCAATGGTGCGACCTCGGCTCACTGCAAGCTCCGCCTCCCGGGTTCTTGCCATTCTCCTGCCTCAGCCCACCGAGTAGCTGGGACTGCAGGTGCCCGCCACCACACCCGGCTAATTTTTTTGTATTTTTAGTAGAGATGGGGTTTCACTTGTCAGCCAGGATGGTTTCGATCTCCTGACCTCGTGACCCACCCGTCTTGTCCTCCCAAAGTGCTGGGATTACAGGTGTGAACCGCCACAGCCGGCCCATACGTCCCTCTTTAAAGAAACTCCTTAGACTCCTGTGGGCAATCTGGAAGGCTTAGAGAAGATTGTTTCTGTGAAGCTGAAGGTAGATTCCATGCAGGAACTCTGTGAATTTATAGAAATCATGTAAAACCTGATTTTCCCCATCCCCTAGTATCCCCAAATGTGCCACTGGACAGACCCAGCCTCAAGATTCCAGGTTTTCAGTCTCTTTGATCACTTGCTCCTAAATGAAATCCAGCAAGAGAGAGGAAGGATTTTACTTGCTGTTCTGACATTTCACCATCTTCCTCAGATTTAGTTTGCTCTGCTATGTGGTAGTCAACAGAAAATGGCACACAAATATCCATCGACTCTTTCTAAAATATGTTAAAGTTGATGTGTACAATAGCTCCCAGGTCACACAGTCTATTAATACACCACATAGATCTGAAAATATGCCCATGAACCTACAGTTTCAGACAGAGAAACACCAGCCTGGAGTCTTACTACTGAGCATTTTTAAGGCTACACATGGTCATTGCTAAAAGAGAGAGATACTTCTGTCATAATATTTATTCATGAGAGGTGCAAAGAATTACATTTTGAGGCTAGAAATTTTCCCAACACATACTGTCTTAAAAATAAAAATAAACAAAAACCCATCAGTGAAAACTAATGAAAATATATTTTAAAAAATTCGCCATACTGAAGATGTTGTAAAGAACTGTTTACCCTCAACAACGTTTAAGACAACACAGGTACACAGGACATGAATGGGAGAACAGTGGGAGCTGTGCAGCTAGAATTTCATTGGCACAAATTTCCAAACATTTCAGACTTGAAACTGACCAGCAAGGGATTGCTTTGCTGGGAAGTCATTCTAAAGTCTAAATTCTTATTCTAAGATCCAGGGCTGAAAGGCAAAGTAAATTCCTCGGGCAACACAGTTTTGGAGAAGTCATGGAAAGATCTCCCAAAATGTTACTGAGTCTTTTCCCAACTAAGCTTTTAGCTATTCCAATTAACCAAAAACTACACATTTATGAGCATTAAACATGCTACTGTTTAGGCTAAAATCTCAATCCTCCATTTCCATTCAGTGAAGCTTTTATCCACAACAATGACTTTAACTCAACAGGGCAGACTTGCAATGGTTACCATGGCAGAGTTCTTTGGTTAGTTGGGTTACCTCCTGAGCTCCACACTCTGGGGAAGGTGTGTTTTGTGCATGGAAGAGCGTTGAGGGGGAAACATTCCCATGGGCTCAAACTGGACATAACTTATTTTTAATGCTTAATGCAAACATTTAGCTGTATTCTCATTAGCAATTCCACAAAGAAGAATAACGCCTCCTATTCTGATTTCCGACTATTCCCTCTGCTGAACTTCCAGTCTCACTGTTCACATTGTTCCTGCTCCCACTCCCGCCCTTACTGCCCTCTGCATTCTCCCCTACTCCTGAAGCAGCCTCCCTGTTTGATCCTCCAAACCTCCTCCTGCTTTTCCTTTTAATCCTTCCTCTAAATCAGTTCTTCTGTGAGGACAGACAATAGCAATTCACAACCAAGGCTCCCTGCACCCACTAAACCTGAAGGATGAGAAACTGCCTTGTTAGGATCAGTAAAAATAGTTGAAGAATGAATAATTAATAACTGTTTATTTTGGTTTTGCATTCCTTTGCCTCTTCTTGGATTTTGCAATTTACTGGTATCCTTTCTATGAGAAGCTCAGGTCCTTCTTCCTATAACACAATATTGTCATGAGTTTTTAATGGAAAAAGTTTAAGAGGTGTAGAATTACTACTTTAGTTTTTCTTTGTTTTTTAAGGTGATTCATATTTAAACCATTTTTGGACTCTAACCTGGCTATCCTTCTTGCAGAAATCACACCTGCTTGAACAAGTCTGTGTGAATCATTTTTTTAATATGGTCACTGATTATTGTTACAGATTCTGAGACTATGACAAAACTTTTCAGTCATAAAGGCTCAGGCAAACTCTTCCAGGTCCCTTTTTACTCTCTGTAGTCTCTCAGTGGGATTTATGTCAGCCCTCAGTAAATGGCATATAAAAGAAAGGGAAGAGACTGGGCAAAACATAGAATTATTTATATTTGAAACACTACAAGTGATAAACATCACATAAGCACTTAATTAAATTTTAAATAAAATTTAAAATTAGAAACAACTTCCTTTTTTATTTTGCAAAAGAGGGTATTGATATCCTGAATGATTTTTAGGAAACTACACAAAAATTTACTTGTTTAAATTTCCAAAAATTCTGAGTTTTTTCATTCAATTTGCTTGAGGGTGCTTCCAGAGGAATTTCTGACAAGATAATTTGAGAGTGGAAAGGCTAAAGCAGAAAAAGAACAAAATAATAAAATAGGGACAGTTTAAGTCCCATCCTGGGCCCCTGCAATCAGGAAGGTGAAGAGTAACGTCAAAAGGGTCTCATGGAAAGGTGTGTGCCATCAGGCCCTTCTCCACCCTGCATGGGCTCCCACTCTAAAAGGACACAAATGTCTCCAGGAACATGCATCCAAAAATGGATGTCAAAGAAACCGGTAAAATCAGCTGCATTTGATTTAGCACTGAGCACAGGAAATATGCGTCATAAAAATTCCCAGTTGGGGCATTTGGTTATGGGGTCAAGCAAGAGTTAGAGAGAAACAGGTAGGAGGCATTCTCCAGGAAGCTGAGAAAGTAAAGGTTAGGGCAGCAAAGCAGGAGGAAAAAGAGTGTGGTCAGAGTTGCCTTGAAACATCAAAGATTGTCTTTTTCAGTTGCAAAACTCGTAGGCAGTAGTTTTCCATTCCCCATGGCAATGACCTCTGCCTAAAGCAATCACTGTGTTCTTACTCAAGTGAAGGTGAGCAGAAACGCCCCGTACTAATTCCTCCTTTGGCGGAAACAAAACAATCTCCTACGTGCTCTCCTCATGCACAGAAAGAATGAGTGAGTAATTCCTTGGGCTCAACAGGGACATGTATTTTTTTTTAAGACAGTGAGATAATTAAGAGTTAAAATCAGTAAAATGGAATATGGTACCAAAAAATAGATGCTTTCAAACAGTTAGATAAATGTCAAAGCATATATAGCAAACGAGGGTCAGGACAAGGCAACAATAGCAGTAGCACGGATGCACTGATAATCATCATCAACATTAATGAGGGCTGGCTATACCCCAGGATCACTTTCAGCTCTTCACCAGTGTCATCCCATTTAATTCTCACAATAGTCCTGTTGAGGTAGGTTCTACCATTATTCCATTTTACCGATAATCACGATGCTGAACATGCAGAGCATTCTCTCACAAAGAATGTGCTTAAAACTTATTATTGAGCAAAACATGGAAATGTATGCTGGTTTTGTTGTTTTATTTTTTTGTTTTGTTTTATTGTTTAGCAAGCACTTACATAAAATTGATTGTGTTGTAGGTACCAGTCTAAGGATTTTACAGAAATTAACACATTTAATCCTCATGACAAATCTGTGAGCTAGATACATTTAGTATCCCCATTTTGCAGTCGTGGAAATTAAGCCTCAGAAGGATCAAGCAATCTACTCAAAGACACGCAGCTAGTAACTGTTAGAGCTGGACTCTAAACCCTCAAGCAGTCTGTCTTGAATGTTCAGAGGGGAAAATGTTCTATACATGCAGTTTATACTCAAGAATTTCTTAAATATTTAGTCAACTCATCCAATTTACTGGGGCAGGGAGCAGTGTGTATGGAGGGTGTAGATAGTGTGAGGAGAGGTTGGGGAGAGGAGAGACAGGCATTTATTGTCTACCTTTTCTTCTCAGACCTTGCCAATGACTCTATCATGTATCATGATTATTAGTGTAGGTACTCACATTTTCTCTTATGTATGTTATTACCTGGTAAATCTGATGATAATAAACTTATCACTGGGGAGTAAAAGATATCTAACAGGTGAAAGAATAGGTAAAGTCAATTTCAGTGCTAATAACTAACACAGCTTTGATTTTATTTTACCTAATAATTTTAGTATTTCTTCACATTTGTGAACAAAATAAATTAAAATATATCACATTTTGACTCAACTATCTAAGCACATATTTCTGTCTGAGCATTTCTGTTTAAGCCTTCCTATCTAAGCATTACTAAATACACAACCCTCTTAAAAAAATCCCTTAAGTTTCAAATAAGTTCAGCCTAAAAATATTAGCTTCTTCATAAAGAGGAATTGCTGCTACTGTATTACCAACACTACCCCCAACTCCCATGCAAGGAGAGGAAATTAACTTTTGTGGTGGAGTTTGAGCATCTGGAAAGCCTTTGTTTGGGAAACCTGGTCTCATTAATAAAACAACCTGAAAATGCCCCAACAAGGGAGGGAATGGAGATTGATGCTTTGAAAAAGAAAAGGAAGTAGAAAAACCTAAGGGGAGGAAGTTGCTTCAGAATTTAGAGCAGATTAAGTATTGGGGGTTCTTAAGACAGCAGAGAGCGTACTCCACTTGTACACAGGTCCTTTGGGTAATAAGACCTGAAATAGGCAGTTATATGTAGAGAGGCCTGATGCTGAGTGTTGTATATAGACCAGGAGCTGCCATATACCATCTGTTAAAGCTTAGCACTGAAAAAAAAGAGCCACAAGGCTCTGAATGGGCCCATAGGCATGCAAATGGAGCAGAGGGAAGGAAAGTCACAACCCACTAGAAGTTAGTGGCCCCAACTTTTGGCAAGTAAAGTTACTGGGGTACTTCTGCAAATCCCAGGAAAAAGAGAGGACAACCCTTCCTCCGAAATGACTGAAACTGAACTTTCTGCTAACAGTGACACATGGAGCCTGAGTCAGATTTGATTTTATTAAACAACAACAAAAACGTGACTTTTTCCTCTTGAATATCATAGAGCAAGACTGTACGTTCTCTTTCATATCTTTGTATTGTATTTATTGCATAAATTTTAATCTCCAGTTTTACTTGGCTTAATAATAATAATAGTAATAATAAACCAATTTCTAATGTTCTTCACCCTGGAATCAAATTGTGAAGAGAGATCCAAGATAAAGTAAATCACTTAAAAGACTAACATGGTGGAATCTGATGGCTGCTTAACAAAAATCCATATTCCCCTCTCCTTTCTGGGTATACAGCTAGACTACCCTTTTTAGCATTCCTTGTAATTAATGTGGTCTCATGACTGAGTTCTAACCAATGCACCACTTCCAGGTATGACCAATTAGAAATTTTCCAAGGCCACACCTCAACAATCTCTTCTCTTCCGGCCAATTGGGATAGAGATGACCCCAAAATGACCTTGGATCCTACATGTTGAGCACAGCAGAGGCTCCAACAGTTTTTATCACAGAAAGACACTAAATAACAATGAATGGGCAGAGTCTGCCCACCAGCAGGTCCCACAATGGACTGTTATTTGAATGAGAAAGAAATGAACTTCTATTGTGGTAAGCACTGAAATTCTGGGATCTATTTGTTACAAAAGCTAGCATTATCTAACTAGCAAACTTAAAGTGGCTGAAACAACCACCACAAAACCTAACACTTATACCTGTCCTTTTTTGAAGAACATCTTTCAAATTGTAGAACAGATGTAAGAAAATAGCAGCCTGAATGTAAAATCCAGTGTAAGGCTCATATTTAGGCTACGAATAAATGTATTTTGTTTGCCACACAGAGCGATCTATTTTATTCAAATCAGTGGACAACATTTACAAATGAGAAGATTTCATACCCAAAATCTGGATTTTCATTGTCTGAAAAATCAGTGATCTTGGGCTTTATTCTCCTTTTTATGTGAGTCAGGCACCCTCTGGACCCATACGACTGGTTCTGGCCATCTTCCCTCTTCTACATTACTTACTTGGCCTTCGACTGCAGTTGACTTTGCCAGCTGGATTGTCCTAAATAGCTGGGGATTAAAACTATATGCAATACTAGCTAGCCTAGAATTACAATAAGGAAAGATTACTTTGACTATTTACATGTTATGTCCTTGGCTTCTTTGGATGGAAATTACAGAAACAGCCAAATAAAACCAATTATTACATTTGCTGGTCTGATATTCTTCATGAGTTTTCCCCCCACTGTCTTTCAATATTCCCTGTAAGAAATTCAACATAGAATCTCATTTTAAGGTTAACTCGATAGAAATAAATGGTAGCATCCTGTAGAATCCCCCCAACACACTAATTATTTATTTGATCATTTTCCTTGATCTGCGTTTGGCTGTTAGAAAGATAAAAGCCATATTTATGTTTCAACTATATTGCATGGGAAGTTAGAACTCACACATGCGTATTCTATTTTTTTCCTGATATTTCTATTTTATTTAAATATATATTCTCAATTACGGCTCTTTAAGTGCTTTTTAAAAATTCAACTATTTCACACATTTGCATCTTATAAACAATCTCAGGTCCATTTTGAAATTTGAGTATAAATAAATAAATATGGTTAAATTAAACATTATAGTTAATATTTAATAACAGTATAACATTGTATCAAGAGAACAGCAAAAGTTTAACATTCATAAAGTAACAGGCTATATCCCATTGAGATGTAAATTTTTATTTGATTTTGTTTCTTTTTGAAAATAAGATAAAATTATAAATAAATCTCTTAGTATCTTTTTTGGATGATTTGCTATAGAGAGACACACTTAACTGTTGTTGCTTTGCTCATTTTTAAAAATCAACATTAAATCCAGGTATATGGCATTTATACATTCTCTCATTTACTCCATTCTCATTCATTGAACAAGGTATTTACTGAACACCTCCTGTGTGTCAAGAACTGTATGTGAATAAAGCCAAGTCCCAGAATCTGGGGAACTCAACTAATGGAGTAGAATAAAGGCTGAAAAAGAGATCCATGGAATATGTGCACGGAGAGGTTGGCTTCTCACTGAGAAGTCAAGAAAGGCTTTTCCTTTAGGGGAGATGAATGCCAAGTGTTGAAAGTAAGTAGTGGATGAAGCAGAGGGAAAGACTCACTCTGCAAAGGGATGGAGGCCTGAACCTAGAGGAATTCTTAGTGAATTCCAAGTCCTCAAATGAGCACCATCACTGGGTGTCAACCAGCAGTAGAGGGTAGGGCAGAGTGTCAGGAGACCTTTGGGCAGCCACTGAGGGTTCTAAGCGAGAATTATGTAACTGAATCCACAGTCCATGGAACTGACTCTGGAAGAACCACTTAGGGCCAATATGGATCTGACTACTTCCCTTAGGATTCATTGATTTACTTTGAGACTGTACATTTCAGAAAGGATTTAGTGTAGCTTGAAAAAAAAAGGTAGATATACTAAGTGAGAAGCCACTAAAATAAGAACTCAAAAGATGTGATAAAGAGAATTTAAGGGCAGAGAAGTAAAATGGGGCAAGAGGGAAGGTTTGCACAATTCATGCCCTAACATAAAATACTCACTTGTTAGAGGTAAGGCAAAAGTTGGCTGTAGTCTTTCTGATGGTCAAAATAACCATTTATAAAAACAAAAACGCGTCCATGGAATAAAATCAAGCCCAGTGCTCAGTGGAAGCAGCAACATTACTGGCGAAGGAAGGCACACTACCTAATAGAATAATAAATGTCCTCAATAATAACCTGACAGTAAACACAGTAATAAGCTTCACAGGGCAGTTTCTTATAAAATCCTCCCACAGTACGTCATGAACATCAGACTACCCCCTCCTGCCTGCCATTCAATAAAGTAGCTCTAGGGCACCTTGGTGAAGTCTAGGCATGTGGCTCTCTGCTGATCTCACTTAATTCAGGAAGGATTTTAAGTTATATATCTGAAAATAAGGACTATATTTAGATAGTCCTGCTTCTTTTCACCTAAGCTTTTTAAAGCTAAGCATTGAGCTCAAATATCAACTCCTGATCAGCCCAGGAGTGCAGTGAAGCACAGAGCTCTCTGGTAGAAATGGCCAGCTGGGTTAGGGGTAGAACAGAAATCTTTTGGAAATGATTTTCTTGATATTTCTTGAATTGAAGGACTACCCACATTTATTTATTCACTCATCCATTGATTGACTGAAGGACTGATTGAACAACTGATTGACTGAACAAATACTTATTGACAATCTAGTACTCAGAAGGCATAGTGAACTAGATCCAGGCTCTACCCCCAAGAAGCTTATAATCTAATGGTGGATAAAGAAAGAAACAGACAATTAAATGACAAGCAGCTAGCTCTGGGAAAGGCTTAAGAAGACATGACCACGGAAAGAAATGTGCCGAGAAAGTACTGACCTGACAGGACATGACAGGATTCTCTTCAGAAAGCAATTTTGTCTTTAATTAATTAACTTCCTAGTATTGTCTATAAAATAAATAGGCAGCTAAAATGAGGTGCCTTATTCTATAGAATTATAAACTGTAATCCCATAAACTGGAGAACAGTTACTGTAAGGGATAACTCGAATTTAGAATAACCTGTTAATAGATTTATTGAACACTTACTATGTTCTGGGCACTCTGCTAACCACTTCACGTGAATTATCTCACTTCACAAGTTTACGTAACCTCCAAAAAACCCTGTGGGGCTAAGTAATGTCAGCTTCTTTCTACTGACAGGAGGAACAGAAGTAGAGTAACCTTTGCCACGTCGACAGCTGGTAGCAGAGCTGAGGTCTAGCCCAGTGTCTCACTCCCCAGTGCTGTCTTCCTCTCTGGCAGGGATTAGGCAGCAGGACCAGAGGCCTTTTAAAACCCCTCATGATTCCCATAAATAGCTCATCTTTCTGCTCTCTGTAATGGAGAGGTATGCCTCTCAGTCTTCTTAAAGTAATTTAAATTTTTAAGAAAAATAAAAATATGATTTCTATTAGATTCTTACAGTAATAGTAAAGGGTGAGTTTTGGGTGAGCCTCAATGGCTGGAGGTTTATATAGATAAATGTGGCTCAGGATCAGAGGGGGGAAAAGCTGAGACTGTCTTACATTGTTCCCATCCGATTTTTCAACAAGTAAATAGGGATTGTAACGAGGATCTGTATTTGAATATGAGAACCTCTAAAATCTATATATTCCTTTTATAGAATGTTGATGTGAGAAGTCTAAGCTTATTAAGTAAGAAACTGAAATACATGTTTGAAGAAATGCATGGTTAGCTAATAGATATTTATAAAAAAAAGTCTACCCCCTGTGTCCAATCAAATAGCTAAGCAAAGACTAGACACGTGCAAGGGTAGCTGGCGGCGGGGGGGTGGCAGGAATTGGTACAGGTGGTTGTTCAGCTTAAACTTACTCATCATCTATAGAAAATGAGGAAACAGGACTTAGATCTGATTAGAAAGGGAAAAATAAGCCTCCTGGGTGCCAGCCAGGGTCTTTGTATGATGTAATGAACCCAACTCAAACTTTAGGTCCTTGCCCCTAAGTGTGTCCTCACTAGTAAACCCAACAACTAATTAGTGGCTTCTAGAGCAATTTATTGTGCATTGGCTATTTGATGGGGGAAAACAAGAGATAATATCCTGGTGGGGTTCCAAAGTTTCACTTCGAATATTGCCTCAATGTGTTAGAGATTAGCTTCTTAACCACGTCTAACTGGGCAGGATCTGTTAGCAGATCATAGTTCAGAGAGTGCTGATTCTATCTAGGTTAGGAGCAACCTGCTGATGTGAAGAGAGCTCAGACCCCCTCCTCTTCTGAGCACTCACAGAAGCTTGGCAGCAACACCCACTGATGGAATTTGAAAGCTTCTGCTATTCTTCTATGGTATTCAACCTTTCCAGATTCAGCATGGGAAAGATGAGCCATGGGGTAACCACATAAAGGGTTAAAATGAGGGGCTAAATAATGATCCAGTGCAGATAATCTAACCAAAGAAAGTGGGATACAGAGAGGGGCTCATTTTAATATAATGAACACATGCAAGAAAAATATTTCCTAGATTTATCTCACATGCAATCATTCAGTACCACCTGGTTCTGTTCATAAATAATCACTGAGGAATTTTCCATTTAGATTAATGTACATGTGGCACTAAGAGAATGGCCCGCAGGAAAGGAATTTCCCCATTCCTCATTGGCACAGGTAGAACCTCTATTATAACCACTGATTAACTCTGCCATGTGGTCTGAGTCGGCCATATGATCTTTTAACAATAAAGTTAAAAGATCGTTAAAATTAGTTTATTGCCACAGCTGGCATCTGTACATTGGCATATATATGCAGCAAAAATCCTGACTTAGAAGTGAAATTCAGCGTTAAAAACAGGAGCATTACAGTCAGAACATCTACATGCAAGTCTGCTGTGCTACATACCAGCTATTTGCTATGAGCAAGGATCTTTGTGTCTTTGACTCTCACTTTCTTCTGCTGATCGAGGAGGGGGAGTGATATCTACTTCATAGGACTATTGTGAAATATAAATGACATGATGTCGGTAGGAGCATTTAGGAAGCTGTATATTGTTATGTGACTCTAAGGTGTGATTAACTGCTGTCACTTTACAGTAGAATTAGTCATGACAAGCCTCGGGAATGAAGTGATGCTTCTAGAGCACATAGAAGTGTGGGGTTGGGAGAGGGAGGGCAGGAAGATAGTTCTCATTTAACTCATCAGTTGAACAGACATATATTGTGTGCTTCAGCATGTCTCCATGTCTCAATCCCCAGCACTGCACTAGGAATCAGGCCGGAGAGGTATCCCAGCACAAGGAGCTAAGGCCCGTGAGGCCAGCCTCATCTGTGAGATGCTGGTCAGGGACAATGTCCTGGTCAGCAAGTAAGTGTCTATGCTAGAAGTGCTGGGGCTTCACTGGACAGTGCAGTACATCTCAGATGTTACCACCATCACAATCATCTACAGGACTTTTAAAACTCTGCATCCTTTTCCCAGAGTTTCTGATTTTAGCAGAATGAGATGAGTCCTCAAAATCTCTATTTCAAAGTCCTAGGTGATGCTAATGTTTCTGGTCCAGGAGCCACATTTTGAGAACCGCTGGGATAAAAGAAGAATGATGGGTTCTCAGTTATAAACAACTGACTCTGATTCTGGCTAGCTTAAATAAAAAGAGAATTTACTGGAGGGTTTGGGGGTAGCTCCTAAAATCAATAGGAAACAGTTTCAGAAATGGAGAGGATCTAGGACAGTTCTGGTTCAAGCAGCGTAAGGTACTTCACTATGATGCCTGGGCATCCCCGGTAGAATGTACCAGCTCTAACTGTTTTCTCTCGTTCCTCACCTGAATTTCATGTGCTGAGTCCCTGGAGAAAGAGTCCAGTTGGCACATGTCTACTCCTCAGCTAGTAGCTGACAGAGTTCTTTGAATGACAGGCCCTGGAAGAGGGCACATAATAGGAGAGATGCAATTGTAGAGAATATCTGGGTATTATTGCCAAAGGTGTGTCAGTGGATGCTTAGGCAGCAAAACAAAACAGAACCAAACCCAAGGAAACAGGCCGTGTCCTCTGTTATGGTAAGAACAAGTCAATTAGCAGAGGGCCTGGAATTTTAGGAGGCAGCAGTCTGCTCTTGTAGATTCTTAATTTGGAAGGTAAAATGGCAGTTTATAGCCTCTTTAGAGGAGGAAAGGAAGTTAAACCAGCATTTTGGGAGACCCCTGTCCTGGGTGCCTCCCATGCGCTGAGTTCCTCACCCGGAGCTTCTAGGCCTCAGTGTATCCTTGGGACTGTGATTCAGGATCTTCTGGTTTCCAAAATTCACTCATCTGTCCTACACTTTCAAGCATGCTGTATGATTCACTTGAAGGATTCCTTCATCTGGATGTTTTTAACTGTTTAGTTTATTATGAAATGTATCAAACATACAGGACAGTATAGAGAATAACATCACACTTGAGTGTCTACCACCCAATTACCCAGATTTCCGTTTTGAAATAAACCCACTGAATATTATAGAGCTTTTGGTCCTGGTCAGGTCTTGTGGGTGGCTGGAAACTGAGAGATGGGATGGCCATTGGGATGGAGGTAAAGAGGGGAGGCAGACATCTGGAGTACCGCAGATATTCAGGTCATCAATGAAGGAGTGAACAGATGGGGCTGAGCACTTATACCTGCCAATACTAACCATAGGCAACATATGGATTCCATAATTTGGAAAGCATCAATTTTAAAAGGAATTTTTTATTAAGATACCTGGTCCTGACTCAAATTGCCCTAACAAGAACAGGTATCTTTAAGTAATTACAAACTTTCATTTCAAATATTTGTTTTATCCCATGTAGGTCTTTAAGTGGATAAGTAATCATGGGAGGGAGTGATAAAGATGCCCAGGGCAGCTTAGCCCGGTGGTGGCTCAGGCTGTGTGCCTATGTGTGCACTGGGAGGGGTAACCCTTAATAATTTCTTTAGAAGTGTAAGATGTGACTAGGCACAGTAAATTTAATGGGATGAGAATTTAATCTTCAGAGTATTAGCAAATGATAACTCTGAAATGTTAAGGCTTTCATCTCCTCTCCATTTCATAGCTATCAATTTAATTAAACAATAATATTATTCGACTATTGAGTTCTAGATCAGTGAACTCTGAATAAAAGCAAGCCAAGACATTACGTTGTTAATTTTCAGGTTAAGACCATGTTTCCTTTAGAAACTCTTTATTTCACGTGAAATAGTAATTTCTAGCAACTGTGTTTTCTTTCTCTGCTATTTTTTTCCTTCTGTTTCCACTCTAAGACATCCTTACCTTTTGTCACTTGCAGGTTATGTCTTGCAAGTGTCAGCCTCATTAAATTAATGCCTGATGTAATATTGACATCTTCACGGAATACATAAAGTGATTTTCCCTGATATATAAAGGATGCTCCTACAAATGCCAAAATAATTTTATTTTTAATTTAGCCATTTTAACAATTCATTTCAATAAAATCTGTACAAGACATTGAGCCAGACACTGTGGGAGGCATAAAGATAAACAGACATACTTCCTCCAGGAACCTGCAGTCTTGAAAAAGAGGCTGCATCAGATCATTCTTTTGTGGGGCATAATGTGACAAATGACTGAAAAGAGGCACAGAGAAGTGCTGTGAATGCACCAGAGAAGGAGAGATTACTTCTGGATTGATAGTCAGGGAGAACTTTGTGGAAAAAACAGTCTTGATAAAGAATGGGGAAAGTCTGGCAAACTCAATGGCAGGGACAGGTATTCAGGGTAGCAAGGAGCTACAAGCAAAGCTGCTAGGGCAGGGATGCAGGGTTGCACTTGCGGGTCGCAGATGGAGATGGAGATGAGGCAGGAAAGGGGGTCAGGTCTCCATTGTCAGCATGATAAATGCCATGGTCAAGAGGTTAGACTTTATTCTGGGATAATGGACAAGCATTGTCTCACTCAAGGCTTTGGAACTAAGGAAATGACATGATCAGAGTAAAATTCAATGCAATTCAGCAAAATGTATAGAGTAGCTGCAATGCACCCAGCCCTGTACTGGGTGTAGTGCATTCAGAGACACATTCTTAGTGCTGCCTTCAATGTCCCTAGAGTCTAGTGGGTGACAGATATATAAACATATAATGTCAACAAAGTGTAGTATATTGAGCTCTGTTAAATAAGCAGGAGGGCATTGGCCTGAGGTTCTCTCCCTATTTTGAGTTCCTACTTAACAAACGGAAACCTAACTTAGGAGTATATTTTTTGTAACAGATAGTTGGGTTTCAGCCAATCACAAACAGCTGAGCTTCAGCCAATCACAGGCAACCAACTGATCCAACCACACCCAAATAAGGCAAACACCTAACTTAGGTAGCCAACAGATAATGTCTTTACTTTGCTTCTGTGTTTCTCCTATAAAAGCTTGCCAATCATGCTGCTGGATGGAGCTCTCTCAACCTCTTCTGGTTCTGATTTCTACCCAATTTAGGAATCATTCTTTGCTCAAATGAACTCTGTTAAATTTAATTTGTCTACAATGTTTACTTTAACAGCTCAAATAGATGTATCTAAAGGAGGCTGTGGGGACCCACAGAAAGTAATCTAGGGACTAAGGGAGAAGTTGGTACCTAACTTGACTCTTGCAAGGACAGAAAAGAGTTATTTGAATGAAGAGAAGAGAGAAGGATATTCCAGTTTAAGAGAATACTGTGACCAAAATCACAGAACATCAAATAATACTGGTTGCGTAAAGAAAGACAGCAGCTCCATTCTAGTAGTAGGCTCAGTGTGAGGCAGAGAGAGGGGAGTGAGGGAGAAGAGAAGATGAGGAGCAGGGATTATGCTTTGGAAACTTCACTCACGATGGAGGCACGGAAACCAGGAGACTATTATAGAGGTCAAGTCCCACAGGTGTTAATTAAGGAGGCACACTCCAAACAGAAATTCCAAACTTTCCATGGGACTCTCACTTAGAGGTGTTCAAGTATATATTTTGCCAGGCAACTCTTATTAATACTTCAAGTTATTTCCTAATCTTCAGCATCCTCAGAACTCTCATCTCTTATTCCAGAAGAACCCTCACCCCATCTTCAGTGTTCCATTCCTACCACCCTGGTTTTTAAATCCCCTTTCTCTTCTCTGCCACTCCAGCAGATCACACTCACCCTGTGAGTGTTATATTTTTGCTCTGTTTGGTTTTCTGCACCCACTCCAAATCTTTACACACAGATTTTTATCCTCTCTCTTCTCTGCCAATAGGGCTTGATGGTGTCAGAGCAAGTGGGATACTTTGTAACGGGGAGTGGGGTTGTGGGAGGCTCTGAATTCACTCACGTATGTTAACAATTTGGGGCCAGTTACAATAATTAAAATATAAGACGATTAAAAAGAGCTAGAGAAGTGGCAGTATAATGGAATAGAAGACATGGAAGTGAGATAACTTGTAGAAATATACTCAAGGCCTGACAACTAACCAAAGTAGGACAGAGGCAGAGAGAGGTAGGATTTTAAAACTGCTTTGTAGTTTGAATCCAGAATAAATAACAGTAGTGTGATATTATCCATCATGGCAGGGGGATACAAATAGAGAAATATATTTAAGAGATAATAACGGAAGATGATAAACTTGGCTTTGTATATTCTTAGCCTGAGGTGTCAGCAAGATATTCAGGTCATATTTAAGAACCAGAGTACTTCAGTTTGATGCCATGTACCAGCCATCTCTAAACCTGTGTGTGACAAATCACCATTCATAATCAAACTCTTTTGGAAAAATGACAAACAACAGCCTGTTCTTGGAGATTGTTTGTACATGGATAACTCTTGCAGGAAATAAACCCATTTAACTTTGTTTCCAACAGTCTTCCTACTTTTTGTTGTTTATTTTTTTTCAGAATACCTCTTAGCATCCCATGGAATGTTTTTTTCAGGGACAATGTTCTAAGAAATGCTCATTAAAACACTACAGACCTCTAATCAGGGGAGGCTTAAGATAGAAGGAACTTGCTGTGGGAGAAGGGAGTTTGTTTGCATGGGAGTGAGAGTTGAAGCATTATGAACTGCTGAATCACCAAAAGTGAACAGAAAGAGAAAAGGAGGTTGGAGATAGAACCATTATAAACACCATTTGATGCCTCAAATGGCACATAGAGAATGTAATTTGGAGAGACAGCAAGTTGTAGTAGCAAAATCATGGGTTTCAGAGTGTGATGAGTGATCTAATCTTTTTAAGATTCCATTTTCTTTCTGAAAATTAATGACTACTTTGTTGGGTTGTGTTGAGATTTAAAATAGATATGTGAAATATCCTCCACATAGAAAATACATAATCCACTTTCAATAAATACTATTGTTAATACTGTTTTCATTTAAGCTTTTCTTGACATATTGAAGCAAAACTTTCATGAATACCCTGCTGTATTGAAACCTGAATGTTGGACAATTACATATGAGAAATCTCAGTCATTGGTATCAATACCCTAATACAGGGAAGCAATTCTAGTTCAGACAAGTCTCAAGCCGTAACAGCATGGTATAGTAATGGCATCCCTAGTAACTAGGCAATGAAAGAAGACACCATAGGAATTTCCCTAAGGCACCAGGAACTATGGTTTTTTCATCTGTTTTTCACAAAGAGATGCTGGAAGCTAATATCTGAGCCTTAGTGAACACATTTGCCCTCCATATAAAATCCTGAGCTAAAAGCCCTTTCCATGTGAATGACTATGGATGTCAAATTGTCATGACGGGACATCCTCTGACAATAGTTATTATCTGGCACCCTCAGGGGGAGACCAGGGGAAAGGCATCTGCAACAAAATACTGGCTAATGAGACGTATTTCTGTCTAAATATGTCACAGTGCTATAAATGCAAGCCTTAGTCATTTTCAATATTGGACAATTGAGCATACAAGCCCACAAACGATTCTGAATTTAGAGTTAAAACCTCTGCTAACTGCCACAGCAAATTAGCTTTTCTCTTCTCTAGCACAAAAAAGGGGACAATTACCAATATTTTACCCTTCAGTTCATTCCAAACCCCAAAGGAATGGTCACCAGAATGTATTATCTTGCAGTCTTTTGGAGGGCAACCTCATAGGTCTCAGGTCTGTCTGAGGGGCCTGGTGTAGTTAAGATTGGCTATTAACATGACTGGTCAGTATCTTTAATCAAGAAGTCATTCCACAGCAGCCAAGATGTGGATGAAAAAGATGACCAAAAGGATGGCAATCGAGTCTTTGAGGAGATGTCTAAGGCATTTGGGTTGTTCAGATCCTTGGGAAGGAATAGTGGCAGGGTGACAGATTTATTGTCATGGACACACAGGGTATTGTGGCAGGAGATGCTCATGTGTTGTTCTCAGAGCAAACTTAGGCTAGTGTGTAAATGAAATTTGCCATAGAAATTCATGGGGTCTCTCTCAGGTGAGTACTTGCAGGAGAAAATGGGCAACTATGTAGTCTGATTGGTTTATATGGTCACTTGCCTAAAATCATAAAACTGGGGCAGAGTGAATGTATATATTTATATATATACATAATACATATTATAATATATATTTAATATATGTAATATATATGTATGTATAAAAAATAATGTTACTTAACGTGTGTCCTGAAGACTGGCAGCATCAGCATTGTCTGAATCTAGAATCACCCGAAAGTGCAAATTCCCAGGCCCCACCCTAGGCATGCAGGAAACAGAATCTGAGTAATTTGTTTTAAGAAGCTATCAGGTAATTCTTACATACAGTAAAGTTTAAGAAGCACTGCTCTAGACCCTTATCTGATGGGTCAATAATTACCACATCTCTCCACTTCCACCTATTCACCCAACTAGGCTGGCTTCTTCATCTTTCTGTCCTAAGTTTCTAGTTCTCTCCTCCTGATAGCACCTGATTAGACCATCTGATTATATATAAGAGCTCAGCTTGGAATTTTTGGCATCCACAAAAATCAGAATTTTATGTATGAAAAGAAACTGTGTAGATGCAGTAAAAATACTCATTTTTAAACTTATGATTTGGTTTGCTCCCGACAAAACTCATTTATAACTTCTTTCCATGTTCTGTTCATTTCCAAGCTAACAATGACATAAATAAAGGGATGAAAAAAGGAGGAAAACACTTACCTGGGCTATAAGTTGCTCCTGGGAAGCTTTTACTTCAGCTTGCAATTTCCAGATGCACTAAAAAGGAGAAAAGTTTAGAAACTAAGTATGTGCCCCTTCACATGAAAGCATATCCATATATTCCAAAAGCAGATACAAACACTTTGGATTGAACAAGAGGTAAATTTATATAATGATATACATTTTAATGCTCAGATATTCAGAGATTAATCATTTCTTATAAAGTAATTGATTAAAAAACATATGCCAAATGTTATGATCCTCTTGTTTTACTCCACAGAAAGAAATACTCCAACATTGACAACTAAGGGACATTTGTACAGTCAGTACCATTTATAAAATAAATAGAATATTCAGCTAATATTATTCAAAAGGATACATATCAAACAAACTTTAAAACTACTACTAGCAAAATAAATTTTATCTCAATATTTGCCAGGGAATAAAATTACTTTTAGCAAGTACAAATATTGTTATTTACCATTGCCATTGTGAACTTAAAAATACGGACTTTTAATCCAGACTGAAATGGCTTTCCAGGATTGTCAGTTCATATAAAATTAGGTAACTTTTAAAATAAAGTTGACTTTGTTCTACAACTTACCTGGTCTTTCTCAAGAACCATTTTTTCATATGGTTCCCCACTGGCTTCCTTGTGATCCACAGCCTCCAGTTTTTCCTCCAGCTGGGATACTTGTTCAAGCAGTTTTGATTTTGTTCCTTCAGAGACTGAAAGCTAAAGATATTTTCTTTATAAGAGTATGTAAGTACAGTGATATTTTAAAAGCTCCTTTTAAAAATTCAACTTACAAATAATTTATCTTCCACCAGTATCTATTAAATATGAAAATAGCTTCTAGAGCATTCCTCATAGATGATAAATTAGCATACAGAAAGAAGGAAAAATTGATTTTATTTATTGTTTATAACTAAGATGTTTCTAAGCAAGAGATGAAATCACATAGTTACAATGGAGAATATAGAAATACTAGAAATAGAGAAATTTCGAATGCAAAGATCTCAACACTCATCTACACTGTGTTTCAAGATTGCACTTTATTTGTACAGCTAAATCTGAAACTTGTATTCTGGCTTATAAATGGCCCTTGAAACTTAACTCTTGGGGGGCTACAGCTATCTAGAAAGAGTGGGAGTTCTGACTCCCTTCAATGTTTGCCATAGAAGCAGCAGGGTGCATGGAACTGGGGTATATTCAGGAATTTCAAGTTAAAGTCTGATCAAAGGCAGATCTATGCCAAGCCACAACCAAAAAAATTCCTAGCAATGACTTTGTTTTTGTTTGACTGTTTGTAGATTCCTCTTGTGGAAAGTGGTAGTTTGATAGTCCTTAGTCTCTAATTCCCTTGGAGAGTGCCTGTACTAGCTTATCCTTTCATTCTGACAGCTGTTGTGCTTTTTCTCTATAGCTCAGCAACAATCCTGAAAGACTCCCTGGAAAGGGACACACAATTCCGTATTCACTGCAACTCCCAGGGTATTCTCTGAAGCATGGATTATCTCTACATTTCTTTTGCATTACTCTGAATGTTATTGCAAGGCAAGTTGTCTCATCTTGAGAAAACTTAATTGTCCTTAAATTTTTAAAGACAATCTACCAAATGTGGAAGCATGAAGAGGTCAGTCTGCCAAGGAAATAAGCACATTATCTATACTGGCCCATCATATATACTGGCGTATCGTATATACTGTGAGCACATCATACATACCGGCACCGAACCATTCAGCTACACACTCATTCACTGGACAAATGTTTGTTCAGTTGCCTCCTCCACAGCCATTGTGTTACGTGCTGCACATTAACAAAGTGCAAAATAAGGATTAGAGGGAACACACATATTACGAACTGCTGGCCATGCCTTTTGGCTCTTGGTGGCCTTGGAGACCTGTGGTGCTCCTCATGATCACCAACATGTGTTTAACTCCGGAGTGCATGGTGGTTTGGGATTGCAGTCTGGCTTCTCTGCCTACCTTTCTATTTTATTAGAGACACGGTATAGTGTAATGGTTAAAGCCAAGGAGTCTTGTGTCTTTATCCTTTGGGTTAAAAAAATCTCAATTTTGTACAAAAATTAACCAGGCATGGTGGCAGGTGCCTGTAGTCCCAGCTACTAGGGAGGCTGAGGCAGGAGAATCACTTGAACCCAGGAGGTGGAGGTTGCAGTGAGCCAAAATCGTGCCATTGCACTCCAGCCTGGGGAACAGAGTGAGACTCTGTCTTAAAAAAAAAAAAATCTCAATTTTGCTGTTTACTATCTGTGTGATCTCAGCAAGTTACTCAACCTACCTGGACTTGAGTTTTTTAATCTGTAAATAGCGATAGGGATGAAAAGAATACTACTTATCTCAACAGTTGGTTTTGAGGATTACATGAGTTTAAACAACAGAGACACTTAGAACAATGCCTGGAACATATCAAGCATCTAGCAGCTCTTATTATAATTATTCTTCTACCACTTTTAGATCACTGTAGGTGTTCTTCTGGGTTTTATCTAAATATTTATTAAAATTTTTTTTTTTTTTTAGATAGAGTCTCACCTTGTCACCCAAGTTGGAATGCAATGGCGTGATCGCTGCTCACTGCAACCTTCGCCTCTGGGGCTCAAGGGGTCCTCCCACCTCAATCTCCTGAGTAGGTGGGACTACAGGCTCACATCACCATGCCTGGCTAATTCTTTGTATTTTTGAGATGGGTTTTCACCATGTTGCCCAGGCTAGTCTTGACCTCCTGAGCTCAAGTGATCCGCCCGCCTCGGCCTCCCAAAGTTCTGGGGTTACAGGTGTAAGCCACTGTGTCCAGCCTATTTATCAAATTGTAAAAGAAAAAATATCTGAAGACATCATAATCTTTATGAGCTGCATACCCTGAATTCAAACTATATTTGATTTGTTCATTTCCTATAACCACTCTAATGTTCAGAGAAAACTCCTCTCTATGTCTGGAATTATTTTTTTCTCAAATATCTCTCAGCTGGGCCCATTTTATTCCCATATCCTGTTTGTTATGTGATCCATCGTTACCATTTTATTATCTTTCTTTTAAATCTACCTTCTGTTGTTTGAAAGCCTTTGTTCATTCACTCAAAAGACATCATTTATTCACTCATTTGTTAAAGAAATAAGTTAGATATTTATTATATGTAAGAATCTGTAGATTAAAAAATGAAAACAATATTGTTCACATCCTCAAAAAACTCACACTTTAGCCAGAAAGTCAGATTGTTTAAAAATAGCTATTATATAATGCAAAACTATATAGGTGAATAAATAATATTAATAATAGTTAACATTTCTTGGGCACTTACTACACGTCAGACAGTCTGCAGAGCCTTTTGTTTTCAAATTTATTTTAGTATCTCAATTTATCTTCAAAACATCCTGAAGGCTCATTCTATTATAGCCCCATTTTGCCGATAAAGAAGTTGAGTTTCAACAAAATTATATGACTTATCAGAGGATATAACAAGTAAGTTCTGGAGTTCAAGTTTTCAGTAGTGGACATCAGGTTTGACTCCCTACACCCAAATTTGACCCCAGCTCCAAAGTAGGCCCTGGTCATCAAGAAAATTCTATCCTCTTTGCTGTTGATTGGTTCAGGAATCAAAGCATAAACTAATCGGAGCCTGGCTTTACTGTAGCAACAGTTATTGTATAAGGAAATGTGACCTAATTTGGGTTACTCACACTGCACAGAATTGGAGAGTGATTTGGAGAAGCACCCTCTGTCACCAACCAGACGCGAATGCTACTACAGCCATCCCACAGACATCAGGAAACCAGGCATACTCAGAAAGGAAGAGTAAACAACAGAAAAAACTTAAGTTCTTGATGACATTATTAAAGTGCTTTATTAACCAATCTTGAAGCACACTCTACCTTGCAACTTGCACTTAGTGAGCCAATAAATTCCTTTATTGTTTAAGGAGTTGAGTTTTCTATTACCTGTTGCCAAAAGTATTCTACGGATATGCTGTTTTCCAAGATTCCATGCTCTTGACCACGAGTAAGAAAAGTTTATGAAAAACAGCAGAAACTAACATATATTTGGTAGATATAGTATACTAGGCATTCTGCCGGGTGCTACATATATAAATGTTACCTTACGTCATTGCTCAAAACCCTGTCAGCAATTTTCTTTATATTTTTTGTTATCATCATTGTAAAGATTGAGAAACTAAATGCTTTAGTGGTAAATTAACTTGTGTAAGATTCCAAAGCTAATAAGAAGAGGTTAGATTTGGGCCCTCATTTGTCTGCCTCCATTCCTGGTTTTATATCATATCCAAATCCTAACTCAGGCTGCCTGTCACAATGAGGCCTGTGATGTTTTTTTCCTTATCATGTGGATTTCAGCAATATCTCTCAGGATCTTAACTTATATACTTAAGGGAAACTTTTTTTTATACCTTAGAATTCTCTCTAACCCACCATCTTGCTTCCTTTTATACAGACACTAACCCCTTATTTCCTCTCCTTTTGTAACAAGTTTCTTACTGAATATCTCTTTGACTCAGATATATTTAGCTCAGGTTCAGCTTATTTCTAAGAAATGTTGACTTAGAATCAGGATATCTATGCTTTAGTCTTAATTCCACACCTCACTGACTCTATAACCTTGGTGCCTATGATAGGATTTTAAAAATAATTTCAACTTTTTTTTAGATTCAGAAAGTATATGTACATAATGGTTACATGGGTATATTGCATGATGCTGAGGTTTGGGGTATGAATGGTTCCATCACCCAGATAGTGAGCATGCAAATGGAAACCAAAAAAGAGCAGGAATGGCTATACTTATGTCAGTTAAAGTAGACTTTAAGTCAAAATTGTAAAAAATGACAAAGAAGGTCATTATATAATAATCAAGGTGTCAATTAAGTAAGAGGAAATAACAATAGGAAATGTATATGTACCCAACACCAGAGCATCCAAATATA
Organism: Nomascus leucogenys; assembly: GCF_006542625.1. Lineage (NCBI taxonomy): Eukaryota > Metazoa > Chordata > Mammalia > Primates > Hylobatidae > Nomascus > Nomascus leucogenys. The sequence continues at coordinate 135,685,566 of NC_044382.1, read as the reverse complement.
CAAGCAAATATTAATAGCTCTAAAGGAAGAAATAGATTGCAACATGATAATAGGAGGGAACTGCAAAATTCCACTTTTGGCAATGAAGAGATTATTCAGGCAGAAAATCAAGAAAGAAAAATTGGAATTAACTGTGCTCTAGACCAAATGGACCTAACAGACATTTATAAAACACTTCATCCAACTGATGCGCAATATGTATTTTCTCATCAGCACATGGAACATTCTCCAGGATAGACAAATGAAAATGGAAACACAACAAACCAGAACCTAATGGATACAACAAAAGAGAGTTATAACAATAAACATCTAACACACACACAAAAAGAAAGACTCCAAATAAACAACCTAATGATGTACCTCAAGGAACTAGAAAAGCAAGAACAAACCAAACTGAATATTAGTAAAAGAAATGAAATAATAAAGATCTGAGTAAAAATCAATGAAATTAAGACAAAAATGTACAAAATATAAAATGAAGCATTTTTTTTTTGAAAAAAATAAGCAAATCTGACAAACTTTTGCTAGACTAAAGAAAAAAAAGAGAGAAAACTCAAATAAATACAACTGGAAATAAAAAAGGAGGCATTACAACTGATACCACAGAAATACAAAGGATCATTAGGGACTATCAAGAACAACTATTCATCAAAAAAATTGGAAAACCCAGAAGAAACTGATAAATTCTTGGACATAAAAACCCACCGAGATTAAACAATAAAGAAATAGAAAATTTGAACAGACCAATAATGAGTAGTGAAATCAAAGCAGTATTAAAAAGTCTCCAATCAAAGAAAAGCCCGTTGGATTCACTGATGAATTCTACCAAACATTTAAAGAAGAATACCAATGCTACACAAACTCTTCAAAAACATTAAAAAGGAAAGAATACTTCCAAACTTATTCTATGAGGTCAGCATTAACCTGATACCAAACCAGACAGAAACACACACACAAAAAGAAAACTACAGGCCAATATTCCTGATAAGCACAGATGCAAAAATCCTCAAGAAAATACTAGCAAACTAAATTTAACATCAAATTTAAAAGATCATTCATCATAATCAAGTGGGACTCATCCCAGGGATGCAAGGATGGTTTGACATATGCAAATCAATATGTCACATCAACAGAATCAAGGAGAAAAATCATAATATCCTTTCAATAATGCTTAAAAAAGCATTCAATAAAATTCAACGTCCTCTTATGATTTTAAAAAAGCCTGCATAAATTGAATATAGAAGAAACATGCCTCAACATGATAAACGTCATACATGACAAGCTCACAACTAATATCATACTGGGAAGGACAAACTGAAAGCCTTTCTGCTAAGATCTGGATCAAGACAAGAATGCTCACTTACACCACTTCTATTCAACATAGTACTGGAAGTCCTAGCCAGATTCATAAGGCAATAAAAAGAAATAAAAGGCACTGAAATTGGAGGGAATATGTCAAATTATTCTTCTTTCCCAAAGACATAAAGTTATATTTAGAAAAACCTAAAGACTCCATCAAAATCTCCTAGAGGCTGGGCCTAGTGGCTCAAGACTGTAATCCCAGCACTTTGGGAGGCCGAGGTGGACGGATCATGAGGTCAAGAGATTGAGACTATCCTGGCCAACATAGTGAAACCTCGTCTCTAGTAAAAACACAAAAATTAGCTGGGCGTGGTGGCGCACACCTGTAGTCCCAGCTACTCAGGAGGCTGAGGCAGGAGAATTGCTTGAACCCAGGAGGTGGAGGTTGCAGTGAGCCAAGATTGTGCCATTGCACGCCAGCCTGGGCAACAGAGTGACACTCTGTCTCAAACAAACAAACAAACAAACAAAAAACTCCTAGAACAGATAAACAAATTCAGTAAAGTTGCAGATACAAAATCAACACACAAAAATCAGTAGTGTTTCTATATGCTAAATGCTATCAATCTGAATGGCAAATTGAGAAAGCAATCTCATATACAATAGTTGGAAGCAAAACATAGAGATAAGTTTAATGAAAGAAATAAGAGACCTCTATAAGAAACATTATAAAACCCTGATGAAAACAAATTGATGAGGATATAAGAAAATAGAAAGATAGCCCGCGTTCATGGATTGGAATAATTAATATTGTCAAAATGTCTTTACTACCCAAAGTGATCCACAGACTCAAAGCAATCCCTATCAAAATACCAGTAACATTCTTCACAGAAATAAAAAAAAAACAACTTAAAGTTCATACAGAACCATAAAATCCCTGAACAACTAAAGCAATCCTGAGCAAAAAGAACAAAGCTGAAGGCATCATACTACCTAATTTCAAATTGCACTACAGAGTTATAGTAACCAAAACAGCACAATACTGGCATTAAAAACCCCAAAAACCAAAAAAAAAAAAAAAAAAAACCCACCATAACAACAAAAAACCACTACCAACAAAAATAAAACAGATACACAGACCAATGGAACAAAATAAAGAACCAAAAAAAAAAAATCCACACACTTATAGTCAGCTCATTTTTAATAAAAATGCCAAGAGCATACAAAGGATAAAGGACAGTCTCTTTAATAAACAGTATGAGGAAATCAGGATATCCATATGCAGAAGGATGAAAATAGAATCCCTTCTTCCACCATATACAAAAATAAAAAGAATGGGTTAAATACTTAAATGTACAACGCAAAACTATGAAAATACAAAAGAGAACATTGGGGAAATGCTTCAGGTAAAAGCACAAAAACCACAGGTAAAAGCACAGGTAACCACAGCAAAAATAGACAAATGGGATTGCATGAAGCTAAAAAGCTTCTGCCCGGTGAAAGAAATGCTTAAAAAAGTGAAGAGACCACATACAGAATGGGAGAAAATATTTGCAAACTATCCATCTGACAAGGGATTAATATCCAGAATATATAAGGTACTCAAACAACTCAATAGCAATAATAATAATAATAATAATCCAATTTGAAAATTGGTAAAAGATTTAAATAGAAATTTTTCGAAAGAAGACATACAAATGGCCAATGGGTACATGAAAAAGTGTTCCACATCACTAATCATCAGAAAAATGCAAGTCAAAACCACAATGAGATATCAACTCACCCCAGTTAGAATGGCTATTATCAAAAGAACAAAAGAGGACAAATGCTGCTGAGTATGCAGAGAAAGAGGGATACCCATACACTGTTGGTGGGAATGCAAAGTAATATAGTCAAAATGGAAGATAGTATATAGGTTCCTCCAAAAACTAAAACTAAAACTACCATATGATTCAGCAATCCTATATGCCCTTTCGGGTATATATCCAAAAGAAAGGATATAGTATATCAAAGAGATATATGTACTTCCATGTTTATTACATTACTATTCACAATAGCCAAATACAGAATCAACCTAACTGTCCATTAATGGTTAATTGGATAAAGAAAATGTGGTATATATACCCAAGAGAATATTATTCGTCCATAAAAAAGCATGAAAGCCTATCATTTGCAGCAACATGAATGGAACTAGTGGTCAGTATGTTAAGTGAAATAAGTCAGGCACAGAAAGGCAAATATTATACGTTTTCACTTCTATCTGGCAGCTAAAAAAGTGGATTTTATGGAAGTAGAGTAGAATGGTAGTTACGAGAGGCTGGGAAGAAAAAGGAAGAGGACAGGATAATGAGAAGTTGGTTAACAGTACAAAAATAGTTAGATAGGAGAAATGGGATCTAGTACTCATTAGTACAGTAAGAAAATTATGGTTAACAATAATTTATTGTATATCAATATAACTAGAAGAAAAATATTAATGTTCCAATACAAAAAAAAAGATAATGTTTGAGTGTTGGATGTCCCGATTACCCTGATTTGATCATTACACATTGTATACATATATCAAAATATTCTATGTACCGAAAATATGTACAACTATGATATATCAGTACAAAACATATCCCAAAATGGCCCCCAAGCCCCAAAATACAGGATGGTACAGGCATAAGATAGATATTCACATTCCAGAAGGGAGAAAAATGAAAGAAGGAAGGGGTTATGAGTCCCACATACATCCAAAACCTATCACAGCAAATTCCACCAGACTTTAATGCTCGAGAATCATCTAGAATAATCCTTTTTGGTTTGATACTCTGCACTCCAGGACCACTGGAGTGAAAATGTCACCTCCACAGCTTGGCAGAGATCCACCCATGCTATGGCTAGGTTGAGCAGGGCTTTTGCCCACCCAGCCCTACTGCATGGAGGTTATGCCCAAAGGCTCTGCAGAGTGGTGATCTCTCCCCCAGGGTTCTGTCAGAGAGAAACTAAACCCCAAGGGCTCTACCACATGAGGATCTTGGTTTCAAATTTCTTCCAGGTCGGGTTGTGCTCCCATGGCTCCAGGTGACCTCACCATCATGGCTTTAGTTGGAGATTATTTGGCCTGTTGAAGCTGAGATGATGTCCCTGATAATCTCTGAACTGTCTTTAGGGCTGTTTCCCCCATCTTCTAGAACAGCACAAGACTACTGAATAGCTTTATCATCCTGTCCTGTAGCCTCTAAGAAGTCTGAGAAACTTTCTTCATTCCCCCCAACCTTCATCTCCTTCAGTTCAGACTGGCAGTGTTCTTGGTGGAGTATTGATTAGGTCCATGTTTCACACCCATACCAATCTCCTTAACAACCAATTGCCTGGCCACACCCTTGGCATTCTCAACACTTTGCTTAGAAACATCTTCAGCTAAATATCCAATTTTATCACTCACAAGTTCTATCTTCTGCAAAACACTAGAACGCAAAGATAATTTAGCCAGGTTCTTTGCCACATTACAACAAGGATTGCTTTCCTCTGGATTCCAATGACATGCTCCTCTTTTCCATCTAAAACCTCATCAAAATGGCCTTTACTGTTCATATTTCCACCAACATTCTGCTCATGATTATTTATGTATTCTCGAAGAAGAGGGAGGATTTCTCTCTAGTTCTCCTATTTTGGTCAGGCCTCACCAGATTGTCTTCAGCAGCCCCTTCATGGAAATATCTACTTTTTAAAGCATGAAGCTCAAAACTCATTTTAAGGTATATGTTACAGTAGCATCCCACTTCTTGTTACCAATTTATTTTAGTCAGTTCAGACTTCTATAACAAATATCATAGGCTTGGTGACTTAAAGAAAAAATATTTCTTACAATTCTGGAGTCTCTGAAGTCCAAGACCAAAGTGACAAAAAATTCAGTGTCTTGTGAGGGCCCTCTTTCTGTTTTACACACAGCCCCTTTTTTTTGCTGTATCCTCACATGACGGAGAAAATTAGAGCGCTTATCTCCTTCTCTTCTCATAAGGGCAATAATTCCATCATGAGGACTCCAACCTCATGACCTTAATTATTTCCTAAATGTACCCCCTCCAAATACCATCACATTAAAAATCAGGAATTCAACATATGAATTGGAGGAGGTGTAAATATTCAGTCCATAGCAATTCAGCAATTGGAATTACCCAGTCTGAATAGCAGAAAGAAAAAACAATGAAGAGAAATAAACAGAACCTAAGAGGCCTACAGGACACTATTAAGCATACTAACATACACATTCTAGAAGCAAATAACTGCAAAAGATACAGAATCAAAATGGAACACTAGAAAATATCAATCAAACACAAAAGAAGATAGAATTGGAGGAATTGAGGAATAAAAAGGACAAAATATATAGAAAATGAAAAGCAATGTGACAGAAGTATATTCTTTATTATTAGTAATATTTTAATGTAAGTGGCTTTGACTGCCAATTAAAGACAGAAACTAGCAAAATAAATTTTAAAGTGTGAACCAATTATATGCTGATTATAAGAAACTCACTTTAGACTCAAAGAAACAAATAGGTTGGAGGTAAAAGAATGAAAAAAGATGTTGCATGTAAATTGTAGCCCAAAGACAGCTAATGTGCCTATATTCATAGTCACATAGTCACATAGATGTTGTCAAAAATTTTTGTAAAAGTGAAAGAAATACATTGCATATTGATAAAAGTGGCAATTTGTAAAGGAGATATAAAATTATACACATAAATGCACCAAAAAACAGAGTCCCAAAATACATGAAGCAACTATTGATAGAATTTACAGAAGTAGACACTTTTGTGAGTATAGTTGGAGACTTCAATATTCCACTTTTTTATTTTATTTTTTTTTTTTCCTGAGGTGGAGTCTCACTCTGTCGCCCAGGCTGGAGTGCAGCGGTGTGATCTTGGCTCACTGTAACCTCCGCCTCCCAGGTTCAAGAGGTTCTCCTGCCTCAGTCTTCCAAGTAGCTGGGATTACAGGCATGCACTATGATGCCCAGCAAATTTTTGTATTTTTAGAAGAGACGAGGTTTTGCCATGCTGGCCAGGTTGGTCTCAAACTCCTCACCTCAAGTGATCTGCCTGCCTTGACCTCTTAAAGTGCAATATTCCAGTTTCATAATGGATATAATATCTATACAGAATAACAAGAAGAAAACAGGCTTGAATTACACTATAAACCAACTAGACATAACAGACGTAGTATGAAAGAACAATCCACAAAACAACAGAAAAATATACATTTTTTTCAAGTGCACATGAAACATTCTCCAGGATAGGCTATAATTTGGTTTACAAAAATAATTCTCAATAAATTTAGAAGGAATAAAATCATTTAAAGTACCTTCTCTCACAACAATAGAGAATAAAGCTAAAAATCAATAACAGAAGGAAAATTGAAAAATTTTCATGTACACAAAAATAACACACTCTTAAACAACCAGTGGGTCAGAGAAAAAATCACAAGACAAATTAAAAAATATTTACAAACAAATGAAGACAAAACATAGCATACAAAAACTTATGGGATGAGGTGGCGGCAGCAGGAGAAGGACGGCTGGGCTGGCAGGGGAGGAGGAGGTAGGTGCCATGTCACATGCAACTCCAGGCAGGGCAGCCCAGTGGCTGAGGGATGCAGCCAGACCTTGGTGGGATGGGGGTTTTGCCAAGGCCTAGGCCTGGTGGCCAGGTGCAGGCATCACGGGAGCCTTTTGGGTACCATGGAGATGTGTGTTTGCCTGCAATTTATTTCACTCTCTACACTTAAAGGACATTCTTTCCAAACTGCTGTGAATAAATTTGGAATGGTACTGCATATTTTTACCTAATGGAGAACTAGCTGAACTTTGAATAAGGATTGCTGCACTGGACAGCTTTAGAACATCCCTCACAATGTCATAAACCTGGAGCCAGAACCCCCATGGCTTGAAGCAGATTGGCATGGACCAGATCTGGGATGACCTCAGAGCCACCATCCAGCAGGTGTACATGCGGCACAGCATGACCAGGTCCAACCATGGAGCTCCACACTCATGTTCATAACTAGTGTTCTAGTGTACACCAGTCAAACCAAGCATGAGGAGCTGGAGTTTCTAAGTCAAAAAAGGGACAGACACCTGAAGGAGCTCATTTCGTTGGCCTGGAATTATACAAACAACTTAAGTAATTTTTGAAGAATTATTTGACAAGTCTTCTTAAGAATGGAGAAGATTTGATGGACAAGAGTGTACTGAAATTCTACACTCAACCATGGGAAGATTACTGATTTTCAAGCAAAGTGCTGAATGGAATTTGTGCCTACCTCAGTAGACATTGGGTTCACCGTGAATGTGACAAACAACAAAAGGAATATGTGAAATCTATTCCCTTGCATTGGTGACTTGGAGAAACTAGGCCACTGAATAAACAGGTAAGAAATTCTGTTTCAAAGCTGATCAAAAAGGAAGGAAATGGTGAAACCATCAATACAAAACTGTGAGTGGAGTTGTACAGTGTTACATGGAATTGGAGCTGAATGAAGATGATGCATTTGCAAAGGGCCCTACATTCACAGTGTATAAAGAATCCTTTGAATCTCTCTTTTTTTTTCTGTCACAGAGAGATTTTATGTCAAAGAGAGTACTGAATTCTCGCAGCAGAACCCAGTTACTGAATATATGAATAAGGCAGAGGCTTGCGTGCTTCAGGAACAATGAAGAGTTCAGGTTTACCTTCATGAAGGCGCACAAGACGAATTAGCAAGGAAATGTGAGCAAGTCCTCATTGAAAAACACTTGGAAATTTCCCACACAGAACTTCAGAATTTATTGGATGCTGACAAAAATGAAGATTTGGGACGTGTATAATCTTGTATCTAGAATCCAGAATGACCTAGGAGAATTGAAAAAACTGCTGGAGACACACATTCATAATCAGGGTCTTTTAGCTATTGAAAAGTGTGGAGAAGCTGCTTTAAATGACCCCAAAATATATGTGCAGCCTGTGCTTGATGTTCATAAAAAATGCATTGCCTTGGTAATGTCTGCATTTAACAATGACACTGGCTTTGTGGCTGCTCTTGACAAGGTTGTGGTTGTTTTATAAACAACAATGCGGTTACCAAGACGGCCTAGTCATCCAGTAAATCCCATGAGTCATTGGCTCAATACTGTGACTCGTTCTTGAAGGAAAGTTCCAAGAACACAGATGAGGCAGAACTAGAAGATACACTCAATCATATAATGGTTGTCTTCAAGTACATAGAGGACAAAGATGTGTTTCAGAAGTTCTATGCAAAAATGCTGGCCAAGAGTCTCATCCACCAGAACAGTGATGATGCGAGTGATGATGCCAGTAACCATGTCAATTTTCAGCCACTGTGATGGCTGGCATAGAAAGTTGTGAATTGCCGATAACTACGTTCCAACTCTAAGGGAAGGCAGTGAGTGACAATGCTGAAGCCAGCATGTTCTCTAAGTTAAAGCAAGCTTGTGGTTTCGAGTATACCTCTAAACTTCAGTGAATGTTTCAAGACACTGGTGTGAGTAAAGATCTGAATGAGCAATTCAAAAATCACCTGACAAATTCAGAACCCCTAGACTGGGATTTCAGCATTCAAATGCTGAGCTCTGGGTCCTGGCCCTTTGAGCAGTCTTGTATGTTTTCCTTCCCTTAGGGTTGGAATGTAGTTACTGGCAATTCACAGCTTTCTATGCCAGCCGTCACAGTGGCTGAAAATTGACATGGTTATATCAGTTGTCTAAAGGAGAATTGGTAACTAACTGCTTTACAAACAGATATACTTTGCAGGCATCCACATTCCAGATGGTAATCCTGCTTCAGTACAACACAGAAGATGCCTACACTGTACAGCAGCTGACTGATAGCACTCAAATTAAAATGGTCATTTTGGCATAAGTCCTACAGATTTTACTACAGTTGAAGTTATTGGTCTTGGAAGATGAAAATGCAAATGCTGATGAGGTGGAATTGAAGACAGAAACCTTAATAAAATTATATCTTGGTTATAAAAATTAGAAATTAAGGGTTAACATCAATGTGCCAATGAAACTGAACAGAAGCAGGAACAAGAAACCACACACAAAAACATTGAGGGAGACTGCAAACTACTGATTCAGATGGCCATCATGAGAATCATGAAGATGAGGAAGGTTCTGAAACACCAGCAGTTAGTTGATGAGGCCCTCACTCAGCTATCTGCCAGGTTCAAACCCCGGGTCCCTGATCAAGAAATGCATTGACATTCTAATTGAGAAAGAATATTTGGAGCAAGTTGATGGTGAAGAGGACACCTACAGTTGCTTGGCTTAACCCTCCAGGAAGGGTCTGACTGTGTGTCCCACAGCAAATAGTTCATATTGGAAAGAATGGAAACAATTCAAGTTTATAGCAGCCAGCCTGCCACCATTGTACCTCCCTTTTTAAAGCTGAGACCAAGACTCCCATCAGCTGGTCTCAGATTTGCATTGGAACTGCTCATGATAGATACATTTCAAGTCTGTAAATATGGACACCAATGCCATTTACCCTAACTTAAGAACAGAGAAGACTGAACCTCCCATGCTGAAGGCTGCACACTACTGCATTTAAATCAAGACATGGGCTCCCCGATTAGCAGCTGTTGTATTGGCAGCACTTGTCATGTTGACAGCACTTTGAGAGCAAGTCTGAATGGACCCATGTGTAATCTGCTATGAAAAACCATCTGTTTAGTGTGTTTCATTTTTAATGTGTGAAAATAGAGAAAATTAAAGGATTTCTAATTGAATGGTGCCTCACATCTCAATACTAACATTGAATGTAAGTGGCTGTATTGCTCCACTTAAAAGATACAGAACAATAGAATGCATAAGAATTCACCAACCATCTTCTGCCTATCTTCAATATCTTGAAGGCATCACTGTCTTCTGCCTTCAAGAGACTCACCTAACACATAAGGACTCTGATAAACTTAAGGTAAAGGGGTGGAAAAAGGCATTTCATGTGAAGGACACCAAAAACAAGCAGGAGTAGCTATTCTTGTATCAGACAAAATGAACTTTAAAGCAACAGCAGTTAAAAAAGACAAAGAGGGACATTATATGATGGTAAAAGGCCTTGTCCAACAGGAAAGTATCACAATCCTAAATATATATGCACCTAACACTGGAGCTCCCAAATTTATAAAACAATTACTTATAGACCTAAGAAATGAGATAGACAGCAATACAATAGTAGTAGGGGACTTCAATACTCCACTGACAACACTAGACAGGTCATCAAGACAGAAAGTCAACAGCAACAACAACAAACAATGGATTTAAGCTATACCTTGGAACAAATAGACTTAACAGATACATGTACAAAATTCCACCCAACGACCACAGAATATACATTCTATTCAACAGCTCGTGGAACTTTCTCCAAGATAGACCAATAATAGGCCACAAAATGAGCCTTAATAAATTTAAGAAAATTGAAATCATATTAAGCACTCTCTCAGACCACAATGGAATAAAACTGAAAATCAACTCCAAAAGAAACCTTCAAAATCGTGCAAATACATGGAAATTAAATAATCTGATCTTGAATGATCATTGGATCAAAAATGAAATCAAGATGGAAATTTAAACAATTCTTCAAAGTGAACAACAATAATGACACAACCTATCAAAACCTCTGGGATGCCAGGTGCAGTGGCTCATGCCTGTAATCCCAGCACTTTGGGAGGCCGAGGAGGGTGGATCACAATGTCAGGAGTTCGAGACTATCCTTGCCAAGATGGTGAAACACGGTCTTTACTAAAAATACAAAAATTAGCAGGCTGTGGTGGTACGTGCCTGTAGTCCCAGCTACTCAGGAGGCTGAGGCAGAAGAATCACTTGAGCCCAGGAGGCAGAGGTTGCAGTGAGCCAAGATCGTGCCACTGAACTCCAGCCTGGGTGACAGAGTGAGACTCCGTCTTAAAAAAAAAAAAACAAAAAACAAACAAACAAAAAAAACACCTCTAGGATACAGCAAAGGTGATGCTAGGAGGAAAGTTCATTGCCCTAAAAGCCTGCATCAAAAAGACTGACGGAGCACAAACTGACAATCTACAGTCACACCTCAAGGAACTAGTGAAACAAGAATGAATCAAACCCAAACCCAGCAGAAGAAAGGAAATATAACAAAGATCGGAGCAGAACTAAATGAAATTGAAACAAACAAACAAAAAATACAAAAGAGAAATTAAACAAAAAGCTGGTTCTTTGAAAAGATAAATAAAATTGATACATCATTAGCAAGATTAACCAAGAAAAGAGAAAATCCAAATAACTTCAATAAGAAATGAAATGGGAGATATTACAACTGACACCACAGAAATACAAAAGATGATTCAAGGCTATTGTGTACATCTTGACACACAGACTAAAAAACCTAGAAGAGATGGATGAATTCCTGGAAAGATACAACCCTCCTAGCTTAAATCAGGAAGAATTAGATACCCTAAACAGACCAATAACAAGCAGCAAGATTGAAATGGTAATTAAAAAATTACCAACAAAAAAAAAAGTCCAGGACCAGATGGATTTACAGCAGAATTTTACCAGACATTCAAAGAAGAATTGGTACAAATCCTATTGACACTATTCCACGAGATAGAAAAAGAGGGAACCCTCCCTAAATCATCCTATGATGCCAGCATCACCCTAATACCAAAACCAGGAAAGGACATATCCAGAAAAGAAAACTACAGACCGATATCCCTGATGAACATAAATGCTAAAATCATTAACAAAATACTAGCTAACCAAATCCAATGCCATATCAAAAAGATAATCCACCATGATCAAGTGGATTTCATACCAGGGATGATTTAACATATGCAAGTCAGTAAATGTGATGCACCACAAAAACAGAATTAAAAACAAAAATCACATGATTATCTCAATAAATGCATAAAAAGCATTTGACAAAATCCAGCACCCATTTATTATTAAAACTCTCAGCAAAATCAGCATACAAGGGATATATCTCAATGTAATAAACATGACAAACTCACAGTCAACATAATACTGAATGGTGAAAAATTGAAAGCATATTCTCTGAGAACTGGAACTAGATAAGGATGCCCACTCTCACTACTCCTCTTCAGCATAGTACTGGAAGTCCTAGCCAGGGCAATCAGACAAGAGAAAGAAATAAAGGGCATCTAAATCAGTAAAGAGGAAGTCAAACTGTCACTGTTTGTTGATGATATGATTGTTTACCTTGAAAACCCTAAAGACACCTCCAGAAAGCTCCTACAATTGATAAAAGAATTCAGCAAAGCTCCTGGATACAAAATTAGTGTACACAAATCAGTAGCTCTTCTATACACCAACAGCAACCAAGTGGAGAATCAAATCAAGAACTCAACCCCTTTTACAATAGCTGCCAAAAAAAAAGAAATACTTAGGAATATACACAACCAAGGAGGTGAAAGACGTGCACAAGGAAAACTACAAAACACTGCTGAAAGAAATCATAGACAACACAAAAAAATGGAAACACATCCCATGCTCATGGATGGGTAGAATCAATATTGTGAAAATGACCATGTTTCCAAAAGAAATCTACAAATTCAACACAATTCCCATCAAAATACCACCATCATTCTTCACAGAATTAGAAAAAACAATTCTAAAATTCATGTAGAACCAAGGAAGATCCTGCATATCAAAAATAAGACTAAAAAAAAAGAACAAATCTGGAGGCATCACATTACCTAATTTCAAACTATACTATAAGGCCATAGTCGCCAAAATAGCATGGTACTAGTATGAAAATAGGCACATAGACCAATGGAACAGAATAGAGAGCCCAGAAGTAAACCCAAATGCTTACAGCCAACTGATCTTTGACAAAGCAAACAAAAACATAAAGTAAGGAAAGGACACCCTTTTTAACAAATGGTGCTAGGATAAATGGCTAGCCCATGTAGGAGAATGAAACTAGATCTTCATCTCTTATACAAAAATCAACTCAAGATAGATTAAGGATTTAAATCTTATGTGCTTTCCCAAAACTATAAAAATTTTAGAAGATAACATTGGAAAAACCCTTCTAGACATTAGCTCAGGCAAGGATTTCATAACCAAGAACCCAAAAGCAAATGCAATAAAAACAAAGACAAATAGCTGAGACTTAATTAAACTGAAGAGATTTTGCATGGCAAAAGGAACAGTCAGCAAAGTAAGCAGGCAATCCACAGAGTGGGAGAAAATCTTCACAATCTATACATCTGACAAAGGACTAATATCTAGAATATACAACAAACTCAAACAAATCATCAAGAAAAAAACAAGCAATCCCATCAAAAAGTGGGCTAAAGACATGAATAGACGATTCTGAAAATGAGATATACAAATGGCCAACAAATATATGAAAAAATGCTCAACATCACTAATGATCAGGAAAATGCAAATCAAAACCACAATGCAACATCATCCTACTTCTGCAAGAATTGCCAAAATAAATAATAAAAAAAAAAACAGTAGATGTTGGCATGGATGCAGCAATCAGGGAACACTTCTACACTGCTGGTGGGAATGTAAATTAGTACAACCACTATGGAAAACAGTGGAAGATTCTTTAAAGAACTAAAAGTAGAACTTTTTAGTTCTACCATTTGATCCAGAAATCCCACTACTGGATATTTGCCCAGAGGAAAATAAGTCATTGTACGAAAAAGATACTTGCACATGCTTGTTTATAGCAGCACAATTCACAATTGCAAAATTGTGGAACCAACCCAAATGCTCATCAATCAACCAGTGGATAAAGAAACTGTGATATATATATATATATATATATATATATATATATATATATATATATATGTGTGTGTGTGTGTGTGTGTGTGTGTATATATATATGTGTGTGTGTATATATATGTGTGTGTATATATATATAGATAAATATAGATATATATGATGGAATACTACTCCGCAATAAAAAGGAATGAATTAATGGCATTTGCAGCAACCTGGATGAGACTGGAGGCTATTATTCTAAGTGAAGTAACTCAGAAATGGAAAACCAAACATCATATGTTCTCACTGATATGTGGGAGCTAAGCTATGAGGATACAAAAGTATAAGAATGATACAGTGGACTTGGGGACTTAGGGGAAATGGTGTGGGGGGGTGAGGGATAAAAGATTACAAATAGGGTGCAGTGTATACTGCTCGAGTGATGGGTGTGCCAAAATGTCAAAAATCACGACTAAAGAACTTACTCATGTAACCAAACACCACCTGTACCCCAATAACCTATGGAAAAGTAAAAACATTTTTTAAAAAAAGAACAAAGGAGATTAAGAAGAAAAAAGAAATTACTACTTGAACATCAGTCTCAGGTTGATGAGAACTTACTTATTTAATGCATGGGTTCTGCATTGGGTGATGGTGTATAATTTTACGTAGATCCAGGCCAGGCGCAGTGGCTCACGCCTGTAGTCCCAGCACTTTGGGAAGCTGAGGCGGGCAGATCACAGGGTCAGGAGATCAAGACCATCCCTGCTAACATGGTGAAACCCTGTCTCTACTATAAATACAAAAAATTAGCCAGGCGTGGTGGCGGGTGCCTGTAGTCCCAGCTACTTGGGAGGCTGAGGCAGGAGAATGGCATGAACCTGGGAGGCAGAGCTTGCAGTGAGCCGAGATCACACCACTGCACTCCAGCCTGGGTGACAGAGTGAGACTCCATCTCAAAAAAAATAAATTTTACATAGATCCTCATATATGTTTATTTGTTTATATATGCACATATAAAATCTATCTATATATATAGAAAAAAACTTATGTGATGCAGAGGAAAGTTTATAGCTGAAAATGCCTACGTTACAAAATGAAAAAGATGTCACATCAACAAGCCAACAAAAGGAAGGATATAATAAAGGTTAAAGCAGAGATGACAAGCTAGAGAATAAAATAACAGAGCTAATCAATAAAACCAAATATTGATTCCTTGAAATAATCAACAAAGTTGATAAATATTTAGCTATGTTGCTAAGAAAAACAGACAGAAGATGTAAATAACTAGAATCAGAAATGAAAGTGGAAACAATACTTCCAACTTTACAGAAATAAAAGGATTATAAGATACTAGTATGAACAAATGAGTGCCAACGAATTAGATAATTTAGATGAACTGAATAAATTCCTAGAAACCACGAATTACTAAAACTGACTCAAGAAGAAATAGAAAATGTCAATTGACCTACCACAATTAAAGAGAGTGAATCCATTTAAAAAAAAAAAGAAAAGAAAAGAAACAAAACTCCCAACAAAGAAAAGCCCAGAACCAGTTGGTTTCACTGGTATATTACACATTTCAAAAAGGATTAACACTGACACTAATATTACTCAAGCCCCTCCAAAATACAGAAGAGAAGGAAATTCTTCCTAATACGTTACCCTAATACTAAAGTCAGACAAAATAGTACAGGAAAACTATAGCCTAATATCCTTTATGAATATAGATACAGAAATCCTCAGCAAAATACTAGCAAACTGGATCCAACAGCACAATAAAAATTATACTCTATGACCAAGTGGGATTAACCTCAGATGTACAAGAGTGGTTCAATATCTAAAAATGGATTGATGCAATAGATCACATTGATAGAATAGAGGAAAAATACTACATGGTCAATTCAGGTGCAAAAAAATTGACAAAATCCAACACTTTTCCATGATAAAAATACTCATCAAAGTAGGAAAAGAAAAGGAAACTTCCTCAACATGATAAAAGACATTTATGAATATTCCACAGCTAACATTATACTCAATGGTGGAAGACAGAAAGCTTTTCTGGTAAGATCAGGAACAAGACAAGGACGTCTACTTTCACCACTGTTTCTCAACCTTGTACTGAAAGTCCTAGCTAGAGCTATGATATGAACAAATAAGACATCCACATTGGAAACAAAGAAGTTCACCTATCTGTATTTGAAAATGACATAATTCTATTTTAAGAAAAATTCCAAACAACACATACACACACACACACACACAGGCTAATAAATGAATTTGGTAAAGTTGCAGAGTATAAGATTTTATTAGTCTGTTCTCATGCTGCTAATAAAGACATACCCAAGACTGGATAATTTGTAAAAAAAAAAAAGGAGGTTTCATGTACTCACAGTTCCACGTGGCTGGAGAGGCCTCATAATCATGGCAGAAGACGAAGGAAGAGGAAAGGAATATCTTACATGGCAGCTGGCAAAAAGAGAGCTTGTGCAAGAGAACTCTTATTTATAAAACCATCAGATCTCTAGTGACTTATTCTCTATCACAAGAACATTATGGGGGAAACGGCCCCTATGATTCAATTATCTCCCACTGGCTTCCTCCCACAACATGTGGGACTTATGGGAGTTACAATTCAAGATGAGATTCGGGTGGGGACACAGTCAAACCATATCATTCCACCCCTGGATTTTCCCACATCTCACGTCCTCACATTCCAAAACAAATCATGCCTTCCCAACAGTCCCCAAAAGTCTTAAGTCATTTCAGCATTAACTGAAAAGTCCACAGTCCAAAGTCTCATCTGAGACAAGGAAAGTCTCTCTTGCCTATGAGCCTGTAAAATCAAAAGCAAGTTAGTTACTTCCTAGATACAAGGGGTGTACAAGCATTCAATAAACACACCCATTCCAAATGGGAGAAATTGGCCCAACCGGAAGGGCTCAAAGCCCCAGGCAAATCTGAAATCCAGCAGGGCAATCAAATCTTAAAGCTCCAAAATGATCTCCTTTGAATCCATGTCTCACATCCAGGTCATGCTGATGAAAGAGGTGGGTTCCCATGGTCTTGGGTAGCTTTGCCCCTTTGGCTTTGCAGGATACAGCCTCCCTCATGGCTGTTTCTATAGGCTGGCATTGACTGTTTGTGGCTTTTCCAGGCACAGGGTGTAAGCTGTCAGTGGATCTACCATTCAGGGGTCTGGAGGACAGTGGCCCTCTTCTCACAGTTCCACTAGGCAGTGCCCCAGTGAAGACTCTGTGTGGGGGCTCCCACCCCACATTTTCCTTCTTTGCTGTCCTAGCAGAGGTTCTCCATGAGGGCACTGCCCCTGCAGCAAACTTCTTCCTGGACATCCAGGCATTTCCATACATCCTCTGAAACCTAGGCGGAAGTTTCCAAACCTCAATTCTTGACTTCTGTGCACGTGCAGGCTCAACACCATGTGGAAGCTGCCAAGGCTTGGGGCTTGCACCCTCTGAAGCCACAGCCTGAACTGTACCTTGGACCCTTTTAGCCATGACTGGAGTGGCTGGAATGCAGGGCACCAAGTCCCTATACTGCATACAGCAGAGGGACCATGGGCCCAGTCCATGAAACCATCTTTTCCTCCCAGGCCTCCATCCCTGTGATGGAAGGGTCTGCTGTGAAGACCTTGGATATGCCCTGGAGACATTTTCCTCATCATCTTGATGATTAACATTTGGCTCCTCATTACTTACGCAAATTCTACAGCCTGATTGAATTTCTTCTCAGAAAATGGGTTTTTCTTTTCTGTTGCATTGTCAGGCTGCAAATTTTCTGAACTTTTACGCTCTGCTTCCCTTATAAAACTGAATGCTTTTAACAACAGCACCCAAGCCACCTCTTTAACACTTTACTGCTTAGAAATTTCTTCTGCTAGATACCCTAAATTATTTCTCTCAAGTTCAAAGTTCCAAAAGTCTCTAGGGCAGGGGCAAAATGCCACCAGTCTCTTTGCTAAAGCATAAAAAGAGCAACCTTTGCCTCAGTTCCCAACAAGTTTCTCATCTCCATCTGAGACCACCTCAGCCTGGATATAATTGTTAGCATTTTTGTCAAAGCCATTCAACAAGTCCCTAGGAAGTTCTAAACTTTCTCACATTTTCCTATCTTCTTCTCAGCCCTCCAAACTGTTCCAACCTCTGCCCGTTACCCAGCTCCAAAGTTGCTTTTAAACTTTTGGGTATCTTTATAGCAGCAAGTCACTAATGGTAGCAATTTACTGTATTAGTCTGTACTCACGCTGCTAATAAAGACATACCCCAGACTGGGTAATTTATGAAGAAAAGAGGTTTCAGAGACTCACAGTTCCACATGGCTGGGGAGGCCTCACAATCATGGCAGAAGATGAAGGAAGAGCAAAGGGACATCTTACATGGCAGCCAGCAAAAAGAGATCTTGTGCAAGGAAACTCCCATTTATAAAACCATCAGATCTCATGAGATTTATTCACTACCATAGGACAGTATGGGGGAAACCGCCCTCATAATTCAATTATCTCCCACCAGATCCCTCCCACAACATGTGGGAATTATGGGAGCTACAACTCAAGATGAGATTTGGGTGGGGACACAGCCAAACCACATCAAAGATAAACACACAAAAGTCAGTTTATGTTTCTATACACCAGTGTTTTAAAGTGTAGGTTTTATTATTATTCAGGTGTGATGACGCTAAGAAATCAGATAATTGCCACTGAAAAGGTAGTCTGTCACTCACAGTTCCCAAGAGGAGGTAGCATGCTACACCACAGGGGGCACACAGAAAAGCACTGGAGTTGGTCAGGAGGCAGAGGGAGCAAGGGGAAAACATGGGCAAGAGCCCTTGTTGTGGTTTCCTTAAGAAGGGACGAATAAGTCAAGATAGGCAAGCATTGGATTGGCTAGTTTGAAAAATTTCAGCAAACTCTGGAACATAGGGGCTTATCCCTAGTTGTGTGGTACCAGAACTTGGGGTGATTTGGGCAGGAGAATTGTGGCCCTGAGCTTGAGAACCCAATAGAGGAGGTAATGGGGGTGTGGGCTTTGGACTGGTTACTTTCCACATGAAAGGAATGCTCCCAGGCAAGTTATTTGCTATTTCTAGGAATTGGCTAGCCCTGGGAGGGAGGGGTAGTGTAACCAGGGTCACCAAGGCCTCAGATGTCAAAGTATCAGAAATACACAGAAAAAAAGGCATGATTTATACAACCAGAAATGAGCAATCTGAAAAGGAAATAAAATACTTCCATTCACAATCGATCCAGAAGAATAAACTACCTAGGAATAAATTTAACCAAGGAAGGGAAACACTGGTACAATGCAAACTCAAAATGTTATGGAAAGAAATTAAAGGAAAACTAAATACATGGAAAGATGTCACATGTTCATGGATTAAAAGTCTTAATATTATGAAGATGGCAATATGCCTCAAAGCAACCTACAGATTTAATGCAATCTCTATTAAAATTATGATGGCTTCTTTTTTTCAGAATAAGAGAGTCAATCCTCAAAATTCATATGAAATCTCAAAGGATCCAGAACAGCCTATGGTATCTTGTAAAAGAAGAAAAGTTGGAAGACTCACACTTCCCAATTTCAAAACTTACTACAAAGCTACAGTAATCCAAATAGTATCTGAATGGAATAAGGATTGACACATAGACCAATGAAATAGAACTGCGAGTTCAGAAATCAACCCAAAGATCTATGGCTAATTGATTTTTGACAATGGTGCCAAGACAGTTTAATAGGCAAAGAAGAGGATCTTCAACAAATGGTGCTGGCACAAATGGATAACCAACATGTAGGAGCTTGAAGTTGGACCCCTATGTTACTTCATAAACAAAAATGACATTAAACTAGAACAACGACCTAAATATGTAAGCACAAACTGTAAAACTGTTAACAGAAAACACTGGGGTAAATCTTCATGATCTTGAATTAAGCAATGGGTTCTTTGACAGCAAAAACACAAACAAAAATGTTAAAAATAGTTAAATTTGACTTGGCCAAAATTAAAAACTTGTGTAGCAAAGAATATAATCAAGAAAATGAAAAAGACAACTTACAAGATGTGAGAAAATATTTGCAAATCATATATATGATAAAGGTTTAGTATGCAGAATATATACAGAACTCACAATTCAGCAACAAAAAGACAAACCACCCAGTTGAAAACTGGGCAAAGACTTGAGTAGACATTTCTCTAAAGAAGACACACAAATGACCAAGAAGCACATGAAAAGATATTCAACATCACTAGTCATTAAGGTAGTACAAATCAAAACCACAGTGAGATTCTACTTCATACCTACTATTATGACTATAATTTTTCAAATGGAAAATAAAAGGTGTTGCTGAGGATCTGGAGAAATAGAAGCCCTTGTACATTGCTGGTAAGAATGTAATATGTTACAGGCAATGTGGAAAATAATTGGTGACTGATCAAAAAGTTAAACATAGAATTACCATGTGATCTAGCAATTCTACTTCTACATATATACCAAAAAGAAATGAACACTTACACCCACAAAATATGGCATACAGATATTTATTCATAATAGCTAAAAGTTGGAAACCAAATGTCCATCAACACATGAGTGGATAAACAAATTGCGTTATGTACACACAATGGAATATTATTCAGGCATAAAAAGGAATAAAGTACTTATACTTGCTGTAACTTGGATAAACCTGAAAAACATTTTTTAAGTGCAAAAAGCCAGATACAAAAGTTCATATTAGATCAATCCTTTCTTCTGAAATATCCAGAATAAATAAATCCATAAAGGCAGAAAACAGATTAGTGATTGTCAAGGGATGAGAGGAAGAGGGTATGAGGAGTGATTACTTAATGGGCATAAAGTGTTCTGGGGTGATGAAAAAGTGTTGAAACTTGAGAGAGTTGGTTGCATAATATTGGGAATGCACTAAATGTGACTGAACTGTATATTTCAAAATGATGAATTATAAGTTCTGTGAATTTTACCCCCATTAAAAATAGAAAATAAATAAAATGATTTTCTTAGGTTTAGAAAATTGTTAGCATTACATCCACTCATTGAATGTTACCAGAAAAGAACATCACAAAATTGGATTCACTGGTTTCATTTTAAATTAATAAATACAAACCTCAGGTGGGTACTCCACAATACCCTGAAATAAAAATACCACTACATTTTTCTCCTAGTAAACTAACTTTTCTCATCTGTGAGGTAGCTATTTATTTCCCTCAACTTTCTCCTTAAATATCATTTCATACTTCCCTTCTCTTCAAAAATTCTACCCACCCCAAATGACAACCTCAGTAAGTCCCTGAAAAAAATAGAAGCTGCCAGATAGCTACTCCCTCACCTTCCCACCAGTTAATCTATAAACCTTACTGCAACAGATACTGATCATTTATTTCCCATGAGATTTTTTCCCCTTTTATCTCTTGCTAACCAAAACCCAACTTGGATTAGGTAGCATTCATGTGTTCAGGAGAGCTTGGCCTTGTCCAGCCCTGAGACATGAATCATGATTGAACTAAATCAGTCATGTTTGTTTCATTTCCAGGTATAAGAGATCATTTCTGACACGGGCATGCAATATATAGAGGCCCCCGGAGCTTGAGGAGGATATTTACCAGATTTTTGAAAAGATTCACAGGAAGAAGCACATCTCTTTTCATCAGGATGTAGTTTTGACTGCTTATTGCTTGGAATTATTGCCGATATCTTGCAAGTATGACACAGCCAACAAATAGAGAGAGTAGAGCAAAGGAGGGTAGAGCAAAGGATCTTGGTGACTTTTTTTTTTCTTTTTTTTGTGATGGAGTCTCACTCTGTCACCCAGGCTAAAATGCAGTGGTGTGATCTTGGCTCACCTCAACGTCCACACCACACCAACACAGGTTCAAGTGATTCTCCTGCTCCAGCCTCCAGAGTAGCTGGGATTACAGTGCGCGCCACCATGCCTGGCTAACTTTGTATTTTTAGTAGAGATGGGATTTCACCATGTAGGTCAGGCTGGTTTTGAACTCCTGATCTCAAGTGATCTACCTGCCTTGGCCTCCTGAAGTGCTGGGATTACAGGCGTGAGCCACTGCACCTGGCCCTTGGTGACATTCTTGAACCACTGAATTAATCAACTGTGAAACTGGCCCACCTATAGACATATTGTTATATAAGATGATAGCTGGCATTATTGAAACAGCCAGGTAGGAAGGGGTCCCTGGCAAAACTTCAACTGGCCTGCGCACTGGAAGGAATGCGCACTGGGGCCGAGCCACACAGTTCACACTGTTTGCAGCAGGCAGGAGCTTGCCCCTCCTCTTCCCGTGTGGAACCTGGGATTCAAACGCAAGGTGGGAAGCACACCTACAGGAACTCTGGCCTCGCGGAGAGTCCCTGCTTCCCCTTTTTTTCCTTTTCCCCCAATAAAACCCTGCTGTATTCACCCTTCAAACTTGTGGGCCTAAACCTTCCTGGCCGTGGGACAAGGACCCTATCTTTAGCTGAACTAAGGAAAAGTCCTGCAACATTATTACATTACTTTAATTGAGATTCTGTTATTTGAAGAGGAAAGCATTCTTACTGAACAAATAGAGATGATATTCTTCTGCTTATCAAAGACCAGCCACTGCACTTGGCTTTGACTCCTATCACGCCTACCTGTCACAAAGCCTTTGCTCCTGTAATTTCCTTACCCTACCCCCCAATCCACTTCTGCATTTTCTAGTTTACTCTTTCTGAAAGATTCCATTCAGCATATAAACATGACATAGACATTTCCATGAATGAAAGGTGTCCACTGAATTCTCCATTGCCTCCCTCTGCATTATCATCCCATACTTCTGCTTCTTTTCCAAAACTTCGTAAAACAATCACCTCATACTGTTGTCATTTTTTATAATTGAACTCTTTTAAAAAGGCACATAAAAATTATTGGCTTATATAAGTAAGGAGTCAGAAATAGGTATTGTTTCACATAAACTAGATTCCACAAACTCAAACAAGGTCATAGTATTCTGTCTCTTCCTACCTCCAAATCTTAGTGCTGCTCCTATGTGTTTGCCTTGTTATTTCCCAGTGCAGGCAAGCTATCTTCACAGAGTAGGAAAAATGGCACGTATAGATTTCCAGTTTCATGGCCTTAGTAGTAAGGCAGTTCATCTTCCAGTAGAAATTAAAAAAAGACTCTATTAGATCATATAACCTCTCCTAAATCAATTTTTATGGTCAAGAAAATGAGATAATATAATTGAAAGGACCTAGATCTTGTGCTCAAAAGTCATTTCCTCTAGCCAGGAATACTGTGATTTACAGCCATAGAATTATTAAAAGATTGGAGTGAGAAAGGAGCCATTCTCCAAATAAAGTAGACATAAAAATGGAAGCCAATTACAGTCCACCCTTGCCCCGTGGGTGTTCAGCACAATTAAACCATTATACCTATACATAATATGCATTTCCTAAAATGCTCCTGCATAATACAATGCATCTATTCTATGTTAATCCAATAATGCATTCACTCCCTCTCAAAAGGAGACAAGCCAAAATTATATCAAGTTACTGCCTTTAGCTCTACATTCAGATCTCCAAACTATGTGCATTCCCTCCTGAATCAGATCCAGATGAGAATTGTCATGATATAGCATCTAAAATTAAATAAAGAATGTACCATCCCTAATATGCCCAATATACAGAAAAACAGGACAATCAAGAGCAAGGGGAAATCACTTACAGTTGTCACCAGCCATCGCGAATTCTATTTGCACATTCTATTTAGTCAGAGATAGAGAGGCCTCACTGTCCTGGCAGTGCAGTGAGTGGAGGTAGCTGAATAATTTGACTGTTTCTGACCTCTGAGGCCTTTCTTTGTCCTTTACTTCCATGGCCATAGCCAAGAAAAGAGCTACAGAGAATTCCTTTGGGGGGGATTTGTACTAAATTCCAGTTTCAGGTATGTCACCAATTTATCTATTTGTCAAGGTCACTGCAGTTATATTATAGAAACTCAGTGCAAACATGTTTAGGTTAAAAAGATAACTGAGCTACGTTTGGTGGCTTGCACCTGTAATGTCAGCTACCTGGGAGGCTGAGGTGGGAGGGTCATTTAAGCCCAGGCATTCAATGCTACACTGAGCTATGATCATGCCACTGCACTCTAGCCTGGGCAAAAGAGTGGGGTCCAGTCTCTAAATAAAATAAAAATAAATTGGTTCATTTAACTGGGAAGTAGAGGCATCCCTAGAACCTGAATCTCAAATTAGAGTTTTAGAAATCTCTCACTCTACCATTGGCTCTTTGCCCATTCTCTCTCAATCTCTCTCTCTTCCTCCCTCCCTCTTTCCTTTTCTCTCTCTGTCTCTGTATCTTTCTCTCACTATGGAAAAAATTTTCCAGTAACTGGGAAGAGGGCTGCCAGCAGCCTAAGTTATATTCCTCTCCCAACCACTCTTCCAATTTGGCTTCTGCCCTCCACTACGTTATTGAAATGGATCTTGTAAAGGTTTCCTCTGATCCTCATTTTACCAAATGCCATGTACAATTTTCTGGGCACCTTATTCAACCTCACAATAAAATATTACACATTTGAGCACTTCATGCCCCTTGAAACACTCTCCTCTTTCTGTTTCCTGGACAGAATTCTCTGGATTTCTTTCAGATTCTCAGTTTCATTGGCTGGATTTTCCTCTTCTTCAAATCTACATATTGAGGTCTGAGAATTTGTTCCTGGGCACTCCTCTCTGCCTTATCTATACTTTTTCTCTAAGTAATCTCATTAGGTACCACAGTTTAAATGCCAATCACATATTGATGACTCCCAATTTTCAAATGTACAACCACTCAACTTCAGACACACACCACACACACACACACACACACACACACACACAGACACAAAATCCCACAACGTATTTGAGATTGTCATTTGAATGTATACTAGGCAAATCAGAATTAATGTGTTCAAAATGAACTCCTCACAATCTGTTCCTTCCCTAGACTTCCTTCTTTCAATACATGGCACCATCCATTCATATGTTTAAGCCACAAAGATAAAAGACTTCTCTTTTTCTCACCATTCACCCAATCCATCACTTGGTGCAATTACTAAAACCACTCCATTAAGTAATGTGAATTTCCTATTTATCTCTTCTTATTGCCTTTTCTCCAAAATTTTCTCCTCCACAACCCACACATTTATATGCAGCAATTAATATTGCAGAATAGTTCTCCACTGTCACTCAAAAACCACTGAAAAACAAATTAAATCTTGCCAGACCTTGTAGAGCTCATGCTACAGAGAAAGGAGGGACTTAATTTAAAAACAAAGCATTCTCTTGTACTAAATGCTTTGCAAGCTGAACTGGATTAGTAACACAAATTAGGAAATTTCCTGGCAGTAAATAACAGAGGCAAGCACTTTAAAAATTACCTATCCTACCTGCGGAATGGGCAGGAAGCCTTATATCTGAATGTAGATTTAGCTCACAGAATGGGTTTAGTCTCATTTCAATTTTAGGAGTTAAACAAACCACAAAATCTTCATCTTAACCCCATCCTAGACAGAAGAGACTTTTGTGTTTATTAATATGTTTTGCCTTTAATAGCTTTTGTAGTCATTTCTAGGTTTATGCACATAAAATAGACCTCCAAGGGTCTACTTAGAAGCATAATTATCTCCTGTATTTGTCTGCTATGGCTGCCATAAAAGAGTACCACAAACTGGGTGGCTTAAACAACAAAAATTTATTATCTCATAGTTCCAGAGGCTGAAATTCTGAGATCAAAGTGTCAGCAGGGATGGCTCCCTCTGAGGGCTGTGAGGGAGAATCTATTCCAGCCCCTCTCCTAGCTTCTAATTGTTGGCTGGCAATCTCTGGCATTCATTGGCTTGCAGAAGCATCACTCTGGTCTCTGCTTTCAGGTTCACATGACTTTCTCCCTATATGACTGTGCCCAAATTTTCATTTTTTATAAGGACACCAATCAGATTAGATTAGGGGCCCATCCTACTCCAGTATGACCTTATTTTTTTTGAGATGGAGTCTCTGCAGTGGTGGGATCTTGGCTCATTGCAACCTCTGCCTCCTGAGTTCAAGCGATTCTCCTGCCTCAGCCTCCTGAGTAGCTGGGATTACAGGCGTGTGCCACCACACCTGGCTAATTTTTGTATTTTTAGTAGAGACGGGGTTTCATCATGTTGGCCAGGCTGGTTTCAAACTCCTGACCTCGTGATCTGCCCACCTCGGCCTCCCAAAGTGCTGGGATTACAGGAGTGAGCCACCATGCCCTGCTGACCTTATCTTTACTACTTACATGTGCAATGACCCTTTTAAAAGATAAAGTCATGTTCTAGGGTACTGGGAGTTAGAACTTCAACAAATTAATTGGGGGGTTGACATACAATTTAACCCATAACACCCTCACGTTATTTTGGGGAAAATGATCCTTAATAAAGGATCATTTAATAAGCCTTAACAAAGGATCATTTAAACTCCAAGTGAAAATAGAAATATTTACCAACAGGTCAATCAGTAATTGAAATATAAAGTTAGGGATGCAGGCAAAGAGATTCGTAAGTTTCCTTTAATCTTTAAAAAAGTTCTCTAGGCCTTGAGAATAGATAAGAATACCAGAGAGAAATGAAAAGACATGGGAAAGGTGAGGAGATCAATCATTGACTTGGACATAAAGGGCAACCATTAAATGTAAAGGTCAAAAAGCAATAATATTGGGTTCTAAGAAATTAAAGTCAACATGAGATTGGACATAAAGTAATTACACAGAAATGGAGCTACTGCAAAGCAGACAGCTCTCAATCCACAAATCCTAGTGTACAAAAAATAGCACATTTTTTACTTTCTATAAATCTTATTTATTTCAACGTTGAGTCCTCACCTCTAGTTACACAACCGTTCTCGAAGATCTTCTCTCCCCAGGGTAGTTTACCCATCTGGGAACCCTATATATCTTCAAGGCACTGGCAATGCCTTTCTCGTCCCACTGGAAACCCTTGTGTGGAATCCTAGATCCTACAGGTTAGCTGACATTTCACAGGGGCCTGGGACACGTTCCTAGGATACAACACTCCCTCTAACTGGCGCATTCTCAGAGCATTTTCATGGAACAGAGTACAGGCTTCCCATGCTGGTGTGACTCAGTGACCTGACTCTCTACTTTCCAGTTTGGGGAAAAGGCACTCTACTGTCTTTGAGTCTGTCTCAGGAGTCTCCCTTTCTCTAAAGGCCTTATTAGTCTCTTTGATGGGTTTAGGCTTTTGGAAACAAAAATTAGGCAACTTCAGGGAACGTCCCTGAGGTTAGGAAATACAGAGTCCCCTACTCTGAATGAAGAAGGCAACTGTTCCCAGATGAATTTTAAAGCAGGAAGTGATTGTTCCCACCAGAATGGAATCCCAATTCAACTTACTGCTTCTTTAGAGAGTGTGTGGGTTCCAAAGAAAACACAGAATACTCAGGATGAGAACAGAGGAATAGAGATGAGAAGTGGGGGTGGACAAGGACACCACACACTCAAAGTGGCAGGATGATGCAGCAGTCCATTGTGTTACTAAGGGAAACAACCTGAGACAACATATTTGAGGTAGTTCGGGGAAGTGAAACTTTAGAGTTTGTACTTTTTTTTTTTTTACACAGGACATAAGCACATACACAGATAATAATGGACTTTGAAGTAAGAAGTAGACATCTTGGATGGGGTAGGACAAGAATAGAATAGAATCCACAGAAGTCCCATGGCCAGAAATTAAAAACTAGAAAAGGTTAAAACTGCTCCCTTATTTATATTAGGTAACAGGTTTTTGTTTTGTTTTGTTTACCAGTTCCTTAGAGAGGAAATTGAATTTGATTGATTGATTTCATAACCCATTATATATCTTCTCTAGAACTGTTTTTCTATATTTGCCTGCATATTATACTCCGTGTAATCAGTCATTCTCAACAAATGCCTCTCTGCTGTCCACCATGTTAAAGAACACTCCCTAGAGGTATTTTACCTTGACTGAGCAGATCAGACTCAGACCATTGACACAAAGACTGCTCTAGATCTTAGGCAAAACCAGAGAGAAGCCCTTACCCTTTCCTCCCTTAAACAATTCTGAAAACGGCATTTACCTGCCTGTGTGTGCTATAAATTTAAAATCATCCCATCAGAATCAGAAATGCAGTGTCATCATAGGGCATTAGTGAGTGGGATGGGTTAACATAGGGCATGTTGTGAAAATAGGCTTAAGAAGCTGACGACAGGCAGTGGAGGAAGAATTTCAGTGAGCAGGGAAAAACAAAACAGGCTCAGGGAGCTTAGACGCACAAATACTGGGGATCAGGAAGAAAATGAAGAGTCTCCATAATATGGACAATTCCTTTTTCATTCACAGTCTTGTGGAAATATGAATAAGGAACATGTTCATTTCATTGATATCCTCCTACTAATTGAAGGACATTTTCTGTTCAGTGATGGAGTGACCAACTGTTACAGTTACCAGCCACTGATGAGGCTCCCCTCTTTGGAGGTCTGTTTAGCATTTATTATTTTGTCTATTAATAAAATTATGTTAATTTACTATCTATTTTATGTAATGGTGGTTTCCAACATGATTCATATTCCCAAACAGGCTGTGCTCCTTGAATTACACTCTACAGAGTCATAAATCAGCAGTTTGTAAACTTTTGATTCTCAGGACGTTTTTACACCTCTAAAAATTACTGGGGACTTTAAAAGCTTTTGTTTATATGGGCTATATCTACTGATATTTATTGTATCAGAAAGTAAAACTTAGAAATTTAAAAGTGCTTTTATTAATTTGTTTAAAAATAAACTCAGTATATGCTAACACAAAAATATATTTTAATTAAAAATAACTCTTTCAAAACTAAACAAAAAGGAAACAGTAAAAAAGTGGTATTGTTTTACATTTTGCATATTTCCTTAATGTCTGGTTTAATAAAGGACATTGGGACTTTCATATCTGCTTCTGCATACATTCTGTCATGTAGAGTCTGGAAAACTCTCCTCTACCCATAAAAGAATGATAGTAGAAAAGAATAATAACCTATTAGTATTATTATCCAAATAATTTTAACTATTATCCAAATCTTTTAACTTTAAAGATCATTTAAGAGTGTTAGCAACCTCCAAGGGACCTCCTGGACAAAATTTTGAAGACCTCTGTACTAGACTGCTGCATGTCACTATACACTCATTCAATAACCTCAAGAGATTTGCATTGGTATAACTCCAGATTTCAACATTAAACACTTTCTGAGGCTAATAAATGAGATCTTCATACACAAAACACATGGTCTTCCAAAATTTTCTCCCTGAAGCTCCAGGGACTGAAAAATAGAAGAAAACCTATTTCCAGGAAATGGCTTAAAACAAGCTGTCCAACCTGCAGCCTATGGGCCACATGCAGCCCAGGATGGCATTGAATGTGGCCCAATACACATTGGTAAACTTTCTTAAAACGGTATGAGGTTTTTTGTGAATTTTCTTTTTTAGCTCATCAGCTATCCTTAGTGTTAGTGTATTTTATGTGTGCCCCAAGACAATTCTTCTTCTTCCAATGTGGCCAAGAGAAGCCAAAAGATTAGACACCCCTGAGTTAAAGGATCTGACATAATATCCAAGGATTGCAAGATTCAGAAGATCTAAAAAAGGAAATTAAAATCATCCAAAACTTGGATGAAGAATCTATAGCATAAGTGGTAAATTGAGTCTGCATGGAGTTGTCCATAAGAAATGAATCATTTTTAACATCTAATGATTCTAACATAAGATAGTTGGGTAACCACAGGTTACATAGTCACCTGAAACTTGGGATCAGTCTTGAATCCTACTTTGCCTTCAACTTCTACATTTAATTAATCACCAAACCCAACTCATAAATATATCTTGTCTCTGTCCTCTCTCCACCAATAATTTAGGCCTTTATCATTTCCAGACTGGATTTTTATAAGAGCCTACACATTGATATGCCTGGCTTGGTCTCTCAAATCTGTCCTTCTCAGTCCCTCATTGTTTTCTCTCTTGAGCACAGATCTGAATGTGCCTCCTTCAATGGCCCTCCTTGCATAGGGGTCAACTCCAAGTGAATAACGGAAAAAACATGGGCTTTGACAGAAAAGGGACAAGTAATGAATTCTAATTTGACTTAGGACCTCAGAGGAGTTACTGTCTGAGCTTCTTCCATGTGTTATATGGTATAGTGGGAGACACGGACAAGCAATTATTATCAGTGGGAGGTGGGAGAGAGATTATGAAAGTACGTAAGGACATCTAACCCAAACTTGAAGGAAGAAGAAATGCATTTTGGAAAGAATGGCATCTAACTGAGGATCTGAAAAGAAGTCTCTTGGGGTTCTTCGGATAATGAGGAAGGGGATAAGAGGAAGTGGAGAAAGTTAGCAGAGAAATTCTAGGCAGAAGCAGAGGGAAAGGAGTGTATTAATGATAATTTGACTCTAAGAAATGAGGCCTTTGTTTTTTCTAGATTAGAAAGGTGAGAGAGGATATGATACCTTTAAAGAACCGAAAGTGGTGTAATAGTAGTGTACAGGGAGTGGTGTAAGGTAAAGCTGGAGAAACAAGCAGGTGGCGGATCATAAATGGCATTGTGAGATCTGTTAGAGGAGAGGATAGATTTGACCCTGACAGTGAAATCAGGATAATTTAAGATTTAAAGTTGAGAAATATGAGATCTTTGTTATAGAACCTTCATTCTGGTGTAGTGTTGAGGAGTCATTAAACAGGGGCCATAATGAAGGTAAAGTCAGGAGAGGCACTGCAGAAGGTGGTCTGGACAAAAATGATGATAGTGGAGACAGAGAAAAAAAGATGGATTCAAGAGTGATTTGGGAATCATCACCTGTAGTACTCAGCAATTGATTGCATATGAGGCATGAGGAAAAGGAAAGAATCAAAGCAGCACAGGGTGCCTGGTGGCACTGATCACTGGCCTAGGGAATGTGGGAGAAGGAACAGGTTTGGGGCAAGAAGCAGGTAAGTTGAATTTTGGAGATGGAGATGGAGAGCTTGAGTTGTCTGTGAGAACCTTGGTGGAGCTGTTCAGTATACATAATTAGGTCTGAAGTCAGGGAAGACCTGGACTAATAGTGAGGACTTAAGGCTTTTCAGCAGATTGTGTATCCTAAAGTCAGATCACCAAGGAGAGTCTATAGAAGGAGCAGACAAGAGGCCTGCAAGCCCACAAAAGAGCTTTCATCATTTGCAAAATGGCATGTACAATTTTCCGGGACTGTTTGGAGAAATACATAGCTAAAATTAACAGAAGTACCAAACAGAATGCCTAGCTCATAGTATAAACTCAATAAATATTTATTGAATGAATAATTGAACAAAAGAATATACCTAACTTACTAATTTATTTGTAGACAATAAGCAAAGGGAAAGTTCGTTTACCATCTCAAAGAAAATCTCAACAACAAAATACAAGTTAAGCCCATACACAAAGACACCTCCTCCTAACAGCAGAGCCATGACTCTTAAGGCATGAGGCTTTTTGCTTTTTCCAAGACAAGAAAGTCTCATTTATTAGCACCGGTCAGCTATTTAAAACTGACCTCTGTTTGATCTTGACATTTATAAGCAAAAGGAAGTCTTTAGTTATGTAACAGGCCAACAATCCACACATCCCGCCTGCAACAAAAATATACTACAGAAGCCGATTTGTCATTGTGTTTGACTCTATTCAAAACAACACCATCTCTTCACCAGCTTCTATTTTTTTCCTTGCATTCTCTGAGGCTACCAATTTATGCCAACAACCCAGTAATAAGATGAAGATGAACATCTGCTTAAATGAGAAGTTGTTGGATTTTGTTTTTTTTTTTTAATAAGGAGGGAACTTGTCTGCTGTAAAATCAATCAGAACTCTGGCTAGCCAAATTGTTTAATGAAGTTCCTGATAACTAGGTTTCATGTTGATATGGAACTCATTTTGGGTCAAACAGACTGCTTGTGATTTTATGGCATTAAAGTACACTTCAAAATAGTTCTGAAAACAAAAACTCATTCACAAAACTCATGATTTCAGATTGGCATGTCAAGCATAATTTCTGAGCATTTGCAGAAATGAATACTCCTACCAAGGGCACATTGTTTATTTCAAATAAACTTGACATCAAAAGATCCACTGTTGCATATAAACAATGAAAAAAAAAACAGCATTTTTTGGACAATCTCAGTATGCATCAGATTACTTTTAGCCACTCAATACACTAATTCAGTATCAAAAATTTGCTGGTATCTTTGTTCCTTCTATTCCTAAACATAAAGAAAAGATAGACTGGACACTAAGATGTACTAAGAGAGAAATAATGGGAGTTTTGTTAGGGCCTTAGGCATAAAATGATTCATAATTTCTTGTTGATTAGGATTAAACATAACTTATTAGATTTTTTTGTGGGGCGTTGTTTGTTTCTAGTGCAAGCTTTATAACAATACACATAAATATACCTGAAGAATTTAGGGTAAATATTAGCAAAATAGTTAAAACTCTCAAGAGAAAGTAAACTGTTAAAATCCTCCCGTTTTTTTGAAAATGCCATCTTGAAGAGAAAACCTGAGCCCCAAGAACCTTGATCTAACCTAGAGCAATAATTTGGCCTTAGGTTTTATTGTTTAATATCAAAAACAACAGGAATAACACACACACTCCAACACACACACACATGCACATACACATGCACATAGAGCTACAGTCACCAGCTTCTCAAGGACAAAG
Organism: Nomascus leucogenys; assembly: GCF_006542625.1. Classification (NCBI taxonomy): domain Eukaryota; kingdom Metazoa; phylum Chordata; class Mammalia; order Primates; family Hylobatidae; genus Nomascus; species Nomascus leucogenys. The sequence goes on along the minus strand of NC_044382.1, from coordinate 135,652,750 downwards.
GCCCACAAGGTTATTCTCAGGAACCAGACTTCCCAGTGGGATTTAAGGTTAAGTGTAGTCCCACAGATACCCTTTAGTGTGGCCCAGCAAAGTATTTAACACCATCTGAAGCTCCATGTATTTTCAATGTTTATTTGTCTGCTGTCTGTGTCCTCCAGTAGAATGTCAGCTCCATGAGTCAGGGATCTTATCAATCTTTTTTACTGCTGTGTTCCCACTTCTAGACATAGTACCTAGCATATAGTGAATCCTCAATAAACAATTGTTAAATGAACAAATGAGTGCTGGCCAACAAAAACAAACAAACAGAAAAAACGACAAAGAAACTAAACTTGGCTTGATCTTGACTTTGAACAGCATGCAAAGCCACAAATGCCCCAAATTAGGTTCTTGCAGTAAGCCAGAATGGGCCTGAAGGGGAGCAGGATGTTGGGGAGCCAGTCAGAATAGATACAAGTCTTTTTCAGAATGGAATGTTTCTTTTGCGTTTTTGCGTCCTCTTGAATTTCCTTTAACTTTCTTGTTCATTCGGACAACATACACATAATATTTTCTTTCTTCAAATATAGATTACAGGTAATTTATCCCTATCTCTTACATTCCAGGAGTCTCATCATATGACTCCAACAAGGAGGGGTATCTTAGAGTTCAGCTCTTGCCATCTTCTGCTAACTTGAGACTTGGTTTTCTGTCTTGCTGAGATTATCTCTGCAAACTATAACACGGGGCTCTTGAAGCAATATTATTTTGTCATTCTTCCTAAATCTTTTCTTTTTTTTTGAGATGGAGTCTCGCTTTGTCACCCAGGCTGGAGTGCAGTGCTGTGATCTCAGCCTGCCACCACGCCTGGCGAATTTTTTGTATTTTTTAGTAGAGATGGGGTTGCACCTTGTTAGCCATGCAGCAGGAGAACACAGGACAAGGGTGAAAAAGAACCTCGGCCTGAAGGTCTGGGTTAGCATGTGGTACTGAAGCGAGATGGGAACTTGTTATAAATGCAAAGTTTTGAAACTTACCTCATCTCGCTTCAGTACCAGATGCTAACCCAGACCTCTCATCAAAATGGGCAACTTTGCAAGGGTTTCCATGGGAAATCATTAGGCATCTTCCTTACAGTACTGATTTGGCGGCTTCTGTCTTATTTTTGTTTCCTAGTCTTAAAAAACCTTTAAAGGGCACTCATTTTTCTTTAGTTAATGATGTAAAAAAACACTGTATTGAAATGGTTAAATCCCCAGGACCCTCAGTTCTTCAAGGTGGACTAGAGGACTGGTATCATCACTTCAAAAGTGTCTTGAACTTGATGAAGCTTATGTTGAAAACTAAAATTTATATTTTTTATTCTTATTGTTTAATTCTATTTTTCCATGAACTTTAAAAAGTTTTCTCATATGTAACTATATTTTGCTAGGTATGGTACCCAGAAGATATATGAAATGAATTCTTACTACATAGTTCTTACTGGATTCACCTCCTGACACCCTCCCTGCCCCAGCTTGCCAAGGAAAACAGCTCCCAGTCTGTACAAAATCAAATAATGGGCAGAAACAGACAGAAGCTCCAAGAGATGAAGCAGAAAGGAAAGACAAGGTTAAAGAACTAAAATCCCTTTATCAGATGAAGAGATGAGAAAGAGTAGAAGAGAAAACTGGATAGTAGAAAAGCCAGCCAAATTAGGACAAGGGAGCTTGGGTAGCGGGGCAGTGTGTGTGTGTGAGAAAGAAAGACTTTTGTGGTAGGTTGGGACTCGTTAATTTATGTGGCTCAAGGCATAAAGAGAACTACACAGTTCTGCTATGACCACTGGTAGGAGTGAAAATAAACAGATATTTTTGAGAACCTACTGTCTTAGTTCATTTGGGCTGCTATAACAAAATACCATGAACTGGCTAGCATATAAACAATGGGAATTTCTTTCTTTCTTCAAATTCTAGAGGCTGAGCAGTACAAGATCAAGGCACCAACAGATCTGGTGTCTTATGAGGGTCTGCTTCCTGGTTCACAGATGGCAACTTCTTGCCCTGTCCTCACATGGTGGAAGGGGCGAGGGAGCTCCCTTGAGCCTTTTTTATAAGGACACTAGTCCCATTCCTGAGGCAGTGCCCTCAAAAACTTATCATCCACCAAAGATCCCACCACCACATACTATCATATTGAGGATTAGGTTTCAATATATGATTCTTTTCTTTTTGGTGGGGGAACAGAAACATTCAGCCATAATACGCACAAAGGGACAGAGGGACAGATACCTATCCCATTTAATAACAGCCTCACAACAGCCCTATGTAACTAGCATGTTTACACCCTCCTAGATAAGACAACTGTAGCTGGGGAGACAAAGTGAATTGCCCAAGGCCATAAAGCTAGCAAATAGTGGAGCAGGAGCAAAGCCTGGGCTCTCCCTGATCTGATACCTGGAGCTGGGAACCAGAAGCCATTGATAAATGGGAGAGACTCTGGGCTAACACTGCTGCGAAAGGGAATGTTACCTCATAAGCTCTATGTTGGCATGCATCTGGATCCAGACTTCACTGCAAAAGTATGGGTTTTCTTGACACTATCTTTTGTCTCAGCACAAAAGCTGTATGGTCTATTTGCTTGTGTATGGTCATAAACAGCAGTCCACCAGAGTCCCTTTCCTTGTCCTCTTATATTCACTGGTGATAGAAGCCAGCATACATGAAAAAGCCTCTTTTTTAATGGGCTTCTCTAGAAACGCTTTTCATCTTTGTTTCACATTCCTAACAGCTTTTCTCCCTTTCTTATTCACCCTTTTTCTTTATCTATTACCCAACCTCCAGGCATTTAGTTTTCCTCCCACCTGATCTTAACCTATGGGAAATATAATAAAGTATTTTCTTAAGCAAAACTTGGTAATATGTTGAGTGGTTTATCATTATAACCCAGGTTAGAACCTGGAGCCGAATGACACTTTCTCACTCTACTTTGGCTGAATTGCTGCAGTTATTTCTCAAAGCCTTGACTAACCCAGATTATAAGTCTTAATTGCAAGTTATCCTGATCCCATATTTCTTTTATTTTGACATCAGTGACTTGACTGCAGAGAAATAGAGAATAATTGTAAGCTAAAGTGAAGCCCAACAAAGAATTCTGTTGACTGTGTGACCTCATCAGAGGAAGTGACCACAACCTTCTTATTTGTTGGCTATTTCTAATTTTTTTCTTTGTAACAGTGGACCTTGCTGAAGGAGACCTTAGAAATGCCCAGTTTGCATAAATTGAGGCCCAGGACCAACAGATGATTAATGCAGGTAATAACCCTAGGCACCTATACTTTCCATTCTGAGTTAATTGTGTGTTTTCAGAGGCAAAGCTAAGAGATAAGGTCTTGAATAACAGTGAGATTAACCCTTTTCTCAAAGGCAGGATCCATTGTTTGATAATACTGCAAGCTTCCACTGCTTTGTTCCAGCAAAAATCTTGGTTCTTGTGGTTTCTTCCACACTCTCCACCTCATTCTACTTCACTGGGCCAGCCCATAATTTGGGTTACCAGTAAAGGCAAGCTAGCATTCCCAACATCTTTGTGACAAATCCCAAATTAATGACATTTAGAAAAAGCCTTAACGTGTATAGCAGGCAAAAGTATTTCTTCAAACACACACACACACACACACACACAGATTGAGAGAGAGAGAGAGAGAGAGTGTGTGTGTAATCCTTGTCTTTAACACTAAAGACAGTCTTACTGCAATCCCTTAGTGGCATGGCCTGGTAAGGAAGACAGTGGCACCCAGTGGACAAATGTTTGATTGTTTGAGACAGGTGTTCTATTCTGAAATATTCTCAAGAACATTTTAGGAAATCTCAGTTTCTCCCCTTTCCCTATCCTCTCATCCATATGTTTTTAATGTCGACTTAAATTTTAAAATAGGGGACAGAGGACTGTTCTTAAGATTTTTATCTTTTCAAGGAAAAGACTAGACTCAAACACTGGAGAAAGCAAAAATCTCAGGATTAAATCCTCTGACAACAGTGTTGATTGACCCCTCTCAACAGTAACAATGAAGACAGCCAGATCTCATAAAATGCTCAAGTTAATTAAAAATGTAATATTGAAAATGCCTGCAATGTGCTTTTACACATCATACTCTCCCTTTCCTCAAACTATGGCCAACTTCCAATTAAACTCACTTGGTTATGCAAATTTGGCAACTTCAAGAACTGTCCTTTAGTACAATTAACACGTACAGATCCTGCAACTTAATGCTATTGTGCAGTTTATCTTGGAGTCATATAAACACTTATTTTCATTCTCCATGTCTTCCAATTTTTCTATTGTCTGTGAGCTACTTGGGTAGAGAAGCTCTGGCTTATATGGCTTTCCCACAAAACACCTAACCAGCACCTTACTTATGGTAGGTACAAAATAGTTAAGTGAAATCCAGTTTCCATTTTATATATTTAATCTGCTATATTACTGAAAAAATAAATACATCTAATTGTTTGGTATTATACAAAGAGATCATCCAGCTAAGAATCTTAAATATTAGGAGCTATTTGTGAAACCGCCTTTGTAAATTACAACTGAGGAAATTATGACAGTGAAAGAAATAAGACCTAACCAACTCTATGCTTCTAACCCTTAAGCTGTCCTTGTTCATTCCTGGGCATAGGCCGAACTAACTTTGGGAAGGAATCCAGTTCATGGCTTGACTCTGAAACAAAATTGATAACAGCCCTTTCCCAAAAAGACCCTGTTCTTGCCTGGGGTCCAGTCTGCCCTTGCAGAACTACCAAATTAGCTACAAGATTAGAAACTACAATTTAGGGGTCATGCAGCCTGTGGCTCTGAGAGTCTGAACCTCCCCAAATTGCTCCTGGGGATAACATCACTATTGTAAAGCTTAAGATCAGTGCTTCAGATATTTTGCAGACTCTGCACTTGATGGATCAGCTGACACCACCGAGACGGTAATCTGCCCCAATCAGTTCTGCCATCACACCCAGGAACAGAAGACAATAAGAAAACCTAACTTCGAGCCCCTATGATTCCATCTCCAACCTGACCAACCAGCACTCCCCACTTCCCGGGCCCCTCCCCGTCAAATTATCTTTAAAAACTCTGACCCCTGAATGCTCAGGGAGACTGATCTGAGTAATAATAAAACCCCGGTCTCCTGCACAGCCAGCTCTGCAGCTCTGTGATTTACTCTTTCTCCATTGTAATTTCCCTGTCTTGATAAATCGATTCTGCCTAGGCAGCGGGCAAGGTGAACCCACTGGGTGGTTACATTTGCGTTGGATAAAAATATTTCATCAAGAACAAAAGGAATGGGTTCTTTTTTTTTTTTTCTTTGAGACAGAGTCTGGCTCTGTCACCCAGGCTGGAGTGCAGTGGAACAATCTCGGCTCACTGCAAGCTCCGCCTCCTGGGTTCACGCCATTCTCCTGCCTCAGCCTCCTGAGTAGCTGGGATTACAGGTGCCCGCCACCACGTTGGGCTAATTTTTTTGTATTTTTAGTAGAAATGGGCTTTTGCTGTGTTAGCCAGGATGGTCTCAATCTCTTACCTCATGATCCACCCGCCTCAGCCTCCCAAAGTGCAGGAATGGGTACTTTTATGAGTGAATTGAATCTTACTGATTCAAACGAGAAATCATTAAAAGCCATTTGATTACCAAAAAAAAATCCTATATACCTTCTTAGTGTAACCTAATCCCAGCATGGGTGCCCTTTTTTAGTTATCCATTGAAAAATCTTTCCCAATTTGGAGACTCTGAAATTCTTAGTTTTTTTTTTTTTTTGCTTTGAAATGGTACCTTATGTTTATCATTATGTTCTTCGTAATTCTCAATTTTGCCACAGTTCAAGGCTTGTTTTTGTTTATTTTAGAAAAAAAAAAACAGTTGGCAGGCTAGAGCTATGGCTTGAGGCTGAGATGGAAACTTTTCCAAAAGGGCAACACATTTTTATTAATTGACACAAGTTCCCTGTGACCGCTTGCATCAATCTCATTTAGTCAGTAAACAATAAATACATGCCAAAGTAAGGGATACACCTTTTTTGGTAAGCTGAAAAAGAAATGAAGGGCATTTGTGTGTGTATCACTAAATTATATATTAATTATACTTTTTCTCATAACACAAGCACCTTTCCTCCTTAGTTTTTGCTAAAATTCTGATGCAATTAGGTTTTACTATACAGAGAGACTACCTTTATTAAAAGTACCTTAAAATTCTTTTCTTCCAATGTATCTAAAATATACTTTTATCTAAATGTATCAATCCAGGAGAAATTAATAAACATTTCTAACATTGCAGGGCCTCCTCCATCCTTTTCCCTTCACTGTCTGTCACCAAAAGAGAGCAATGGGGGACCCAGACTCCAAGCAGTTTGTCCCCTGGGACCAAGCCTCTCTGACCAGGGGGAAAGGCAACAATAGTTGCACTATTTGCAGAGTATAATCTTATTGGGAAATCTTCCAGCCCTGGTCTGAGCTTTACTTATACCCACAGCCACTGCCTCTGAAATCATGGAGCTGCTGTACGTGCAAAGCACCTATAAGGTGTCCAGGCCACCTGGGGCAGGCCAGGCTCCACTTATCACCTGCTGCTTTGCTTCTGTAAGTTCCAAAAACCCAAGAGGGATGTCAATATTTGAAAAACTCTCTTTCTAAAAATAAAAGAAAATTACTTCTGCATGGCTCCAATAGGCTTTATTTTATCTTTGAGCTTATCTGTTTATAATGCAAATATGCTTTGCTTATTCAGGAAAACCACTTAGTTAAAGAAGGTTTGCCTAACTCATGGCCTGTGGTGAATGAACGTCAAATAAAATATAAAGATGAAAAAAGTTTTAAAGGTCGAAAAGGTCCATATAGACTAAAGTAAGCACTGTTATGTGTAAAATGAATAGAATGCTGCTTGTGTGTGGGGTGGGGGGCATAACTGCAATTTGTATGCGTGTGTGCATATGTGTGTGTGTGTGTATCAGTAGAGGCAGAGGTTAAAACGTGTGTTAAATTTACACTTGCCATGCTGCACACTGAGGAACATTTGTTTCCAGTTCCCATGACAGGTGTTACCTGTTCAGATAAAGCTTTAGCCTTTTCTTCTGCTTCTTTCAGGCAAATCTCCAAGGACTCAAGTTGGGCCAAGGTAAACGCCATCCATCCAGTATCCAGGGACATTTTCTTTAAAAAAAAAATCAAGTATTACTTTTTGACATGGATAGTTTGAGTGCATCTCAAACAATCTTATGGACCAATGATAGGCTTGATAAACTCACACAAATCCTCCCCTTTTCTTAACATGGAAATAAAACAGCAAAATGTTTTAACAATAGTTTTACTTAAAATATAGAATGTAAAAAGAGTAAAAAATAAATGATGACAATGAACAGCTTTAGAAAGTTAGATTAAATAACTGTCATTGGAATTTGATTACTTTGAAACTTTTATTCTTACTTCAAAAGATTAGGATTAAAATTTCACATTCCTGATGGAAGATGTCACCTAGAATGCCTATGTTTTTAACATTCACCTAACAGTAGGAACAGAGTCAACTGAACTCAGAGAAACCCTGTTTCCTCTGATCTTTACCTTCTTAGCATATGTCATTAAAGCAAAGATACCACATGTTTTAGAATCAGATCATTCTTCCCCAGAGCCTGGCTAATATGACTTAAATTAGCAGATGTGTAGACTCTGCCTCTCAAAATTTTTCTTTTTCTTTTTCTTTTTTTTTTTTTTTTCCAGGCAGAGTTTTCCTCTTGTTGCCCAGGCCAAGTGCAAGGGCGTGATCTTGGCTCACTGCAACCTCCACCTTCTGGGTTCAAGTGATTCTCCTGTCTCAGCCTCTGGAGATTACAGGCATGCGCCACCACGCCTGGCTAATTTTTATATTTTTAGTAGAGACGTGGATTCCCCATGTTGGCCAGGCTAGTCTTGAAATCCTGACCTCGTGATCTGCCTGCCTCAGCCTCCCAAAGTGCTGGGATTGCAGGTGTGAGCCACTGTGCCTGGACTCAAAATGTCTCTAAAGTTACTTTATCTCAGCTACAAGCTGAAGAGTATGCAAAATTGGTATGAAAACACTAGGTACAGGCCATTGTGAGACTAGAGCACTTCCTAGCTACTCTTTTGCTATTGTGATACTTAATAACTACAAAGAAATATGAAAAGTTGGAAAACCTTATACATGCTAGGATGATGACCTTCCTATAGCTTTGCTGTGGGTGCGTCCTGTTTTCTTGTGAATACTCCTGCTGCAGCTGCTTCCAATTAACCCCATAAAGAACGAACTGCATTCCTACATACCTTAAAGGTCTAACTTCTGCTTTATTTTTTTCCCTATGGCTTATGAGACCACTGATTTTACATGTGTGCATTTCCTGATGATACAATAGAGCCATCTGGTGGTAAATGGAACCAGGCATAAAAATACAGCATTCATTCAGTTTCTGTAATTGTTCATACTATACATTGAACCTTGAGTCTCTGCCACTGGCCTCTAATTCTAAACAGAATTCTATGGGATGAGGGGCAAAAAAATACTGCTATGTCACCAACAGCCTGGCTCCACAGTCAAGTTCTGCCACTACAGGTGCATACTCACTCAAAAGTTTGCCATTAAGAGAGGAATATCTTAGCCTGGAATGGTGATACTAGGAAGTGAACCAATTGTCCTCAGATCCCTGATGGTTCCAGTAAGTTCAAAAATTCTCAAAAAAAAAGACTTTAAGCAAAATTCTTGTGTATTTACACTTAGAGATGAATACATGTTGTAAGACATTATATGCAGAAACGGGGAATTGTCACGAGCCCAAACTATTTTTAAAAGATTGAGAATCCCTGATTTAGACTGCTATTTCCAGGGAAAATTTTCTTGTTGAATGTTTGATCTCAAGACGAAGTTTTTAAAATTTGTATGAGTAGACTCAGCAAGATCGTCCACATCTCCAGGCCTTCTCCAAACACCCAAAATTTCCCCAGCTAAGAAGAACAAACATTTCCATAAGACAAAAGCATTATAAGTCAAAGCCAAATGAAACAGGCATAACTGAGGACTGTTATTAAATAACATAGGACTTTTCGTACAGACAAATTTAGGAAATTGTCATGTGTTTTAGGACAGGCAAAGACCTGAGCAAACCATGGAGAATGCAAAGTCAGTCTTTTACACCTTCACTCCAGCTGCAGTGAGCACACTCTGCTCTCTGACCTGCCTTTCAGCTTCTCCCACTCCCTTAAGGGAAAGAGCTTATACAAAAGCAAGAACTTTTTAAATAGGAGGTAACCCCATTAACAGAAAAAAAGCAAACAAAAATGAAGTCAAGAACAATTTCAAAAATAAGTAAACACATAAAGACAGAGGTTTGGGAGGTGGATATGTGGTTTCAAAGACTAAAAAAGTTAGATGTGCTCAGTTGTTGTCCCAGTTTTGCAAGGTGCAATGGCAGAAGGGGAGAAAGATAGGACTTCCATTATTAGTTTTATTTTACTTCCAGTTACGTGTGGACACATGCAATTTGCATTAATAATGAAAATGAATGCTCTCAGTGGTTAAAGTAGTTGCAAGTGAATTATACTAATCAACGGTCTGTTATATGACATTAAAATTATGAAAATATAGCCAATATATAGGTGTTTGGGAATTGAACCTGTGTATGGATTTCCAAATGGTAAATTCCAACAATTTATTAATAATTCTCATTGTTAATTTCTACTTTTTGTCTTAAAATTGTCTACCTAAATGTAAAGTTATTATCTAAATACAGATACCTAATATAGCCAAGATGATCAATCTAAAATGATACTAAATAACACTAAAAATTCAATAAACTCTTTGATTACAGTCAAGACACCTGACTATTATTATGCATGTATGTTGAGGTTGATAGTTTACTAACTGGACAAATCTTATATGACATTGTAAGAGTAGACTTCATTTTCGTTGCAAAGGTTTCTCATTGGATAATTTAAAGGAAATTTGCATATTATTTTCTAATTTTATATTTCTTGATTTCTTAATCTATTCCAGTACCTTCTCATTATCCTCTACCTTGCTGTTAAGCCTTTCTCTGTCCTAAAATGGCAGCTGTACAAACTCTTTGACCCTTAAGGATTGGCTCAAGGTTTCTGACTGATCCAACTTCATGTGTGGTATCTAGAAAGGCTCCTGTCTGCAGAAGCCAGACGGGACTTTGCTGAACAGTAAGTAGGAGCCTGATAAATAAATGTTGATTGATTAAAGGCTCGGCAGTCAAGGAAGGTGGCTGTACCAGAACAAGCAGTCCTTCATGCTGAGAGGCTATAACAGTGACTTCTTTGAGCAATACTTTTCACGCATCTGACCTAGGACATTGACAGGGATCAGAGCCACAGAGGAGCTCTGCTTGCCGTGGTCAGGGGCCAGACTGTGCAGATGAGGGCAAGAATGTGGTCACGAGGTTGAGTGATGGTAGGTTTGTTGTAAGAATTGAATGAGGTAAAGCAGGTAAATGCTTTGACAGATGAAGTGCTCAATAAATGTTAATAATTCCATTATCCCAATTCCTTTAAACAGAATAATTTGGTATTAAGACTCTCTAGCTTAATACCAAAGACTCTCTAGCTTTAAAAATTATTTTAAAACCTAAGTAAAAGAAAATACCCATGAGGACACTTTTGTAACAGCAAGTGATCAAACAGCAGTGGGAAATTCAGTCAAATTTGTAATTAAGAACAGTTAATGTATTAAATATGTGCATGTGCATTTATTTAAGAGCAAGATTTTTAAATAAAAGTGTGGTTATGGCAAATTTCACCTTTGTGGAAGAGCATTTTGACATAGGTCAGTTTTGGAGAATTCAGTGTCTCTAAAATCTGAGGCTTCTTATATGTCAGCATTCCAACAGCAGCCCCTGCTCAGTGGTACAGTAACTTCCTGCCAGATAAACACATTTTACAAATATCCTGTTTGATATCTTTTCATTACTGCTGTCCATTCCTCTCTCCTTCTGCTTGACAGGCACCTATCACCCTATTCTTCCTTATGCTTCTGCAACCTACTCATTTTCTCATGCAGATTCAAGCCTTTCCCCAGCTGATCATCTTCTCCCCAAACTACCACCCATGCCTCAGCCCCTCACCCTGGGCACATTTATTTAATCTCTCCCCGCTCCCCTTTCATGATCAGAATTCATGTTACAGTGGTAATTTCATCATTCTCATGTTCTTTTGTGTTTAGCGTTTGCAATAGTTTCTTTTTTTTTTTTTTTTTTTTGAGACAGAGTCTCGCTTTGTCGCCCAGGCTGTAGTGCAGTGGCGCAACCTCGGCTCACTGCAAGCTCCGCCTCCTGGGTTCACGCCATTCTCCTGCCTCAGCCTCCCGAGTAGCTGGCACTACAGGCGCCCGCCGCCACGCCTGGCTAATTTTTTGTATTTTTTTAGTAGAGACGGGGTTTCACCGTGTTAAGCCAGGATGGTCTCGATCTCCTGACCTCGTGATCCACCTGCCTCGGCCTCCCAAAGTGCCGGGATTACAGGCGTGAGCCACCGTGCCTGGCCCTGCAATAGTTTCTTATACTAAATTGCCCATTTCTACTTAGGCAAATATTTAAAAACTCAATTTTCCTGGTTGAATCCATTCCAGTGAAAACAGTACTCCTCTGTGTTTGGGTTTGCCTCAATAGTCACCTAACAAGATATTTAAATTAGAAATGTGAACAAATTACAACTAGTTGTTGAAATGCCCATCTATATGGCTGAGCATAAGGTGGCCCTGTGAGGATGGTGGCCTGGATGAGCACAGCCCAAGGAGCACTCTGCTTGTAATCTGGAAGGCATGGTCTATATCTGACTTGATTCTAAGTGACTGTGTGACTTTGGACCAGCTACTTCATTTGTCTGCGTCTCAACATTTTCATTTTTAAATGAAGAATGTATTGATCAAGACAGGAGGAAATAGATGGCTACTCCAATGCAGAAACCTAGGAGGGTTAAACGAAGGGACGATTTAGAAGGTGTGGGTAAGATTAAAGGAACCAACAAAGGTTGGTGAGGCATTCCCTGGAAGTATGGGTGCCCTTTGCCTTATCATGACCTGAAGAGGTAGGGGAAGAGCAAAACTGACAAGTCTAGAAAGAAAGCTTGAGGACAGGAACACAGCCACGGCCGACTATGTCTAGGCAGTCTTGGTGGTTGGAGGGAAGCGGGGAGGGGAAACGAACCAGCGGAGTAAATAGCCTGACCTTCTCTCCTCTCATCCCCTGTTCTCCTGTCTGTGTCTCTCTTGAGCTGAACTCAACAAGCCAGAGGGCAAGAGAACCCAAATGAATGTCCAGCGAGATCAGCGTTCCCTGAAAAGATTAGTTGGGAAGGGTGGAGAGTGGATAGGGAGGAGGAAACAAAGAAACCTCAGCCCAAAGGGGTTTAATTATATTAGTGGTTCCCAAATGCCACCCCATAGATCAGGGTTGGTTTGTGATAACATTTGTGCCAGCCAGCAACAAAAGGACAACGCAAACTTTTAAAGAAAACATTGTGAATTTTTCATGAAGCCAAATTGATTCCACTTTGAAGACTGTCATTTATTCTGAGATTATAATCATCTGCTTTCTTTGGTGTTAAGAGGATATTAGTTTAACAAATGATGGTGGTACATGGAAATTATTGTGTTTTAGTGCCTTGAAAAAAATTGAAAAGTTGGCATCCTATGAGAACTAACCCTAATTATTTTAGGTGTGAAAATTCTTACTGGTTTATGAAATCTAAATATAGAGACCTCCTATCTAAATGATCTCTGTTAAATTGTGAATTGAATGTTTTATCAGGTGGCCTTTCCAGAACTAGAGTCCCTGAATTCCCCTGGACCTAGTCCAAGATGCACCTGTATTCTATATCAACTTATCTGCCTTAGCAAGGTTCCAGGATACTATTCTTTTTCAGAAATAAACACATTCCTAAAGGTCAACCTTTCACCCTGTGAAAGATTTAACTACTTGTCCATTTCTATAGCATCACTGATAGAATAGAAGAAAAAGGAATTGGAAAGAAATTGTTGACTCAGATTTTAATTTATAAAATGGTTGTTGGCATGGAAGCTAAAGAGAAATGACCACGTGACATTTGATAGCTTCATAAATAACTTTAAATAATGGCTGACCCAAAACTCTTAACATGCCAACTCTTATTCCGGCTCAGCTCAAAGCAATTCAATTCATTTAAGTTCAAAAAATATTTATTGAAGGCTCACTATTTGCCAGGCACTATACTAGGCAACAGGGAAATAAGGAGTAACGAGACAGACATGGTTAATACTCTCACCAGGAGTCTCAGCCTAAAATTTCTCTATAATACAGAAATCTTGGGATTGGGTTTATGTAAAAATGAAAAGAATGTCACAAGTTTGGTGGTTAATTTAACATTTTTATGCTCACTCCTAATATACTGCTTTGTGCTTTAGGGCTTTGTTCCTTCCTCTTTGATGAAGATTCTGGTAGATGTTAGAAGGTGGTAAGAGGCAGTTCTAATCTGTTTTCAAATATTCCAGGTCTATCTCTAGTAACATTGCTTTATAGGCTCTTAGAGACCTTGTATAAACAGCATCAGAGGAGAAAAAGGACCTTGCAAAAGATGGATATCTTCCATGGTTTAAATTAAAGTTAACAGCAAAATAGGATCAGGGCTAGAGGAGTCCTGAATTCGAGTTCATATTATATTACATATGTTACAGAATCTGTTCTGTGACCTAAAATAGCCCTCTATCATTTTGATTTATGAGCAACAGAGACTCCTTTGAACACCTGATAACATCTGTGAATTCTCTTATCAAAAAAAAGTATGTACACAGCTTGCACACACATACAGTAAGCACATGTGCACATAATTTTGTATATGCTTTCAGGGTGTTTAAGCACCCTTCTCAATACCATTAATGTAGCCCACATTAAGCAATCCTTGTTTAGAGGGAATATCACATGCTAGCCACCTTTAATTTTTATTCAAAAATAAATTACAGGCTGGGTGTTCTGGCTTACGACTGCATTCCCAGCATTTTGGGAGGCTAAGATGGACAGATCTCTCAAGCCCAGGAGTTCAAGATCAGCCTGTGCAACATGGTGAGACCTCGTCTCTGCAAAAAAATAAAAATAATTAGCAGGTGGTGCTGGTGTGTGCCTGCAGTCCCAGCTACTTGGGAAGCTGAGGCTGAAGGATTGCTTGAGCCTGGGAAGTGGAGGCTGCAGTGAGCCGAGATTACGCCACTGCACTCCAGCTTGGATGATAGAGCAAGAACCTGTCTCAACAACAATGACAACAACAACAACAAAATAAAAAAAAAAAACCTATTTGTTTTTAAATAAAATTTTCAGTTAAGTGGGATGGATACAAAATACTGCAAATACGTTTGCCATTTGTAAAGATGGTACTTTTTTGTGTGGAGGATTATTTATTTTCTCACTCATCATGCATGAGTTTAGATTTTGAGTACTTTGGCATGTTGACCAATTATGTTTTCATTCTCCAACTGAATTTTAGTGTTTTAGGAAATGCACATGCCTGTAGGACTTTCAAGTCAGCTCATGAGTAAAGTGATAGAGTTGATGACATTTCATTGCCCAAGTTGATTGTGGCTTTTCAAAGTTAGTTTTGTTGTATAAATTTTGCTATACTGTGTAAAATCAACAGCAAATGTTTTATAATTGACAGTCTTCACACTGGAGGTAATTTTTTTCTACTGAAGAGTTTTAGATTCTAAGTAGGTAAATTTTTTAAAAATTTAAAAAATTAATTACAATGATAAGAACTTCAATATTCCAACAATGCTATTTCCAAAACCTAGCAAGGAAATCCTTATTGAATTTGAAGTTTCATAGAAACCTTTTTCATGAGAAACCCTTTTATTTCCTCCCAGACTGGCATTTGCACAGACTCCATTCTTTACCAAGATCTGAAGGAGAAATGTGTTATGCATCCTTTCCTATCAGATAAAAGTTTAGCAACAATTTCCATAGTACATTCCAATATGATAAGGCACAGAAGACAGATGGAAAGGCTCACTTTTGCTGTGAACTTCCACTTCTTTTAAGGTCTTGCAGTCAAAATGCTTCTAAGAGGCATGGTAAAAATATTGGAGAATAAAGCATAGTACAGCCAACTGTAGCTACTCAGTGGGCTTCAGTTTTCCCATCTGTGAAATGAGAAGACCACTGTACTTCATTCAACTTGACCTCTGCACTGGCCATTTGGCAAGCTGTTTTGACTGCCCAGTGTCGTCCCCTGTTTGGAGAATTTCCCATCCCATAAATCCTATCTTCCAAAGTTAAAAGCCAGGAGCTCCTTCCCAAGCATTCTTCACAGCCAAGGTGTAGTCATGTGACTTAGACTCCACCAAGTCAGACACACCAGCATGAAACTTCAGTGTGGATGAGAATGAAATGAAAAAGGTGCCAAACAGCGTGGAATCTGGCTTGGTGGACGGGGTCATTCTGTTTTCAGAGGCTACAGTGACAGAAGACTTAGAATTAATATCTCAGATTCAGGGAAAGTGACAGATTATAGGTCTGGTGGCAGCAGTAACAGGTTTGTCCTCAGAATCTGCAAGATAATTGGATGTAGCCTCCAAGGTTGATTCTCTGGCTCTCCTAAAGAACCTCTGAAATATCTAATATTTTCCAATAATTCTTTCCCCTCCTGAATCCTGACTAGTTTGGGTTTTGTTGATTTCAAATATGAATCTGACTGATGCAAGGTCCTTGACACAATTATATTTATTGTTTGTGTGACTTTAAGACAGTAATTTAATTATTCTGAGCCCCCATTTCCTCATCTATAAAAATGGTGGAGATGATAACTCCAGGGTTTGCTGTGATGATGAAATGGGATAATTCAAGAACTTACTTAGTATAATGGCTGGTCCACAGTAGCAAGTAAAAAGAAAATTCTCTCTTCAAGCTGTAGGTTTTATGTTCCTATGGTCTAGCTTCTGGGAGTTCCCAGCCTAGGAGAGAGTCTGGGAGTTGATTGTAAGGACCAGAAATTCTTGACTTTATGTGAATATACCTCCTAGCCTGGTTACTCCTTGTTAGAAAATGCACGTAGTTATGCATAAACTTAGAGCAAAAATTCAAAAATGCAAGTGGGGAGGGCACAGCCTTGCATCCTCCCCTGCCAGCTAAAGATAATTTTTACTTGATCTGCTCCATTTCTTCTCTTCCTTGACCTTCTTTTTAAAAATTGTATTATTTTATTTTAAGTTCCATGGTACATGTGTGGGATGTGCAGGTTTGTTGCACAGGTAAACATGTGCCATGGTGATTTGCTGCATCTATCAACCCATCACCTAGGTATTAACCCCACATGCATTAGCTATTTACCCTGATGCTGTCCTTCCTCCTGCCACCCTCACCACTACAGGCCCCAGTGTGTGTTATTCCCCTCCCTGTGTTCACGTGTTGTCATCATTCAGCTCCCACTTATAAGTGAGAACACGTGGTGTTTGGTTTTCTGTTCCTGCATTAGTTTGCTGAGGATAATGGCTTCCAGCTCCATCCATGTTCCTGCAAAGGACAAGATCTCATTCCTTTTTATGACGGCATAGTACTTCATGGTGTATATGTACCACATTTTCTTTATCCAGTCTATCATTGATGGGCATTTGGGTTGATTCCATGTCTTTGCTATTGTGAATAGTGCTGCAATGAGCATATGCATGCATGTATCTTTATAATAGAATGACTTATATTCCTCTGGGTATATACCTAGTAATGGGATTGCTGGGTCAAATGGTATTTCTTGTTATATGTCTTTGAGGAATCGCCACACTGTCTTCCACAATGGTTGAACTAATTTACATTCCCATGAACAGTGTAAAAGTATTTATTTTTCTCCATAGCATTGCCAGCATCTGTTGTTTCTTGACTTTTTAATAATTCCCATTCTGACTGGTGTGAGATGGTATCTCATTGTGGTTTCGATTTGCATTTCTCTAATGATCAGTGACGTTGAGCTTTTTTCCATATGTTTGTTGGCCACATAAATGTCTTCTTTTGAGAAGTGTCTGTTCATGTCTTTTGCCCACTTTTTAATGGTTTTTTTTTTCTTGTACATTTCTTTAAGTTCCTTGTAGATTCTGGATATTAGATCTTTGTCAGATGAATAGATTGCAAAAATTTTCTCCCATTGTGTAGGTTGTCTGTTCACTCTAATGACAGTTTTTTTTTGGTATTCAGAAGCTCTTCAGTTTAATTAGATCCCATTTGTCAATTTTTTATTTTTGTTGTTGATGTTTTAGTCATTAAATCTTTGCCACAGCCTGTGTCCTTAATGGTATTGCCTAGATTTTCTGTTTGGGATGTTATAGTTTTGGGTTTCACATTTAAGTCTTTAATCCATCTTGAGCTAATTTTTGTATATGGTATAGGGAAGGCACCCAGTTTCAATTTTCTGCATATGGCTAGCCAGTTCTCCAGCACCATTTATTAAACAGGGAATCCTTTCCTCGTTGCTTATTTTTGTCAGGTATGTCAAAGATCAGATGATCGTAGTCAAAGATCAGATGGTCCTAGTCTTATTTCTGAGTTCTCTATTCTGTTCCATTGGTCTATGTGTCTGTTTTTGTGCCAGTACAATGCTGTTTTGGTTACTGTAGCCTTCTAGTATAGTTTAAAATCGGGTAGCATAATGCCTCCAGCTTTGCTCTGTTTGCTTAGAATTGTCTTGGCTATACAGGCTCTTTTTTGGTTCTGTACGAATTCTAAAGTAGTTTTTTCTAGTTCTGTGAAGAATGTCAATGGTATTTTAATAGGAATAGCGTTAAATCTATAAATTACTTTGGGCAGTATGGCCATTTTTACGATATTGATTCTTCCTATCTGTGAGCATGGAATGTTTTTCCATTTGTTTGTGTCCTCTCTGATTTCCTCAAGCAGTAGTTTGTAGTTCTTGAAGAGGTCCTTCACTCCCCTTGTTAGCTGTATTCCTGGGTGTTTTATTCTCTTTCTAGCAGTTGTGAACAGGAGTTAATTCGTGATTTGGCTCTCTGCTTGTCTATCATTGGTGTATAGGAATGCTTGTGATTTTTGCATATTGATTTTTATCCTGAGATTTTGCTGAAGTTGCTTATCAGCTTAAGAAGCTTTGAGGCTGAGATGGTGGAATTTTCTAGATAAAGGATCATGTTATCTGCAAATAGAGACAGTTTGGCTTCCTCCCTTCCTATTTGAATATGCTTTATTCCTTTTCTTGCCTGATTGCCCTAGCCAAAACTTCCAATACTATGTTGAATAGGAGTGGTGAGAGAGGGCATCCTCGTCTTGGCTTGTTTTCAAGGGAATGCTTCTAGCTTTTGCCCACTCAGTATGATATTGGCTGTGGATTTGTCATAAATGGCTCTTATTATTTTGAGGTATGTTCCATCAATACTTAGTTTATTCAGAATTTTTAACATAAAGTGATATTGAAATTTATTGAAGGCCTTTTCTGCTTCTATTGAGGTAATCATGTAGTTTTTGTCTTTAGTTCTGTTTATGTAATAAATTACATTTATTGATTTGCATATGTTGAACCAGCCTTCATCCTGGGGATGAAGCTGACTTGATCGTAGTGGGTAAGCTTTTTGATGTGCTGCTGGATTCTGTTTGCCAGTATTTTATTGAGGATTTTTGCATCAATCTTCATTACGGATATTGGCCTGAAGTTTTTCTGTTGTATCTCTGCCAGGTTTTGGTATCAGGATAATGCTGGCCTCATAAAATGAGATAGGGAGGAGTCTCTCCTTTTCAGTTGTTTGGAACAGTTTCAGAATAAATGGTACCAGCTCCTCTTTGTACCTCTGGTAGAATTCAGCTATAAAAGTGTCTGGTCCTAGGCTTCTTTTGGTTAGTAGGCCATTTATTTCTGCCTCAATTTCAGAACTCAGTCTATTCAGAATTCAGTCTATTCAGAACTTAGTCTATTCAGATATCAACTTCTTATTGGTTCAGTCTTGGGAGGATGTGTATGCCCAGAATTTATCCATTTCTTCTAGATTTTCTAGTTTATTTGCATAGAGGTGTTTATAGTGTTCTCTGATGGTTGTTTGTATATTCTGTGGGGTCAGTGGTAATATCTCCTTTATCATTTTTTATTGTGTCTGTTTGATTCCTCTCTTTTTTCTTCTTTATTAGACTAGCTTTTGGTCTATCTATTTTATTCATTTTTTCATAAAAGCAGGTCCCGGATTAATTGATTTTTGGAAGGGTTTTTTGTGTCTCTATCTTCTTCAGTTCCACTTTGATTTTGGTTATTTCTTGTCTTTTGATAGCTTTGGGGTTTATTTGCTCTTGGTTCTCTAGTTCTTTTAGTTGTGATATTCGGATGTCGATTTGAGATCTTTCTAATCTTTTTTGATGTGGGCATTTAGTGCTGGAAATTTCCGTCTTAACACTGCTGTAGCTGCATCCCAAAGATTCTGGTACACTGTTTCTTTGTTATCATTGGTTTCAAAGAACTTCTTGATTTCTGCCTTAATTTTATTATTTACCCAGGAGTCATTCAGGAGCAGGTAGTTCAATTTTCATGTAGTTGTGTGGTTCTGAGTGAGTTTCCTAATCTTGAGTTCTAATTTGATTGTGCTGTGGTCTGGGAGACTGCTTGTTATGATTTCAGTTCATTTGCATTTGCTGAGGAGTGTTTTACTTTCAATTATGTGATTGATTTTAGAGTAAGTGCCATGTGACCACAAGAAGAATGTATATTCTGTTGTTTTGACATGGAGAGTTCTGCAGATATATATCAGGTCCACTAGATTCAGAGCTGAGTTCAAGTCCTGAATATCTTTGTCATTGTTCTGTAACTATGATCTGTGATCTGTCTAATACTGACAGTGTGGTCTTAAAGTCTCCCACTATTATTGTGTGGGAGTCTAAGTCTCTTTGAAGGTATCTATGAACTTGCTTTATGAATCTAGGTGCTCTTGCATTGGGCGCATATATATTTAGGATAGTTAGCTTTTGTTTTTGAATTAAACCCTTTACCATTGTGTAATGCCCTTCTTTGTCTTTTTTGATCTTTGTTGGCTTAAGGTCTGTTTTGTCAGAAACTAGGATTGCAGCCAGTTTCAGTGGTTCATGCCTGTATTCCCAGCACTTTGGGAGGCTGAGGTGGGCTGATCATCTGAGGTCAGGAGTTTGAGACCAGCCTGGCCAACATGGTGAAACTCTGTCTCTACTAAAACTACAAAAATTAGCCAGGCATGGTGGCATGTGCCTGTAGTCCCAGCTACTTGGGAGGCTAAGTCAGGAGAATTGCTTGAACTCAGAAGGCAGAGACTGCAGTGAGCCGAGATCATGCCACTGCACTCCAGCCTGGGTGACAGAGCCAGACTCCGTCTCAAAAAAGAAAAAAAGAAACTAGGATTGCAATTTGTGTTTTTTTCTACTTTGCATTTTCTTGGTAAGTTTTTCTCCATCGTTTTATTTTGAGCCTGTGTGTCTTTGCACATGAGATGGTTCTCTTGAATACAACACACTGATGGGTCCTGACTCTTTATTCAGCTTGCCATTCTGTGTCTTTTAATTGGGGCACTTAGCCTATTTACATTTAAGGTTAATATTGTTATGTGAGAATTTGATCCTGTCACCATTATGCTAGCTGGTTATTTTGCAGACTTGTTAATGTAGTTGCTTCATAGTGTCACTGGTCTTTGTACTTCAGTGTGTTTTTGTGTGGCTGCTAATGGATTTTCCTTTCCATATTTAGTGCTTCCTTCAGGAGCTCCTGCAAAGCAGGATTTGTGGTGACAAATTCCCTCAGCATTTGCTTGTCTGAAAATTATTTTATTTCCTCTTTGCTTATGAAGCTTATTTCGGCTGGATATAAAATTCTAGTTTGGAAATTCTTTTCTTTAAGAATGTTGGATATTGTCCCACCAATCTTTTCTGGCTTGTAAGGTTTTCACTGAGAGGTCCTCTCTTAGTCTGATGGGCTTCCCTTTGTAGGTGACATGGCCTTTCTCTCTGGCTGCCCTTAACATTTTTTTCCTTTATTTTGACCTTGGAGAATCTGATGATTATGTGTCTTGGAGTTGACCTTTTCATGGAGTATCTTACTGGGGTTCTCTGGATTTCCTAACTTTGAATGTTGGTGTGTCTTGCTAGGTTGGGGAATTTCTCCTGGATGATATCTTGAAGTATATTTTCCAACTTGGTTTTGTTCTCCCCATCTCATTCAGGTACCCCATTCAGTTGTAGGTTTGGTCCTTTTACATAATCCTATAGTCCTCAGAGGTTTTGTTTGTCCCTTTTCATTCATTTTTCTCTAATCTTGTTTGCCTGTCTTATTTCAGCAAGATAGTCTTCCAGCTCTGAAATTATTTTCTTTGCCTGGTCTATTTGGCTGTAGATACTTGTGGTTGCATTGTGAGTTCTCATGTTGTGTTTTTCAGCTCCATCAGGTCATTTATTTTCTTCTCTAAACTGGTTATTCTGGTTAACAACCCCTATAGTGTTTTATTGTGGTTCTTAGCTTCTTTGCATTGGGTTAGAACATGCTCCTTTAGTTCAGCAAAGTTCATTATTACCCGCCTTCTGAAGCCTACTTCTGTCAGTTTATCCATCTCAGCCTCAGTCCAGTTCTGTTCCCTTGCTGGAGAGGTGTTGTGATCATTTGGAGCAGAAGAGGCACTCTGGCTTTTTGAGTTTTCAGCATGAGTTTATGTAGTTTTGATCTTTGAGGCTGCTGACTTTTGGATGGGGTTTTTGTGGGGACTTTTTGTTGACGCTATTGTTGCTTTCTGTTTGTTTTTCTTTTCTTTTCTTTTTTTTCTTTTTTTTTTAGATGGAGTTTCTCTCTTGTTGCCTGATCTCAGCTCACCGCAACCTCCGCCTCCTGGGTTCAAGTAATTCTCCTGCCTCAGCCTCCTAAGTAGCTGGGATTACAGGCATGTGCCACCATGCCCGGCTAATCTTGTATTTTCAGTAGAGATGGGGTTTTCCATGTTGGTCTGGCTGGTCTTGAACTCCCAACCTCAGAAGATCGTCCACCTCGTGGCCTCCCAAAGTGTTGGGATTACAGGTGTGAGTCACCACTCCCAGCCTGTTTTTCTTTTAACAGTCAGGCCCCTCTTCTGTAGGGTTGCTATGGTTTGCTGAGGGTCCATTCCAGACCCTATTTGTCAGGGTCCCTCCCACACTTGGAGGTGTCACCAGAGGAGGCTGCAGAACAGCAAAGATGGCTGTCCACTTCTTCCTCTGGGAGCTCTGTCCCAGAGGGGCACCAACCTGATGCCAGCAGGAATGCTCCTGTATAAGGTGTCTGGCAACCACTGTTGTAGGGTCTCACCCAGTCAGGAGGCATGGGATCAAAGACTTGCTTAATGAAGCACTCTGGCGGCCCCTTGGTGGAGGGAGTGCACTGTGTGGGAGGAATCCCACTCGTCCAGACTGCCTGGATTCCTCAGAGCCAGCAAGGGGAAAGACTAAGTCTGCAGATCCCCTTACCTCAGGATTTCATCCCAGGGAGATCGGAGTTCTGTCTGTAAACCCCTGGCCCGAATGGCTGAAATTCCCATAAGGAGGCCCTGACCAGTGAGGAAGGATGGGTTGAGGTCCAGCTTCAAGAGGCAGTCTGGTCATGATCTGCCACAGGTGCTGTGCTGTGCTGTGGGGAATTCCTCCTGGGCCCAAACCGCCCAGTCTCCCCAGCACCCACAGGAGAAAATGGCAGACTGGAGCTGCAGTGATGGCTGCTGCCCCTTCCCTGGGTGACCTTCTTGTTAGACAGGTTCTTTGGGGCTTTTGAGATGAAGAGAGTGTGGACTGGGGCTAACAGAGAAAGTTTCTCAAAGAATTTTTGAGGAGAAAACTTGGGAAAAGTCCAATGAGATGAAAGCTTATGGAGAAGAAAAGGGGGACTAAAAAATAAATGTGTCTCTGAAGTTTTCCCTGACATGTTGTTTAATTAATGCAATTTAACCCTCCATATACCATAGGAGTTCACTGGACTCAATTATAGTTTTGTTTCTTTTTTTGAGCAGTTCTATCTGTAAAAATTGATATTTTGTGAATTCTATTATTTCTTAATAGTCTTACAAAGAACAAAGATAACATATATTTATTTTAAAATAAAATTTATTCTATCTTACAATTATTACACAAGTTCATTGAGCCTTTTATAAAGCTAAGATGTATTGTGAGATCTTAGTGATCTTCTTTTTCTAACATTTTAAACATTTTGCTATTTTGTTATACTAGGAATTATTTTTTTCTTATTCATCAATTATTTTCGACTATGACTTAAAAAAAGACTAAAGAGAAAAACAAAAAATAATGGAACCTACTAGAAAGACAAATACAATAGTGAAATTAATAATCATCTCTCAATTTTATACTGTGTTGCCAAAAGTATTGCATCATCTTTCAAGATGGTGTAGAAGAGGAGACGCCATGTGTATGGTATGTTTTTAGCTTTCATTGAACACAGTTGAGAATACTGATTTTTTCTTTTTCCATCTATAATGACCAAACAGAAGAAAACTGACAGAGGGAGACATTTCACAATTCTTAGACAAATCAGAAAACAAATATAAAGAGCTACAGCAAGCTCTCTGGACGAGCACTGTCCCATAGGGTAGCCACTAACTACATGTGACATTCAGGTACTTAAAATATGGTTAGTTTCACTTGAGATGTGTTTTAAGTATAAAATATACACTGATTTTGAAGCTTTAGTACAATAAATGGGAATGTCAGATATCTTGTTGATATTTTTATATCAATTGTATGTTGAAATAATACTTTGAATATGCAAAATTAAATAAAATGTATTATTCAAATTTAATTTCACCTGTTTACTTTAAAATTTTCAATTTGGCTACTAGAAACTTCTTAATTACATATATAACATGAAATATTTTCTGTTGGACAGTGCTACTTTACACACTAATGTTGATGATGGAATCAGTCTTGTAAGTGAAATAGACTATGAATCTTTAGATCATGATTTCCTACAAACTTTAACAAATTTCCTCAAATTCATGAATCAATGAGTAAACAACCTGTCTCTACGGAAAATAAAGAAAATAGGGTACTTCATACAGGACAGACTGTATCACACCATAGTTTGCAACAAGAATTTGGACTTTCCTCTTTTGGTAATTGAATATATGATAATATTCTTTTATCTTTTATAATGTTTGTGTGCCAAATTTTTTATTTGATATAAAGAGTTTTGCTATGTTTAACTTTTATTAAAATTTCTAATCAGTTTTTCTATTATGCCTTTATCCTTCTGTAAATTATTTGAAAAATGACTTAAAAAATAAAAAAATTTAGATGGATTTCTTTAGTTGAGATGGTGAATGATGATACTATTTTCCTAGTATATATAGGGGTAAGTACTTGAATATTTGAAACTTACCTTGCAGGTACTAGACTTTTCTTTTTTTCTCTTTTTTTTGAGACGGAGTCTCACTCTGTCACCAGGCTGCAGTGCAGTAGCACTATCTTGGCTCACTGCAACCTCCGCCTCCCAGGTTCAAGCGATTCTGCTGCCTCAGCCTCCCGGGTAGCTAGGACTACAGGTGCTTGCCACCACACCCAGCTAATTTTTGTATTCTTAGTAGAGACGGGGTTTCCCCATGTTGGCCAGGACGATCTTGATCTGTTGACCTCATGATCCACCCGCCTCAGCCTCCGAAAGTGCTGGGATTACAGGCATGAGCCACCGTGCCTGGCCTAGACTTTTTTTTAAACCACAAACCAATTCCAGCCATTTAGTACATTTGGATTTGAGCATTACATGATGAGTGATCACAAAGCAAGTACTATGGAAGACTTCTTTCTAGATTTTCAATAACATAATTGTCAGAAAAGAATGTAAAAACACATAAGGAGGCAAAAACTCAATGCTGCTATAATTTGGAAGAAAAAGATTAATAGGATTCAGAATGTAGTCACCACAGACACAGATATTTCTATTTTAAGGAAGATTGCAGGTAGAAATAGGCCCTAGAGAAAGCAGGTTGTTCTAGAATTTATAGCATTCTCCTTAGGCATTTGAGGCAAGACCTTAATATATGAAGGATATTATATTGTAATAAACATTATAAATATTTTTCAACCACTTTGAGTATTTGGAAATACTTCTTAAATGAGTTGAAAAAATGGTAAGTGATAAATTTTCTTATGAGATACAGAATTTTCAGAATCCAAATTATCTTGTCATCTTTCTGTGTTAATGCATAACCTCATTCAATCAACTTCTTGAAGAAGCAAGCTCTAATCAAACTTAGAAAAACCCTCCATTTCTCTGAACCTAAGTACAGATAGTACACCACATTGATTGAAATATTTTAATGTATTTCAAAATAACCAATGGACTCTGATACCTGATCTAACATAAACAGGTTAGCTATTGACATGAAGACCTGGGGCTATTATTTCCAGCAGCAAATTTCAGTTTACCAAAACTATCAAAATAAATTAAGCTGATGTTACGCAATCTGCCTGGGGAGACCGAGGGCAGCCAGAGGTGAGACTTTCTTCCTGAGAGGCTGCATCCTTGTGCTATTTACCCTGCTGCCACCTGCACTCTCTGCCAACTTCCCCAAGTATCCAGAGAAAGCCTCTCAAAGGGAAAAGCTAGACTGAGTAACTGTCCTAACCCCTTCAAAGGATAGCTTCTCTTAAGGAAATTTTAAACAGTTTTGAAAAGTAATTTTCTTCAGATCATAGCAATTGAAGTGTGCTTTCAAAGTCAGACTGATTAATTTTGATGGTCTCTTCATTTTCACCAGTTATTCCACATAGTACTAGAGCAGTGAGATGAGAATGAAATAGAGAGCATCCAAATTGGAAAGGAAGAAGTCAAATTATCCTTGTTTGCAGATAATATGATCTTATGTTTGGAAAAACCTAAAGACTTCATAAAAAATAGCTGTTAAAATGGATAAACAAATTTAGTAAAGTTGTAGAATACAAAATCAACATACAAAAATCAGTAACATTTGTATATGCCAACAGCAAACAACCTGAAAAAGAAATCAAGAAAGTAATTCCATTTACAAGAGATAAAAATAAAATAAAATACCCAGGAATAAACTTAGCCAAATAAATGAAAGATTTCTACAATGAAAACTATAAAACATTAATGCAAGAAATTGAAGAGGATACCAAAAAAAGGAAACAACATTCCATGTTCATGGTCTGGAAGAATAAATATTTTTAAAATGTCCATACTGCCCAAAGCAATGTACAGATTCAATGCAATCTCTAACAAAATGCCAATGAAATTCTTCTCAGAATTAAAAAAAAAAAATCCAAGATTTGTATGGAACCATAAAAGACCCAGAATAGCCAAAGATACCCTGAGCAAAAAGAACAAAACTGGAGGAATCACATTACCTGACTTCAAATTATACCACAGAGCTATAGTAACCAAAATAGCATGATACTGGCACAAAAGTGAAAACAGACCAATGGAGCAAAATAGAGAACCCAGAAATAAATTCATACATCTACAGTAAACTCATTTTTGACAAAGGTGCCAAGAACACACATTGGAGAAGGGACAGTCTCTTCAATAAATGGTGCTGGGAAAACTGGATATCCATATGGAGAAGAATGAAACTAGACCCCTATGTTTTGCCATATACAAAAATGAAATCAAAATGGATGAAAGACTTAAATCTAAGACCTCAACTATGAAACTACTAAAATAAAACATTGAGGAAATGCTCCAGGACATTGTTCTGGGCAAATATTTCTTGAGTAATACTCCATAAGCAGAGGGAACCAAAGCAAAAATTGACAAATGGGATCCCATGAAGTTAAAAAGCTTCTGTATAGCAAAGGAAATAATCAACAAAGTGAAGAAACAACCCACAAATGGGAGAAAATATTTGCAAACTACCCATCTGACAAGGGATTCATAGCCAGGATATGTAAGGAGCTCAAACAATAGTAAAAAAAACTAATACTCTAATTAAAAATGAGCAAAAGATCCTAATAGACATTCCTCAAAAGAAGACATACAAATGGCAAACAGCCATATGAAGAAGTGCTTGACATCACTGATCATCAGAGAAACGCAAATCAAAACTACATAAGATATCATCTCACCCCAGTTAAAATGGTCTTTATCCAAAAGACAGACAATGACAAATGCTGGCAGGGTTGTGGAGAAAAGGAAACCCTCATACACTGTTGGTGGAAATGTAAATTAGTACAGCTACTATAAAGAACAGTATGGAGGTGATATGGTTTGAATTTGTATCCCCACCCAAGTCTCATGTTGAATTGTAACCCCAGTGTTGGAGGAGGAGCCTAGTGGGGGGTGATTGGATCATTGGGGCTTACTCCCCTTTGCAGTTCACATGATAATGAGTGAGTTCTCACGAGATCTGGTTGTTTAAAAGTGTGTGACACCTCCCCCCTTTCTCTCTTCTTCCTGCTCCAGCCACATGAGACATGCCTCCTTCTCCTTTGCCTTGTACTATGATTGCAAGTTTCCTGAGGCCTCCACAGCCATGCTTCCTGTACAGCTTGTGGAACCATGAGCCAATCAAACCTCTTTTATCTATAAATTACTCAGTCTCAGGTAGTTCTTTATAGCAATTTGAGAATGGACTAATACAGAAAATTGATACTGGGAGTGGGGCATTGCTATAAAGATACCTGAAAATGTGGAAGCAGCTTTGGGACTCAGTAATGGGCATAGGTTAGAAGAGTTTGGAGGGCTCAGAACAAGACAGAAAGATGAAGGAAAGTTTGGAACTCCTAGAGACTTGTTGAATGGTTGTGACCAAAATCCTGATAGTGATATAGACAATGACGTCAGGCTGAGGTGGTCTGAGATGGAGATAAGGAACTTATTGAGAACTGGAGTAAGGTCACTTTTCTTATGTTTTAGCAAAGAAGCGGGAGGCATTTTGCCTCTGCTCTGGGAATATGTACAATGTTGAACATGAGAGAGATGATTTAGGGTATCTGGTGGAAGAAATTTCTAAGCAGCAAAGCATTCAAGATATGCGCTGGCTGGTTGTAACAGCATATGGTCATATGCATGAGCAAAGAAATGATCTGAAACTGAAAATAATATCTAAAAGGGAAGCAGTGTGTAAAAGTTTGGAAAATTTGCAGCCCAGACATGTAGTAGAAAAGAAAAACCCATTTTCTGTGGAGAAATTCAAGCCAGCTACAGAAATTTGCATATGTAAAGAGGAGCCAAATGTGGATAGTCAAGATAATGGGGAAAAGACCTCGAAGACATTTCAGAGAACTTCACGTCAGCCCCTCCCATCATAGGCCTGGAGGCCAAGGAAGGAAGAATGGTTTTGTGGCCAGGCCCAGGGTCCTGCTGCTCTGTACAGCCTCAGGACATGGCGCCATGCATTATAGCCATTCCAGGCCCAGCCATCTTAAGGTCTGTATCTTAAAGGTCCCAAGATACAGCTCACCCTGTTGTTTCAGAGGGTACAAGTTGTAAGCCTTGGAGGCTTCCATGTGGTGTTAAGCCTATGGGTGCAGAATGTGAGAGTTGAGGCTTAGGAGCCTCTGCCTAGATTTCAGAGAATGTATGGAAAGGCCTGAATGTCCAGGCAGAAGTCTGCTGCAGGGCCAAAGCCCTCATGGAGAACCTCTACTAGGACAGTGTGGAAGAGAAATATGGGGTTGGAGCCTACATACAGAGTCCCCAATGGGGCACTGCCTAGTGGAGCTCTTTGAAGAGAGCCACCATCCACCAGACCCCAGCATGGTAGATCCACCAACAGCTTGCATCGTGCACCTGGAAAAGCTGCAGGCACACTCAATGCCAGCCCATGAAAGCAGCCATGGGGGCTGTCCTCGGCAGAACCACAGGGGCAGAGCTACCCAAGGCCTTGGGATTCTGCCCATTTCATCAGTGTTGCCAGGATGTGAAACATGGAGTCAAAGGAAATCATTCTGGAGCTTTAAGATTGAATGAGTGCCCTGCTGAGTTTTGGACTTGCATGGGGCCTTTAGCCCCTTTGTTTGGGCTGATTTTTCCCTTTTAGAATAGGAGTATTTGCCCAATGCCAGTACCCCCATTGTATCTTGGAAGTAACTAACTGGTTTTGATTTTACATACTCATAGGCAGAAGTGACTTATCTTGTCTCAGAAGATACTTTGGACTGTAGACTTTTGAGTTAATGCTGAAATTATTTAAGACTTGGGAGATTGTTGAGAAAGGTTAATTGTATTTTGCAATGTGAGAAGGACATGAGATTTGGGAGGGTGAGGGTGAAATGATATGGTCTGAGTTTGTGTCCCAGCACAAATCTCATGTTGAATTGTGATCCCCAATGTTGGAGGAAGAGTCTGGTGGGAGACTATTGGATCAAGGGGGTGGACATACCCCTTGCTGTTCTCATGATAGTGAGTGAGTTCTCATGAGATCTGGTTGTTTAAAAAGCATATGTCACCTCCCCCCTCTCTCTCTTCCTCCTGGTCTGGCCATGCGAGACGTGCCTCCTTCTTCTTCAACTTCCACCATGATTATAAGTTTTCTGAGGCCTCCCAGCCATGCTTTCTGTAGAACCATGAGCAGAACCCTGAGCCAGTTCATCCTCTTTTTTTTTATAAATTACCCAGTCTCAGGTAGTTCTTTAGAGCAATGTGAGAATGGACTAATACAGGAGGTTTCTCAAGAAAACTAAAAATAGAGCTACCACATGATTCAGCAATCCCACTGCTTTATATATATATATATATAAAGGAAATAAGCATATTGAAGAGATACCTGCACTCCCATGTTTATTGCAGCACTAGTCACAATAGCCAGGATTTGGAAGCAGTCTAAGTGTCTATCAACGGATGAATAAAAAAAGAAAATGTGGTAGATGTACACAATGGTGTACTAGTCAGCCATATAAAAGAACGATATCCTGTCCTTTTCAACAATATGGATGAAACTGGAGGACATTATGTTAAGTGAAATAAACCTGTCAAGAAAGACAAACTTTGCATGCTCTCACTCATTTTGGGGAGCTAAAAATTAAAACAATTGAATCCATGGAGATAAAAAATGGAAGGATGGCTAACAGAAGCTGGAAGGGGTCTGTGGATAAAGAGCTAAAAATTAAAACAATTGAATCCATGGAGATAAAAAGTGGAAGGATGGCTAACAGAAGATGGAAGTGAGGATGGTTAATGGGTACAAAAATGTAGTTAGAGAAAATGAATAAGATCTAGTATTTGATAGCACAACAGGGTGAGTACAGTCAACAATAACTTATTGTACATTTAAAAATAACTAAAAGAGTATAATAGGATTGTTTGTAACACAAATGAAATATAAATGCTTGAGGTGATGGGTACCCATTTATCCTGTTGTGATTATTATATATTTATGCCTGTATCAAAATATTTCATCTCATGTACCCCGTAGATATATACACTTACTGTGTACCCATAACAATTAAAAATTTTTAAATATTTTTAACAAGATGATCCTCAAAACTTGCTTACCCTTGCCCAGTCTTCCCTGATCTAAACATTCAGTTTCCAGAGGATGAGCAAGTTGCACATAAAATCTGATTTTATTCAAAATGTTAGTACAGAGTAACCCTTAAACTCTAAGGATATATATTTCTCTCCCTTTTTCACATTACCAAATTCCCTTCCTTCTATACATACAAACTCCTCAACACCCTCATAGGGAATAAAATGTGCCAGCACTACACAGCACAAATTAGTATGCCTTCCTCAAATTATGCCAGTTGTTAGGAACTTTTTGCCATTTGAAGAAGCCAAATGGAGAAAAAAAATGTCATGGGTATCTGATGAAACAAATTTGGAGACACTCAAATGCTTCCATTTATAGAGGTTCTTTGCACCACTGGTGCCTCTTGGGGAAATTCTGAAAAACATTCTGTCTGTAAACAATCTGTTTCAGCGACACATGTTTTCTAAATTTCTTTGTCTGTTGACATTTAAAAAAATTTAAAAAATGCATGAAGACAGGACCTTATACATTTGTACTATCATATAAATTAAAAACGAAATAGGTCGTCTTGCCCAGTTGTTTGTGAAGGATCATTTTCTAAAGGACACTTCCCAGATATTTGGCCAACCTCATTTTAAATCACTAAGATCTTTTTTATGGCCTCTGCTCTCAAGTTAAATAGCACTTATTATTAAAGTGAGAACTTCTGGAGATAATTCTTCCTTCTTAGGTTTAATTCTGTGTTTTTTTTTGTTTTTTTTTTGTTTTGTTTTGTTTTTGTTTTTGTTTTTTGTCTAGCTTTATATTGCTATAATTTTCTGGTCACAAGATAGTTCTAAAACTTTTCCCAGGCACATAATATGATTTTACTTCCACAAGCCTGAAGTTGTTTGGGACTAATCTGGGAGGCAGAGGTTGCAGTGAGCCAAGACTACACCACTGCACTCTAGCCTGGGTGACACAGTGAGATTCTGTCTAAAAATAAATAAATAAATAAACTACCCTGTGATCCAGTAGCCCCACTACTTGGTCTATATCCAAAGGAAATGAAATTAGTATGTCAAAGAGATATCTGCACACTCATGTTTATTGCAGCACTATTCACAATAGCAGAGATATTAAGTCCAACTAAGTATCCATCAATGGATGAGTGACTAAAGAAAATGTGATCTATTTACACAACAGAATACTATTCAGCCACAAAAAGACTGAAATTGTGTCATTTGCAGTAACATAGGTGGACCTGGAGGACATCATGATAAGTGAAATAAGCCAGACACAGAAAGACAAATACTGCATAATCTTACTTATATGTGGAATCTAAAAAAATCGATTTCATAGAAAGAGAGAGTAAAATAGCGGTTACCAGAGGCTGAAGAAGATTGGGGAGATGGTGGTATAGGCGGATAAATACAAAGTTATAGCTAGATAGGAGGAATAAGTTCTAGTGTTCCACTGCAAAGCAGAGTAACTACAGTTAACAATAATACATTTGTATATTTCAAAATAGCTAGAAAAGAGGTTTTTTAATGTTTTTAGCAAAGAAATTATAAATGTCTGAGGTAATAGATATGCTAATTATCCTAATTTGATCACTACACATTATATACACATATTAAAACATCACACTGTACCCCATAAATATGTACAATTATTATGTGTCAATTACTTTTTAAAAGATGAAAACAACAGGAAAAAATCCCTAAAAGT
The DNA here is from genome assembly GCF_006542625.1 of Nomascus leucogenys. Taxonomy (NCBI): domain Eukaryota; kingdom Metazoa; phylum Chordata; class Mammalia; order Primates; family Hylobatidae; genus Nomascus; species Nomascus leucogenys. Next base: position 135,620,652 of record NC_044382.1, on the reverse strand, counting down.
ATAACATTCCTAGAATAAAAATTAGGAGAAATATTTGTAACCTCGGGCAAAGATTTTTTTACATCAGATGTCAAAAGCATGGTCCATGAAAATACAAATTGATAAATTAGATATCATCAAAATGAAAAACTTCTGTTTATCTACAGACATTACTAAGAGAATTACGAGACCAAGTACAGACAGGAGAAAATACTTGCAAAATATATATGAAAAATTCCTTACATCCAAATTATATTTTTTTAAACTCTCATTATCAAATAAGAAATTAACACAACTTGAAAATGGACAAAAGGCTTGAATAAATACTTCACTAAATAAGATTGAAGGATGGCAAACAAGCAAGTGAAAAGTTGCTCAACACCATTAGCTATTAAGGAAATGCAAATTAAAACCACAACGAGTTATAACTAAACCTATTAGAATGACTAAATTTTTTTTTTTTTTTTTGAGACGGAGTTTCTCTGTCGTTGCCCAGGCTGGAGTCCAATGGTGTGATCTCGGCACACCGCAACCTCTGCCTCCCGGATTCAAGTGATTCTCCTGCCTCAGTCTCCCGAGTAGCTGGGATTACAGGCATGCACCACCATGCCCGGCTAATTTTGTATTTTTAGTAGAGACAGCTTTTCTCCATGTTGGTCAGGCTGGTCTCGAACTCCCGACCACAGGTGATCTGCCCACCTTGGCCTCCCAAAGTGCTGGGATTACAGGCGTGAGCCACTGTACCCAGCCACAGAATGACTAAAATTTTAAAGGCTGACCTTCATAGGGTTGCAAAGAATGTAGATGAACTAAAATTTTCATGCATCGCTGGTGGGGATGTTAAATGATACAATGACTTTGGAAAACAGGTTAGCAGGTTTTTTAAAAGTTAAAGGTACACCTACCATATGACTCTACCATTCCAGTCTTGTGTATTTTCCCAAGAGGAAAGAAAGCATATGTCTATACAAAGACTCATGCATGAATATTCATAGAAGCCTTATTTTTCAGAGCCTAAAACTGGAAATAATCTAAATGTCAGTCAACAGACAAAGGATTGTTTTAGTCTGTTGTGTGTTGCTATAAAAGAATATCTGAGACTGGGTAATTTGAAAAGAAAAGAGGTTTATTTGGCTGATGGATCTGTAGGCTGTACAAGAAGCATGGTGTCAGCATCTGCTTAGTTTCTGGAGGATCTCAGACTGCTTCCACTAATGGTGGAAGGAGCAGGAATGTGCAGATTATCACAGGGTGAGACAGGAAGCAAGGAGACAACGCAGGCAGGTGCCAGACTCTTTTTAACAATCAGCTTATTGAGAACTCACCCCCAAGGGAGGATGTTAATCTATTCATGAGGGATCCACCCCCATGACCCAAACACCTCCCATTAGAACTCCCTCTAACACTGGAGATCAAAGTTCAACATGAGATTTGATGGGGGCAAACAAACCATATCCAGTCTGTAGCAGGGATAAACAAATTGGTACCTCCAATAAAATGGGAAACTATTCTGCAATAAAAATGAGTTATTGATACACACTACAACATGGATAAATTTCAAAACAATTTTTCCAAGTGAAAGAAAGCAGTACAAAAGGGTACATTCTGTATGTCTCCATTTATAAAAATCACAAGGAAATGCTTGAGGGGTGTGGGCAGGTGGGGAGAGGCAGGTGGGGGAATTCCTAAGGCGCATGAGTAACTTTTGAGGGTGGTAGATAGGCTCATTATCCTGATTGTGGTAGTAGCTTCACATGATATCAAAACTCATCAACTTGTATACTTTAAATGTGTCAATTATGCCTTAGTAAAGCTGAAAGAGAGAAAGAAAGGAGAGGCAAAACAAAGAGTTTTGAGATGTAATTTCTTACCTATTAGAGTGGTAAAAAAATTAACCTATTTCCCAGAACAGCAACAAATCTTTATTTAAATACAGATACATGTACAATTTTATATTGTTTTCATCTTAACAATAAACAGTGATATCTCCTTTAAATCACTTATTTAAAACACAAATGATATATTGATAACCTTGATTCATTAACGATTTGAAAGTTTGCTCATCAAAGGAAAGAATCTTTTGAAAGTCATCTTAGAATGTTAAAATTTATAGGTACCAGAAATATGACCAAATGTATGTTTCCAGCAAAACTAATAGTATATTACACTAAGTATTAAAAGAAGAACAGAATTTATATAATTTGACACAACTAAGACACTGCTTGCTTTCCCCAAATTATCAAACATAATATCTTTTAGCTACTTTAAGGTCACTTTGTAAAGCTGACTTCCTATGTAGTGGGCTATTATTTGATCTTACAAATTAAAAACCAAAAAGTGCTTTCATATCTTTGGCACTTAAAATAGTGATTCTTTAATAAAGTCATCACTAAATTACTATTTGAAAGCTAAAGGGCTTACAGGATTTTATAATAAGCCTAGTTTTGCACACTGAGTAAAATACTTTATATATATTCTAGAGCTAATGAATTAACACCTGTAGTCTTACTTTTAGATGTGCCACTCCACATAACCAATGACATTATATGTTTTACATTGCTCATTTCTATGTGTCTAGATCTCAGAAATAGTTTAGAGGGAGCAGTCCTGATCCTATTTAGGCCAACCCTTCTTGCAGTAGAATTTTTATTTCCTAAACAGTTTCAAGTGAGATAATTTATATGCACTAGCTATTCTGTCAGAAGATGTTAAAATGCAGCAAAAGCAATAGTTTATATAACATTCTAATTCTCCAGCAGGCCCAAGGAATAGATAGGGTTGAGATAAATGGGGACTACCTGGCACCCGAGAGTGGATTTAAACAAAGTCTTACTGGATTATCCCATCAGGTTCCTGTGATAAAGTAAACACATATTCTTTGATCACTTCACATCTGGAGCTCCTTGAATCTCCCCAAATCTCAATTTCTTAATTTCTAAATTGGTAATAATAACAATAGGAAGAAAATTATCAATATAACAATGATGATGCCAGACACCACCCTCATGGGCTGCTCTATGGATTCAGAGGGACACGGAATTTCAATCACCTGCTACTATGCCTGGAGCTCAGTCTGTTTGTTTTATTTCAAATGATATCGATTGAGAGCCATTTCGATGTCTGAAATTTTGTCCCAGAGACTAATAAAGCTCAGTCCTTTCTCTAGGAATGCACAGTTTACCAACAGAGTTCAAAAGTCAAAGTAGATTCAGAGAATCTTTGCAGTAAAAGCAAATAAAGAACCACCAAGACACAAAGGCAGAGAGAGCGGGGTTAATTCTGCTTGGTGGTCAAGAAAACTTCATGAAAAGATTTTCTCATCTCTGTCTTCTTGACCAAAACTAAAAGCAATTATTTAAAAGAGGCAACTGAGATCCACCTGCAGTTTGGTTCCTCATGGTTCACAGCAGAATCCATTCTGCTGAGTTCTGTGCTCTGTGAGTTCCATGACTCAAAAGAGATTGTGTTGTGGAAGGAGGCAGCAGTAATCATGGATATCCCCACCACTTTGAGGTCTCTAATCCCAACTCCCTCCAGCTAAATGTATTTCTTTAGAAATATTTTTTAAAAAATCAGAAACTGAAGCACAACCAATTCCTTCAAGCCCCAGGGATCCCAAGCTTGCCCAATGTAAATTGGAAGGGGATGGATTCTGAACTCCAGGAAGCCAATTGAAGCCTTTGGCAGAAATCCTAAAGGTAGTAGGTAATTGGCACCTTGTCCTTTTCAGTGTAGATACCGCCCATGAGAGGGTTACCTCTAGGGTGCTGGTTGATTAGCATCCTTAGAAGACAAGGCAGTTAAGTAGAAATTGGTTCCCTGAAGATTCCCACGTCCCAAATTCAAGGGTCCCCACCAACCAGAGAAAAATTGTTTTCATATGGTCCAGTGAGGGACACTCTTTGGGCAGCAGTATCATAAACAGCTCCATTAAATGAAGCAAAACTTCATTATCAGGTTTTCTTAGCTAAAAACAAGCAACATAAGATTAAATTATCATTAGAGTTAGAAAATACATTTTTAATTGAAACCAAACTAATTTGATTTGCCTTTGGCTAATATTTCTTCAAGAGAAACTCTCTTTCTGAAAATTATTATAAATTTGAGAGCTATGTCCAGTTTGTCTAGGACCAGGTAAAATGAACTACACTGAGAAGAGAGATGTTAACATTTTATGATCAAAAATAATTGTACAGAAGTGAGATTCTACATATATCACTCACAAGAGAATCAATTATTCTTAGCTGGTGATAAGGTTTGGATCTGTGTCCCTGTCCAAATCTCATGTTGAATTATAATTCCCAGTGTTGGAGGAGGACGCCTGGTGGAAGGTGATTGGATCATAGAGGCAGTTTCTCATGAATGGTTTAGAACCATCCCCTTGGTGCCTTGGTGCTGTTCTCATGATGGTGAGTGAGTTTTCAGGAGATTTGGTTGCTAAAAAGTGTGTAGCATTGGTCCTCTCTCTCTCTCGCTCGCTCGCTCCTGCTCCCACTGTGTGAGATGCCTCGCCACCCCTTTGCCTTCTGCCATAATTGGAAGCTTCCTAAGGCCTCCCCAGAAGCAGAAGCTGAAGCCACTACACTTCCCATACAGCCTGCAGAACCGCAAGCCAATTAAATGTCTTTTCTTTATAAATTACCCAGTCTCAGGTATTTCTTTATAGTGGTGCGAGAACAAACTAATACAGCTAGTGATGCTGGGATTGCAAGGGAGTGGTAGGCCAGAACTGCTGAATCCAGAAAGAAATAGAGAAATTAAAGAACAAAGTTCCCTGGCCCACAGGGAAGCCCAGTGGAATGCTATCAATTCTGAATAACCATGCTCCTGTACACTCTCAGGCACTTAACCATTTTCACATCCCAAAAATCTTATTTGAAGTAGACTAGTTTAGTCTCATTATCTTTATTCCACAGATGAAAAATAAAGCTTGGAGAGCTTAAATGACTTGGCTATCATCACACAGGTTGGAGATGGCAAATTTTGGCCTCATCCCAAGTCTTGATTCCTAGTCTGTAATTTTTCTCCATACTACACTGCCTCTATATTAGAGCTGAAAAGATTGTTCCAGAAATATCTCTGCTGGAGTCCAGAGGGTCTTCAACCTGAATCAAAGGAGATTAAGGGAAATATAGATAGCTAATTTTTTCTTTTTAAAGAAAAATCCTCAAACTTACATAAAAGTAGAGAATTGGTATAATGATCTTCTGTATACCCATCACCTAGCTCCAGCACCTCTCAGCAACCCACAGTTTCACTGGAGGCCTAGGGAGAGACTCAGTGGTGCTTAGGTAGAAAGGACCCAGCTTTACCAAGACATAATGGAGCTCATGGTGTAAGAAGCCTTCAAAGGTCACAGCGACTTGAAAGAGAATAAAAATAGATATATCTGGAATAGACTGTGATTTAAACCTAAGTCTAGTTAAACCAAATACTGTGTTGTACCCAATGTGTGTCATTCATGTGTGAATTCCAGGATTTCCTCATACACAAGCTGACACTTCAAAAATAGCCCAGGATGTCTATAGTATTGTAGGGCCACAGAGAGCAGTGTGGCATTTATTACATGTCAAAATAAGAAAGGCCGTGCCACATCACACCTAACTTTTCCAAAGCCCCAGTAACATCCCATAGTTACCACACCACCCCACTTTACATCAATCGCCTACTTGGAAAACAATTTTCTACGTTTTATTTCTAAAATCTTTACTAGTAAAATGTGAAAACTAAACAATATCAAGAAAACCTCAATATTAATTAAAGAAGTTAGTTTCATTACCTATAATGATTTTTTTTAAATAAAGAATTCATACAAACTTCATTTCTTACCGATACTTTGTTTTCTTGTTGTGTATCTGACTCTAAACTTCCAGATGTCATGCTGAAAAAAAGTCAACGTTTAGAATTCCAAAATTTTATTTCAGGCACTCATGTGCACACACACACCCCCGCACCTACAATGAATAGATCATTACACTGTAACATTTAAAATAAATTTTCTAAAGTATTTCCTCCAAATGTCAATTTCTGGACATTTCTAAGGGAAATAAAAATAGTGGAATGTAAACTTTACTCGCAGAAGATAAAATATCCTTTAAAGGTTCTCTTGAGAATAAGTAGTCTGAACAGTACAATCTGTTCTGAAAACCTGAACAATCTTGTATTTCAACTAAAAAAAAAAGTGGGGAGAGGAAAGCATAACTCCTAAGAATCAGCAGACGTGGAGAATTCTTTGTCTCCTACACTGTTCTCTCTCCCTCTCTCTTCTCTCTCTATCTCCTGGATCATTTCCATTAGCTTATAAACATGTTGTTTATCATGCCTAGAGCCTTCTTACCACTTATAGTTTCCACTTGATTATACTGACCTCTTTTGCAATTCAGGTTACAGCAAAACGATATTCTCACTGTCTCCAATTCCTTCCCTTCTAGTTTTCTTTCTTTTTTGCTAAAGCCACTGCAATTAGACTAGTACCACTACTAGTACCACTCCACAGAAACAGCACTTGTCCAATTCACCAGAGATCTCTGCATTCCTATACCCAGTGATTATTTTTCACAACTTGCCTTAACACCTTTTGACATGACTCATCACTCTCTCTCTGAAATGCTTTCTTCACTCAGTTCCCAGCACATCCAAGGGCCCTGGATACTTTCTTTAAGTCTATCCACTTGTCTTACTCTTCCTTCCTTCTTGTCTTTGCTCAAATGTCACCACCTCAGTGGACCTACCATATGTATCTCATTTAAAATTTAACCCCTCACCTCATCACCATACTATTTTCTCTGTGATATTTACCACATTCTAACATACTATATAGTTTTCTTATTTATTATATTTTTTGTGTCATCTCCCAACTGAAAATGTAAACTCATTGAAGACAGGAATTTTTTTCTGTTGTTTTTGTTACTCTACCCTCAGCAACTTGAAGAAGGATAGGATGGTCAACAAATATTTGTTGAATAAATAAATGAATTATCTAATAAACCTCATAGATGTAATAGATTCCTTTCTATTGTTGCCAATCAATAAAGCCTTACTTTTTTTTTTTTTTTTTTTTTCTGAGATGGAGTCTTGCTCTGTCGCCCAGGTTGGAGTGCAGTGGCACAATCTCGGCTCACTGCCTCCGCTTCCCGGGTTCAAGTGATTCTCCTGCCTCAGCCTCCCGAGTAACTGGGATTACAGGCGCATGCCACCACGCCTAGGTAATTTTTGTATTTTTGGTAGAGACAGGGTTTCACCATGTTGGCCAGGATGGTCTCAATCTCTTAACCTCGTGATCCACCCACCTCAGTTTCCCAAAGTGCTGGGATTACAGGCATGAGCCACTGCGCCCGGCCAATAAAGCCTTACTTTTAAATCCCAAGGTACTTTTATTATTTTCTATCCCACTATCTTCCTCGTGAATACATTGTTTTATTTCCATATTTCTGTGCACATTTCTCTCTTTTACTCACTTTTCAAAAAATTTGAAACCATTTACAAATGTTCGCAAGGTAATCAGTGACTACTGAACAAAATTAATTAAGTTCTCACTTAGTGGAAGGAGACACTGGGGCTCTAAGAGATGTAATTGCTTTTCTTGCACGACACCCAAATCAGCCAAAAAAACAGTATTTTGGTACTTTCTACTTGACAACACCTCTTTATCATGAAATGGAAAACAAACTCTTGGTCATCACAGTTGCTGGACAAACCAACAAATGGCTTTAAAGGATCTTAATAAACTGAGCCCTCTAACGAATTTCATCTTCTGTCAGTGAAACTCACCAAACGGATGTTTTCCCTCAACTGTACGGCCTAATAGTCCAGAGTGTGTGTTTGTCCTTTTCTTAGTTGTTTCCTCTGGCCAGAACACTCATACTCTCTTCTCTGCTTGTTGAAATCTTACATTTCCTTACACCATAACTCAAATGCTGCCTCTCCCTGAAGAGGCAGAAGTATTTCTTGCCTTTGTATTCCACGAACAGGTTTTGGACATCCACCTCTTGCAGCCCTTATTATGGTTCATGACGTATGTGATTATTTCTCTACCTGTGTTGTGCATTTCTCAGTGACACCCTCATAGAGGACAAGGACTGTGCTTCGTTTGTTTTTTATGCTGGGCAAGAAAGTCATATTCAGTCACCGAATGAAACCAAACAAAACAAAATATGTAGGTGCAATACCCTTATGTGCATACTCAGATGTGCCACAAATGCATCACAGAAAGTACAATTTGAGACTACTTTTAAATAATAATGCCTGAAACAAAACTGGTGATTTAAAAATGAGAGCTTTGGCTGCCTGACAATTATATTTAAAGGTCATGAGTCATGGCCTCAGAGTAACCATGGTAACCCAGCATACACAGGAGAAGTCATGTTGTACAATAATTAAGGGAGGAAGAAAGCTTTAGAAAGCCTATTAGCTTTGATATAAAGACAAAATATAATTAACAAATGTGTTTATAAAGTTTGTTTTTATTGCATTGTTTTCTTACTTCAGGGTTCATTGAAAACCTGGAAAAACTTCTTTAAATTTCTATTGGCAGGGAGTAATGCTACGGCATATTTCTCAGTGCGTTATAAGTACATTGAAATTTCTTTCCTTTAAATGAAATGTCATTCTATCTGCTTTCTAAACTTTTTACTCCATGCTTTATGTCAAATTGGAGGACTAGTCACCAATTAGTCTGGGTGAATAAATGATTTACTTATTTATTTATTTATTTTAGACAGAGTCTCGCTCTGTCGCCCAGGCTGGAGTGCAGTGTCGCGATCTAGGCTCACTGCAAGCTCCACCTCCAGGGTTCATGCCATTCTCCTGCCTCAGCCTCCTGAGTAGCTGGGACTACAGATGCCTGCCACCACGCTCAGCTAATTTTTTGTATTTTGTTTAGTAGAGATGGGGCTTCACCGTGTTAGCCAGGATGGTCTCGATCTCCTGACCTTGTGATACGCCCGCCTCAGCCTCCCAAAGTGCTGGGATTATAGGCATGAGCCACCGCGCCTGGCCTAAATGATTCTAATAAAATGGGTTAGGAAATACACCTATGGAGCACTTAATTTTTATAGGAGAGGATTTCCTGGGAAAATTTTGTTTTGTTCCTTAGATTAACTGCATCCAGGGCCTGACTCTCCCTTACTTAGACAACATAGGAGCAAGTTCCCATTCAGTTTATGTAAACTGTGGAGAAGGTCTGTCTCAAGGGCATGAGAAGAGAAAAGTGGAAGGGAAAGGAGAAGGGAAGGCAAACAAGACACAAGGGACCAGTTTATTCCTTCCTTAGAAGTGAAGAAGCTGAACTGAAGTCACCTACAGATCAACAAGAATAGCGTGACACTCCCCTGTCTCCTGCCTCAAAAGCCTGGCTTTCTACCTGCACAGAACCCTCAGCTCCATACACCAGGAGTAAAAAATACTAACAATAATTTACAGAGAGAGCAAAATCCAGCTTTTCACTTGTTTTTTCTGCTGATTGTACACTGGGCTATTCATTTGAAAGTTGTTAATCACAGGGCATTTTCCCTACATTTGGTAACTTTATGTTCAACTCCCCAATTGTCTACATATTGATATGTTATCTCTTTAGCTGCTTTGTTCTGGGAAAATAAAAGAAAATGAGTGTTTGCTAAATTTCATTAGCTTTAATAAATGGATAAAGTCTTACTCCCTCCCATAGATTATTTAATTTTTGAGGCTTATGGAATCCTTTGCACAAATAAACAACATTTTACATAAAATCTTAGATTCGTGAATTTCTCATATCATCCACAGACCATAGACCCAAGATGAAAAGCAAATAAGAAGAAGGATCGCACATTCACATAAGGAAAATACGTTTTAAAACCTAACGAAGCAGGCCAGATGCGGTGACTCGCGCCTATAATCCCAGCACTTTGGGAGGCCAAGGTGGGCGGGTCCCCTGAGGTCAGGAGCTCAAGACCAGCCTGGCCAACATGGTGAAATCCTGTCTCTACAAAAATACAAAAATTAGCTGGGCATGATGGCAGATGCCTGTAATCCCGGCTACTCAGCAGGCTGAAGTGGGAGAAATCACTTGAACCCCGGAGGCAGAAATTGCAGTGAGCCAAGATCGCTCCATTGCACTCCAGCCTGGATGACAGAGTGAGACTTTGTCTCAAAAACAAACAAACAAACAAAAACTTTAAAAAGCAGAACTATGGTTGCATGTGAACATCCCATAAGGATACTGCCTTACAGGATGTAGCTCCTGCTACAGAGATGTGGCCACCTCTCACTCAAGATTTAAAAGAAAATTATAAATGGAAGATATTTCCACATTTGAAAGGGAAATGAGTATGGTGTCAAAATGCAAAATTTCTAGTAATTAAATGCAGATCAATTAGAGAAGTGAACTGTACTTCCATATTTCTAGCCACCATTGATCTAGGTTTTTATGTGGGGAACATGTAGAGGAGGAATGACCCAGCTTTTTGTGTGTGCATCTCTTGGCAAGAGAATAGTGAAGATGACATTTCATTTCAACTGAAAGAAGGCTGGCTTCATACCCTCCCCGTTCCCACATCAGTAAAATGGCTGGGGTGGGTGAGTGCGTGATTTTTAGAAGACCAAGTAAGGGACAATTTATTTGCTCAACAAATATTTATTGAACCCCTACTGTGTGTCAGGCCATGCCCTATGATCTGGGAAGACAGCAGCTTTCAAAGAAAGTGGCCACTCTCCAGGAAAGGATAAAAAGTCTGACTGTTGTTATTCCCCAGACTTTAAAGAAAGATTTTCTTTGAAGTACTGAGTGAAAGCTACTTTATCCAGAAATTCCCATGAATTATTTTGGGATGAGAGGAGCTGGGAACTCACCTGCTTCTCTCTGGGGTGTCAGGCTCTGGGATCAAAGATTTCTTGCTATGGCATTGTCCCATCTCAAGCCAGGCCCACTGGGATCCCCTGTCCCTGGGACAGAAGTCAACAGGCATCATTCCTTAGAGTTTTAGAATCCCTGCTATTGCTCTGCTGTCCCTTGTTGCTAGGCTACCACAATGGCTGTGGAAAAGACAGTTAACTTCCCAAAGAAAAAAATCTCGGTTACAAAGCCGCAGTAACCTCTCAAAACATCTCACAAATCAGATCCAGGCATGAGAATAGGTGAAGAATCACCACATAGTCATCTTTTCTGGAAAACTCATTCAAAGTGGAACAGAAACAGTGGTTTCGTACTCAAACCAAGGCATGTTTACATCCAGAACTAATGCTAAGGAAACAGCCACACTGCTGTCTGAGAGGGGTGCACACCCAGAAATGCATTGGTTTACAGGCAATCAGTGGTTTCACCACAGACCAACCCCTTATTGTGATGATCTGCTTTCCCTGGGACGCATCGGCCCCAGACAGAAGACCCCACGCGGCCATATTCTCATGAAAGCTTCTTTCCTAACACAGGATTGCACAAGTGATTCATTGTGCCTGATTAGCTGGTATTTTGCTCATTGTTCACCTGCAGCCGCTGCTCCATCTTCCCTGTTGCTTGACCAAAGACACCAGCTACTTTCTCCCAGCCAGTTGCTGTATCTCTCCCTGAGTGCATTTGTAGACCCAAGTGAACCTGTATCCACTTCACTTTCTTCTCTGACAGGAAGTACAGGTAGGATCCCTGCAGTCCACAGCTCAGAATCACTCCTGGATTTTGGTCTGTATGTCCTGGACTCACCCAACCTAGTCACACTGCTCATCCTAAAATAAATTAGACTGGCATGACAGCAATGTTTCTAATCACAGAATTTGTTTCTAGGGTTAGAGCATTATAAAGCAAGTAACTACAATAGTAACAGGAATGAATAGTTAAGGCTGATCTCTTAAAGAGTATAATTAGCATTTGCTTCTTCAACAAAACTTCAAGTGACCCAGCCCCTTGGTAAAACAACCCTATGAATAAAATTAAGTACTATTGAGCAGTTGTTGTTCTGGATAGAAAAGCCAACACTAAATGGGTAGTTGTGGAAAGGCAAGGATTGAGCAATTGGCCTTGCATGTAGTTAGCAGCCTGTTGGGGATCAGAAATCATCTTACCTCTCTATGCTTTGGATTTGTTACTTTAAGAAAGAACCAAATTAGCTGGGTGTGATGGTGGGCACCTGTAGTCCCAGCTACTGGGGAGGCTGAGGCAGGAGAATGGTGTGAACCCAGGAGGCGGAGCTTGCAGTGAGCCAAGGTGGCGCCACTGCACTCCAGCCTGGGCGACAGAGCGAGTCTCAAAAAAAAAAAAAAAAAGAAAGAAAAAAAGAAAAAAAAGAAAGAACCACTTGAACTATTTCTGTCATCCCTTCTAGCTCTAACATTTTGTTCTGTTTCTTTAGCTCATCTCATTAAAAAAAAAAAAAAAAAAAAAAACCCACAGAGTAGATTACACTTTAGTGCATTTTAGAGGAATGTCCAGATGTCCACTGTGTAGCTGTAGTCATAATATTTTATAAAAGAAAAGTCATCTCAATAATGGCTGGTGAAAGGCACTGTAGGCACTAATTATTTGTAATGGTTATTAATCTTATCATACATCTAGCTGATCAAAAAGAGAGGTGGAGAGATATGGCTAGTACAAAAGCAGACTTTCAAAAAGTCCTTGAAAAACAAAGTGACTTTTCCATTCCCATTTCTCCTTTAAAAAAATACTGCATGGGAAGGATTTCAGAAGGTGGTGCTGAGGAAATTGGCTGGGTCATTAAAGGCATATTGACCTACAGAATTCTAAGCATGCTAACTAATAAAATTAATGGTATTGTTCTTTTATAATTAAGGAAAAGTACTTATGAAAGTCACTCAAATGATTTTATTTTTAAAAGTTGAGCTTTAGTTTAGAAAAACTACATTTTCCCCCTCTAAATGTAAAGAAAACAAAGAGGTATTTTAACAAAACTTCTAGAAATACATATAAATCATTGACACTTCCACTGTTAACATTGTTTTAAATCGAAAAAATGCTGTAAGCTCATTGGGGATCTTGTAGGTTATTACGTACAATTTAAAAACTTACCTTGTAGTCAATCAAAAATATATCTTTTCTTAGAATCAGAAATCTTATAATGCATATATAACAAGGAGGAATCTTAAGAATATGCATATTTTATATGTTCCATGGCTCGTGCGTATCAAGATATCTTATCTAACTTAGGTGAGTAAATATCAATAGGATCAGAAAGGAGAATGGAAGGGAGAACATTGAAATGAGAAAAGGGCAAGACAGAAGAGATAATAGATTTACAATGAAGTGGTATGGCTGAGGAGAGCAGAGAAAGCTGCAGTGGTCTTTAGAGCCTGTCCTTAGAAAATAGCCCTTCGACTTCATCTGTCCGCTCACTGTTTCATTTGTGTATTGATTTGTTTATTCACCAAATATTTATTGAAAACTCACTTTGTGCTAGGCAAGGTGCTCGGCACGAATGAAATCGATACTGTTCCTACCCTCATGGAGCTCATTATTTTATCACGCTATCATTCTAGTAGCTACTAACGTCTTATTGGAAAAAATTGATGAAGTACGTTTGGGATTTCCAAAAAGATCTTCTAACTTAACAGATCCCAAGCACTGAAAAAAAAAAAAAAAAAATAAGCAAATAAAAACAAACAGGAGCACTTCCTAGGTTTTCCTCCTGGGGAGGTAGAATCTTGCAGAGAAAAATGACCGCCCTTCCCAAAGTTGACCCAGGAAAGTTCACTATGTTTTCATTGTGATGAACACGTGGTGACTGTGCCCATGTCTGAGAGTCTTGGTGAGTGTGTCTGTGCTAGGGGAGGACAAAAGGAAGGGCGAAAGTGACAGAGAAACCAAAGTAACAGCACACAAACAAGTACAGATCAGGCCATGAGCCACAACAGCCAAAAAGTCTTTCAACTGATTGCAAAGGCTTTCCTCTGTTTCTCTTAAGAATTAGCCAGGTCACTTATCATTGTTTTTCTGACCTCTTCCCTGTGTTGCTGATTGCTTGACACAGTGGGTCTAATTATCTCCAGACTCCCAGCCTGTTTTAATGAAGAGGGATGTTTATCTGTGTAAGCAGACAGACTGGTCTGTCCTGTTGGTCCTAAATTTTTTTCTTGGGAAACCTAGGGATGAAACTGACAGCTGTTAATGGATCAGCCGGAATGTAAACTTTTCATTTCTGGCTTGTTTGTGGCAAGAAATGAACATTTCTTCTCCCTCCTTACTGTGCTTTACCGCGTTGAGCAATTGTCATTTGGAGATTCCTAGCAGTATTTGATTTTCCTGTGAGAATGGCCTCTCTCCCCTCATGGCTGGCTTTGGACTGACAGTAAACTCAGTTACCTAGCTAGCCCCCGTCAAATAACCTAAGGTGGTGCAGACCCTGTCCAGACAAAGGACTATACAGCGTTGAACCTGGCTCATCAGCAACTGGATCCTGGGTCTTTGAATCTCAAACAGTTAACATAAGAAGGAAAGAAATAGTTGAAGTTCTAGTTATCTATTTTTTAATTTATCCCACAAATATTTATTAAGGCTCAGCTTTGTGACAGACACTGTTCTGGATGCTTATATGACAGTAATAAGCAGGACAAAGTTGCTGCTCTCCTGAATGTCGTACTTTAGTTGGTAGAGGGCAATCAAACAAATACAGAAGATAATTACAGACAGACACAACTGCTGTCGAGAAAATAAAATGATGTCGTAAGACTAGGACTAGGCGGTGACATAGAGCAGAGATGTGAAAGATGAGAAGGAACCAGCTTTGGGGCGCTTGCACGGAAATGTGTTGCAGCCAGTGATTCAGTCCTGTCATCACAGAAACATGCTCAAGTAGCACCATTTAAAGACAAACAAACCTCCCTTGACCTCATCTTTTTCTATGCTCCCTTTTGTGAAAACTTCTTCAGAAGAGTGGCTTGTTTTTCCATTCTCTCTTCAATCTTCTCCAATCGAGTATTCATAGACTCTTCCGAAACAGCTTTCATTTGGTCACCACCAACCTCTATCTTGTCCTTAAACAGCAGCATTCTGACCTAACTATTCCTGTTATAAGTCTTGCTTCTTAGTCTCTGGAGTGGTCTTGGTTTCTGCTCATTTCTAAACCTAACTCAGCCTTCTCCTGATTCCATGAGCCCCAATATGCCAACAATCAATTCCTTTTTTCTTTTCTAGTCAGAATTGCTTCCTATTCCTTCCTACCAATAAATGCCTAGTTCACACACTTACATTTTTCATATTATTCTTGATTTTTACCCAGGAAACAATTGTTCCACTTACAGCACAATTTCTATTCATTCTTTTGCTTATATACACTGTTTTCCTTTAAATGTTACTACTGTGTTGGTGAGTACCTAATTATGGTTTTCCTAGGATTGATTTACTTTTCTTTACAACATTCACTTCTTGAGAGTAGATCACTTATTTGGAAACATTTATCATTGTCTCGTGCCTATCACAATGCAAGCCATTAGAGATAGGCATGGTTCAAAACAGCCATGCTTTCGAGACGTATTTGTTAGGCTGCTATCCTCACCGAGAAATGTCTTCCAGGTTGTTTCTGCTGTCAGTATGTTTTAAAATATTCTTCATGTCTTTTCTAATGCTTTGCTACTCTAGGTTTTGTGGAATCCATGTTCTTTATTTCCCTAGTTATGTCTCCAATAGCATTTCTTATAAATTTATTAGCTGTAAAATTAAATGTTATTTATCTAAATATTTCATTTAAAAATCATTTTCATATACTTTCAATAAAGAATCTGGTCTGAAGTAAAAACAAACAAGACAGTAGGGAATCCTAAGAAGACATTTCTCAAAAATCATCTTCCAGGATTTTCTCATGGCTTTTTGTCAAATTGATGAAGAGGTTTTGATGGCTATTGTTCTGTGAAGGATATTTTCAGCTACAAGTAACAGAAAAGGTGCCTAATAGTAGTTAACTCATAAGGGAATTTGCTGGCTCATGTGCCTAGAAAGTCCAGAAGTTAAAGGTACTTCAAGGTTAATCATTGATATTATCAGCGTGTGGTATCTTTCCATAAACAGTGTGGCTTCTTCTGAGGGCTGGCTTTCCTTGTGGGCATGGAGTGGCTGCCAGCAGAACTGGGACCACAGATGACTTTGTTCATGGCCAGAGATAGAGACAGAGTTGCTTTCCATGACCTTAGAACAGAAGTCCTATGTTTTATTCTAATTGACTGATCCTAAATAAGTAATCACTACGACTGAGGACATGTTGACTGGCTTCCGTCTGAAAGATATGCCCACCCCAAACCAATCACTGTGACAGTGAGAAAGGATCCATCAGAACTCACCCTTAGAGCTGTCAGTGGGATCAATCCCACTCAAATTGCAGGGCTACTACATAGTAGGGAAGGGTGAAATATATATGGGAGCTCTAACACTATCCAATGCAGGTATATATTTGCATATAATTTGTATATAATTCACATACATTTCTCATTTGATTATTCAACCATAGAAATAATAATGATCATATCTTACTAATATAAGGTGTTGACATATATATATTTTACATCTTTTTGATATTATCTAGACTGGAAAAATATTCAATAAGATTAATTTACTTTGCAACAATTACAGTTGTTTCTCTCTTTCTTTATTTCTATTCTTTCTTAATGAGGTATAATGTACCAGTAAGGAAAACAAAAAGTTAAAGAAAGGGTGAGGAGAACAGTTAAGATTTTAATCTGAAAAATAATTTCAGAATCACTTTCATAGACAAAACTATAAACTTAATAAACAGTAACTAGTTTTATATATATAATTTATTTTCACAATGTAATAATTATATTACTTTCAGAAAATTACCAATCACCTTGTAGTTGTAGCTTAGGAATTATTTTGAAATGTTAATGTCTATTAATGCATTTAACTTATAAATGGTACCCACATTAATCTCTCTATTCCCTCAAATAATGAATCTTTCTTTATATTTACCTTGATAGAATCAGCAACAAAACAAACATTTTCATCCAACTCCAAAATTCACTGGAACCTTCCTTCATATTTCAATGTAATTAATTTCATTGGTTGTTTTATTTTATCAGCAATTTACCGAACTTTATTAATAGTTTGTGTTGGGCACTCCACTAAGCACTGAATATGTGTTTATGTGTGTGTTTGTGCATGTGTGTGGTGTTTGCACAAATGAAAAGGAATTTAAGAGGTTTCTGGAACCCTTCCTGAAGCCTGTAGAACAAGGAAGGAGAGATTGGAGATTCAGAGTTGAGGTAGAGACCAGAGAGAACAGGGATGCAATAAAGGCACATATCTTGCCTTTACAAAGTGTTAATACCAGGCCACCAAGCAGCAGGAAAAGAGTTCTCAACTCTGAATGCCAAAGTCGGAAAATGACTGACAAGTCACATCTTTAACCTGGAGGTCACATCTTCATCATTATTCTTCACCAAGAGGGTAACACTTTGGGACTCAGTGTGAATGTGAGTTAAAAGTCAATGACAAGTAGGAAAAACAATCAGCACCATCTGTACTTATTCAATGCAGGCAATGTGTCGCCATTCTAGAAGTATTAATCATCATGCACTATCAGTGTGGTTAATGCCAAAAATGGTGGAGAAACAATTCCTCCTAGAAACTGCCCATTTCAAAACTCAACAGCCATTTGCCTCATAAAAAACATATGGAAACTATTCAAAATTAAGTTTATCTTAAACAACTAGAAAGTATAGAGAAATGTTGTATTTGTAGTTTTAATTTTGGGGAGAAAATGAATTGTTAACTGCAATGTAAGGAAAGAACAATTTGATCTTGGAGAGGTTTAATGTGTGGCAGGTTAGAAACAAGAAAAAAATATTTTTTTCAGTAGACAAGCTCAAAGAGGCAAACAGTTTTGTCACAGTTCTTGGTTTTAATTAGAAACATTTAATCTATATCACACAGAGAAAAAATGCTCCAAACCTACCTGACACATCTCAACCAGTGAAGCATTGCTTGTCCTTGCAAGATGTTGATGATTACTTTATTTTTCTGTGAGTTTTGTGAAATCCTTGCTGAATCTAAAAGCAATTCAGTAGCGTCAAGTCCCAGAAACTAATAAGACAGAGGAACTCGCATACTTTCAATATATCATATTTGTCACTTATCGTTTATAAAGTATTTCTTTGGGTATTCTGGATAGAATTAGCAAGAGAAGCTACATGAACAGCAAATCCCAAGATAGGGTAGAAATTACAGGTAAAGTAAAGAAAATAATTCAAGAGAATGAAAGAGGAAAAGCATGGTTTAGTGCCCTAACAAATACCATTCTTAATTTTTAATCACAATTAATATAGTATTATTTGCTTTTATCGAACTGTTCTAATAAAAACACAATGACATTTGAATTAATTTTTAAATTTTAGTTGCTAGATAATTTTTGGTGAACTATACTACAAGTATAAAGAATAAAAATCTAACATTTTAAACAAACAGCAGATACATTGCCATACATCCTGCTTCAGAAGCATATTGTTTATATGATAAAAATGTCATATATGTTATTACAAGGATTTACTAACTATTTGTGATTTATCAGATGACTATGACCAGCCTTCCAGGAACCATCTTTCATTCTGTGCTATCAAAACAATTAACAAATATTTAGCAATAAAATATCTTCCTTGCAATAAGAAAAATATTGACTATAAGACAACTTTTCCAGAGAAAAACCATTCTTTATGTAGTATACATCGGCTGCTTCTTTAATCAAGAGACAGTTGGTTAAAGAAGAGGCTTTCTGAGGCTGCTCCAAGAACAAATGCATCTTCATGATAGAGTGGTTCCCAAAATAAGCTGACATATTTGGCTTCTGTGTGTGGGTATATTGAATTTCCTGAGTGATCCTGCTGTCATTTTACACATGTCAGATGCACCAGATCAACAACCCAACCAACTGCCAGCGTAGGTTGTTTCTCAGCACCATGATGGAACTGCTTTTATGTGCCTCTTGATTTACCTAATGACATTAAAGCAAACAAATGAAGGTAAATCTTGCAACAAGGTATCACAGATAACGGATTATCAAAATCTCATAGTTAAAAAAAAAAGGTGAAGCCAACAATTGGGCTCCCTTAGTTGAATTTTGGAGACATAATGGAGATCAAATTGCAAATGAGATGGTAACCTAGGTTATCCCCGGTAAATGTTCAACTTCATAAATGAAATTTTAAAGATTATCTAATAGCTAAACTACATTTCCTGAAGATCTCATATCTTCTGAAACTGATCTTTAAATTCAGATTCAGAAGGTGTCACTGGGATTTATTCTTATTAAAAGAAATACCAAATTTTGCTGCAGGGAAGTCTTTGGAGTCTATTAATAATTTGATTTTTTAAATACTAAAACATCATGTTGCATTAACTTTAATACAATATCGAGTGTTGGAGTGAAGCTGAGTGTTTAGTTGTAAACTTACCACCTTACTGACTCATTTTAAGATTCAAATGCCTGTTAGATCTTGATATGCTGGGAGACTAAGCACCTTATAGAAATTTCTAAAAGATGTTTACTGAAAATATAGAGTTTTAAAAGAACTGTTCTAAAAAAAATGTTTTCTGGCTCTTTGGTACAGAAGAAACATAAAAGAAAAGCAATTAATCAGATTGTGTAATTTGATATTTCCACCTGACACTAATATTAATGGTTCTCTGGTGACACTTTATTTGCTGGATATGCAGCTGCTAGGTACAGCATAGTTAATAAACCTAGGCTAAAAGTAATTTTATTAGCAAACATTGTGACATATGAAATCTTTCAGATGGAATTAAACATTAAAGTTAATGTAAGGTACTTCATTAAAAGTTACCATACATACATTTGACTTTATACAGGTAAATAATGGTTGAACTATTGACTCAAATGCTTAGCCACTTCATTAAAAATTTCATAAAAATTGTAGGGAAGGTCCACGTATCCCTTTAATTATATATAAAGTTTGGTGCATGTAAGGATTTGTGCATTTGGGTAGAAAACAGATACGTAGCAATCATCAGATTTTCAAAAGAATATGTATTTTAATACATTTGAAAATTATTCCTTTAAAAGAATATGTTTCTCTAGTGTAATACTTACCCCTCCTCACCAAATATAATTTGGTTTACAAAATATTGATTTAGTTTATCAGGACTACATCTATATTACAAAAGAAAGTATAAGAAAAATGACGCTATAAAATGAGAAATATATGTGTATTGAATATGAGGATGAATGGGCTCAGAAACTTAGGAATATCATTAAAGTATATGACTACATCTCAATTTTTATAAATAATTTAAGAGCACGTGGAAAATAGCAATATATGTAGAGTTCCTATTTATTGAGCTCTCATAAAGTACAAGATTTAGTGTTCTATTTATATTATTCCATTTAATTCTTACGACTCTGGTAACAATTGTTATGATTATTGCTCCATCTCATATGAAGAAGATGATACTTACAGAAATTTAATAATTTTCTTAAGATCCCACAGCCAGGAGCCAGAATGACTAAGATTCAAATACAGGTCTTTTTGAAGCCAAAATTCATACTTTTCATCTCTATGCTATAAATCTATTGCCTACACACTCCCATCGCTCCAAATATATGTTGGCTATCATAGATCATGAAAGAGGGCTCTCAAGTTCATCCACGGAATATGTCAGAGAAGCCTAATGATCACAATATATCTTTCTGGGAACTGGAGAAGTGGCTATGATTCCCTCTTCCTTTCATCCCACTGCCTCACATCTTTTCAGCAACAGATAGTAATATTACCTCAAACTTCACCTTTTTTTGCAGTCACTTTCTGTTTACTGCAAGGGATATGGCAACTTAATTCAACAATAATAATTCAAGGGTTGGCTTCTCTTAAAACTCATATTAATTAAAAGGATGTCATTTATATAACAAGACTGGCTGGTGTTTTTCTGTGTGGTAGATGAAAGAAAATATATTTTTAGAAAAAAATATTTTAGTTGAATTCTTTTAATATTTAAAATTTACATGATGAACTTCAAAGTCTTTTTTAAAATTTTATGTCAATTGAAAAATGCTTTCCAGGGATCCTTGTGTAGGCATATCTTTGGATGTACCCTGAAGGAATGGAATGAAGATTTAAATTCTTCATGCTGCTTGTGAGTGGCAGAGTTAAATTTCTGTCACAGCATCTGTGTTTGAATAACTAAATCATGCTGCTTCTCTTAGAGTGTTCTGGAATTTACACACATGACACAACAAAAAATCACAAAGATAATGTGTACGCAACTCTTTTCATGCTTATCAATGAATTTCAAAACAATCCTGCTGAGATTGTTACTAATGAGAAAACTGAGATTCGAAGAGATTTAGTAGGTGCCAGTGCTGGGTGGAATCCCATTGTTCTGATTTCAAACTGTGGTTCTTGTTCTCCATCACCGTGCATGGCATATCTGGTCATTCTGAAAGTCATCAAATGGAGAAGGTAGAAGTGAAACCCTGAGTTGTCCACTCTTACATATTAATCACTTCTCAAGGGAAATCCAGGAAGGCAGTTCTCTTATGTTAAATTATCATCTTACTACTACAGTGTTCTGTAATGAGGACTGGAGATGCTCTAAGTGGATCAGTCCCTGTCTTCTTCCTGAGATGTAGATTCTATTGAAGTTTGCATTGAAGACAGGTTTTTTTCTCTGTACTTAGGAAAAGCAGATTAATTTCTTAACTCCTCCATAGAAAACATAAGAAGTTTTAATTTTTTTGAATTGCCAAGGCTAAGAATTCTGTTGATATTTAGCATGGATTTTTGGACTTCTCTTAACTAATCAAAATACAGTGCTGAAAGTTCATACTAGGAAGAAGAATCTGACTTTGGGCCAGAAGGGAAGCAAATAATCTCTTTTGTTTAGAACAAAGTGTGTGGTTACTCAAAAGTGGCCTGATTAGGGTACAACTGCAAATGAGGTGATCTATTTCCTCTTCTCCATCCATCTATTTATTTTGGGTTCTCCCCCTTACCCACTTCAGTCTACCACTAACTTTCACCTTTCAAATTCCTGTGTTGTCAACCTCCTTCATGTGAGAATAAAATAGAAATAGCTAAGTATATGGTAGATAAAACCATGAATCTGTTTTGTTCACTACTGAATTCAATATTTTGGGAAAATGTGGAAACTTACACTTAGTGAATGTATGAATAAAATCCCAATAAGGTGTTATTAAATTTTAGCTCTATCTCTTGGAATAATGGACATTTACAAGAAAAGAAAATAATGTTACTCTCCTTTTCTCAAAGGAATCTCTTGAGGTGATATTTAATGTGGTGAAGGCAGGAGTCAAGGAGTAAAGGAGGTGAAGGTAATGTGGGAAGCAAGAGAGGCTTTCTCCTTTTTCCCTAAATTACAATTTCTAGGTCCCTGACAATGCCTTATAAGCAGAGAGCCAAATAAGACATTCATGGATAATTCCCTTATTTTCATAAAATGGCTTAAATCTTTAACTACTTTCACCCACATTAATACAGAACTGCTGAGAGAAAACTGCTGTTATTCTAGGTGAGGAAACTGAGGTGCTCTCAAATCCTCTCAAGACAAAATAGGGGTGCCTTTATATAATTCCCAGCCCTCCCAGGGAACATTTCCCAGGGGAATTATGCATGCCAGAATTAAAAAGTAAGATATTTATCTTCTATTTTTAACAGAATCTAGATGAGTCAGGACACATAGTAAGCATATTCTCAAACATATATAAATACAAGTGCATGCAAATAAATTGTTATAAAATTTCCAATGTTTATCATGAAATCAAAACAGGAGTGTCCTTAAAAACCTCAGTGCTAGTTGAAGAATAAAATGTTGAGTGTATATCCAATAAGTTCTTTAACAAAAACAAGACACAAATACATCAAATACATCAGGTAATAAGGCAAACAAAATCTCATTACAGAAGATGCTAAGTAAATATAATTATTTATTCTTCTTCCAACACCACCTATCAGACTAAGAAACTTACAGCTCATCTGCAAGAACTTTTATCATCTTTCTTTGTCAAAAATAAACAGACGTAAGACCAAATTTCCATTTAGTTACACTAAAATCACCCAATTGCCATACAATACATAATAACTCATAATATGAAATTTCAACATAAATATTTAATCCATATACTATAAAATAAAAGCTTGAGTCACATTTCTGTACATCGGAAACTTTACATTGTAAACATTGGAGATATTGGAATAATAGAATGGGTATGACAAGAATGGAATTGGTGTGGCAAGAATGAGTATGGCAATGGTTGTAATCAAGGTGTTAGCCAGACCTAGGGTCTCATCTGAAGACACAACTGGGGAAGGATCCACTTATATGACCACATGGCTGTTGGTAGAAATCATTTCCTCATGGGCTGTTGACAATTCCTTGCTGGCTCTTGGCCAGAGGCTATCTTCAGTTCCTTGCCAGGAGGGTCTCTCCGACATGGCAAGTTGTTTCATCAGAGCATGCAAACTAAGAAGGCAACAGAGAGAATCTGCTAACAAGATAGAAGCCATGAGACTTTATAATCTAATCATAGAAGCAACATTCCATTCCCTTTTCCATATTATGCTGGCTGTACAAAGAAGCAAATCACAGGGCTGGCTGATACTCAAGGGCAGGAGACTACAGAAGGTTGTGAATATCAGGTGCTTAAGATCCTTGGGTGCCATTTTAGAGGTTGCCCACCACACTGATGCACTTGAAAATGATGGAGAAAATGACAAATATTTTAAAATGGTAAAACTATAGTTTCCGGCAAAGTAATAAGAAAAAATAAAGCCTAAGAGCTATTTAAAAACCTCACCTTAAAATATTTTTTAAAACTCAAAAGAGAAATAAAGATGTAAAATACTATATAAAAAGAAATACAAATTAAAACAATATATAATTTTCAGTGTCAAACATTAAACATTTAGTTGATAACATCTATTGTTGGCAAGAGTAAACAGGTACTTCATAATCTACTTATGTGGTTAAACATTTCTGAGGGCAATCTGAAAATATCAAGATTCGCATACGCTTTGACTTATCGATAGTACTTTTAGATATTTATTTTACAGAAATAATTAAGCCAAAGTTTAAAGATTGATGTACAAGAATGTTCATTGAAGTGATATGTATACTGCTAGAAAAATTGGCAATTATTTAGTAGTATATCAGGAAGGATTGGCTACATAAAATATGTTATGACAACTATAAAATAAAATATCTTGTTGCTATTAAAAATGATCATGTTTATTATGAAAATATATCTTGATATATTTTTAAATGAAAAGAGCAAACTATCTATATAGAACTGTATTATCTATATAGAACTGCATGTGTATATGCTGGTGTGTTGACACCCATAGGTGCAGAGGAAAATGTGTGAAAGGATATCTATCAAAATATTGAGAACGATTATCTTTGACTTGTGCATAACAAATTATCTTTATTTTCTTTATACCTTCTTTATTTTCCAATTTTTTATCTTGAGCATATTCACATTTCATAATGTTAAAAAGCAATAAAGCTATTTCCAAAATAATCTTTAAAATGATTTCCTCCTATACCCTCATATAGGAATGTTTCAAGCTTTCATTATTATATCTGTTAATTGGAACAATATAGCATCATAAGTTCCTCTCACACTCAATGTATTTTCCTCTTCTATTGATAAATGGATATGTTCCAAGTCTTGGCAAATTACGTTTACTTAAAAAAAATCCCTCCAGAATTCTAATACACACAAATATTATCTATCAAAATGGAACTGGAAATTAACTGTCAGATTTCTTCTTAACCTGGCTATTTGGGAAGAATAATTCACTGAGGGACCAGCATTGAAGATTTTGATTAGTCAAACAAGAAAATAAATTTTTGGTTCCTATATATCATTATTCACTTATTATTTATTCTTTATATCTTCATTTTGGAGCATCCACTAGGTTTGAGGCATTGCGCTAAGTGCTAGCAATGCAGCAGTAAATCAGAAACAGTCCGTGCCTGCTCTTACAGCCTGATAAAGACAAATCAAAGAACTTCACTGCTGACGATGTCTCCGAGACCACAGTCTAGAATTCCCCAACCCCCAATTCATGAATCAGAGAAGCAGAGTTTTATACTCCTTTTTTCTTTACCTATATTGATTGATAACAGACTCAAATTCATTTTTCTCAACTATTTTGTCGTAGGCAGAACTCTATGAGGGCCCCCACAATATTTTCCACTGCTGTTACTCCTATGATTCTTTTATATAATATGGCAAAAGGGATATTGCAGACATAATCAAGGTTACTAATCCATTAAGACGGAAAAATTACCTAGCTGGCCTAACCTAATCATACAAGGCCCTTAAAAGCAGAGAGTTACGGCAGACAGTAACAGATGAGAAAGAGAAAATTCAAAACGTGAGAGAGATTTGATGTAAGGAAGGCTCTCTGTTGCTGGGATAGAGGGGGCTATAAGGGAAGGACCTGAGGACATTCCCTAGGAGCTGAGAGCTGTCCCCAGATGACAGCCAGCAAGAAGGTGGGGGCTTCAAGCTGACAACTTGATTTCAGCCTTCACCAGAAAACTCAGGCCATCCCAAACTTCTGGCCTACCAAATTTGGGGTATTTTGTTACATAGCAATAGAAAAGTAATGCACATTTTTTCCCCTTTGTATGTCATTCCTGGGGACTAGTTAGCACACTACAGTACAATTGGATCTGAGATTCATGGATTTCAGCTACCTTCTTTATTGTCCCAATGTGGAAACTGAAGTCCAAGGTTTCTAGCCACTTTGGCCTTTTTTGTCTTTTTTAATTAATTGATTTATTTTTTATTTTGAAACAATCTCAAACTTCTAGGAAGCTTCCAAGTATAGTACGTGTAATTTTTTTTTTTCAGGAACCATTTGGGTGCACACATTGATGACATGATATACCATCACCTCTAAATATTTCAATGCATTTTTTTTCCTAAACAAGGGCATTCCCCTACCTAATTAAAATGCAACCATCAAAATCAGGAACTTAAAGTCATTTCATCTCTCAGAACTCAGTAAACTTTCACAAAGTACCCAAATAATTTCCTTTAGAGCCAAAGCTCCATTTTGGAGTCACTTGTTGTGTTTGGTTAGTCTCCTTCAACTAGGACCAGTTACTCATAGAATCCTTTGACTTTCAGGACCTTGAAACTTGATGATTACAAGCCAATTATTCTGGAGAATTTCCTTCAGTTTAGATTGTTCTGATTTTCCTTCATGATAGTTGTATACTTTTGTAGGAATGCTAGAGAAATGATCTCTGCTCTTCTCACTGATTACTATAAAATGGCACACAATTTCATTTTGTACCAATACTAATGATGTTAACTTTGTTAAGGTGGTGTTTGCCAAGGTTCTCCATTGTAAAGTATTATTTTTTTTCTGTGTAATTAACAAGTACTTGTGGGAAAGTAATTTGAGACTATGTGAATATCCTATTTGTTATCAAATTTTTAATTTATTCATGCCTAGTAATTTGATCAACATAGACTCATGGTTTATTATTTTATGCCATGTTTTATAATCTATTGCTATCATCATTTATTTTGGTACTCAAATTGTCAGAAATTTGGCCAAAAGGAACCTCTTGGAGTTGCTTCAGTGTTATTTTGACAAGTTGCAAGTCCCTTTATTCTTTCAGCACTTTCTTACTTTCTGATACATCAAGACGTCCTGGAAAATTTGGCCTTTTCTCTGAGGTGTACTGTCTCTTTTTAGTAAAAAGTGATATTTAGAAACCAAGATCTAGACACTTAGTTTACTCATGGCTTTTAGGATGTTGTTGGCCCTAGGAACACTAGCTTTAATGTCTCCAAAATACTGTGCTCTCTGCTTCCGCACGATTTTTGTATATGCTGTTCCCTGTACGTGAATGTCCTTCCTTCTTCACATAATGAACTCTTCCTACTCATCCTTTAGATCAAAGCTTAAATCCTGCTTCTTCAAGGAACCCTTCCTAGATGCCTAGATTGGTTGAGGTCTACACCCATAGCATCATATTCCTTTTGAATCTATAATATAGCAATTATTTAGAAACATACCTCCTCCTCTCTAGACTAATAAACTTTGGAGAACAAAATCTGATTTTGATCAACATGGTATCACTAGTCAGTACAAGTCCTAGCATATAGTAGTTCTGAACAAATATTTATGGAAAGAATAAATGGGTGAGACAGTGAATGAGTGAATGAATAAAACCAGAACTAGACCCCAGTGCTTTCCTAGCTATTCCACAGTGGACACTTAGAACTTTAAATAGTATTCTGTAAATTCTTAGACATATGGCATAATTTTATTCTTTCTGAAAGAAACCTGAATTTTTGCACACTGGATCAAACAATTTTCCGTGTTATTTTTGAATTTAATTCTTCTTGAAATGGATTCAGACAAAAGTGGAAAACCAAGTGCTCTCTCAGAAGGTCATAACATTTGCCACTGTTGGGTTAATCACTTGGGCTTATTCTCCATTAGATTTGTTTATATTCTGAGTAACTTTGCTAAGTTGTAAGAAAATAAAAAGCTACAGAAGAATATTTAATTTGATTGGGTAATACTAAATCTTCACCACCTCCTGGGTCCCTAATTAAATCTTGTTTTTACATGGTGCCTTGTCCTTGAATATGGGTGGCTCTGAAAGTCTCAGAAAGGGAATTTATGATACAGGAAATCCAAGAACTCACTTTAAAACAATGTGGAAGTCTAATAGTCCTACCATTGTCTCTACAGGAAAGCCAAACATAAAATTGTCTTCTTAGCTTGATGCTTTTATGGTTTTTCTCTTGGTTTTGAATCAGACCTAGACTCAACAAAGACCCACCTATGGTTTCTGCCTCTCCCCAGCTGTAACTCCAATAACTGTGCTTGGGCATTATGTCAGACCTTTTGGCATCATTTGAACCATTTGATTATTGAATTATGTTGACTTGCTAGAAAGAGAGTGGGGTCAGAAGGGCAGGCCTAAAATAGTTATTGTTCTTTCAGTCCTGAGAGATATATTAGGAGAGTTTTTAGAAGGTATTTTTTTTCTCATTTTACAGTTTCTGAGATGGACTTCTGAGGCACTTGGTATTTTCTCTTCTATTCATTGTATGCACTGTTTATTATTAAAACCAGAGACTCTCACAGCAACTTACACAATGAAAAAATGGTTATTCAAGATTTCCCATTTTGCCTGACTTGCACTGTGGTTTTCTTCATTCTAAGATATCTGGCAGAAGTGAAGCTGTTCTGTTTTGTTTGGTTTTTTAACCTGGTTGAAAAAAACTGCTGGTAGTTCTAAAAAAAACAACCCGAGAAATGAAGAACAACATCACATGTGAATTAGGAATCTCTCCTTTGTTCTTGTGAGGCTACAATGAAACAAAGATTCTTAGCCATATTGAGGCTCTTGTAACTTGTTCGATACTTCATGCCAAAAAGTCTATAGTAATTATAAACTCAAGAAAAATTTCTCTACTTTTCAGCTTCTTTACAGTGGCATATTTTCCTCATTCACTTAGTTATGTTTCAGGTGGTTTAGAATTTGATTATGACTCGTATAATGTTATTTTTCTAAAGAACATTTGCTATTGCATCACATCTCAAAAATAATTGAAACGGCTGCAATTCATGGATGTGGCTTAATTAACTAAGACTTTTCCCTACACCGAGAAAATGACAATGTGGGCTTTACTAAACAAACTAAAATATCCCAACCAAGACAACTCAGTATCCAAAGAATCAAAGGCAAATAATCAAAGCAAGCTTACAAAAGTCTCCTCTAATAAAAAGACTGTTTGAAAATACAATTTTCAGCTTTTAAGTGAAAAAATGCTGAGCTCCTAGGCTCTACCACTTTCTACACAGAAATCCATTTTAATTGTTGTATCACTTCTGAATTTTGGAGGGAAAATTGGCAATGTGTGTGGCATTTCTAGCAAAGGGGAAAAAAAAGGTAATTGGGTTTTTGAACACCATGCCTTCAGTAATGGCCTGGAAGATGGAACTGCAAAAGGACTCCAAGACAATATTTCATTTGTCAAAATGAATGTAGGATATCAGGTCATTCCTAATATTGAGTGATATTCTCCCAGTGGGGCAGAGTACCTCTCTGTACCAGGCATTAGAAGAGCAGAGCATGCTGACTAGAAGAGACTTGTTGGTGATATTTTAGACTAGTCAAGTGATGGCCTCTGACCACAAAGAACATTGGCTGGGACTCTGTTAAATTATCCAAGGAATTATCAGGTATGTAGTATATTTGTCTGTACAGAAATCCTCTTTAACATCCCATCAAAAGCTACATAACTTAAAATAATATCCCATGAGTGCCATATTCCTGGGAGGAATCTAAAATATCTATTTATCTATTGGGGCGGCCGAGTAGGGGTGATATTATTATAGCAAATGTGTACATTTCTGGCGTAAATATTTACTTAGCTCTGCTTGTCAACAGCTGAGTCGTTTCTCTGTTCTCCCACTTGGAGTCATTTGATACCCAGTGAGGATCATCTCCCTTGGAGGCTGCAGTGTTTATCTTCCAAGCACTAATATTAAAATGTAGCTCTTGATTCAGGCGACGGTGAGCCAGGGGATTTCTGAGCATCATTCCTTCTCTTATTGAGTCTTCCATAGGGACAGTCACCTTTAAAGAGTATAAATCATTGAGCTACCTGTTTCATTGTAAACCACAAGTATCTTCTCTGCCAGATGTGAAAAGGCCAATACGTATTTAAAATCTAAATTTAAAAATATTCATATATTTAGAAAATTTCAATTGTTCTTCTAGCTTTTAAACATGTTCATGAAAAAATTATTTTTTCAAACTATTTACAAAAATGGAAAAATTTAGGAAGTCTACGAAAAGCCTGAAAAAATTATTTCAGTTAAGGTACTTTCTTACATAGAAAATTAAATCACCCTATAGAACTAGAAACTAAAATTTGCTAGCTCTGTTAAGGTGGAAACCATTCTAACCTCAATACCTAGCAATTAGTAAGTGGTTAACAATAGTTTGTTGAATAAATGAGTAGATGTAATATTAACAAAATCAAGGTTGTGTTAGATAAAAAATATAATTGAATAATAGTACAATTATCTAATTCTTTAAGTGCTAGATAACATGATTTTGATTTATCCAGTGGTATTTTTAGTGGCTTTACCTTCACCTACAAGAAAGGCATCCTGGGAAATTATTATGATGATTGGTATGAATAATATATAAAATTGTTCCTCTAATCTCTATGTTCATGCTGTACTGGTCTTATCTCTGTCTCACGCGTGTGCTTTCTCTCGCTCTCTCTCCCCTCTTTGCACACACACACAGAGGAAAGACCATGTGAGGACACTGTGAGGAGGCAGCCATCTGTAAGCCAGGAAGAAAGACCTCCTTGCTGACACCTTGATCCTGGACTTCTGGCCTCCAGAAGTGTGGGAAAATAAATTTCTGTTGTTTAAGGCATCCAGCTGGTGATATATTGATAGGAGCCTGGGCTGACAGTAGAATTCCAGAGGGCAGAGCCAACAGCCATAGAGAATTATTGCTAGGCCTTAAGACCTAATTAAGGAATTTCCAACATTAGCCCAGTTAGATTTCAGAATTGTTATGGATCAGAGACTCCTTTGTGCCCACCTCCTGCATTTTCCCTGTTTTTGAAGGAATATTTACAGTGTTTATCCTATACCTGTTTCATCTTTGCATATTGATGTGTGAGAAGGAGAGAACCTGGATTTCTATTTTCACAGGTCTCTATAAGAAGAGAAACTCCATATAAGGAGCTGAACTTTGGATCTAACCCCGAGAAATCTCATCCATACCCGGATCTGACTTAGTTGATGAGATCCTGAACTTTGAGCTGATGCTATAATGACATGAGACTTTGGGGACCTTGGGAGGAAAGGAATGTATTTGGAATGTGAGAGAAAGGTAAATTATTAGAGCCCAAAGTCCAGACTATGGTAGGCACCCTCTAACATGGCCCCAAATGATACCCTCCTCCTAACTTATTGACATACTTCTAAAAAATAGAATATAGAAGAAGCAATGGTCTGTCATCTGAGATTAGATTACGAAAAGACTGTGGCTTCTACCTGGAGTTGCTCCCTCAATCACTCTCTAAGGGAAATCTCTTCCATGTTGTAGAGTTTCCCTATGGAGAGAACCATGTGAACAAGAAACTGATGTCTTTGGACAGCAGCCAGCGAGGATCTGGGACCGGCCAAGAATTACATGAATGTGTTTGTGGAAGTGGATATTCATCTAGCCCAGCCTCGTATGATTGGAGCTCCAGCCAACAACTTCATGACACCCTTGCAAAGCATCTTGATCCTGAGAAATCCACTTAAACTTTGCCCCAATTCCTGACCCACAACTTTGGGATAATGAATGTCAGATGTTTTTAGCCACTAAGTTTTGGTAATGTTTTGTGCCCTGGAAGCTAACAAATATATTTGTTATCATTGCATCTCTCCTTACAATTTTTTCAATGTACCCTTAAGTTTGCCTCCCTTCCAATATTTGCTTTTACCCTGAGTTTTGGTCTATTAATGTCTTACATTGGCTTGTAGTAATTATCTACATAATTATCTATTATTATTTATAGAACATATACTACGTATTACAATACATAGTAGAAAAAAATTTAGCTTGTTATTATAGAGTATTTTAAGTATATACAAAAGTAAAGTAAACAAATATAATGGACCCCCGTGCACCTATCACCCAGCTTCAACACTTATGGTCAATATTGCTATAGCACAACAATATTGACAAAACAACCTATATTCAATATCATTTCACCTCTATGTTTACCCATTCTTCTCCCTCAGATTATTTTCAAGCAAGCCCCAGACATATCATTTATTCTATAATATTTTTAGTATGTATCATTCTTTAGAAAGGTTATGAGTTGACCATATAAATTATATCATGGGGTATTCTGGCAACAGAGATAAGAACTTCAGAGCAAAGCTGAGTATAGCCATTCTTTAATATTCTTCTACTCAAGGATATGAATAAACTATTCTATAGAAGAAATGAACAGGAATTTTGGGTTAGAGATCAGCAGGCTGAAGAGAGAGGGAAAACAGTTAAAGGAAGAAAGGGAAGTCCAACAGCATGGCAATAGGCTGAAGCCAAAGTCAAATATATAACCAATGATGATTAACTGCAATGAGGATGATTAAGTGACTTTTAAGACCAAGGCTGTCTAACACTGAAGGTTAGATTATATCAAGTATGTTGCCTATTTTATATAATTCTCCTTTAGTCCCCCAAGTCCTTCAGGAAAGTCTGCTATGCACATATTCTGGACTCAGAGGACTTTAGTAGTAAACAGTTTGGACAGTGTAAAGCACAGTGAAATATGGCCTTACAGATAGGAAGTGAATGGCTGAGAAGAACTTTATAATTCAATGGAGCAAGAACTAGAAGTCAGAAGTGATCAGAAAAAATGCAAGTGACATCCCCCCACTGATCAAACCCAACAGGAATCAATGTAGCTATGGGAAAATACGCTAGGCTTCCAATACTATGTGAGAAGATAATTGAATAAATTTTTTGCTTCAATATTAAAGGAAAAGCGACTCTAGGAATCTAGAGAATATGTAATTACTCCAAGAGGCTGCCATTTTGGTTGCACACACAGACTTACATACAAATGTACTTCCTGTTGATGAAATCAAGATCAACACTACCACTGAAGCTTATTGTAATATCTATAAGATTGTGATGAATTTTGTAAAAGAAATAAGAAGAGAATCAATTTTACCATCTGGTTCTACTGTCAGTGAACTACCAGATATGATGATATCCAAATATAAATGGCCCCACTGAGTACATCTGCAGAATACAGATATGGTTTTTCCTCCACTAACTGCTCAAAGTGGGTTATTAAGGATACAAAAATAGAACAAGAATATTATACTCAACTGACATGAAAAAAATAGCTTTTTTTTTTTTTTTTTGAGATGGAGTCTCTCTCTGTCGCTCAGGCTGGAGTGCAGTGTTGCGATCTCAGCTCACTGCAGCCTCCGCCTCCCGGGATCACGCCATTCTCTTGCCTCAGCCTCCCGAGTAGCTGGGATTACAGGCGCCCACCAGCACGCCCAGCTAATTTTGTTTTTTTTTTTTTTTTGTATTTTTAGTACAGACGGGGTTTCACCGTGTTAGCCAGGATGGTCTCGATCTCCTGACCTCGTGATCCACACGTCTCAGCCTCCCAAAGTGCTGGGATTAGAGGCATGAGCCACCGCGCCCGGCCTGAAAAAAAGATAGCTATCAAGTCAAGTTTTGGGGTAAATAAGAATTATATTGGAGAAATTTTTTTTACCAGTTGTAGAAAAATCTTGTGGCAAATAAAAACCAATTTACTATGTCTCAAAACTTTTTTTTAAAAAAATAGGAATTTTGGTTTCTTTGTTTCATATAATCAAGGCTGCATAAGATGAGAGAATTTTATGTAAGAATTTCCTATCCTGGTTTTAAAAATGTAGCTTTTTTTGGTAACAGCACCCATGATTCACAACTCTACCTACCCATAAAACTGGGAATTTTCATCTCAATCACCTAACTCACTGTACTGGAGGAAGACTTTATTTTTCTTGGATTTTATTGTCAAACACAGAGGGATAATATTACAGAGCAATTTCCTCTCTATTGCCTACAGCAATGATAAAACCAAAAATGTGTACAAGAGTAAAATATGATGTCAATCAAAAAACAATCAATTTTACCATATACAGAGGGTTTTTTTTAAATAAAAATATCTTTCTGGTATAAGTATTGACTTGTCCTTGATTTCTGAAAGGAGGGTAGTATTGCAGGATATGGTTGAAGGATAGCAATTATCTCATTTGCATCTTACAGATGAGCCATTGCAGATTTAGAAGTTATCAATTGCCGTCTCCCAGTAACCCATTGTATTAGTCAGCATTCTTTTACAGGGACAAAACTAATAGGAGCTATATATATATATATATATATATATATATATATATATATATCTCATATATATATATACCATATATACACACACATATGTATACACATATATATATGTGCAATCACAAGATCCCACAATAGGCTGTCTGCAAGCTGAGGAGCAAGGAGAACCAATCCAAGTCCCCAAACGGAAGAACCTGGAGTTCGATGTTTGAGGGCAGGAAGCATCCAGCATGGAGAAAGATGTAGTCTGGGAGGCTAGGCCCATCTCTCTTTTTTACATATTTTTCTGCATGCTTTATATTCTCTGGAAGCTGATTAGATTGTGCCCACCAGATTAAGCATGGATCTGCCTTCCCCAGCACACTGACTCAGTGTGAACCCATACACATACATAATATTCAAATAAAGGCAATAATGAAGTCATAATTATGCC
The DNA here is from genome assembly GCF_006542625.1 of Nomascus leucogenys. Lineage (NCBI taxonomy): Eukaryota > Metazoa > Chordata > Mammalia > Primates > Hylobatidae > Nomascus > Nomascus leucogenys. Next base: position 135,586,363 of record NC_044382.1, on the reverse strand, counting down.
TAACATAATCCAACCGTCGTTCGTGCAACTGGAAACGCACCAATCCCCAACCTAAATACTATTACATACAGTTAACAGTACTTAAATGCTGATATGAGGTCAATAAATCTAATGTTACGTGATAAATGAAAAGGAAATAAAATGAAGATATTTTCTTAGTAAAGTGTTTACATGCACAAACATGTTTTTAACAAAAGAAGAAGGAAATACTCATGACAGTTACAGTCCTCATTTCTGCAGCTGGTTCACGTGGTTGTAGCTGGTATTGATGACTACCTTCTTCTACTACCCATTCTGTATTCCCTTTGCCTTCAGCAAGTGCCTCAGCAGATCATGGTTTTTCTCCTGGTGGAGTGACCCAAATCTTCATTCCTGAGAGATCTGAGCCATTTGGAGTCATGCCTGGCTTGTGCTGTTGTAGTTTCCCATTTACCTTAATCACAGGGTGTGGTAATATTAAGAGACGCCCTAATGGATCTCCTGTATTCCATGCATACTCTTTCTTACTTCCGTTGTGGAGTAGTAGACTGATTTCGTCTTAATAGTCTGGGTCAGTCATCCCAGCCAACACTGTAACTCCCTTCTTAGCCTGTTGACTTAAAGGTAGGAGGATCCCAAAGTGTCCAGGTGGCAATCTTAACTTCCAGTTTAATGGAATCATTGTTGCATCTCCTGGTGGCAGCATTCCTCCCTCTGGAACTAAGACTGCTAGGCCAGCAGAACATAATGTCATGGGAACAGGAAGCAAAAATTTTGCTAGTGGATCACTAGGGGTGATGGTGAGTGATGCCACTTCCACCCCTTGATTCCTGGGCCTGTGAATCCTAGCTATGGGAGAAACAGTACCATATATTGGACAGTGATTCAGACCATACATGGTCTTCTGGAGAACTTCGCTCCAGCCCTGCAAAGTATTGTTACCTAGTTGGCATTGTGACTTCAAAATGCCATTCCACATTTCTATCAATCCAGCTGCTTCAGGATGATGGGGAACATGGTAAGACCAGTGAATTCCATGAGCATGAGCCCATTGCCACACTTCTTTAGGCAAAAAGTGAGTGCCTTGATCAGAGGCAATACTGGGTGGAATACCATGATGGTGGATAAGGCATTCTTTGAGTCCATGGATGGTAGTCTTGGCAAAAGTGTTGCATGCAGGATAGGCAAACCCATATCCAGAGTAAGTATCTATTCCAGTGAGGTCAAACCTCTGCCCTTTCCATGATAGAGGATGTCCAATATAATCAACCTGCTACCAAGCAGCTGGCTGATCACCCCAAGGAATGGTGCCATATCAAGGGCTCAGTATTGGTCTCCGCTGCTGGCAAATTGGGCACTCAGCAGTGGCCATAGCCAGGTCAGCCTTGGTGAGTGGAAGTCCATGTTGCTGAGCCCATGTGTAACCTCCATCTCTGCCACCATGGCGACTTTGTTCGTGGGCCCATCCGGTGATGACAGGGGTGGCTGGAGAAAGAGGCTGAGTGGTGTCCACACTCAGAATCATCCTATCCGCTTGATTATTAAAATCCTCCTCTGCTGAGGTCACCCGTTGGTGAGCACTTACATGGGATGCAAATATCTTCACAGTTTCTGACCACTCAGAGAGGTCCATCCACATACCTCTTCCCCAGACTTCTTTGTCACCGATTTTCCAATCATGCTTCTTCCAAGTTCCTGACCATCCAGCCAAACCATTGGCTACAGCCCATGAATCAGCATATAATCACACATCTGGCCATGTCTCCTTCCATGCAAAGTGCACAACCAGGTGCACTGCTCAAAGTTCTGACCACTGGAAAGATTTCCCTTCACTGCTGTCCTTCAAGAAGTCCTAGAAAGGGGCTGTAGTGCTGCAACTGTCCACTTTCGGGTGGTGTGTGCATATCATGCAGAACTATTTGTGAACCAGGCCCTAGTCTTCTCTTCCTCTGTCAATTGATTATAGGGAACTCCTCATGAGGCCATCGGTGCAGGCTGGGGGAGAGAAGGCAGGTTAGAAGGAGCAGTGACCATGGGCATTTGAGTCACTTTCTCATGCAACTTACCTGTGCCTTCAGGACCTGCTCAAGCCTGATCACGTAGATACTACTTCCATTTGAGGATGGAATACTGCTGTGCATAGCTCACTTTATGGCTAGATGGGTCAGAAAGCACCCAGGTCATCATAGGCAGGCAGTTCAGGTCGCATGGTGACTTGATGATCCATGGTCAAATGTTCAGTTTCCACCAAAGTCCAATAACAGGCCAAGAGCTCTCTCTCAAAAGGAGAGTAGTTATCTGCAGAAGAGGGCAGGCCTTGCTCCAAAAGCATAGAGGCCTCCACTGTGATTCACTTATGGGGGCCTGCCAAAGGATCCAAACAGCATCCCTATTTGCCACTGACACATCAAGCACCACTGGATCTTCTGGGTCGTATGGCCCAAGTGGCAGAGCAGCTTGCACAACAGCCTGGACTTGTTGCAGAGCCTTCACCTTTTCTGATCCCCACTCAAAACTCGCAGTCTTTTGGATCACTCAATAAATGGGCTGGAGTAACACACCCAAATGAGGCATGTGTTGCCTCCAAAATCCAAATAGGCCCACTAGGCATTATGCCTCTTTCTTGGTTATAGGAGGGGCCAAATGCAGGAACTTATCCTTTACCTTAGAAGGAATATCTCGACAGGCCCCACACCCCTGGAACCCTAGAAATTTTACTGAGGTAGAAGGTCTCTGAATTTTAGTCAGGTTAATTTCCCATCCTCTGGCATGCAAACGTCTCACCAATAAGTCCAATGTTTTTGCTACTTCTTGCTCACCAGATCCAATCAGCATAATGTCATCAATGTAATGGGCCAGTGTGATATCTTGTGAAAGCAAAAAGCAATCAAGATCTCTCCAAATAAGATTATGATGCAAAGCTGGAAAGTTGATATACCCCTGAGGTAGGACACTAAAGGTATATTGCTGGCCTTCACAGTTGACGTCAGATTGCTTCTGGTGGGCCTTATGGATAGAGATGGAGAAAAAGGCACTTGCCAAGCCTGCAATACCTGCATACCAGGTACCAGGAAATGTGTTAATTTGCTCAAGCAATGAAATCACATCTGGTACGAAAGCTGCAATTGGAGTCACCACTTGGTTAAGCTTACAATAATCCACTGTCATTCTCCAAGATCCATCTGTCTTCTGCACAGGCTCAATGGGAGAGTTGAACAGGAATTTGGTGGGAATCACCACCCCTGTGTCTTTCAAACCCTTCATGGTGGTACTAATCTCTGCAATCCTTCCAGGGATGCGATATTGTTTTTGATTTACTATTTTTCTAGGTAGAGGCAGCTCTAATGACTTCCATTTGGCTTTTCCCACCATAATAGCCCTCACCCTACCAGTCAGGGAGCCAATGTGGGGGTTCTGTCAGCTGCTAAGTATGTCTATGGTAATTATGCATTCTGGCACTGGGGAAATTACCACAGGATGAATCCAGGGACCCACTTCACCCACTGTAAGTCAGTCCTGACCTAAAACTCCATTAATTACCTAACCTCTATAAGCCTCTACTTTAACTGGAGGACCACAGTGACATTTTGGATCCCTTGGAATCAGCGTCAGCTCAGTGCCAGTGTTCAGTAGTCCCCAAAGTGTCTGATCATTTCCCTTTTCACAATGCACAGTTACCCTGGTAAAAGGCCAGAGGTCTCCTTGGGGAAGGATGGGAGAAAGATTCACCACATAAGTTGTTGGTAATGCAGTGGGGTCCTTCCTCAAGGGGTCCTGGTCTCCCCTTCATTCAAGGGGTTCTGGGTCAGTAAACTGGCTCAAGTCAGAAATTAATTGAGGGGCCGTGATTCTCTATTTTTGTAATTCAAATTAGTCTTTTGTCCATTCAACCTAGAAGTTTTCAGTTTGTATAATTTAAGTAGGAATGCAGTAGTCTTCCTGTCAATTTCACTTCTAGAAACACTATGATTAGTTATCCAGTGCCAGAGCTCTACATGAGTCATACTATTCTGATTGCCACTTTGCCTCTGCTGTCCATTATGGTAGCTACTCCCACCTTGCCTTTGATTGTTGAGTGTTGCCACTTGGCCCCTGCCACCTCAGGATCCAGCTGTTACCATTGTATTTAAATTTCATTGTTGAGTGACTGCGGATCCCACTGTTAGATTGACATACAGAGAAGAGAAATTACAGGGCTCTTCAAAGATGCAGGTGCTACCCTCACAAATCTATTTTGCAACTGGTATACCTGGTCAAGGGTGTATCTTCTGGGCCCTCCCAGCTGGGATGAGTAGGTCTAACATGACTAATCCATGCCACCATCCCAATCTCCCTAAATCTTTGGATTTCTTCCTCTACATTAAACCAAGTGAGATGAGACATTTCCAGCTCACTCACAGTGGGCCATCTTTTAATCCATATTTTAGTGAACCAAGCAAATAAATGATTAGAACCTTTTTTAACTCCCCAAGCTGAAACATTAAAAGCAGAGTCCTTACTTTGTGGGCCCAAATCAATAAATTCAGCCTGATCCAACTTTATGTTCCTTCCACCATTAACCCACATCCTTTGTATCCATTCCTATGCCTGTTCTCCATATTGCTATTTATATAAATCAGAGAACTCAAACAGTTCTTTTTGAGTATAGCGCACCTCCTAATGGGTCATACTCTCAACCTCACCTCTAGGGGTACACTGGAACTTTAGTCTAGTTATAGGTCTAGAAGCAAACAGAGGTGTTGGGGGTGGCTCCTGAGGAGAATCAACATTATCTTGCCTGGCAACTGCTTAATAGGAGGCCATCACTGTTCCCTCAGGAAGCACAGGGTTTATCTCTTCAGACAAAGGTGGATAGGCTGATGGCAACATGGGTCAGGGAGGGGATGTTGCCACTACTGGGGATGGGGAAGCTGTTTCTTCTGGCAAAAAAACTTCATCGGAGTTTACAAACTCAATGTCCTCAGCTTCATCAGGGTCCTCCAACACATCCCCATTCCAAGTTTCAGGGTCCCATGCTTTTCCAATCAATGCCTTCATTTAACAACACAACCCATTCCAAGTTTCAGGGGCCTATTCTTTTCCAATCAATGCCTTCATTTAACAATAGACACCTGGAAAGGCTGTGCATGCATCTTCTGTTGCAGGTCAGCCCCTAGCATGATAAGAGCTTGTGTCTGTTTGTTCACAATTTCAGTTCTCTTTCTACAGGAGATAAGACTCTCAGTCAGGGCAATCCTAGCAGAGTTGAGGTTCAATATCTGCTTCTGAAGCTGGGAGGGAGAATCCTTGAGTTCATAATTTTCTTTCATCACTTTGTCCACTGAATTTAGGGGCAAACAACCAGCTTCATTATGTTTCTTCGTTCTCCACATATGGTCAAAAGTATTATGTATAGAGTCACTAAACTCGTTGCTTCTCATGAGCAGTGAATCAGGAGTGTCAAATGCATTTATTTTGCATAACTCCCTAAACAGTTCATGCCAAGGATTATCAGTGTTCTCCATACTATTAAAAGTAGAGTCCTTAGCATTTTGGGGTCTAATCATTAAGCAGCCAACTCCAGAAACCCCAAAACCAATGAAAGAACTCCATGGTTAATATTCTGTTCCTCTAGAACCACTTCTGGTACCAAAATCTGTACTAGTCAGGGTTCTCTTAGAGGGACAGAACTAATAGGAGATGATAGATAGATAGATGATAGATAGATAGATAGATAGATAGATAGATAGATAGATAGATAGATATGGGAGGTTACTAAGATTGAGTTTCACATGATCACAGGGTCCCACAATAGGCTGTCTGCAAGCTGAGAAGCAAGGAGAGCCAATGGGAGTCCCAAAACTGAAGAAGTTGGAGTATGATGTTTGAGGGCAGGAAGCATCCAGCACAGGAAAAAGATGTAGGCTGGGAGGCTAGGCCCTTCTCTCCATTTCACATTTTTCTGCCTGCTTTATATTCACTGGAAGCTGATTAGATTTTGCCCACAAGATTAAGGGTGGATCTGCCTTCCCTAGCCCACTGACTCAAATGTTAATCTCTTTTGGCAAAACCCACACAGACACACCCAGGATTAATACTTTGTATTATTTAATCCCATCAAATTGACACTCAGTATTAACCATCACACCCATCGTGTTTCTGAGTTTATCAGAGACATTTTAATAGTGGTGCAAAACAAACATTATAAATCTGTGATGTATATCTATATATACTCATATACAGCACAAATATGCATGCATGTATGTATGTGCATACAGAGAGAGAAGAGAGACCAAGGGGATGAAGGATATAGAAACCATACCACGTTCATTCCACTCTCTGATATTCCAGTCACCTTCATCTTACTCATCTTGCCAGGGTCTCTTTATAGCCTTTCTCCTCACCCTGTTTCTCCCTATCTTAAATGTTAGGGACTCTACAAGTCTTCCTGACCACTGGTCTTTTGTATTCTTCTTCTCCATGCTCTTCTAGTACACGTCTTAATACACCACATGACTCAGCATTTAACTCCACACTTCTATCGCTCTCTGAATATTCCATGCGGCAGTTTCGTCTTCCTAACTAGATGACTCAAGGGCAAAGACTTTGTGTTATCATTATGCATTACCATATCCTCTCTTGCTTTGCTGTGTCATGGATGCTAAATAAATAAACATTAATAGATTGAAATAACCAAGTTTCCAATTAGCTTGTCATTTTGATTAAAAAATTATAATTGGAGCCTATAATTTTTAGAATGTTGCTGTGCATTCCAGGCATTCATGTCCTCTGTTTGAAGTATAACATAGCTTAGTAGTTAAAGCCACATTGTCTTGAATCCCAGCTCTCCAATTTACTTGTTGTATGATCTTGAGCAAGTAACCTAAATGTCCTCTGCTTAGATTTACTTTCAATAAAATAAGAATAATTATAGCATCTAACTCACAGAATACTATGAAAATTAAATAAATTAATTCATGAATAGCATATACAAGACCTTGTATTTAGAAAGCACTGTACAAATAATGACTATTTTGCTATGATTGAATAAAATATAGCTTAGATTTCTAAATTGGCCACTTACACAAAAAGTTGGCTGGTATTGGCTTGAAGAAACCAAAGGCATTTTAAGCTCAGATTCTAGACGACAAATAATCTGTTTAAGAAGATATGGATGGTGAGGTCTGAATTAAATGACGGGATGTTTATTTCAAACACAAGACAAAAATGATCAAGGTTTGCCTGTACCAAAAGCCTGAACTGTTATCCTTCCCCAATCTTAATCATTTTTTAGATCCTCACCTAACAGTTTAGATCAAATTGAAAAGAGAAAGTTGATATTAGGAGCAAACCTAATATAATAACCTGGGGTTCTGGGGTTCATATGCCTCCACAGCCTAAGAAAGTATGTGGCTAAGCTGACAGAAATGATGTTGATGTTGGGAGAAATATATATAAACTAGATCTGTGTGTGTGTGTGTGTGTGTGTGTATAATATGTATATATGGTATGTATAGAAAATTTCATATATATAAAATAAATGCAAAACTTCCTGAATTTATGATATGAAATATATATACAAATATATTTTACATTTATCTCACATTTCAAATACATATATATGTATGTGTGTGTGTGTATATATATATTTATATATGTATTTGAAATGTGAGATAAAATAATTAAAATCAAAACTAGGCCAAGAAGGCAGCTAGGTAATGACATTAGTTCCAAATAACTGTGCAAATGTTATTTCCCTCGACACCCTCTGCCTATGTTTTCTCCCATGTCAGTGCAATATAATTAAACTAATTTGCCTTGTAGAAATGAAGTTAGCAATAACAAAAAAAGACAGTCAAGTGTAATGCAAATAATATAACTTTAGAAGTCAAAATAAATTGGTGAGAGTCCTACTTTCTAATAAAATACTTGCAGAAATGTAGAATGCTAGTTCTAAGTTTGTTCAATTATTAAGAGCCTTAGGAATCAGGCAGGCCTACTTTTGAATCTGAGTTCTGCCACTCCAAAAGTCAAGTCTCCAGGAAGTTCTTCGGGCCTCAATTTTCTCATAAAATAGGGACAAGAAAACTTCCTGGAGACCTCAAAGAAAAGTCAGAGAGTATTTAATTTATCCACCCCTCTGCCATCACTCCTCTTTACACCCTCAACTAACCTGGTTGGTTAGAGACCAGGTAATTTATTGAGCCGTTTTTACTAGTGGTAGGTCACTGTGCACAAGAAAGTTGAATGCATGGGCTGGGTGCCATAGCTCATGCCTGTAAGCCCAGCACTTTGGGAGGCCAAGGTGGGAGGATTGCTTACACCCAGGAGTTCAAGACCAGCCTGAGGAACACAGTAGGACTTCGTCTCTAAAAAAAAAAAAAAAAAAAAATAGCCAGGTGAGGTGGTGTGCACCTGTGGTTCCAGCTACTCTGGAGACTAAGGCGGGAGGCTCACACGAGCCCAGCCTGGGAGGTTGAGGTTATAGTGAGCTGTGATCATGCGACTGCACTCCAGCCTAAGTGACAGAATGAGACTCTGTCTCATAAAAAGAATGAAAGATGTGCACATGAGTGTGTCTGTCTCTGGCATGTCTCCTTTAAACTGCTGGGTGGTGAGCTGAGTCATGGTCTCCCAAGGAGGAATAAAAAGGTTCATGCATTTCAGCCTTTTTATTAAAGGCTTAAGTTGGGGTTCAAGGCAGAACCCTGAAAATATAAAGGGTACCACACTGGCTATTTTTCATGTCCCTTATGCATCTGTCTACTTCATAAGGGCTTCATTAGGAAGCAAGGTGTCTAAGATAAGTTAAAAATAGGTGCCTTGATTGTATTATCATCTAATAATATCCTATCTCAGCATAATCCCTAAAATATATTTTACAATGTTTTTTATAAAAATTAAATGAAATAATGATCTTAAAGCACAAAGTGTCTGGCATATAAGAGAATAAGCAAGTAGTATGTATTAGCGTCTATTATTTTGTTATTACAATTAGAAAACAAAGATTTAGAAAGATAGAGTCATTTCTCTAAAGTTATATAGTTAGCTAATGGCAGAATGAAATTCAAACTTGAAACACCCCTTTGTCACCATAACTTTCTTCTCATGCTCCCATTTTTCTCCTGCCTTATGTGCCTTCCAAATCCTGGGTAGACTCCAGCTCAACAATCCCTCACTCAGGCACTGCCAGAACTGGCTGTCCTCCCAGCCTTCAACTGTGACCCTTTCTCCTTTACCAAATTGCGTTCTTCCTTGAACCCTCCACTTTCAGGGTTGCTCAAGGCTTTCTCCTCTCTCCGTACCTCTGCACTTGTCACCACATTGAATATCACCATTTCTGTTGTTCATGCTCTTAGAACCACTTCCCAAGGTTGTATCTCCATTTTGAGTTCTGTCTTCCATGCTGAATAACCCTACCTTTATGGTTGCCTGCCACATACCCCCCAACAGGTGTTTTACTGGCCCTTTTAAGTCAAAATGATGGAATCATTACTTGCTCATCCTCTATCCCCACTGTCTTCCTCAATCATATGCATCTACTGATATTTCCAGTTTTAATAAAGGAGGCACTCTTCTTTTAGACTCAATCCCTCAGATTCTCCCTCCCCTTCTTCTAGTCCAATTCATACAATTTGTCATCATTCTAGAGCTGTGTTGAACAATATGGTAGCAACTAACCACATGTGTCTACTGAGCACTTACAATCTGGCTAAATTGAGACCTGTAAGTGCAAAGTGCACACCAAGTTTTGAAAACTTAGTACAAAAAGCAAGAACATAAAATATCTCACTAATATTTTTAAAAAATTGGTTACATGTTGAAATGACTGAGTTGAATAAAATATGTTATTAGAATTAATTTCTCCTATGTCTTTTTGTCTTGTTTTAATGTGGTCATCAGAAAGTTTAGATTACATATGTAGATTGCTTTATATTTCTACTGGACAGCATTGTTCTACATCATTCTAGTCTTCCTTCTCAACATTTAAAAAATTTCTTCCATTCTAGTCTTACTATTATTATCTATTTCAAGCTTCTTATAATGCATGCTAGCAGATTTCTCTGCCTGTACAATCTCCCTATGCCAATTTGTCTCATCCAAACTGTATTCTGTCTCCAAATCAACCTTACTATGAAAGATTCAAATAAAACCACTCTCTATTCAAAAATAAAAAAAAAAACAATTACTCCCCCCTGTCCTTCAAATAAAGTCCAAACTGTTGCAGCCCCCTACTCCTTGCTCTTCACTTAGGAGCTATTATGCTTTAGGACTGCAAAGAAATGCACGGCAAGATGAAGCTCTGTTTAGCTGGAAGAACTTTACTTTTCGTGTGTGTGTGTGTGTGTGTGTGTGTGTGTGTGTGTGGTGAGGGGGTCACATGGCACCTCCCAGTGACTTTGACTTGACTAAGCCTGGCTCAGAAAAAGATATCCTTCACAAGGATTTTATAACCTGAAATAGTACATCTTCTTTCATGTATTTCCAAAACCACCAACTCGTTGACAAAAACCAGCAACCTATGTAACAAATAGGCTAGAAAGAAAGGTTTCTGATGCCCCCAGAAGGCCTTGGCTCCTCCTCTGAGATGCCAAGATTGATATCGTTGTTTCTTAAACATCCCAAAGATCTAAATTTTACCCACCATTGGGACTGGTTTCTCTCTGAGAAGAGCAAGAAATCACTAAACTTCCCTGAAGCAATTAATTGGAGCAACTGGAAAGACAACAAGAAGAGCAACAATACTTCGTGCAAGTATCTGGCCATTCAGTACTATTTTCTGAGTGTCAGAAGATGGGTAAAGCAAGCTAAAAGGTTTTGCTTTTCCAAACTACAATCAAAATACTGTTTTAATATTAGATCTTGTTATGATCATTACTATTTTTCCAGGTAATCTCACTTTGATATTCAAAACCAAAGCCTATTATTATTTTCTTCATCATGAACCCTACATACCAGCTCATCATGATTACTGTTCATCCATTACCATTCATACTAAATCTATACCTTTGCTCAGGTCATCCACCTCACTTGAAGTGCCATATAGTCAGAGGATGGTAGAACTGGAAAAGAAGTTGGAGATCATCTAGCCCAATTCTTCATTTTATAAATGAGAAGCTTGAGGTACTAGAGCTCATGAAATCAATTTCTGATAGAGGCCAGAACCCAGATCTGCTACTTTCCAGTCCTGTACTTTTTTCACCACATAATTTATTTTTCTTCTTTTCTTCTGATTTTGCATGTTAGAATTCCCCCTGTTCTTCAAGATCTAAGGTAAATGGCACTTCCTCCACAGTGTCCAACCACCTGTGACCTATCGGCTCAGCCTATTTGCACACACTCAGTCTGTAACCTGCTAGATGTTTGTGATCCTTAGCTTCTGTCTTGGATCTTAAATAGGTTAAGTGAAGGTGATGATGCTATCTGAGACAGTGTGTGTCCACTGAGAAGATGCCTTCCACATAGGAAACTCTCTATGCCTTTTTGTCAAATAAATTATTAAACAAAGGAACAAGATGTATCAGTTTAGACCTTGGCTACTAAATCTATAATATTAGAAAATCGATGCATGAAAATGTGAAAACAAACATGCAATCCATTCTGATTCCCTTGAACAAAAAGCTTCCACACACATTTCGAAGTTTGCTATTGATTTTTTAAAAATAATTTCACTCCTCCTCTTTAAGCCTGTCTTTTAACAAGAAGAGAATTACTGAATTATAGCAGAGACCAAGTATTAGGGATTTAAAGATTAAGTTTGGAAATCCATGTGTCTCCTTAAAACATGCAGAGTGCCATTTCAGCTGAGTGAAGAGAGGCTTCCAGCCAAAAAGACCCAGTCTAGTTAACTTGAAAAAGGGTTGGTTAATGTTTGCCAGTGGATGTTTAAACACAAAATAATCTATCACCTCAATTCTTCTGTTCCAGTATGTTTATTATGTAAATGTTTATTATACTAAATGCTATTTCAAGCTGGATGAGGGAGAGGCAGTGACTTTTTAAAAGCAGTAATTTTATATACCTCATGTATGGGATCATCTTTTAAAAAATCAATACATTTCTATTTTTAAATATGTTGTTCACACAGGACTCAAGGGAGAGTTAGAAGGGAAAGCTCAGCCCCAAATGAAATTAGTCCTAAGGAAAATCCACACGCACAAACAAAATTCACTCACAGTGGGCCTACTAGTAATTTGTTAAATGAGACACAGTGGGTAGAAAGAAAAAGTCAGGAACAGGCCCTTGTGTTTTCAATACTAAGAGACACACCAAGAAAGTTTATCACAGCCAGTGGTTAGTGGTCATGGGGATAAGCAGATATTTAGATACTTGACTTAATTCAATTCACTTCCATGCTATGCAGCAAATAATTGTTGAATGTTTATTATATGCAAGGTAGTGTGTTGGCTAGGAAATATAAGGTAATTAACGATGATTACAAATAATTTCTATCCTCAGAAGTTTTGGGCAGTATGGATACTGTTTATAGATCAATTGATCCGAATATCAACCCCTCTCCACATACAGACGTTAGCACTTGTTCCTGGGAAAGAAGGGGTCTCAGTTACTCAGATAACTGTTTCTAGTCATAACTTAACATATTTAATTTGTCTTCCTATAACTTAAGATTATTCATTTGACTTAAATCCAAGCATTTTCTCTAAATCTGCCTTAAACCCATTTTCAGAAATGAAACTTTGAGCAGTTCTGGAATCTGAAGAACTCATTCAAAACATTAACATATTTCAATAACATTTACTCATATATCATATTTTACTAAATTCTATGAAATGCTTTAAAATTATATTCACTGGAAAACTAACGATAATTTTGTTTCTAGAAGGCAAAATGCAAACAAAACTTAAATGGCATCTTGGGCAAAATTTTATCAAAATGTTACCTTCTTCAAAAGTTGTTAAGTAGTCAATAGGTATTCATAGAAGCAGAACCTTTTCTGCTCCCCAACCAGAATGTACACTCCTTGAGAGTAGGTACTCTGTTTTTTCTCTTTGTAAAGCTAATGAGGATCTTACACAGTGCCTGATACACAATGGACACTCAGTATTGCATGTTCAGAATGAATTAATTAATAAATAAAACATTAGGCCTGGCAGTATTCAGAAAACTTCACCTCTTAAATTCTAATTATCCACAAAGGTAAGCAAAGAATGATTCAGTAATATCGAACAAAATAATGATTCGATAATATAGAACAATCCAAGAAACGAGGCAGGTCTTTTCCAGTGCCAAAGACAAAAGTTACCCTGAGAAGAGGAGCTAGGGCAAGATGGCAGCTGACCACAGGGCCTACTCCACTTGACCTCCCAGAGATGTCCTGCAGGGTGCACAAATTGTGGACATCTCCCCAGAGGTCTTGTTTCCATAGAAATATCATCACCAAAAGCTGTGCCCCATAACTTGATACCCTGTAAATCCGTCCAACATACTGAGCAGAGCTATCCAATTCCAAAGAGTCATAGGGATTTATTGCCAAAGATTTCTTTGCAAATGTTAGAGGACACATCATTCTCATATTTTGCCCTCCTTGGTTAGATATTTAAATAAACACATAGCTTCATTCCTGGACTCACTAGCTGGGTATTCTTTGAAACTTCAGTTATAGATCACTCTAAGGAACAGTGTGAACTCTGTGAAAGCTCAGGCTTGGAATTCTGTGAGGATGGTAATCACAAGATTAATGTTTTCCCTATTTAAATCTAATTTCAAACTAAAAATAGCTGCAAAAGCCTCTACTTATCTTAGAGAGGGAGGCAGGCCGGCAAGGGGCAAGGATTACACTGCTACAGAACATACACAATAAATCCTCAATGTTTCAGCATTGAATATGTTAATTGGGGACCAGGAAATAGCATTTGTCACATGTGCAATGTACTTTCCTTTATCAATAAAACATGCGATTATTTTGTTTTTGGAACACAAACAGAAATTCATTATTTTCAAATAGTAATATTTTGGTTTTTAATATTTTTGCAGGATTTTAAGCACTCTCAAATCATTGATTTATGTGCTGAATAGTCTCACTTATTATTTCCATGTTATGAAAAACATGAAAGAATTTAATTGACTTTCCCAAGGTCACCAGCAAAGCAATGATGAGAAACCTGAGAATGAATCCTTTCTTCTTCCAAATATTTTGAAAGTTGGCTCATATAAAGAAAAAAAAAATATGTATGATGAAAGAGCACTTCTGGGAATGAAAAAGAGAAACTTGCTCTCTCAATGCCTAGAGGTCTGTGCTAGTTCCAAAGATAAAGCTTTTATTTCAAGCACAGAGCTCAAATTAATCTTCGCTCTAACTAAACATTTTCTTTATTATATTCTGAATTTGGAAAAATAAATGAAACAATCATAAAGAAAAATTTTATAAAGTTTACCCTTATTAGTCTAATATTTAATTCCAGAGTTTTGTGCTTTGGCACATATTTAAATAATTTAGGATTTCAGCAAGCTACCCATGTAAAAAATATCTCCTGCAATGTAATATTTATTGAGCCAATATTTATTATGAGCTTATTAGATACTATTCTCACCTTCCCATTTAGTTCTCGTAAAAACCTGTGTGGAGCAGATGCTATTTATACCATGCCCATTTTACAGATAAGGAAATGAGGTATAAAAAAATTAATTTTCCCAAGGTCACAGAAATTGTGAGGGTTGGAGGCTGAATGCAAACAGGATGAGTATCTATCCAAAACAAAACAAAACTGTATACTGAACAACCTCACAATCCTGTCAAAAGCTACTTTTTAGCTAATAAATCTTCTTTTCCTGGAGGTTTCATAAAAACGCCAATAATAACTTCAGCAGAATGTTAATGCAATTTAGTGTTTCTCGGAAAACCTTATTTCTATTTCTGGAATTTTCCTTATTCCTATAGTTTTTTCTATTTGCTTGAAGCCTGGTTCTATTTTGTAGATAGGAAGGCATTCATGGCCAACTGAATTCAAATTCCTACTTTGCTTCACATGGACCATGTGACCTGGGGCTTACTATCCAAGTCTTCAAGCCTCTTTCATATTGGTATTCAGCAAATTGTTCCCAAAATTCTAGCTATAGATGTTTATTAGGAAGTAAAACACAATTTAGAGATTAGCCCAAACTTAATTTACAAATGAAAAAAATATGAGGCCCAGAGAAATTAAATGTTTTTGTTTGTTTGTTTGTTTGAGATGGAGTCTGTCCACCTCAGACTCCAGGCTGGGGGGCAGTGGTGCTATCTTGGCTCACTGCAACCTCTGCCTCCCGTGTTTCAGCATTTCTCCTGCCTCAGCCTCCTGAGTATCTGGGATTACAGGGATCCACCACCATGCCCAGCTAATTTTTGTGTTTTCAGTAGAGACAGGTTTCACCATGTTGGCCAGACCGGTCTCAAACTTCTGACCTCGGGTATCTGCCCGCCTCGGCTTCCCAAAGTGCTGGGATTACAGGCGTGAGCCACCACACCTGGCCAAAAGTAAATGATTTTCAAAAGCCTCTAAGCTAACTCTTTATGGAAACAGTAATGAACCCAGGTTGCCAGAGTCCCAGGCATGCACTCCTTCACTACCCTGTGCTATCTCTAGCTGGTGAATAAATAACTGATAATCCCTTCCAGGAAAAGTTTTCCTCAGGCAAATAAGGCATGATTATGTATAAACAGTTACAGTGCTGGGCAGAGACGTGGTGTAGCCAAAAGTCTTTTCAGTGCCAGTGAATTTTAAGTCCCAGACAATGTGTTCAGAGTCCCTTGTCACCACTCAGTGTTGACTTCCACTTGCCCATTTGAATCCATGACATTTTAGCTGAGCTCTGCAAGCTACACAAATATCACTTTGGTGGTTTCCTTTTGAAGCTTCACTGCATGACTTGTATAAGTCGTCATGCTTCATAGGCTCGCCCTCCTTGAACATCTCCATGGAGCACCTCCATAGAGCTTTCCACAGGAGCAGTTGCTTACAATTACTGCTGCCAATTGACTTCTTATGTGCATTGAGATCTCTGTGACAAGGCCCGGGACTCTCTCTTTCTCTGGCTCAGATATGTTCAAAATTTTATCATTAATGTGGATAAATAAATAGAAGGCTTGCTGAGCCGATTTACAGGTGATACAAACATGGAGACTGCAATGAATATGATAATGAGGGAGTCAGGTAAAAAATGTCATGCGGTTTTCAAAACAAAGTAAGTGATAATTTGATTCCCCTCATTTTAGTCAGACTACCATGAACTACTATTTTCCTTTCTAGGTACCAAGGAGATGGTCAAACTGAAGAGCATCTAGAATTTTTGATAAGAATAAGAGATAATTCAAAGCATGTGAAAATTATATAGGGTGGTCGAAGTTGCTGGAATTGTTTATCCTGGGGGAATATGATAACCGTCAAGAACAATGAAGGATCTGAGATTTTACCCTACTTGCAGTATAACCAGTTTGCCACAGTTTCATGTATGCTGGCAGAAGACACAAGACCTCTGGGTCAGAGGCAAAGGACAGTTTATCATTTACAGCAATCACAACACTGAGTATCAGCATTTTCCTGTGCCAATTCCTTAAGCTCCAGGTCCCACAGGGCAACACAAAAAAAGCCAGATGGTGCTTGCACACACAATGGGCTGCATTACAAGAGGGGAACTCTGAGCTTAGGAAAACCCAGTCTTTCAGAATGGGCTGCAAGCAAACCTGCCCAGCCATTTTTTTAGGGGAAGGGAGATACTATCTCTAAACAAATCTCTTTGAAAAGAGCAAAATGTTGTCAGTGTCTCTGCTGGAAAGACATGTGGAAACAGCAATGGTCCATAGAGTGTGACTTTCAACAATAACAATATCTTGAGAATTGTCGTGTTAACAAGTGTTAGAAATCTCTGTCACTCCAGAAGACAAAACAAGATTCCACTGGCAAAAACTACAGAAAGACAAATTTGGGGTTGATAAAGAGATATTTGATAAACAACAGAACAAGCTAAAAATGGGATGGACACTTTAAGACATTAGACATGTTAAGGAAGAAACCAGGCAGCCACTTGTTGTTGACTATTGAGGAAAATATTAATATACCAGAGAAGCATTGAATGTAGTGGTTATATTAAACTTCTTCCAGCACTCCAGTTATCAGAAAGTAGAGGGAAAAAAGAAGTGAAGTAACTAGGAAAAAAGACAGGACAGAAAAGGATAAAGTGTACTTTCAAACTTGAAATACTTAATTGTATATTTTCTGAAGTCACATCTATGTCCCAAGAGGATCCAGATAACTCTTTGATAAGCCATAGATAGAGAGTATCCAGAGCCCTTTATAAACTTATGTTGTAATCTCCCTTGTCGAGCTTCTTCAGCTAAGAAAAACAGTTCAAAATTCTACTTGGAAATTTAAAAAAAAAAAGAAAAACAAAAAAAGAAACTTTGATTCTTTATCCTAGATTGATTATCCTGTGTTTTGAGAAACAGAATCTTTGTTAAGGCATTCTCTACAATCTACCTGGAAATACTTCTTGTTGCCCAGACACTTAAACTGAAGCTTCAGAATATTCCAAAAGAAAATACATCATCCATAGGACTTTTTCAGAAACAAAATATGTAACAAAATATGTGTGGGGAACAAAATATGTCTTCCCCACTCCCTGCCAAAAGAGACTATTTAATACTATTATAACTTTCATGTCAATTAACAAACGGATAGTTTTATTTATGGTTTTATCAACTGGCCCTTCTGTTTGAACTCATCTGCACACCACATATGTAAGATGCTACAGCTACAACCAGTGGATGGAGAAGTGGCCATGGTCATGCCATATGACCGCTCTGCTTCTCTGTTTCTTTATATGTAAAATGAGGAGGTTGAAATAGATGACAGCAATGTTTGTTTCCAGCTTTTCAAACTCCAAAGAACCCAGGAAGAGCCTCTTTCTTAAAAGCTGGCATAAGTTTGGTGCTCTAGGGCTGGTCATAGGGCCTAGAAGAGAATAAGGATGGAAATCTCTTTGAAAAGATAGTTTAAAGGGAATTACTCTGAAGCACAGAAAGCAGAGAAACATCAATCAGGATATTGAGAAAGGCTGTGGGATGGAGGGATCTAAGAGGATCTTGTGTTGCTTTAGAAAAAGACATGAGTATAGTTTATAGCAGGAAACTGAAGGCAAAATTTCCACTGTACTAAATGTAGCAGGGAACTTTATTCTAAAAACATGACCTTGGAAAGGACTAAAGACTGGCTAAAATATTGGGCTTGGTTCACCTGACCAGAGCAAGATGCCAGATGGGGAGGCTTCATGTCCTCAGAGTAGACCCCTCTCTGAAAATAATTCATTTATTTTTGTTAGAAATGGGAAGTACAAACAAAGCTTAGAGGGTTCTCCTTTTCCATCTGAAAACAAAACAAAAAAATCTCTTCTGGAGTAGGCCAGTTGGATCCTGGATTGCATGCACACATATAGTCATTTGGGTACTTTCTGGAGATCATGGCTCAACTCTACAACTTTTGGATTAATCAATAACTGAGACACCCATCTTACATAATTTTTCTTGGTCAACACACATCTCACAAATCATATCTTAGGTTTTATTCAATGTTTTTGGGCTTAGAAAATTTATTGAAAATAACCCTGTTTCAATATATTTTACATGTCAATTCTGAAAGTTGATATCTTGAAACAATAAGGTTTTTTTAAAAAATAATTTATGGTGAACAAGTGAAATTTCTCATTGTACCAAATTTATCAATATGTTCACATTATAAAAAGCTTCAGGCCTGGTGCGGTGGCTCATACCTGTAATCCCAGCACTTTGGGAGGCCGAGGTGGGTGGATCATGAGGTCAGGAGATCGAGACCATCCTGGCTAACACGGTGAAACCTCATCTCTACTAAAAATATAAAAAATTAACTGGGCATGGTGGCGGGCACCTGTAGTCCCAGCTACGCGGGAGGCTGAGGCAGGAGAATGGCCTGAACCTGGGAGGCAGAGCTTGCAGTGAGCCAAGATTGCAGCACTGCACTCCAGCCTGGGCGACAGAGTGAGACTCCGTCTCAAAAAAAACAAAAACAAAAACAAAACTTCAGTGTTTCAGTAAAACACTGTGCAATGAATCCAATAAAAAAGGAACTTGAATACATATTTTTTCTGCATACATAAACATCTGCTCTATCTAACTTTTGCCTCCTAAAATCGTTTATTTTGCTTCAGCCTTAACCCTTAAAAACAGCAAAAGAATTGCCTGTCTTGAAATGTTTATTAATTTAACAGCAGAGTCTAATTAGGCTCCTTTGCACCCAAGTTAAACTTGCTTTACACAATGTTTAAAATATTTTAGAAGGTCTCTTGGAGGGAGAAATGTTGATCTAGAACTTGGGATCTCTGGGGGAATAAAACATAGGGTTATGATTCCGAGCTCAGGCTAAGAATGAGGTTGCGCATTTTTCTGAATCAAAAGGCAGGTCTGTTCTAGAGAGTGACCTTGGGGAAGTCCAGGGTTTTTTTCCCCCATCCTGGGATGCAGATATACTCCATAAAGGCCAGCTGCACTCGTTATAAATATCTTGTAAGATAGGCAAAGTGCTGCACTGTAACTCCTTTAGCCAGAAAGCCAGGAAAGAGAGGGCTTATGTGACCTTTTGAGAATAAGTTGTTCACTCCAAGAAGCCCAGAGTAATTAAAACAGAGAGTTAGCACTTCTTACGGGGGAATCAATTTACTGTGAATAGCTCAAAGCTTTTTTTCATTTGTTATGGTACTCTTGCTCTGGACAAGGAAGGAGGCAGGAGAGCCAGTGAGGGGAGGTTGAACAAGGAGCAGTAATCTGAGAAGGGAAAACAAAAATAGAGTGGGAAATAAAGGGAGGAGTGAAAGAAGTGCAGGCTTTGGGAGGCCCTGTGGCACTTGTGGGCAATGCCTGTGCTCACAGGCCTCTTAGGGGGCAGGTGGCTATTTCAGTGTGTTCCCATTATAGAAGTGGATCTTAGTGTTGCCCTGAGGAAGGGCACAGAAGCTGCAACTGACACACCACTCCTTAGGTCATTTTTTTCCTCGTGAATCTACGGTGACTCCCACTCTTGATTTTTCTGTTTAGGATCCTCTGAGGTCCAGCCTCTGCCTTTGTCCTTCCCATAGGAGCTCTAGCTGTCTCTCCAACTCTCTACTCCAGCCAGGCTGCACTCCTGCCTTCGGGCCCCACACCCATACCTCTGTTTCCTTATTCTATGGTTTTCCCCCTTCCTTTCCTTTGCACATATCTAAACTAACTCCATCCTCTCAGGTCAAGATCTAATTTATTTCATAATAATAACTTACATTGCATTAAACTTTATGCCAAGCACTTAAACATGCACAATTATACCTGAGCCATTGTCTCCTGGACATTTCCTTAATTATTTTGGCTACATTCATCTTTCCTCATGTTTTATCTCTTGGAGCATTTGTTCACTAACCGACCTCTACAGAATCAACCTGTAGGGATGAAAGGCTGTGATAATGTCCATTGTCCATAAACTACCCAGGAAAAATTGGAGTTAGGAGTTAGGGTGACCTAAGCTGGTAGAATTTTGACCAGTGTTGTTTATATTTTTCCATATTGTACAATAAATTTTTTGCCATGATGATGTACAACTTTTATAATGAAAATTAGCTATTGTGCCACTGCACTCCAGTGAGCGAAAGAGCAAGACCCCATCTCTTAAAAAAATTAAAAAAATAGAAAGTAAAAAATAATAAAAACTAGCAAACATATTAACCTCCTCAGTTGATTCTGATGATGTGGGAACCATCAGGTCCATGTTAGTCATTTGAACAATGATTCAGTCATATGCCTCTTTAAATGTATTCTCCATCCAACAAGGTAGAAAAGTATTCAATATTAAGAACTGGCCCTGTTTGTTTTGTGTCTTTCTAGTGCTAGCAATTCCAGGCTCAAAGCAGGAGCTCCATAAATACATGAGTGGGTTCAATAGACTCTAACAAAAATACAAAAACAATGAGGACACACATGACACAGTACATTTGAAAGAAAAAGAAAATCTTATAATTAATAGGTTAAAGAAGTATGCTTTTTTTAATTAAAAAAGGTAATGACTGGCTGAGGAGAAAACTAGAAGACATAGATTATAAATACAGCCTAACGGGGTTGCTTTAGGCTGAGTTATCTGCAGGGTTGGTTTAGATACAAGTTTTCCTTCCAACAAAAGTTGGAATAAGAGGTATTCACATCTCCCTTTTTGGTGGTCTTAAAAACTATCGGTTTTATCTGTGCAGGACAATTTATAGGAGCTCTTCTTGAAATGGGAGGGGGATGAACTAGATGAGCTTTCATGCTGTTAGCTCTTTTCTCCTCTCTTGGAAAAATGTTAAGCCTCAGCACTCAATACCAGGTAGCACTCTCAGTGCATTAGTTCTGGTGAAATAAGAGAGGAAGCATTTCTGTTTCTTGAAAAGTTTTATTTGGCGACTATATACAATCATAAATACACATTCCTCTGAAGACTATAAAAGTCTTCTCCTCTAAACAATTAACTTTCCATTAAAAAAAAACTTGAAGCTGCACTTGCAACCTATTATTTAAATCATTTGTGTAAAGTGTAAATTCAAGTCATGTATAGCTACCTCTATATACATGTTATTAGCATGAATACATATAATGTAGTTGGCTTGGTAAATAGTTTTTAAAACTCTGTAGCCTTTGAATTAAGTTTTACCTGAAAAACAAAACGCTATTCTCACTCACATTTACCAAGGACGGAATCATCTCTTTTAAGCTTTCCCATTGCTTCCCAATGCTCCCTGCTTTAGGAGAAAACAAGGAACTACTTTGGGTCCATTCAGCACAATCTTCCTCATTCTGCTCAGGACCCAGATAGGCGCCTATGAAATAAAACAAATATAGACATAATTAGAGCAAGGGAATCTCTTCCTGGCCTTGTCACCAGATTCATATGAGATCCTTTCTAGTCTTTTATTCTTTAGTCAGATCAGGTGGTGTTTTGTTTGATGGCAAATCTATGTCAGTATTAATGCTCTTGGTTTCACAATCACACAATTTTAAGAGTATTCATTCATTGAGCAAACATAAAAATTTAAACCTTCTTATGTTGGATTAGTCATATAAATGTCCATTTCCAACATCCTCAAATGTCTTTAACCCAACTGCATATTTGTGGAATAATGGATTATGGTCCCGGGACCAAATATTGTTTAAATTTGATTTGTTGAGAACACTAAATAAAGGGAATGTTCGCCAAGACACAAAGTACTTCATCTCCTCAGGAGGAGATCCCACGCCATCCCTCCTAAGCAAGGGCATGGTCGAACTGCCCTTTCTCCAGGCCTTCAAGTCCATCAGCCCAGGTAGAGGTTGGCATGCTTCGATATGGATCCAAAAGAATCCGGAAGCACCGGACAATGAGAATGCCCAAGAAAATAAACAACAAAATCACAAAAACAAATGTCGTTTTCTGCTCCAGGGACATGCTAGAATCTGCTGATACGTTCCCAAGGGGCACTAGGGATGAAGGGATGGGCTGTCCTCCATCCATGGTCCAGGGAAGCCAGAGCACAGGATATCCTGATTTTCTTTTCTTCCATCATCAATCTGCAGAGGTCATGGTGGCTGCACTCTGGAGAGGCTGAGTTATCTGCAGGGAAAAAGGAAGGGAAAGGAATACCTATAAAATAGCAGCCTTATTTTTTTAGGTTCACAGTCATATTTTTTCAGAGAGAAAAAGAAATCTGTAAACCAGCTTTCTTTTTCACCAGAGATGCTCAATTCTATATAATTATCAGGAAAGATATTTTACTCTTGCATGAAATTACCAGATTGTTCTCAGAAGAGCCACCTGGGGCCAGGAGGGACGGGCAGGGAATACAACTATAATATAGAGGATGAGAAATGTGCACAGTAATATTGACCTCAGGGTGTACTGTCAACTTGACATCTGAACCCAGCCTCCCCTGCCAAGTCTCCTCCAGGTCTGCTCCACTAATATTATTCTCACATTGTTCTTACGACAGCGCCACTGAGGGAGCCTCAGCTATGTGTCAGCACAGTGGCTAAACTTGAAACACTTTAGCCACTTTACTGCAAGCTTCACGAAAGCAGGGATCTCTTTAGCCCCAGTACAAGGAAACTGAGGCTTGAAAAGGTGCTTAAAATAGAATCCTTCTCCAGGACCATCGGGTTCTGGGCTCCGGGCTCCACTTTACTGCAAAATAGGTGTGGGACCTTGGAGAGGTCACTAAGCTGTAAAAATGCAAGTAGCAATGCCTGCATCTTTTGTGGTTCTGTAATAAGGATGAAGAGCTGTGGTAACCCTTTGAAAAGTATACAAAAAAGAAAAACAAACAAAGCCAAGTGTTGCTTCACCTAAGACACAACTAAGGGAGCTATGCTGCTTCTCCTTTCCTTTCTACTGCCTGAGCCAAGGGAGAACGGAGGTATCTCAGGTTCCCAAACTATCAAGTTACTGCTGCTTTTTCTTTTTTCCTCAGAAAACAAAGACCGGGTTCAATACTTGACCCTGGGAAGCACCTAGAGAATTAAGCCCAGAGGAAGGAATTGATCGATGCATATTTTCAAAAGGACAGTTTTCCTTAGAGGGGCTTCCTACCATTTAAGACTATTCAGTAGAGAGGAAGAGAAGGAAAAGGACACGCTAACACTATTTTAATTTTACTGGTGGAAAAACTTAGATATGTAGATATTACTGCATAAATATACGAGTATATATTACCATATAAATATACAAGTATATACATGACAAGTGTACACAGAGGTCATTAAAAGCTTCAGATGCTGAACTAAATCTACTTAAATCACATTGTAAACAAAAGTATATACATTAGACACTACTATATAGAAAATTAAATGACATTTATTATGAATTTATTTATAATAAAAATTACATAGCACAGTAATTAGTTATGGAAATTAACATGGACACAAAATAAATTTTGCTCAATGAAAATAAACAACCAAATAAAAATAGAATATGTGACCTAAAGCATCAATACAATGTTTCTTCAGTTAACTTATAATCATTGCCTTCAAGTACAGCATTAGTAATCATAGCATAACAGTTTGCATTATATTGACACTTCAAAGTTTATAAAATTACAGTTTAAAAAACAATTTATAAGAGGGATCACAGCCAGGATCTGGGAGGAAGGAGTTACTGGTTGGGTAATGCATCATTTTTGCAGCTCTATCACTTTGAATTTTTTTAAAGGCTAGAACAGTTGCACAACTCATTTATAATTCATGTTTGTTTGGAAGTAAGATTGGGATAAAAATTTGACTGCATTTTAAATAAATAAGCTCTTTAGGAATTTAGAGGATATTAATGCACTGGGTTTTGCTTTGGTTTGCTTGTTTCTAAGCCCCCTCAGCCTTGGGTATTAATTCCTTGTGGGCCAGGAAGGGAGGGGCAAGAAGGGAGGCCAGAGCCTCCAATGCAGGTCTCCCCAGCACATCAGACCAGGGCCACCTGTGTCCACCAAAAATATTCAAACTATACTTAATCATACAAAATATAAAATTCTCCAAGGGCTGAGCCAAAGGAAAGCCCGCTGATGACAGAGGAGCAGATGCTGAGGCCATCCCTGACATCCTCCTTGCTTTTTCATATCCTACTGAGGATCCTCTCACTTTGATTCCTGCTCTCCTTGCAGGATTATCAGAATCTCATTCTATGTCCTTTTTCCATCCAGCCCAAATGAGGCCAGAGTCCTGTTCTTCGTCCATTCTCAACAGAGCTGAGACAGGTAAGCATTTTCAGAAAGTTCTTTTTTTTATTTTGAGACGGAGTTTCGCTCTTGTTGCCCAAGCTGGAGTGCAATGGTGCGATCTCAGCTCACCGCAACCTCTGCCTCCCAGATTTAAGTGATTCACCTGCCTCAGCCACCCTAGTAGCTGGGATTACAGGCATTTGCCACCAAGCCTGGCTAACTTTGTATTTTTAGTAGAGATGGGGTTTCTCCATGTTGGTCAGGCTGGTCTGGAACTCCCGACCTCAGGTGATCCACCCGCCTCGGCCTCCCAAAGTGCTGGGATTACAGGCATGAGCCACCACGCCTGGCCATTTTCAGAAAGTTCTTTAGGAAAACACCACATAATCCAAAAAGGAAATATAAGAATAGAAAAGACCATTAACTGTATAAATTGACATAAGGATTTCTGGATCTGTGAAATCCAAAAAATCAGTTGAGAACTAGATAGAGAACCTTTTGAGTCCTTGAGAATGAACGACCTCCTCAGCACAAGCAGGCTGACTAAAACGGTGATACCTTGCTCAGTCCCTCCCTTCCCACCAGGGGTCTCCACTTGATAAACAACATTGTGACCCCAGGAGTAGTCTTCCCCAGCCTTCTCTTCCATACAGGGCAAATGCCAAATCCTTCTCTCCTGGATCAATTCTCATACTTTCTAGGCTTCACCCGCAACTCAGGATTTAGAGCAAGCAAATCATTCATTTGGGGGCGCGGTGGTATGAAACCATTCCAGAAACTCCAGCAAATAACTTATTCATCCCGATTCAGATTATCTGCCATATCTGCCTCTTCAATCACCCTAGGAATGACTCTGGGACTCAGATTCTGCATGAGGATGCCAAGTATTAGAATGATTTTTAAAATCAGCTTTAATTTGAAGTTTTACCATCCTCTACTGATTAAAAGGCAAGGTACAAAGGAAGGGTTAGCCCTCTTTGCATTGAGAAGCCTCATAAATTATAAATATGTGTATTCTCCAATGTCTTCATCACCAAACCTTTCCTGATATGCCAAATTATGAGCAAATAGAGGTGAAAGAATTTTTAAAACTCTGTAGCACATTGGGAGTTGTAAACCTCTCCTCCCCTAGCACACTGTGGTGCCCAAGTTCCTGTAAAAATAACTGCTTTTGGTCAAAGTGTCAACGTCTCCTATTAAATTGCAATATTTTACCTAGGAAAGTGGCATATTAATGTGCTAGCAGGAATTTGTGAGGACTTGTCTCGCCTGAAGGAGGGGGAAGTGTGGTAAGTAGAAAGGCGATTGAAAGAAGACCTTGCTGGGAATGAGGGACTCCTGGACAGGACAGGAAGACAGGCATGGTGGTGTGAACAGGGGGCCCACTGGAGAGCCCTAGGGGAGGGATGAGGGATGGTGGTTAGAGACAATCAGTAGGTGGTTGCTAAAGGGATAAAGAGATCCTGAAACCAATGCTGACTAATTCACAATTTTGCCCAGGACTGATTGAAATCCCTGGAAGAGCCTGCTTGATTTTAAACCTGCAATCAGCTGATCAATAATTTACCAATTTAGAAAGCTCCAACAGCATGTATAAGTTGAAGGAAGCATCAGCTATTATAAGGTAGAGAAAAAGAAATAAATGTAATCATTTTGCTACCACGATACAAAAATATCTCAAGACATGTAAATGTTTTAAATGTCTGTCTCGCAGTAAAATGTCCCTTTTTGGTAAAAATGATTCTTAGAAAATGTGCAAGGTTGCTTTTAACTGAATAATGACATCTTTCTTTTAGATGAACAGGGAAATCTGTGCAAGTCTATTATTTCAAAGGATTTTGATACCACCATCAGAAGTCTTCATAATAACACACGGCAGCTATTTTAAGTATAAAGAAGGACCACAGTTACTCACAGCCGTATTTTAATCCTGATAGGCTTTCCTCATCATGCAGTACATCTGTGTCTTCCCTTTGTCAGGTCCATTTGTGGGTGCTCAGGAAATAAAGTCTAATTTTGATACTAAAAAATTAAAGAAAACCTTAATTAAAAGATACCCTTTTCAAAAGTCATATAATACATTCCCTTGCTCGAGTCAAGCTCCCTTGTGATACTGACAAAAACAGAAGACACCCATAATTACTTATGAAGCCCAGTGGGCGCAGTCGTTGCAGCCAGGGTCATTCACACTCTTAGCCATTTGCTTTAGTTTTAGTAATTTTCAAAGTGGCGTTCCTCATCCCTTGCCCATACTTCCTACACACTGCATCTCGATTCATCTTTCTAAGCCCAGATCTCACCACTCTTCCCCTCAGAAAACCTTTGCACCCCAGTGTCCGCAGCCCATTAACCCCCTTGTGGGCCTGATGCCCAGATGTTTTCTGGACCACAGATTAGGACCTATGCTGACAATGGAATTTTTAAGATCTGAGTTTTATTTTTATAAGTTTAGAAAGGAGCCAACACCAAATCACATTTAGTCCTCCGTAAAATGGCCAATGTGTTGATCAGAATAAACTTCTATGTAACTGAGTCTGTGGACACCTGTGGAGAATGTCCTCATTTTCTCTGTTTTTCAGCTTGATCCAATACCTGCTGTGCTCTGAACGCCTCCAGGTTTCCTACCTCATAATACTTGCCTCCTCTCCTTCTTTCCATCTGTGGAGAGGAGAGGAGGCAAGCACTATAAAGCAAGCATCTTTCCTCTCCTTCTTTCCATCTCTCCCTCCCTTAGGGTTCACACCAAATACCCCCTTCTCGGTGGGGCCTTCTTTGTCTCCCTTCACCAAGGATGGGGTGTTTTCTACTCCATCTCCAGAGACATCACCTGTACTCTGTGGCAGCACCGGTTACAGTGCAAGTCTTGACAGTGTTTATCTCCTCCTTATTATACAATAAGCTCCTTGAGGAATTATTTGCTGTTCTGGGATCATTGCCTTTTTAAATATAGGTTAAATCAAATCTTCAACCCCTTACAAAACAGGGAACTGAATTCAAAATCCGAGGTGCCAGCTAACTGATGCAGAGAGGAAAAACAAAAGCACAAGTCATCAAGCCGGACTGAGGTGCTGGACCATCACATTTGATGCAAGTCTTGTTTGAAAGAATCACAGCTAGTTCAAGTCACAATGACACTTTAAAGCCCACAAATCTTGTAATTTGAAGAGCCATAAGTTACTTGGCTCATTAAATTCTCCTTGACCTCTGTGTTGATGGGTGGAATCTGAAATATAAAAATCAGCCAGAGATCGACAGTTACCCTTTGATTTAAGAGGTCAATTCTTTCTTACCTAATCTACTTTTTGGTGGGGAAGGGCAGCCATTTAAAATATCCTGAATCCAAATGTCTTACACGAAAACTATTAATGTCAACACGTACCCTTCTCAGGCTTGGATCCCTTGGACATTTTATTTCATTAGCATCTCATTATACAATTTCACAGTAAGGAAAAAATACTTTCTCTGAAGAAAATATATCTTAAAGCAACGACATGTTTCTTTTCTTTTTTTTTTTTTTAAGTGACAGCGACAGAATTACTTAAGTGCATTGGACACCTTGTTCTGTGGAGCCACACACAGGGACTTGATTCTACAGGCTGTCAACTCAAGAGCCCACCCTTTTGCAATAGGGTGCAGTGATCATATTAATAGTTGCAGTACCTGTGTAGTCCTGCCTGGCACATAGTGGGGGTTTGATAAATAGATGGGGATGAATGAGTGTTTTCTTCTTACACCATTTTTGTGCAAAATGATATTTATTTTTCATTTCTATTATGTGATCAAGCACACTAAGGTATGAAAATTATAAATAAACTGCCCAGAATTATAAAAATCAGTTACCAAAAAGGTAGCACCACCCCCCACCACCCCACTGCCAAATGATGTTAGATCCCAAGTTTTTCACTGGCATGTTGGAATGAATTGAAGGTGTCATCCCTCAGGTGTTAATGGCCTGTAGGGCGCAGTGAAGCCATGCTGTCTGTATTTTAAATACTCCTAAACCACATAATTGCAGTACCTAATTTTTAAAACTTCTGGATCAGAAACCTAGTTACGTGACTTCACATGGTTACAAAAATAGGTGTCAAAATAGCCCATCCATTGAGCAAGGACACTCATGGGCTTGTCCAGTTTCCATTCACATGTGATAGACAGGACACTTTGTCCTGCAAAGATATACTGTGAACCTTATTTATATTTATCTGGCAAACTAGTGAGACCAATCTTTAGACTTTACCAGGAACGGAATTGTCTAGCTAGGCAGGACTGAATTTGCAGTGACTGGCAGAGGCAAACTTACTCAAAATGCTGCATTATTCTGCAACAGTTCTGAAGTTAACTGTGGAAATGTTAACATGGCTTTGAATGATTCAAGTAATACACATCCTGATACTGAGCCTAAATAGAATCCCTCTCTACTTTTAGCACTAAAGGAAGCCTGGGCTGCATTCCTGTTTGTATAACCGTAGTCTCTCAAAGTACATTTCATTCTCCAACCCACTCACCCACCCTAGATGTGTAAATCTCCCAAATGATCCTATTATCCATCCCCACCACAGTTGTGAGCCATCTGTATAAGCCACCTTGTTATCTAAGCAACGGAATCACCACATAAGCAAATATTATTCCCCTACAAATCTTTTAGAAATTCTGTGTATTATTCTAGTGAACAGTAACTCCCATTCAGGATATACACACAAAGATACAAAATATTTCATATAAATTCAAAGAATTCATGGCCCTCTTGTTTACCAGCAAGGAATTTTAGGTAAAGATTTCCTGGCTCTTTGTAGGTATTTCATAGATTTTAAATCCTCCCACTCCCCTTGTTTTTGGCCCATATAAATACACGGCAACATCTATATATTTTTTTCCAAGTACAGCCCTCCTGTTCCAATACAATAGCCCTGATGCTTCAAAATTCAAAGGGGGGCTAAGGGTAAATATTATTTTATACTCTCAAAACATAGACTCAAGTCTACTAGAAAGCCTACGAACAATGATTTTATAAACATGAGGATGTCTTCAGCTACAGATGTCAACAGGCAGTTTCAGAACTGTTGCCAGCCCCCACTGCTGCACTGGGAAGTCTGTTCTCTGCTTGTTCCTGCAAAGTCAGCCTGCAGACACGTCTGCTTGGGCTGGGAGTGGACCCTGTTATTCTCAACTCACTGCTGCTTGTAAGCTCTGGGTCAGCAGGAGACCTTTCTCTTCAGCTTCAGCCCCAATCTCAGCTTTACTTCTTCCCCATCTTCATCTTCCTTCTAGTATCTGCTTGAGGAATTTTTAAGGGACTGCAGGGCAAGGCTACTGCCTAGCTGAGAACATCAGAAAACACCATGAGGGTGCCTAGTCAGGAATCACCGGTATCAGAAGGCACCCTTAGCAAACTGGAACTTTTAACTTCAAATAATAAGCCCTACTGTTCCACCTGGTTTTCTTTTTCTTTCTTTGTGTGTTTCATAGTGAAAACGGCTGTTTGCTGATACCTCAAAAGGATAGTGCTGCATACAGCTTATCAACCAGGGACAGTCAACGCTGTCAATACGAGTGGTTGAGTTGTGATCCTTTGTAAACAAATCAGAACATCCTTGTTACATTTTGGAAGGTTGGACGTTTTAGGTGACTGAAAAAAAAAATACGATAATGGGCAAACAGCTTTCAGAAATAAATTACTGCAGCTTAGGAAAGAAAAAAAAATGCCTGTTTTACTACTTCTTCATCCAGTATCAATAACATTATAAACTTAACCATGCTTTAAAAATAAAGGCATCATTACATTTTACCCCCTCTCTTCTTAACTTTATCTAGCAACTGTTTAATTAGACTTATCTAACAGCTAGATCTAAATTCAGAACTATGATCCGAAAGGCATGTATGTGATGATTGCTCATGCATCAATTGTAAAGTTAGAGAAAAGCATTTAATTAGCCCGTCAAAGATACAGGTTGGGTCAAGTACCTGGCTCTGGCTGAACATACACTTGATCCATTTCCTGGTAGAACAGTTACAGGTAGTTACGAGCCTCTTTAGTTTCCATTCTTCCCGACCACGCTGTGTGAAAGCAGTAGACAGTGGTAGCTGCAAGGCAGCTGATGGCACACGCCAGGTCTAAAGCTGTTGTTTCAGGCTTAGAAACTTCCCATTAAAACCCCGAGTTAAAGGAGCACCGTCTTTCTGTGTGAGGCATCATTAACAGCCAATACTGCTGCTTCTTTGAGGTGAGCCATGATTTCAGTTCTGCCTCAGCAACTCTTCAGAGGATTCTGCTTCAGCGAGTAGAGGCAGTATCCTAGCAGTGCGTCTGAAATCATCTTCAAGAAAGCATTAACATTCAAAAGGAGTACGGGGTGGGGGGGTGGGTAAACATTACAGGGCATTCCTATACCTTTTCAAAATCAAAGCCATAAATCTACCAGTGCTCTGTCCTCTTTATTGATTGTTGACACTATTCCTCTTTGGGAGTGTCAATTAGCACCTCGCAGCAACTCTTCATATTGATTATAGTTGATGACCTTCAGGCCAACTTAATTAATAGGAAGACTTCTGGGGAAGGGCATCAACTTAGCATTTGGGAGAGGAAGAAAAGGCTCATTTTCCTAAAGAAAGCTAAAGTGACCTTTCCAAAAAGCAGCATTTATGGGAAGGAAAGAACCATTTAAAAAGATCAAAATCATAGTTTCACCACCTGTCACCTGGTTGTAAATCAGCTGGGCAGTAGGTTGCCAGGTCCAGTGTCTCTCTCAGCAGCCTGCATAATTGTGGCATTGGCAAAGCCCCCACCCCACACAGGGCAGCTGAGACCACTTGATGAATAAAGAAGATTGATTTTTGTGAGAGAAAGTTGTTCTCATTCTACAGATTCTAGTTACCTGCTACAATGCTTAAATTACTTTCATTGGATAAATAAATTTGGAAAATATTTTAGGATAAAATTCTTCATTAAAAAAACACTTCTCTAAAAAGAATTCAGCCTAATGCTTAAGATGGAGCATCCTTGTTTTTTGGCAACTCACCACTTTCTTTGTTGAAGTGGCAGCACAGTTAGCGACAACACACCCACCCACCAAATGATGGGGTGCGTGATATTTAAAGCTGTCTCTGACTGTGCCTGTCAGCTATGCTGTCTCCTCAGCTCTTATGAGCAACCGGCCATTACCCAAAGGCTCTAGGAAACTGGAACCAAGCTCATTTTCTAAGAGGGAAACCCCATCTGCTCACAACAGACCACAATCCTGGATAGGATAGGCCTCGGACCCAAAAGGAACCTTTCAAATCAAATGCTAAATGTTGGAATCGAATGCTTGATGTTAGAGTCTAACCTCAAGAGAATATGCAGGTTCTTTCCCTGTTTGTTTTCCTAATTTTTAACTGAATTTTCTTTCCAGTTCATTTTACTTACCCTATTTTCAGACGCACACCGTAAGACAATGGGACACATGAAATCCAACTGAGCACGATCATCCTGTACTAACTGGCATCCCTCTTGCATTTAGTCAATGCTGGCGGAGGGAGCGCCTGTTTTGGCAGTGCCAACAGAGTGTGGTTGAGGAATCTTTCCGACCTCACCTTCCTTCCTATACTTATCATTCCATGCGGTGAGAAAATATCATAGTTAGGCATGAGCCTGGGTGACTGTAGCTTGCCCTGCCAAAGAGGCCTTCTCGGATATTCTTTTAGCCTACGGACTCGTAGAGGTAGAAGAGAACCTGAAAAGGCCTGGGGCTATCCTCTAGCTACTCTGCAGGCTGAAACCATCCCAGAGAGATGAGTGCCTGGCCTATTTTAAAAACTCTTCAGGGAAGTAGATTCCATAACTTCCTCTGATAAACTCTGTTTAAACAAACTCCTCTGCTGCTTACTTAGTCTAAATGGGTTGGCGCATTTCTTTTCATTCTGTCGTTGCTGCGAAAAGTCAGGCACTAACCACTCCAAAATTTTGTTAGAATGCCCTTTCCTTTCAGGGAGGCCGAACTAGATAAACCAAAGAGTATCTGATGAACATCTGGTGTTATGCTTGGAGCCAAATTTAAACCTCTCTTCTTAAAGATAATTATAATGGAAATTATTAAAATCAGCCTTTCCCCTTGGGCAGCTATATGATGTGATCATCATGAATTCTAAAACAATGAATAAGGGTTTACCAAAGTTCCATTTGAACATTTTATACTAGATGCTATTTCTTTCATCTTTAATAATCTTCATATCTCTTCTCTGAATTCTTAAAATTTCTGCTCTCTGGTGCAACTTTAAATAGGAAGCCTAGAATACTACAGCGAGCTGTACACAGCTCAGTACACATGGAATTGTGATGAAACAGGATGATTTTATGATGTATAAATGGCTATATATGCTGTGCTTCTACTTACCCATTCTGATCCAGGGCCACTCCTGGGTGTAATTTAGTCTTTCTCTTTAGTTACACAACATCATGAGTTAATATTAGTTAGAAATCTACTTTAAAAACTTCTTCTACATTTTTATTTCAAGCCTCACCTTTAATGTTCTTTAATTTGCAATTCTTTCCTAAATGTCCTATGATGCACTTTTCCATGAAGAAATAGATAATGAATCTGAAAAAAAGACTCTATAAGCCATCGGTCTTCATGCCAGTACAAGGCTGTATTATTATTATTACTGTGTTTCTGTCTAACTCTGCCTAATTCTCAGAATAAAATTGAACAAAAACCTATATAACCTTCAAAATATAAACATGGTTCTTATCAATAGACTCTTTGTAAAAATCTTTTCTTCCCTCCTTTGTGTATGTTCTTTCTTTCACTTTTCCAGGGATCATTCATTAGGCCTCAATGTCAGATACGTTCTGTGTTAGGTGTTGCAAAGAATATACAACACGAATACTAGGTCCTGGCTTCTGTTTGTTCAGGTTGTGCACTGAACAACTCTAGGAGATTCCTTGGTAAACAGGGCCCTGAGGAGCTCCACTTCTAGCGATGGTTGCTGAGCTTCTTGACAGACTGGCCCACTTCCACTAAATTCCAATTCCTAACCTTCCCAACCTCTCCCTTCATGGCTCACCCAGCAGACATCTGAACTGTGTCCTCACCTTTCTACAGGACCTGATTTCACAAAGTCACTAGTGGCTTCTGGTTGCCTCAAGCCAAAGAGTCCTTCTAGTGTTCATCTTCCTTGCTTTTCGGCAACAATGAACACAGCTGAACACTCACTGAAAGGAAGGTTCAGAAAAAGAACACATGGATTATAATGAGTGGCGGGAACGTATATCTCAGCCCTTAGGCCCCTCTCCCTTGGTGCCTTCTCTCTTCATTGCCTCTCTTTGGCACTCTGGGGTTCAGGCCAAATAAAATTCATGCAACTACCAGCAAATGGGAAATGAAGGTGGAAAGACAAGCAGGCTAGGATACATGTTAATAACCCCGCCACTTTTCAATTCATTTTTAAAAAGTGCTAGTCAGTTTATGTGTGTTATTTTTATTTCTGTCTTCTTGTTTTAAAAAAATAAATATATCAGGCAACATAAAGTTTTGCTTTAAAAAAAAAAAAGTCAAGAGTAGCTCTCTTTCTAAAATCTCTCTGGTTTGCCAGGTCTAAGTTTATTTATCCATTCAGCTGTCTTCACAGATCAGTGAACATTCAAAGCTTAAGGGAACAGTGGGAAAGGTTTAATGATATTCACACCAAGCCTATACATTGGGATCTATATTTAAGAGCTATTAAAAGCAAGCAGGTTAAAGTCCAACTGCAGATTGGCAGCCTCTTGGTTTGATCTTTTCTTGAATGCATTTCTGTATATATCACATCTGTGTTAATGCTAAATGCTCAATTAGTAGCTGAGACATCTAGAATAGAGAAGCGCTCAAAAAGAAGATGAGAATGCTGCAACGAAGTGGAAATATATGTGCAAGAAAAAAAACACTGACAGAATTTAATACTTGTGAGGATTATAGATTGCCCTATAAAATTTTTTTCATCCATAAGTAAGAACAATAAAGCATATAGCCAGGAGATGAATCATGCTGCCAATAAGCTGATCTCCAACCCTAAGAAGGAGCAGCTTCACAAAATACACAGCAGTAGTTCTATTTAGAAGCAATATGTGCAACATTTAAGTTATTAATTCTAATTACAATATAAAAGTATAAGGACATCACTATGGATTATTCACTGTTCAAAGGAAATACTTTGGCTTTAACAGCCTGGTGGGTAAATTTATTCTTTTACAGTGACTTCTACAATAATAACAATTTTCTTAATGGGTTTGAAATACTTAATGCCTTTAAAATGTCATACAAAGTGCCAATTAGAGTTTTATACAAATCATTCCTCTATATTTTTATGCTGTCATTTTGCAACTGTTCTTTCTCTGTTCAACAGCTACATTTTAGAAAGGAAACTACTGCATGGACAGTTTGAGGATTGAGCAGCTTAGAACATTAGGATAATTGAGAAAATGAAATAGAAGGTACCTGGGAATAACTGACCTGTTAGCCCGACTTTAATACCTAACACAGTTCTGGAACTGAAAATCTTTCCACCGATAAATCAATTTTGAAAACACCCAGAGGAGAAAAATATCATACAAAGCAGTTAAAAAATGCTTGTTTAAAAAAATCATGGAAACCC
Source organism: Nomascus leucogenys (assembly GCF_006542625.1). Lineage (NCBI taxonomy): Eukaryota > Metazoa > Chordata > Mammalia > Primates > Hylobatidae > Nomascus > Nomascus leucogenys. The sequence continues at coordinate 135,551,098 of NC_044382.1, read as the reverse complement.
GATTTCCATTTCTGATATTTATACTTGTAGAATGGTGGAAAGGAGTTTGAGGAAGTGGTAATAAACAGAAGTTGTGATATATGGGCATCGAATGCAAATTTCAGCCCCCTCGATGCTACATCTTATAGATGATGCACTTAAATGCTGCTTGCAAAAATATTTAACTTTACGGATATTTCAAAATTTCAGTGGGAACAATCAAGAGTTTCAGTTATGTAGTATATTATTAAAATAGGCAGATATTAAGGTTATCTCTATCTCTTCCAAACTTTGACAGGAGGCCTATCATCTATAATTTTGCCTGTAAATAATATATATTACATATTTATATATAGTAAGTATGTAAATATTATAAATCACCTGTATTTCTGTTATCGATAATATTAAATTACCTTATGAGCTTGTTAAGCATGCATATTTAGCCTGGAGGCAGTGAGGAGAGCAGTTAGGCCCGGGTAATTTAATTCAGTAAGGCCAAGAACCTGTATTTGGAATAAGAAACCTATGTGATTGATGATGTAGGGCATATGAAGTCCACACTTTGAAAAATTATAAAGTTAAATGATTTTTTCCCTTTTTTGATTATTTGGCCATAATAAGCAGTTTAACTGTGTGGGGAAAGAGCCTTTTGAATATCACAGACTTCCGTGAAAAACTGATTACATCCGTGGACCCGCCGTTAGAAAAATGTACATGCCCTGCATTAAGAACCTCTGCCTGGAATTCCCATTCAAAATACATACATCTTCTCTTCTTCCCTTCCTTTCTCCCTCTCCTTGTTTCCTTCCACTAAAGTGGTAGTAAAGAATGACTGGAATAAAGCCCATAGGAGGAAGATAACAGAATAGAACAAGAGGCAGAGACCCACTTGGTCTATTTCTGGGAGAGGGAAAGCTAATGGAGAAATGCTGAATGGAGACAGAGCTTAGAAAACATGCCCAGGCAGCTCCAGCTGAAGAGAGTGACTGCCCAGCTGGAAAGACTATGGTCAGGAAGGAGAAATGAGGCTAAATTAGGGACAGGTGGAAGCTCCATGGACAAATGAATGACCCATCACATTCCAAGGCTGTGGAGGCAGCCAGTGGGTCCGGAGTCCTGATATAGCTGCTGGGACAGGTGGTGGCAAGATTGAGCTAAATTACCAGTTATGATTGTAAGAACGTCATACAGAATGTCAGCACTGATAAAATAAGCAGGAATGATGTCAATATCTATTATTAAGAAAACAACAAGAGAATTTTAAAAAGCAACTGTTAAAATTCCTTCTCCCTGTGTTTAGACCTTCAAAATGAGGACAGTGCACAGGTTTGCTGCTTTTCATTATAAACCCTTTTATGCAATTTGATTGTTTAATCATGCACATATTGGCTAACTATGTGCAATTTACTTTGCAAAAATTATCAATATAGTCTGAGCAAACCATTAAAAAATAAAACCTCGCCCTTAACCAAGGCAACAAATCTCATATAATAGCATCTTAGGTACCAACACCAAATGAGTGGATGATTCTTTGAGGACAGGGGGCTTCTAGAACATTCAGAGTCTTCCCTCATTATGGTCTGCTTTGCATATAAGTAAAGCTAATCTTTCTTGGTTCTCCTCAAGCATATTATGTACACTTAAGATGTAATTTATTGTAATCACATGCAGTGCAATAAAATCTAAACTACTGCCCTGGTTTTTCCATAGCAGGCAGGCATGATCTGTTTTTATATGTGTTAGCTATTTATTCACTTATATAGCTAACTTCTATTTAATTATTTATTTTTTCATTTATTTATGTGTGTATGTATTTATACCCCATTACATTTCAGAAATGTTTGAAGAAAGCGATGTAGTAGATTACACGTCATTAGTTGTAGCAGAGTATCACGTTTATTATGTTTATTCTGTAATTATGTATTTATGTAAAAATCATGTAATTTTTTTCATTGGTAATCTAATAAAAGGCTGGATGTACTTGTTTTCAAATTTTCAAGAATAAAATCCTTTTAGAATGATTGCTTGGCTGACTCAGGGGGTGGAGCCAAGATGGCCAAATAGGAACAGCTCCGGTCTCCAGCTCCCAGCCTGAGCGACACAGAAGACAGGTGATTTCTGCATTTCTGCTTGAGGTACCAGTTTCATCTCACTAGGGAGTGCCAAACAGTGGGTGCAGGACAGTCAGTGAAGCGCACTGTGCGCGAGCCGAAGCAGGGCGAGGCATTGCCTCACTCGGGAAGCGCAAGGGGTCAGGGAGTTCCCTTTCCTAGTCAAAGAAAGGGGTAACAGACTGCACCTGGAATATCGGGTCAGTCCAACCCTAATACTGTGCTTTTCCAACGGGCCTGGAAAACGGCACACTAGGAGATTGTGTCCCGCACCTGGCTCGGAGGGTCCTGTGCCCACGGAGTCTCGCTGATTGCTAGCACAGCAGTCTGAGATCAAGCTGCAAGGCCGTAGCGAGGCTGGGGGAGGGGTGCCTGCCATTGCCCAGGCTTGCTTAGGTAAATAAAGCAGCCAGGAAGCTCGAACTGGGTGGAGCCCACCACAGCTCAAGGAGGCCTGCCTGCCTCTGTAGGCTCCACCTCTGGGGGCAGGGCACAGACAAACAAAAAGTCAGCAGGAACCTCTGCAGACTTAAATGTCCCTGTCTGACTGACAGCTTTGAAGAGAGTAGTGGTCTCCCAGCACACAGCTGGAGATCTGAGAATGGGCAGACTGCCTCCTAAAGTGGGTCCCTGACCCCCAAGCAGCCTAACTGGAAGGCACCCCCGAGTAGGGACAGACTGACACCTCACTCGGCTGGGTACTCCTCTGAGACAAAACTTCCAGAGGAACCATCAGACAGCTGAATTTGTGGTCTCACGAAAATCCACTGTTCTGCAGCCACCGCTGCTGACACCCAGCCAAACAGGGTCTGGAGTGGACCTCTAGTAAACTCCAACAGACCTGCAGCTGAGGGTCCTGTCTGGTAGAAGGAAAACTAACAAACAGAAAGGACATCCACATCAAAAACCCATCTGTACATCACCATCATCAAAGACAAAAAGTAGATAAAACCACAAAGATGGGGAAAAAACAGAGCAGAAAAACTGGAAACTCTAAAAAGCAGAGCACCTCTCCTCCTCCAAAGGAACGCAGTTCCTCACCAGCAACGGAACAAAGCTGGATGGAGGATGACTTTGACGAGTTGAGAGAAGAAGTCTTCAGACGATCAAACTACTCTGAGCTACGGGAGGAAATTCAAAAGAATAGCAAAGAAGTTAAAAACTTTGAAAAAAAATTAGGAGAATGGATAACTAGAATAACCAATGCAGAGAAGGGCTTAAAGGAGCTGATGGAGCTGAAAGCCAAGTTTCGAGAACTACGCGAAGATTGCAGAAGCCTCAGTAGCAGATGCGATCAACTGGAAGAAAGGGTAACGCTGATGGAAGATGAAATGAATGAAATGAAGCGAGAAGAGAAGTTTAGAGAAAAAAGAATAAAAAGAAATGAACAAAGCCTCCAAGAAATTTGGGACTATGTGAAAAGACCAAACCTACGTCTGATTGGTGTACCTGAAAATGATGGGGAGAATGGAACCAAGTTGGAAAACACTCTGCAAGATATTATCCAGGAGAACTTCCCCAATCTAGCAAGGCAGGCCAACATTCAGATTCAGGAAATACAGAGAACGCCACAAAGATACTCCTCGAGAAGAGCAACTCCAAGACACATAATTGTCAGATTCACCAAAGTTGAAATGAAGGAAAAAATGTTAAGGGCAGCCAGAGAGAAAGGTCGGGTTACCCACAAAGGGAAGCCCATCAGACTAACAGCTGATCTCTTGGCAGAAACTCTACAAGCCAGAAGAGAGTGGGGGCCGATATTCAACATTCTTAAAGAAAAGAATTTTCAACCCAGAATTTCATATCCAGCCAAACTAAGCTTCATAAGTGAAGGAGAAATAAAATACTTTACAGACAAGCAAACGCTGAGTGATTTTGTCACCACCAGGCCTGCCCTAAAAGAGCTCCTGAAGGAAGCACTAAACATGGAAAGGAACAACCGGTACTAGCCCCTGCAAAAACATGCCAAATTGTAAAGACCATTGAGGCTAGGAAGCAACTGCATCAACTAATGAGCAAAATAACCAACTAACATCATAATGACAGGATCAAATTCACACATAACAATATTAACGTTAAATGTAAATGGGCTAAATGCTCCAATTAAAAGACACAGACTGGCAAACTGGATAAGGAGTCAGGACCCATCAGTGTGCTGTATTCAGGAAACCCATCTCATGTGCAGAGACACACATAGACTCAAAATAAAGGGATGGAGGAAGATCTATCAAGCAAATGGAAAACAAAAAAAGGCAGGGGTTGCAATCCTAGTCTCTGATAAAATAGACTTTAAACCAACAAAGATCAAAAGAGACAAAGAAGGCCATTATATAATGGTAAAGGGATCAATTCAACAAGAAGAGCTAACTATCCTAAATATATATGCACCCAACACAGGAGCACCCAGATTCATAAAGCAAGTCCTGAGTGACCTACAAAGGGACTTAAACTCCTACACAATAATAATGGGAGATTTTAATACCCCACTGTCAACATTAGACAGATCAATGAGACAGAAAGTTAACAAGGATATCCAGGAATTGAATTCAGCTCTGCACAAAGTGGACCTAATAGACATCTACAGAACTCTCCACCCCAAATCAACAGAATATACATTTTTTTCAGCACCACACCACACCTATTCCAAAATTGACCACATAGTTGGAAGTAAAGCTCTCCTCAGCAAATGTAAAAGAACAGAAATTATAACAAACTGTCTCTCAGACCACAGTGCAATCAAACTAGAACTCAGAATTAAGAAACTCACTCAAAACCGCTCAACTACATGGAAACTGAACACCCTGCTCCTGAATGACTATTGGATACATAATGAAATGAAGGCAGAAATAAAGATGTTCTTTGAAACCAATGAGAACAAAGACACAACATACCAGAATCTCTGGGACACGTTCAAAGCAGTGTGTAGAGGGAAATTTATAGCACTAAATGCCCATAAGAGAAAGCAGGAAAGATCCAAAATTGACACCCTACCATCACAATTAAAAGAACCAGAAAAGCAAGAGCAAACACAGTCAAAAGCTAGCAGAAGGCTAGAAATAACTAAAATCAGAGCAGAACTGAAGGAAATAGAGACACAAAAAACCCTTCAAAAAATTAATGAATCCAGGAGCTGGTTTTTTGAAAAGATCAACAAAATTGATAGACCGCTAGCAAGACTAATAAAGAAGAAAAGAGAGAAGAATAAAATAGACACAATAAAAAATGAAAAGGGGGATATCACCACCAATCCCACAGAAATACAATCTACCATCAGAGAATACTACAAACACCTCTATGCAAATAAACTAGAAAATCTAGAAGAAATGGATAAATTCCTCGACAAATACACCCTCCCAAGACTAAATCAGGAAGAAGTTGGATCTCTGAATAGACCAATAACAGGCTCTGAAATTGTGGCAATAATCAATAGCTTACCAACCAAAAAGAGTCCAGGACCTGATGGATTCACAGCCGAATTCTACCAGAGGTACAAGGAGGAACTGGTACCATTCCTTCTGAAACTATTCCAATCGATAGAAAAAGAGGGAATCCTCCCTAACACACTTTATGAAGCCAGCATCGTCCTGATACCAAAGCCTGGCAGAGACATAACCAAAAAAGAGAATTTCAGACCAATATCCTTGATGAACATTGATGCAAAAATCCTCAATAAAATACTGGCAAACCGAATCCAGCAGCACATCAAAAAGCTTATCCACCATGATAAAGTGGTCTTCATCCCTGGGATGCAAGGCTGGTTCAACATAGGCAAATCAATAAATGTAATCCAGCATATAAACAGAACCAAAGACAAAAACCACATGATTATCTCAATAGATGCAGAAAAGGCCTTTGACAAAATTCAACAACCCTTCATGCTAAAAACTCTCAATAAATTAGGTATTGATGGGATGTATCTCAAAATAATAAGAGCTATCTACGACAAACCCACAGCCAATATCACACTGAATGGGCAAAAACTGGAAGCATTCCCTCTGAAAACTGGCACAAGACAGGGATGCCCTCTCTCACTGCTCCTATTCAGCATAGTGCTGGGAGTTCTGGCCAGAGCAATCAGGCAGGAGAAGGAAATAAAGGGTATTCAATTAGGAAAAGAGGAAGTCAAATTGTCCCTGTTTGCAGATGACATGATTGTATATCTAGAAAACCCCATTGTCTCAGCCCAAAATCTCCTTAAGCTGATTAGCAACTTCAGCAAAGTCTCAGGATACAAAATCAATGTACAAAAATCACAAGCTTCTTGTACACCAATCAACAAACAGAGAGCCAAATCATGAGTGAACTCCCATTCACAATTGCTTCAAAGAGAATCAAATACCTAGGAATCCAACTTACAAGGGATGTGAAGGACCTCTTCAAGGAGAACTACAAACCACTGCTCAATGAAATAAAAGAGGGTACAAACAAATGGAAGAACATTCCATGCTCATGGGTTGGAAGAATCAATATCGTGAAAATGGCCATACTGCCCAAGGTAATTTATAGATTCAATGCCATCCCCATCAAGCTACCAATGACTTTCTTCACAGAATTGGAAAAAACTACTTTAAAGTTCGTATGGAACCAAAAAAGAGCCCACATCACCAAGTCAATCCTAAGCCAAAAGAACAAAGCTGGAGGCATCACGCTACCTGACTTCAAACTATACTACAAGGCTACAGTAACCAAAACAGCATGGTACTGGTACCAAAACAGAGATATAGATCAATGGAACGGAACAGAGCCCTCAGAAATAATGCCGCATATCTACAACTACCTGATCTTTGACAAACCTGACAAAAACAAGCAATGGGAAAAGGATTCCCTATTTAATAAATGGTGCTGGGAAAACTGGCTAGCCATATGTAGAAAGCTGAAACTGGATCGCTTCCTTACACCTTCTACAAAAATTAATTCAAGATGGATTAAAGACTTAAATGTTAGACCTAAAACCATTAAAATCCTACAAGAAAACCTAGGCAATACCATTAAGGACATAGGCGTGGGCAAGGACTTCATGTCTAAAACACCAAAAGCAATAGCAACAAAAGCCAAAATTGACAAATGGGATCTAATTAAACCAAAGAGCTTCTGCACAGCAAAAGAAACTACCATCAGAGTGAACAGGCAACCTACAGAATGGGAGAACATTTTTGCAACCTATTCATCTGACAAAGGGCTAATATCCAGAATCTACAATGAACTCAAACAAATTTACAAGAAAAAAACAAACAACCCCATCAAAAAGTGGGCAAAGGACACGAACAGACACTTCTCAAAAGAAGACATTTATGCAGCCAAAAAACACATGAAGAAATGCTCATCATCACTGGCCATCAGAGAAATGCAAATCAAAACCACAGTGAGATACCATCTCACACCAGTTAGAATGGCCATCATTAAAAAAGCAGGAAACAACAGGTGCTGGAGAGGATGTGGAGAAATAGGAACACTTTTACACTGTTGGTGGGACTGTAAGCTAGTTCAACCATTGTGGAAGTCAGTGTGGCGATTCCTCAGGGATCTAGAACTAGAAATACCATTTGACCCAGCCATCCCATTACTGGGTATATACCCAAAGGACTATAAATCATGCTGCTATAAAGACACATGCACACGTATGTTTATTGCGGCACTATTCACAAAAGCAAAGACTTGGAACCAACCCAAATGTCCAACAACGATAGACTGGATTAAGAAAATGTGGCACATATACACCATGGAATACTATGCAGCCATAAAAAATGATGAGTTCATGTCCTTTGTAGGGACATGGATGAAACTGGAAAACATCATTCTCAGTAAACTATCGCAAGGACAAAAAACCAAACACTGCATGTTCTCACTCATAGTTGGGAATGGAACAATGAGAACTCATGGACACAGGAAGGGGAACATCACACTCCGGGGACTGTTGTGGGGTTGGGGGAGGGGGGAGGGACAGCATTAGGAGATATACCTAATGCTAAATGACGAGTTAATGGGTGCAGGAAATCAACATGGCACATGGATACATATGTAACAAACCTGCACATTGTGCACATGTACCCTAAAACCTAAAGTATAATAAAAAAAAAAAAAAGAGCCACTCAGAAACTCAAAAAAAAAAAAAAAAGAATGATTGTTTGGCTGAAACACTACACATATTTAATCTAAAAAAACTGTATCCCTTATTAATTTATTTTTGCAGCAACTGTACATAGACAAATGCAATAGCATATACTTCAATATGTTCGGTGTTTTTTACTAACACAAAGGTGAAAAAGCTGGCTGGTAAATTAATAGGAACTGGACACAATTCAGGAACAATTTTCAAAGAGCTTGTGAAAAAAGCAACTCTCTTCATTTGAAATGCTCAAGAATAACACTTTTAAAATAACCTGAGATAGAGCAGATATTAGCCAAGTCTTGCTTCCATTTTTTTTTTTTTTTTTTGTCATCCTCATGAGAATGTCCTTCTGCACTGCTTTTAGGAAGGGTCCTTGCTTTTGTTTGCAAGATTTTTCTTAATTCAAAAGTGGATGTTGGGTCAATTGAGAAAAATGAACATTAGGTATTGCCAGTATCTCTGAGATTCATGCTGCATATTATGAATATTATTGGGGATCGGATCAAATGCCAATATGATATTCAGTGAACTATGAATTACTAATGTGTAATCCAAGAAAAGTTGTTTGCAAATGGGAAAAGGATGAAGAAAAATCTCTCCATGATTGCCCACACATGCCCACTCTCCCAGGTCAAGTCAGGAAGGCAGACTGGGCCATTCATCATTAAATGGTCACCTTTTCCCTGGCCCTGCCTTCGAGAATTGGCCTCTATGCCCTGAGGTGAGCTCTCTCTCTGGCTTCTAGGGCTCTGTTTTGGTTTCCCTCCAGGGATGGAATCTACAACTTGTCTCTCTGTTTGGTATAGTTTCTTGCATCTCTTTTTTAACCTTCCTTATTCTGTAGTCCCATCACCCCGAAAACAATACATTTCTCCCAGGTGTTTCCCTTCAAGTATTATCCATTCAAAGACTATGCAGCTCAGGAAAGTAAATACAACAGAGTAGAACGTATTTTTGCAATTTCAGTCAACTCCTGTTTTTATGTCTTTCTGATATCTAACACTGAGAAAGCAATAGTAAAATAATATTAATATTAATATTAATACCACAATCACAATAAATCTCATCAACCTTGTACCTTTGGTATTCTTATAAACTGAATTCCTATAATGTCAAGAATTGGACCGTCTGATAAGTGATGCTGAGCATTTTTTCATATACCTATTAGCCATTCGTATATCTTCTTTTAAGAAATACCTGTTTAAATTTTTGCGCATTTTTAAATCAGACTGTTTGGTTTTTTTGCAACTGAGTTGCTTGAGCTTCTTACATATTCTGGTTATTAATCCCTTGTTTGATTGGTAGTTTGCAAATATTTTCTCTCTTTCTGTGGGTTGTCTCTTCATTTTGTTGATTGTATCCTTTGCTGTGCAGAAGCTTTTTAGCTTGGTGTAATCTCAGTTGTCTATTTTTCCTTTGATTGCCTGTGCTTTTGGGGCCTTATGCAAAAAAAAAAACTCTTAAGAATTTCGTCAATTTTTTTCCATGTTTTTAATCCATTTCGATTTGATTTTTGTGTGTGGTGAGGGGTAGAGGTCAAGTTTCATTCTTATGCATATAATTATCCAGTTTTACCGGCACCATATATTAAAAAGCCTATCCTTTCTCCATTGTATGTTCTTGGCACCTTTGTAGAAGATGAGTTGGTTGTAAATGTATGGATTTATATCTGGGTTCTCAATTCTGTTTCATTGGTCTATGAATCTCTTTTTATGCCAGTACCATGCTCTCTTGGTTACTACAGCTTTGTAGTAAATTTTTAAGTCAGATAGTGTGATACCCTTGTTCTTTTTGCTCAGGATTATTTTGGTTATTTGGATCTTCTCTGGTTCCATATAAGTTTTAGAATTATTTTTACTTTTTCTGTGAAGAATGTTATCGTTATTTTGATAGGGATGGAATTTAATCTATAAATTGCTTCATGTAGTATTGCCATTTTGACAATATTAATTCTTCTAATCCAGGATAATGTAATATCTTTCTGTTTTTTTGGTGTCCTCTCTTCTATTTCTTTCATCAGAGGTTTAACTTCTTTGGTTAGATTGATTCCTAGGTGTTTTATAATTTTTGTAGCTGTTGTAAATGGGGTTGTTTTCTTGATTTCTTTTTCAAATGATTTGCTATTGGCATATATAAATGCTACCGAGTTTTGTGTGTTGATTTTGTATCCTGCAACTTTATTGGATTTGTTTATCAATTCTAACAGTTCTTCTGGCAGAGTCTTTAGGTTTTTCTAAGTATAAGATCACGTTTTCTGTAAACAACGCTAATTTTACTTCTCCCTTTCCAACTTGGATGCCCTGTATTTCTCTCTTGCTTAATTGTTCTGGCTAAGACTTTCATTATTATATGGATTAATAGCAGTGAAAGTGGGCATCCTTGTCTTGTTTCAGTCTGGCAATAACAGATGCTGGCTAGGATGTGGAGAAAGGGGAACCCTCATACACTGTTCATGGGAATGTAAATTAGTACAGCCACATTGGAGAACAATATGGAGGTTCCTCAACAAACTAAAAATAGAACTATTGTGCAATCCAGCAATTCCACTGCTGGATATATATTTAAAAGAAAGGAAATCAATATATCAAAGAGATAATTGCATTTTGATGTTTATTGCAGTACTATTCAAAATAGCCAAAATATGGAGTCAACCTAAGTGCCCATCAACAGATGAATGGACAAAGAAAATACTGTATATATACACAGTGGAATATTATTGAACCATAAAAAAAGATGGAAATCCTATCATTTCCAGTAACTTGAAAGGAACTAGAACCCATTATGCTAAGTGAAATAAACCAAGCACAAAAAGTCAAATATCTCATGTTATCACTCATATGTGGGAGCTAAAAACATGTATCTCATCAAGATAGAAAGTAGATTGGTGGTTACCAGAGGCCAAGAAAGAGAGAGGGGAGGGAAGAAGGAAGAAAAAATATAAATGAATTTTTACCACTGAACAATATACCTAAAAATAGTAAGAGTGATAAGTTTTATGTATTTTACCTCAATAAAAAATGAATTTAGAAAAGAATTTGATCTTTTACAGGTTTTTATCTGGTGAAATGTGTGTGTGTGTGTGTGTGTGTGCCTGTGCATAATTCTTTTGACTTCCAGTTAGGCTGTAAGATATATGAGCATAAAGGAAGCTGAGTTTTCTATTAATTTATTTTTCACTTGAGTGATTATGATTTTAGGAGAGGTAACACATTTATCCACAGACTTCACCCTCTGTTACAAATCATTGTAAACAATCACAGCAATTGGATTTTTTTCCAGTTGTTTTCTCTTGCAACATTGTTGCTATACTTTGCCTGTCAGTAAAATAAGTGTAAACTGGCTTAACCATTAATTATTAGCTTCCAACTAGCAATCTTCATTTGTGTCAGACAAGATAGGCTAGATAATGCTATGATTTAAAAAAAATATTTTTCGGTGGCAAAAAATAACAAAAGTTTATTTTCTGAGATAGAGTCTCGCTCTTTCACCCAGGATGGAGTGCAGTGGCACAGTCTTGGCTCACTGCAACCTCCACCTCCGTGGTTCAAGCAATTCTCATGCCTAAGTCTCCCCAGTAGCTGGGATTATAGGTGTGTGCTGCCACACTCAGCTAATTTTTGTATTTTTGGTAGAAACGGGGTTTTACCATGTTGGCCAGGCTCATCTCGAACTCTCAGCCTCAGGTGATCTGCCCACCTTGGCTTCCCAAAGTACTGGGATTACAGGTGTGAGCCACCACACCTAGCCACAAAAGTTTATTTCCTGCTACTTGTTCATGAAAGATCATTCAGGGACTCTGCTCCTATGCCACCATCATCTTTATTCCAAGACCCAGATAGAGAGGTTAGATTCTACCAGATAAGGAGGTAGAGAGAAAAGAGGGCATGGCAAAGCATGTACTGGCTCTTAAGGACTCTATCAGTGGCTCAGATTGCATTGGACAAAGCAAATCTCATCACCACTTCTGGATTTAAAAGGCTAAGAAGTGTAATCTTTCCCTAGGAAGGAACATGGAATACTGTCAAGCAATGGCATAGTCTACAACTACGTTTAACTAGAGTGTTGCCCTTTACAGAATGACTCTTCATAGATTATGTCCCCAAGATAATCTTTCTTTAGCATAACTGTCCCCCATCTCAGCATACATGAACTTCATCCTACACCAACAATGTCTTCCAGTCTTCACTCCATTTCCACCTGCACTTGCTTGAACCTCCTGCTTCAGCCTCCTTGCCTTCTCTTTGCTTCTAGCCTCATGTTGGCTTATGGTGCCTTAGTTTACCTAGTTTCATTAGCCTCTGGTCTACTGCATCCTGTTTCGGATTACATCTTGTCTCCTTTCTAGCTCAGCACAATACAGCTGTCTATTTAGCATATTGCTCTTCTGATGCCACTCCAGAACTCTAGATCTTGCCTAATGGGCAAGGGCACAGTCTGACACTTCCAGATGCACTCCCATGTCCTGGCTCCATCCCTAATGGATCAGTTATTACAGCCAGTACCTCACAGGAGCCATACCATTGCAGGACACATAATATTATCATTGCAATTTTATAGCCACAGAGACAAGATGTGAGGAAGTTAAATTATTTACTCAAGAACACAAAGATAACATTGAAAACATTTTTGCCCACTTCTCGCTCCTCTGCAGTGTCTAAAAAAAAGAACAGGGGTGCATGTCCTCAGGACCTCCAGAGGCTGTGTCATGGAAAACAAATAAAAAGTGAAAGAACCATGGTGGGTCTCAATGCAACTCAAAGTTTGATAGGGGCCTCTGGAAGAGCAATGATATTCTTTTCTCAGTGAGTGGAGATGGTGGATGTGGACATTGAAAGAGACTGCCTCAGATTTGGAGTCTGAGAATTGTCTCTCTAGTCTGCAGAAATGTTCCAGTAGATGAATAGTAAGTGTGGCCTAGGTGAGTATGAAAGATGCGTAGCAGGGAGGGAGCTTGATCTCCATAATCAGGCAACTATTCTTTGGGTCTAAGATCCTTAGAGAAAACTTACTTAGGTGGCTCTTTTTCATTCTTCTGAACTACTTCAATATTCAAGAACAGATTGCTAATCAGAGACTGTTTTTGTCTGTCTTTTCTGTTTCTCGTGTGCCATCTTTTATTGTTTCATTGCTTTCTTCTGACCGGATAGTGCATCTGAAATCTTTCATCTAGCCACTCTGTTCTTCACCAACCCCTTTGCTGGACGCATGTAGAATCCAGACTTTTAAAAAGCAGCAACATTTCTAATGAGGTGTAAGTGTGAGACTACTGGGACCCCACAAGGTGTAAACATTAATGTTTCTGCGTCTTCATTCTCCTGTGAGGACAACACAAGCCTGGTACCTTCCTGAGAGCAGACAGAGAAAGCCCCTCACAAAAAACAATAGACGAACAAACCAACCAAAAAACCCAGACCTAAAATCAGTGTTCTCCAAAAAAATTAGCCTGTTCACATTCTTGCATGGATTTAAAGAGTTTTCAGGCTAACATGAGTCTCAAAGTGGCCACCGTGTAGCAAGAGCGCTAACTCTACAAGTGGGCAGCTGAGTCCTCTCGGTCCCTTGCTACCCACTCCCACCCCTTACACAGTTGAATTTTCTCTTGAGTTAAAATGTTGCATTACAGGTGGCTCCAAACTCAGCATAGCACTGGGACAGAGACTGGTTGGAGGTTAGGATAAATTGTCTCACTTACAAGTCCAAAAATCATTACCACTTGATTTAAAGGAGAAATTTTCATCAATATTTTCCATGTTTGTGTTTTCCATTATAAAATCATATCTCAGAACTGTACTCTAATTAGTGTGGAACCAAGAGACAACTCCACACTCCCTCTCAGTGATGTTGCACTGCAGGAGGCAACAACAAATAAGGCAATCAACGCTTTGCTACTTTAAGGATATTGAGTTCCTTTATTTTAGGAAGAATATTTCTGAATTTCGAGCTACATTACAACTAGAATGCAAACACGCTGCAATTTGCAAAAAATTTTATACAATTTTGGACATAAATCGTTCAAGGCAGTGCAATCTCCTACTGAGAAAAGGGGATTGAGAGTTGCTTGAAGACTCCTGGGCCCTTTGGTTGTGACCTATGGGAGGCAAAGTGGTGCAAGGATCCTAGAAATCTGCATTCTTACACTGGCCATGGGGCAAAGTTACCCTAAGCAAGTCAGCTCATGGGTCCCACTTTCTCCACTTGTTAAAATAAGTACACCCTAAATAGACTGAAAATTGTATGATTCCACCTGTAAGATGTCCACAGGAAAACATTATCACTCTCTTCCCGTGCATGGCTGAGTTATCCAAAATACTCAGCATGTCCTTCAGGATAACGGGAGCAAGTGCAAGCCCTTTAAGAACCCCACCTTTCCAGCAAAGAATAGATCACCAGCATGTCAAGAGGAACATCAGAAGGGAATTTTCATCCGAAAGATGCAACTGATTTCTTGCGTTCCCATGGACATTTTTTAGGAAAATATCTTGCAGTATTGCCTTACAGTCTACTTCTGTCAAAGACAGAAGGAAATGGGGGTATGTCTACATTCCTATTTGCCTCAAGTCTTCACCCGCAGAGTTAGAAGTCAGCTGTTGAAATCTGAGGGGTGAAGGCTCTGAAACATGGTGTGAATGGGAGAGGCGTATTTTCATTTTGCAGGAACTTCTACTCAGCTCTAATGTTTGTTTGGCACTCTCTGGAGAGTCAGGGTGGGGGTGGGAGGTAGAAGAGAGAATCACATCTGCTGTGAATGAAGCACAATATTAATTTTTATACACAATCCCACCATTTAAATTGAAAATATCAAATATCCAGAAATATTTTCTACATTCGAGTATCAAAATAGCTCAATGTTGTCTGTTGGCCAATCATAGGGAATTTTACTGTTACTCTAAAATACTTAAGCTTTCTTCTTACTGATAAATAATGGGAAAGAAAACTTCAATTCTACAAGCATGTTTTCATAAACCTACAAAGAGAACTAATTCAAATCCACCATGATTTGAGTAATTGGTACAATTCAAACGTAGTGGCTGGTGATAGCACTGGCTATTTTCCTTTCAAAGGTTGCTATTTACATAGTGAAAAATCTGATGCATTGCAAGCCGAAGCATATTCTGTGAGGACCTAAATAAAAAAATCACTTCATGGTGTAATTAGAAATTGTGAAGCCTTCATCATTGTTTCCGGTGGAGTTTCTTGTGATGCTTTGCTAGGTGAGTTTTTGCTACTAGGATTTCACCTTAAATGATTGACTAAGTACCTATGTATTCAAGCATCTTTACCATTTTGTATTTGGTCATATTCAACCATAATGTAATTTCAAAAGTACTTCTACTGTTAGCAATTGTCATTTGTGCTGGCCTGTCCAGTTTGCTGACACATCTCTTAATGATCTCCAGAAACCACTCATCCACTGAGGTCTATTCCTCAATCAGCGTGGCCGTGTCTCAGAATGACCCTCCCTGGAATACACAATCAGCAAAATCTTAATATAAATAACTCATAGGAGAAAGTTTGCTTAAAAAATTAAACAACTAGATTATAGACATATAAAAGAATGAGATTCTAATGGTAGCCTGAGAGTTCATAGTTAACAGCAACATAAGACATAAAGCAATTCAAATCATTGCATTGTTCTTCTCATCTTACCTGTACTCTTGTAGATGTAAAATGAGGATAATAATAGTTCCTACCTATCCCCAGAGTTGTAGAGATTAAGTACATTAAATTTATGTAAAAGAGCTTGAAACAGTTTCTGGTACATGCAAGTCTAGACTATCATATAGGCTATTATGTAAGACAAATATTACTTTTATCTTTTTTCTTTGGATTGTGTGGATTGCACACATCCTCCCATGATAAATTATAATTTTTTATTTCAGCATAGCTCCAGCAAATTTAAACACAAATATAATGTTAAAAACTATTCGCTATGCTCAAACTGGAACTGGAACACTGCACAAATATTGAGCTATCTTCTAGATCATGCGTGCTTGTTGTTGTTATTTTTTATTGGATTTTCATTTATATGCCAAACACCTTTAAGGTGCTTTACATGCTATGATTTATTTAATCCTCATAAATATATTCGATATTGCTTTTTATAACTTTGCAGCTAAAGAAACTTAGATAAAGACTGATTATATAACTTGTCCAATATCACACAGGTAGAAAATTATCAACAGAAGATTCAGATGGAGGCAGCTAGATTCTAGAGAACACTTGTTTAACCTCTATTATTTCTTGTTATGAACAGAAATTTCCTCATTTCAATTCCCGAGCTAACAGCTACTATTGTGCAACAATAAATAAGTCACTATTAAATTATTGTCAACTGTATGTCAGCAGAATTGCCCAAGTTTAGATTCTTCACACAGGCACAACTTTGTCTAGTGAGCCACATTTCACATATGTCCTAGATCCCTAGTTTAACGTCAGTGAGGAGCCTTATACTCTCCCAGAAGTCCAGTATGGATTAGGGCATGCAGCAGGCCTTCCATAAATATTTGGACCTATGTGATACTATTGGATTGTGAGCCCTCAGAATTCATTTGGAATGAGGTGATTTTTCTATTCTAATCGAGGATTCATTTTCCCTGCTGGTACCTCTCCCTATACCTTACATTTGGGCAAGTCTGTATTGAGTTAGCTGGAAAAGTGAAGAATCAGGATGATCATTCTTAAAAGCAAATTCTTTCTTCCCTTCTTTTTTTCTTTTTTTGAGACATTAGCCAGTAGACAGGACATTCAGAAGCTTTACAGAGAAGTAGATCATGGAAAATCCCCATCCAAAATTCTGTACTCCAGAGTCAGGCTCAGTGGCTCACACCTCTAATCCCAGCTCTTTGGGAGGCTGAGGTGGATGGACCACTTGAGGTCAGGAGTTTGAGACTAGCCTGGCCAACATGGTGAAACCCTGTCTCTACTGAAAATACAAAAATTAGCCAGGCATGAAGGCGTGCACCTGTAGTCCCAGCTACTTGGGAGGCTGAGGCAGAAGAATCACTGGAATCCGGGAGACAGAGGTTGCAGTGAGCCACTGCCCCCTAGCTTGGGCAAAAGAGTGAGTCTCTGTCTCAAAAATAAATAAATAAATAAATAAACAAACAAATAAATAAATAAATAAATAATAAAATTAAATTTAAAAAAAAACAAAATTCTGTACTCCCACCAAATGATGATCAGATCTCATGAATAGAAACAACATGCATTGGGATTAAGCATTGAAAGTCTCCTTAGCCTCACAGATAAGAACCCAAAATGACTAAGCAGGCAAAGGGGAAGACACTGAGAATTTGGGAGTGTTATGTGGAGGAATCTTAGGAAGCATTTCCTCCCTGCCCATCATTATTTTATATTTGAAAGGCAAGACGCAGACTCTTATTCAGCCAGAAATCTGCCAAGCCCCCACCAGGAACTGTAGAAAATGCTCCAATTCTATTAGCAATGCATATATGTTGATTGAAACTCAGTGGAAGATTTTAGGTATAAAGCAATCTTTTCCTCTTCTATGAATACCATTTTCTTTTTAAGCCTCATTCACTATGGGAAAAGCCATTTCCTTCTGACTCACTGTAATTGTGGAGTCACCTTAGCTTGCATTAGTTGTTATAATTAAATACTATTGATGGAAAAGAATTCCACAAGTATGAGATGTCTTCAAAATATTAAGCACTAATAATTGATTGTGGAAAATGTAACTGCAGTTAATTAGGGCAACCCTGTCTTCACATCGACATTTAAACTTTTACCGTTTTATATTCTAATTCAAGAGCCAGCAAATTTTTCCTGTAAAGCACTTTGCAGGCCAGTTGGTCTTGGTACTTACCACTTAACTCTGTTGCAGTATGAAAACAGCCATAGATTAGGCATGAACAAGTGAGTGTGACTGTGTTCCAATAAAAATTTATTTCTGGACCCTGAAATTTGTATTTCATTTAATTTTCCTGTGTCATAAAATATTATTCTTCTTTGTGATGTTTTCCTCCAACATTTAAAAACGTAAAACCATCCAGAGCTTATAGGCCATAGAAAAACAGATGATGACTCTATATATTCTTTGAGGACATCAATCATATTTTCCTCATCTAAATTAGTGATAATCAGATGCTTGAAATATCAGTAATTTATATGAACGCTAAGGGGTCACAGGAACTTGCAAACCAATACAAGGAAGGAGAAAGAATAGGGAAATAAATAACTGAAATGTCATATCCTTAAGGGTCAGTCGCTATACTGCACATACTATACAACCCTTAAGAGTTGTACTATACTACTTGTAAAAACATTTCTGGATAAGCTATTTGGAAACATTGCCTTTATTTTTTACTTTTAAAATTCAGGTCACAGTTGAACGTGGATTGCTCAGCAGTGCTTCAAGAGGCTGCTGGGGCTTTGCTGTGATTAGCATCAGAGCTGAAAAGACAGGATATAAGCCATGATTGTTAATGGAACTAACTGCTTCTCCTATTATCATTCTGCATGGAAAAGAGAGAGAAAATAAATCCAAATAGAAAGAAAAGATCTCATGCTTCTTTGTGGATTTTGATGCTAGCCCTAGTGTTAAGCTTTTTCAGAGTAATTCAAATAAAGCTACATCTTTCTGAACCTAGGAAAAACCTTGAGAAAAAGAGATTCCTTCAGAGTTGCAGGGTGCTGCTGGGCCCCAGTTGGACAACTTTAACCACACTGAACTCTACTGATAACTGTACTGAGTTTCTCTGGTGCCCAGGAGAGATATGGGCTCACTGCCAGTTCAGAAAGTTTCCTACTTGCTACTATCCTCATCACCATGGACACATCATTTCTAAATGGATAGTGAGATCCCTAGTAGAGCTCCAAGGTATAAAGCCAAATCATTTCACTTTGAGATTTACATACTTTAAAAAAATCACATCATTGGAACTAGAATTTATTAACACAGTGAGTGCTTAGCCACAAATCTCAACGTCCCCAAAACTTGGGCAATGCCAAAGAGATATAAACTCCATACTAGTTATGTCCCAGTAGAAAAAAATCTTAGAATCACCAGGTTGGAATAAATTTTGAGTATCATCCAACGTTCCCCAAAATGTATCAGAACAATGCTTAGCTCATTTCAGAGAGAGGAGTTTGTAAAAATTGTGTTGAGTTTTTACCTCCCTTTGCACTGGTGATTAACAAAAGCATAGAGGAAATGTGCTATAGGAAAGGCAAGAAATGGAGATGATCCATAAAAAGCCAATCAATGGAAAACTTGGTCCTGGAACTCTCCTCTAGTCTACAAATTGGAGTGAAAAATAAATGTAGAATGTTTGATATCATTCAAGAGCAGCTTTGCACCTGCGGCTTTTTGTTTGGCACAATATAAGCTCATTTCCTGCCCTCTCAACAAGGTGAGCTCTTCTTTCCCCTTCCCTAAGCCAAACCCTTCTATTTTCTCTCTGTAAACAGCTCCTCCAACAATACATCTACCCGAAAGATTTACTCATTAGCCCTGAAAAAACGTGGGGATTTCTCTTCAAATCCATCTGCTCTAAGTACGTATTCTTATTATTGCTAGTGTACTTACTACAGATATCTACCGAGTATGTACTCTATCTATCTATCTATCTATCTATCTATCTATCTATCTATCTATCTGATCTATAGATACAAGATATACACTATAGATATCTCCCAGAGTAGAGTGTATCCCCTTTAATGATATAACGTGAATACTTATTAATTCAACTTAACTGTTAAATGCATAACATGTCTACCAATATACAACTTTTATGTCTTAAATTGAAATTTAGTGTAGAGCAGGGCCTGAATTTAAGTTATTTTGTGCCTAAGACTTGTCCTTAGACATTGTCTTCAGGGCTGAGCCTTTGTATTGTCAGCTCACATGCTAACTTCTGAAAGAGCCTTTTGTATTGCCCTGCATCAAAACTTACCAACTTATGGCCTATTCCCCAGGATTCTTCTCTCAACTGCTAAGAAAGAGTTGTGATAAGTATGATGATGTTAATGGGCATTAGTGACAACATGTCACTTTCTCTGAAATACTGTACTTTAATCAGGATTATATTGAAGAAATTCAGAATGTGAGAAATGAATTTCTATCAGAGCTGAAATTTCAGGCCAAAGAGGGAGAAATTTTTCAACTTTGGAGCTTCATCAAGGCTCTCATATATAACCACCTAGGCATTCTTCTCCTCACCAAACCTAAATAGCCCAGTTCAGAGAAGTACTCAATACAGGTTGAGCACTGCTAATCTGAAAATCCAGAATCTAAATGGCTCCAAAATTCAAAAGTTTTTGAGTACTGACATGACACCATGAAAATTTTACACCTGTCCTCATGTGACAGGTCACAGTCAAAAGGCAGTTGCACAACACACAGCTTATTCAGTGTCCCCAAGGGAAAAATAAAATGACCTTCAGACTGTGTATAAAACATAAATGAATTTCGTGTTTAGATTTTGGTCCCATTCCCAAGACCATATTTGTATATGCAAATATTCCAAAATCTGAAAAAAAATCCCAAATTCTGGCCCCACACATTTTAGATAAGGGATGTGCAACCTGTATATAATAGCCTTGATAGTAATGACTATCCCATACAGATTGTAAATGAAAAATGTTCATGGCAAATAATATATGCATCAAAATTTTAAGGTTATGATTATCAAGGGCCTCCACGTAATAATTATACATGAGAAATCTCTGGTCTATATTTATATAATAATACTATATGTCTGAATTTCCTCAAGTTGGACATATGCTTGATCTATATACACGGATTTGTGAGCATAATTTGTCAATTTGTGAATTTTAACCCACTTATACTTCCAATATCAAAACTTAAATTTAAAATTTTTTCTTGTATCAACAGCTTACCATTAATAGGTCATTAGTTGCAAAAGTGCATTTCAATTGGCTCATACTACAACTAGTCTTAGTATACGTTTCTGCATGTGGTCTTTAATAAAGGCATAAACAAATGTTTCTTAAATATGTGCTCCAGCTGAAGACAAAACAATGGACAATGACCATATTAAGCAAAAGTAGTCAGCAAACTCATAAATCAGTGTTCAATCTATATTCCTCTGGTTAAAAGAGCAATTTTCAGGTTAAGCAAAGCCATTTTTCTTTATTACAGGTATAAATATTTCAGAGTATTAACTGAACTTTGATCCATTGTATTAAATTCCTCTAAGCATTCAAAATTTTAATGAAGGCAAAATACTTTTCATTAAATAAACAAATGATTCGCAGTAAAAATAGACATTTAAATGAATCCTAATTCATAAATGTATTTTGTTTTCCCTAGATGCAAGTAATAAGAATTCCTCTTTTTTTTGCCAGTGGCATAAACAGTATTTATGTAGATCTAAGCTTTAAGGAAATATTTAGAAATGTCTTCAGAAAAAGTGATATCATTACCAGGAGAATATTTCATAAATATATATCCACAATATTTTAAAGGGATGGTTCCTCACATTTTTAATTATATTCACTGACTTTTCTGATTAGAGAAGCTGTTTCTACTGGAATTCACTATTTATGGCTTACAATGTCTTCATTTATTTTTGCAGATTCATTTAGAAGGCAATTACTTTAGTAATCACTTTGTAGCTGAAAGTACTAAAACTGAAGGACTTATAAGTCTCTCTCTCTCTCTCTCTCTAAGTAAAGATACAAAACAATTTATTAGTTGCAGAGCAACTAAGAACATTGAGCCTTTCTGCACAATGATGCAATGCTGAAATCTGCCCAGGAACAAACTTTCACTTTGTGCCTAATTCTTGGGAGACTTTTTATTTTTATTTTTTTATTTTTTAATTTTAGTATATGTGCTGCCTAAGTGAGTACTTTTTTTTTTTTTTTAAGATGGAGTCTTCCTCTGTCACCAGGGCTGGAGTGCAGTGGCATGATCTCGGCTCACTGCAACCTCTGCCTCCCGGGTTCAAGCAATTCTCTTGACTCAGCCTCCCAAGTGGCTGGGACTATAGGCGCCCGTCACCACGCCCTGCTAATTTTTTGTATTTTTAGTAGAGATGGGATTTCTCCGTGTTAGCTAGGATGGTCTCGATCTCCTGACCTCGTGATCCGCCCGCCTTGGCCTCCCAAAGTGCTGAGATTACAGGCATGAGCCACTGCACCCGACCATTCTTAGGATACCTTTATCTGTTCAGGCGTGTTCTCTGTCAGTGGTTGCATTTGTGGATCAACAGACAAGTTCATGGATATCCAAAAGAAAAAGAGTGAAAGCTTTAACACAGCCACTTTCATTCCTAGGTCCCTCACCAGACTGAGGGGGCAGTGGCAGTGGGATAGGGGCATCCTTTATTCAGGCTCAGCTCACATTTTCCTGGGGTAAAGGAGCCCAGCCTCCTTACATACAATTCTGTCAGTTACTTCTTATAGAAGCCCTGTTAACTAGTTTGTATTATTACTCTCAATGTGCTATCAAGATTGAAGTGATTGGTTCACAAGATTGAAGTGATCATTAAACTACAAAATAGACTTTTTTTAGTAACAAATCAACTTTTAGATTTTTAAGATGGAGCTAGAAAAAGGCTCTTTTACATAGAGCACTGGTGATGTATATTTTCACATTAGGAAAGCAAAATTGTCATTTGGAAAACGACTTATGTTATTTCTAAAGTGTTTAGAATCCGACAGGATGGGAAGGGGAGATTCTCTGTCACCATAAGGCATCCTTGCAGGCCCACTGTCTCCCTGATTTTGATTTTTAAAAGGCCCATAGGGCAGAAAAGTGTTAATATTGTTCCCTTTCTCCCTTGTGTAAAATCTGAGAAGGAACCCTCAGAACCTGAGGTGTTGGACCACGGGATAGAGTGTGTCATCTCTTGACACTGGAACGCTGGGCTTAGACTAGAAGATGAGGCAACAGCTCCTCAGGGAATTTTCCACTGCAGCTGACTGCACACTGGCAATGTGCTTGAGTTATTCAGGGTTTTCTTGTCCTTTTGTTTCTCTTTCTTCATTGGCACTCACACTAAAGTACAGAAAATCACAAAGATGTACTCGTGTATGTGTACATTAATACTCAAGGAGCTGAGGTAAGCCTGAGGAGAGGTGGGTTCACAGGGGCAGAGGAGGGCCCAAAGCAATGCCATGTATGTTACTGCTTCTATCAGAACCACCTCTGACGGGAGTGGGTGCAGGTGTTCAGACATGCATGAGAAGTGGGAAGAGTATCACACTTCAGTTATGGATTTCAGGCACTGTGATTAGGATGTGAAAATAGTATTTGCAGAAATCTCACAAAAGGTTTTTCTAGACAAATTGTATTCCAAAAACATAGTTCACCTAAATATCTTTGATAAGAGTTAAAATGTTAGAATAGATATTATTAGTGGCTTTTGTGTGTGCGTGATATATGCACAGGCGTATATAATCTTACAAAATTTATAACATATTTAGAGATACAAAGAAAACAACATGAGTTCAAATAATAGAGATATAATGTGTATTGATATGCAAGTATATATATATGGCCTGATTATGTAAACCATCTTATCTTGAAATTGATAAGGACATTCATCTTCCCTACATAACTCACCCAAAATTTCCTTACTAAAGAGTAATCAGGAACTTGAAATCTCTTTAACCACCTGACTTCTTGAGTTTTTTTTTATTAGATTCACAATTTGTATTCCAAAATTTAGCATTTCATCAACCCGTTCTTTAAAATCCAGTCCCAGGGGGCACTGCTAACACCAGAGTCATGCAGTAAGCAGGGATGCTTTGCTGCCTGGGTATGCACACACAGACAGACACACACACACTCACACACACACAGAAACACATCTCACACACACAGACACACAGACACACACCCCACTCACACACACACCACAAACACAGACACACAGACACACACCCCACTCACACAGACACACAGCTCACACACACAGACACACACCACACTCAGACACACAGACACACACCCAACTCACCCACACAGACACACACCCCACTCACACAGACACACACCCCACTCACACATACAGACACACAGACACACACCCCACTCACACAGACACACACCGCACTCACACACACACCCCACTCAGACACACACCCCACTCACACAGACACACACCCCACTCACACAGACACACACCTCACTCACAGAGACACACACCCCACTCACACAGACACACACCGCACTCACACAGACACACACCGCACTCACAGAGACACACACCCCACTCACACAGACACACACCGCACTCACACAGACACACACACCACTCACAGAGACACACACCCCACTCACACAGACACACACCCCACTCACACAGACACAGACCCCACTCACACAGACACACAGACACACACGCCACTCAGAGAAATGCTCCTGTGCCTTTCCGCATCGGGACTGAGTGTACGTGCTCTTCTCAGTCCCACCACTGAACACTGCTCAACCCTGGGGGAGAAGGAGAAGACAGAGACAAAGAAAAACCCTAGGTTTTACTGAGAATGTACCCAAAACAGACTGAAGATAAATCTATAAGTAACACAGATTACTTAGAAGTAAATAGGTAATTTTCTATTAGGCAGAATGGAAACAGAAGCCATTCTATTCCAAGTTCAGAAGTGAAAAATTTTTTAAGTTGTGTTTACTTTGCACACCTCAGGTTTATGACTACTCGTGACATAACTAACCATGTGATTTTTTAAAATTTCTTTTACAATATAAGACTCAAAACTAATATTCAGGAACTCTGGGAATACAAAATGATGTTAAAATTACTGAGTTGCACATAAAGGAGGAGTTTTGTTGAGTGAATGTAAAGCAGGCTGCTTTAACTTAATTAATAACTCTTACGCCTAAATAATTTAATTAATAACTCTACTCCTTTAAAACCAAAGTGAGATATATATTTTAATTCACATGCTTGTAAAGCTCCTGTCTGATAGCTGTTGGCATCATAATAGTCTTGTCCACATTGTTTATTTTCAAGTAAATAAAGGTTTTGGGGATACGTTTTCTAGACAAACCAAATAGATGATACAGAATCATCCATGACAAATGTTTTCTTCAGGATAAACCATAAAAGATATCAGCTAAGAAATGTATCTTTTAAATCTCATATTAGGATTTGGGACATGAAAATAAAATGGGAATTACTCTGACATAGGGAAAATGCAAGTTCTCCACAAAAGCAATCAATTCAGATAAAATGTAACTGAAATATTTCTGATCTTTCTCAGTCATCTGAAAATAAATATGAAACAACTTTCTAATAAAGCAAAAATTGCCTTTGAACTTCATTAGTAACTTTTATAAACATAAGTAAATTATTTTCATTGCAATAATTTCCATTAGTTATCATTATTTTATTCATCTAATCCCAATACAAAAACAAAAACTAAGAACAGAATACTTTAATATATTGAAAAGACTAAATTTGGCAGTAAGGTTTAAATTGTCTTGAGAGCATGTATTAATATTAACTGAGAAGAAAATATACCCACTTCTGATGGGATGAAGGCGTGTTCCACTCACTGAGAGTCAGTGCCCCTGATGGGGCTACCACTTGTCCTCCTGACATGCTAGCACAGGAAGAAATAACAATATCTTGTCTATGATATTCTCAAAGAGATTAATCAATACTAATGTCATTCCAGATACTTACATATTCTAAACAACTGCCCTCAGTTAAACTAAGTCGCATTAATTTATATTTTAAAAATCTAAAACAA
This sequence comes from Nomascus leucogenys, assembly GCF_006542625.1. Lineage (NCBI taxonomy): Eukaryota > Metazoa > Chordata > Mammalia > Primates > Hylobatidae > Nomascus > Nomascus leucogenys. The sequence continues at coordinate 135,525,196 of NC_044382.1, read as the reverse complement.
TCTAATAACTGCATATTTCTATGACAATATTGCTAGATTCTAGGTCTTAAGAAGATTTACATATGTAGGGGCATGCTCTTAAAGCAGCCCATGTGAGGAATGGCTCCATCAGGCAATCTCCAGGGATCAAACAGAGAATCACAAATTCATATAGAAATCGCTTAGTTGCTGATGTGAAAACAAAAATTCTGTGTTCTTCAACACAGTTCTCTTATACAAGAGCAAGGGATTTCTTCAAGGAAAACCAAGCAACAGATCTTGTCTTATATCATAGGAAGCCTATTTTGCCCACTAGGGAAAGCTGAGCAGACCTTGTCTCTACATAACAAGGACCCTGTTCTTGCCCACTACTCCATCTGGGGTGGGGGACCCCAGCCTTCCAGATATCCTGCTGAGAGTGCCCATTTCCATGATGCATAATTATTGTGACCTCTTAAAAAAAGTAGTGACCAACTCATTGCCAGAAGGATACCCAAATCTCAGTAATACAAAATAGAGAAATAGAAATACAGAAACCATACTTTAAATATCTCATCATTCATTCTCAGTCATACACCATTATATGGATTTCATCAATAAATGCAGTGGTTTCTTTGACTTCTACTATACCTGTCTCTTCACTATGAGGCAAATGCTGGCAAGAGAGAAAGGACCCTGCGCTGTCCTTGGCTGCAAATTTTCCAGCTAACACTGTGCACAATCTGCCCTTTATGGTTGCAGCAGAGCAGTCTTATTGAAATCCCTCCTTGTTATTATCCTAGGGGTTTTCTTTTTCCTCTCTTCTGTGTTTGACTTCCTGTTTCCTGTGTTCCGTGTTTTTCTCCTTCTTGATTTGTTCTCTCAGTTTCAGTGGATCACATCTTCCACTAGTGCTCTGGAAAAGAATGCCTTACATGTTTGATAACAGTATCTGTGTTCTATCCTCCCATTTGGTTGATCTTTTACCTCTATATTGAATTCTACATAGGAAATAATATTATTCCTGAACTTTAAAGGAATTCTCAATTCCACTAGCTTGCAGAGTTCATTTGATTTTTAGTGCTTTGTATGTGACTTGATTTTCCATCTGGAAGCTTTGAGAATCTTCCCTTTGTATGCAGTTTTGAAATTTCACAATGATGTGCCATAGATAGTCCTATTTCCATTCATTGTCGAGGCCTCCTGTGGACCCTTTCAATCTGGAAATTCAGGACCTTTACTCTTGGGAAAATGCCTTCAATTATCTTCTTGATGATTTCCTATCTTCAATTTTCTGTGTTCTTGCTCTTTTTGAACTTCTATTATTACATATTAGATTTTCTATACTGTTTTCTAAATTTCTTATCTCCTTAGACCTGTTTTCTGTCTTTTTCTTCTATTTTCTTCTTTTTTGTTTTCTGAATGCCTTTTTTTCTTAGCATCTTGTTCTCAGTTCAGGGATGAGGTATCTTCCAAAACTCCCTGGGATATTCATAATAGGTGTTGGAAGATTTCTTCTTTGTCAGTGGCTTTTATTTTCTTGCCAAGTTGTTTTTTTCCTGCCTGTTCTGGTTTTTATCTTCCATCTTGGGGTCTTCCCTGATTAGAAACTCTAAATATGTATATTTGGAGGCTGGTTGACTTTAAGCTTCACTATAATGTCATCTGGATATCCCATTTACTAGAAAATTGTGATGTCAGTGACTTTATGTCTTTTTTCTTAGGCTGTTCAGACTCTTCAAAGTAGAATCTTCCTGTCTTCTACATGAGTGGTAGAAGCCTACTGGAGTATCTAAGGCCTCAGGAATCAATACGCATGAATTCACCTAAGCCTGTTGTTTGTTGTCAGTATGGTTAGAATATCTTTCATCTGGGGTCGGGTGATCTCAACTCTCATCACTGCCCCTTCCCTGGCCTCCTCATTGTGTTTTGGAATACATTTGAAAAGTGCTGCCTGAAAGTATTAAGTACGAATGGCTCACTTCTATCTCAGTGGCCAGATATAATCATTGACTTGTTAACTGCTCAGATATGATGGAAGGACATATATTATTTCTGCTACATGGAGATGGAAAAGCTGAATCTCATCCATGGCAGAGAGTCTTCTAAGCAGTAAGCTCCCTTATTTACCTGGGAACCCTGATGATCAACTTATTGCTCAATGAGTTGCCCTTTTCAGGTTCCAATATCCAGGTAGTAGAGTCAGCAAACTGAAATTAAGTCAGTGCTTGTAAACAGTAACAATTTAAGATTCATGGCAAATATTTAAGGTACCTTACAACCTAAACTTTTACTTCCTTTTAGTATTGTTAATTAAAAATAGCCCTCTTTTTCTTAAATAAATTAGCTAAGGGAGACAGGATGAAATATACATGCTGGTGATAGTCATTAGGAATTCTCATAAGCTCTTATCCTTGAGTCATTTATGCACTAATTTTTCACAGCAAACAAATGCTCATTTTCCATATGACTTGCCTTATTTTCCATATTTTCATATACTATGCCTTTTCTTTTCTATTTGTCATTTTCTATTAGTGTTCTTTATTTTTCTTTATTTGCTGCTTCTCCAACTCATTTTCCACAAGCTTCTTTTTCCTGTTTGCTCAGTAAATTCAAGATCAGTAACATTTCTCACCAACTGAGCTTTACAATCACCAGTATATCAACCAATAAATGATTTTTAAAGTATACTGTGTATGTGTGATGGAAGAATGAACAAGCCCAGGAGATAAAGCATGAGAAATATAGAAGCTACCTTCATGAATATTCTATGGTTGCAAGATTTTTCCATGCAAAACAGTTACATCAAATGTACATAAAATGTAACATAAAAATGCAGAAGATGTGTCCTTGGTTAAATTTCCTCCAGCTGGTGCTTTACCCTGACACTGACATTGTTAGGGGTGATTAGCATTCCACAACATCCAAGTTCACAGTGTCAGTGGGTTGTCTGTGAGCTTGTCTGGATGAATAGAAAGTCATTGTAATCCTGTTAATATCATTAACAAAAAAATAACATGCTGGCAAGATTTGGGTTTGAACTTCTGTCTTTTATCTGCCAAATTTCCATTTTAAATTTAATCAGAACAGACATACTTCTAATGCTGAAAGCAGCTCATTAATAGCTGACGTTTATTAAACATTCACTACAAGCCATGCGATGTACAAAGAACATGCATTATCATACTTCATCCTTTCAAATCCCTGTGAGGTACTTGTGATTACTCTGCATATTTTACAAATGAGGAAACCAGGTCTCAGATTAATAATGTGCCCAAGGTCACATAGCTGGGAGATTGTAGAATCTAGGCTTCACAGCTCCAGTTTCTATGCTCTTAAATATGATGCTTCAGTGTTCCCAGTATTGGATAGAATACCCTCGTGAAACGAAAATAAAATCCCAAACTCTCCAAGCAATTGAACAAACCCCCTTGGCCAAGGAGACCCCAGAAAAACTTACAACTAAGTTTCCTAGGCATTAAGGGATGGGAGGTTGGTCAAGCCTCGTTGCACACCCCCTTCCTTGATAACTACCATTAGACTTTTTTCCCTCAAAGTTAAACAGAAAGCAGCCCTAGAAAACAAAGAATGGAAGACTCGCTCCTCCTCTAAGTTCAACCAGCCACCTGGCACTGCTACTGAACTCCTTTCTCCTTTCATGGTCTGGACACAGCCACTGACCAGCATTCGTTTCTGATAAGGGACCACCAACCACAGACTGGTTCTGGCCAACCCACAGAGGCCACTCACAGGGCACATCTGTGCCCTCTATTTCACTTTTTGATGTATAGAGCCTAATTTTACTACATTTTAATGTTGTCTCCACCCGAAAGTGAACACGGAACATATGTAACATACATGTTTGTTTACTATGCATGTGCAACAATCTTCTCACGTGTACTCCTGGCCCCTCCTATAGCCTGTTAAATATCTATGTCTAGCTGATCTGCCAAGCATAACATTTCTGTGACACTTTCTCTCCCTCAAAGTGACTGCTTTTGGTTTCTGCCAGAAGATATGCCTGTCAGGCTGCAGGTTGCAACCCTTTATATGAAATAAAGTTCTCTCTTTCAAATTTATAGATTTCATGATTTCAAGTTGATATACTTTAAAATATGAATCCATTAGAAACTCAAGATAATAGTTATCTGAGTTTCTCAATGTTGTTTTATTAAGAAAAGATTAATAGAAGAAATAAGTCATCCAACAGTATAAATCTCAAAGCATTATTCACATCACAAAACGTTGTAAGCATTAGAATCACTGCTTAATTGAGAATTCGTTAACTATTCATTGTTGCATAACAAGTTACCCCAAAACTTGGTCACTTAAAACAATACTAATCTTTTTCCTTCACAGTTTCTGTGAATCAGGTAGAAATGCTTTCACTGGATAGTCATGGCTCTGGGTCTCTAATGAGTTGCTCACCAATGTCAGTCAGGATTATAGTTGTCTGAAGCTTAACCGGAACTGGAGGATCTGCTTCAAGATAGCTCAGCCGCATGGTAGCAATGTGGGTGGCAGTGGCAGCTGTTGTCAGGAGGCCTCAGTTTCTCTCTATATGGGCCTCTCCACAAAGCTGCTTGAGCATCCTCAAAGCATGGCTTCCCCACAAAGTGAGCAACCAAAAGACCAAGGTGGAAGCTGCAATGTCTTCCATGATCTATTTTCAGATGTCATGTGCTGTCACTTCTATCATAATCTCTTGGTCATAGAAGTTGTCTGTGACTCATTGTAGGTGAAGAATCCACAAGAGAGTGAAGACCAGCAGGCAAGAATCACTGGGGGCCGATCTTGAAGATGGCTACACAAAGGAAAAAAAACTTTTTGTTTGATGAATACTTGTAAAGCCACAGTGTGTGGGAGGTGAGGCCCCCAAGGTGTTTTCTGGGTCATCCTAGTCAGTGCTGGAGCGGCTTTCCAAGGGAGTGGGAGTCTACTGTTTATAGGCCTCTGGTTTCACACAGTAGAATATGCTAACTGAACATGAGAGCAATATTACTTCAGAAAATAGAGAGCAATGAAGGTAAAAGAAACCAAAAATATTTTTCTCCAAAATATACTTCTTTGACATATTTTGAAATGGCTATTCAGAGGGCCTCACATAGGAATACACCCTTGCAAATCCTTTTGCGGAGGAGATTTGCATCTGTAGGAAAATCCGGACTGGTGAAATAAATAGCCAGGCTTTCTCTGGGTCCCACAACTTGTCCTGATCTAGGAAGGGTTGGCTCACCGGAGAAGGAGACTAAGAGTCTGACACCTTTGGGGGTCTCACAGAACCTTCTTATTTCTGAGACCTGCCACCTGTGAGGTTTCACCTGCATAACAGCAGCACCTTTGCAAGCCAGGCCTATCCTCTCTCTTTCTCCCACAAACAGTCTTGCCAGGCTCCAAGCCCCCATTCTTTCTTTAACCTCAGGATGGTATAAAACTTTACCCATCTTTGAGCTTTCATATTTTATTTGACTCCCAAGCACACGTGCGCACATTAATAAATTTTGTATGCCTTTTCTCCTATTTGTCAATTGATTTTCAGAGAACTTTCAGAAGGTGAAGGGGAAGTTTTCTCTTTGCCCCTATAAGGAGGAGGGGAGAAAACGAGTAGAAAGATGAGGCAGCCAGGGAGAAAATTTTGGCAAAGTTCTGAAACATTTAATGAGGAATTTTATTTCATTAAGTTTGTGTGTGTGTATGTGTGTGTGTGTGTGGTGGGTGATATGGTTTGGCTATGCCCTCCCCCCGCCGCCACAAATCTCATCTTGAATTGTAGCTCCCATAATTCTCACATGCTGTGGGAGGGGCCTGGTGGGAGATAAATGAATCATGGGGGTGTTTTCCCCTATACTGTTCTCATGGTAGTGAATAAGTCTCACGAGACATGATGGTTTTAGAAGGGGTTTCCTCTTTTGCTTGGCTCTCATTCTCTCTTGACTGCCACCATGTAAGACATGCCTTTTGCCTTCCACCGTGATTGTGAGCCCTCCCCAGCCATGTGGAACTGTGAGTCCATTAAATCTCTTTTTCTTTATAAATTACTCAGTCTAGGGTATGTCTCGATCAGCCGCGTGAAAACAGACTAATGCAGTGGGCAATGCCAACTCATTTCTGTGTATTCTTACTAAGTTTTTGCTAACACCTACGATAATTGTAAAGTACTGTGGAGCTGCATTTGTTCTTTGATATGCAAGAAATGCTGGATTATGGTTCAAAGTGAGCATAGACTGAAAAGGGACAGTCCACTAAGACCCCATCACATCTAGGGAATACAACTCTATCATTGTCCTGTCAAAGCTGGACAGAGTGCCTCTCTCTGGAGAAACTATCTCACAATTTATTTTAAAACAATGACGTATTCGTTGTTTTCACAGTGTAATGAAGGATACTTTAAGGAAGCATTAAGGGAAAAAAAGTCAGGTCAATGGGATACTTGAATGGCTGATTTTGAAGGCCACAGAATCTCTCTCATTGGAACTTTCTAGCAATTAGCTAGAAAAAAAAAAGATACAAACAAGTGTTCATTCTTGCATTACCCCACCCCCCATTATCAACTCTCTTCATTAAAACTATAATTTGAATTTACTTTGTACTTTGAGAAGAGCTGAATCAGGTCACCTTGAAATTTCTGTCAGCTATACATTCTTATACTTTTCTAGGTAATAATTGATGGAGAAATGCCTAAAACAGCATGCAGAAACATGTTGTGAATATAATAAAAAATTTTCTTTCTGGGCGTGACATATGCAATTTTAAATTCCCATATGTAGATGTTGACTAGAACCAGAGGCTTTTCTTCTATTACTGTCTCTCTTGTTTCATGTTTCCTTATGGTGTATGTTTTACATCACATTTAGAAAAGATTTTCAAGTTTTTCATGAAGTTTTTGTCCTTTAAAAATAAGAATGTCCTTTTTCTGAGATTGTGCGTTTACCATGCTCAATTGTTTCCTTATGTTTGAAAACCACAGGTGAAGTCTGAGACCCCATCACGGCAGTCTTGACAATGAATTTGTCTGGAATTCCCTGGTGTATTTACCTCCAAATGCCTATAGATTCTTGGTGTTTTAGATTGCTTTTGCATCTTTTAACTATCAAACCATTCATTACAAATTAAGATTACCAACATGACTCTGCAGCATAATATATTCGTGTTACAAAAATTGTCTCCTGGGCCGGGCGCAGTGGCTCACACCTGTAATCCTAGCACTTTGGGAGGCTGAGGTGGGCAGACCTCTTGAGCCCAGGAATTCAAGACCAGCCTGGGCAACCTGGTGAAACACCAACTCTACAAAAGTAATTGTGTGTTCCTGTAGCTCCAGCTACTTTGGAGGCTGAGAGGGATCACCTGAGCCCAGGAAGGGCAAGGCTGCAGTGAGCTGTGATTGTGCCACTCCACTCCAGCCTGGGCAACAGAGAAAGAAAAAATAATAAAAAATTTAAAAATAATAATAAAATTGTCTTCTGAAATAGATTTGAAAAAAGAAAAAAGGCCTTAAGTTTAATAGAAAGTATAGCTTCAAGTTTTATTCATGGTATAGGCCCTCTTCCTGCCTTCCTATATTTTCATCTAAGACCCTTTACCAGGGAAAAGAAAAAAATATTGTTGAATAAAGTCACTTAAAAGGTTTTGCCACCAGAGGATTTCAGAATCAGAATGAAATTTACAGTGAATTCTCCATGCACAAAGAACTGATTTCTCAGTTACTCAAACAAAATTCTCCCTTTTGATAAGCACCTATTGGCCAATTCCTCCACCTATTTGTATCTTACAAAGAAATTATGAGAAAGAAAATAAAAATAAATATCTAACAAGAAAAAAAATCTGCTATTTGGGAAAGAAAGATTAAATTTTTTATTAGTAAAATTGTTGCTAAGGGATAAGTTTGCCAGATAAAAAACAGAATATTCTGTTAAATTTGAATTTCAGATACATAATGAATACTTTTTTAACGTAAGTATGTCCCAAATATTTTACTGAGTGTGCTATATATTCACTTGCTAAATCTGGTAACCCTGCTAAGGAGTTTTGAGAATCCTTCATTTTCCTCCTCCTAGTTCTAATGATCATGAAGTTACCTAAAGAAGAGTTAGGACAGCATATTGCTCTGGAGGATGACATGTTTGGCAGAGAGATAAAATGTCTGTTTTCTAACATTTAATATGGCTAGAAAGAAATGGCCAAGTAAATAGTACCAGGAATGATTTGTTAGCATGTGGGCAATCTCACACAAAGCCTGATAACAATTTTAAAAACTGGGAGCTCTGACTTGCAGCAAAGCCCTGACCCTGCTGCTCCTAGCTCAGTAACTGCAGACATGAAATTTCATTGAAATCGCAGTTTTGTCATCTGGAAATGGGTATCTTCATACTTACAATGCATATTAGTCATGAAGATAAATTGAAACACTTGGCAAGTGGCAGTCACCCACTAAATGTAGACTTGCCTTCTTTCTCTTAGAAATAGATGGAAGAGGCTGAGACTCCAAGACGCTGAAGGAAAAAATGCTACTTGCTATCAAACTCTTTAAATTACCTGGCCTGCTCTAAGTTATAGGGATGGGAAGGGACAACTTGTTTGAAAGGTCAACCTGTTTTAAAAACAAGGTAACTGTGGAAGGGCTAATCACAACAGAGCCATGGTGAGTTGTATTTAAACTATGGTTTTCTTCTGTTTTTGTTTTTGCGTGTTTTCAGAACGTGACAGTCACCATCCTCACTGACCAAGAGCAGCCATAATCAGGCGAATTAAAAACATCTGGAGACAGAAGTTTCTCCCTCAAAACACAGTGATGAGGACAAGGAGCACAGCAAGGCCTTACAAGTCAGGGCCTCAGAAGAGGGCGACTCAGGCCAGGGGAATCCAGGCACCTCCCAGAACCATTTTGTTTGGGGAATGCCGTGCATAAATAGAGCAATGAGCCCATAACACTGGCTGCTGTGTTTTATTGGTGGCATTTTAAAATAATCAGTGTCTACAAAGAATCTCAGAAGGCTACAGAGGCCCAGGCTACTTTTGTTTATTGAAAAGGAAGAAATGCCAAAACAGAAATGAAGTGTTAGGTAAACATTTTAAATGTTCAGTCCTGACTATGTACCTCTGCAAATACTTGGATATGCAATTTGGAGGTAATATTAGTGAAAGGAAGCTTTTGGCCACAGCAGAGAAGAGGGCTGTAGTCCGTTCTCACACTGCTATAAAGATACTACTTGAGACTAGGTAATAGATGAAGCATAGAGATTTAAGTGACTCACAATTCCACATGGCTGGAGAGGCCTCAGGAAAGTTACAATCATGGCAGAAGGTGAAGGGGAAGCAAGGTATGTCTTACATGGTGGCAGGAGAGAGAAAGCACACAGGGGAAATGTCAGACACTTATCAAACAACCAAATCTTGGGAGAACTCCCTCACTATCACAAGAACAGCATGGGAGACACTGCCCCCATGATTCAATCACCACCCACCAGGTTCCTCCCTTGACATGTGAGGATTACAATTCCAGATGAGATTTGGGTGGGGACACAGAGCCAAACCATATCAAGGTCCAGTGGTTCTCAAGGATGAGGGTCTACCTAATTAAGAGCAGGGCAGGATATGCAATTCTATTTAGGGGTAATTTCTTTTCAACATGTTGCTGTAACTTGGATAGATTTTCTTAATTTTTATTTTTTGGGATAGGGTCTCCCTCTCTCACCCAGGCTAAAGTGCAGGGGTGCAATCATAGCTCACTGCAGCCTCGAAATCCAGGTGCATGTAATCCTCCCACTTCAACCTCCCAAGTAGCTGGAACTATAGGTCCATGCCACACTGTCTGAATGGTTTTTGTTTTTGTGTTTGTTTGTTTGTTTGTTGAGATGAGGGCTCCCTGTGTTGACCAGGCTGTTTTCAAACGCCTGACCTCACGCATTCCACTCACCTCGTCCTCCCAAAGTTCTGGGATTACCAGTGTGCGCCACCACACCCAGCCAGATTTTCTTGTTTTCAAGGATAAATTAACCTTACTTAACTGATGGGGTACTGATGAAATCAACATTGACATTTTTATTATTTTTGTTTGTTTCATTTTGCAGTATCTATGCTTTTTTCAGTCCATTATCTACAACCGACATCAGTTTCGTTTTTTATATATATATATATATTTTATTATTATACTTTAAGTTCTAGGGTACATGTGCATATGTATACATGTGCCATGTTGCTGTGCTGCACCCATTAACTGGTCATTTACATTAGGTATATCTCCTAATGCTGTCCCTCCCGCCTACCCCTACCCCACAACAGGCCCCAGGGTGTGATGTTCCCCTTCCTGTGTCCAAGTGTCCTCATTGTTCAATTCCCACCTATGAGTAAGAACAACAACCAACATCAGTTTCTAAGCTGCCCTTATTCAGACACCCTGGTGCCACCTTGCTAAGCAACCAAGGCAACCAAAATGTTCCATCAGAGTTCCCCCTCCAATCTTACACTTTTAAAAATCTATCAAAACATCAGAGCCAGAATCCAAACTGCTTCAACCTGTATTCCAGCTTACTCTATTCGAGCAAATTTTACTTAGTTCAGATAATTTGTTCTGAGAAGTAGAAATGTTAGATAACATATTCTCATTCTGAAAAATTGTCTCAGGAATCAGTGACAAAAGTTGTTAGGAAATGACATAAATTCTTGGAAGACAAACTCAAAGTAATTTGTTTCCCTTAGAATCTTGATGAGTTTCAGTTAGTAATTTATGGAGATGTTTTCCTGCACCAATACACTGTAGTTTAGTGAATAATAACCAAGTAGCAGAAATATTGAAAAAAGATTACAAAATAGTGCCAAGTAGAACTTTTAGAATCTTTCCAAGTAAAGGTGACTTAGAGAAGTTATGGCATCATGCTTAGAATGATGAATGAAGCTCAGAGAGTTTAATTATTTTTAAGGTACTTACAAATATACAAGTATTTAATGAATTAATTACAATAATCTATAAGTTGACTTGATTTTCATGTATAACTAAAGACTATAAGAAAAGGAGAAATTTTCTTGAAGTTGCTTACTTCTAACCAAAAACATATTGATAAAGTTTGGGATTTTTTTTTACTTGAGAGGTATTTCTTATTTATTTTAATCCACACTTCCTAGTGGTCAAAGAATGACTTCTCCAAGATAAACATTGACACGTTTTTAAAAAAATGTTCACCCTTTTTTCCTCCAGCCCAGACAAGGCTCAAATTCATTGCTGTAACTTCTGTGTCATAGGTCCTTCCTGTCCCATGTTTCCCAAGGAAAGACAAGCCTTTCTTTCCTGGACACAGATCTGAGGATTGTGGCTTCTTATTAAATATCATTTATTTTTATGCCACACATATAAATAGCCTTCAAATAAAGGAGAAATGCTAACCCACAGGCATCAAAGTATCATCATTTTCTTTTTTCTTTTCTTTTTGAGACAGAGTCTTGCTCTATCACCTAGGCTGGAGTGCAGTGGCACAATCTTAGCTCACTGCAACCTCTGCATCCCGGGTTCAAGTAATTCTCCTACCTCAGCCTCTTGAGTAGCTGGAATTACAGGTGTGCACCAACACGCCAAGCTAATTTTTGTACTTTCAGTAGAGATGAATTTTCACCAGGTTGGCAAGGCTGGTCTCAAACTCCTGGCCTCAAGTGATCTACCTGCCTCAGCCTCCCAAAATGCTGGGATTACTAGCATGAGCCACCACTGCACCCAGCCCAAAGTAATCATCATTTTAATTCTCTCATGAAACATATGATCTTTCAGGCCCTAAATTCTCATTTCCTCTGTATGATGGTAAATAGTAAGTGTCAACTTGAATGCCTAGATGACTGGTGAAGTATTGTTTCTGGGTGTGTCTGTGAGGAAGTTTCCAGAGGAGTTTGACATGTGAGTCAGTGGAATGCTCTCAATGTAGACAGGAATCATCCAACTGGCTGCTGGTGCCATTAGGACAAAGCTGGTGGGACAAGTGAGATATTCACTTTGCAGAGCTTCCTCTATCTCCCTTCCAGGGCAGCCATTTTTCTCCTCTTGCCCTTGGATGTCAGACTTCAGGTTCTTCGGTCTTTGGACTTTGAGACTTGTACCAGCAACCTCCTGGGGCTTTAGGGCCTTTGGCCTCAGACTGTACTGTCAGCTTCCCTGGTTTTGAGGCTTGGACTGAGTCACTACTAGATTCTCTCTTTCCCCAGCTTGCAGATGGCCTATTGTGGGACTTCACCTTTGTAATTGTGTGGGCCAATTCTCCCTAATCAACTCATATATGGGTTCTGTCCCTCTGGAGAACTCTGACTACTACAGTCTCAAACACATAGCAAGTTGGTGTCACAAAAACAGAATATTACATGCAGAATTCTGTCCTTCCGGAATTCATATGTTGAAGGCCTAACCCCTAGTACCTCAGAATGTGACTGTACTTGAAAATAAGGTCTTTATGGGTTAATTAAGCTACAATTAGATCATTAGAGTAGACCTGAATCCAATAGGACTGGTGTTCCTTAAGAAAAGGGGATTAGGACACTTACAGGTAGCAGAGGGAAGACCATGTGAATACCGGGGAGGAAAGGACAGCTGCCTACAAGCCAAGGAGAGAGGCCTCAGGAGAAACCAGCCCTGCTGATGTCTTGATCCTGGCCTTCAGAATTGAGAGAAAATAAATTCTGCTCTTTAAGCTAGCCTGTCTAGGGTACTTTGTTTCATCAGACTTAGAAAACGAGTACAGAGAATAAGAACTAGATTCATGGCCCAGCTCTGCAATTTACTTGGACAAGTGACTTAAACCCTCAAAACTGTAGGATGTATATCTCCCAAATGGAGATAATGCTTTCATTTAAAACTCTTAATAGGCTCATGGTTTTAAATTCTGTCTCCACATAACTGATTCTAAATGTCTTTCTCCTGCCCTTCCCCTAAATCTATGCTTATAGCCATGTGCCCCTTCACATCTCCACTAGGACATTTAAAGGTTATTGCAGATTGAATATGGCCAACCCAGAATTCCTGGTATTTCCCAACAAAAACTCAATTCTCCTCAGTAGGTGGCAACTCCAACATTCTAGTTACTTAGGTCAACAATCATAGAGTCATACCTGACTCCTCTTTTTTTCTCACACCTCACATCAAATTCATCACCAACACCTGTTAACTCTACCTTCAAAACATATCCAGGCTTATGAATTGACAGACAGATCAATAGAATTGAACAGAAAGCACACAAATTGCCCTATTTTATATATAAATCTAGTATTTGACAAAGGTATTATCTCAAATCACTGAGGCAAAGAGTGTTTTTAAAAAAAATGGTGTTGGGACACCTGGATAGCCATTTGGCCAAAATGAAATTAAATTCATTACTCACACCATATATGAGCATAAACTCCAAATGGACCCAAGTCTAAATGTAAAAAATAAAATAATAGAATACTAGATGAAAGCGTGGGTAACTGCCTCTTTAACTTCCATGTAGGGAAAGGCTTTCTAAGTGGGACTTGAAATTTTGAGCAATAAGTACTATTCACAATAGCAAAGACATAGAATCAACCTGAATGCCCAACAATGTTAGACTGGATAAAGAAAATTTGGTACATATGCACTATTGAATACTATGCAGCCATAAAAAAAGAATGAGATCATGTCCTTTGCAGGGACATAGAGGGAGCTGGAGGTCATTATCCTTAGCAAACTACCGCAGGAACCAAAAACCAAATACTGCATGTTCTCACTTATAAGTGGGAGTGAAATGATAAGAACACATGGACACCTAGAGGGGAACAACAGACACTGGGGTTTTTTGGATTGTGGAGGTTGGGAGGAGGGAGAGGATCAGGAAAAACAACTAATTGGTACTAGGCTTAATACCTGGGTGATGAAATAATTTGTACAACAAACCTTTATGACACAAGTTTACCCATGTAACAAACCTGCATTTGTACCCCTGAACTTAATACAAAAGTTAAAAAAAATCCAAGCAATAAATGAAATTATAAATAAATGTAACTACAAGAAAATAAATATTTTGCATGGCAAAAACGTTGTAAATAAAATCAAAAGACAAATGGTGAGACAATATTTGCAACATATGTCTCAGGTAAATCCCTAATATACAATGAGTTGTTTTAATTGAGAGAGAAAGAAATCTATAGAAAAATAGACAAAAGATACAAACAGATGACTCACAGTAAAAGAATCTAAAATTTATTTTAAATATATGAAAAAATGTTCTATCTCATAATAAGCGGAATGCAAATCAAAACTACACTGAAATACCATTTCTCACTCCTCAGATTGGCAAAAATTCAAAAGCCTGATAATACAGCCTCTTGGTAAGGCTTAGGAACAATAGGTACTTTCATATATTTCTGCTGGGAATGTAAAGTGATATTGCTCCTTTGAAGGCAAAGTTAGTAATATTTAACAAAATTACTTGCCGATTTACTATTGTCCCAGTTGTCCCACTGCTAGGAATTTATTCTGAAAATACCATCAATCATTACAAAAATATGTATGCAAAGTTATTATTTGCAGCATTACTTGTAAATATAAAACATTGAAAACTTCTTAAATGGTCAAGCATAAGAGACTGGTTGGATAAATTATTGTTCTACACACAATGGAATGCTATACAGCTCTAACAAAAATACTGAGAAAGGACTGGGCACAGTGACTCAGGCCTATAATCCCAGGACATTGAGAGGCAGAGGCAGAGGATTTCTTGAAGCCAGCCTGGAGAACATACATAAAATTTGTCTCTTGTCTCTACATGAAATTTAAAAATTAGCTGGGCATGGTTGGCATATGCCTGTAGTCCCAGTTACTTGGGAGGCTGAGGTGGGAATATTGCTTGAGACCCAGAATTTGAGGCTGCAGTGAGCCATGATCGTGCCACTGCACTCCAGCCGTGGTGACAGAGTGAGACCCTGTCTCTAAAAAAAAAAAAAAAAAAAAAAAAAACAGTTTGAGAAAGAACTCTATGAACTGATGTGGAATAATTTTCAGGAGATATTTAGAATGGCAAAATCTGCATAATAAGAGAGAATAAGAAAGTACGCATCTGTTTTCTTATCATTACAAAAAATCGAACGAAAGAAAACCCACAAGAACAGTAAACCTGGAAAATGGTGAAATTGGCTAGAAAAGGTAGTGGTGCTACAATACAAGAGTAGTATTGTAAATTATATAGTCAGAGAATTTTGACTTTTAAGGGCATGATAATATCCTACACATTCAAAAATAAAATTACGCCAATAAAGACAAAGGGCAAAAAGCAAAACAAAGCAAACCAAAACAAGTGAACCTGACTATGTCATGTGAATACCACAGCCACACAGAAAAAAAAGAAGAGAGGATGGAAAGGAGGAACAGGGTTGTCAGATACAGCGAGAATTTTTTTTAAAAAGACAAAAAACAAGACACTTAGTTGAATTTTAATTTTAAATAAGTAACAAAAAATTTTAAGTATAAGTATGTCACCTGCAGTATGTGGCCACCCAACACCCCATCTCCTCCCTATCTCTGTGGCCTCATCTAGTATTTCTCACTCAGCTCCCACCACATGGACTTTCCTGTTTCCTGGAGGTGTCAAGCAGTCCCCACCTCAGGGGCTTTGCAAAAGCTGATAAGGCTCTTCCTCTTCAAGTCTTTAGGATTCCGGTCAGAGGTCACCATAATTAAGAGATCTTGCCTGCCCACCACACTCCTTTTTTCCCTTACTCTGCTATATTGTTGTTCTCACCAAAACCTACTAGAAAATTTATAGATACATCTATGTATCGTATGTGTGTGTGTTAGCATGCCACATAGTTAGTACTCAATCACCATTTGATGAAGGAAGAAATGATATTTGTTGTGCCAGTTGAATGAGTGCAGATGCAAAGCCCCTGACACTCTGCAAGTGTTATTTCCCATTCCTCACCCACTCTTCTTTGCATAAAGGGCCTAGAACCTGAAAACCAGTCAAGAAATTCAGCAAAATAGTGCAAAGGGAGGTGCTTTGCCTCTAGCTCTCTGTAACTAAACAGCTCTGCTTCAAGGGCCTTGAGGAGCTATTTTTCTTCCAGCCACAGCTCTTCCATTTAAAATGGTAATCCCAGGTCTCATTTTATATTTTCTCCTGTACAAGGATATGAAGGTCACCCACTTAGCCAACTCTTCAGTTCATGCGAAAATGCATTTAGAAGCAGCAACTAAGGTAATATAAAAGTGAAGATGAATTGAAGTTATTTATATTCAGTAAAAATCTGTTGTAGGAGTAAGGTAAGAAAAATGTGTCTCCACAGCAGGAATGCTTTATACACTGTTAAGGAAAACCCATGAGCCACAAACCACTAACCAAGATTACAAACTCACTTCGTTCCAGAAGCTGCTGAGACAGGTAAGGGGTGGATGAAGGATGGTAAGGATGTGCCTAAGGTGCTTCCAAAGCAGAAGCACCAAAGTGACTGAGAAAAAAAGTGGAAACAACTATATAGGTACACTACCTCAAAGTGATAACCAATGGGAAAAGAAGAATTCGATGAGCTCATTTTTATGCTTACTCTACAGATTACTTTTGGTTTAAATTTGAATCACAGAATAAAGAAGCATCTTAATCTTTTCTGGACTGACACTTCGAAAGGTGGTCATTTGGCCCTCTGTTAGATCACATTCTGCTCACCTGCAAACGTACACTTCATCTTTCTTTGGTCAAAAATTCACCTTTCTCAGTAATGTGTCTTTTCCTGTGACCGAGTGAACTACCTTTAGAACTTCATGAAGCTACCACCAGCTGGACGTAATCTTGATATTACTCCAAAACAAAAACTTTAGTCCTTGTAACTTCTTTTTTTTTTCCTTCTGAGTCACAAATGATAGAAAAAGTATTACTACTTTACTTCCTTGGATACCTGCATTTAGTTTATGTTGACACCCTTGATGTAATTCTCTATACGCTAAAATTTAACCCCTGGTGTTTATAACCAATACAATGGGTTACAGTGAAATTGTGACAGTGTAGGGCCTTAGCATCTTATTAAAAGTATTATTTTTATTGATAGCTGGATTACTCAATATCATTATTCCAAAAGTTATTATACATCTACCAATAATAAGTTTTACAAAAATTTGAACCATGTTCTTCATGATTCAAGGACTGAACTTTTAATCCCTTTATAATTGAAGATGTTCAGGCAATTAACTTGGATTGTATTTGTGTTTTTCTGACTCAAAATAGAATGGGTTTTTGTATCACTTAATAACACAGTACTTTTCACACTACTGGTCATGAAATCAATTTAGTGGGTCATAACAAGCATTTTCTTAATGAAATAGAATAAAATAGAAAATATTAGGGTACAGCTATAGGAAGGACATTATTTTTCATAAAACTTTTGTTTCAAAGGCATGTAAATATGTATCTGTAATATGTATATGTGTTAGGATGCACTATGAAATGTACTTCTTAATACGATAACAGTAAAAAAAAGCGTGAAAGTCACTGATTTAATATTTGTATTTTCATAAGCAATTAGCAGGTACCCATTGTAACAGATAAAATCCAATTCTTAGATTAACTAAAAAAGGAACATCACTATACATGTGAACTAATTTCAAGATATGTGTTCAAAATTGTTTATGTTTATTAAGAAAATATGTACTTGACTGCAAAGAAAATTCTTCTGACTTCTTGAAATCAAGTCCCTAACTCACTTGAAAAGCTGAGGAGTAAAACCAAGCAAAGACATACACAAAAACTCTTAGCTACCTTAAATAAACTTTTAAACTAGGATTTAAGATGTCTGTGCTTTGGTGGCATTTGGATGACTAATTTGAAAGTATTTTGTTACAATGAAATGTAGACGTATTTATTAGGATTTTAAAATCTTCAAAGAGGCCTTTTCAGGACTTATTTCATTATGACAACAACGTTGTTGAGCCACCAGTGAGGGGAATGATATCTCTGGCATCTTAACGGGTGACGTCAATGATGGGTACTTGATGGAGGCTGTCCTGGTCTCAACCCTTGTTCTGGAACCTTCAGTGGCTGCCCGTGTGAAAATTCTGCAGAGTCAGACTGTGGAGGGAGAGCAGCACAGAAGTTCTGTGGAAGTCCACACCAGCAGAGTGAGATTCTAGCATGGGGGCTGCTCTAGGACTGAATGGAAAATCTAAGAAGTTGTATATGCAGATTCGCCCTTAGGTATTCTGCGGGCAGTGATGGCCAAGAATGCTCCTTGAGACCCCTGAGATGACCCCAGGCTTCTGAAACAAACTTGTATATGGGGGGTCATCACTTGTGCCAGTCTGCGATGGTGAGTGGCCTGACTGCAACCAGTCAGCCTGTTTTGCCCTCTGCTAATTAGTGTACCATTAAGTGTTCTTTGCTGGAGTTTTAAGAATTCCTTTGTCCTTATCTCACTCCCAAGAACTTCTTTGTTGAATGCCCCTCCTTTTTTTATATATAAAGGATCAGCACAGAATGTGGCATCTGAGTAAGAACTGAACAGTTGACAAAAGCATCTGCATCTTGATTTAATGCTTTTGAAAAAGTTGTGCTGTAAAAATTAATCTAGTCCATCCATAAGAATATTTGAAATTCATTGACCAGCCTCTAGAAAGCTTCACAAGTCATTTTTAAAAAGCGCAGACTATAAATGGAAAATGTTTTTGCTGGGAAGAAATCCAAAAAAGTAAAGCACTTCTAAAATTTATATCACACCATCTAGATCTTTCTGCCCTCATTTTCTCTTGCAAACAGTGGTATAAGTTTAAAAGCTAAGTTCCTAAGTCCAAACTCCATGAATAAACCTTTACCAGAGACCCTTATGAGACAAGGTGGTATAAATATTAGAATTGTACCAGTAGTTCTAGCTTAAACTTTTACACTATCCTTTCATGCCTCTTTCCTCATATATGAAAATAGTCTGCTAATTCTAGGGCATCCTGTTGATTTGTTGTTGAAAAGAAAGCCCAACTGGAAAAGTTTTAAGAACTACAGAGTATTTGTTTCCTATGGTATACAGATCAATACTCCCCCAAAGATATGCACACATACTAAACTCCAGAACCTGCGAATACATTACCTCACAGAGCAAAAAGAATTTGCAGATGTCATTAAGGACCTTGAGATGGGGAGATTATCCTAAATTACCTGGGCAGACCAAGTAATCACCATGGTCCTTACAGGAGGGTTGCAGGAGTTGAAGTCAGAAAGAGAAGATGTAAATGTCAAAGCTGGGGTCAGAGAGGACAGAAGATGTTACACTACTGGTGCTGAAGATGATGGAAGGGGACATGAGCCATGGAGTAAGGAATGCAGGCAGCCGTCAGAGGCTGGGAAAGGCAGGAAATGGATTCTCTTTTTAGAGGCTTCAGTGGGAAATGACCCGGCCAGCACCTTGAGGTTTGCCCAGTGAGACTGATTTCCAATTTCCCATCTTTCGAAGAGCAAGAGAATAAATTTGTGTTGTTTTAGCCCCTATGTTTGTACTAATTTATTACAGCATCAATAGGAAATGAATACACTTATTAAACTCTTTCTAAAAGAGGAAAATAAAGGATGAAGCCCTTTGTCTCACTTTTATTTTGAGGCGAGTGTGTTTGATTCTTAGAATAGCCTCAGGGTCTCATCCTCATCCAACCTAAAACTGGCCTTAGCCTGAGCACTTTCTCCTCATCATATTCATCCGATTCCACTCATTTAATAGTGAAAAATGGAAGTCAACAAATTGCCTTACTCTCCCAAATAACATGAAAAATTATATGATGGAAAAATTCTTTGACATAACACCTCAGAACACACTGTTAAAGAGGTAAGAATCAGAATATATAACCAGCTAAATAAATGCAGATAGTATGCTTACTAGAACATATGTAAAATATGGAAGCTTTCTAAATAAATCAGACTTCTAGAATGCTATCTTAATTTCCAGAACTCCTCATACTCATTTTCACTTACCTTGGTTTGTGCAGAAGTTTCTAAAACAGAAAAAAATACGAGAGAGATGGACTTATTTTGCTTATCTCTTTTCCTATTTTTACCACTATTTTATTACCAGGTAATTTTTCACATTGGATATATATTTTACCATTTAGTTTGGACTAGATCAGGTGACTTAATTGAAGTTCAAATCAATCTCATTTCAGCAATAAGGTAATTTAGTTATTTTATTTTAAATTGAAATTTGGTAAAATATTTTCTCCATCATTAAAACTTCAAGAACAAATTTGTGCAGTCAAACAAAATTTATTCTCCAAACTTTCTCTTTTTTTCTTGTTTTAGAACTTATCAGTAAATAAAGGACCCCTTCTTAGAATCTCTTCCACTCATGTCAGTAATCCTTCAAACTAGGAAGGGTAAAATATAAACGTCCCTTCCTTTTGATCCTCTATTAATATTGTACTTTCATGTAACAACAACAACAAAAAAAACTATTAAGAAGGAAAGTAAAAGTCAAATTTTGTGCAGTTTGACTTTCTGCAATAATCTATGAAGCAGGTATATTTCTTCAGGTTCAGTGAAAGTGCTTACAAAACATAAAGAGAGCTCCTGAAAAGTCAAATTTGCATAAGACTTGAAATGGGAAAATTTGAATCCTAGAATTCAAGAGCTTGCAGGAAAAGCTAGGATGTTATTACTTCATCTTATCTTGGCTGTAAGTTACTCTTTTAAAAGTGAGACTGAGCCCCAGAGTAAAATACAGCCTGAGGTACAAAGAGTTCATACAAGAAAGTGCTCACCCTAAAAACTTGCAAATAAAAAAGGGCCACACAGCAAGCTGGCAGTAAAATGAGAAACAACCTCTCAGGGAAAGGTCAAGAGAGGATGTGGAGAGAAAAATCTTTAGGGAACTGTCACTGTCTGAAAAGGAAAGTGACAAAAGTGACAAATTTCAGAGAGTCAGAGGAGAACAAAGGATGGGAGTTGCAAAACATAGACTAGAACCACCTGCCTTCTTTTTTTGAGAGACCACTCAAGGTCACTTCCCAGGAATCCTTAGGAATTCTTCCCCAGATAAAAAAGGGGAAATGTTGGTCTCAGATTGTTTTGCTAACTGGGAAGAGATGCCTCCAGAAATAAGGTGGAGCTGGGAGGACAGAGATCTGGGTTGTCTGAGCTGGCAGCCCATGGCCCTAACTTCATCACTCAAGCTCCTTGAGGGTTTTTTTTTTTCTTCAGGATTAAAAATAAAAATGCATACAAGTGTCGTGCCAACCAGTCTCATAATGATCTCCTGTGTGATAATGATCAAGCTTAAATTCATACGCTCCAGGCACGGATATAGACACACACACACACACACACACACACACACACAGAGTTCTTAAGCCACTTCCCAATTGGTGTCAATTTGGCACGTATGTGTAGAGACTTTTAGTTCTTCCTGAGCCTGGGGATCATGGGGACCTTTACCCCTGGGACACAGGGGTGCCCACACAGCCTGTGGAGCTCAGACTCTACTTTAGCACTGATGATAGATCATGCAAGGCATATAGTTCATTTTAAATTTTTGAGCAGCTACGTTGAGCAGTAGATGAAATTAATAGTAAGAATACATCTTATTTAACCCAATATATCAAAAAAATCATTTCAACATGTAATTCTCAAAATGTGGTGTCTATTGTATGGACACTTACACTACATCTCAATTCAGCTAGCCACATTTGAAGTGCCCAGTAACCACATGGGGCTAATGGCTCCTTTAGGGTCAGCACAGCTCTAAGGAGTGAAAGTCATGAAGGTTTGGGGGAGCAGGGATAGGCTCAAGTGTTACTCCAGATGAGCACCCTGGTGGCCTTCAGTAGTGATTGCAGAGCAAGAGTGGATGCAGGAAGCTCAAGGAGAGGCTGTTGTCCGAGTCCACGTATGAGATGTCGTGGATGTGAGCTGCAGCAATGGCAGTGAGGACAGACTTGAGAAATGTTCAAGAAATGGCAACATTAGGACTTGGTGATTAGATGGGGATAGGGTAAGATGGAATGCTTTAGGACGATTCCCAGATTTCTAGTTACAATGACAAAGTCAATAGTATTGCAATTTGTTGAGACAAGGAATCCTGAAGATAACATGTCAAGGACAAGATGAGGTGGGGCAGCAGGGATAATTTATTTCTGGATGTGTTGAATTTGAGTTGCCTGTGTGGCACTAGTGGAGATGTCCAGCAAACTTTCAGCTACGGGGTTCTGAACTTCAGGGAAAAGGTTGGGTCTAGAGATTTAGGTATATAGGTTTAGAAGTTTTCCATAGATATCATGTGTTCTTATAAGACCCCCCAGAAAAGCCATGAGTCAAGCAATGGATGGATGAAGAACAGTCCTTGGAGGGATTTACGCTTTGGTGATAACTAAGGATGCTAGGATCAGTTGGGTGTGAGTTTATAATGGAACTGGGGTATCACTGGACATCACTGGTAGAGATCCCTTTCTCTCCTCTTTCTTTCTTTCTTACTCCTTCATTTTGTCCCTTTCCATTTTCCCTCCTAATCTTGACTTTAAAGGTACTAGGGGGAGTATCTAAAACACATATTAGCACTGCTGATAGTATTCAGGGATTTAAAAGTTTCCCAAGACTTACCCGTTATTGTGTTTTAAGCATTGTGAGAAACAATGCAACTCTAGTCAGAGAGCCCCAAACTTGTGGTCATATGGAGGCTGAACTGAGAATAGTTCTGAAGGTGTTCAAATAAATATGCAAACCTATCTTCCGACTAGTTCCTCTAGCCTCAATGAGATAAAGAGTTGAAAAGCTTCTCTTTAGAGATTAAAATATGCAATATTTGTTCAACAATGAAAATGCTTTTAATATCTCCAAACTTGGCACATAGTTTAAAATATACAGATATTCATCATTTACTTTAAGATAACTTTACATCTTTGAGGTTTTAATCACTTCTTTTAAAAGTTATTTTTAAAGATGTTCACTTTTGATGAAAGCACATTACAATGTCATTCTGTAACAGCAATTTTCCATCAAATGCTTTTTTCTTTAAGTTGTGAAAACAACATTGATTATACTGCCAAGCACTGCTAAAAAATGTTCTGCATCATAAAAGCATTTGGAGTCCCATTTATTATCATCTAAATTGTATACTGTACACTCCATAGCAACATATTGTAAACTAAACAGCCTTTCCTATTTAAACCAAGAGATATTGTAATAAAACAATCCAGAAGCCTTTTTAGAAAGCATAATTTGGTGGATTTCTAACCTAAAACTAATCTTCTTGTTTCCTCCAAGCAAATGCTAATGGTGTGCTTGCCTTCATAGTTTCATCCACCAGCTTGGTAATGTTGGTCACTAAGCATGGCATTGAGAGAGATTAGGCTGAATGACAAGGATGCTAAAAGTGGAGCAAATCCCTGAGGCATCATGGCTGGTTTTTGTTTCTCACATTTCATTACACAGAGGTAGTTGTGTTTTCCTCCTGGGAGCCATCAAATAAACTTCAGAAAGACAAACCTATTAGCATTGACCAAATGAATCCAGAGCTAACATAATTTTTTGCCAGTTTTGAAATTGAACTTGAGGTACAAAATTCCCAAGGTGGTGACCACATTTCTTCAGGTAAGTAACAATAGGGAAGCCAGTAGTATTTCTGTGGCCTGAAATTGAGGTTCAAAGCATCCTTTCCCAGCACTGCTGCAAAAACGGGATTTACTATTGGGCACTGTGCATTATGATATGAAAAATATAAGCTGAGAATGAACCAACACTAGTGTAGAATTCATTCAACTGACTTTTGTAACAGAAATAACTTTTGTTTACCTAGTGTCTCTTATACCCTCGTATAGCATACTTATTACAAGCTAGTAATGCTGGGTTTGGTATCTAGGTCTAGTTTCTTACAATTGATGAAATAGTCTGAGCTGAACTTAAGCATTGAGTGTGTGTGTTTGTGTGTGTGTATGTGTGTGTGTATTTGTATGTGTGTGTATATGGTACACTGTATATTATACATGGTATACTTATATATGGTACACGTATATACATATATATAGTACACATATATACAATGGTATAACTAAAAAGAATCAAATGATTTTAGTTATACCATTGTTTTTTAGTTCTTTTTCATGGGATTTATTACTATCAGAAAATATAAGCTTTATAAACTTTATATTGTCAAAAATGCCCATGTTCTTACAGATCTTGTCACTTTTCACCAAGAAGTGGAATCTGTTTCTTCCCCGTGAAACTGGGTGGCCCTTGACTCAAATAGAATGTGGAAGATGTAACGCCACATGACTTCTGAAGCTAGATTAGAAAATGCCATGCAGTTTCTTCCAGTCTCTCTTGGGACCCTCACCAGTGGAGCCCTAAGCCTCCATGTAAGAAGTGCCAGGCTGCCATACTGTCAGAAAGACCAAACTAGGCCACACAAGGAGACCAAACGGAGAGGCCCCAAGACTGCATGAGCAGAGAGAGCTGCCTGGCCAGTCCCCAGATGCTTCAGCTACCAGCTGACTGCACTCACACAAGGCAGTACAAACAGAAGCTTCTCGCCAAGCCATTTTTTTTTTTTTTTTTTTTTTTGAGACGGAGTCTCGCTCTGTCGCCCAGGCTGGAGTGCAGTGGCGCAATCTCGGCTCACTGCAAGCTCCGCCTCCCGGGTTCACGCCATTCTCCTGCCTCAGCCCCTCCGAGTAGCTGGGACTACAGGCGCCCGCCACTATGCCCGGCTAATTTTTTTGTATTTTTAGTAGAGACGGCGTTTCACCGTGGTCTCGATCTCCTGACCTCGTGATCCGCCCTAGTCGGCCTCCCAAAGTGCTGGGGTTACAAGCGTGAGCTACCGCGCCCGGCCTCGCCAAACCATTTATGAATTTCTGACCCACAGAAACCAGTGGGTAAGTAATTATTTTTGTTGTTTTAAGCCACTATGTTTTAAGGTGAGATGTTACACAATATTAGATAACAGTAACAAACTTTCACCGTCTACCTTAATTAAGGGGCCTCTTTAATAAGGGGACTTGCTGTAGATCTTTAGTGTACTGCCTTAATGCCCCCTCCACCTCTCTTCATTCCAGTCAGAACCACGAACTCATTTTGCCAGGTGAGAGGAATGTGGGCTGTTAAGGGCTCACAGCTGTGTCCCCTTCCAGGGATTGCTTTCAGCCAAAGGAGCTGCCTTGGCAAGGTACAATCCTCCCTTAGGAGAGTCCTCTTGCAATGACTGGTTAATAGAGGAGGCAAAGACCCGGCCTCCTTGCCTTACTGCAGGCAACACAGAAAGGTCATCACAGCTCCAGAGCTCCATGTGGGATAAGCTCAAACCTCAACTACAACTGTGTCACAAACAACTTCTTCCTCTACTCAGTCTTACTTCACTTGCTCCCTTACAGGTGTTATTCTTGAGGGTGGGCCTCAATAACCTACCGCACGCAAATCTCCATTTCAAAGGCAGTTTCCAGATAACTGGAACTAAGACAGGCCAAGATCCAAAGTTAACTGCCAATAGAAAAAAATCATAAAGTCAGGCTAAGAGATTCTCTAAGTCTCTGGTTTTCCAGTAAGCAGCAATAATATTGAAAGATACATTGATGCTATGAACAAAGCTTCCAACCAACTGATTAGCATCTGTAGACTAAGATGGTTTCCTTAATAGTCTTTACAGCATTTTTATTTTGCTTGTTCTTACACTTGCTGCACATGATCTAATTTGCCTGACCAAATCCTATTTTGGCCTTGGGAAGGCCTGACTATGTGATGTTTCAAAAGAGAGTATGTTAAAAATAAAGCCATTTTTTAAATGGATCTGCATCAGCAATCAAACACTTAAAGCGAGACTACAACTCATTTCTAGATCCTGGTCTTGGATATGTGGCAGAATTTAAGAAGATATCTGTTGTAATTATCTAAAGAAGAAAACTTTTAGAACAAAGCTCATGAGACTTGACAGTGCCTAGTTCCATTTTTCCTGGAAGTGAATGTTTTATTTCTTATTTTATCCGCCAGTCATCTTCCAGAAGGATTCATTGTTTCACAAGGACTGAAAAGAAAGACAGGGTTCAGAGATCATTGCTAGAGGCTGATGGTATGGAGACAGCTCAGTGATTTAAACCACAGGACATTCTTGTTTTTCAAACCAAGTCCTATCTTCTACTTCGGGCACTTTATAATTAATTCATGAAGACAAGCTTCAAACTTTTTTCTCTCACTTGTTTATCCTGTGTTTGCAACCTCTTCCATATCTTCACATGACCACAGCTACCAGCAGAAACTACTGATTTCTCAAAATTTTCAAAGTCCTATCGAGACACTAAAGACAGCACTAAAGACAATTGGAAAGTGAATAGGAACACACATTTACTGGCGTCTCAGTAATCTGCACAGTGTAACATGGAATTGTTCTGTCCTTCTTTACAGCTTGGGAAGCAAAATAAGGTGCCATTTTTTAAAATAGTCAAATTAAATGAAGGTATCAGTACACCCATGGAGGAAAGTGTTTCTTCCATTCCTGGGGCCTTCCTTCCCGAAAGAAGTTCTAGGACCCAGACGTATTTACTTAGTCAAAGGAGTCAGTTTTGATAGGCAGCCCTTTCAGGAGAGAAAGTGGGACATCTTCCATGATCAGTCAAGTAGCTTATGCTCATCAGTGGTAGTGGCTGTTATCACTGCTGTGTTAAGGTAGCCCTCCCTGCTGGGCAGACCACAGCAGTCCACCAGTGCTAACCTGACAGGAGTTGCTCCCCGCTCAGGGGAGAGCAGCATTGGTATTTTGTTCATCTAAGATTGCTCTCAGCCATACAGCTCTCTAGAGACATAGCTGCCCACCCTACATACAAACTCAGTCACCATCCCAGACCTACCTAAAGTGGCTAGGTCAGAGGTGTCCAAGCATCCAACACATGTTTTGCCCAGAATGTCATCCCTCTGCCAAAACACCACTTACTGCCATGGCTAAATCAGGGCACTCTCCTTGGAAAATGAGTCCCCAGACTACTCCACTAGTGTCAAGGGGATAGGCCAGATCTAGAGAATCAGTGGTGCTGCTGACAGCCTGGCCTGGCTGTCAGTAAGAAGAGATCCAAAGTGGCTATTGACCTTTCCTCTTTCTGTTGACTGAATCTCTCCAACTTGGTTTCCCAGCAGGAAGTTGAAGAGATATAGTGTGGCTATTGACTTTCACTTGGCTTTGAGGGAAAGTCAATAACCACACTGGATCTCTTCAACTTCCAGCCTCAGGTCCCCTTGATTTCCTGACCCAGCATGGTTCTCAGTGAGCACTCTGCCCATCTCATCTCATAGCTTGCCATCAAAAATCAAAGCAGAGACCCACCCTCCAAACACACATATGCTTGATTCCCTATAGCATGTAGGGGTAGCAACCAGGGGTAGTAGAAGTTTTAACATAACATCATTACACAGAATTTCTCTGATTCAGCCTTCACTGAGTCAGGAGGAACTCTAGCACACCTCTCCCTTGGGAATACAGCTTGTTAATAATGGGAGTTCTCAGAGAGGTCCTGCCCATGTTTTGTGAAGCTCTTCTCTCTGTTTACAGCTATTAGTGCTGCTCACTGTAGAGTTGTCTCTTGTCACAGTGATCTTGAAAGGCAATTGTAACGCATTGTCAGCCATCATTGACAATGTTCACTAGAGGCACAGCACTGTGGGCACACACCAGAATGCTGCCCCTGTAGCTCCTACCTCGCCAGGGCACTAACATATGACAAGGCCACCAGCAGTTGTCAGCAAAGTCACATCAAGGCAGGTACTGTCCACACTGAAGGAGTAGCTATCCATCAAAACCAACTCCAGAAGCCTGGATTGCTGGCACTTCATCTTCAGGAGCTCTTAAGCTTCATCCACCATCTCACTTCAGCCCCCTCCCTTGGACACAACCCAACACCCCGGGGGCAATTATGGATCCACACAGTGCTTCCTCAGAACTCACTTTGTGCAATCCATGCAACATAACTGACTCTGCTTTTAGAGCATCTTCTTGCCTAGCAGATGCCCTGGTCATCATGGAAACTGCACCTGGCGGGCTCACCTACTTGTCCGACAGGCATGCTCATACAAGCCTGTATCTTGGGCAAGTGCAGCCCAGCCTCCTGCTGCGACCTCTGCTGCCAGCATTAGGCCCCATTTACTTTATGGATTAAGAGATGGCTGATGGCTGTGGGATCAGACCTCTGGAAAGAGGTTGAGATCAGGCGGGTGCTGTTCAAGGGGTACTGAGATTTCTTCAGCAGGACTAAATCATGCATTAAATTTCAGTGGGGTGAGATGGGAAGCCACCAGGAAGTTTTTTGAGGAAGAGGAGGAGGAGTGTTTGGGGATCACAGCTCAATTATAACATTTCTATTTTTCTCCAGTTTTATCAGCAACTACCCCTTTGCTTATCTCTTAGGACCTACATTTTCCTGCAAGGATGAATAACATCGTGTTTGTTGCATGACGAGAAAGACTCTCTAAGAAATCAAGTCATCTGTTTTGTGATAGCCTCCTCCACAGGCAGGGGGATTTAGAGAACAATCAAGTTCTTGGAGGAAAATATTTCAACTTTCTAAAATCCGTGAAAGGGAAACTGTCAGCTCTATTCCTAAGAACTCAATTAATTAAAGTTAAGTCTCCATAAACTCTGCCAAATGCCAGCTCCAGATTAAAGGGCGTGAATGCGCATTTCTGTTTGACCTTATGTTACCAGTTGAGTACCTGGCAGATCTGTGAAAAGTAGCTTTGTGTGCTGATCTAACAGAAATGAGTATTAACTAGCAAGGCAGGAAGATAGAGTTCAAGGACAACCTCAAGTGTTTAAAGTTGATGACTTTTCCTTTCATCTTTTACCCCTCACGGCTCCTCTTTTCAAAGTGTTCATCTTTTACTTTTTCATCTTTTACTTTTCTCCCACATATGTATTTCTTGAACATCTTCAATGCTCTCTTCTCATAGGGGTGCGTCTGGGATGATCAAACTGCTTTGAAGTTTGCCTGGTTTGGGTTTCTCAGCTAACAATACCTTTGCTTTCAAGATGTTACAAAGACACAATGCGATTCTCTTGTAAAGCTCCCAGTTGAGAGCTGGGCACAGAGGAGCTCAGAGCAGGCGGCCAGTCAAGGTGGCAGATGTCAGCTCACTGTCTGCTCACCGGCTGTCAGAGTTGGATGCCCACATTGGAGAAAAGGTAGTTTTGTCTTCTGTGAAGACTCAGCCTAGTGCAGGTGCTTAATGTGGCTCTGCAGCCCTGGATCTTTCCCAGATCAACACAGTGGGGATGTTCAGGGTCTGAGATTTCTCCTCTGCTTTCCAGCTTCCAAATTCCTCTGTTAAAAGGGAATCTTCAGTCTAAGCAATTATCATTTATTTATGTCTTATTAGAAATTGGTTTAGTAGATTACTTTCCCAAGTAAGTAAAGCAAGCAGAGCACAGAACAGGGAAGTTTAAGAATGCTAGGCTCCCACAGAGGGGTTTTAAGAATTAAAAGAAAAGAAACACTGCCAGGTAAGATGGGAAGAAGGAAGTAAATGAACGGAATTTCCATTATGTAGCACAAGAAGCCAATTAAGTAGGTATTAAATCCCCACAATAGGTACATATTATTTTTGGATTTTTAAATTTGATTTTTAAATCTCCATTGATTGTGGAGACAACATTCAAAGTCAGGATGGCCTGATTGGTCTGCCATGGTACCTCCCTGGAGTCCCACCTGTCACTTACATCGAGTTTTGCCAAGGAAGCCACAGCTCGTAGAGAGGCTCATCACCTCTTAGCCTGGGGAGGGATGGTCTCAGGGCTCACTCTACAGAGGCCTGGAACTGGATGAGAACTGCTGAGGGTCTAACTGGATATGTTTTAAATCAGATGCCTTGCAATAATAATTAAAGATAACGAGCATAATAACACTATTATTTATCGAGGGCTTCTGCTATAACAGACTCTGTGCAAAGCACTTTACATTGTCTCAGAGAGAATGCAAGTTAAACAGAAACCATCATTGGTCACTGGTATTCAACCTCTTCCTTGGAACCCAAAAGCCACACAATTTAAATGTGTGTTCAGGTCACAGAACCAGCTTATCAATTGACCTAGAAATTAATGTTTTTATTTTTTATTTTTCTCTATTAAATGCTCTCAAGACATCTTAAGGAGTTCTGTGGTTTCTTTTCTTTTTTTTTTTTTTTTTTTTTTGAGATGGAGTTTCAGTCTTTTTGCCCAGGCTGGAGTGCAATGGCATGATCTCAGCCCACCGCAACCTCCGCCTCCCAGGTTCAAGCGATCCTCCTGCCTCAGCCTCCCAAGTAGCTGGGATTACAGGCATGCAACACCATGCCCAGCTAATTTTGTATTTTTAGTAGAGACGGGGTTTACTTCATGTTGGTCAGGCTGGTCTGGAACTCCCGACCTCAGATGATCCACCTGCCTCAGCCTCCCAAAGTGCTGGGATTACAGGCATGACCCACCGCGCCTGGCCTAGGAGTTCCGTGGTTACTAATCATGCATAGATAACAAAAGCTGTAGTCACCTTCAAACAGTATTGAGCTCAGTTCGTTCAGAAGTTACAGAGTTTGTCTGTTCTGCTAGAGAAACAAAACTTCAAATTCATTCAAAGTCAAAACAAGCGTCTTTCCCCTGCTATCTTGTTGCCTTCCAAGGAAATGCTCTCTCCCTTTGCTCTGTCAATTCAAGGCTGATTTAGTCACAGTTTCTAGGCTAGGATGGGGTGTGCGGGCACAAGGTCATTCTGTCTGAGTGGTTCCTCGAAGCTCCTCTCACTTGGCTCAGGTGGTAACAGCCTCCGCTACCCCATAGCAAGACACGGAGTGAGGGAAACAGGAAGAAGAGAAACACCACAGCATTCCAAACTGCCTCCAAAGAAAATGTCTAAAAACTCTTCATCAGTTTCACAGAACTAGTGCCATCTCCTTAGCCTGCCCTGCAAATGGGGGTCTAACATCTTTGGCACCTTGCCTTTTACTCTTGGGGTTGGGCTCAAGCAAGACAGCAGAAAGTCTTTTGAATTCCTATTACACTTCAGTGAGGATACACATTTACACTGCCACCCTTTTATTCCGCCATTCATACCTTCTGAGAAATGTGGTGTTTTCTGAGAATCAAAGTTTCTTGTGTTGTCTGGCTCTTTTATAGCAAACAGCACACCCTACTCTAGCTCTCAGATATCATGACTGGGCGCAAATCCCTGCTCCCTGGACAAAGACTAGGCCACACAGATTTTCACACTTTTGAGGCTATGAAACTTTTTTAGGTTTTTAATAGTTATCCTGTCTCCCTTGCACCTTAACAATTTCTGGAACGCTATGCAGTGGGACTGGAAACAATTTTATAATTGTTTTAAAGTCCTTTGAAAAAGTCTTGAAGAACCCAGGATCTCCATTAAACCTCTTTTTAAAAAATCGTCTGTCCTTGTCCAGCCGTCTTCTCCAAACTGTAACTGTAACTATCTAAGACATTTTTTTTCTCTCTTCAGAGATAATGTGGGCCAGGCATGGTGGCTCACACCTGTAATCCCAGCACTTTGGGAGGCTGAGGTGGATGGATCACATGAGGTCAGGAGTTTGAGACCAGCCTGGCCAACATGATGAAACCACGTCTCTACTAAAAATACAAAAATTAGCTGGGTGTGGTGGCTAACAAAATAAACAAAATAAATAAAAAATAAAAGATAACGTGAAGCCTATACAATCTGGGATGAATTTTCTATGACAACAGATATGAAGATAATATTTTCAACATGTGTTTTTCCATTATCAACAATAAATATATATTGATCCATCTTACAGTGGCTCCTGAAATGATGACAGGATAAAGAATAATAATCAAGTTGTAGCTTGAATTCTTGTCATTCAGTCTCAACTAAATTTAGCTAAATTTTATTTTATTTTGTTATATTTTTATTTTATTATTTTTTTTTGAGACAGAGTTTCGCTCTTGTTGCCCGGGCCGGAGTGCAATCACGTAATCTCGGCTCACTGCAACCTCCGCCTCCCGGGTTCAAGTGGTCCTCCTGTCTCAGCCTCCCGAGTAGCTGGGATTACAGGCATGCACCACCACGCCAGGCTAATTTTGTATTTTTAGTAGAGATGGGGTTTCTCCATGCTGTTCAGGCTGGTCTCGAACTCCCAACCTCAGGTAATCCACCAGTCTCTGCCTCCCAAAGTGCCGGGATTACAGGTGTGAGCTACTGCGCCTGTCTAAATTTTATTTTTAAAAGAAAAAAAATGCTGTGCATGTTGCCAATTGCTTGAGGAAATTTCACTGACTCTTCTCATTCATCCCTACTATTAGGAATTAATATCAGCCTGAGAGTCAATATTGTGAATATACACATAGACTTTTTTTTAACTGTTTAATATAATATAAACACCATTATTTGTGGTAGATAAGTTATAAAGCCAAAGCCCTGGATATACATGTCTACAAGCTCTTTCTAGAAGAGAACAGGCTCTTGATTAGAATCTTGTTTAAGTCAGATTAGCTGCCTCCCTTACTTCTACTGGTATAGATCACAGAGCAATTGTGAAGGTTGAGGAGGTTGCCTTCCTGAGGAAGAAGCTGTGCATAAAGTAGTAAGTTCATCAAGGGCAGGGCTGCATGCTACATAAACTTCCTTTTAACAGGCCCTAGAATAGTATGCTATTCCAGTTTTTGATACATGATGCATATTCCAGCTTTTGATATATGATTCTCCTTTGCAAAATATCACCAATATGTGCATATTACAATTTTTGATACATGGTGCCTGTTTGCAAAATATCACTACTATGTATTCATTTCTTTCTGAATGCTAGGAAGATGGTAGAACCTCCACAAAACTGATGAAGATGCCACAGGTGTTTTCTCTGGAGGCAGTTTGGAGTGCTGTGGTCGGCCACACACATTCAGGCTTATACCAGCTTTGCAGGACTGGTACTTCTCATCACCGAGGCCTCAGTGGCAAGGTCTTCTCTTCAGAACTCCCACTGCACCTCTCAATCATGTTCCCCTCTTCACAGCCACCAAGGGATTCATCACTGTTTGAAAAGATCTTGTTCATCTGTTCTTTGTTCACTTGTTTATTGTCTGCCTCACCAACAGACGTTTAAACTCCAAGAAAACGGGATCTTGATATCATTTGTGGCTGCATATCACGACCTAGACTAAGGTCTGGCACACAGTAGGCACTCAAGAAATGAAGTTCTCACCTGTAACCAGAGGAAATTTAAATAAGTTGCTCCACCTAGGCCTTGGGTCTTCATCCACAGAATCAAGGCACCTCTAGGTCATTGTTAAAGTCCCTTCCGACTGTTAAAAATCATACTCTTTAAAGTATTCATATCCTTAAACTAATATTAAATATTAATGTTTGCATATTTTGCCTTTGTCAAAAATTTAATATATTTATATTTTATAGATTTAATATACTTAAATGTATTAAAGTATTCATATATTTTATAAATAATATGAATACAATCAATATGATATTAAATATATTTAATATTTTAATTTTACCTTAATAAATTAAAATTATTGATGAAAGTAGGAATGGGGCATAGTTATTGATCTCCATTATGGACCAATTTTAATTGGTCCCCATTATAGTTACTGGTCCCCATTGAGGGAGCATATAGGTTTTGGTTCCATTGTGGTCCCCATTATGCAATTGGTCCCCAGTTGCAATATATATTCTTAGCCTAGTCTCCTTGTTATATGGAAATAATTTTAATATCCAATTAATCTCTTCCCATTGGCTGGTTATTTTTTCCTTAAACATTTTACCAGAAGCTGTTAAATCCCTTCTGTAGAGTTACATTGCCAGACTTTACAGTCCATCTCTCTATGGCAGAAAGGCAGTGCTCTATTCTGTGCTCAAGGAATCCCTGAAGAAACTGTAGAGATGAGGTTAGGCAAAGCTAACAATAGAAGACACCAGTGCGTTTAGCCAGGATTATATACAGCTACTGGAGGGACAGAGACAAGGAAAGGCATAAATGAGATCAGATCCACAGACCCAAGCAGCAATAGGAGAGAAAGACATTTGTACCAATGCCTGGAGACTTGAAGAAAGACCCATAGACATTATTAATAGTGAAACTCACACCCAGCCCTCTTTAATTGTCATAACATTAGCACAGGGACCTAGACCGTGCACCAGATATAGTAAGTACTTTGGGACTGATAATAATAACTAAGAAAACATGAGGCTGGAAATTCATTTCAGCTCTGAGATAACACCCAGAAGTTTCTGAAATGTCTTACATAAAAGTGCAGCCAAGTGAAGAAATGCAGTTCCGCTCAGCATTTGGTCTTTTCAGCTTGTCAATCAGCACGTACAAACACTTGCTTTGAAGTGGCAGGAAACATCAACAAAGGAGGTCATTTAAAGTAAGAGTTTTATCTGGGCACCTACTATGATTTAGAGCCCATTTATTTACTAGCAATAATCAGCTTTCTGCTTTCCAGAGATCATTTTTGCCTAGAGTTAATCTGTAGATAATCTGGATTAAGGAGTTCCAGCCTCTTAATAAGGCTCACCCCCACTTGTTTGTGTGGCAGGTACGATATTAGAAAAACAGAGTGATTCTCTGTCTTAAACCCTCCCCAGCTTTTTAAGAAAGATTGGAAGTCTAGCTGAACTGCTAGATTCCTCAGCCCTTGTCTCATGGATGAAGCAGTGGGTAGAGTGAAGAAGCTGAAAAAACTTGGAGATACTGTACTTATTTACATAAGAAAGGGCTTGAGTTCTCCAAAAAGGAAAACTCCCAAAGCAACAGCAAGAAGAGGGAAAAGCAAGCCAGAGAATCAGGAGCATTTAAGAGAAAGCCAGGGGATCCTGGAGCATTTGACGGAAAGCCAGTGGGTCCTGGGAGGAACTGGAGGAGCCAGAGCCGGTGCTGGCAGTGCGGGGTTTCAAGGAGCTGAATTGCAGAGGGGTTTCCAGGCTGTTCCATTGTATGTTATATGATGTAACCCCCTTCAAACGACTTCAGTAAAGACTCACATTACGTTTCAAGGCTTGTGGAACAAAGCAGAAGTGTTCTTTTCTTATGTGTTATTGTCTTGTCCTGATCTGTAAAGCAGGAGTATGATAGCACAAATTATTGGAGTGGTGTCCAGAAAGGTCACATACGGCGGTGCTGGCATTTAAGGCTCTGCTCTCTTGCATGAAAAGTGACTGAAATGGCACAAAACCTGGCAAGTGCATTTAACCCTAACCCACATGTGCGTACGAGCATGACTGATGGACTCCCACCTAAGTGCCACTCAAGCTTGCTCCGGCTCCTCAGTGCCTCAGGTGGTTGCTGAGGCTCCAGCCAGGCATCACTGCAGTCACCAGTGACCACAGAGCACTGCCAGGTCTGTCGTCCACCTCTCCATGGCTTCACCACCTCACACAGACCCCACCATACTGCTCCCGGGAAGAAATGCCCCCAAAAATGTATGACTGTCTCTGAAATTGTGCATGATTCATTTTCTTCCTTAGGTTTTTTCTATATTTGCCAAATAAGCTGTTAAGCAAATCATATATGGTTTTGGTACAATTTTTAAAAATTGGTTTTTCATCCCCAGTTCCTTGCACAGAACACCTAAAACCCTTGGAATTTATTGAGACATAGCAGTATCTTTCGTTATTAATGCTGATCCCCTTTGGATCACCCCAGAGTTTATGCTAATGAAGTAATTTTGGGTGGGGCCCCTAGATAGTCTCCCTTGGGTCTGGTCACCAGAAAGAACAAGTGATTACAGAGCTGGAATTTTCATCCCCACTCACAGACCTCCAGGATGTTGGGGAATTGGGGATGGCTAGAGATTCAGCTCTGTAAAAACTCTTGAACAAAGAGATTTGATAACCTTCTGGGTGGCTGAGCATGTGAAGGTGCTGGGAGGAGGCACTCTGAAAGGGCTGGAAGCTCCGAGTCCCACCTCCATATCTTGCCCAATGCATCTCTTGACTTAGTTTTTCCTAAGTTGTATTCTTTGTAATAAACCAGTAAGCATAAGTAAAGTGTTTCCCTCAGTTCTGTGAGACATTGTGGCAAATTATTGAACATGAGGAGGGGGTCCTGGGTACCTCAGATTTATAGTTGGTCAATCAGAAATATTAGAGGCCTGGACTTGTGATTGGCAAGTGGGGGCAGTCTTGTGAGATTGAGCTGACTCCAGATAGTGTCAGAATCTAATTAAATTGTGGAATACCCAACTGGTGTTTGGAGAGTTGAAGAACCGCCTGGTGTGGAAAACCCCCACACATCTGGTGTCAGAAGTGTTGTGTGAGGATGCAGAAAAACAGAGTGTGTTTTCCCAGTGGTTCCAGTCCCTTAACATACACATGTGTTACTTTAAAAGAAAGCAAGCAAACCATCTTCTTAATTATAACATTGGTTAAACAATGGGGCGGGCCGCTTACAGTTGCTTATACAGTCAATCTCTCTGGACATTTCTTAGAAAAATCAGTGACTTTGGCTTTGGTAATTTGGAAGTCAGCCTTCTTGGTAACATGAAATTGTGAATAGTCTATACATTTCTGTTCCTTCTCTTCTCATCCTGGAGGTCTGTGAGTGGGGATGAAAATTCCAACTCTGTAATCACTTAGTCTTCCTGGTGCTTCTGGTATTCCCTGTAATAAAGGAATTCTATTTACCCTTCTAGATGTCTCCCTCCTGATCCATTTTCATACTGCCGTTCTCTAGATCTATGTCGAACAACACACACTTTGACCATGTTCACAAACCTGCAATATTTCCTTGTTATCAGTTGAATGAAAACCACACCCTTCAGCCAGATTATCAGGGTGGTCCATAAACTAGCCCACTTCACCTCTCAGACCTCACCGACCACACCCTCTGCCTAATCCAGGCCCAATGTTACCCCCTGCCCTACCACAGAGACTGCTCTCAGCCCTGTGCACATTCAGGCCACATCTGTTCCTGCTGGTCTGAAACCCTCCACCCTACTCCCCGCAGCTTCTCTCCACTGCCCACATCAGCTAGACCTCATAAGGTCCAGCTCAGGCATCTCCTCCTCCCGTGCACCCTTTCCTGTTGGCAATAGTCCATACCACGCCCATAACTGCAATCTTTAAGTTCCTGTGAATTTATTGCTTACACTATTTGCAGCTATTTACCTGTGCTCTGATACACTCCATAGCTGTTCCACACAATTTAGTCCTTTAGCATATCAGTATGACAATACTATTTTGATGCTGCCATTGTAGTGGGTAAACTTAGGTGGCAGGTCCTCCCAGAAGGGGGCCTTGCCAGCACCCTTTGGCAAGGAAGCTCACCTGGTTCAAATGGTCAGTCCATCTGGCTTCCAGAGATCCATCTGCTTCAGAATCCCAGTTTAATTACCTTGGAAGGGTTCTTATTAAGATTGTAAAAAGACAACCAAAAAAGATAAGTTAAGAAGCAATGATTTCACACTACAGGCTATGAACTAAATTATACTACTAGGCATTCAAATGATGCATTTAAATTATACAATAAAATGCATGGAAATTTTGTTCTTTGGGACATTTATAGATGTCATACACATTCACAAAGAATGTTCAGTGGTCTTATAAATTCAGTAAATACTAGATTAAGCAAACCAGTTTCCCTAGTCTAGCATTTCTCAGAGTCTCTGACATTTGCACTGGGAATACCCCTGAGTGAGTTAGTGTGTGCACTGTTTCTCCACTAAGCTGACCACAGGACCAATTTTCTTTCTTTTTTTTTTTTTTTTTTTGAGACAGAGTCTTGCTCTGTCGCCCAGGCTGGAGTGCAGTGGCGCAATCTCGGCTCACTGCAAGCTCCGCCTCCCGGGTTCATGCCATTCTCCTCCCTCAGCCTCTCCGAGTAGCTGGGACTACAGGCGCCCGCCACCATGCCCGGCTAATTTTTTTGTATTTTTATTAGAGACGGGATTTCACCGTAGTCTCGATCTCCTGACCTCGTGATCCGCCCGCCTCGGCCTCCCAAAGTGCTGGGATTACAAGCGTGAGCCACCGCGCCCGGCCAGGACCAATTTTCTACACAGAAATTTCTAGTACTCATGTTCTAAGGAGCTCATTCTGGCTGACACTGGTATAGGTAAGGTGTTATCTTTCAGCACCCTCCTCATCAGGGTCTTGCTCCAGCCCCTTAGTAAGGGGCAGCTGGAGGGAAGGTTTATTTTCTATTTATTTACTTAATTTTTTTTTAGATACACGGGGTATATATACTTGTTTGTTACATGGGTATATTGTATACTGGTGGAGTTTGGATTTCTAGTGTACCTGCTACCCAAATAGTGAACATTGTACCCAATAGGCAATTTTTCAACCCTTCCTACACTCTTTCGGAGTCCCCAGTGTCTATTAACAAATGTTTATTTTCTGCTTCTGATTTCATCTGTGTCTTGTCTCCTGGCTGTGTGAAAGTCCTCTGCTCTTTCATTGCATGTCTCACATTTTTTCATCTTCGGTACTGAGTCACATCACAAACTGCAGATAATTCTTAGCCTCTTTTTGCATTTGCTCAGGCAACCTCTTGTTACTGATTAACAGTGTGGATGCTGGAGTCCCACAATCTGGCTTTCAATTACAGATGCGCCACTTACCAGCTCTGTAAGAAGAAATTTCTTAAGCTCTTGGTGCCTCATCTATAAAGTAGGAATAATCACAGAACACCCCTCACATGATTTTGTGAGAGATTAACATATATAAAGTACTTGCAGAATCTGGCCCCTAGTATGCGCTGTTTGCATGAATTTGCAGTATAGTCCTCCATTCTATTTTCTTAGCTATAGCTAACTATTAGCCATTTAGAAGACCCATGTAAATCCTAAAACATCAGAAGCCTGACTCTTGACTTTTAAAAACTGCTTGCTGTAATTGCCTAAGAAAAATCTTTCTGTGCTTTGGTGGAAAAAAGAAAAAAGAGCCATAGCATGAATTAACTGCTTTTGGTGAGAAGACAATGGCTTCTGGGCTGAGAGCTACCTCAAAGAGTTATTCTCTATTAATCTACTACAGAGTTCAGCAAATTTTTTCTGTCAAGGGCCAGACAGTAAATATTTTAGGCTTTGCATGATGTAAGGTTCGCATTGTAACTACTCAACTTTGCCATTATAGTGCAAAAGCAGCCATAAGCAATGTGCAAATGAATGGACACGACTGTGGTCCAATAAAACTTTATTTACAAAAACAAGAAGCTTGCTGGATTTCACCTGCAGGCCCTGGTTTGCAGACTTCTGCTCTATTACCATCAATCCTGACTTTCCTAGCCACGTGACGATTAGAATAGCAGTTCCAGGGTGGCCCTGTTTGTCAAACGTGAGCACGCTGACCCCTCTGGGAGCCAGAAGAAGTGAGAGAAGCCAGTTCAAGAAAAAAGCCA
Organism: Nomascus leucogenys; assembly: GCF_006542625.1. Lineage (NCBI taxonomy): Eukaryota > Metazoa > Chordata > Mammalia > Primates > Hylobatidae > Nomascus > Nomascus leucogenys. Next base: position 135,485,975 of record NC_044382.1, on the reverse strand, counting down.
ACAAACTTCGGAGAGTAGGGGTGAGAGAACTGCAGAAAACATTTGAATTGTATTGTAAGCATTTGAATCAACTTTGTTGATGAATTCTAAACATCTGAATCAACTTTGCAGAAACCCACCCTCTCTTGGGGTTTTATGGTTATGTAAGCCAGTAAATTCCCATTCTTGTTTAAGCCAGGTTGTGTCAGGGGTTTTTTATCATGTGTAAACTGCAGTCTTCTACTGACATATCATGATTACAGCTATATTAAATACATCAATGAACACTTTATGGTGAATGCTCTTGGTGGTCAATTTGTATTTTATATCTAGCTAAAACTTTTTCTGGGTTATTTAGAAGAGAAAATTTAACAACTAAAGCCCATTCCAAAATGAATTTAGAGCCATTCATCTAAAAATTTCTACGATACTTTAGACATTTCTAAAGTGCTTGGGGACATTATCTTTCAAGTATCTATTACTCCTATTTTGTTTATAAAGCTCTCTTGTATTTTGGTTATATTGCTTCTGGCTCTTCTGTTATTTTACATAATGAACACAAGCAAATTTACCCATCAGTCTGTAACCCCTCAAAGGTCTGAATCTAGAAGAGAAGTTCTCTAAATAAAAACAAAAGACGCATTTGCACTGCCTTCCTAAATCAATTTCTTCTGGTAAGATTTATTTAATGTCTGAGAGTCAGTTTTAAACATAAAACTCCAGAATGCTGTGGCCACTGTTTCATCTCCTGTCTAGAACAGACAGGGTAGTACAGGGTTCTTACGCAAAGTATTCAGAAATATCTTCCAAGTCCACGTAAAGATTCCAATCTTGAACACTAGAAATGGGAGAGCCGAGCATGGTGGCTTATACCTGTTGTCCTAGCTACTTGGGAGGTTGAGGCGGGAGGATTGCTTGAGCCCGAGAGTTTGAGGCTGCAGTTAGCTGTGATTATACCACTGCACTCTAGCCTGGGTGAGAGAGAGGGACCCCGTCTCTAAAAAAAAAACAAAAAATAAAATTTAAAAAACAGTGGAAAATATAAAGGCCTTACCTCTTAGCATTTAACCCAAGGATAGGAACAGTGCCTGTGAGGTCTCTGAGTGTATGGCAGGAACTCTTTACACAACAGACAATCCCTCACTGACATGTACTCACACATACCCTGAGACACTCACCGTGCTCACAGACTTGTTCATCACCACTGAAGAAATTTATGAAAAAATAGTCCTTGTGTTACATACGAGTTCCCATACTCATCAGACCTGAGATCCCACAGGGACATCAGCAATGGGATTTTGTTCATGATATGAATGAGTTTTCTACTGCTGCTTTAACAAATCATCACAAATTTATTATAGGAAAAGAATGCTGTCTTATGTTGTTTTGCTTAAACAACATAAATGTATCTTCTTACAGTTGTGTAAAGAAGTCTGACACAGGTCTCACTGGGCTCAAATTAAGGTGTCAGTTGGGCTGTGTTTCTTTTGGACGCTCTAGGGAAGGATCTGTTTCATGTTTTTCAGCTTCTAAAGGGGGCCCACAGCCTTTGGCTCATGGTTCCCTTCCATATCCAAAGCCAGCAATGGGAAGTTGAGTCATTCTCACATGGAATCACTCTACTGTATTTTCTGCTTTCTCTCTACTTTTCAGGTCCCTTGTGATTCTACTGGGCCTACCACATAATCCAGTATAATCTCCCCATCTCAAGGTCAGCTGATAAACAACCTTAATTCCCCTCTGCCATATATAACATAGTCACCAATGTCAGGCATTAGGGCATGAATATCTTTAGGGGCCATTATGCTGCCTTCCGCAAGGGAAATAGATATGGAAAAAATAAGTAAGATATAATGAATGACAGGTGGTGATAAGAGCAATGAAGAAGTAAAGCAAGCCAGGGTATATATAGGGCATGACAGGACATACTATGTGTGGTTTTATATGGGTCGGTCAGAGAAGGCCTCGTGATTAAGGGACATGAGAGTAAAGATCTCTAAGAGGTAAGGGAACTAGCCATGAAACTTTCTTCATTGGGAGCTTTCCAGGCAAAAGGAACAGTAACAGTCAAGAGCCCAGAAAAAATCATGCCAGGAGTAATGAAAGAACAGGAAGGAGACAGGTAGCCAAAGTCATCTGCAGGAGGGAAGGAATGAGAGAAGACAAGGGCAGAGAGGGAATGTGAGCATTACATCAGGCTTAGAAGGCAATTAAGAATGACTTTGGATTTTACTCAGCATGAGATTGAGGGGTTTATCTTCTCAGTATTTTTAGAAACATTTTACTTTAAAGTGATTTTAGAACAGTTGCAATGATAACCTAGAGTTCCCATATCCCTTTCACCCAGCTTCTCCTAATGCTGATGTCTTATGTAACTATAGCCCATTTATCAAAAGTAAGAAATAAAGAGTGGTACAAAACTATACAAACTTTATTCAGGTGTCACTGGTTTTTCCACTGATGTCGTGTCACTGTCTCAGGATCCAGTCCAGGAGATCCATGCTGCACTTAGTTGTCATGTCTCTTTACTCTCTGCCAATCTGCGACAGTTCCTCATTCTTTTCCTGCTTTTCATGACCTTGACACTTTTGAAGAGGACTGAGCAAGTATTTGTAGAATGTCCCTTAATGTGAATGTGGTTGATGTTTTCTCATAATTACACTGAGGAAGTGCCCTTCTCATTACATCTTGTCATGGGGTACATGATAGCCCATGGCTTACCACTGGCGATATTGGCTTTCACCACTAGGTTAAGATGACATCTTGCCAGGTTTCTCCACAGTAGTTACTATTTTTTTCTTTTCCATGGTCTATATATAGAAGTAGGCCTCACTTCTAGGAATCCGGCCCACACTCAAAAGGAAGAGAATTAAGCTTTATCTTCTAGAGAAAGGAGTATCAAATAATTTGTGAACATAGGTTAAAATTGCCACAGTAATTAATAAGTACTTTTAGAAGAGATACCTTGAGGCTATAAAAATGTCCTGCTTCCTCCTAAAATTTTGCCCAGTAATTTTAGTATCCATCAAAGGATCTCAACTGTAGCCAGTGGTATTATAATAGTGATTTTTTATTTCCTTCATTCCTTCTATGTTTAATATTTCTAAGGAAGATTTACTCCTTCCTCCTTATTTGCTTATTTATATCAGTATAGACTCATAGATAATTATTCTTTGAGTTACACTCTAATATTATCATTACTTGTTTTTTTCCCCATTTGTTCTGGTTTTGGACATTGGGAATTGTTTCAGATTGGCTCCATCTGAGATGAACTTTTTGTTAAATCTTGTTTTTAATGTATGCTCCATCACCTGGTAGTATAAAATGCCCCAGGCTCATCTTCTGTGTTCACTGCCCTCGCCTTGGATTCAGCCATTTCTCCAGGGAGGCCTGGTTCAATTTATTGGAACATGGTATCAGGGAACCAAGATCTGGAGGCCTGGTGTGGTGGCTCACACCTGTAATCCTAGCACTTTGGGAGGCTGAGGTGGGCAGACTGCTTGAGCCCAGGAGTTTGAGACCAGCCAGGGCAACATAGCAAAATCATGTCTCTACCAAAAAAAAAAAAAATTAGCTGGGCATGGTGCTGTGCACCCATAGTCTCAGCTACTTGGGAGTTCTAGCTACTTGGGAGGCTAAGGTAAGAGGATCACTTGAGCCTGGGGAGATCGAGGGTACAGTAAGCTATGATCACACCATTGTACTCCAGCCTGGGTGACAGAGTGAAACCTTGTCCCAAAAAGAAAGAAAAAAAAAAAAGAAAAGAAGAAAAAAGAAAAGAGAGGGGAAGAAAAGAAAAGAAAAAAGAGAAAGGAAAAGAAAAGAAAAGAGGAGAAGAAAAGAAAAAAGAGAAGGGAAGGGAAGGGAAGGAGATCTGGGTGCAGGTCATTGAAGAGATTTGAGCAAAAGAGAGAAACACTCTGACTTGGGCTTTTGAGATTTTTTTTTATGCATTGCAGATTCACTGAGGTATATTTGCATATCATAAAATTCATTCATTTGAAGTGTAATTCAATGGTTTCTAGTATATTCAGAGTTGTGCAAACATCACCATAATCAATTTAGAACATTTTCGTCACCCATGATAAATCTGTACCACATTTATCAGTGAATGGACATTTGAGTTGTTTCCACTTATTTTGTTTGTTTGACTTTTTTTGATTTTGTGCTGTTTGAGATGAAATTCACATACTATCCAATTCACTCTTTTAGAGTGTGCAGACCAATGGTTTTCTTGTAAATTCCAGAACATATTCATCACCCCAAAAAGAAATTAGCAATCATTCTTAATTTATCTTTCCTTACATCTTGGCAATTACTGATCTGCAGTCTATTTTTATGGCTTTGTTTAATTCTGGACATTATATATAAATGGAATTATATAGTACATAATTTGATTGGCTTTTTTCACTTAACATATTGTTTTCAGGGTTTATCTATATTATTATAGTATGAATCAGTATGTCATTCCTTTTCCCCCCAACTTTATTGAGGTATAATTGACAAATAAAATTGCATATATTTAAGGTATGCAACATGATATTTTATGTATACACTGTGAGATGATTACCACAATGAAACTAATTAACATATACACCACCTCACATAGTTACCTTTTATCTTTGTGAAAAGATTTAAGATCTACTCTCTTAGCAAATTTCAAGTATATATTATATTAACTACAGACACCATACTATACATGATACTGAACTTATTCACCTTATAACTGAAAGTTTGTACCCTTTCACCAACATCTCCTCATTTCCCCACCCTCTCACCTCTGGTAACCATCTTTCTATTCTCTGTTTCTATGAGTTTATCTTTTTAAGATTCCAATTGTAAATGAGACCATGCAATATTTGTCTTTGTGTATCTGGCTTAGTTCTTTTAGCATAATGTCCTCCAGGTACATTATTCATGTTGTCACCAGTGGCAGGATTTATTTGTTGTTTAAGGCTGAATAATATTCCTCTGTGTGTGCGTGTCACATTTTCTTTATCCATTTATCTGTTAACAGATACTTAGGTTTATTCCTTATCTTGGTTATTGTGAAGAATACTGCAATGAACATGAGAGTGCAGACATCTCTTCGAGATGGTAACTTAGTTTTCTTTCACTATATATCTAGAAAAGGAATTACTGAATCATATGGTACTCCCATTTTTAATTTTTTGAGGAAATTCCATGTTGTTTTTCATAACAGCTATACCAACTTACAGTCCTACCAACAATGTATAAGACTTCCTTTTTCTTTATGTCCTCACCAATCCTCATCATCTTTTGACTTTTTGATAATAGCCATCCTAACAGGTGTGAGGTGATACCTCATTGTGATTTTGATTTGCATTTCTCTGATGATTAGTGATGTTGAGCACCTTTTCACATACCTGTTGGCCATTCATGTATCCTCTTCGGAAAAAAGTCTATTCGTGTCCTTGCCCATTTTTAAAATTGGGTTATTTGGTTTTTTGCTATTGAGTTGCATGAGTTCCTTATATATTTTGTATATTAACTTTTTACCAGATACATGGTTTGGAAATATTTTGTTTCATTCCATAAGTTGTCTTTTCATTTTGTTAATTGTTTCCTCTGCACTGCAGAAAATTTTTAGTTTGATGTAGTCTCTCTTGTTTATTTGTGATTGCCTGTGCTCTTGGTGTCACATCCAAAAAATCATTGCCAAACCAATGTCATGGAGATTTTCCTATATGTTTTCTTTGATGAACATTTAAGTTTTTAATCCCATTTTGAACTTATTTTTGTATATGTTATGAGATAAAAATATAATTTCATTCTTCCACATGTGGATATCCAGTTTTACCAACATGATTTATTTAAGAGACTACCCTTTCACCATTGCATATTATTGGCAGCTTTATCAATGATTAATTGACAGTATATGTGTGGGTTTCTTTTTGAACTTTTTGTTCTGTTCCATTGCTCTATGTGCCTGTTTTTATGCCAGTACCATATAGTTTATAGCTATTGTGTTTTTAAGAGACAGGGTCTCACTCTGTCATCCAGTGTAATGGTACAATCCTAGCTCACTCACTGCAACTTCAAACTCCTGGGCTCATGCAACCTTCTCACCTCAGCCTCCCAGGTAGCTGGAGACTATAGGCACGCACCACCCCAGCTAGCTTAGTTTTTTAGGTTTTGAGTTTTTTTGTTTGTTTTGCTTCTTTTTTTTGGAGAGATGAGGTCTCACTATGTTGCCCAGGCTGCTCTCAAACTCCTGGCCTCAAGCACTATATGGTTTTGATTACTATACCTTTGTATATAATTTGAAATCAAGAAGTGTGATGCTTCCAGCTTTGTTGTTACTCAAGATGGCTTTGGCTATTCAGGGACTTTTGTCGCTCAATATGAATTTCAGGATAGTTTTTTTCATTCTGTGAAAAGTGCCAGTGGAATTTTGATACGAATTGCATTGAATCTGCAGACCACTTTGGTATGGACATTTGACAATATTGATTATTTGGTCCATGAATACAGAACATCTTACTGTTTCTTTGTGTCTTCTTTCATTTCTTTTGTCAATGTTTTATAGTTTTTATTGCAGATGTCTTTCACTTCCTTATTACATTTATTCCTAAGTATTCTATTCTTTTTGATGCTATTGTAAATGAGATTGTTTTCTTTCTTTTTTCAGATAGTTTATTGTTAGTTTATAGAGAAACAAGCACTTTTTGTATGTTGATTCTGTATCTTGCAACTTTACTAAATTCATCATTAGTTTTTTTGTTTGTTTGTTTTGTTTTTGTTTTTGTTTTTGTTTTGACAGAGTCTCACTCTGTCACCCAGGTTAGAGTGCAGTGATGTGATCTTGGCTCACTGCAACCTCTGCTTCGCTTCCCAGGTTCAAGTGATCCTCCTACCTCATCTTCCAGAGTAGCTGAAACTACAGGTATGCACAACAATGCCCCAGCTAATTTTTGTATTTTTAGTAGAGAGAGGGTTTCCCCATGTTGGCCAGGCTGATCTTGAGGCCTCCCAAAGTGCTGGGATTACAGGCATGAGCCACTGTGCCTGCCCAATTCATGATTAGTTCTAACAGTTTTTGGTGGAGTGTTTAGGATTTTCTGTGTATAAAATCATATCATCTCTCAAGAGAGGCAATTTTACTTCTTTCATGTCTGGATACCTTTTATTTCTATTTCTTGCCTAATTACTGTAGAACCTTCATTATTATGTTGAAGAGAAGTGGCAAGAGTGAGCAAACTTATCTTGTTCCAGATCTTAAAAAAGGCCTTCATCTTTTCACCATTGAGTATAATGTTACTTAGGGGCTTGTCACATATGGCCTTTATTGTGTTGAGGTACATTCCTTCTATACCACATTTGTTGAGTTTTTTTTATCATATCATGAAAGGGTGTTTAATTTTGTTGAATGCTTTTTCTGCATATATTGAGATTATCATATGGTTTTTGTCCTTCACTCTGTTAATGTAATGTATAACATTTATTGATTGACATATGTTGAACTATCCTTGCATCCCAGGAATAAATCCCACAGGATCATGGTGTATTATCCTTTTAACACTTAATTCAGTTTGCTAGTATTTTACTTTGGATTTGTGCATCTATGTTTATCAGTGATATTGGCCTATAGTTTTCTCTTCTTATAGTGTTCTTGTTTGAGTTTGGTATCAGAGTAAAGCTGGCCTTACAAAATGAATTTGGAAATGTTCCCTCCTCTTCAATTTTTTTCAAGAATTGAGAATTGGTATTAGTTCTTCTGTAAAGGTTGGATAGAATTCACCAGGGAAGCTATAAGGATGTGGGCTGTTTGATGGGAGATTTTTGATTGCTAATTCAGTCTCCTTAGCTGTTATTATTCTGCTTAGATTTTTTTCATGATTTAGTCTTGATAGGTTGTACGTTTCTACAAATATATGTTTCCTCTAGATCATCCAGTTTGATGGCTTATAATTTTTCATAGCAGTTTAATAATCCTTTGTATTTCTGTGGTATTAGATGTAAGGTCTCTTTCATTTCTGATTTTCTTTCATTTTTAGTTGAGTCATCACTCATTTCCTGTTAGTCTAGCTGAAAGTTTGTCAATTTTACTTATCTTTAAAAAAAAAATCGGCTCTTCATTTCATAGTTCTTTGCTTTGTTTTTCTAGCCTGTATTCTATTTGTTTTATTCCTGATTTTTATTATTTCCTTCCTCCTACTAACTTTAGGTTTAGTTTTTCTCCCTTTCCAGTTACTTGAAGTGTAAGATTAGATGGTTTATTTGAGATCTTCCTTTTTCATGTAGGTATTTTCATTACTCTAAACTTTCCTCTTAGAGTTGCTTCTGCTGCACCCCGTAAGTTTTGGTCTGTTGTGTTTCTATTTTTGTTTGTCTCAAGCTATTTTTTAACTTCTCTTTTGATTTCTTCTTTGACTCATTCATTGTTCAAGAACATATTGTTTAATTTCCACATATTTGTGAATTTTCCAGTTTTTCTTCTCTTGTTAATTTCGAGTTTCATACTATTTTGTTTAGAAAAGTTGTGTGACATGATTTCAGTCATGTTAAATTTTTTAAGACTTATTTTGTGGCCTAACATATGACCCATCTTGGAAAATGTTCTGTGTATACTTGAGAAAAATGTATATTCAGCTACTGTTGGATGGAATTTTCTCTATATGTCTCTTTGATCCATTTGGCCTAAAGCCCATTTTAACGCTAATGTTTCCTTAATGATTTTCTGTCTGGATTATCTATCCATTGTAAAAAGTGGGGTATTGAAATCCCCTACTATTACGTTGCTATCACATTGCTATCTATTTCTCCATTCAGTTCTGTTAATACTTGCTTTATATGTTTAGTTTCTCCAATATTTAGCGCATATATATTTATAATTGTTATATCCTCCTGATGAATTGTCATTATATAATGATCTGCTTTGTATCTTGTTACAGTTTTTGATTTAAAGTCTCTTTTGTCTGACATAAGTAAAACCCCTCCTGCTCGCTTTTAGTTTCCACTTGCATGGATACCTTTTTCCATTCCTTCACTTTCTGTGTGTGTCCTTAAAGCTAAAGTGAGTTTCTTGTACATGGCATACAGTTGAGTCATGCCTTTTTATATATTTAGTCACTCTATGTTTTTTGATTGGAGAATATAATCCATTTATATTAAAGCAATTATCGCTAGGTTAGGACTTACTATTGCCATCTTGTTAATTGTCTGCCGGCTGTTTTGTAAATCCTTTGTTCCTTTCTTCTCCTCTTGCTGTCTTTCTCTGTGATTCGATTATTTTCTGCAGTGGTGTGTTTTGATTTTGCCTAATTATCTTCTGTGTATCTACATAGGGTTTTTCTTTGTGGCTACCATAAAACATAACAGTCTGTTTTAAGCTGATAACATCTTAACTTCAATTTCATACAAAAACTCTACACTTTTACCCCATCCCTACAATTTGTTTTTGATATCCCAGTTATATCTTTTAATATTGTGTATTCGGCAACAAATTATTGTAGTTGTAGTTTTTGGTTTTCTGTTTGTTTTTTTGAGAGGGAGTCTCACACTGTTGCCCAGGCTCGAGTGCAGCGGCGCTATCTCGGCTCACTGCAAGCTTTCTGCCTCCCGGGTTCACGCCATTCTCCTGCCTCAGCTTCCGGAGTAGCTGGGACTACAGGCGCCCGCCACCACACCCGGCTAATTTTTTTGTATTTTTAGTAGAGACGGGGTTACACCATATTAGCCAGGATGGTCTCAATCTCCTGATCTCGTGATCCACCTGCCTTGGCCTCCCAAAGTGCTGGGATTACAGGTGTGAGCCACTGCGTCCTGCCAGTTGTAGTTATTTTTAATATTTTGTCTTTTAACCTTTATACTAGAGTTGTAAGTGATTTACACGCCACTATTATAATTTTACTCTAAATATGACTATGTACTTAGCTTTACCAATGAGTTTTATACTTTCATATGTTTTCATGTTACTAATTAGCATGCTTTTATTTCAGCTTGAATAACTCCCTTAAGCATTTCTTACAAGACAAGTCTAGTAGTGATGAACTCCCTCGGCTTTTGTTTGTCTGGGAAACTCTTTCTCTTTCATTTATGAAAGCAACTTTGTCAGGTTTACATATTCTTGGCTTTTTTTCTTCTTTTCTTCTCAGCACTTTGAATATATCCTTCTACTCTCTCCTACCCTATAAGGTTTCTGCTGAGAAATCTTCTGATAGCCTGATAAGAAATCTGATAGCCTTATATGGGTTACCTTGTATGGGATAAGCCTCTTTTCTGCTGCTTTTAAAACTCCTTGATTTTGACTTTTGACAGTTGATTATAGTGTATCTTGGTGAGCTCTTTTTCAGGTTAAAGCTTATCAGAGACATTTAAATGCCACATACCTGGATGTCTGTATGTCTCCCCAGATTTGGGGAGTTTTCAGCTATTTTTTAAAAAAATCTTTCTGCCTCTTTCTCTTTTCACCTTCTTAAATTCCTATAATGCAACTGTTAGCACTCTTAACTGTGTCACATAAATTTTGCAGGCTTTCATCATTCCTCTTCATTCATTTTATGTTTTTTCTCTGACTGGGTATTTTCAGATGACCTGTGTTTTGTATTTACAGGTTCTTCTGCTTGATTGAGTCTGCTGCTGATGCTCTTTATTGCATTTTTCATTTCATTCCTTGTATTCTTCAGCTTCATAATGTATGTTTGGTTCTTTATGATTTGTATCTCTTTTAAAATAAATTTTTTAAGATATAGGGTCTTGCTATGTTGCCCAGGCTTGTCTCGAACCCCTGAGTTCAAGTGGCCTTCTCATCTCAGCCTCCTGTGTAGCTAGGACTACAGGAATGTGCCACCATACCCAACTTTATGATTTCTGTGTCTTTATTGAACTTCTAATTTTGTTCATGTATTGTTTTTCTGATTTCACTGAATTGTCTATCTTGCAGCTCACTGAGCTCCATTAAAATAATCATTTTTGGCTGGATGCAGTGCTTCATGTCTGTAATTCTAGCATTTTGAGAGGTTGAGATAAGAGAATTGCTTGAGGCCAGGAGTTCAAGACCAGCTTGGGCAATATAGTGAGATGCTGTCCCTACAATTTTTTAAAATTATCTGTGTAGGGTGGGATGTGCCTATAGTCCTAGCTACTCAGGATGCTGAGGCAAGAGGATTTCTGGAGCCCAGTAGTCCAAGGATGTGGTGAATTATGATCATGCCACTGCACTCAAACCTGGGTGACAGAGCAAGATCCTGTCTCTGAAAAATAAATAAATAAATAAATATAATTTCAAATTTTTTGTCAGGCAATCTATAGATCTCTAATTTTTCTGAGTTGGTTAGTGGAATATTTTATTCCTTTGGTGGTGTCATGTTTTCAAGATTTTTCATGTTCCTTAAAGTTTTGTGTCATTATGTGTGCACTTGAAGAAGTAATCATTTCCTCCCATATTTACTGATTGGCTTCAAGAGAAAAATGCTTTAACTAAATAGCCCAGCTAGGGATTCTGAGGCTCTCTCAGACCTTTTCTATCAATGTGCCCACTCTGCCCGTCTTATTTCCTCTTGGTGGGGGGAGAATTCTTAAGATTGTATGGCTTGGCCGGGTGCAGTGGCTCACGCTTGTAATCCCAGCACTTTGGGAGGCCCAGGCGGGCGGATCACGAGGTCAGGAGATCGAGACCACGATGAAACCCCATCTCTACTAAAAATACAAAAAATTAGCCGGGCGTGGTGGTGGGCACCTGTAGTCCCAGCTACTCGGAGAGGCTGAGGCAGGAGAATGGCGTGAACCCGGGAGGCGGACCTTGCAGTAAGCCGAGATTGCGCCACTGCACTCCAGCCTGGGCGACAGAGCAAGACTCCGTCTCAAAAAAAAAAAAAAAGATTGTATGGCTTATCATGACCCCATAAAGCCAAAGTGGGTGCTACAAGCCTCCTGTTTGTTTTTGCTATGATGGCACCTTGAACTGCTTGAATTCGTATGCCTTCTCCCAATCCTGCAGAGTCAAGCCAGCTGTCCACATGAGATTTTTGTGCTTGCTATTGCTGTCAGCAGGCATGCATTCAGAGAGCCAGCCTTGTGGTGGTGAGGTGAGGCATATAGAAAATATGGAGTGCCCATGGGGCAGTGGGTATGGGGTCCATAGCTGAGGTGCCTCAAGTGGTTTGTGGGTCTGCTTCCTGATGGAGTAGGCAGACCTTAGTAAGGTCCATGGTAGCCTTTCTTCCCTGCTCCCAGCATCTTCCAACCACTCATTTATTCCAGTCACCCCAGTATTCCGGGTGGGTTAAGAAAGAAGCAGACCTCTTGGGCAGCATCTGATGTGGCTGGGGGAGCCAGGTACCCACTTACTACACTTTCATTTTTCCTTATGGGAGAAATCATGGGCCAGTAACGTCTCTCTTGGCACTGAGCTATGCCACCTTATGAAAGGGGTAAGGTAGATAACATGAAACTGTTCTTCCACACTCCTCAATGCACCTATTCTTGGCTTTTTGCTTCAGTGGTGTGCTGGAACTTCTCAGCTGCACTCCTAGACTCCAACAAAGGTACTCTTAACTGTGGATATTTGTCAAAATTGATTTATCTGTAGGGGAATGATGGTGGAATGTTTCTATTCTACCACCTTGCTGACATCATTTCTTACTCATATTTGTAAAGGCTCCATCTTGTGGATGGGTTGAAAACAGCTACATGAAGATGATTGTTATAGTAATTTAGACACCCTTGACTTTAACCTAGGAAAGCTATTCAGTGATGTAATCACGATGCAGTGCCTCAAGTTGCCTTTTCATGAACCACCACACGGATCACAGCTATTCTTCAGTCATCAAACTTTTATTGAGCCCCACTGTGTCCCAGGCACATGCTGCTCATATGGATATAAAGGAGTTTTTCTTCTCCCTTGGATATCACAGTCTGGTGTAACAGGTGCAACAGTGTGATAAGCACTGGAGTAAAGACTTTTAAAAAAGGAAAACCATGAGCACAAGAGGGAATAGCTATTTTTATTTAAAGACAGAAAGCAGGACACAATGTCAAGAGTATAATTCTAGAGTCATATTTATAGGGTTGGAATCTTGTTCTGCCACATATTAGCTAATGATTCCAAATCTTTGTGCCTCAATTCCCTCACCTGGAGGTGTTGAAAGCCCTTCCCGCCCCCACCCCACCCACCATGGTAGAGGCAGTGCTGTATACACCATGTAGTTTCATTTTCATCCTGGACACAAGAGAAAAATACATTTCCTGATTCCCTTGCAACTAGGAAGGACCATGTATCAGACTTAGGGTCAATAGAATGTGGGGGAGGTGGTGAGACGTCACTCAGAGATGGCCCCTAAAACATCCATGTGATCCTCCACACACTCTCTCCCCTCTCTGCAAAAGACTCCAGAATAATTTAGCCACATCATTAAAGGAGTGCCCAACTGCTTGGAGATGATCTGCCCAAGAGAGCTACCCAGCCAGGAGCATGCACATCAGACTGCATGAGAGAAAGAAATATTTGGTCTCATAGCAATACTGATACTACTTATTGTAACAATTAGCCTGTCCTGATTAACGTACCACCTCTAAGATTGCTGAAACATTTAAATGAGAAAAAAAGCTCATGAAAAGCCCTCAATAACCTATAGCTGTTATTATTATTATAACTGCCATGACATACAGAGAGGAACTCACTACAGAGCAGGAACTGAGGGGATTTGCTGGGTGGATGGGAGGTGACAGAGGGAGTCAAAAGTTTTGAGCAGAGGGGAACAAAATGAAAAGTACAAAAAGAGTGAGAATGTGACAGTGTAAAAAATTTTGAAAAACAAAAAAACACAAAAAACAAAAAAACTGAAGTGAGACAATGGGAAGCAAGAGCTGTCCAAACAGCGTACAAGGCAGCTACTCTGGAAATGTGTCCTCACACCCCTCCAGAGTCAGGTGTCTCTAATATTTCTCTCTTGTCTGTTCCAGATCTAGATTGAGAAACAAGAGGCCAGGCTTTTTCATCTGTTTTAACCTCATGGAAAGCTTCTTCCTGAATGCTTGTTTTTACTACTTGAAATGTGTTTCTTTTATTGCCTTCCAGTCACAGGAACAGTCTTAATGGAATATAGGAAATGAAAGGGAACAGAAAGCTCTGCAAAGGAGAGGCCTTCCCAACAAAGGACAGAAGCATTCTTTTTCTCTTTGGGTTGTGAAGGAACAAAGGACAAATGTGTAGAATAGGGCTGGAAAAAGTGCAAAGGATGCTTTTTATTAATACCTCCTCTGAGCAACACAGTCACTTCCTTAGACTTGGGGTTCAACCTGCGGCCATGCAATGAGTTTTCTCTGCTCGAGGCCAGCTGATGGGAACTGAAACAGCCTTGACCTCCTTACCACAATCATCAAACTGGCTGAGGGGCCTCCTCAAGGGGGAGAGTCCTAGAGCTTGAAAGGGTACTACCTGTTTAACCTTATTAAACTTACTAAAGTTGCCTTAACCAAAAAGTTATTCTTCTGGGGCCCCTGTAAATGTCGTTGAGCTTTGGAAATGGCTAAGTTATAGCTTTTGTTTATGATTAAAAGGAACCACCTACACAACTAGAAAATTGACAGGAAGCTGACCAGACCAAATCAACCTTATTTATTACGGAAATCTTACCCAACAGAAAACCACATCAGAAAAAAATATAGTAGTTAGTGTTTCTAGGCAAAAGGATCACCAGTGCCTGAAACAAGGAAACAGCTAAAACAAAAATAAAAACAAAATATGGAAAAATAAGGGGATGCATGTGAAATTTGTTAAATCTTTACAGTGAGATGTTTCAGCTCTGAAAATTCTCCTGTGCTGGTCTTCCCCTGTCACCTCCTGGCCTTGATATTTTCCCAGATTTACTGTCTACCAGCAAACACTTGGGAGCAATGCATCCTGCTGAAAGACTGACTTTAACTAGCCCTTACTACAATGCAAGCTTCTAAAACAGCCTCATGTGTATAAATTAAACTGCATTAGCTCCTTGTGCCCTTTTCCTGGGAAAGAAATCACATCTATTTACATGTATCTGTAAATCAAAACCTACTTGCCTATGATGTTCTTGTGGACATGACAAAACAAAACCCAGGCCGGCTTGGCCTGGATGAAGGCTGAGCACACAAAGAGATCTATTCACATCTTTGGACTTCAAGAGAATCATATTGTGTCCAGAATTGGTGGGTTCTTGGTCTCACTGACTTCAAGAATGAAGCCGCGGACCCTCGCAGTGTTACAGTCCTTAAAGACGGCGTGTCCGGAGTTTGTTCCTTCTGATGGTCTCGCTGGCTCAGGAGTGAAGCTGCAGACCTTCACAGTGAGTGTTACAGCTCATAAAGGCAGTGTGGACCCAAAGAGTGGGCAGGAGCAAGATTTATTGCAAACAGCTAAAGAACAAACCTTCCACAGTGTGGAAGGTGACCCACCTGGTTGCCACTGCTGGCTAGGGCAGCCTGCTTTTATCCTCTTATCTGGCCCCACCCACATCCTGCTGATTGGTCTGTTTTACAGAGAGCCTATTAGTCCATTTAACAGAGAGCTGATTGGTCCGTTTTGACAGGGTGCTGATTGGTGCCTTTACAATCCCTGAGCTAGACCCAAAAGTTCTTCACGTCCCCACTAGATTAGCTAGATACAGAGTGTGACACAAAGGTTCTCCAAGTCACCCCAGAGTAGCTAGATACAGAGTGTCCATTGGTGCATTCACAAACCCTAAGCTAGACACAAAGGTTCTCCACCTCCCCACCAGAGTAGCTACATTCACAAACCCTGAGCTAGACACAGGGTGCTGATTGGTGTGTTTACAAACCTTGAGCTAGATACAGAGTGCCGACTGGTGTATTTACAATCCCTTAGCTAGGCATAAATGTTTCCCAAGTCCCCACCAGAGTCAGGAGCCCAGCTGGCTTCACTCAGTGGATCCTGCACCCGGGCCACAGGTGGAGCTGCCTGCCAGTCCCGCGCCGTGCGCGCGCACTTCTCAGCCCTTGGGTGGTCGATGGGACTGGGCACTGTGGAGCAGGGGGCGCCGCACATCGGGGAGGCTTGGGCCGCATAGGAGCCCACGGAGGCGCGGAGGGGGAGGCTCAGGCATGGCGGGCTGCAGGTCCCGAGCCCTGCCCCGCGCGAAGGCAGCTAAGGCCCGGCGAGAAATTGAGCACAGCAGCTGCTGGCCCAGGTGCTAAGCCCCTCACTGCCCGGGGCGGGCGGGGCCAGCCGGCAGCTCCAAGTGCGGGGCCCGCGGAGCCCACCCCCACCCGGAACTCGCGCTAGCCCGCAAGCACCGCGCGCAGCCCCGGTTCCCGCCCGCGCTTCTCCCTCCACACCTCCCCGCAAGCTGAGGGAGCCGGCTCCGGCCTTGGCCAGGCCAGAAAGGGGCTCCCACAGTGCAGCGGCGGGCTGAAGGGCTCCTCAAGTGCCGCCAAAGTAGGAGCCCAGGCAGAGGAGACGCCCAGAGCGAGCGAAGGCTGAGGACTGCCAGAACGCTGTCACCTCTCAGTATGGTCCAACCAAGGTCAACTTGTTGATTGCAGCCTGATTTCACAGGTTAGTTTTTTAAAGTACATTGCATAACTATTGTCAAGTGTTATTCTCTCCTTTAAAATCAACCCTTAGAGATACTAAACAAGCATAAGAGAAAATGTCAACTCTGATTGGTGGTAGTATCTCTTTAAGATATATAATTTGTATTATCTAGTGAATTGGCTATTACATCTAATCAAAAAAAGCCTCTTATACTATGAGATTTTACTCACTCACAAGATGTTGTAAGGAGAACTTACAATGTCCACAAATGTCATCAATATTTAAATTGACAAACTTCTCTCGTGTCTTAGCTGGCATAAAGTCTTTTGGGGGAAATTTTCTTCCTCCTTTTTTTTTAACTTCTTTCCTTTTGACTTTCTTCCTTTCTCTCATTTTTTTCTCCCTCCTGTATAGCTTTGTTTTGTTTTTTT
Source organism: Nomascus leucogenys (assembly GCF_006542625.1). Lineage (NCBI taxonomy): Eukaryota > Metazoa > Chordata > Mammalia > Primates > Hylobatidae > Nomascus > Nomascus leucogenys. The sequence continues at coordinate 135,469,073 of NC_044382.1, read as the reverse complement.
ATGAAAGAAGGGGAAAGAAAGAGAAACTAACATCTATTGAGCACCCACTTTGGTGGTAAGTGGTTTCTAAGTATTATTTTATTATCAGTGCAGCAACGATAGGATTCCTTCCATTGGCTTAATCTGAAATATTCTGTCATGCTTCCAATCAATCCATTTTCAATTGAGATTTTTTTTTAAAGTAGCAAAGGCAGTTGATTAAGTGTATTAAGATGTCCAAGTCCTTAACATACTCAATATCTAGACAGCTGCCCTGTGTGATCTAGACAGCATACAATTTGTCTTTAAGATAAAAACACACAAATATGCACACACAAAATATCTACTCTTTCTTTTGGTTCTGTGATGTGTATGCAAGGTTTTATTGGTTGTCCTGTGTCTCTCTCTCCTCCTCCTCCTTCCCCTCTTCTTCCACTTTCTCTCTCTTATGTCATACCCATCCACGATGACACCCCTGCCCTTCATTGCCTCATGCCCAAGGGCAGCTTATGGTCTTCCAACAGATGAGATCTGATGTGGCTACACAGACTTACTGATCCAAAGCGGAGGGAGAGGTCTGCATTCTCTTCCAGAGATTTTACTCACTCTTCTCCATATGTTTTTTCATACCTGTCAATCCCTTTCTCTGTTGCTTTATCATAGTTTCTTCCACTTTTTTAAATCATATTGAGAAGATTAAGCTTCAAATGTGCTTTTGGCCAAATAAACTTTAAAGTGAAGACAGTTTTACTCTTTGCCAAAATAGCTTCTAAGATGCAGTTGGGGAAATTAACATTCGGTTGGGAGGCTTTACACCCTCATGCTCAACAGGTGTTCTCCACTGGCTTTTTAATGGTAATAACAATCCACAACTGTGGAGTTATTGGCCCCTTAATCTTCACCAAAAATAAGAGGAAGGCACTATTTATCCTCATTTTATGATAAGGAACCATAGAGAGGTTATATAACTCTTTAAGGTTGCACTGATGTTAAACAGTGGAGTTAGAGCATGGCCCATATCTATCTGATCAAAAATCCATATATTTCCCCTAAGCCACACTTTTCACATGTGCCAAGGGGACTCTGAAAGGTTGCTCTGTCAATAAACAACTGCACACACGTGCCCCATATCCTTGAATTCAGCCCCACAAGGGCTCCGTGGTGCCTTGTTTACAGGTGGTGATGATAGTAATAATAATAGTTGCTGTCAGGGATGTGACGGCTGGCTGGTGGTGTTCATAATGAAAGTTCACCTTCCCGCCACCTCCCCTAGAGCCCAGAAGATCATGGTTATCACAGTCTCAGGCCATTTTTCTTTGGGCTCCTTTACCAGGACAGTCATAGGTAAAGAAAGGCAGACTTATTAGAGGAAGTATGAAGATATGTTGCAAGCATGCAACAAGCAGCACAGCAGAGAAGAGGCTGTCTGCAAAGATGCAGGGGCTGGAGGGGAGTTTTGTAAGGTCATGCTGGAGAGGGCTGTGTGCAAGTAAGTTTGTGCTATGCTATATGCTAAGACTATATTGGGGTAATTTTTAACTGTCAGCCCTTTCCTCTCCAGGTGCCCAAGGGAAATGCTTTGCTGTTCTTAGCCATTTTGCAACCCATATGCCTTCCGTTTCTGGAGTTGCAAGATATTGGCTGTGGTTTTTCACACAAAAGGGTTGCAAATGGCGTTAGATCCCTGGGTTAGGTCCAGTCCCTGTTCTACCAGCCTGGCTCCTTCTGGTTCCTTTTAACTTATTGATTTATTAGGGTCCCACAGTTCCTGCTTATGCTGAATTTAACTGTCATACACTATTCTAAATGCTTTTACATATATAAACTCATTTTACAGATGAAAATGGGGCTCAAAGTCAAATACCTACAACACAGGTGTTTCATGCTGTGAGGGTAGAGAGAAATCTTCCTCTTTGCCCACTGAGGGATTACTGAAAATGAATGGATGAAAGGCAGATTAGTACAAGAAAACGGCATAGAAAACGTATTTAAAGTGTCCAGGGGAAATCACAGTAGAGTGATTACCCAATAACCCAATGAGGCCCAGAGGCTTTCATACCCTTCTTCATAGGAGAAAGGGAGATGATGATGAAGGAGTAACTGATTTTCCGTGGAAATGAATGAGCCCAAAGAAAAATGGTCTGAGACCATGTTCCTCTGGGCTCTGTGGGAGGTGGCAGAAAGGTGGACCTTCATTATGAACAAAGCTCGTCTTATACAGATAGAGCCTCACTGATAATCTTAGTAGCTGCCTTCAGAAGAATAGATGAAAAGTTTGACTGTCTGGGTGTGGTGACAACTCCCAGTCTCTTCTCCTGTGGTTAATCTTTCCTAGTTATTTGATGAGATTCCTAAGAACACAGTCTAAAAGCTTCCTTAGCCAGATAAGGAAATTTGGGACAGAGTCCCTTCTGGTGCTTGGGAAGAGAGGATAAGAGAAACAGGTACGAGGGGGAAGGTTCTGAGGCTTATTTCTGAGACCTTTCCATTTTCTTTCCTTCAAAGCATTCAGCATGCCAACTTACCATATTTTGTGGTACTGTTTTCTGCGCCTCAACAGTGCAAATTAAAGGGGCTGTCCTTGATTAAGAAAGTTTCTTCTGTATTCCAGGATTTCTCAGAGCCTTTTCCTATGCACTCTAAATTTTCTACATGTGTTTGATGAAGGGATCCTTTGTTTGGATAGAAGCAGAGGGTTATTGTTCTGCCATACATCCTCTGGGAGATGCTGGTCTTGGCAGTCACAATTTTTCCTGGGTATGAAAGTGAATTAGTTTATCAGGCTTTTTTTCCTATTCTAGAAGGAAGCAGCAGATCTGGGGACACCGTGTGGCAGGGAAGGGTTGTCACCAAAGGGTGGTGACAATGCTGAGAGAGGGGAGGGGAGGATGGTGGTACGCTTGGGTAGGTGATTTAACCTCTCCCAGCCTCAGGCTTCTCATCTACAAAGTGGGTATGGTGACGCCTCCCTTGTGGGGTTGCATCAGAGATGATGATGGTGCAGGATATGTGCATAGTCAGCAGTGACTGATATTTGCCATCCTGTTACCTCTTATAATAAGCAGCATAGCTTTGGGAAAATTTTAAAATCTAGAATAGCCCTCATTTCTTCCTCTATGGGACAGAAATAAGGGTTCTACTTCATCAGATTGTTGAGATTATGGGCCAGGCATGTAGTGGCTTTTCAGTATGTGATGCTGAACTGTTTTCCTCCAGCCAGCCCCACCTCACACGGGGAGTGCCCCGCCGACTCACTTGCCTCAGTTCTGGAGAAGACACACAGATTCCAAGAGCAATTGGAATTTATACTTCTTCATCCTCCTTTGACCTTCTATTTGGGCTGATTCCTTTCATCTGGGGTCAGGAAGCTCATCCATCAGGACTCACACAGTTTGTAAGGAGACATTGGGTTCATTTCCATTTTTAGGGTGTACATTGCAAAGCCCACTATGACTGAAGATCTTACTGGACACCACACAGCAACTGCCGCCGCAGTCAGGAATGTGCCTTTTTCCCAAGGCCAAAACATTGTGACCTCTCATCATGCACAAATTATAGCTGACCTGATATTGGGTATGTCTGAGGTGGACAGAGTCTCTAATTCTATTCAGCACCTGTTGGCAATCAACAGAATCAAATGGTCCTGGGGTGAATGTTCACTTCCTCCTTTTTTTTTCCCTTTGCCAAAACATAACTATGGGTTGAGAGGAAGCATCATAGATGAGAAACAATGAGCCCTGTCTTCCCAGTGTAAACCCAAGCAAGGGCTGGCACAGTGGGTCAGTCCCCCGAGGCAAAGCCAGTAGAAACCAGACTGTTGGCAGCTTCCGAACAACACTGTGCAATCCCATGAAGAGAAGAGTAACATAAACTAAACGCCCAGGCATTTAGTTTTTCTTTTTCTTTGTAAAATTTCAACAGAAAAACTCAACCTGTAAGTTTTCTAGAGACATACCTATACTCTACATTGAATGATATATTTTAGCTTACAGGTGAGGCCTCCGGTTGATAACAACCATTTTCATTTGTTGCAGGATCTGAAATACAACCATGTGAAAAAATTCCTATAAGGTTTTACATATTACCCAGCACAGAGCAAGAGCCAGATAAATGGTAGCAAAGTTATTGCCATCATGTAATCTTGCGAAAAACATTTATTCTTCATATCTGCAACTTTAATTAGAGTTCTGAATTAAATGAAAATTCTGAAAGCACTAGAAAGTCAAATTTAGAATGCTCCTTTCAGCAGCAGAAATGGGGTAAATAAGAACAGGGACACTAGGGGAACCACCTTATTACAAGCCATTTCCATTTGACATTTTGCTGTATTTGAAGAATGTTTGTGGGCATTGACGCCTACATATTAGATATTTGATGTGCAACTGGTGCCCTCTAGTGACAGGGTGAACAGTCTTCAGTCACTAAAGCTAAAGAAATCCAATCTTCCTAACTTAACCAACCCCAGATTTACGAGAAGGGAAGAGAAAGGGGAGCTGGGAGGCCAGAAGGTGTCTGTCTCTCTGTAATTCAGAAGGCAAATCTCAGCAGGCATCTTTTGGTCTCTAAGATAAGGGTTCTTAAATGCTTTTGAAGTTTCACTTTTCTTTCGGAGAAAGGACACTTTCTACCCTGTATCTCTGAGAACTTCCCTAGCATGGGAGCTGAGTTTTTAAAGGCCGCCTCAGGTAATACAGCTATACTCCAAAAATCACACAATTCCTCTGCCCTCTGAAAGACCATGGAATAATGAGGCAGTGGATTTTGGTTCCATGGGGGAATCCTGGAACCCATCTCCCACAAATACTAAGGGATGACTGTAAACATACGTATACAGTATGGCCGATACAATATGATAGATTCCTGCAGGAACCACGGAAACACAATCCAGTTCATTTCTCTGATCTCATATTGAATGTATCTCTCCTTTCTGCCGTGATTTCATGCACATTTTCACTGGCAAATGGCATAAACTGATTTTTTTAACTAATGGAAACCTATCCAGGGATCAATTATTACTTCATGGAAATATTTGTCGACCATTCCTTACTTTCCTACTTAGAAGCAGGGGAAGTGTGTTTTTACTACTAGGTAATTTAATCATTTTTTCCCCTCTCACCTCCTATATATCTACTGGGGCCAAGTCAGCTGAAAAAATAAAATCATATAAGCAAACTGCCACTTCATCATCTTGTCTCAGAAACTCCTGCTGGCAGCACACATTTCATATACCCCAGATGGGGTGTTCTGAAACAGACAGACGAATTCCAGCTTCCCCTAATTTACTGCCCTCCTTTCCATAGCATCAGATTCATAAAACATTGCCTGGGTGGCTGGCTGTCTCACTGTCTTGAGGCTGAAGCAAGGCACAGGGGACCAGGAAGGAGACATGAGTTGCCAAGTCTCTGCTGACAAGAATACTTGCCTCCACCCTTTTAGAGCATTTAGCATAAGCAAAAGAAACAGGGGGAAAAGACTTGGCTTGCCAGCAAACCATTACGCAAATCTAAAGATGTGGTATTAAGTTTTGCTCCTGTAAGTGTTCTTTCCATGACTAGCCCTATTAATTGGTGCTTCAGCTTCAAAACTATTTCAGTTTTTATGTCACAGAAGAGACTTGAGAATCCAATTAGCTACATGTATTAGAAACACTTGAACATTTTTCTACACATTGTTTTCATGTTAAATAACATAGTGATATGGGGAAAAGTTAGAGGAAGTTTGAAGCGATTGCATTAGGCTTTAATTTTCCACCAAGTGTTTGCATGTATCCTGGACAAACCAACTCTGCAAACACAAAAGGAAACTAGTTTTTTCACTCTTTGGGAGAAAGCACAAATGCAACAGCCCAATTATAGGGAAATAACAAAGAACGGTGGGTAACCTACTTGACAGACAACTGAATTTAACTCTATTTTCAGTATCTAGAATACATATTAAGTAGCCTCCCATGCAATCCCAGCCCTTGAGGCCATGCCACCTACAGCCATCAAAATGCTCATATTTTCAAGCTCCCTGGGGACTTAACAGGTATTAATAGGTTTGTACAGTCTGTTATTTTCCTAAGGTCACAACCGGGAGCCCAAAGTGAATCCCAACCCCCCTATCCTGTCTTCTTTGGTCAGGGTTTTAAGAATTGGGCAATTTTACCTTAAAAATCCAGATATCTGAATTCTCTGGGGAAAAATCAAGTGATCTGGCCATACCCAAGTCCTCCATCCCACATGGCAACAGTTGGCTGAGCATGCCTGTCCCTTGTAGATGGGATATGCCTCTTTAGAGAAGTCCGTGTCTTCCTGCTCACTCACTTCTATTGCTTGCCTGACCCCTACAGGCCTTTGACTTTTCCACGGTGGTTTACAAAGGGCTTCTATGTATGGTGGTAATTAGTTTCTAATGGTTATCAGTAAAATAAATAGCAAGTTCAGTCTGCTCTGCTACAGCTCATTTTCTGTAACAATTGGCTTAAATAAAATTGGTAAATGGGTGAATGTTGTTTGTATAACCTAGAAGTCTTTTTGGTTCATGTAACTAAGTAGCAGCACCTAAATGCAAAATCACAAACACTCAATGCCCATCAGCCCATGTTCTTCTTTCTGGCTTAGATGAGCCTCCAGTTTTGTCTGGAAGTGCTCATTGCACAGTTCTCCCTGATGCTTCTGTATTTTGCTCTTTCTCCATAGCTCAGCATGCTCAATCCTTTATCACTGCCTTCCCTGTCCATCAATCTACCTTCACCTTTTTTTGTCCATTAAGGTAAAGGCCTCTTATTTTGGTGTATTTATTAGAAACATAAAATGTTGTAAAATTTGTGCTAATATTCTAATTGAGGTCATTACCAGTTTTGTTAGTGCCTGGTTTCAAAGTTATATATGTTTTTATTGATCTGTCCCTAATCCCATCTTTTCCCAAAACTTCTGTTATCTCTAGCACAAAATTCTACCGGAAGCAGGGGTTTTCATAAATATGTCTGTCAAATTATAATATGGTAGAAAGTACTATTGAAAAACTAAGACCTTCACTCCATAAGAAGGACCTGGAGTAGAGGTTGGCATGTCTCATGGTAAGCCCAAACGTTAATTCTCCAGCATTAAAACAGGCAATTGTAAGCAATTGGCTAGCATTTAGGGGCTACATTTCATGAAAAATCCCTGTTTTTAAACATCAGAAGCATATTCAGTGTGGGGAGATGTTCATAATAAATAGACTCACAGGAACTAAGTATATATATATTGCTTCATTTATTTCTAACAACATTCTTGTGCCTGTGGTATCAACACCTCTATTTTACTGATGAAGAAACTGAGGCTGAAAGGGATGAAACACTTGCTTGAAATTTCATTCCTGGCAAGTGGTGAGCACAAGTTTCCAAATCCAAGGTTTCTAAACCTTTAGCTCTTCCATCCTTCAGTAGTTTCCTGTCAGAAGTGGAGCAGGTCTGTTGGGCTGTCTTCTTTAGATCAATTTCAATCCCTTTCTACAATATTATGCAACTCAAAGTCCTTTAAAGTCAGACTTACATGTGGTATTTTTTAAGTGTTTTTATTAAAAAAATTAAAACATTTATTAACAATGATACTGCATAGTATATGAAGAATATGGCCTATGGGGTCAAACAGACTTGAGTTCCTTTATTTAAAAATATTAATTTTTAATTTATTAATATTTATCATTGTGCGAGGCATTGAGGTGTCGGGGTAGACATGACCACATGGTGCCGATGCTCAGTGCGCTTATATTCTAGTGGTACAATCTTTTGTTAAATGTGTGAAACAAAAATACTATTACCTATTTTAAAGGACTACAAAAATAAATTTGGAACTACATATATGGTAAGGCGTCACACATAGAAACCATTTGACTGTTAGCAGTTGTTATTGAATTGATACAATAATACTAATTACACAGAAGCAGAAGAGGCAAGGAGATTTTAGGATAAGTAGCTGCTCCAGCACAAAAGCCACCATTAGCAGTCAACAATTATTCATGCACCTGTGACTCCCTCGTCCCCAGTGAAAGCCTCAGAGGTGTGCAGGTATACAGGCTGAGGTGTGACCTGGCTGTATATAAAAGCTAATTCCTCTACAGTCCCACTTGTTCTGACACATTACATTGTAAATGAACTTACTTGGAATGTAACAGATTTCTACAAAGAACTATTCATTTCAAAAGTTCTATTAAATCATAAACCCTATACCTCCCGCTCCCCCAGCCCCTGGTATGCTTAAAGGCCCAAAAGCCACCCTTTAAAAAACAAAGAAAGTTTCACTTCTAGCAAGGGCCAACTAGGTTTTTTTGGATCCAACTCTCCCATCAGAAACAAACGAAAAAGCCAGATCAATATCATATAAAAAAAGTCTGTTTAAAATCATCAAAAAGCTACCAAATAAATGAGAATTTGTGGTACCAACATCAAGGAGAAGAGAGACAATGAAGGGCGTAAGCATGGCACCATTTTGCCCCCCTAGGAATATTGTGAGATATGAAAACAGTGGCGGAGATGGTAAGGAATTGAGAAGAGACTTTGGCAGATTCATAGGACTATGGAGATAGAAACTAGAGTGCAGGTTTCAAGGTTTCAGGTACAAACCAAGAGTAAGAGTACACCAAAAACAGACTAGTCCAGTCCTCAAAAAGACTAAAAACACCTTAAATTATTTTGATGTCTAATGAGATTAAACTGATATACCCCTAAACTAGTTGATTGCCAGAGGCAAAAATGCATGCTTACTGAAGAAAGATAATGCCAGGGCCTCAAGTTACCTCAGCCGCTGTTCATACACAATGTCTGGCCCTCAATAAAAAATAACCAGTCCAGCCTGGGCAACATAGGGAGACCCTGTCTCTACAAAAACATCTTTTAAAATTAGCTGGCATGGTAGTATGCATCTGGAGTCCTACCTACTCAGGAGGCTGAGGCGGGAGGATCGCTTGGGCCCAGGAGTTTTAGGCTGCAGTGAGCTACGATTGTGCCACTGCATTCTAGCCTGGGTGGGCAATAGAGTGAGATCCTGTCTCTAAAAACAAACAAAAAACCCCAAAATCCTCAGCCATTACCATTACAGGAAGACAAGTTTTCGCCAGAAACCAAGAGATGAGAACAGGTAATAGAAACTGGGCCACAGGAGATTCGGAAGATAGTTATCAAACAGGGGCTTTACAATAACTAGAATTTAATATTTTCAAGGAATTAAGAAACAAAAATGGAGAATTTCATCAAAGCGTGGAAACTATTAAAAAATCCAAAGGAAATAAATTCGAGAACTGAAAAACAGACCAAGAACTCAACAGATGAGTTTTTAATAGGAAAGTAGACACAGGTGAAGCAGAGGAGAAACCGAAAGAAAATACTCAGACTGAAGTTCAGAATCAAAAGGATCGAAAAAGAAAAGAGGCATATGGGAAAAGGGAAAATGTCTAGCATATGTATAATTACAGTCTCAAAAGAGAAGTGATACAGAATTTGGCAGTTGAACATTCTAATCACGTCACAGCACTACTGATGAAATCCAAAGGCATAGACAGAAAACCTGAAAAGCAGCCAGAGAAAAAGGGTGTATCACCTTCGAAGCAACAATAAGACTGATCATTGGTTCACGAAGAGAAACAACAGAAGATAGATATTGATAGGTGGCCAGGTGCGGTGGCTCGCGCCTGTAATCTCAGAACTTTGGGAGGCCAAGGCGGGCAGATCACTTGAGGTCAGGAGTTCCAGATCAGCTTGGCCAACATAGTGAAACCCTGTCTCTACTAAAAATACAAAAAGTTAGCTAGGCGTGGTGGCGGGAGCCTGTAATTCCAGCTACGTGGGAGGCTGAGGCAGTAGAATCACCTGAACATGGGAGGTGGAAGTTGCAGTGAGCTGAGATCCCACCACTGCACTCCACCCTGGGCAACAAAAGCAAAATTCCATCTCAAAAACAAAAACAGATACTGATAGGCTATAATGAACTAGAATTCTATATCCAGTGAAAATATCATTCAAAAATGAGTATGAAATAAAAACATTTTCAAACGAAACAAGAAAGCGAGGATGTTCATCACAGTAAGATCTACAGTAAAGGACATTATAAAGAGGTTTTCTTCAGGGTAAAGAGAAAGTGATCACAGAAGGAAGCTGAGAAATACAGGAGGGAATAGAGAGCAATGGGAAGGGTAAAATGTAGGGAAATATAAATCAATGTTGACTCTAAACAAAACCAATAATGTACACTGAGACCTTTAAATACATTTAGAATTGTTTAGAGAAGGGTGAGGAGGGAACACACATGGTAGAAGATTGTCAACTCAGTTAAAGTGCCCAATAAATCTAAGGATAGTCCTTTCAATAAATGATGTCAAGACAACAGGATATCCACTTTGGAGGGGAACACTTAATTTAACCCTTATTTCACACCACTCGCAGGCATACAAAATAATTCCAGGAGACTTTCCCATCTCACCTGTGAAAACTAAAACATAATAAAAATTTTTGTAAGTCAACATAGAATGTCTTTAAGAACTTGGGGTAAGAAAAGATGTTTTTAAAACAGGACAGATTGCACTAACCATAAAAAAAGAGAGCGATACCACCTGTATGTTATGATTTTAAACTTTTGCTCACTGAAAGATACCACTACAGAAATAAAAAGTGGAGATATCTGCAACTCATAGTACCTAGAGTATACAAAGAACTTCTAAAAATCAGTTAAGAAATACAGAAAACTCAAGGAAAAAATGGGTAGGAAACTTGATGCCTCACAAAGGACATCCAAATGGCAAATGCATGAAAAGTTGCTCAACTTTCTCCTTAATGTCAGAGAAAAGCAAATTAAAACCACAATATTAAAACCACAATATAATTAATTTTAAGAGACTTTGAGTCTTTTGACAAGGATATACAGCAAGTAGAAATAACATAGTAATGATGGGAGGGTAAATTTAGGCATAGTTAGAAAATATTTTGGCCATACCTACTAAAATTGACATATGCATACTTTATGCCCCAGCAATTCATCTTATCTGTATTTCCAACACAAATGTCACATATGTGGATCAAAAAAATTGTACAAGATAACCAGGGCTGTATTCATTAAAACCAAAAAAACTGGAAACAACCCAATTGTTCAGCAACAAAAACACATTGTGGTATATTCAGACAACAGAACACTGTAACTTGCATAACACTATGCAAGACAAACAAGCAAATACCGCTATGTACAACACAAATGATTTACGCAAACGTAATGTTGAAGAAAAGAAGTCAGGGGTAAAAGAATATCTTAGGATTCCGTTTATATTGAATTCAACAACCAGCAAGACTATCTCTGTTAGAATTTAAGGTATTGGTTATCTTAGCGGGGAAGATTTCAGGAGGCCTAATAGTGCTCTGGGAGGCTGGTCTATTTTATTATCAGAGCAGTGGTTACCTGAGTGTATCCATGTTGTGATAATTCATTTGTGATTTATGTAGTTTCCTACATGTACATGTCAATAACAAAAGTAATTTTTAAATATTTTAAAAGGCACGTGGTCAGTACCTTGCCTGAAGACTAGTTTAACGAGAAATTTTCTTCAAATACCTTCCTGATGTCACTAGAGAACATTTGTGGCTTTTGTCCTAAAAATGACACTCAAACCAGTTAATGGTTTCTCAAATTGGGGAGGATATCCAAATGTCAAGAACATAGTTTCATACCAGCAGGAAAGCCCAAAACAGCCCTTTCAAACTCAAAAGAAAAATATAGAGTAAAAATGGTTTTCACTAAACATAATAGTGTAAGATTAAAAGTATACTAATGAAAAGTCCTCATGCCATTATTTGAATTCACTTACATTCAACAAATATTTATAGGATTAGTTAGGTACCCATAACTTCCTGAAGTAAACATTCAGGATGGTGGGGAAGAGACTGGTTCAGCAAGTCACATACTGTTTGAATTCTCTGTGATTCATCTGTTTTGTGATACTGGGCAAGCAGTTTAATCTAAGTTTCAGTTACCTTATCTATAAAAACAGGAGTAATAAAATCTGTGGGCTCAATAACATAATGTTGGTTTAAGTTTCTACTCCAGTGCCTAATAGAAACATATAAATGTTTGTTCCTCACTCCTTACAGCTTTTTTTAAGAAAAATTTTTAAAAAAATTTTTAAAAACTGTTATCACTATTCTTAAGAAAGTGTGAGCTTTTTCTTAAAATAAGCTCGCTTTAGTATAATTTATAAGATTTCCTTCCCCTGTAAATTTTTAAACCTCCTTGATACTGTTTTGCCAATTTTGTTTCTATTGCCAACATATTTTTTTCTCCTCCAGTTAATTCTGAAATTAAATACAAAGAAACAGGGCCTTTCCCAGGTCCTGAACTGGTATTTTTCTGGTCTCTTTAAACCAATATTATTGTCTTCTGACAGCCAACCAAGAAACCCCACCCAGCAGCCCCTTCCCCCAATCAATATTCTGTTGTTTTCTGGTATCTCCTCCCCTGCCCCAAATCTGGCCAAATCAAGACAACAAATCTCTTGTCCTGAGATCATAAACTCAAAATACCAAATATAGTACAAAATAAAGCAGGGAAAAAAGAAAAGAATACAGCCACTACACAAAACAGTTTGGTGGCTTCTTAAAAAACTAAGCATTCTCTTATCATACATCCAGCAATGGCACTCCTTGGTATTTACTAACCAAATAAGCTAAAAATAGTCCATACAAACACCTGCACACAGACGTTTATAGCAGCTTTACTCAAAACTGTCAAAACTTGACACAACCAAGATGTCCTTCAGTAGGCAAACAGATAAGTAATCTGTGGAACATCCAGACGATAGAATATTATTCAGCGCTAAAAAGAAATAAATTACCAAGCCATGAAAAGACATGGAAGAATCTTAAATATGTATTATTAAATGAAAGAAGCCAATATGAAAAGGCTACATACTGTATTATTCAGACTACATAACATTCTGGAAAAGGCAACACTATAGAGACGGTTAAGATTAGTGGTTGCCAGGGGATGGGGGGATAGAAAAACAAGGAGAGTTTTTAGGACAGTGAAAATCTCCTACGATATTATAATGATGGATACATGTCATTATACATTTGCCTAAACCCATAAGAATGTACAACACTAAGAGTAACTAAGGTAAACTATGGGCTATGGGAGATGGTAGGTCAATGCAGGTTCATTGATTATTATTCATTGATTATGGACCACTCTGGTGAGGAGTGTTGATAAACAGGGAAGAAGCTATGCATATGTAGGGGAAGGGGATATATGGGAAATCTCTGTACTTTCCCTCCTTTTAATTAATTCCGCTGTGAACCGAAACTATTCTAAGAAATAAAACTACTTGAAAACCCAATACTCAAGAAGTGTCCTCATGACCATAGGCCTTAAATTCTTGCCTATTACCTTTATCTCCAATGTATCCTCTCCTCTAAATATTTTGAGTTCTTGCACCCTGAAGTTAGCAACTCTGGTATATGTGAATGTTACAGTTCCACTAGAAAGATGGTGGTTAAGTTGCTGTTGTACAAGAATTCTTGGCAGCCAGTAACAAATTTAGGTAAAAAGAAATATGCGTCCTTTCACTATAAACTAGCATTTAAAAAAAAAAAAATCACTATACAACTTTGGAAATAAGTCAAAGCATTGTTTATTTATGACATATTTACATACTTACAAAACTGATTTTACCCAATACATCATCCTGCGTAATATCATAAAATGAACACCATATCCTGGGAATAAAAATCCATATTTCTTAATAATTTATGTATAGCCCAACTTTTAGAACATAGAATATTATCAATTTGACTTCCCAAACTACAAAGTCCTGTTTATAATTTTTTCTAGCCAAGGAACAGAGTAGATTCAACAGTAATTGAGTTAACCCTGAGTAATTACTAACTTGCATAATTTTGAATGGATGTATATAACACACTTTCATCTGCACTCTTACTTATACTATCACACTGTCTTTTTGTCTGTATTTATCCACCTCAATTTTCAACTTCATTAATCTTCAGAAGAAAGAGGAACAAAGAATGGGAAAGTAATAACAACACAATCGTAAGAGGAAATTACTAGCACTGCCTAAACATTCAGAAGTCTGTGACACAGTTTAGGTCTAGGGTTGTCTCAAAAACCTAACAAAAGGAGGATCCCGAATTGAATAATCTGAGCACCTTGTCAACTGAGGTTGATATTAAATTATTTTTCCTGCATTCTTTGTTTCCTTTCACACTAATTAAATATTATGTGTACAGGCTTATAAAATTCAGTAATTTGGATTAAAATACAAAATAACCAGGAGTTGTTCGGAAGGAAAAAAAAAAAAAATCACGAAACAACCCCAACAGTGGTGAAGAACTGTATTAAAGATGGCTTTTCCTAAGACAGAGGCAGAACAAAAGCAAATAGCACTCTCCCTCTGCCAAGGCTAGAGCAGGAGTTTCAAGGAAATGGGCAGGAAGAGAACAGAACACTCAGGCTGGATGATTAGTGAAGGAAACTGTGGCCTAAGACTGATGATCAGCACATCTTATGCCTAAACACCACCACTAAGACTACCTGGCTAAGCTGCCATGGTGTGTTAGAGACGATGAGTTACTTTTCTTGCCCCTTTTACAACAGGGAAATCTAAGGACAACAAAATAAACAAAAGGCTGAGAAAGCTGAGCGTGTGAAGTCATTCATGCTCTGCTGCTTTTTAAAAACTCTGGGCCAAAAACAGAACCAGAGAGGCCAGACCAGTTCATGTATTTCTCTCTTCCATCTGACCGTCTCTCATCTTCCTCACCCACTCACACTGTTCCGAGCAGAAGGCTTACCAGGTCACCAGGGGCAGGAAAATTTCTAGCTTCAACCAAGCCATGGAATAACTCTGCCACTTTGGGGATTCCAGGAAAATAATCATCTAATGAAATGTCAGTATTTGTGATTCTATGAGAACAATTCTCAAAACATCAAAAAGACATTTGTGACTTGGTAAAATAAAAATCAAAGAAAAATTAAGATATTTTTAGAATCTGTAAAATTTCCTTATAATAGGAGGGAAAGTAGCAGAACTATTTTAAGTAAGGACCTGCTTCCCTTCAGTCTGTAATGAAAGACTGTTTTTGTCATCATGCCATTGCCATGATAAAATACTACTAGAAAAGGATAGCTTTTAAAATAAAGTGTAGAAGCAAATGGTAGAGAAAGCCTTCTTGTACTTGAAGGAAGGAAAGAAGGTATTCTGTCCCTGTTACTCCTGGACAGAAGTACACCAAGGCAACCTGTAACCTCTCTCTGCTGTCTCTCATGACTTTTAATGACATGGAATTCTGATATTCATTGAACAGTCATTATACAGTGCTTGGAAAGTAACATATTTAATATTCATTCTTCTTATCCTCAGGTAAAAAAAATAGCAGAAACCAAATAATGACTTGAAGTGGCATTAACACAAAGCAAACCTGATACCTGTGATACCTAAAGACAGTGCAGGACAAGAGCTTCAACAGCTTTTATAAAACTGCCAGAGATTGTGCTAATCCTTTTACATCTAAAGAACTGTATAGAAGAGTAAAAAAATTAAATTACATTTATATAAGAAATTATCTTCGAAAAAATTATTTGAACTTGTATATACAAAGTTCAACAGTATTAAGAAAAAAATTTATTTCATTATGATTTATATAAGTCCAAAAATGATAAAATATATTATTTGAGGGGAAAAGGCTTCCAGTAAATAGAAATACAATAGACTAAACAAACTAGATTGAATATAAAATAGTTTCTTTGAAAACATCCATAAAAAGTAAAGACCAAATGGCACAAAGTTAAAAAAGTAATGCTTAAGGCAAACCAAATAAGTAACCTTAATTGAAGAGACATACTATCCCACAAGCAATAAAGTAACCCCCTCTCAAAAATTTCTCTATTAAAATGTGTAGAGAATATGAGTGGAAGCAGAAACAATGGCTGTTGTCAGAGCTTATTCTTGGAAGTACTGAACAGTATTATACAAAAATAACTTGAATACTTCTGATTTAAAATATACTTGAATTATTTGCCCCTTAGCTGTCATATAGCAATGAAAAAATAAAATGTATTATCCCAATGTTCATAGTATAAATCTGGGAAATGCCAAAAGTTATGTTTAAAATTGACAAAGGTATGTTTTCCAGATTATATGTGTACATTATGGCCAAAAAAGAAAATGATCAATTCCATTATTTTGGCCCATATTACTGAAAACATGCACAGAAATGTGGAACATCTCCCGACAAGTAGGTGTCTTATAGTGACTGTTGAGCAGGCTGCTCAGCACCAGCCCTGAGATCGTGTGCACATATAAAAGGAGTCAAAGACTGACAGAAAAGAGATGAAGCCAAAGCAAATCATGCTTTTATAAACATTCAACCAACATGTTCTTTAATGTCTTCTTTAAAGAACAAAATAATCAAGTACATGGCATTAAGTTAAATGTCTCTGCACATGAATTTCCACCTTATAAATCTGGTATATTAAATTGTGCTGTAAATATATTTGTATATTTTCTTTTTTGAGTACTATGATAGGTGAAATGGTACGACTATAAAAAGGATTTGTTTCTTTTTGTCTACTGGAATGACACGATGCCTTTCTAGAAAAAGAAAAATTGCAGCCTACAGGAAAATGATAAAAACTACGGGATTCATTTAGACTATTCGATTTAGGAAGGTACAACCACTTCTTTAACATCAAGCTAAAAGTGGGGGAAAGTCTCAGTCTCCTAGGTAAGTCTCCTCTCACAGTGTCCTGGGTGGCAGGCGCTGTTTATACATGCCTGCTATTGCTCTGGCTGCACTGTAGATCATCTGCCGACGAGACATCCCAGTAAATGCCATGTGCCAATCAGTCCGGCTGACATTCAGTAAACTCTTTTCCAGGACTTCACCCACTGTCACCAAAAGGCCTGACCACCTCAGATTGTAGTCCTGGGGAGTTAGACTTTGAGCCTATGGAAAGATGAAATTGATATTACTTACAATACATTTAAAAATATCATTGGAACTAGCTGTAAGTGACATTTCAAAGTGTTTCATGTTATTTTAAATATAGATTATGACAAACTCTGAGAAATACAGCTAGGCTGCCAACTATATCAAGTTACAAGGCTAGAACACAATCAATATAACATTACGCACATCTACTTTTTTAAAAATATCCCCATTAACGGGGCTAACAGTCGGAAGATTTGAGTTCTAGTTCTAAATTAAGTGTCACTCCAGGTTAATACTAAGATTGGTACTAAAATCAGTGCCAAAGTTATCTTTTATAGTAGTAAAATTTCAACCAGAAAGAGGAAAACTGAAAATTAAGGCTTAAATCCATTCAGAAAAGAGTTGCTCAATTATGGAAATTATCTCTGGAAATGTGATTCACATGTTAATATGTTATCAAATAATATCAAGTCCAGGACAACATCAACCACTGACTGATGCAACATTCCTAATTGACCCAACTCATATTTGCTCCTATTCAAATCATTTATTCATCTACAAAGGAATGAGAGAAGAATAAACCCATTATTTGATATCCAAGAATGATGTGGTTTTTCTGTTTTAGGTTGTTAGGTATAGTCCAGAGGAGTATAGCCACATCTAGAATGGATCTATACAGTTATATACGACTACCAAATGTGCCATGTATTACAATCACCTGAGGAGCTCGTTTCTTTTTTTTGTTTTTTTAACAATATCCAGTTTTTCACATCCCACTCAGATAACTGAGACACCAAGATAACTGAATTGGAAACTCTACAGCTGGTTCCAAGAGAAACAGTACAGTATTACATACGTAAAATAGCTTCCAAGTAAATCTGATGCAAACAGTCCGGCACTTGGGAACCCCTGCTCTAAGTACTCTCTTCCAATGTGTATACTACAGTATCAGTATTTCACTTATTTCAAAGAAGAGAAACAGCGGATATACTACTAAGGTCCTCGGAGACACCAGTAACACTGTGCTTCTCAAATTATGGCATGCCTATGAATCCCCTGAATATCTTGTTAAAATGCAGCTCCTGATTCACTAGTCCTGTGTTAGGACCCGAGAATCTGCATTTTAACAAATTCCTAGGTGCTGCTTATGATGTTAGGCCAAGGACCACACTTTTTAGAAACAAGGTATTCTATATTATTGGCAAAAATCCAGAACAGCTGGGGTTTTTTATGGGGGTGGGGAATCATTTATATTTAAGTTTAACAAGTACAAATTGTATGAAATTTATTTCCAGATTTTTACTAATATATACTGGCAATTCTAATTACCTCGAGGGCTGATTTCCATTCCCTTAAATTAAAAAATTCCAACAATAAAAAAGCGTAAAACATTTCAGAATGAATAAAAAGAAACAGGGAGGAGAGCTGAATAGCTGAGGATAAAAAGACAACATTTCAATGCACACAGTTTTCTATCTTCTAAATTTTAAAACCAAATGACACAAAATAAAACAAACAGAATAAAAAGCAAAGTAAAAAGCAAATAACACCCTTTAAATACCATTATTCAGAATTAACCACTATTAACAGTTTGCTGTGTATCTTTCCAGGCCTTTTTCTCTATTTTTATTAAAATTTTAAAGCACATACATACACACGCCTGCTAGTAAATGGGATCATACTAGATGTGCTGTTTTTGACTTTTACTCAGCAATATGTAATAGCTATCTTTTGGTACTGGTACACACGACTCCACTCCATTCTTTCACGTCTACTTCTTTCTAGTATATATTCCTAAAAACAACATAAAAATTGTCCTTTGCAACCGGTCAGACATCTAACACAGGGGTCAGCAAACTTTTTCTGAAAAGAGCCAGATGGTAAATATTTTAGGCTTTGTGGGCCAGACATCCTCTGTTGCAATTACTCAGTTCTGCTGCTATAGTACAAAAGCAGCTATAAACAATAAGTAAGCAAACTGGCATGGGTGTGTTCCAATAAACTTAATTACAGAAACACATGACAGGCCAGATTTGGCTGTGAGCCACTGTTTGCTGACCCCAGATCTACAGCAATGTTAACAGTGGCAGTGACAGGAGCATCCTCATAATTATAACGTTTCCAGTGTTTTATTTATTAGATCTGAAGTTTGCTTTGATTTTGTAGTACACACATACCCATCTAATACTAGTTAGCTAAGAGCTATTAGTATGATTATTTCTAGCAAATACCTTCAACTCTTATCAAAATCTTTTTTCTCCTTTCAATGCAGATGTTCATGTACTGAATTACATAAATTTTTTTTTATTATTATACTTTAGGTTTTAGGGTACATATGCACAATGTGCAGGTTTGTTACATATGTATCCATGTGCCATGTTGTTTCGCTGCACCCATTAACTCGTCATTTAGCATTAGGTATATCTTCTAATGCTGTCCCTCCCCACTCCCCCCACCCCACAACAGTCTCCGGAGTGTGATGTTCCCCTTCCTGTGTCCATGAGTTCTCATTGTTCAATTCCCACCTATGAGTGAGAACATGCGGTGTTTGGTTTTTTGTCCTTGTGATAGTTTACTGAGAATGATGGTTTCCAGTTTCATCCATGTCCCTACAAAGGACATGAACTCATCATTTTTTATGGCTGCATAGTATTCCATGGTGTATATGTGCCACATTTTCTTAATCCAGTCTATCGTTGTTGGACATTTAGGTTGGTTCCAAGTCTTTGCTATTGTGAATAGTGCCACAATAAACATACGTGTGCATGTGTCTTTATAGCAGCATGATTTATAGTCCTTTGGGTATATACCCAGTAATGGGATGGCTGGGTCAAATGGTATTTCTAGTTCTAGATCCCTGAGGAATCACCACACTGACTTCCACAATGGTTCAACTAGTTTACAGTCCCACCAACAGTGTAAAAGTGTTCCTATTTCTCCACATCCCCTCCAGCACCTGTTGTTTCCTGACTTTTTAATGATGGCCATTCCAACTGGTGTCAGATGGTATCTCACTGTGGTTTTGATTTGCATTTCTCTGATGGCCAGTGATGATGAGCATTTTTTCATGTGTTTTTTGGTTGCATAAATGTTTTCTTTTGAGAAGTGTCTGTTCACGTCCTTCGCCCACTTTTTGATGGGGTTGTTTTTTTCTTGTAAATTTGTTGGAGTTCATTGTAGATTATGGATATTAGCCCTTTGTCAGATGAGTAGGTTGCACAAATTTTCTCCCATTCTATAGGTTGCCTGTTCACTCTGATGGTAGTTTCTTTTGCTGTGCAGAAGCTCTTTAGTTTAATTAGATCCCATTTGTCAATTTTGGCTTTTGTTGCCATTGCTTTTGGTGTTTTAGACATGAAGTCCTTGCCCATGCCTATGTCCTGAATGGTATTGCCTAGGTTTTCTTGTAGGATTTTAATGGTTTTAGGTCAAACATTTAAGTCTTTAATCCATCTTGAACTAATTTTTCTATAAGGTGTAAGGAAGGGATCCAGTTTCAGCTTTCTACATATGGCTAGCCAGTTTTCCCAGCACCATTTATTAAATAGGGAATTTTTTCCCCATTTCTTGTTTTTGTCAGGTTTGTCAAAGATCAGATAGTTGTAGATATGCAGCATTATTTCTGAGGGCTGTGTTCTGTTCCATTGATCTATGTCTCTGTTGTGGTACCAGTACCATGCTGTTTTGGTTACTGTAGCCTTGTAGTATAGTTTGAAGTCAGGTAGGGTGATGCCTCCAGCTTTGTTCTTTTGGCTTAGGATTGACTTGGTGATGCGGGCTCCTTTTTGGTTCCATATGAACTTTAGTTTTTTCCAATTCTGTGAAGAAAGTCATTGGTAGCTTGATGGGGATGGCATTGAATCTATAAATTACCTTGGGCAGTATGGCCATTTTCACGATATTGATTCTTCCAACCCATGAGCATGGAATGTTCTTCCATTTGTTTGTATCCTCTTTTATTTCATTGAGCAGTGGTTTGTAGTTCTCCTTGAAGAGGTCCTTCACATCCCTTGTAAGTTGGATTCCTAGGTATTTTATTCTCTTTGAAGCAACTGTGAATGGGAGTTCACTCATGATTTGGCTCTCTGTCTGTGATTGGTGTACAAGAATGCTTGTGATTTTTGTACATTGATTTTGTATCCTGAGACTTTGCTGAAGTTGCTAATCAGCTTAAGGAGATTTTGGGCTGAGACAATGGGGTTTTCTAGATATACAATCATGTCATCTGCAAACAGGAACAATTTGACTTCCTCTTTTCCTAATTGAATACCCTTTATTTCCTTCTTCCGCCTGATTGCTCTGGCCAGAACTTCCAGCACTATGTTGAATAGGAGTGGTGAGAGAGGGCATCCCTGTCTTGTGCCAGTTTTCAAAGGCAATGCTTCCAGTTTTTGCCCATTCAGTGTGATATTGGCTGTGGGTTTGTCATAGATAGCTCTTATTATTTTGAGCTACATCTCATCAGTACCTAATTTATTGAGAGTTTTTAGCATGAAGGGTTGTTGAATTTTGTCAAAGGCCTTTTCTGCATCTATTGAGATAATCATGTGGTTTTTGTCTTTGGTTCTGTTTATATGGTGGGTTACATTTATTGATTTGCATATGTTGAACCAGCCTTGCATCCCAGGGATGAAGCCCACTTGATCATGGTGGATAAGCTTTTTGATGTGTTGCTGGATTCGGTTTGCCAGTATTTTATTGAGGATTTTTGCATCAATGTTCATCAAGGATATTGGTCTGAAATTCTCTTTTCTGGTTATGTCTCTGCCAGGCTTTGGCATCAGGATGATGCTGGCCTCATAAAATGTGTTAGGGAGGATTCCCTCTTTTTCTGTTGATTGGAATAGTTTCAGAAGGGATGGTACCAGTTCCTCCTTGTACCTCTGATAGAATTCGGCTGTGAATCCATCAGGTCCTGGACTCTTTTTGGTTGGTAAGCTACTGATTATTGCCACAATTTCAGAGCCTGTTATTGGTCTATTCAGAGATTGAACTTCTTCCTGGTTTAGTCTTGAGAGGGTGTATTTGTTGAGGAATTTATCCATTTCTTCTAGATTTTCTAGTTTATTTGCATAGAGGTGTTTGTAGTATTCTCTGATGGTAGATTGTATTTCTGTGGGATCAGTGGTGATATCCCCTTTTTCATTTTTTATTGCATCTATTTGATTCTTCTCTCTTTTCTTCTTTATTAGTCTTGCTAGCAGTCTATCAATTTTGTTGATCTTTTCAACAAAGCAGCTCCTGGATTCATTAATTTTTTGAAGGGTTTTTTGTGTCTCTATTTCCTTCAGTTCTGCTCTGATTTTAGTTATTTCTAGCCTTCTGCTAGCCTTTGAATGTGTTTGCTCTTGCTTTTCTAGTTCTTTTAATTGTGATGTTAGGGTGTCAATTTTGGATCTTTCCTGCTTTTTCTTGTGGGCATTTAGTGCTATACATTTCCCTCTACACACTGCTTTGAACGTGTCCCAGAGATTCTGGTATGTTGTGTCTTTGTTCTCATTGGTTTCAAAGAACATCTTTATTTCTGCCTTCATTTCATTATGTACCCAATAGTCATTCAGGAGCAGGTTGTTCAGTTTCCATGTAGTTGAGCAGTTTTCAGTGAGTTTCTTAATCCTGAGTTCTAGTTTGATTGCACTGTGGTCTGAGAGACAGTTTGTTATAATTTCTGTTCTTTTATATTTGCTGAGGAGAGCTTTACTTCCAACTATGTGGTCAATTTTGGAATAGGTGTGGTGTGGTGCTGAAAAAAATGTTTATTCTGTTGATTTGGGGTGGAGAGTTCTGTAGATGTCTATTAGGTCAACTTTGTGCAGAGCTGAGTTCAATTCCTGGATATCCTTGTTAACTTTCTGTCTTGTTGATCTGTCTAATGTTGACAGTGGGGTGTTAAAATCTCCCATTATTATTGTGTGGGAGTTTAAGTCCCTTTGTAGGTCACTCAGGACTTGCTTTATGAATCTGGGTGCTCTTGTGTTGGGTGCATATATATTTAGGATAGTTAGCTCTTCTTGTTGAATTGATCCCTTTACCATTATATAATGGCCTTCTTTGTCTCTTTTGATCTTTGTTGGTTTAAAGTCTATTTTATCAGAGACTAGGATTGCAACCCCTGCCTTTTTTTGTTTTCCATTTGCTTGATAGCTCTTCCTCCATCCCTTTGAGTCTGTGTGTCTCTGCACGTGAGATGGGCTTCCTGAATACAGCACACTGATGGGTCCTGACTCCTTATCCAGTTTGCCAGTCTGTGTCTTTTAATTGGAGCATTTAGTCCATTTACATTTAAAGTTAATATTGTTATGTGTGAATCTGATCCTGTCATTATGATGTTAGTTGGTTATTTTGCTTGTTAGTTGATGCAGTTTCTTCCTAGCCTCGATGGTCTTTACAATTTGTCATGTTTTTTGCAGTGGCTGGTACCGGTTGTTCCTTTCCATGTTTAGTGCTTCCTTCAGGAGCTCTTTTAGGGCAGGCCTGGTGGTGACAAAATCACTCAGTGTTTCCTTGTCTGTAAAGTATTTTATTTCTCCTTCACTCATGAAGCTTAGTTTGGCTGGATATGAAATTCTGGGTTGAAAATTCTTTTCTTTAAGAATGTTGAATATCAGCCCCCACTCTCTTCTGGCTTGTAGAGTTTCTGCCGAGAGATCAGCTGTTAGTCTGATGGGCTTTCCTCTGTGGGTAACCCGACCTTTCTCTCTGGCTGCCCTTAACATTTTTTCCTTCATTTCAACTTTGGTGAATCTGACAATTATGTGTCTTGGAGTTGCTCTTCTGGAGGAGTATCTTTGTGGCATTCTCTGTATTTCCTGAATCTGAATGTTGGCTTGCCTTGCTAGATTGGGGAAGTTCTCCTGGATAATATCTTGCAGAGTGTTTTCCAACTTGGTTCCATTCTCCCCGTCATTTTCAGGTATACCAATCAGACGTAGGTTTGGTCTTTTCACATAGTCCCAAATTTCTTGGAGGCTTTGTTTCTTTCTTTTTATTCTTTTTTCTCTAAACTTCCCTTCTCGCTTCATTTCATTCATTTCTTCTTCCATCACTGATACCCTTTCTTCCAGTTGATCACATCAGCTACCGAGGCTTCTGCAGTCTTCGCGTAGTTCTCGATACTTGGCTTTCAGCTCCATCAGCTCCTTTAAGCCCTTCTCTCCATTGGTTATTCTAGTTATCCATTCGTCTAATTTTTTTTTCAAAGTTTTTAACTTCTTTGCTATTGTTTTGAACTTCTTCCCGTAGCTCAGAGTAGTTTGATCGTCTGAAGCCTTCTTCTCTCAGCTCGTCAAAGTCATTCTCCATCCAGCTTTGTTCCATTGCTGGTGAGGAACTGCGTTCCTTTGGAGGAGGAGAGGTGCTCTGCTTTTTAGAGTTTCCAGTTTTTCTGCTCTGATTTTTCCCCATCTTTGTGGTTTTATCTGCTTTTGGTCTTTGATGATGGTGATGTACAGACGGGTTTTTGGTGTGGATGTCCTTTCTGTTTGTTAGTTTTCCTTCTACCAGACAGGACCCTCAGCTGCAGGTCTGTTGGAGTTTGCTAGAGGTCTGCTCCAGACCCTGTTTGGCTGGGTGTCAGCAGCAGTGGCTGCAGAACAGCAGATTTTCGTGAGACCACAAATTCAGCTGTCTGATGGTTCCTCTGGAAGTTTTGTCTCAGAGGATTACCCGGCCGAGTGAGGTGTCAGTCTGTCCCTACTGGGGGGTGCCTTCCAGTTAGGCTGCTCGGGGGTCAGGGACCCACTTTAGGAGGCAGTCTGTCCATTCTCAGATCTCCAGCTGCGTGCTGGGAGACCACTACTCTCTTCAAAGCTGTCAGTCAGACATGGACATTTAAGTCTGCAGAGGTTCCTGCTGAATTTTTGTTTGTCTGTGCCCTGCCCCCAGAGGTGGAACCTACAGAGGCAGGCAGGCCTCCTTGAGCTGTGGTGGGCTCCACCCAGTTCAAGCTTCCTGGCTGCTTTGTTTACCTAAGCAAGCCTGGGCAATGGCGGGCACCCCTCCCCCAGCCTTGCTGCCACCTTGCAGTTTGATCTCAGACTGCTGTGCTAGTAATCAGTGAGACTCCGTGGGCATAGGACCCTCTGAGCCAGGTGCAGGACACAATCTCCTGGTGTGCCATTTTCCAGGCCCGTTGGAAAAGCGCAGTATTAGGGTGGGACTGACCCAATTTTCCAGGTGCCATCTGTTATCCCTTTCTTTGACTAGGAAAGGGAACTCCCTGACGCTTTGCGCTTCCCGAGTGAGGCAATGCCTCGCCCTGCTTTGGCTCGCGCACAGTGCGCAGCACCGACTGTCCTGCACCCACTGTTTGGCACTCCCTAGTGAGATGAACTTGGTACCTCAAACAGAAATGCAGAAATCACCCGTCTTCTGTGTCGCTCAGGCTGGGAGCTGTAGACTGGAGCTGTTCCTATTCGGCCATCTTGGCTCCACCCTCTCTGAATTACATAAATTTACTATTGTTGAACCATTCTGCTGTTCTTGGGACAAATCTTTCATGGTCAGGATACAATGTTCTTCTAATACATTTCTGAATTTTATTAATTTTCCCAATGTTTTTGACATTTAGTTCTTTGGACTATAATTTCATTTAAAGTTAAAGGAGGCTAGTCTCACAGAATGAACTGGAAAACTCTACCTCTATTTTTGATACCTCATAGAGCAAGAGAATCATCTCTGAACATTTTGTAGAACTCACTTATAATACCATTGGTACTCAGTGATTTTTTTTTTTAGTTACATAAAGTTCTTCCATTTTAATGCTTCAATTAAGCTGAATCTCATGAAACTGACAATATATAACTATTTGTGACCATCAAAGGCAACAATGTCATTTGGTTCAACCTAATACTCTTAACTATGGCAAAACTTCTATTTTCCTAGAAAATCCACCCTTTCACCTAATTTTTCTAATTTATTGGCATAACAGTATGCATAGTATTCACTTACAGTCTTTTAATCACCTTCATATTGAAATGAGTGTAATGTTTTAGTATCTATAAAAAGGTTTTCTTCAACTTCTGAAAAGAAATTATGGTACAAATAAAAGTTTCAGTAAAATTTCAAATTCCAAGCATCAATTCTTAGCCCCCTTTCTAAACTATAATAAGTAGGCCAGAGGCTACTTTTAGGGATTATGTGAATACATATGCCAAAGTTCTATGAAAGTACACATACATCATTTTTCTTGGGAGACAGCCCAATAGTTTTCTTAGATTCTCAAATGCCTTCATGTCCCAAGTAAGTTTGAAAGGCAGTTTTGAAATGATATTTAACACTGTACAAAGTACAACTGTAACAAAAATTTTATGAAATTAATGACAGAAAAAAGTCTATAGAATACCACTTAAGAGCAGAGAGATTCCAAAGCAAGTATATATTTATATTCCATTTTGTTCATGAAAGGATTAGAGAAAACATACCAAAAAAAAAAAAAAGAGGAATAAGGACTATCATTTATACTTACATTCTCCTGGAAACTGTGTGGATAGGTACACTATTAGGTCCATTTTTCAGCCAAAAACCTAAAGACACGTGCCTATAAGGTTTCTAATGTTGACTTCACTAAAGATGAACAGGAGGACAATCAAATCAAGGAAAAGAGAAATGGAGATAACAGTGGAAGTGAAATGTGAGTAAAAGGGAAAGCAAACAAAAGGTGGACATAAAAGGTAAATCTTTTCCAGAACTCAGAGTAAAAACAAAGAAAAAAATGAGAGAAATAATGATTAACCATGTAATGTATTACCTTTCAAAGACACCTGGAAAACAAAAGGAGGAAGGTACTAAAACAACATGGAAGGATCAGGAAATTAAAAAGCAAGGAAAAATACTACAAGAAAAATGAGTGAAATAAAATCAAGAACATATTTCTAACAAAAAATCGAACACAAATTTTTATTCTGAAAACAATATTGTAAGTTTCTCTGCAGCATAATGAAAAAGCATGAAAAAGCAAAGGAGAAAACCAACCTGCTGTACAAATTCCAAAGGCACTGGTGTGGCTTGTGTAAATGTTTCTAGATGAATGCCATGAACAGGATCTTCAACCACCAAACAACCAATGTCAAACCATCTGCAACAGAATTACGAGTTTCAAATGGTTTATATGCCAAATAAAAATCATGAACAGACAAAAAGAAAAAACAAGTACTATTATTCAGATAGAACAGATTTCAAAAAGGAACTTACCAATTTGCAAAAGGACAATTCATAAAAACAACAGACAGGCCGGGCGCAGTGGCTCATGCTTGTAATCCCAGCACTTTGGGAGGCCGAGGCGGGTGGATCACGAGGTCAGGAGATCAAGACCATGGTGAAACCCTGTCTCTACTAAAAATACAAAAAATTAGCCGGGTGTGGTGGCGGGCACCTGTAGTCCCAGCTACTCGAAGAGGCTGAGGCAGGAGAATGGCATGAACCCGGGAGGCGGAGCTTGCAGTGAGCCGAGATCGCGCCACTGTACTCCAGCCTGGGTGGCAGAGCAAGACTCCGTCTCAAAAAAAAAAAAAAAAAAAAAGAAAAAAAAAACAGATAAAATTGCTCTATTAATTCTAAGAGGAAAAAATAGACAATAACCACAAACAAAAAATATTTTAAAAATACTTATCATGGAAAGCTTCCTTTCCATGGGAAGGGAGAATAATGAAAGTAAGGGTACTCAAATATGCAACAGGTAAATTTACATACATTGAATATGCAAACAGCTTATAATGAGTAATATTTTTCAATTGTCACTTGCTAAAATATGGGAAATTTTATAATACAAACTCTATCATGAATATGTACTCAACTAAGTTACTAACGAACAAATTAAAAAATAAGCTCACTCAGAGGAAATAATAACAAATACTCTCTTCATTAATAATAAATCCTTCTAATCACAATTTCTGAATTATTCACAATGAGTCAGTCTTTGAAAACAGCCTCATGAAATCCAGGAAACTTCTCTTCATTTAAAGAGACTTATATATTATACAAAATGATGTATTTTAAAAATGACTTAAAAGTGAAAACAACTGTAGTACCACCCAAATTTTAGCTAACCCAAATCATGAAACAACCAGATACCCTCAAAACATGAATTTAAACAATAAAAGGATATGAAGCAGGAAAATGTTTAATGCCTATTTTTTAATGTAAATCTAATAAAATGCAATGAAATATAAAATGGATTAGGAGACTTACACATTCAAAAAAACAACAAAGTAAAATATACAGTAACATAAGTAACTTTGCTGAATACTGAAATGGCACTTTATAATGTCTACAGTGTTCATATCCTAAAACTGTTTAAAATTAAAAACATTAAATAATGACATTTATTTTATTTGGTAGACTAATAGATATTTTGTATTTTACTACAACAACTTTCTCAATCAAGATAATGTATTTGTGAAGCCTCCATAAAGTCAAGCTTAGCTAAATTTTATTTTGCTTTATTTTGCATAATTTGCAGACAATAATGTCTATGGTGAATAACATACTACCCAAGCTTTCAGGTGTGGACATCCTAAAAAGTGTTACTGAAGGTATGAGGAGAGTTTTTTCTATGATGCCAGTGAATATACCTTAGAACACTGACCTAGCCTTGACTCAGCTCAGACTGTGACTGAAGTACACTACATTACCCTCCCCTTCCTCACACCCCTATAATTCTGTTTATTATTATAGAGGAAAGGATGAACCTTCTCAAGATCACTTAAAGACTCTAGAGTTTTGTTTTCTAAACAATGGTTTTCAAAGATTACTATGCATTCAAAGAGACAGCACCATATATTCAAACCAAAAGGAAAAAGGAGACTAACACAGACCACAAGTGACCCTGATATTGGAATCAGTAGATGAGGATTTAAAAGTAACTATGGTTCATATATTCAAGAAAAAAGAGGTAAAGATAGTTCAACTACATTTAAAGATATAAAGATATAGGCATTCAAGAGATACACTGAACCTATATTTTAAAAGGTAAGAACTCTATTTAAGAGTTTAACAACAGGCTGGACACAGCATAAGGCAGGATTAGTGAACCTGAAGACAGGTGAATAGAAAATGTCAAAACTAAAGAACAGAGAGGAAAAAAAGAGTGGGGGAAAAAACCTGACAATGTGAGACACTGTCAAAGGTGAATGGGCATGTAATTAAGGTCCTACAAAGAGAAGGGTGAGAAATGGGCCAGAAGCAAGTTTTAAGGACATAATTGTAAAGAATTTCCAAAACTGAAGATACTAATCCACAGAATCAAGAAGCTCCGCGAATCCACAAAAAATAATTATGAGAGCAAGCAAGCAAGCAAATACATATAATCATACCATACTAAAACCGCAAAAAATAAAACGACAGAGAAAATCCTAAAAGCAGCCAGAGAAAACAACATATTGTCTTCACAGGGACAATATACAAGAAGATGGAGAGATGACTTTTTAACAGAAATGACGGAAGCCACAAAACAGTACCATGACGTTTCTAAAGTTCTGAAAGAAAAGAAACTGCCAACACAGACATAGACTTCTACATCCAGCAAAAATAAAGGTGAATTAAAGCACTTTCAGATAAACAAAAGCTGAAAGAATTGGTAGTGAGCAGCTCTGAACTATAATGTATCATCAAAGGAAGTACTTTAGGATTCCTTTCGAAGAAAAATGACCCCAGACAGAAAAACAGAAATGCAAGAAAGAATTCAGAGAAAAAACAAATACTGACTGCAAAGAACATTACTAGTTCTGTCTTAAGAGCTTAAAATATACGCAGAATTAAAATACTTAATGATACCGCAAAAGGTGAAAAGGGAGTGAATAGTATTAAAAGTAGTACTAGTATTATCACAAATTATAATTTTTATTATATCAAAAAGGCATATTGTAATTTCTAATGTTAATTATTAAATCGAGAGTAACAGGTTAATAGAAAAAATGACAACAATCACTGGATGGTTTCTCAGTGCTTACATAGAAAGTTGAAACTTATCAACCTAGAATTCAGAGCTCTTCACAATTTGTCCCCATGTCACCTCCTGATTTCCCATCCAACAAACCTTCAGCCAAGTTGATATCATCACTGACCCCAAAATACATTTCAATTACCTTCAAACTTTTTCTCCACCCAGAACATCCTACCTCCTTTGTTCCATTTGGCCAAGTTTCACCTCTTCTTCAAAATCCAGTTCAAGCCCTAATTATTCATGAATTTCACCTGACACTATCTCCACAGCATTACCTCCACTGAAATTTTATATATTTCCTGTCCGCAAAAAATTATGTTTCCTTTTATACAGTTACTTAAAACTGCTCATCTGTGTACTACATGTATCTTCTCTCCCACTGGCCTATAATATGCCTCAAAGTTGGAGGATATATTTTGCATATTACAAGCCACAAATGCTATGCCCATTGTTATTCAACACTGAACATACAAATCAAAAATAAAAACAACAAAACCACAATGCAATTACAAAATAAGGTAGATTTCAACAAAGGGAAGTTATTTTAATATAAATCAATTAAGCAAATTAAAAATTTTTCCCATAAAAAGCCACCTGAAAAACAATGATAAATTATGCTGTCTGGAGGTTTTTCTAAACTATTATGAGTACAGGAGAGATAGTGCTCACTAGAAACTCAAACCTAGAGAATGCCATCAGGCCTTCTTGCCCATACATTCCACTTTGAATAACTATGTGAATAATTGTGTTTGCTACTCATGGTCAATTATATCCACACCAAATCTATCATCTTATACTTAGTGCCATTTTATTAATTATTAGCATGATCTCAGAAAGCAGGCATGACCATCTCCATTTTATAATTAAAAAAGAGACACAAGGATAGAAATGCCAGCTAAGCCATGCAGGACACACAGCTAGTTAAGTGATATAGCCAGCATCAAAATATACTTTTCTCTCTGGTTATAAAACAGGAGACACTTTTTGCTAAGTATTCAGTGCCAACTCCCAGACCCAATTAGATTTTGCTTCCAAGAGAAACATAATACACTTCTTACTTGTCAGGCAGCAATTCTGCAATGAAGTTTTCTACTGACACAGCTGTCTGTTTTTCATGGATCACCCCGGTTCGACGCAAGCTATCTATCCGTTCCTGGGCACCCTAAACAACAATGGCAGAGGTTAGAAACCATTTCAAATTATTAAATACTAAATATACTAATTTATGATTACACAAGTAATACATGCATACATTTATACACAAACACATATATATACTCACTGTAAACGTTCAAACAATACAAAAATGTAGAGTAAAAAATGACAAATACAATTACATTTCCTTAGTATCAACAGTTTGGGGTACGCCTTCCAAATTATTCCATATGCATTATGATGTTGGTTGCTATTGTGGATTATTTTTATATTACATTTTCTCATTGATTGTTACTATTAAATAATTTAAGAAAACTATTTTTTAAAGTTGATCTGGCAAGAGACCATCTTACTACATACAAAGTTTTTATCAGTTCTGGCAGTTTTGCAGTTAATTCTCGCTTGAATTTTTTAGGTAGGCAATCATATCAATAATAAATACGTTTTTCTCTTTCTTCTGATTCCTTTTAAATATACATGCACCAAAATGACCAGTTAACTTAAAATAAAAAGCTGCAAATGTATGCACTACACCACAGCTTATTCAACAAAATAATTACCATTAAAGACATGAACTGATTATATTTAATAGAAAACTAAAAGCTGGATTACTGAGGGAAAAGGTTTCTGTTTATTGCTTTTATCTGAATCCCTTCATAAAAGGTGACCATGAACAATGTGATGAACATGTGTTAAGACAAAAAGTCTGAACAAAAGTAGCCATGGATAATTTTTATAAGGACAGCAGAGGTAAACAGAGAATATCAGATTAAATGGTCAATTCTTATGCAAATGAAAATTAAGAAGGCTAGGACGCATCTCGAGAAAACTATTTCAGAGACAACTGAAATAAAAAGGAAAAAGTGACAACTGTATGACAACGTGTAAGACAATTTAAGATACTAGCTTGTAAAGATAATGATAGGATTTAAAGTACAATAAAACCAAGATTGTATATTTTTGCTCACTCTTCTATCTCTAGTTTCCGGCACAGTGCCTAACTTAATAGGTGTTCAATAAGAACTTACCACATAAAAAACTGAACAAAGAAAAAAATAAATGCTCTGAAGGCCTATGTGGTCAATGTTAAGAATACAAATAGTGTAAATACGGCATCACCAAATCTAGTAACACTTAAAGAGGCAGCTGTTGATTTTGAAAGCAATGTTAACAGATAAGATGAACTTAATTATTTATACCGGATGTTACAAATTTGCCTAATTCACTCCTCCCAGGAGGCAGTTATGGCTAAAGTTTGATCTTAAAAAAGCTTAAGTAAACGTTAATTCCGTAAAAACTATTAAGGGATTAGTAAGATGTATAGAGATTCATCCCCTAACTCTTTGAAGGTGATATCTCAGCTATGCACCACAACAAAATATTCCTAGATTTTATGCTTCCAGGGAACAGAGACTAAGTTTGTTCATTTTTCACTATCCTACAGCACAGAGCTTTATACTTCATAGGATTCACAAAATATTTAATTAAAATTAATTAGTTCCTGCAAGAAATAGGATAATAAGCTAGGTAGACAAGTTTCTTTTTTGTTTATAAAATCCATAAGAAAATGAAAACGGGGTTATATCTGGCCTTTCTTTTTCCTCTGACCACTACATTAATTAAATGTGGCCTCTTTTGGAGTTACAAATACAGACATTTTAATATTAGTCCCTACCAATGTTTTGAGAATAAGATTTTGTTGTTTAGCAATATAAGAGAGAGATCAAGAATTAGGTAGTTTAGAGACCATATTAAAATAATCATTTCAGAACTGAGGAACAATACTGTACTCTAAGAGCTTATACTAAGCAACTTGGTTCAGTGAACAGTTAAAATTTTATATATTTTCATAAATGCTTATAGATATTATATTTGTTGAATATAAAACTATATAAAACAGTAGTCATAACTACAACTGGCTTTTCAATAAAGTTAATACCTGGCATAAAAGTTCTAGAAGCTTCCTAACTTTAATTTTGGCTGAACAGATTTACTTCCTTAAATAATTTCGTATTTTTAAAAGGCAACGTTAGTTCAGAAAACCCATTTACTTCAAATAAAATCTGATTGGGGAGAACAAAAACAGGTTAACATTTTATACTCTAAGATTCTACATTATTTTTCTTCTCATTAAGCTCCCTCTACTGTTTCTGAAAAAAAATAAAAAGCTGACAAATTTACAAATCACTTTCTTATATATTAGTTTCCATGAATTTTAGTTTTGAGCTTGTACTGAAAATTGTGGAAAAAATTTATATGTGTAAATTTGAAGGATAAAAATCAGCAGCAAAAATAATCTGTCAAATGCTATTATAAAAAGATAAATGCAACTACAATAATTTCCATCAAATAAGGTTACCAACTTCCATATCACCTTTATACAATGCTTCACAATTTACAGAAAACCCTTGTTTTAGTCTCTAATTTCAGTGAAATATACTTACCATTTTGTCTAATAATCTATTTCTACTCAGGATTTTCTTCAGTTTACTCTCTGCAACTAAATTCTCAGACCTATAAACTCTTTCCAACTTGCAAAACCTCTTGGGAAATCTTCAAATACATTCTCAATCTAAGTATGTGACTTGTTCTAGTCTTTCAAGTAAAAATCGCCCGTATGAATGCTTACAGTTTATCTTATATATATATAACTAGTTTAATGTATAATTATTATGTATACATACTTATTTTACCCATTTACTGTATTTTTTTTTCCTTTCTAGATTAAATTCAAACCCTACAGCCGTCAGTTAGCTTTGCTAAATTTTATGAAGTCCAAACACCTACCACCGAAGAAACTCTTATTGGCAACGTACTCTGGGGCTCAAATTCAAGAGAAACCTACTAGAGAGAAGAAGCATTTCAAAGTGCATGTGCTTTTGGCAGCTCTGCTCTGCGTGTAAGGACAGACCACTGTAAAAAGTGAAAAGGCAGAAAACATGTCATTTAATTCATATTATATATAATGCATTACATTTAGATACGGTATAACTACTGCCTAATAGCCCCTAATATAGAAAAGTGGTTTTGTGGTATGTGAGTATGCATATGTGTAAAAGAAAAGGGCTTCATATTCTATTTAAATAAAGTATTAAATACAATTCAAAGAACACCTCAAACTTATGTAGCACTACCTAGTAAAATTAAAATTAATCTAGTGTCAGTGTGGGTTTGTGTTTAGTGACTAATTATAATTAATGCAACAGACTTTTTCCCCAATGAAATATGCTATGTCAATTACCTCATTCTAATGCTTTACACACATCAAATGAATGCAGGTAAAGGGTCTATGTGCCTGGCTCAGGGGATGTTATCAATAAATGCAGGCTATTATAAGCTCCTTTAAATAAAATAGCAGAATGTCATAATGAAAATGAGTTTCTCCTTAAACATAAATACAGTTGATCCTGTTATTTCTGTGGATTCCACATAATTATGAATTTGACTACACATGAAATTTATTTATAATCTCAAAATTGGACATGCACAGAGCTATGAGAAATTTGAGTTGCCTGATGCATACACTCCTACCTGAGGTTGAACAAGGCAGTGCCCTGTCTTCTTTCAGCTGACGTAATGTAAACAGGTATCCTTTTTGGGGTCTATTTAGCACCTCTTTTTTGCATCTTTGTGTTTGTTGATGTTAACTGCTGTTTTCAAATGGCCCCCCAGTGTAGTGCTGGAGCGCTGTCGTGTTCCTAAGCACAAGAAGACTATGATGTGCCTTACTGAGAAAACGAGTGTGTTAAATAAGCTGCATTCAAGCATGAGTTATACTACTGTTGACTGTGAGAGTTCAATATTAATGAATCAAAAATATGTGCATGTATGTGTATAAAAACGTATTTAAACAGAAAGAGGCATAAAACAAAGTTATGTATTGACAGGTTGGCAAAAATGTGACCAGAGGCCCACAGGAACCTAACCATCATATCTCCTCTGGGAGCAATGGCTCAGTATTCACGAATTCAGTCTGTAGCAACCTTATAGAACATAATTATGTTGAAAAACAAGAATGGTCTGTCTTACAAATAAGATTTCTTGATGGATTAGAAGTGGATAATGAGAGAAGTCAGGGCTGACTCCAAGGTTTCTTGCCTGAGAAAACGGAAGGATAGAACTACCATCAATTAAGGTGAAGAAGGCTAGAGGGAGCAAGTGTGGAGGAAAGAAGTTTAGTTCTAGACATACTAAGTTTGAGATATTCAAGTAAACTTGTCAAAAAGGCAACTTATATCTAAATCAAGAGTCTACAGGAAGGTCTCAGGTGGAGATATAAATTTGGAACTGTCAGCACAGAGACGGTATTTAAAGCCATGGGATAGTCTGAGAGTGAATTGACAAGGAGAAGGTGGCCATCAGAAGACTAGAGAGAAGAGGAGGAATCAGCAAAGGAAGTACAGAAGGAGCAAGCAATAAATGAAGGAGGGAAAAACTAAAATGTGGTATCCTGGAAGTCAAGTGAAAAAAGCATTAAAAAGAAGTACATGATCAACTGTCTCAAAAGCCTCTGATAAGTCAAATAAGATGGAGAACATTAGCATGAGCCTGAAAGCACTATCAGTAGAGTGCTAGACATGAAAGCCTAACTGAGTTAGACTTAACTGAATGTGAAAAGCATACTAGAAAAGTGCTGGCAACTCTTTGTGGAGTTTAGCTGCAAAAGGAAGCAAAATAGGTCATTAAGTTATAGAGGAAGGGAGGTCAAAGAATTTGCTGGAGTTTCCTTTGGTTTTTTCTTTTTTTTTCAAGGTGAGAAAGATGTTTGTATGCCAATGAACTGTTAATTTGTTCTTGCATGACCGTATGCTGGTAATAACACAAAGAGAGGAAAATAAAGTATGAAAGAGAGGACGGAATTCCTGGAACTTACACATTTTTAAGCATTATCAATAGGGATAATAAAAAGCTTATGGGATTCAAGGGATATTATCATCTCAGTAATTGATTTGAATGTTAATGCTAGATTAAGAAGATCTCTTTTAGGACTAACTATTCTTTCTGTGCTCTCTCAATGTTTTTTTCCTTCCCACAATAATCAAAACCTATCTTAAATTTCTTTAAATTAAAACTCCACTATATCTTCATTAATACAATAGGGCTATCTACTAAAAGCAAAGTTCATTGTTATTTCAGTATGTAAAAGCTTATTAGCTCCATAGGGACAACAGATTATCAGAATTGTGAAAAAAATTAAATGCCAGTTTCCATGTCCTGAAAATGGTGTTCTGTTACTCACTTTTAATCCAGCTGCATAGCCCACTGGCTGTGGGGCAATATTGGACTGTCCAGCTTCCCCTACAACCACAGCTAAGCCAAAGACCTCCTGGAAGGCATCTCGGACAGCAGCAACTTTTACTTCTTTATTTGAGGTCACTACAATATCCAATTCACCTCCAGATTCTAAAAAGACCAGAGGAAAATTTAAATTTCAAATTAAAATAATGAAATTCTCATAATTACTACCATACCAGGTGCTAACATCTAATTTACATAATTATTACCAGTTTCATAAAACCATGCAAGATATAGATCATTATCTTTTTTACATGCTTGAGAAACTGAGGCCAACAAAGTTTTGCCCAAGGTAACATATCTAATTAGCACTAATGTCAGGACTCAAAACTGACATTACATATCACAAGCCAGAAATTACATATCTGGCTTGTGAAGTGTAAGTTACATATTTAGTATACTCTACGGGAAATTAAAATACTTACTGATATAGTAAGTGATTTGTCAATGAGTTGCAGAGAAGTTATGTACTAAACAAGCACTACCATGAAATATACTTTTTAACTTAGAAAATAGTTTAAATATGGGGTCATCAAGCTTTTTATTAAATATCTCCACAATGTTCTGAGCATATGCCACAAATAGATATTTATCAATTATATATGTACTACTGCTCTAATATAAATATACAAGCATATATGAAGTTGAAATAACATATAAAACTTGAAATTTAAAATATTAATAATATGAAATAAAAATTTTCAAATATTTTTAATTTTTCAATTACTTAAAAAACCTAAGTACTACTATTTCTAGACACAACAATTTGACCAAATGTTTCATTATTTTTAAAAATCCTAACCTAACATTTCTGTGATATAATGAATTCAAACCCCTGGTTCTAAACACAGCACATTTTGATATTTGGCATTAATAGTTATCACTGGCAAAAGAGATTTTTCATGAAAATTGTTTATAAAGTAAAACATTTTGCCCTAGAAACAAGGTTGTTTTTCCCTAATAAATATCATGTGGAACAGTGAAAGATATTTTCAAATATTTGGGTTTTAAAAATAATGGATCCCTTTTTCCTGACTGACATAATGTCTCACAGATCACATCTGTACTGGATACTTCAGAAGTTACTAGAACATAGAAGAATATACTTTTTTTCACTTTTTTCCTCCACATGGGACACATCTCTTGATCTTAGCTAAGTACTGCTCCATTAAGCTTCAGCTCAAAATGGCTTTTCAACTTGTGATGAGTAGTCCTGCCATTTCTAGTACTTTTTGAGTTTCTTGATACATACGAAATTGTTACATCAAATGATTTCTAGAATATTTGTGTAAAAATACCTTAAGATGGCCGGGCGCGGTGGTTCATGCCTGTAATCCCAGCACTTTGGGAGGCCGAGGTGGGAGGATCACAAAGTCAAGAGATCGAGATCATCCTGGCCAACATGGTGAAACCCCGTCTCCACTACAAATACAAAAATTAGCTGGCCATGGTGGCGTGCACCTGTAGTTCCAGCTACTTGAGAGGCTGAGGCAGGAGAATCGCTTGAACCCAGGAGGCAGAGGTTGCAGTCAGCCGAGATTGTGCCACTGCACTCCAGCCTGGTGATGGAGTGACACTCCATCTCAAAAAAAAAAAAAAAACCTTAAGATTTACTTTGAGTTGTTTTGTTAGATCAGAATGGTGATGCTTTGCTGTCAATAAAGATGTCAGCTTTCTTGAATTAAATTTTATTACTTTTTAAAGTTGATTAAGTTATGACATTTGCTAATGATAGAAATTTCATTTCTGTACCTTTCTTTTTTCCCCTTTGGTGTTACATATTTTTCTTGATATCATGAAGACTAGTGGCTTGAGAAACTTCCTTGGGTATGAGCTCTGCCTTTATCATTTACTAGCTTCTTTACCTTGTTGAAGTCACTGAGCTTGTTTCTTTGTAGAAAAATGCCTGCCATCCAGCCTGGCCAACATGGAGAACACCCGTCTCTACCAAAAATTAGCTGGGCGTGGTGGCACACGGCTGTAGTCCCAGCTACTCAGAAGACTGAGACATGAGAATAACTTGAACCTACGAGACAGAGGTTGTAGTGAGCTGAGATCATGCCACTGCACTCCAGTCTGAGTGACAGAGTGAGACTCTGTCTCAAAAAAAAAAAAAGAAGAAGAAGAAAAACACCTGGCACCTCATACGGTTTGCTCTAAGGATTAAATAAGGTAATTGCTTTCACAGTCTAACATAGTACAGCCATGAAAACAGCAAAAGCTCCAAAAATATTAATTCCTTTTTTTCCTTCATTCCAAATATGTACTTGCAAAGAAAAGAACATATATGGCAGAGTCCAATTTTGAATTCTTTGGACAGCTACAAACACAAAGAACAACTCAGTTGATTTAATGCTTGATTCAATTTTCTACTACAAGGGAAGCCAAGTGGCTAAGTGTAAAAAAATTGAGCATGAGTTCAATACAGCTCTACCAAGTTGTGTGATCTAGGGTGATAACTTACATCCCTACAAACCTAGGTTCCTCATCCAAAACTTGAGGAAAATACCTACCTTGCAGAGCTCTTATGAGAAAGTGCCTAGCAGAAGCATTCAATGAAGACACTTAACAATTGCTAGGCCTTCTCTTTTGATATTTACTAGACAGTAAACTACCAACATAGTCAAGACTTGTGAAAGCTATTGGCTTTTTATTGCCACTAAAATCTCTGTTCAGGTACCTGCTGCACAATTTTGACTTAAAAGTTATCTTTTACAGAATTACTAATAATTGGTCACTGAGCCTTGTAAGTGATATTTTTTCACATATTGGATATGTATATAAAAATTAAATAGCAGACAGTATCTATCAACTGTCTGGAAGATTCTGGATGATTAGTGTTCAGAGGTGGTTAAAAATAGCTTTCCCAATATACCCAGTCATTAGATATTATTAACTAGATTTGCTTCCTCCAAAAATATTATCCCTCAATTACACACAAATATATTTAATTAAAATAGATAACAGGAGAAATGTAAAAAAAAAAGTATGAAACAAACATCACTTCAAATGTCAGTAGTGAATAAAGTTAAAATTCATATAAAGCAATGCTAACCTATATTTAAAATTAAAATCAGCAAGTATACCAATAATTCATGGTTTTTACTCCTTCTAGGATTATTCTGTGGGATTTTCAAAATTTATTTAATGATGACTTTTAAAAAAGATGAATTAGTAACACCAAAAAATAAGACTGACAAATTAATGCAAGAATATAATAGGAATTTCCACTGATAACACAATCAGTGGAAACAAACAGAGAATTACAAATAGTGGCTGACATGGACATACACTTTAAAAAAAAATGGCAGATACTGGTCTAACTTATGTACATACTGATATAGGGAGCCATGCCAGGGTCCAGCGTTGTAATCATGCTTTCTACTGAATGTTTTGTCTTATCAAGCACAGACTTCACCATAGGATTCCCAGCCACACCCTGCATAAAACAAATAAATATATAAGTATCCACTCTAAGTGAGGAACACCATGATCTTCATGATTGTGAAGAAAACTTTTTTAAAAGTTTCCAATGCTTCCTAAACCAGTACTTTTGTAAGATATATAAGGTCATGACAATATCAAATTGCTATTACATTTCTAAATTATACTCTCAATTTTTCTTCCTGACTCATAACAGTGTGTAGACCAGCAGCAATCTACAGACTACGCTTTGAGTAGCATGGGTATGGAAAGGATGCCATACCATATATACATATATATGTGTGTGTATATACATATATTATGTATATATAATTTCACTTCTACTTATTTATATAAAAGATTGGGCAAAACTTGTCCCTTAGGGTCCCAAATAAAGGTCCCAATCAGGTGTCTACAAGTCCATACTTGTTCCCTAATTAAAAAAAATAAAGAGTAAAAACACCTCTCATCTGGGGGCAGAACAGTTACTTATTACCTTAACGTACAAAATTTTGCTATCTTCTACTGGTTTCTTCTTTTGCCTACTTCTTGTTTCTTGTTTTGTACATTCCCAAACTCTCCATTTATAGTCAGATCTATTCCTCTGGATTCTTAGAGCCGTTACTACTAGAAGGAACCAAGTCTTGAGTATTCCTTCTTGTGCGATACTTCACAAAGGGTAAAAGACACTCCAGGGAGCAGTGCCTCCTGAGATGGCATCTGACTAACCCGCCATGATTCCCTGTCTTCCAATCTGCCATTAAACTAAGGTGACTCAGGAAAAGATGAGTTCATAAAATTGAAATTTAAGACTGCCAACCAACCATATGCTGAAACATCATGACTTACTACTATTTACAAGACCTATAGAGTTGAACTGGGTATTACAACTCATGACAAACACACTGACACATGCTCTTAACGAGGGACAAAATGTTGTAGTCTATGCAAAAAAAACTTTTCTAAAGTACAGACAGGTATTAAAAAATAAACAAGCTTAGAAAAATGCCACATTCCTGAAACATGAAGCTCAAATACTACAAATCAGCCAACCATCTACCAATTTTAAATCTTTAATATAATAATATAATTATTATAACAAAATTGCAAACAAACCCTTAGCAGAATATTGGAACTTGGCAGAATGATTTCAAAATTCACTGGAAAAAAAAACTGGGAAAGATGAGTAAAGAAAAATTTAGAAGAAAAATCAGCCAGCTTATACAACTTACACAACTAAATACTGATATACATTTATAAATGCAGACTTGAACTGTCCTTTCTATCTTACTTATCACTGAATGCTCCACATCCCCACCTCAGTACATATTAGTACAATGAACACAAAGTAAAAGTAATTAAAACAGTGTGCTCTACTACAAGAACAGGGAAATAGCAGTCGACTAGAACACAGAGGCCAGAAGCTGATTTTCACACACAATTTCCTAAGGAAGATAATATAGGGATCATAACAAATCAATGGGGATATGATATTGAAAGACTCCATCGAGTAGCTGGAAGAAAATTAAGTTTGATTTCTACCTCATATAGTAAAGAAATATCAACTATATTAAACGCTAAGTGTCTAAAAAATTAAACATTAAGAGAACTAGAAAGGGATCATAGAAGAACATTTATCATAGTATCATAATGGGAAAAGGTCTTTTTTAGCATTTAAAAAAAAAAAAAGTAAAGAAAAATAGAGGCCGCCTGTGGTGGCTCATACCTGTAATCCCAGCACTTTGGGAGGCGAGGTGGGCAGATCGCCTGAGGTCAGGAGTTCGAGACCAGCCTGGCCAACATGGTGAACCCCCGTCTCTACTAAAAATACAAAAAAATTAGCCAGGTGTGGTGGCAGGCACCTGTAATCCCAGCTACTTGGGAGGCTGAGGCAAGAGAATTGCTTGAACCCAGGAGGCAGAGGTTGCAGTAAGCCAAGACTGCACCATTGCACTCCAGCCTGGGCGACAAGAGTGAGACTTTGTCTCAAAAAGGAGAAAAGAAAAGAAAAGAAAAAGAAAAGGAAAGAAAAGAAAAGAAAAGAGATTGACAGAACTGACTCCTGAAATTGAACTTTTCTGTCAAAAAGGGTATTAAAATTAAAATGTAAACTAAAAATTGAGAAAACTGCAACATATGAGAGCATATAGAAAAGTATTCTTACTGTATTAGGAGCTCTTACAAATTCATGAGAAAAGAAAATCATCCGAATTTAAAACTAGGCAAAGAACACAACTGATATTTCACAAAAGAAAAATACAAATGGCTAAAAATCATACGAAAAAATGTTCAAATTCAGTAGCAAAGGAAAGCAACTTAAAATGTGGTATTATTCTTTGCCTGTCAAATCAGAAAATATCCTAGTCCCAATTAATAACTACTGCCAGCAAGTGAAAAATGCTATACCAGTGTATTTCGGTATAAACTTCCTAAAGTGGAATATGTATTTTTTCAAATTTTCACTCAAATGTTCATCAGCAATTAATTCGGAGGAAAAAAGATGTCCATAAAGATTTACATCATACAACAGTGCTCATCATAGTTTTTTGTTTTTGTTTTTGTTTTTTTTTGAGATAGTGTCTCACACTCTGTCACTTAGACTAGAATGCAGTATCATGATCACAGCTCAAGCAGCCTGGACCTCCTGGGATCAAACAAGCCTACCACCTTAGCCTCAGAGTAGATGGGACCACAGGCACACGCTACAATGCCTGGCTAATTTTTTTAAGTTTTTGGTAGAGACTGGGTCTCATTATGTTGCTCAGGCTGGTCTCATACAGAACTCCTCAACTCAAGCAATCCCCCTGCCTGGGCTTCCCAAAGTGTTAAGATTACAGGCATGAGTCCCCGTGCCAGACCTAATTATGATGATGATTTATTGATAAGAATTACAATTAGAAGAGATCTCTTGTACAACAGGGTGACTATAGTTAGGAACAATGTATTCTATTCTTGAAATATAAGGTTTTATATTTCAAAATTTCAAGTTTTCTCACCACAAAAAAATGGTAAATATGTGAGGTATTGCATATGTTAATCAGCTCAATTTAGCCACTACAGAATGTATACACACTTCATGTATACATCATGTTGTACATAATAAACACACACAATTTTTGTCGATTAAAATAAATTAACTAATTTTAAAAAAAAATTACAATTAGAAAATGCCAATAGGCAGATTAGCAAAATAAAACATGGGAAATAAATCCAACAGCGTGTATGGTGAAGCAGCCATAAGAGAAACCAAAATACATTTCTGAAAAAAATATTTTACGGCCAGGAAGAGGTCCATGATATATGCTCAGTAAAGACCAGAAAACATGAAATAGTATCCATTTGACCTGTCACTACTTCAATTTGATTTTAATTCAAAGGAACATTTACACAGATATGCATAGGCAAGAGACTGAGAGCAGCTACAGAAAACTGCTAATAAAAAAGAATTTTATTTTTCCTTGTGCCATCCTGTATTTTCAAAATTTTCTCTAATAAATATCTATTAGTTTTATAATTAGAAAATTAAACATAATTTTTAAGTACCTCTTACCTTAATAAAACCCCAGATTCCACCAGCAGATGCTTCATCCTGACCTCTATCAATTCTAGGGTCTTCTTGCTCCTCTGGGAAAGTAATGGCTGATGTGGTTCCAGTTCCCTGTGCCAGAGATGTCAAACTGGCTTGCTGAGTAATAGGAGTTGGCAAAAGACCTAGTCAATGGCAAAAATTTTCATATGTATAATTTATTCCATAAACTTTTTCCTATAAAAGGAGTGGCTCAAACAACTTTAATATTAATATTCAGGCATTTGAAGACTGAGTTATACACTCAAAGATTAACACGAACCTTTATAAAATGCAAATTAAACAGAATTTCAAAAGAAATTTATTTCCCTTTATATAGTCTTAAACCAAGCATCCTGAAAATGGACAAAAAGCATATATACAAAAGTTCTTCAGGTCTGTCCTATTCAGCACTTGGATATGAACAGCTGTAGTTCAGGTCTCTTTAATCCATAAAATTAATTGAGCACTGACGTTCCTCACAAAAAAGCACACAATTATTACACATACTCTATATACTTCATGTTAACTCAGAAAATTCACATATACACAGACATGAATATAGTACTTGTACTCTGCAATAAGTTTCATTTGTAAAGGCAGACAGGGAAAGATAGATAATAAAAATCACAGCAAAGTTACTTCTTTTCCCTAAAATGAGAAACAACAGGTAGAGAATGACAAGGACGAAGTTTTGATAACTCGTTTGCAACAATTTTTCCAAAGAAACAAAACAAGTAGATGTAACTGACCTAGGAAGGGAAATGACTCAATATCACAAACTTTTGGCATAAATGAGGTTTTATTTGTTTCTGAATTTTTACCTGGCTAAAAAAACACTACTCCCTGGAACAGTCAGTCCTGATAATTTTTTCAGTAAAATTTAAAAAAACTCAGACTTCACCTTTAATTTCTCTATAAATGCACAAATATTAGGACAAAATTTTGGAATTTTCTGACGTCCCATATACCAATCATCTACTGAGTTGTATATCACATAAAAAAACATATGCTAAATTATACTAACAGCCTTATTTTAATAATTTAAATGGCAAAAACATGAGATAGGTAACTCTGGAAACCAAAGAAATGAATAAAGGGAAGAACATTAATGCAGAGAAGTGGGACCCCGCCTGCTGATAAGAAGGTAAAATGGTACACCTGCTTTAGAAAATAGTCTGATGTAGAATTACCATGTAAATCAGCAATTCCATGCCTAGGTAGACACCCAAGAAAAATAAAAACATGTCCATACAAAAACTTGT
The DNA here is from genome assembly GCF_006542625.1 of Nomascus leucogenys. NCBI lineage: Eukaryota > Metazoa > Chordata > Mammalia > Primates > Hylobatidae > Nomascus > Nomascus leucogenys. Next base: position 135,424,506 of record NC_044382.1, on the reverse strand, counting down.
AAACAAATATTTATAGCAGCATTATCTAAACAGCCAAAAAGTGGAAAACAACCCAACATTAACTGATTAATTGAATAAATGAAATGTGGTATACATATTCATAAACTGGAATATTATTCAGCCATGAAAAGGAATGAAGTACTGACAAATGCTACAACAGGGATGAATCTTGAAAATACGTAAGTGAAATATTTAAGTGAAAATAGTTAAATGAAAGTTGCCAGTCACAAAAGGCCACATATTATATGATTCCATCTATATGAAATGACCAGGATAAACAAATCCATATACACAGAAAGTAGACTAGTAGTTGCCTAGAGCTGTGAGGATATGCGGGACAGCAGGGGCTGACTGCTAAACGGAATAGGGTTTCTTTCTTAAAGTGATGAAAAGGTTATAAAATTGTGAAAAGGGATGCACAATTCTGTATGTAAACTATGGAACTGTAGGCTTTGAATTGGGTGAATTGTAGAGTACATAAATTATATCTCAACAAAGCTATTATTTTAAAGAAAAATAAAACATTAATTAATAGCCACGTATTTCAAAGTATAAGAAAGAATTACCTGTTCCTGAAGGTGCAGAAAATGATGGCATCAGGGGTGTCTGGGGAGCTCTCCCTGCATGTCCCCTTGTAATGTCATAAGTTGAACCAACAGAAAATCCTGATATAGGAGGACCCGAAGGGGGTGCAGGTAAAAGAGTGTTTGGGGCAGAAGTTGAAGGTGGGAAGTGAGATACAGGAGGATTACCAAAAGCAGCAGCAGTTGATGGAGAAATAGGAGGTGGCATAGAAGTAACAAGTGGTGGCACAGAAGGAACTGCAGGAGGAGGCACAAAAGGTAATGGCACTGAAGGCCTCACAGGAGGAAGGGGCGGCTGAGGAGTAGAGTATGCGAGTGGTGGGAAGGACTCCATGGAGGATACGTTTGGAGAAGAAAAAGAACTGGTTGCTGCTAGAAAAAAGTGGAGAGGATAAAAGCACAGAATTAGAAATGTTTTTTATTTAGTTTCCAAACTGTCTAATTACTTTCCTCTTGCAAAATTTTTAAACTTACCAAAGCATATCCCAAGAATTATTTTTAAAAGTGTAATTTAAAATATACAACAAATATAATTGAGTGTAAATGACTTTCAACTCCCATAAGTAAAAGAAGCAGCTGTATGAACCTATGGCATTGTTCATTTTTGCTTGTTTGTTTTGGTGTATTTTTAATAAAATAAAGTGATTCTTCATCCCTAGTTTCAGCATGAAAACGTATGCCCTGAAGGCTCAGAAAGGTTAATCACCACAAAGTCGTAGAGCAGTAGGCCGAGCGCAGTGGCTCACGCCTGTAATCCCAGGACTTTGGGAGGCTGAGGCAGGTGGATCACCTGAGGTCAGGAGTTTGAGACCAGCCTGGCCAAAATTGTGAAATCCTGTTTCTACTTAAAATACAAAAATTAGCTGAGCATGGTGGTGAGCACTTGTAATCGCAGCTACTCGGGAGGCTGAGGCAGGAGAATCACTTGAACCCGGGAGGCGGGGGTTGCAGTGAGATGAGATCGCACCACTGCACTCCAGCCTGGGCGACAAGTGAAACTCCATCTCAGAAAAAAGAAAAAGAACAGCAGACAAAGCTAACACATGCTTTTTAGGATATTTCTGTCATAATATAAATGATGATAAAATTATGAACATAACAAAAGTCTACCTAAAGCAAAACACTGATGTTTTCTTACTTTAAATACAAAAGACTTTCTATTCTTTAAATTTTAAAAAGGCTATTTCCTTTCATCTTGAAAAATAATAGAGAAGTTTTAATATATGCATTCTTTTCTTAATTGGCTCTGAGAAAAGATGATAGTATCTTCACTATTCTCAAAACACATGAGATGTTAGACAACTACGTGTACCTAATGGAACAGTGGTAGAAGACAGAGCAGTAGCAGCCAGCCCTGCAGGATTTGGTGGAGGAGTCCCAGGTGGTGTTGTCTCTATTCCACTCTCTTCCATCATTTTTCTTCAATTATGGTATACTATAAAAACATAAAAATGTAACAAATATTACACAGTAACCAAAAGCATATTTTTAAAGCTTGAATAGAGAATGACTAAAATAATAATCATCAAGAGATAGATGTCCACCTTTACTATTTATAATGCAACTTATTTGCAGATGAAGAGTTTGTCCAAATTTCTAAGAAAGCAATCTATGAGAATATTTAATATTAAACAATCTTAACATTCCCATGTAGATACTTTATAAGTGGGAAATAATTTCATGTTATAATAACAATATAACTAATTATCTACTACATTTCAAATAGTAAATTACTAATTTGATTTCTGCCACATGAATGCATGTTAGAGATAGTTATGTCTGGGCCAGGTGTGGTGTCTCATGCCTATAATCCCAGCACTCTGGGAGGCCAAGACAGGAGGCACTTGAGGTTAGGAGTTGGAGACAAGCCTGGGCAACATAGCAAGATCTCATTTCTAAAAAATAAAAACAAGTAAATAAATATAAATTTCAGTCATTATTAAATTTAAAATAAAAATGAGGCTGGGCACAGTGGCTCACGCCTGAAATCCCAGGACTTTGGGAGGCTGTGGTGGGAAGATGGCTTGAACCCAGGAGTTCAAGGCTGCAGTGAGCTATGACTGCACCACTGCACTCCAGCCTGCGTGACAGAGCAAGTTCTCATCTCTAAAAATAAATAAATAATATATTTAACGTATTTTTGAAGCTCTTCCTCTTCTCTCATAAAGTACTGTGTATAAGATATCCCCATTAACATAAAAAAAAATAAAGCCGGGCACAGTGACTGACCACTGTAACCCTACACTTTGGGAGGTAGAGGTGGGAGGATCCCTTGAGACCAGGAGTTTGAGACCAGCCTGGGCACCATAGGAAGACTCCATCTCTACAAAAAATTAAAACATTAGCCAGGCAGGGTGACATGTGCCTATGGTCCCAGCAACTCAGAATGCTGAAGTGAGAGGATCACCTGATCCCAGGAGGTTGAGGCTGCAGGGAGCAGTGAGAATGCCACTGTACTCCAGCCTGGGCAACAAAGCAGGAACTCGTCTCAAGAAAATAAAATAAAATGTGCTTCACTTGATAAAAGCATTAATTCACAATTTTCCTAGTTCACATTTTAAAGCATATCCAGTAACAGATAAATTGTGTTTCTGAGGTTTTAGAAAAGTTAACTATAGCAAAAATGCCATTAGATAGCAGGATCCTAATAGACAACAATGGATTATAAAATATGAGAAAACTTTCTTTAAAATTACAAATCCTGAAGTGTATCTCAAGTACAGAACCAACTTCTAAATATGCTATTTGTTTTTAATATTTTTATTCATTTAATAAGTTTTTAGTGAAGGTCAACTGCTTGACAAGCACTATACTGGTGCCTCAGGAAATAACAATGATTAGCAAAAACAAACAGGATACTTATAGTCTAGTACAGGAAACAATAAAATCATAAACCAATTTACACTGAATGGTAGCTGAATTATGTGCTCTGAGGGTAAGAACAGTTTTGTTTGACAGAAATATGATTTTGACTTGGAGGTAAGGAAAGGGTTCCCCAAATAAGTCACAGATGAACCGAGATTTGACGGATAAGAACTTAATTAGGCAAAGGAAGAAAGGCAGAGTCCAGAAAAAGTGAATATATAGCAAATATATCTACCAACTGAGTGGGAAGAACAAGACACATTCAAGAAAATCCATGTGAAGGGCGAGAAAAAAGAATCAGGACTGGAGGGACAGACAGAAGCCCAGAAGGTGTTCAGCCTCATAAATCAGGTTAAAAAACTTGGGTTTTTAAAGAACAGAGTGTCATTGTGTTAGAAATAAATTTTCAGTGCCACAAAAGAAATAGCACTCGAACATAAATTTAATTTTCTCAGCAAAGCAATTTTACTTCTATAGAAGGGTGTGTCTCACAGATGGAGCAATGTCAAGAGTACACCTGCACAAGGGAGGGGAAGGGGTTCTTATCCTAACGCAGCTAGTCCCTACTGCTGTGTCTTTCCCCCACTGGCTAGGGTTGGACCACAGGGTCTAAGCTAATTCCAACTGGCTATTTTAAAGAGAGCAGGGGTATGAGCCAGAGCAGCAGGTTGAGTAGTTTGGCGGGAAGGATGGTTACAGAATAGGTGACCCAGAATGACTAAGAACAGAGCAGGTGACCAAGGGTGACTAAGGTCAGAGCAGTTTATAGAGGTTAGAAGGGGGCTGTTTACTGAAACTAGGGGCAAGGAGAAATAAAGAACTAGGAATTTAAACTTTAAAATGAATAACAAAGAACAGGGGAGCTGAACATACTGATACATTGGTTCTTTGGAGAGGATCTCAGAACTCATTGTACTTAACAATTTACAGGCTAAAACCTATGAAGAGAAATTTATCATATCCTACAATTGTAAGGCATTCAAGCTGAGGGTGGCATAACTGTCTTTTGTTTTAACTGTTTTGAAGGAATTTTAGATTCAAAAAAAAGAGGTAAAAACAGCAGAGTTCTTGAGTACCCCAAACCCAGCTTCTCTCAGTAACAGCATCTTACGTCACTACAGTACACTACAATGATCAAAACCATGAAATTGACATTGGTACAATACTATTAACTATAGATCTTATTTGTATTTCACGTTTTTACATTTACTGTGTGTGTGTATGTGCATAGTTCTATGAAGTTTCATCATATGCTCAATCTCGTATAGCCACCACCTCAACCAGGTATAGAACCATTCCATCACTAAAAAGAAACTTCCTCATGCTGTTCCTTTATCTACCTTCCCATCAACCATAAGCCCTGGCAAACACTGCTCTGTTTTCTATCATTTTCTCATTCTATGAATGTTACATAAATCGAATCATACAGCATATAACCTTTTGAAGCTGGCTTTTTTTCACTCAGAATAATGTTCTTGAGATTCATCCAAGCTGCTGCATATATCAAGTGGGTTCCTTTTTATTGCTGAATAGTATTCCATTGTATAAATATATCTGTTGAAGGACATTTAGGCTGATTCCAGTTATTAGCAATTCATATTTATTTTTTGAAAAGATCTGAACAAAGTATGCAGCCTGGGCCACGGGGCAGACAGAGCAGATGCAGACAGGCCATTAAGGAAGATATAGAAGTAGCTCCAACAGAAGTTAGTAACAACCTAGACTAATGATTTTCACAGTGGGAGGGGCTGATTATGCCCCCAAGGGGTCACTTGGCAATGTCCAAGACATTTTTTATTGTCACAACTAGAGGGCTACTACTGGTATATAGCAGGAAGAGGTTAGGAATACTACTAAAAATCCTCCAATGCACAGCCTACACGCAAGAATTAAGTGTCCCAAAATGTCAATAGTGCCAAAGTTGAAAAACTCTGACCTAGACTCAAGTGACGACAGTGGAGATGGAGAAAAGTAAATAAGATCAAGACAAGATTAGGTGGCAAAATTCAGTGACTGACTGGGTATGGAGGAAGGGAAAGGAGGCATGACTTGCACAACTAGATAGATGGTGGTGCCATGCACAAAGATAGGAAACACTGCAGAAGGCCAATGTGTTTGATGTTCTTTCTGGGGGAGTCAGATGGGGGAAATCATAAAATGTTTAGTCTTTGACATGCTGTTTAAGTTCCTTGAAACGAACATCTAAGTAGAGACACTGACTTGGTCTGGAGTTTAGCAACCACATAAATGTGGGTGTCATCAGTGTACTGATAGTCTAACGTCATGTGTTCAGATGAGATTATGTAAGAGAATACCAAGAGAAAAGAGAATATGATGTAAAACCAATTATTGGTATAGTAAGATGGAAGACAAGTTTGCAGAGAATAAGAGATAAGCTAAAAGAAAGGAAGAAAACCAGCAGACTGTGGTGTCCAAAAGCCAGTGTTGCGCAGTATGAATGGGCAACAGTATTAACGCTGCAGAGAAGCCAAATAGGATACTATCTGAGAAGTTCAACGGATCTGCCAAACTGGAGATGAATTTAGGGAGAGTGGTTTTCATGTAAAGAGTGGAGAAAGATTCCAGTGTAAACTGAATCGAGCAGTGGCAGGCGAGACTAACACGCATAACACTTTCAAAAAGTTTGGCTGTGAACGTAGGAAAGATCTATGGCACTAAGTAGAGAACAGGGATCCAGGGAGGCTGAATCCTTTCATTCAGTACCTATACATCGAAGGTAAATAACCTGAGACAGAAACGCCCCTTTGGAGATTTTACCACTCCTCAACCAAGGCTACCTCTTTTCTTCATTTAATTTTTTATTGGTCATTCACCCTTCTACTACAGATGCTCCCCAATCCTTACAATGACTAATGGAAGTCCTATTGTAAGAGAATCCCTAATATTAACAAATGTGTCTGCAAAAGAAACTGTACAATGAATATAAAGCCATTAAGTGGAATAAATAATCAATTTCTTTGTCTTTAATGTCTTACTATATGAAAACTGGCGTAATGGCAATACTGGTAAATTTTTTTTTACATGCATAAACATAGTGCCTTCTACTAAAAAAACCTATTACGATAAAACAACACTGAGGTGTCAGAGTTGGTAACTGTTTTAGGGCTCAAGTCTTGTCACGAAAAGTACTATTCATGTATTAACACTAAAGAAAAAGTGAAGAAAACGGTTTGGAAAACTGAGTTCTCAGTCTGGCTAGACCCTGTTATTCCAATTTGCTTATGCTTTGGTTTTTCTGTTAAAAAAAAAAAAAAAAAAAGAAAGAAAGAAAAAGTGGATGGCTATTTACAAGTTTACAAGAAATGGAATAGTGAAGCTTTGATAAACTTTAAAGCATTAAGAGCAATTACTGCTGACCTACTCGTGCCACAAGATTGTCTCTACTACCAGACAGCGCTAGCTAGAGCCTAATCTGACCCCAAAATAAAATTTTATAAATTTTCACTGAATTAAACAGCGGCTGCACAGGAGAAAGACTCAATGCCAAGATGCGTCACGATCCCAGAAATGCACGTTGTCTCTCAAAATAACTACTTCGAATGACAAAAACACTATTGGCTATAAACTCTGTCAATCTAGGAAATGTGCTATCCTGCAAATTTGCCTGAAGCAGGTCCCAAGACCAAACAAAGAAACAAGAGAATGCAAAAACTCTCCCAAGCGGCGCTAAGCACCGATGGGGTAACCTCAGGGAAAATAAGCTTCCTTTCATTGCCGGTCCTGGTGTGATGACTCTCGAGCCTCCTGGGCCTCTCACAGCGGCCGAAATCCTGTTTCAGGAGACAGCGGCTTCCCCTCAGGCTCTGCCACGTCTCCAGGCCAGACAGGGCCGGGCTAAGGTCCGCCGGCGCTCGCCGCCAGTCTCTCCTAAAGTCAGCGCACTGGAAGGTGGGGACAGAGGGCCAGGGCGCTCCTGCTTTGGTCCTTGGACAGGAGCAAAGTGTCGCAGAGCGAGACCCTCGAACCGCGCCCACCGTGCCATCCCCAGCGGAAACTGCTCACCCTGCAATGTGCACTCCTGCCTGCTGCACCCCGCACGCCGCCACAGCTGCGCCTGGACCACGGGACTAGGGGGCTCGCAAACGACACCGGCGTCCAGCGGCGCCGGCCGGCCCTCCCACCTTCCAGGGACGCCGTCCCTCGGGGTCTGGCTCTGGCGCCTGCAAACCATGCCATGCCACCCCCCTCATACACGCGCGTCGGAGCCACCTGGCGCTCACCTGGGGACCGGGAAAGTGCCTGCGTGGTCGCTGAAGAGTGTGGTATGATAGGGAGGTCGCGACGTAGAACTACAGCTTGGAGAAAACAACGAAGGCGCGGACTGAAACTCACCTCGGCGCGTCCCCGCCTACAAGATGGCCACTGGCGGCGCATGCTCCTGGGGCTGCCACGTCGGCCGCGCGCCGCGCCGCGCCGCACCGCCCCGCCCCGCATCGCCCCGCCCCGCCTCCGCATCGCCCCGCCCCGCCTGTCCCATGCACTGTGAACCCGGCCTGGACGCTGCAAGTTAAACTTTGGTGTCAAGATCTTCCTAACCACCGAGACTTGGTTCTGCCCACACCCTCTAGAAACATTCTCCAAAGGGCTGGCCTCCTTTCTACTTAGCAGCCCCCTTACACGAGAGTGGCACTCTTGTTACCAGGCGTAGCTCACTCATCCTGTGCCACAGCGGCCCAAGGGATAAGGATCAGTTAGCCAAGGTCATCTGGTTGGTGGTCATCTAGCCAATGTCAGCTAGTCCAGTCAGCACCTCCAGGAAGGACCTCGCGGCAGATACAGGGGACTTAGCCTGTATAGTCAAAGATTTCCAGATAACAGTGATTATATCAGGAGAGAGGGATTAGGAGAAGAGGGAGAGGAGAGAAGAGTAGCAGTTACTGTACTGAATTTTTCCCCAAGTACATGTATTGCACATTCTTTTTTTAATTGTAAAATAGTAGACAGATTATCAACTTTCTTATTATATGCTGCACCTAACACAGTACCTGAAATAGTTGGTGTTCAATAATGTACATTAAATAAATTAATGGAGTGCGATAGAGGAAAATAAGGAACTTCAAATCAGAAGTCTTGATTCGAGTTTGAGACTACTCTAATGCCAGTTGTGCGGTTGCCTGCCCTTGTACAGGTCACTTAGTCTCCATAAGTCTCCATATTTCTACCTGCAAACTGAGAATAATACTATCCACCATCCCTAACTCAGGCAGGTGACAGACTCAAACAAAATAGAGCATATGAAAACTTTTAAAACTTTTTTCTTTTTAGACGGTGTCTTGCCCTGTCACCCAGGCTTGAGTGCAATGGCGCCATCTCGGCTCACTGCAACCTCTGCCTCTCGGGTTCAAACGATTCTCCTGCCTCAGCCTCCCGAGTAGCTGGGATTACAGGCACACGCCATCACGCTCAGCTAATTTTTGTACTTTTTGTAGAGACAGGGTTTCACCATTTTGGCCAGGCTGGTCTCAGACTCCTGACCTCGGCCTCCCTAAGTGCTGGGATTACAGGCGTGAGCCACCGCACCTGTCCGAAAACATTTTTTAAATTGCTTAGCATTAAAGATATAAAAAATTGTTTTTGTTGTTCTCAATTTTTTTTCAGGAACTCATTTGGAGATTTAACATTAATCTATCTCTTGAACTTCAAAGTTGTAAGCATTCTAAAATAACTCACTGAAAAGTTAACACTATGTAGCAATGCTCTGACTTCAGATCTCACTGTGCAACTACCATGGGTGGTTTTCTTTAGCGGTGACTCCTGTCCTCTAAGAATGTGTGTAGGTTGAGATCCAGGTTACTGTCCGGATCGTGCTGCTTCGGGTGGCGCTAAAGACAGATACCATCTTCATCGTTTCTGGTCAACACCCTTAATAGCTATAAGGTATGTTGGTTTCTCCATCCTTTCAGCAAATATTTACTAGTGGCTGCAATGTGCTGAGCATTGGTACTGGAAATGCAGTAATGAACAAGACAGACAAGGTCTTGATACCTAGGGAGCGTTCTTTATAATAGGAGAGACGGTAGGAACAGGAAAATAAAGTAAGTACTGTTTGTGATGTGCAGTTTGAGGAGTCAACAAAGAGTGATGTAATATTGACAGTAATTGGAGTAGACCACTTCAGATAGGATGAATGGGCAAGGCTTCTCTGAATAGGTGAGATGTGAGCAGAGACATGTAATGCAGCAAGCCTGTGCTTATCCGGACAGAAAGAAGAGCATGCAAGGACTTAAGGAGGGAGTGTGCTTGGCATGTGTGCAGACACCAGGGAAGCAGGACTGTGAGAGTGGTAAAGAAGAGAGGACAGGGAGTGGGGCCAGATCGTGTCTAGCCTTGTAGGTCATGAGAAAGCCTTTGATCACATTCTGAGAGAAATTAGAAGCACGTGGAGGGTTTTGAGCAGAGAACTGACAAGATTTGACATCAATTTCTGATCACACTCTGATTGCTGTGTGACTGCAGGCCATGTGAGGATGAATGCAGGATGACCAGTAATGAGATGATGATGGCTTAGTGTCCCACACGGTCTGGATGTATTTTGAAGATGGAGCTGTCATGATTTACTGATGGGTTGGCAGTAAGCTGCATTCGTTTCCTAAGATTATCACAACAAATTACTGCAACTAATGTTTTCGTTGGCTAAAAACAACAGAAATTGATTCCTTCACAGTTCTGGGGGCTAGAAGTCCAAAATCAAGGTGTCAGCAGGGCCTCTCCAAACGCTCGAGTGGAGAATCCTTCCTTGTCTCTTCTAGCTTCTGGTGGCTCCAGGTGTTCTTTGGCCTGTGCCAGCATACCTGCAATCTCTGCCTCTGTGCCAGCACACCTCCAATCTCTACCTCTGTCTCCACATGGCCTTCCCCGCCATGTCTTTGTGTCTCAAATCTCCTTCTGCCTTTCTCTTATAAGCATACTTCCTTATAAGTGCATACTCATTCCGCCTAGGGCCCACCCTAAATCCAGACTGATATCATCTCAATATATTTGTAGGTCTTATGAAGATCCTGTTTCCAAATAAGTTCACAGTAACAAGTTCCAGGTGGGCATATCTTTTTTGGGGGGTGGGCACTATTCAACCCACTACATGGACAATGAGGTAAGATGAGCTTTGAAGTTAACCTTGATTTACATTTACTATATTTTATGTTTTACTTACCACTTTTCATTTGAACTTCAAAAGAACTTTGTGTGGCAGGTATTATTATTCCAGTATTAGAAACATGGAAACTAAGGCTATGAAAATGGTGCATAGAGCTGGAGTTGGAACCTAGAATCCTTAGGCTGTACCTCAACTGCTTGCCTGCTTTGTGGGTGGTAAGGTAAGAAGATTTCTTCTTAGGTGGCAGACAAGGAAGAGAGTCAATGGAAAATTATGGCAGAACGAAAAGCTGCTTAGTTTGTTATTTTTTCAGTCATTGCTAACAACTCATCAAATTCTTCCTTGTAGGAATTCTCTAACATATGATAGAATTCATTTGTGAGCTGTAATGAGTGAGCAAGTGCTATGGTGGAATTTTGCTTTACTTGCTCACGAACATAGGCAAACAAAAAAACACTTTCCTATTTGAGTTGAGGCTTTTCTTCTAGCCCAAATCAGGTTTATTAGGTCTATTCTTAAATATTCTTGTTTTTTTTGTTTTCGTTTTGTTTTGTTTTGTTTTTGAGATGGAGTCTCACTCTGTTGCCAGGCTGGAGTGCAGTGGCGCAATCTTGGCTCACTGCAACCTCCGCCTCCCGGGTTCAAGTGATTCTCCTGCCTCAGCCTCCAGAGTAACTGGGACTACAGGCTCCCGCCACCACACCCAGCTAATTTTTGTATTTTTAGTAGAGATGGGGTTTCACCATGTTGGCCAGGATGGTCTCGATCTCTTGACCTCGTGATCCGCCCGCCTTGGCCTCCCAAAGTGCTGGGATTACAGGCTGAGCCATCACGCCCAGCCTATTCTTAAATATTCTTAAGATAGTCCTTAATGTTCATAATATTCATATGAATATGCAAACATTCAAAAATATTCATATGAATATTTCCAGGCGGATAAGAGATGAGGCCAAGACTAGGTATCTGCAACATAACCAGGAGTAGAGGCAGAGCTGATTCTGGCTTGAGAAATGATGGGCTGTGCTGGGAGACCAGGCTGTGAGAACAGGCTGTGAGTTATACAACCAAAAAGAACACTTCAGCAGATAATGCCAAGGGTACTGGCTGAGACATAGAGATCAGAAGCCCACACCCACATCCACACTCAGCACTCAACCATGCTGAGGATAAGTAGGCTCCTTTGGCAACCAGGAAGAAGGAGGAGCCTTGTCTCAAACGTTGCATAGGACACACTTGTTCTAAAAAAAGAAATTATTGTTCATTTGAAATTCAAATTTAGGAGGCAAGTGAGCTGAAGCTTAGAGTGTGAGAGGCAATGTAGCATGGACTAGGACATCAGCTGGCACCAAAAAACCTGGATTGGAATCTTGGCTCTGCTGGGTCACCAGCTAACCTTGGACCTTTCACTTAAAACACAGTCTCTCCATTTCTTCACCTATAAAGTGGAGCAAATAGTCATATTAATATATACCTCATAGTTTTTGTATGAAGATTAAATTACTTAATAGGTGTGGAGTGCTTAGCACAGTGCCTAACTCACAGTTTTAGCTCTCATTCTTTGAGTTTAAAATTGCCTAAATATTCATCTTCATCTCATAATAACTATTTTAAACCAAAAGGACCTTTATTTGGTTGAGTCTGAATTGTAACTTCCAAATCAAGGTTTGTTTGCTTTCAACTAAAGGAAATGTAATAAGATATAGTGGGACCCTACCTCTCAATTTGTCTGGGACACTCCCACTTTAGGGTTGTTGTCCCAGCATGATTTTTTTAAAGTACCCACCTCTTATTCTAAAAAATGTTCCAATTTGGACAGTAGAATTTATGGGTTATCCTGTTACAGAGATATCAAGAAGTCACTCATTTTTATACGAGTTTAGTGTGAAAATTTCAATACCTGTCCTTTGCCCCCACACACATAATCATCACTAGAGTCTATTTTAATTTTCCTTAAAGAAGAGCAAACTCAGCATGTGTCCCACTTGTTCACGGCCTATAGCTTGGTGTGTCCCTTTAATACAAGTGGAAACTGAACAGCCAGAAGAAACCTTCCCTAACACTGAAACCAATAGTGAATTTGGTAAATGCCCTGCAGAAGATATGGAAGAGGAACAAGCGTTGAAAAGATCTAGAAACACTGATGAGATGGTTGAATTACACATTCTGCTTCAGAACAAGAATGCTGGGGCAGTGATTGGAGAAGGAGGCAAGAATATTAAGGCTCCCTGTGTAGACTACAATGCCAGTGTTTCGGTCCCAGACAGCAGTGGCCCCGAGTGCATACTGAGTATCAGTGCTGATATTGAAACAATTGGAGAAATTCTAAAGAAAATCATCCCTACCTTGGAAGAGGCCCTGCAGTTGCCATTACTCACTGCAACCAGCCAGCTCCTGCTGGAATCTGATGCTGTGGAATGCTTAAATTACCAACGCTATAAAGGAAGAGACTTTGGGTGCAAGTTGAAGCAGTTGATTCATCAGAGTCTAGCAGGAGGAATATTGGGGTCAAAGGTGCTAAAATCAAAGAACTTTGAGAGAACACTCAAACAACCATCAAGCTTTTCTAGGAATGCTGTTCTCATCCCACTGACAGAGTTGTTCTTATTGGAGGAAAACCCAATAGGGTTGTAGAGTGCATAAAGATCATCCTTGATCTTATATCTGAGTCTCCCATCAAAGGACCTGCACAGCCTTATGATCCCAGTTTTTACAATGAAACCTATGATTATGGTGGTTTTACGATGATGTTTGATGACCGCCCTGGAAGCCCAGTGGGATTTCCGATGTGGGGAAGAGGTGGTTTTGACAGAATGCCTCCTGGTTGGGGTGGGCGTCCCATGCTTCCATCTAGAAGAGATATGAGCCCTCATCGAGGACCACCTTCTCCTACTACTGGACAAGGTGGCTGGGGTGGTAGCAGAGCTTGGAATCTTCCTCTTCACCACCACCACCTAGAGGGGGAGACCTAATGGCCTATGACAGAAGAGGGAGACCTGGAGACTGTTATGATGGCATGGTTGGTTTCAGTCCTGATGAAACTTGGAACTCTGCAATAGATACATGGAGCCCATCAGAATGGCAGATGGCTTATGAACCACAGGGTGGCTCCGGATATGATTATTCCTATGCAGGGGTTGGTGGCTCATATGGTGATCTTGGTGGACCTATTATTACTGCACAAGTAACTATTCCCAAAGATTTGACTGGATCTATTATTGGCAAAGATGGTCAGCGGATTAAACAAATTGGTCATGAGTTGGGAGCTTCAATCAAAATTGATGAGCCTTTAGAAGGATCCGAAGATCGGATCATTACCATTACAGGAACACAGGACCAGATACAGAATGCACAATATTTGCTGCAGAACAATGTGAAGCAGTATTCTGGAAAGTTTTTCTAAGGCTAGTGAAGAACTGGAGGAGTCCTGCATCTTTTTTTTTTTAATTGCTTCTGTTTAAAAAGCCAACATTCCTCTGCTTCGTAGGTGTTCTGCGTTTGAAGTGTAGTGAAATCTTTGCTGTTCATCACATGTAATGTTTTAGTTCCTTACAAACAGGGTTGTGGGGGAAGGGCGTGCAAAAACTAACATTGAAATTTTGAAACAGCAGCAGAGTGAGTGGATTTTATTTTTTGTTATTGTTGGTGGTTTAAAAAAAATTCCCCCCATGTAATTATTGTGAACACCTTGCTTTGTGGTCACTGTAACATTTGGGGGGTGGGACAGGGAGGAAAAGTAACAATAGTCCCCATGTCCCTGGCATCTGTTCAGAGCAGTGTGCAGAATGTAATACTCTTTTTAAAGAAACATTTTATGATTTTTAAAATAAATTTAGTGAACCTATTTTTTGTGGTCATTTTTTTTAAGACAGTCATTTTAAAATGGTGGCTGAATTTCTCCACTCCCAAACTAACACTAAGTTTGATTTTCAGCTCCTCTGTTGGATATATAAGTGCATCTCTTCTTGGACACAGGCAAAATAACTCTGCAAACTTGGTTCTGGTGATTTCTTGATGGTTTGAAAGCCTATTGCTGGGAAGAAATTCCATCATACATATTCATGCTTATAATAAGCTGGGGATTTTTTGTTTGTTATTGCAAATGCTTGCCCCTGCTTTTCAACAATTTTCTCTGTTAGTGGTTGTGAAGAACTAAAGTGGGGAGCAGTACTACAAATTGAGTAATGGTATGAGTATATACCAGAATTCTGATTGGCAGCAAGTTTTATTAATCAGAATAACACTTGGTTATGGAAGTGACTGATGCTGAAAAAAATTGATTATTTTTATTAGATAATTTCTCACCTATAAACTGTCAACTTACTCTAATGTCTTATTAAACTTTATAAAATATATATATACACTTGTTTTTCCATTGTATGCAAATTGAAAGAAAAAGATGTGCCATTTCTCTGTTGTATGTTGGATTATGTAGGAAATGTTTGTGTACAATTCAAAAAAAGATGAAAAAAGTTCCTGTGGATGTTTTGCATAGTATATTGACATTTGTAATGATAGTTAAAATTCACTCGGAAATAAATAAAATCCCCATGATGCTAGATTTGATATGTGACCAATTTGAACAAGGGTTGATTGACACCTGCAAAATTTATTGAAACCTTCCTCTTACAAGGAGATACAGTAATCTTAAATTGTAAAAAAAAAAAAAAAAAGAAGAGCAAATTCAATTATTTTTCTCAAATACATATTTATGAAAACATCTATGACTCCTTCTTGCTCACATGGTAAAATCTTAAAAACTCCACTTACTCTTGCTTTCTAGACTCTTCTCCTTTTCCTACATCCTGCTCCATATTTCCCAGGCACCCACTGCAAGAATCTGCCCTACTGAAGCCTGAAGCCGTGCACCTTTTCCCCTATCAATCCCTTTACCTGAAGCATGTTTTTCCCTTTCCACCTTCTACTAATAGGTATTCTTCACTTTTCAAGGACTTGCTCAGAGTTTTCTTCTACCATAAAATCTTTTTACATTGTAGTATTGTTGGCTATACATGCTTATATTCTCTATTCATTTATGAGCTCCTTGATGGCAGTAACTTGGGGTTTACAATACCACTACATTTAAATTTTTACATGAGTGAGTGCCACGAACATGTTTTGAATTTAGTTGAATTTTCTATTAAGATTCATGTGCAGCACACACATTGCAAAACGTCTTCATAATCATCTTTTTTCTCCTCCAAATATGAGTTCACTAAGAATATTCTTGTAGGAGACAGAACAAATGTTTCTTTTGAAAAATTTGAAATTTTCCTTTGAATAAGAAACCATGCCACTAAAATTAGTTCTCTGGCCTAGGAATCCCTGTTAATATGCAATAACATATTGCGAAGAATTCTAATTGTTTTCTAGAAGTTTGTGTTCTTACAAAGTTAAAAGTTTGCATAACTTCAAGCAATAGCTCTCAATGCATGATACCTCCTAAATATTTATATCTGTAGTAGTGTTTCTCAAGACTTTTAATTCACAGAACATTCCACTTTTCCCTTTTAATTTTGATGATAGTTTAGAAAAGGAAACATAACACAATTGTTTCTACAAGCATCTTCATTTTCAAGCAATATTTAAAGCTCAGGGCCATGTGCTTTTTCTTTTGTCAATTCAGCATTTCTTTAATGCTTAGAAGTGAAATTTTGACAACAGAGCCTGTGAGGTGAATGAGTCCAATTTATGTAACTCCCCAATCAAACCAGCTACATGGGAACAGCCATTTGGTGTCCTTCTGCTTCCTATCTCATAGAACTGCTTCTAAGCAGGTCAGCAGGGTTAGGTGGAAAATACACTAGATTAGGAATCTAGCACAGCTTCTGCCACTAATTAACAAAGCAACTCTTGTCTGAGGGTTACCTTCTCTGAGCTTTAATTTCCTCCGCTGATGAGTGAGGGATAGTTAAATGACTTCTGTAGTGAGCGTTCATTATGGTTAGCTTCCTAACTAGACAAAAGAAAATAAGACATTCTTCCTTATAAACATAGATGAAAAGGCTGACTCTGGGCACACTGCCTGGGAGTTAGCCCTGCAAACAAAAAAAGAAAAAGAAAAAGAAAAAAAAATTCTAGATGAAATGTTAGAAAATTGAATTGGGTGATAGTGATGATGATGATTGTGATTGTGACAAAGTAAGGTTGTTTTCCCCCCAGGAATAGAAGAGTGGCCCTACTTCAGAAAAATTTATTGATGATTTAACAAATTTAAAAAGAAAAGGAATCTGATAATACCAGTAGATGCAGTTAAAAACATTTGACAAAATTGAACTCTTATTCGTAACTCTTGTTAAACTAGGAATAGAAGCAATCATTAACCTGATAAAGGACATGTACAAAGTAACATAGCCAGCACACTGAAGTAGTGAGATGGAAGCCTTTCATTTAAAATAACAATGTAAAAAGAGAGAGAAAAAATTTTAACATAGAAAAAACACAACTATCCTTATTTGTAGTAAAAATTCCTGTTGAAATGATCCAGTAGGTAGTACTTATACTTCTTTTCAAGTTCCCAGTGATCTTTGCCAGTCCACAGCCTTAAACAACATCTGTAGGCTAATGACTTCCATCTCTATCTGTCCAACCATAACTTCTCTCCTAAACTCTACAACTGTTAATAGCTTCACTTTGGTGTCTAAGCAGGAGACTAATTAAAACTCTCAGTGTTTCCCCAAAATATCCTGCCCCTCTTGTACTCTTCCTATGCGGTAAATGGCAACTGTGCTTTTCTAGTTGCTCTGATAAAAAACACCTTGGGTCAAATCCAACATCACCAGTAATAAGTCATGTTGAGGGAATGTACTTTTGATATAAAGTAATAAAAATGACACTTTTCCTCGGTGGTCTTCCTCCTTCAAAACCATAATCCCAGTGTAATCATGAGAATAGAGAGAGATTCTACAGTATATCTGGCCAGTATTCCTCAAAACTGTCATGGTCATTAAAAACAAGAGAAGCCTGAGAAACTCTCATAGCCAAGAGGAGCCTAAGGAGACAATGACAGCTAAATGTACTGTGCTGTGGAAAGAAACAAAGAGAACTTAAATTAGAGCAAGAAAAGGCTATTTAGAGCTTACTATAGCAGTGGAGTAGCCACCATCACTTGCATTTGGTGGAAACTCAAAGGCAGATACTCAAGAGCATTGGAAAAGCTTCAGAGTGGGAAAAAGAGAAGCTTCAGATTGGAGGCTTTTATCATGGGGAAGCTGTAGGTGGGCCAAACAGAAGCAGGGTTAGGGGTGCAGTCATTCATTTAATACAGTTTGGTCAACCACTCAAGTGCCTCCTAAGTACTTGGGACTTAAATGGCTTTCTTTAGTTTGTCCTAAGTTGGAAGCTGCGGCAAAAATTACAGAAGCTGTCTGTCATTAGGTTCTGGCCATGTGGGGCCAATTGCTACAGGGCTTGTTGGTTAGCTTCCTGGACTGGTTGCTGCAGTTTGTGGGTCAGAGCTCTGTTTTTATATAGGGTCTGTCATTACTCACTGGGTATTCGGTCTCTCCGTGGTATCCTGCATGAGATCCTGGAACAGAAAAAGGCATTAGGTAAAAACTAAGGAAACTGAATACAAGTATGGGCTTTAGTTAATAAAAATATAGCAATATTAGCTCATTACTTGTAACAAACGTGCCATACTTATGTAAGATGTTATTAATAATAAGCAAAATGGGTATGGGGTATATGGGAACTCTGTACTATCCTTTCAACTTTTCTGTGAATCTGAAGCTGTTCTAAAAATAAGTGTATTTTAAACACACACACACACACACACACACACACACACACACACACACACCTTGGAGACCTCCTTGACTCCTAACTTTCCCTCTCACTCCACATCCAGTCCTTTAGCAAATTCTGTCAGCTCCACAGAGGAAACAGTCAGTGTTTGACCACGCCCCCTCAACGCTCCTGCTCCCACCTGAGCCCCGACTTCACCCAGTGTCACTTGGAAATCTCACTAGCACTGTAACGGCCCACTTGCTCCACGTCTGCCTGTCTATGGTGCTTTTCCACAGAGCTTTACCATGGCCTGCAAGGCCCACGTGACCCAATCCCTGCCCCCGCCGCCTTCAGCCCTCACTTCCCACCGCCCTTTCCCTCACTCCCTCTGTTCCATCGCCCTGGCCTAGTGCTGTTTCCAGCACCCTCACACTTTGGGCTCTTTGCAGCTGCTCCCTCTTGCTGAATGGAGTCCTGTTTCCTCATATCATTTGTCCCAGGGAGGCCTTCCCTGAACACCTTGCTTCATTTTTCTTCATAACAATGAGCACTTCCTGATATTACAATATAAATCTATTTGTTTACTGTCCATCTTCCATAAATATAAGCTTATGAACTCAAGGGCAGTTTGTCTGTTTCATTCACCACTGTATCCTCAATGTTAGCCCCAAGTACTTAGTAGGCAGTCAGCCAATCTTCGTTAAGTGAATAAATAAATGAATGCACCAAGGATCATAAAGTTTCATCAGTGCACTGCAGTTGCTGATGCTGCAGAGTGCTCTTATCATTCTTTTCCAAAAGGCTCATAATTTTGCTCCCATCATATCAAAAATATTCCAGAGATAATTTAGTTCTTTGTTTCCTTCACATACATAAAATTCATTTTACTTAATGTGAGTCAATTAAACTTGGCCTCAGAATATGGTCTAAGATGGGAGCTAAGATTCCTTCCATAATTTATATGCATAGGCATGTGGCATTGCCCACAGCTTAAATTTCTAGAAGCTACAATTCCTGGAAATATTTCAAAATATTCACACGACCAACATTTATTAAGTAAAGCACTATGCTAGAAGCCATATACCAGAAATAACAGGAACTAATTCCTTCCCTAAAGGAGATTACAGGCAGCAGGAAATATATGTATCAAAGCACAAAAAATGCAAGAATAAAAAATGCCAGATACTATAACAGAAGTACACAGAAAGTGATGGGGAGAACACAAACTGTATGGCATAACTACACAGTGCTGTATGAAAAGAGAAGGGTAATTGGGAGAAGAGTCATTGCAGCTGGCAGTCAGGAAACAGATCCGTGGTGGTTTTGTTATTCTCTATATTTTTTCATACACTATTTCTTTTTTTTTTTTGAGACAGAGTCTCACTCTGTCACTCAGGCTGGAGTGCAGTGGCATGATCTCGGCTCACTGCAACCTCCGCCTCCTGGGTTCAAGGGATTCTCCTGCCTCAGCCTCCAGAGTAGCTGGGATTACAGGTGCCCATCACCACGCCTGGCTAATTTTTTGTATTTTTAGTACAGACGGGGTTTCACCATGTTGGCCAGGCTGGTCTCGAACTCCTGACCTCAGGTGATCCACTCACCTCGGCCTCCCAAAACGCTAGGATTACAGGGGTGAATCACCGCACCTGGCCTGACTATTACTTTTACTGGAAAAAAGGCCATTCCTTTTCAAGAATCTCTCTTTCTTTAGGTTCATGATGCTGCATTAATCTGTTCTCCAACTTCCTTTTAACTTCTGCTTATCTCTTCCAAATTTATTTTATTTTAGGTCTCTCTACCTTCTTATTTGAGAAATACTTATTTCATGTGAATATCAGGCACTGGAATCATTTAACAAGGGCTGACTCTGTCACATTTTATTTCTGCTGTCCCCAGACGCACACTTATGAGAGCTGACACCAGGGCTTAAACCACGTTCCTCTGCTCCGGTCGAGAACGGCAGGAACCAGTACATAGTCAACTAACTTTTAGCATTTGGCTTGCAAGAGATGTTCACCGGCCACTGCCCCACTGCCCCACTGCCCCCATCTATCTCCCTTCACCCTACCACTACATTAGACAGAAAGGGTCTGTATTAGTCCATTTTCATGCTGCTGATAAAGACATACCTGAGACTGGGCAATTTACAAAAGAAAGAGGTTTAATGGACTCACAGTTCCGTGTGCCTGGGGAGGCCTCACAATCATGGCAGAAGGCAAAAGACAAGTCTCACATGGTGGCAGACAAGAGAAGAGAATGAGAGCCAAGCAAAAAGGGTCTCCGTTTATAAAACCATTAGATCTCAAGAGACTTTTTCACTACCATAAGAACAGTATGGGGGAAACTGCCCCCCATGGTCCAATTATCTCCCACTGGGTCCCTCCCACAACACCACACAAGGGAATTATGGGAGCTACAATTCAAGATGAGATTTAGGTGGGGACACAGCCAAACCATATCAGGGTCAGACTCTTGGCTTATCTCTTTACAAGATGGCAAACCCAATTGTACCTTCCCTGCTTGTACACAAGAGAAAGAATCTACATTCAAAGCCTTAACAGAAACACTTGATTCTACATCTCTCTCTCTAATCTTTCTCAAGAATGTCAGTTCCAGTTTCTAACCACATAGAAAGCTCACTATCTTCTCAAATGCAATCAGCTAAAAGATAAATTAATTACCTTATCCATGAAACTATTTTCAGATTTTGCCTTTTTAATTTTATTAATACTGTCATTATTATGCAGTAATTATAAATAATACTCCATAGCTCTCCCTCCTACACCAACTATAGTCATCAAAATTCCGAAACTGTAAAGCTTTCTATGGCCTTTTGCATCAACGGCTTTACCATCCCTACAGCTCTGGTGCAAATTTAAGGCCTATGCTGGAACTCTTGACCCCAACTCAGATTCCTGCATACCACCACCAGGGTGACCACATGATCCTTGCTTGAAAACTTTGATTTCCCTCACTTGACTACAGTATAAAGTCCAAATCCTTTAGCTTAGATTTCAGATTGTACTAACATGGTCCCATTCAACTTTCAACTCTTCTACCTCCTTACCTAAACCTTCCATGAATAGAGTAGATTGCCAATTATTTAACTTATATTAATTCTGAATATTTAGTTCATTTTAATCTTTTGCTAATCCCAGCAATGCTATATTGATTCTACTTAGATATGTCTCATTTTACACATGTACAAGTATTATCTGTAGAATAAGTTCTCAAAAGTAGAGTTGTTTGATCAAATGAGATGTGTCTTTGGAATTTCAATGGATATCGCCAAATCGCTCTGCATTGATGTCATACCAGTTTATACTTTCACCAGTGAACTATGACTGCCTGCTTCCCTACTTCTTCTCCAACTACAGCTTGTTACCAAAGATTTGAATCTTTGCTAATTTACAGGTGTGTTTATCATATTAAGAGTAAAATTATTTAATGTGTTTAAGGTTATTTGTGCTTCTTTTGCTGTGATCTCCATCTTATATTATCTTCTTGATTTTTAAAAAATTAGTTTATGGGAGATCTTCACACCATAAGAAAATTAGACCTATATATGCAATGCATGTTGCAAATACTTTGCCTTCTTTGTGACATGAATTCTGTCTTTGTGTGTGTGTGCGTGCATGTTGCCATATATAAATTTTTTCTAGAGCAAAATTTATTATATCTTTAAAATAAGCTCATGTATATTAAAATAAAACTCAGATGGTATTTTTATGAGGATCCTATATTTTAAAATATAGATTAAAAAGATTCATTTTAATTTATATTGTCTTATAGACACAGTCTCACTACATTGACTTGTAGGCTGGCTTGGAACTTTTGGACTCAAGTCATCCTCGCACCTCAGCCCCTGAGTAGCTGGAACTACTGGCACATGCCATTGTGCCTGGCAAAAATATATACAAATATTTTTCATAAGCTTTTCTTAGGTATTTAATCTTTTTTTCTTGCCATTATTGATAGAGTCTTTTATTACATTTTCTAATTGAGTATTGCTTGCGTATAGGAAGGCTATTTATTTAATATTAATTTTGTAACCAGTCACCTTACTGAACTGGCTTGTTTCCAATAGCTTATGAATTGATTTGCTTTTATTTACTGTTATATTTTTACTTCTTGTATTCATATTTTCATCTTTTAATTTTGAAAAATTGACTAAGGTTTTATTTGTGGTCTAAAATATGGTCAATTTACTCCAGTGCTTTGTGGGTACATGAAAAGAATGTGAAGTCATGGAATTTAATTCCATGCAAAGCAATTAGTTAGCAAACTTAACTTATTACTTACATTATTTATGTGTTCCATTTACAGACTTATTTTTTATTCACTTGCTATGCCATGAACTGAGATATGGGCATTAAAACTGCCTGTACCTAATGTGTTTCTATTTCCTCTTGTGTTTCCTGTAATTTTTCCTTTAAGTATGTTGATACGAGGTTACTTTATTCATAGATATACATAATGATGAGATCATTGAAGTGGATTGTATCCTTTATTATTTTCTTTACATTTGTCTGATAGGCCTTTACTCATTCTTTTGTTTTCATTTTTCCTGAGTTATTTTATCTTAGATACATATCTTGAATTTGAAAATATAATTACATTTTGCTTTATGATTTAATTTGAGACTTTTTAAAATGAGGAGTTAATCTACTTACCTTTATTTATATGGCCTATATGTTTACTTTTTATCTGATATATTTCATATTATATTTCATATTGTGTTTTCAGTTATTTTTTTCCTTTTTATAATTTTTTGTTACATCATCTATAATATTTTCTATATGTATGTATTGTCTGGTAATTTGGAGAGTTCATGTTTTTGTACTAATGGTTATATTTATAACTACTACTTTATATTGTATATTTGACTTTATGTATTAGCATCTATTGATTCCCTACTATGAGAAAAGATGAAACCAGTATACACCCATGGTTCTCCTGACTGCTACCATCTCACTTCAGTTGATTATATATTTTTGGTAGTATCTACCTTTTCTCTTTTTTGAGACAGGGTCTCACTCTGTCACCCAGGCTGGAGTGCAGTGTTGCAATCATGGCTCACTGTGGTCTCAACCTCTCTGGGTTCAAGTGATCCTCCCACCTCAGGCTCCCAAGTAGCTGGAACTACAGGTGCACCCCATTACACCTGGTTAATTTCTTTGTATTTTTTGTAGAGACGGGGGTTTCACTATGTTGCCCATGTTGGTCTCAAAATCCTGGGCTCAAGCCGTCTACCCACCTCATCCTTCCAAAGTGCTGGGATTACAGGTGTGAGCTATCACTCTCGGTGGTAGTCTTTACCTTTAAATTTTAACATGAGACACTTGTGTTACTTGACTTACGGGCTTAATATGATTCCCAAGACCCTTCCTAGTCTTCTGGTCTGTATCTCCAATCTAAACTTCTTACATCTAATCTGAGAGTCAAAATCAGAGTCTAGACAAGTTTAAAACCAAGTCACTGTGGCAGAAAATCTGAGCAGGGCAATATAAAAATTAGCAGCTGTGGGCAAATCTGGGATCTATATTTTCAGAAATTTGGGCAAAGAGAAGCAAGGAAGCATTATAGGAAGCAATGATTTTCAATTAAATTTGGAGGAGCAAAATAAAATGGACTTTGTAAGAATACTCTTGGAAATGAATATGAAGTTTGTGAAGCTGGAATCTATGAAGGAGTCAGTGAAGCGAAGTTCATGTTCTGAATGTGGGATTTCTGCTGCCACTATCTAATGAAGACAGGTCCTTCTTCTTGTAAAGCTAAATATATGGGCCAGCACGGTGGCTCACACCTGTAATCCCAGTACTTTGGGAGGCAGAGGTGGGCGGATCAACTGAGGTCAGGAGTTCGAGACCAGCCTGGCCAACATGGTGAAACCCAGTCTCGACTAAAAATACAAGAATTAGCCAGGCATGGTTGCAAACGCCTGTAATCCCAGCTACTCGGGAGGCTAAGGCAAGATAATTGCTTGAACCTGGGAGGCGGAGGTTGCAGTGAGCCAAGATCGTGCCATTGCACTCTACCTTGGGGGACAAGAGTGAGACTTCATCTCAAAAATAAAAAAGAAAAGAAAAGAGATAATGTGGCCTTCTTCATTTATGAATATCAGAACCCTTCTACCTGAATATAGGCAAAGCAAAGCCCTATATAACTAGAAACATCTATCAGAAAGAGCAGTAGACGAGTGGTATGCTCACTGGAACGTATATAGATTAAACACGAATAAGGCGTTAGGACTGATTAGCATTCCACTGCAGAGAGGAATAGTGCTTGTGGGAAGGAAAAATCAAATTTCTTACATTACTCACCAACACTGGTTTTGGCTGGAAAAACAAATCAAGGAACCAAAGATGTAAGAATATAAAACTACAATATTAAGGGTAATTGTTCTGGTTTTCAGACATAAAAAGATCTTGGCAACTGTTGTAACTACTGCCAGACACTCCAATAGTCTGATTTTGTCATGAGATTTTATTTCTCCTTAAAGAAGCAACTAAAAATCAGTAAAAAATCCTACTTGTACAAAATTCTAACATAAAACCTTGACCGTGTAAGCATTTTTAAAAGTCAAAACAAATTTAAGAAATGAAATTTTGCATCCATGTTATCTTTGGAAGAATAATGATCAAATCAAAACTTCAACTGTAATACCATGTTATTATGATCATCAAATCCAAATTTGACAAAACATTAAGCAATGTAAATTTAATTTCAGCAGTAGAAAATAGAAAATTTTTCCCTCAAAATGAAAAAATTATTGTTTCATGAGACTCCATATACAGGTTCAATTCCTGTATGCTTGTATTGTTGAGGGTGAGATTAGGTTGAAGGTTAGTAGGAAATTAACAAGGTGGGATTGGGCTGGCCCAAGGAAACCTGGAAACTTTGTTATGAACACATGGTGTTGGGTTTTCTAGGAACCCCGGAAACAAAGCACAACCACTGCTGAAGCTACAATTTTGTAAATTGTTAGTGCCTGAAGTATTGCTCCTTCCACTTTGCTTGTTTTTTTTTTTTAATTACAGCTATAAGAGGTATAGTTGACATACAACTCATCCATTTAAAGTATACAATCCAATGGCTTTTGTATATTCACAGAGCTGTGCATCCATCACCGTAATCAATTTTAGAACATTCTCACCACCCCTAAAAGGAATCTCTATTCCTTTTAGTCATCACCTGCCCATACCCCTAGCAGACCTCATCCCTAGTGCTAGGCAACAATTAATCTGCCTTCCATTGCTACAGATTTGCCTTTCCAATTTACCTATTTGAAATGAATGGAATCAGACAATATGGGGCCCTTTATGACTGGTGTATTTCACTTAACATATTTTCAAAATTTATTCATGTATAAGTACTTTATTTCTTATTATGATGAAAAATATCCTATTGTATGAATGACACACATTTTATTCATCCATTCATCAATTGATGGGCATTTGGGTTGTTTCCACTTTTTGGTTATTATGAATAAGGGTGTTGTGAACATTCATGTACAAGTTTTTATGTGGACATGTGTTTTCATTTCTCTTGTGTATACACTTCAGAGTCTAATTGCTGGATCATAGAGTAACTCAATGTTAAATCTTTTGAGCAACTGTCGGTCTGTTTTCATAAATGGCTGCAACGTTTTATGTTTCCACCAGCAATATGAGAGTTCCAATTACTCCAAATCTTTGTTAACACTTGTTATTATCTGTTCATAGTATTCCTTCATAATCCTTTTTATTTATGTAAGGTAATGTCCTCTGTTTCATTTCTGATTTTAGTAAGGTAAGTCTACTCTTTTTTTCTTTGGTCAGTTTAGCCAAAGGTTTGTCAATTTTGTCTATTCTTTCAAAAAACAAAGTTCTGGTTTTGTTGATTTTCTTCATGGTTTTTCTAGGCCCTGTTTCATTAATTTCTGCTCTAATTCTAATTTTCTTCCTTGTTTACACTGCATTTAGTTTTCTTTTCTACTGTCTTAGGTGAAATGTTAAGTCGTTGATTTAAGGTCTTTCTTCTCTTTCTTAATATGGGTATTTACAGCTATACATTTCCTTTTAAGCACTGCTTTAGCTACATCCTGTGAGTTTCATTATGTTGTGTCTTCATTTTCATTTATGTCAAATTATTTTCTAATTTTCCTTGCTACATGCATATCATTTTTTTGAAGACTGTCTGAACTGTCCAATTTGACAGCCACCAGCCCCATATAACTACTTAAATTTAAATTGAAACATAATAAAATAAAATAAATTTGTTCTTCAGTCATACTAGCCACATTTCAAGTGCTAATTAGCTACATTTGGTGAATGCCTACTATATTGGACAGTGGACAAAAACTTTTCCACCATTTTACAACATTCTGTTGGGCAGCACTGCATAAGCATGCTCAGAGAGGGGAATATTCAAAGATGAAGTGTCAGTTCACAAGATAGCTTACTGTTCATTTTCAAATGCCACATAGTGTATAAATGTCAATCCAGTTCAGTGCCTCATTTGCTTAATATATTCTCTTATTCACAGTAGTCTCTCGACAGGAATGCTTTTTATGTCATGCAGCCTCAAAAGCTGATCTCCTTGTTAGATCATCTCTGGCATCTTCAACTACACTTTTGCTTCTGCTACTGCTCCTGGCGATTTCTTGCCCATCTTCTCCTACATTGTTTAGTAACTATCAAGTACTAATGTTCATAAAGAAAGGGAAAGCTAGAAGAGTTAATAAATGCTGAATGTCTACTGTGTACCAGGCTCTCTCTGGAGCTTCTCATGTATTAGCTCACTCAAATCCAAAATAATTCTAGGAGGTAAATATTTTTATCTTTATTTTCTGATGAGAAAAAAAAATCAATTTCTAAAATGTAAGGGCAGAAGCCCACACAAATTATAAGTGAGAGAACCAGGATTTGAATCTTTGTTAGGCTCCAAAACCCTCTTTCTCTTGCTTATTTAATTAATCAACTTTATTTTTTAGAGCTGTTTTAGGTTTACAGAAAAAATAAGCAGAAGATACAGAGGGTTTCTATTTATCACCCCAATCACAGTTTCTCATATTATTAACATTGTGCATTAGTGTAGTAAATTTGTTACAATTAATGAACTAATGATGCATTATTTTAAACTAAAATGCATAGTTTACATTAAGGTTCACTCTGTGTGTTGTACAGTTCTATGGGTTTTTGCAAAGGTATGATTCATATATCCACCATTATAATATGGTACAAAATAGTTTCACTGCCCCCAAATTTCCCTATATTCCAACCATTCATTCCTCCTTCCCTCACCTTGAATGCCTGGAAACCACTGCTCTTTTTATTGTCTCCATAGTTTCGCCTTTTCCAGAATGTCATATACTTGGCATTATATGCTATGTAGTCTTTTCGGGCTGGTTTCCTTTACTTGGTAATATGCATTTCATGTTCCTCTGTGTCTTTTCATGACATGATGGCTCATTTTTTCTGTCACTGGAAAATAGTCCATTGCATGACTCTGTAACAGTTTGCTTATGCATTAGCCTATTGAAGAACATCTTGGTTGCTTCCAAGTTTTAACAATTATGAATAAAGCTGCTATAAACATTAATTTACAAGTTTTTGTGTATATATAAGTATTCAACTCATTTGGGCAAATAATATCAAAGAGCACGACCATTGGATTGCAAGGTAAGAGCGTGTTTAGATTTGCCAGAAACTACCAAACTGTCTTCCAAAGCAGTTGTGCAATTTTGCATTCTCACCAACTTTGAATGAGGGTTCCTGTTGCCCCACATCCTTGTCGGCATTTGGTGTTGTCAATGTTTTGAATTTTAGCCATTCTATGGGTGGTAGTGATATCTCAATATTGTTTTAATTTGCAATTCCCTAATAACATATGATGTTGAGCATTTTTTCAGATGCTTATTTGCCATCCGTATATCTTCTTTGATTATGTGTCTGCTCAGACCTTTTGCCCATTTTTAAATTTGGTTGTGTATTTTCTCATTGTTGAATCCTAAGAGTTACATTTTTAAGAGGTAGACTGTGTTTTTCAAGGAATTGGTCCATTTCATCTAGGTTATCAAATCTGTGGTCATGGAGTTGTTCCTAATATTCCTTTATTATCCTTTTAATACCCATGAAATCAGGAGTGATGGCCTGTCTTTCATTTCTGTATTAGTAATTTGTATCTTCTCTCATTTTTCCTTAGTTAGCCTGGCTAGAGCTTTATCATGCTATTGATCTTTTCAAAAAGCAAGCTTTTAATTTCATTGTTTTTCTTTATTAGTTTCCCCTTTTAAATTACATTGATTTCTGCTTTTATGTTTATTATTTCTTTTCTTCTGCTTCATTTGGATTAAATTTGCCCTTCTTTTGCTACTTTCTTAAGGTGGAAGCCTTGATTATTGATTTGGGATTTTCCAGGCATCTTTCTGTTATTAATTTCTAATTTAATTCCATTGTGGTCTGAGAGTACACTTTAAATAACTTCTATTCTTCTAAATTTGTTAAGGTGTATTTTATGGCCCAGAATATGGGCTTTCTTTGTAAACATTCCATGTGAGCTTGAGAAGAACCTGTATTCTGCTGTTGGTGAAATATTCTATAAATGTCAATTTAGATTCACTTTATTGATAGTGCTGTTCCGTTCAACTATGTCCTTAATGATTTTCTGCTTGCTAGATCTGCCAATTACTACTAGAGGGATGTTGAAGTCTCTAATTACAATAGTAGATTCATTTATTTCTCCTTGCAGTTCTGTCAGTTTTTGGCTCACACATTTTGATGTTGCATTGTTAGGTGAATAGACATTAAGAATTGTTATGTCTTCTTGGACATATGACCCCTTTATCATTATGTAATATGCCTCTTTATCCCTGACAACATTTCTTGCTATTAAAAATCTGCTTTGAATGACATTAATATAGCTACTTCAGCTTTCTCATGATTAGTATTAGCATGGTGTATCTTTCTCTATTTCTTTATTTTTAATCTATCTGTGTCTTTAAGTTAAAGTTTCTTGTAGACAATATATAGTTGGGTCTTGTTTTTAATCTATTGTGATACTCTGTAAATTAAATGGTTATTTATTTATTCATTGATTCATTTTTCCTCCCACATGTTTTATTTGTTATTATTTGTGTGTGTGTGTGTGTGTGTGTGTGTGTGCAATAAGAACACTTAACATAATACAGTATTAACTATAGGCACTATGCTATACAGTAGATCTCTAGGAGTTAGTCATCTTGTGTAACTGAAACTTGCATCCTTTAAGCAATACCTCACCAAACCCCTACCCCCACCCCAAACCAGCCCCTGGCAACCATCATTCTACTCTTAGCTTCGATGAGTTGGACTATTTTAGATTCCTCATACAAGTGGGACAAAATGGTTTTTGTCTTTCTATCCAGCTTATTTCTAAGTGATATATTTAGACAATGATGTTTCATATGGTTATTGGTATAATTGGATTAATATATACCATAATTGTTACTGTTTTCTATTTATTGCCCTTATTTTTTGTTTCCTGTTTTTGTCTTCCACTCTTTTTCTGTCATCTGTGATTTTAGATAAACATTTTATACAATTCCATTTCTCTCCTGTCTTTGCAAATAAATTATGCTTTCATATTTTATTTTTTAGTGGTTGCCCTAGAGTTAATGATTTACAATTACAACTAACCCATGTACACTTTCAAATAACACTATACCACTTCACAAGTAATGCAAATTTCCAATGTTTTCCTCCCATCCCTTACAATATTGCTATTATTCTTTTCCCTATCCCCAAACTGAGTACAATGTTGCTGTTATTCTTTAGAACAAACTGTTATCCTTTAAATCAACTAAGAAAAATAAAATATTTTATTTTGCTTTCATTTATTTATTCTCTAATGCTCTTCCTTTCTTTATGTAAATCAGAGTTACTGACCTATATGATTTTCCTTCTTTTTGAAAGACTTTCAGAATATCTCATGCTCAACAGATCTCCTAGATACAAATTCCCTATTTTTTAATTTGTTGAGAAATTATTTATTTCTACTTCACTTTTGAAAGATAATTTTGCTGGGTACAGAATTCTAGGTTAGTTTTTCTTGTTTCAACACTTTAAATATTATACACCACTGTCTTCTCACTTATATGGTTTCTTTCCTTTCTGTCTTTCTTTCTTCCTTCCTTCCTTTCCTTCCCTTCCCTTCCCTTCTCCCTCCCTTCCTTCCTTCTGTCCTTCCTCTTTTTCTCTTCTTTCTCTTTCTTTCTTTCTTTCTTTTCTTTCTTTCTTTCTTTCTTTCTTTCTTTCTTTCTTTCCCTCCCTCCCTCCCTCCCTCCTTCTTTCCTTCCTTCCTTCCTTCCTTCCTTCCTTCCTTCCTTATTTCTTTCTGAAACAGGGTCTCCCTCTGTCGCCCAGGCTGGAGTACAGTGGCATGATCTCAGCTCACTGCAGTCTCCGCCTCCTGAGTTCAAGTGATTCTTGTACTTCCCAGCACCTGAGTACCTAGGATTACAGGGGTGTACCACCACATCTGGCTAATTTTGGTATTTTCTGTAGAAATGGGGTTTCGCCCTGTTGGCCAGGCTGGTCCCGAACTCCTAAACCCAAGTGATCCTCCCACCTTAGCCTCCCAAAATGCTGGGATTACAGATGTAAGCCACCATGCCGGGCCCCACATGGTTTCTACATAAAAGCCTGATGTAATTATCATTTTTGCTCCTCTATAAGTAAGGTGGGTTTCTTTTCCCTCTGGCTTCTTTTAAGACATTATTTTTGTCTTTGCTTTTCTGTGATTTAAATGTGATTTGCCTACATATAGATTTTGGGGGGATATTTATCCTGCTTTGTGTCTCTGAGCTGCCTGAATCTGTGCTCTGGTGTCTCATAAATTAGGAGAAAATTCTCTGTCATTACTGCTTCAAATGTTGCTTCTGTTTCTTTCTCTTTCTTCTCCGTCTGGTATTCCCATTATACGTATTTATACCTTTGGTAATTGTCCCACAATTTTGGGGTATTCTATTCTGTTTTTATTCATTCTTTTTTCTCTTTGCTTTTCAGTTTGAGATGTTTTTACTGATATATTTTTAATTTCACTGATTCTTTTCTCAGCCATGTCCAGTCTACTGATAAGTAATCGAAGGCATTCCTCCCTTCTATTGCAGGATTTTTAATTTGTGTAATAGTGTTTACTTTTGAGTCTTTTCATAGAGTTTTCATATTTGTATTTACACTACCTATCAATTCTTGCATGTTGTCCACTTTTTCCATTAGAATCCTTAGTATATCACTCAGAATTCTTTCAAACTCCAAGTCTGATAATTCTAAAATTTCTGCCATATATGAGTCTGGCTGTGAGGCCTGCTCTGTCTCTTCACACTGTTGGTTTCACCTTTTTTCATGCCTCGTAATTTTTTGATGAAAGCTAAATATGAAGTACTGGGTAAAAAAAAAACTGAGATAAACATGTCCTTAGCGTGAGGTTTTATGGTTTATATATTTTATGTCTTTAGTGTGAGGTTTTATGTCTTTAGTTTTATGTCTTTAGTGTGAGGTTTGACTAGGAGTTTGACTGTTTCCTCTTTGCGGTAGCTCTGTCAGAGGCTAAAGTTTCCTCTGGTGTCCTTGTTTTTGTCTCCTCTGTTGTCTTTGGATTTCCCTGGACGCTTCTTAAATCATTCCTGAGGTTTGCAGTTCTTTCCACTGCAATTCCTGTTGTTGTACAGGAACCCTATTAAGGAGAAGGTAAGGTGTAGAGTGAAGGAAATTGTTCACAGTCCTAAAATTTGCTTCAGTATTTTAATGAGCCTGTGCCCCTGGACCGTGACACAATCATAAGTTTGTTGTATTTCCTCTAGCACAAAATGACAGGTTAGGCTGAATCATGTCAAGAGCCTCACCTAGTGCTATCTAAATTCTCTGATTGCAATAATTTAATCTCTTAGTTTGGAAATATCTTTGTGTCATTTTTGTAAACATCCACTAGGGGGAGAGAAAATGTGTCTCTCATCAGTAACAGGATAACAGGTAGACAGGAAAGGACATTCCCACAGCAACATTTGGATATGCTCAGTTTTTCCCCACAATGAATGCTCTACTTAAAGTAAAACAGCAATCTGAGCATTTTGAAGATGTTCTTAAAACATCTTTATTGGAGATTTATTACTTAAGTGAAGTTGTCTTATTGCTTCTGGGAATTTTACTAGAGGCCATTAGAGGGAGCTCAAAGCTTTTAAAATAATATATATGTTTTTTTCTTTCTCTGCTTTCAGCACTTGTCATTGCTAGCACTTTATTCTTAAGACCCTGAATTTTCCTCATTTTCTTTAAAGATCAATTGAAATGCAAGAGATTTACCCTAATGTGTCTACCTGAGAATAAAAAGAGAATAAATTGCTTTTAATGAATTACTTAAATAATATAAACATGTCATTGCAGAATCGCAGTATTTAGAGAATAGTTTGTTTTCATTTTAACCACGCAAAGAATAAGAAATTACTTTAGAGATCCTCATAAATTAAAATTTTTTGAAAGGAATGAATTGCTTTCTAAAAAGACACAAAGAATATACATGATCTAATACAACAAAATCTATAAGCGACATCTTACTGGCATTTAGTAAAGGTTAAATCCTTACTCTATATAGGCAATTTTTTCCCGTGTATTTATATTTTCCTTTAAATTAAATTTTAGGTACACAACTTTTGATCCATAGGGATTTTTTTGGTAATCTGTTCTAATTATTTTTTAATTTTCATTATCTTCCTTGATTTATGACTTATTTAAAACTGTGTTTCAAACTTTCCAATTGTCTGAGGATTTTATCTTTATTTTTTGATTTCTAATTTTGTTACATTGAGATACAAGAATGGGTCTACATTATGTTGGGTTTTTTTTAAGTTCAAATTTTGGGTGCAGGTAGGTTTGTGTGTGTGTGTGTGTGTGTGTGTGTGTGCGCATGTGTGAGAGAAAGAGACAAGATTTTAGCTGTGACTTTTTTGTTATCTTGATGTTTCAGCTAAAGTCTCAGCTTGTCAATGTGCATGTTTGCTGGGCATTCTAAGATAATATGAGACTGGGTTTACAAAACTTAAATCATCCTTCACTTCAAATGCTGTATGAAACCAGGCTAGAGAATTGGTTATGGGATGATAAAGATGAAGAAAAGAAGTACAGTATTTCTTTAAAGAGAAAATTGGAGGATCATGATGTTTCTCGTCTCCATCTAGATGTGGCGCTAATGCTACCCTCATTTTAATCACAGCCAGGGACATACATTGACAGAAACAATCAAAGAGCAAGACAGATGCTGCCTAGAATTTGAGCACACAGTAATTGGTATGGGGTTCATGAGTAAATATATTCTAAAGGTGAAAGCCAAAGTGATCTGCCTAAAAATGGACTGCACTTTCATAGTCTGTTAGGGCAAAAGTGAATGTACATTTCTCTCAAGATTTTACAGCTACTGGGGAGGAATATACTGCCTAAGAGTATTACTTAGAAGAATAGGTAGCCACAACAGTAGGGTGAGCTGCTAGAAGCTAGTAGCTAAGCTTAGGATTTGTAAGCTGTATGCATAAGCAAGACTACGGGATCTTTCACAGTTTTTTACAAAACTGCCTTTAAAAGAAAGAGCACTGCGTGTAGAATACAAAGCAAAGCTTCATACCAGATTGTGACCCTGTGAGCCTTGAAAAATTGTTTTCTCCTTAATGCCCCTTTTATATCCTTCCTTCTCTTCCCATTGACCAAAAGCACATCCAGGAAGTGAGAAGGGGGTGTACCAAGAAAGAGGAAAGAAGCCAACCACGTCCTGCTTTCTCGTTGTAAGTTTTTGAACCCAAGTGAGCTGAGCCGGGGAAGGAGAATCATCTAAAATTGGATGAGAATGTAAGGTTTATATTTGACTATGCTGTATTTTATCACATGAAAATGATTAGAAGAGCTATAAAACTTATCAATATTTCATTCAGGAGCAAAGTCTTTAAAAGTTGAAAGATTAGTTAGTTTCTCCTTGCACTTTGCAACAAGCTTGATAGTTCAATATACCATGTATAAGGATACAAACAAATATAGCCACATTCTTATCCATATCTATTCCTATATCTATGCTATGTACACACACACACACACACACACACACACGTGTTAGCCCAAGATGGTTAATTCTATTTTTTAAATGTGTATACTTTTCCCAACGTTTGACATTTTCTACTTTTTCTCGAAAATCTTCAAATTTTCTTTACATAGTTTGAAGCTATCTTGTTCACATGGGTTCAGAATTATGGCTTACGGGTAAATTGTTTATTTAGCCACATGTTGGAATTCAGTTGTCCCTAATAAATCTTTTGCCTTATAGTCTATTTTGTTTGAAATTAATGTAATAACAACCACCTTCTTTTGGTTAGTGTTTGCTTTTCCATCTTTGAAATTTCTATTTTTCTGCATCATTATGCTTTAAGTATGTCTTTTTTTTTTTTTTTGATGGAGTCTTGCTCTGTCACCCAGGCTGGAGTGCAGTGGTACTATCTCAGCTCACTGCAACCTCTGCCTCCTGGCATTTAGTAAAGATTAAATCCTTACTCTATATAGGCAATTTTTTTTCCTAACATATGTATTTATATTTCCCTTTCTATTAAATTTTAGGTACACAATTTTTGTATTTTTAGTAGAGACAGGGTTGCGCCTTGTTGGCCAGGCTGGTCTCAAACTCCTGGCCTCAGGTGATCTGCCCGCCTCAGCCTCCCAAAGTGCTGGGATTACAGTCGTGAGCCGTTGCACCTGGCCCTTTTAAGTACATCTTTTAAATATCACAGAGCTGGGTTTTGTTATTTTATACAATATAAAACTCTTTGTCTTTTATCTGGAAAGTTTAATTCATTTTATTATTTTTTTTATTTTAGATTTATTTCTATAATCTTATTTTGTGCTTTTATCTCTACCAGTTTTCTTTGCTTCTTTTTCCTTCTTTCTCATTCTCAATTGGATTAATCTAATTTTTTATATTTTCTTTTTGCACCATCACTAATTCCACTCCACATTGATTTTATTTCTGTATTTTATAGGTATACTTCACTGAATAAGTTAATTTTCATAAAGTCATACAAGAAGCTTAAAAATCAAAACTTTCATGAGTAGGCTTACGAGGAAAAGGAGCAAGCCTAGCCTGTCTATTCTTAAATCCCTCTCCCCAGAAGCAATCAGTTTAAACACTTTAGTTCTTTCTTCTAATAATTATCTTTATTGTCTCTAAATAATATTTTTTCTGCTGCTTTTTGAATTTTTTATTTTGGATACTGTCTGTTGACTTGCTCCTATGGCTATTGCCCTGGGACTTTCTTTACTATTTTCCTGATATTTCTGTACTGGATCCTGTACTTCCTAGACCCCATGGCTTCTTGTTTCCTAGTCCACCAGCTTATTTTGGGAAAATACACCCTTCTGTAGATTACTAAAATTGGATGCCTGGAGGAGAATTCTTCTCAGAACTTACATATCTGAAAATATATTTATCCTACTCTCACACTTGATTATTAGTGAGGTATGAAGATATGAAATTTTAAATTAACAATCATTATCCCTTAGAATCTTAAAAGCATTCTTCCATTGCTTTATCCCTTCCAATATTCTGTTGACAAGTGCAATGTCATTCTCTATATGACTTTATTATTTCTCTCAGAAATTTTCAAGTTTATCTCTTAATTGCTCATGTTCTGATATTTCACAATGATGCGCTTTGGTAAGAGGCTTTCTTTTCCTTCACTGATTATCCTTTACACTCAATGGGGCATCTCCAGTCTACAGTCTCATATCCTTAGGCCCTCAAATATTTTGTACTGTGTTTTTGGTACTTTCCTTTTCTGAGTTTTCTTTTTTTTTCTTTTCTTGATAAATTACCCAGTCTCCTGTATTCCTTCATAGCACCACAAACAAACACAAAACAAATTAGCAGATGAATGAGAGAATAATGTAACTCCCTCATCTGTTAGGTCAAGGGTCCCCATTCCCTAGATCGTGGATCTGTACTGGCCTGTGGCCCGTTAGGAAGCAGGCTGCACAGCAGGAGATAAGCAGTGGGTGGGCAAGCATTACCATCTGGGCTCCACCTCCTGTCAGATCAGCAGGCATTAGATTCTCACAGGAGTCGGAACCCTACTGTGAACTGCACACGGAAGGGATCTAGGTTGTGCCCTCCTTAAGAGAATCTAATGCCTGATGATCTGAGGTGCAACAGTTTCATCCCAAAACCATCCCCCATCCCCATCCATGGAAAAATCGTCTTCCCTGAAACCAGTTCCTGGTGCCAAAAGGGTTGGGGACTGCTGTGTTGACTTATTAGATATCACTGGCCAAGAAAGTTTTCTCTTCTCCCCTTCAGCATTTTGGCCATGCTATCTGTGAAAGCACTCAACGACATCAGTCAGTTGTATAAAATTAATATTTTTGAGAATTCATACCTTAGTGGTTAGGAACACAGGATCTGGAGTCAGACCGCTTGAGTTTAAAGGTTTAAAGGCTGGCTCCTCCACCACCTAGTTTATGACCTTGGACAAGTTCTTTAGCTTCTGTTTTGTCACTTGTAAAATGAGGATAATAATGGTTCTTACCATTAATTCTCCATGTTGTGAATATGAAATTAGTCAATAATGTAGAGCTTAGAACATTGACTGGCACGTATGCTGGTAGTTACCCAGCTATGCATAAACTACTGGCAAGGCACTCGGTGAGGTATTGGGAATACTAAGCTGAACAGGGTTCTTATAGCAGGAAGATAGGAAATTGATCTTGAGCTAAACGTTTGTCAGAAAGTATAGATTAATGATTGAGTGGGAACAGAAACCAAATAAACTTGGCAAAAACCTTGATACAAACCACTACCTTTGATTTATTTAAGGAAAAGTAGATTTAGCTCTTACTACCTGTATTAATGGGAAGAGCAGTGGTGCCGATAATCACAAACAGAAGATGATCTGAAATTCATTTCCATTTGGCTTTGAAAAGTCTGACATTATTATTCAGGGGCCATTTGTCTTAGTATGTCTTACTGAAGTCAATATTAAAATAATTTTTCATTTTATGAAGACAACAGTCCATGGTAGAAGGAAATAGCATACATCTTGGCAAGGAAAAGCCAATTTGGATCATTAATTGGTTGCAGAGAATTCACAAGTTATATAAATACAGACAGAGAACAACAAGCATTAGTGAAATCTCTCGAGTGAAACAGTAATTCAATATGAGTGTAAAATCATTTCAATTGAAAAAGAGGGGTTAAAATCTAAGAATTTATTACATCATTGAATTAAACTAAATTCTTAATGTGAATGAATTTAAAGTTTATCTTTGTTTCACACAGGTTAGATTACAACCTTTGCACTGTCATAATATACGCTCTTAGGAGGTAGTTGAAATTAAGATAAAATAATATTGCAACAATTTGTTTTTTTTTAACATCATCTAAACTCTATCTGGTATGGAATACAGAAAAAGGTACAGTTTCATATTGAAATAGCTTTCTAATATTATGATAGGACGAAAGATGGATGACAGAACTAAAGTATAGAATTTAAAAATTACAAGTTATGATGTGTCATTTTTGTAACGTTCATTTAGGTGAAAAATCTTTTTGGAAATATAGAATGTAATGTTGATATAATTGTGATTTCCACTCAGAAGATTTGTGAATCTCTATTTATGCCAGCTATTTTATTTCTTTTTTCTTAAGCTTTTGTTGAAAACAAAACTTTCATTGAAAATAGTGAAACACGGTATCAATTTCCTGCTGTAGATATTTGCCACTTTTACCAAATAGAAATTTGAAGGGCCCACTGGAGAACCTGTCTAATAGATTTTCCTGATGGTTTTTTTCCTATTCATTTTGACTATATTAATTCATAGAATTACCTTCAGTAACAATAAACTCTAAATATAGATAGTAAATCCATTTTAAAACATTTCTTGGTGATACTAAATGGTAGACTGCAAGGAAAAAAGGGTAATGAGACATGTAGTAATGCAAAATTCAATCAAGCATCTGTTTGTGATAGTGCAGGAAAGCAATGATGTGGGAGTTGAAATGCATTTTATCATTAAAGGCATCAAAATTCAACATGAGATTTCTGAAACTTTTGAGGGAAATCCTGTCAAATGGGGGCCTGCTAACACAATACTTTCACCCTTAGAATAAGCTATTATGTTTCATACATTTAAACATTCCACTATTTTTTTTTTCTGCCAGAAGCGTGGAATTCTGAACTCTAGCAGACAATGCACAGAAACCCAAAGATCAATGTGTTTCTAAAGGATTATATTGCTGTCAATGCTTCCCAGGCTGTTTATTTATTGTGAGAAACTTAACTCCTTCAAGCTTCTCAGTAATTCACCCCTTTTGTCCATGTCAAGATGAAGTGGTCTCTTGTTTCTAACAATGGACTATTTGATGATCACATCATCAAAGCCACTGGAAGTGCACAAAGCAAGGAGGCATGTCACACTGTGCAAATGGCCTTCAGCTTGACTGCCATGGCACCGCCACCATTGTGTCACATAAGTGGCAAAGCCAGTGCCACAGAGGACACAGAGCTATCAAGACAGACCATCACCCAGGATGGGAGAATTCACTTAAAATACAGAGTCCATGACCATAGTCATGGGGACATATTTTACATTCATTATTGATAGCAGCAAACCATGAACAGAATTTTCAACCCTGCCCGAAAGATGACTCGAAATAAAAGGAGAGAATGGGAGAATATAATCAGAGAAGACTGTATTAAAGAACGATTCTTCCCAACAGGGAGAAGGCGTATTTTATTTAGTAACAATTCCTCTTGGATTTTGCTTGCATTTGCTTCCTTTGTTCACGAGAATCTAGCAGTTTTAGGTACCATTGAATCCCATGTTTCAAGTTGGTAAATGAGGCCTGTTTTCTTAGAAAGTTGTAGGCTAACAGTTAAAAAAAAAGGCGGGGGGGCATTGTACGATACTTTCCCTCGCTTTTATAAGAAAATCACTATTACAATTAGGCATTTCCTCTACACTCAAGCTGTTCAAAATCGGTTTTATTTCTCACATTGTATTGTCATTTTCATGTAAATGTTTGTATCCTCCATTATCCTGTAAGTGCTTCATGGGCACATACAATGTCTCTTTCATTCCTTGTTTACTTAAAAAAAAGTTTGCAAACCTAATATTTGGACATGGTTAACAAAAATTAGTACAAAAGTATATACAATAAAAAACAACTTTCCTTCCCACTACAGAATGACTGTCCTTTAGCCAGAAGCAACTACCATCGGTTTCGTGTGCATGTTCTTCAAGAAATGTTCTGTGCATATAAAATGTTTATAACATGGTGGTATGTTACATGATCTTTCCTGAACATTGTTTATTTCCCTTTAACAGCATTTTTTTGCCTAACTTTTTACGAGCCTATGATCTATGGATATGACATATTTATTTAACAATTTTCTTATGAATGAACATTTGCATGGTTTCCAGTTGCTTTTGTTACAAACAAGATCTCAAAAAACACGCTAATTACATTTTTATGTACATATATGAGTATAACTGGATGCAAAATTTCTAAAATAGAATTTCTAAGTTGAAAAAGGCTATCACTTAAATTTTGTAAGATATTTCTGAACCTCACTAAATTTTACTTCCATCAACAGTGTATGATAGTCTCTTTTCCCCATGACTTTCACAATGCTTTGCATCACCAAACATGATGACCTTTTCCAATCACGTAAGTGAAACATGACGTCTTATCTAAATCCGTATGTTTTTTAAAGTAATGAATGAATTTGAGCATTTAAAGACATTTATATATACTAGTTATATTTTATAAGGTATTTTGTAGTGTAATTGTGGTTAGTTTTAGAAAATATTACAAGAGTAGAATGCAAGGCGTATTCTCTGCCTTCAGAGTATAAAGTTCAATTCATCTTATTAAGTTACTTTAACTCCTTTCTATTCTCTTCTTTTCTGATCTGTTTGTTTACTTTGTCATGAACTGACTTCAGGAGTTAAAGCCTCTTACTATTATTATGTTTATCATATTTCTTGTGTTTCTTATTATTTTGATTTATAAATTCTGATGTTACATTTATTTTGATAAATAGCTTATTGAACCACTTATTGATATAAGTTGTCTTTCTAGTCTTATTTAATGTTACCTACCTGAGTTTAGCAGTCTGATATTAACATTAAAATTCCTGATTTTTTGAATATTTTCCTGGTATATTTTACTTACACCTTCACTTGCAACAATTCAAACACTTTATTGTTTATATGTATTTTGTATATCCAACATAGCTGTTTTATTTTTTATCTGTATGTTGTTTACACTGCCTGTATATTATTTATACTGACATGTTAATGTTTATACTATTTACATTTATATGTGACATACGTATTTGATCTTTTTTTGCCATTTTGTTTTATGCCTTCTCTTTTCAATACTTTTTTAGATTTTAATATTTTACTCTATTGATGTTTTTTGTTTACTTTTGTGTGCCCATGCTTTTCCTACCAATTTGGAAGTTTGTTTTTTTTTTTCCTCAGTGGATTTATAACTTGATGTAATTTACTTAAATTTTTATTCCTTTATCAACTTTAGACAGCATCTATAAAAATGTAAATTTTTACAGTAAAAATGAAGAATTAATATACTATCTCAAAATTCCCACTGAGATGAGGAATTCACCAAACTGTACCATTGGATTTTTGGTGGCTATAATGTATACATTACAGTATGTATGAACTTAGACAACTAATTTGAATGTGTATTACAGCTTCCATACACATTCAAATTAGTTGTACTTTTCCAAACAAGGGATTATTAATAAGACTTCTTAGGAAGTTCAGCCTATCTTTGGAGAACTCTGAGTTTTAGAGAACTCACTGCCTGAGATGATTAGAAGAAAATAATACATCTTCTCATGCCTTCCTCCCTTGACCATGTCCAGTTTGTTCTGCTCTCAGCAATACTGCTCCACAGATAGAAGATCTGGGTTATGGCTGTTGTCTAAGTTCATGAAAAGTAATGAAGCACAAGGGATCAAATATAGCTTACCAAGCCATATTTAAACTAAAGTCGATTTATTTGTCTACTCTTGGTGGCTAACATAAAGTTAATTCTTAGTTAACATTTGTTAAATTAAGAACAAAAGAGTCATCTGTAGAGATTCTGGAGTATATCCATACTGTAATGTATACTTTGCTAATAAGTAATTCTTATACTTGCTTTTTTATTTTTACAGTAAATGTCAGTTACCTTGTACCTATGCTTCACAATGTTTTTTCTGAAATTACGGATCATTCTTATATCTTTAAGATCAGAGTCAAAATTTGTGACAAATGAAATAATGTGGATTTGATAAAGGAGAGAACTTCTCTTTGGTTATGAAAGGAAGGAACAGGCTGGGTGCGGTGGCTCACGCATGTAATCCCAGCACTTTGGGAGGCTGAGGTGGGCAGATCACGAGGTCAGGAGATCAAGACCATCCTGGCTAACACGGTGAAACCCCGTCTCTACTAAAAATATAAAAAAATTAGCTGGGCGTGGTGGCGGGCGCCTGTAGTCCCAGCTACTTGAGAGGCTGAGGCAGGAGAATGGCGTGAACCCAGGAGGTGGAGCTTGCAATGAGCCGAGATCTCACCACTGCACTCCAGCCTGGGCGACAGAGTGAGACTCTGTCAAAAAAAAAAAAAAAAAAAAAGAAGGAATAAATATAAGGAAATACATTTTTAAAAATAAACTACCTTTCACATTTGACCTTAGTCATCAACTAATATCATGGTTTATAACATCACATTAATTCATGTTAAAAAGATTCACTTCTAAAATTGCAGTAACATAGTTGCTATGGTTTAAATGTGGCCCCCAAAAAGCATGTGTTGGAAACTTAATCCCCAATGCAACAGTGTTGGGAGGTGTTTAGGTTATGAGGGCTCCTCCTTCATGAATGAATTAATGCCGATTATAAAAAGGCTGGAGGTAGGGGGAACCAGGGGACAGAGAGAGTTGTTAAAGGATACATATTATAGCGAGGTAGGAATAATCAGCTCTAGTGTTCCATAGCACTATAGGATGACTATAGTTAACAGTAGTATATTTTTGCAAATAGCCAGAATAGAGGATATTAAAAGTTCCCAACCCAAAAAAGTGATACATTTTTGAGATAATGGATATGTTTTATTCCTTGATTAGATCAATACACATTGTGTGCATCAAAACATCACCGTGTATCTTATAAATATATACAATTAGTATGTGTTAATTAAACATTTTTTAAAATCTTTTTGGGGCAGGGGTGCGGAGGTAGCTTATTAAAAATGCAGGTACTGGCCCCATCCCTAGTGAGTCTGAGAGATTTCGTGGCTGGAGGACAGAGGAAATGGGCTGGAACAGTAAAACTGAAAGCAGAGGTGATTCTGTTTGTGAAAACAGATTCACAGACTAGGTGCCTAGGCCAGAAAGGCATGAAGAAGAAGGCAGGAAACAGACAGGAGACAGGTTCTACACTCATGTTAAGGAAGGAGGAATGTTAAGGAGGGTAGGTTTTTGTTTCTGGAGGACTTTGCAGAACTAGGCAGCCCTAAATTATGTGAATATTTTTTCTACCCATACCTTTGAGGTAGTATTTAATGAAGTTAAATATTTCAATCTAGAGGGTAGACCTAAGGTGACTTTGATCATGACACTCAAGAAATGAGATGGTTATCACTTCAGATTTATGGAGAAGTGATAGTTGTTACCCTCAAGCTCTAATGCTGCTCCTGCAGCCAGTTTTCATACTATGTGAGCCCCAGGTGTCAGAGCATCCTTCACCATATACTACAGCTTGGCCTCACTTTTTACAATGAGAAGATGGGTATGTTAATTCGTTCCACTATAGTAACCATATATATATGTATATATGGATATACACATATATATGTAAGATTAATAAATAAGATGAATGCACTCTGTTATATATAAATACATATTTAGGTATCTTATAATATCATCTTGTATATCTTAAATATACACAATAAAATTTATTTTTAAATAATGTTAATATAAACTAAAAATAAACTTCTAAGGCCCCCAACCATCTGAATGGACTCCTTCCTTGGTCAGGCACTGTAAAATGTAA
Source organism: Nomascus leucogenys (assembly GCF_006542625.1). Taxonomy (NCBI): domain Eukaryota; kingdom Metazoa; phylum Chordata; class Mammalia; order Primates; family Hylobatidae; genus Nomascus; species Nomascus leucogenys. The sequence goes on along the minus strand of NC_044382.1, from coordinate 135,381,113 downwards.
CCTGAAAGACTGGTTCAGGCAGTGATAAAAAGCAGGGGTCAGATATGCCTCATTATACTCCTCTAGCATTAACATCAAACAGAATTAAGTCTGATAAGAAACATATACAATTTATTCTCTCCGAAGCCTGTTACCTGGAGGTAGCATGATAAAAGTTTTATCTCAAGGATAAAACTTTGGTCACCACAACCTCTTTCAACCAACTGAAAATAGAAAAATTTTAAATTTACATATAACCTGGAAGTCCTCCCCACCTTCAAGTTGTCCCACCTTTTGGACTGAACCACTGTATATCATGTGTATTTTATTGATGTCTCATGTCTCCCTAAGATGTATAAAATCAAGCTGTGCCCTGACCACCTTGGGCACATGTTCTCAGAGTCTCCTGAGGGCTGTATCATGGGCCAGGGTCACTCATATTTGGCTCAGAATAAATCTCTTAAAATATATTACAGAGTTTGACTCTTTTCATTGACATTAAATAAATTAATTAAATTGAAGGTTAAGGCTGTGGCTGCGAATTCGATCTCTTGCTCTCTCTTGCCCTCTCTTTGCTCTTCTGCCAAGTTATGATGCAGCAAGATGGTCCTCACCAGATGCCAGTGCCTGATTTTGGGCTCGCCAGCATCCAGAAGTGCGAGAAATCAAGTTCTATTATTTATAAGTTACTCGGTCTCATGTGTTCTGTTATAGCAGCACAAAATGAACTAAGGCAACATATAACTCATTTAATATATTTTTAACTGTTTTGTTGTTTGTTTTACAATTTAAACACAAAATGTTTACACTTCACACATCGATCTTCCACCCTCACCCTCCTATGCACATACATATGCACACACACACACACACACACACACACATTTGTCTCTAATTATTCCTTTTCTTAATGCACTCAGTGTTTTAACCACAGAGATCTTGACAAAAGTAGGCTAGCAAAAGGGTCTGTGAGTCTGAAGGGCTTTATTGTTCTTTTCCCAGTAGTTATTTTTAACAATATATTTAACTAATAATCAAATAGAGGAGTCAAAGACAAGGAAGGTAGTCTCCTAAATCCCCTTTTCCAATGTTGGTCTTTCTGCCTGATGAAAGGGCCATATGTAAGTGCCCACTGTAATATGCAACCACTCTAATTTTCCTGCCCTAAACCTCGAGCCAAATGCTTTTTTATTATTATTCTACTTTTTGCCAATTAACACTGTCCCCCATCTCAACCCCATTAATTTCTTATGCTCATAGGCACCAGCAAAAGACTCTGTAGGAGATTTTGCCTTAGGTATATTTGTCCATCTAATAAGAGAACCTCTCCTTATTCTGGGCACAGAGGATGATGGGGAGAGAGAGAGAAAAAGAAACATAAGAAAGAGAAAGAAACACATGAAAGAGAAATTTAAAAAACTTTTTATTAAATGCATTGCCTACATGTTGATGTCTATTACCAGACATTTAAGTCTTCCCTACTCCATCTTGTATCAACCTCTGAAAATTTCAAATAAGAAAACTAGACCTTTGTTCATTGTATGGAATGGGAATCTACTAACAACTTGCTCTTTTCTTCTTTTCTTTCTTTTCTTTTTTAAGATGGTGTTTCACTCTTGTTACCCAGGCTGGAGTGCAATGACGCAATCTCGGCTCAGGGCCATCTCTGCCTCCCGAGTTCCAGCGATTCTTCTGCCTCAGCCTGCTGAGTAGCTGGGATTACAGGCGCCCACAACTGTGCCTGGCTAATTTTTATATTTTTAGTAGAGACAGGGTTTCACCATGTTGGCCAGGATGGTCTCAAACTCCCAACCTCAGGCGATCCCCCCACCTTGGCCTCCCAAAGTGCTGGGATTACAGGCGTGAGCCATCTCACTCATCCTGCTCTTTTCTTTTAAGGTGAAAACATTTATAGATAGATTGGCACTAAATCTTTCAGATGGTAATTTTGCTACAAGCATCAGATACTTTAGACTTTTGTGTGTCCCTTGAGCCATAAACGGCACTTTTAAACATTTTTCCTAAGGAGATAATTAAAGCTAAACAAATGTGTTATAGTACTGTCTTATTAATACTGAAAAATTAGAAGCAACATAAATATCCAAAGAGACATCACTAAATAAATTATATGGTAAATATATAGAAGAGACTAATAAAAGCTATTACAAATATAGAAGAATAATTAATAACATTTAATGATAAAGAAAACTGTTCAATGAGAAAAGATTTCAAGACAGAACACACAGTATGATCTTTGTGTTGTTTGTTTAAGGAGAACAAAATGTTATTTGTTGCTGTCTCTGGAAGGCAATTTTATTTTCCTTTATCTGGATTAAAATAATTCACAATGGGTATGTACTGAATTGGTAAATAAAAATAATTATAAATAGTCGTTGAAAAAAATAACAAGATGAATGCATTAGGGTTTATAACATATTCTAAGTACAGGTAAATAATTTTCTCTTATGTTTTAACCAGTTTATCACCCCCAACAAATGTTTACCAGTCTTACAATTGATTTGACAGTACAGACTATCCCATACTTCTGATGGTTTGACTTAAGATTTTTCAGCTTTTACAATGGTGCAAAAGCAGTACACATTCAGTAGTAACGGTACTTTGAGTACTAATACAACCACTCTGTTTTTCACTTTCAGTACAATATTCAATGAATTACATGAGATAATCAATGTTTTATTATAAAATCAACTTTGTGTTAGATGATTTTGCCCAACTCTAGGCTAATGTAAGTGTTCTGAGCACATATAACATAGGCAAGGCTATGCTACGATGTTTGGTAGGTTAGATGTATTAAATGCATTTTTAACTTCTTATGATATTTTCAGCTTCCAATGGGTTTATCAAGATGTAACTACATCATAAGTTGGGGAACATCTGTATGTGCTCTAAATCATGAGTCCTATGAAGCATCATCAATCATAACGCTATGGGGATACAGAATCACTTTTATATAAGCTCTTGGAAGCTGTTACCTCTCTCTCAATGACCTAAGGTTCCATGTCCATTCTTTTTTTTTTTTTTTTTTATACTTTAGGTTTTAGGGTACATGTGCACAATGTGCAGGTTTGTTACATATGTATCCATGTGCCAAGTTGGTTTGCTGCACCCATTAACTCGTCATTTAGCATTAGGTATATCTCCTAATGCTGTCCCTCCCCCCTCCCCCCACCCCACAACAGTCCCCAGAGTGTGATGTTCCCCTTCCTGTGTCCATGAGTTCTCACTGTTCAATTCCCACCTATGAGTGAGAACATGCGGTGTTTGGTTTTTTCTCCTTGCGATAGTTTACTGAGAATGATGGTTTCTAGTTTCATCCATGTCCCTACAAAGGACATGAACTCATCACTTTTTATGGCTGCATAGTATTCCATGGTGTATATGTGCCACATTTTCTTAATCTAGTCTATCGTTGTTGGACATTTGGGTTGGTTCCAAGTCTTTGCTATTGTGAATAGTGCCGCAATAAACATACGTGTGCATGTGTCTTTATAGCAGCATGATTTATACTCGTTTGGGTATATACCCAGTAATGGGATGGCTGGGTCAAATGGTATTTCTACTTCTAGATCCCTGAGGAATCGCCACACTCACTTCCACAGTGGTTGAACTAGTTTACAGTCCCACCAACAGTGTAAAAGTGTTCCTATTTCTCCACATCCTCTCCAGCACCTGTTGTTTCCTGACTTTTTAATGATGGCCATTCTAACTGGTGTGAGATGGTATCTCACTGTGGTTTGGATTTGCATTTCTCTGATGGCCAGTGATGATGAGCATTTTTGCATGTGTTTTTTGGCTGCATAAATGTCTTCTTTTGAGAAGTGTCTGTTCATATCCTTTGCCCACTTTTTGATGGGGTTGTTTGGTTTTTTCTTGTAAATTTGTTTGAGTTCATTGTAGATTCTGGATATTAGCCCTTTGTCAGATGAGTAGGTTGTGAAAATTTTCTCCCATTTTGTAGGCTGCCTGTTCACTCTGATGGTAGTTTCTTTTGCTGTGCAGAAGGTCTTTAGTTTAATTAGATCCCATTTGTCAATTTTGGCTTTTGTTGCCATTGCTTTTGGTGTTTTAGACATGAAGTCCTTGCCCACGCCTATGTCCTTAATGGTATTGCCTAGGTTTTCTTCTAGGGTTTTTATGGTTTCAGGTCTAACATTTAAGTCTTTAACCCATCTTGAATTAATTTTTGTATAAGGTGTAAGGAAGGGATCCAGTTTCAGCTTTCTACATATGGCTAGCCAGTTTTCCCAGCACCATTTATTAAATAGGGAATCCTTTCCCCATTGCATGTTTTTGTCAGGTTTGTCAAAGATCAGATAGTTATAGATATGCAGCATACTCATGGGTTGGAAGAATCAATGAAAATGGCCATACTGCCCAAGGTAATTTATAGATTCAATGCCATCCCCATCAAGCTACCAATGACTTTCTTCACAGAATTGGAAAAAACTACTTTAAAGTTCATATGGAACCAAAAAAGAGCCCGCATCGCCAAGTCAATCCTAAGCCCAAAGAACAAAGCTGGAGGCATCACGCTGCCTGACTTCAAACTATACTACAAGGCTACAGTAACCAAAACAGCATGGTACTGGTACCACAGCAGAGACATAGATCAATGGAACAGAACAGAGCCCTCAGAAATAATGCCGCATATCTACAACTATCTGATCTTTGACAAACCATGTCCATTCTTGACCCTGTAATTGCCTTCTTGAGAGTTGAATTAAAATTTTTGTCAAGTCTATAAAACGAACATCCCTGAGACCCTTTTAAAGAACCTCCATTGAAGCCTACTGGGTTATTTCCCTGATGATGAGAATAGTTTAGTAGGTTTAAAGATAAATGTTAGCTTTTATATTCCCAGTGACATGCAATAAGACCAAAATTTGCACATCCAAATTTTGACCTTTGCTACTAAAAAAGTAAGTATTCCAACCTTTTGAGTTGATTGCCGTTTATTAAAAGTTTGTAAAGATCACAATGCCAGACATCTAAGAAATGATTCAAATTCAAGCATTTCTATAAAATGCATTCCACTTTAGCATACATGCTTATAGCCAAGCCAGAATCAAACTGTGCTCTTGGTATGAGGGCTAAGGCTCAAGTCAAACTGCTGTTTGCCTCTCTGAGTATTCTCTAACCTGGACATCCCACAGATGGATCTCTGCTGGGTCAGAGAGCACTCACCAAATGTTCATGGGAGTCCTTTGCAAATTGTTATCTGTACTGTTTGCAAATTGAAATCTGTACTGTTTCTCCTCTGATTGGACATAAATCTATGGCAGGAGCTTAGGTTTTTCATTCCAGCCTTGAAGGATGTCTAGTTCTTCCTGAGTTTGTATTGAGGTAGAATTCCACTTTTTGCATAACCCTTTTGGTTTCTGAGTGAAGCTTTGATGTAGGAGAATTCAAAGCCCTGCAATGGAAAGTGCCAAGTTATCATGAGACTGGACTTTCTGCATTTCATATTGCTGTTTCACAAAAATTTTATGATACTAAAGAAAAATAAATAGCAAATCCTTGGGGCATCATATCTGTGTGGACATGATAATGAATTACATTCTAATGTAAGCTTTTAGCTGTGGACTAACTAAAAAAAAAGCCTAGCCCCATCTGATTGATGTGCTGAAGGATTGTGAAAGAATCTTTAGCTTTCAAAAGTGATAAATGACCATACTCTGTTTTAATTTAAGCCATGGAAATACATTTTTTAAAAACTCAGTATAGATTACATGTGATTCTGAATCTGTGCAACACATTCTTTGATAGCAGAAGGAAAGATGATACCATGTATTGAAAAGTAATAAGACCATTGAACAAGGTATCTGAAAATAACTGCAAAGAAATAAAAGGTTAACAGAGGTATCCAACCCTTGTTTCTCTTGGGTTTGTCTTACAAATTTAAGCAACTATTTTGATGCCTTGATCAGAGATAAATGAAATCACATTGCTTAAAATAGAAGTGATTTATTGCCCAGCAGTGTCTTGACGTGAAAGGATTCAGCCATTATTTCATATGTGTTGGATGAGAAAAACAAGAAAAAAAAAGTATAGAATCGTGCAGTTTGTATGCATTTTAGACTCTTTCAAGAAAATAAAGCAGCAATCTGACTTAAGCAGTATAAGAACATTTACTTACATTTATTTTAATGACAATTTTAATAAATATCATGAACCTTATTCTTAGGCCACATATTTTGCATTTTAATATTTTAGAACTTTTATTGTATTCTGAGACCAGCAGGTACTGAGAAAAGATGGAGAACATTAACATTTTTCTCTTGGCTTTGCTGTCATACCCTAGGAAAAGTGGCTGCTGTATAAAAGGAAGATAATTCACTTTAGACTGGAAGCTCCCAAAGGGTAAGGATAATTTTTTTACATACAATATGTCATATGGCACCATATATATAATATATTAATATATTAATATATTATATAATATATTAATATATTAATATATTTATATATTATATTAATATATAAATATATTATATATTATATTAATATATAAATATATTAATATATTATATTAATATATAAATATATTAATATATTATATTAATATATAAATATATTAATATATTATATTAATATATAAATATATTAATATATTATATTAATATATAAATATATTAATATATTATATTAATATATAAATATGTTAATATATTATATTAATATATAAATATGTTAATATATTATATTAATATATAAATATATTAATATAATATATTAATATATTTATATATTATATATTATATAAATATATTAATATATTAATATAATATATTATAATATATTTATATTTATATAAATTACATAAAATAAAAATTAAACTTTCCAATATGCAAATTTCTTCTATTATTAAAAGAAAAGGAATAGTTGAAATGTTCATCATTACAAATTCCCAGTAATACAAAATGGGTCCTTTTCATTCTTGTGTTGAACTGAGGAGCAAGGACCTTTGGCATATTCAAGAAGAAAGAGTGAATCCAGCATTTATTCTGCAAGGCAATTTCACATCCATAATTTTAGGAAGTCATAAAAGTCATTAGACTTATAAGTTCTACTTTAGGCTCCCAGTTTCTGGTCTGGCACATAAGGAGCTTGTAAATCGCCATTCCATCCTTAAAAGGGTAAAAAGCTAAACAAACTGAAAAACAACAACTCTTCTCACATCTGTCAGAGAATTAAGTCCACAGGGCAAACCACTGCTCCCAAAACTGGAGAGACAGACAGGGGGATACAGAGAATCACGATTTACTGAAGCAGAAACCCAGGAATAGGAACCTCTACAGGAACAAGTGTCAAGGTGGGAAAGCCTAAACTGTAATTGACAAATTGCTGGCGGCTCAGTGTGGACAAGTTTGAGAGCTGGAAACTCCAGTGGAGGGCTCTGTCATGGGGATCCTCAGTGCTTCTGAGAGTTTTACCTTCAGGAGCTGGACCTGGTCCTCACAGTGAATATTACAAAAAAAAAAAAAAAATCCACTCTTGCTAGAAGGAGAAAAAATGGCCATTTTGAAATCTTCCAGAGCATTCTGTTCTGCTTTACAAGTCCTGCCTACAGGACAAACTATTTTATCACGGCCTAATCTGCTGGGGTTTTATCACAGCTAAACTGATCTGGGGAAAGGAAAATATCCAACTCCAGCCCCCTGTAGCCATCCTGTCTCACCTAAGAGGGATGGGTATACTAAACAGCACCAGTGAAGTTCACAGCTCAAGGGTACAGGCTTACCAAAAGACTGAAACTAATAAATACCAGGACTATAGAATGCTTCCCCTCCCCCCACACCTTACTACTACTCTACTAAAGGTTTATTTATTATATTTTCTTCACCCAGTATATCATGCCCACCTTTCAGTAAAAAATTACAAGGCATTCGAAAAGGAAAAATACAGTTTGAAGGACCAGAGCCAGAGTCAAATACGTAAGGAATGTTGGAATTATCAGACCAGGAAATTTTTAAAAACCTAATTAATATGCTAAAGCTTTTAATGGAAAAAGTAGGCAATAATGCAAGAACAAATGGATGATGTAAGCATTTGCTGCTGTTAAGAATGCAAAATGGTGCAGCCACTTTGGAAGACAGTTTGACAGTTTCTTACAAAACTAAACATACTCTTACCATATGATCCAACAATCATCCTACTTGGTATTTACCCAAATGAGATGAAAACTCATATCCATACAAAAACCTACACATGGATGTTTATAGCAGCTTTACTTATCATTGCCAAAACTTGGAAGTAATCAAGATGTTCTTTGCAGGTAAATGGATAAATAAACTGTGGTACATGTGGACAATACAATATTATTCAACACTAAAAAGCAATGAGCTATCAAGCCATGAAAAACTTGGAAAAAACATAAATACACATTAGTAAGTGAAAGAAGTCAATCTAAAATGGATATATACTGTATGATTGCAACTGTAAGACATTCTGGAAAGGCAAAACTATGGAACTAGAGAAAGGGTCAGCGGTTATCAGATGTGTAGGAGGAGGAAAAATACAGAGAATTTTTAGACAGTAAAACTATTCTATGTGATACTACAGTTGTGGACACATTTCATTTATACATTTGTCCAAACCTGTAGAGTGCACAACACAAAGTGTGAACCTTAATATAAATTATGAACTTTGGGTAATGAAGGTGTGTCAATGTAGGTTCATTCATTGTAGCACATGTACCATTGTGGCAGGAAATATGGATAGGGGAAAAGCTGTGCATGTATAGGGAGAGAAGGTAAATGGGAACTCCCTATACTTTCCACTCAATTTTGCTGTGATCCTAAAACCTCTCGAAAAATAAAGTTTATTATTATATTTAAATATGATATTTCACTTATATAAGATCATCTCTGTATTAAAAATAATATTTGTTGTTTTTATAGCAGCATTATCCCAAAAAGGTTGGAATCTTTCCAGAAATTATCTGATGGACTTTAAACGTTTCCATCCTTATTTCTTTAATGTGGTCAGCTACTAGAAATGCCAGATGACACCCATAAGATGGAAGGCAAAGTTGTTTAAACAGTGCTCCTGAGAAAGTTCATCTTAGAGCTGCATAGGTTAAATCAGGATTTGGGACTACCAATCTTAGCCTTTCCATGTTTACACCCATGACCCTATTCTGTAAGAATTTATTGCACGACATGTCAGCACAGCAATGTATTTTATGACATTTTGCTATTTCTAGGAAATCACATTTATGTCTCTTCTTTCTTGATCCTTCAGGAATGGTAATTTTGGTAAATTCTAGCTTCAGCAGATTATCTCAGTTACTCTTAAGCTATTTTATGTTATTTTCCAGCAGGTAGCACATTCACTTGGAGTTTTAAAATACTGTACACTGTACATGCCGTGACAATTCTGTGAGGAAAAATCAAGTCAATATCTTTCCTTTTCAAGTAAATAATCTAGACTCAATGAGATGAATTACTTTGATCAAGATCACACAAGGTATCAAAACTGGAAATCTGTCAACGGTCTTGTCAATTTCACATTGTCTCTTGTTTCTATATCGCTCTCAAAATGATTTCCCAATTTAGAGTATATTCCTTTCAATCCTAGAAAGAATTTGAGGTAGCCACAATAAAAGCCGCTTCCACGGCACTGCAAAAATAGACAATAAAGATAGTAAGGTACAGGCAGAAGGTAAGATAAATAAATACAGAGACTTAAATAATGACTGTGACTAACCATTAAGTTGAGATGAGATTTCCTTAAATATAATGGCAAAACCTTCTGTGCATTATAAAGCAATGCTACTTGGAAGAGGTAGCATGGTTTGTGCATGGTGGGGTGAGAGGAAAAGGAGAGGAGTTCAAGAAAGGATGGAATGATCCTCTATATCCTAGTAGAGATAAGTCAAATCAACATCTTTAAGTTCTACTTAAGAATGTAGCAAGCTGCCTATCCTAATCAGAAAAGAAGTGGGGATGTACAAGCATCCTTCTCCACTTTTGCATGCTTCAAGTGGCAAGATGCTGAGAACAGCTGTGAGTAAAAATGTCAAGAAGAAATCCACCACAGCCAGAGGATTTGAATACTGGCTGATCACATTCAAAAGCGCTGGGTTCACCAGCCGGCTCTGTCACTGGGTAAGGGGACACTACATTAACTGCCTCTGAGCAGTTACTGATTGTCTCTGATTCCTCTGAGGTTCCCTCAAATAACTTGCTTTCCCTTTGCCTCTGAACTGATTTCTAACAATGTAGAGCTCTCACTACAGAAGTGGTGAGTCTGGTTTTTAAAAAGGAATAATTCAGGATGTGAACAGCCAAGCAAATGTTTTCCTGGAAGGCATCACCTTGTGTAGTAACACCATTATTCTAAGAGATGCTGTCTTGGCTTAAATCAGTCTGCCTTTAGAACCAGTAATGGCCACAAAGGAAATTTGTATTGCATTATGTAATATAGTAATACCTCATGTACATTGCTTTATTGAGCTTCTCAGATACTGCATTGTTGCCGTTTTATCCAATCGAAGGTCTGCGGCAATTCTGCATTGGGCAAGTCTATTGGTGCCATTTTCCAACAGCATGTTCTCACTTTATAACTGTGTCACATTTTGGATATTCTTGCAATATTTCAAATTTTTTATTATAATTATATCTGTTATGGTGATCCGTGATCAGTGATCTTTGATATTATTATTGTAATTGTTTTGGGGCACCACAAACTATGCGGATAGATGATGAACTTAATCAATGAATGTTATATGTGTTCGAACTGCTCCACCAACTGGCAGTTCTCTTGATTTTCTCCGTCTCCCTGAGCCTCCCTATTCCCTGAGACACAACAATATTTAAATTAGGCCAATTAATAATCCCACAATGCTTGTAAGTGTTCAAGTGAAAGGAGGAGTTGCATGTCTCTCACTTTAAATTACAAGCTAGAAATGATTAAGCTTAGTGAGGAGGGTGTGTCGAAAGCCAAAATAGGCTGAAAGCTAGGCCTCTTGTGCCAAACAGCCAAGTTGGGGGTGCAAAGGAAAGTCCTTGAAAGAAATTAAACGTGCTACTCCAGTGGACACATGAGTGATTTAAAAAGTGAAAGAGTCTTATTGCTAGGAGAGAGAAAGTTTGAGTGGTCTGGGTAGAAGCTCAAACCAGCTACAACATTCCTTTAAGCCAAAGCCTAATCCAGAGCAAGTCCCTAACTCTCTTTAGCTCTGTGAAGGCTAAGACAGGTGAGAAAGCTGCAGACCAAAAGTTGAAGCTAACAGAGGTCCGTTCATGAGGCGTAGGGGAAGGAAACCATCTCCATAAGATATAAGGGCAGGGTGAAGCAAGAAGTGCTGACGTAGAAACTGCAGCAAGTTATCCAGAAGGTCTAGCTAAGATCACTGATACAGATAAGTACACTAAACAACAGATTTTCAGTGTCAGTGAAACAGACTTGTATTGAAAGAAGATGCATCTAGGACTTTTATAGCTAGAAAGGGAATATCAGTGTCTGGCTTCAAGTTTTCAAAGGACAGGCTGACTCTGGTTAGGTGCTAATGCAGCTGGTGACTTTAAGTTAAAGCCAATGCTCATCTACTATTCTGCAAATCCTAGTACCTTTAAGAATTATGCTAAATCTAGTCTTCCTGTGCTCTATAAATGTAACGGCAAAACCTGGATGATGGCATATCTGTTTACAGTATGATTTACTGAATATTTTAATTCCACCACTAAGATCTACTGCTCATAAAATAATATTCCTTTCAAAATATTACTGCTCACTGACAATGTACCTAGTCACCCAAGAGTTCTGACAGATGTACAAGGATATTAATTTTGTTTTCATGGCTGCTAGTACAATATCCATTCTGTAGTCTATGGGTCAATGATCAAGTCCAACTTCAAGTCTTTTTATTTAAAAAATACATATTGTAGGGCTATAGCTGCCTGGAAAAGATGCATCATTCTAGATGTCATGAAGAACAGTCATGATTGATGGGAGGAGGTGAAAATACTAACATTAGTAGTAGTTTGGATGAAGTTGATTTCAGTCCTCATGGATGACTTTGAGAGGTTTAAGACTTCAGGGAAGGAAGTAGCTACAGATGTAATAGATATAGCAAGAGAACTAGAATTAGAATTGAAGATGTCACTGAACTGCTGCAATCTAATGTTATAGCACATAAGGAGTTACTTTTTATGGATGAGCAAAGAAAGTGATTTCTTGAGATGAAATCTACTCATAAAGATGCTGTGACCATTGTTGAAATGACAATAAAGGGTTTGGAATATTATATAAATTTATTCTTAAAGAAGTGGCAGAGTTTGAGAGGATTGACCCCAATTTTTGAAAGAAGTTCTACTATGGGTAAAATGCTATCAAGCAGCATCACATGCTACAGAGAAATCTTGCATGAAAGGAAGAGTCAATCAATGCAACAAATTTCACTGTTGTCTTATATTTAGAAACCACCTCAGCCACTTCAACCTTCAGCAACAACCACCCTGATAAGTCAGCTACCATCCACATTAAGGTAAGATCTTAAACTAGTGAAAAGATTATGATTTGTCGGAGGCTCAGCAGTTTTTAGCAATAAAGTATTTTTAATTATGTTCACTTTTAGATATGCTATAATGCATATAATGCACACTTAATAGGCTATATTATTGTGTAAACATAACTTTAATATGCACTGGAAAACCAAAACATTTGTATGACTCACTTTATTGTGATAGTATATTTATGGCAGTGATCTGAGACCTGCAATATATCTGAGGTATATGCCTGTATGTAAAGTTGCATGACAGCGTTTTAATAGATTGTGCTTAGTCTTTAAGCTTTCACTTAATGGCAATGTGGCTTCTGAATATTTATGATATTTAATACTGATTTTTGTCTTAAAAGTATCTAAAACACTTAGTGAATTACATAGTGTTTTTATATTGGTTCACTCCATCAAAAATATTCAGTGGGAACCTATCCTATATGTACCATGTGCTGACCTCAAAGAAAAATCAGTTTCCTCACCGAAGGAAAAATGATCTTTTAATAACAAAAAGGCATTTTTCTATTAATTAATATACATGGTTCCTCACTCTGGGTTTAAGGGTATTCATTGGGTATTCATTCTTTTTTTTTTTTTTTTTTTTTTTTTTTTTTTTTTTTACTGATTTCAACTTTTAATCAGATTTCTTTTGTCCTTTTTTTTCCCCCTAAGGTCATTTCTGTTCCACCTCTTCAATCACTTTTTTCATTTCCACAGCACTGAATTATGAATCTCAAGTCCTGGATAACTTCATATACTAAAAATATCTTTTCCTAATCTTTAACTCTTTCTCTAACACCTTTTTCCAGTCATCCATCTTAATTCGTGGCACCACATTTTCACAAATGTAGAACTGGACTTTTAGTGACTGTCCACATGAGTCAATTTGGCCCTACCTTGCTCTCATTTATTTCATGCTTCAATATGAACAAAATTGGGTTTTTGTTAATAGGCAGGGAGGAAACTCATCTTATACTTTTCTCTAAGAGGGAAAAGAGCAATATTGTAAGCCTCTGTATCTTTTTTCTTGCACTGTTTTGTCCCTTTCTCCACTTTATAAATAATGCATTGTTCCTGAAGTCCAACATTTCAGAGCCTGTCAAGGGTCTCTCTCAATATCTCAGGCAAGTAAGAAAAATCTAGCCTTTCATTCTGGTGTTTTAAGATTACCTTTTTTGAACGGCTTAACTCTAGTTTGTTTTCTGCCAGAAGTAAAATCTACCTGCAATACAAATAAAATATTCAGTACACTTTATTTTTACTTAATTTGCAGCTGAAACCAAGGATAAAGGCCAACCATTGCTATTTATCAATGCCCAGCTAATTAGTGAGTAAAAAGATGAAAGTGAATCTTTTAAAAACTAGTCTAATATGAAGAAAACAACAGTTAACTGAGCTCTTATAACATAGTCATCTATTTTTAATGGCCTCTATTAATTAGGCATGCACCCTGGGAAAAGTCTCCAGTGGGCTCTAATAAAGTTAAGGAACACTGTCTGTGTATACTTATAAACAATTGATTAAATAGCTTTGTGCATGAGTGCATTTTTTTCTGAAAGGGAATTCATAAATAAATCCTCATGCAAAGAGTTTATATATTAAAGGGAATCTGGGACGTTTTAGTAAAGTCATCCTCCAACTCAGTGTTTCACAGGAAAGCCACTAGAGAAGAGAACTCCTCCAGGGCCAAATAATTCATTGGATGATCTATTAACAAAAGAGGGAATCCAATTTCCATCATCTATTCCTAATAAAATGAGTATATCAGAAATATATACACTTGAGGAGACCCAGTTCATGGCATTTTCCTTACGTGAATGGATAAACTCTGTGGACATCAATTTTCCTAGACATAAAATGAACAAGTAGGAGAAAACCTGCTCTCAGCTCCCTTCCAGCTCCTCTACTGAATAAGTCAATATCAGTGGCTTGGGTAGAGACCTTGTTACCCCTGCTTGGACAATCAGAAATCAAGGTCATGGTAAACTAGTAACGTGCTGAGGCAGCTCATACAGACTTATGAGAGCCAATTGTTAAATTTTCCAGAATTTCATGAGCCACTTGTTAAACACAGCCATTATTAAAATTATTATAGCTGGGTGTGGTGGCTCACACCTATAATCCTAGCACTTTGGGAGGCCGAGGCTGGTGAATCACTTGAGCCCAGGAGTTCGAGACCAGCTTGGGCAACATAGTAAAACCCTGTCTCCACAAAAAATAGAAAAATTAGCCAGGGTGGTGCTGCACACCTGTAATCCCAGCTATGCGGGAGGATCGCTGGAGCCCAGGATGTTCAGGTCACAGTCAGCTGTGATCACACCACTGCACTCCAGCCTAGTGAAAGAGTGAGACCCTGTCTCAAAAAAAAAAAAAGAAAAGAAAAAAATTAAAGTATTTGCTACCTTTTACTATTAGCTATGTCCTTGAGGTTAGTTGCATCTATTGTATCTGTAGTGTGAAAATGCTGTATAATGGTAAGCTACTCAGCATCTCTTCCTTACTCTGCATTCAGGGATGGCATGTTGGAAGCTTGAAATTACCCACGGTGGGAGGATTTACACTATAGGAACAGTTAGGTGCTACGTATCAGTGTCTTCAATTTCATTTTATTTTATTTTATGTTATTATTTTATTATTTTATTTTATTTTATTTTATTTTTGAGATAGAGTCTCACTCTGTTGCCCAGGCTGGAGTGCAGTGGTGCTGTCTCGGCTCACTGCAGCCTCCACCTCCTGGGTTCAAGAGATTCTCCTGTGTCAGCTTCCCGAGTAGCTGGGTCTACAGGCATGCACCATTGCACTCAGCTAATTTTTGCATTTTTTGTAGAGACAGAGTTTCACCATGTTGGCCAGGCTGGTCTTGAACTCCTGACTTCAAGTGATCCACCCACCTTGGCCTCCCAGAGTGCTGGGATTATAGGCATGATTATCTGGCTTTTTAAAATTTTTTAGACAGCTGGTTGTTCAACATTTTCCAGCATACCACTGAAGTCACTGGGCTGAGACCAAGGAGAGGGAGCAGTGGATTTAAGTAAGGGAATCAGAGTCCTACCATAAAGCAGACTACACAGATGTCTCTATAGGGCGAATTCCACAAGAAATATTTTTGCCTAGGTAGATGTGCTCCTATATTCTCTTTAGCCTGATGCAAGTTGGGTCCTGTAAGGAGAGATGGAAGGAGGGAGAGTTGGATAAGCAGAATCTTAGACTGAAAAAGCAGTTCTAGGGTAGTTTAGGTCAGGCCAATGTAGAGTCTTTTAGCCAAAGTCACCCATCAAAGGGGTCCTGCACCTCACAAAAATAGGCCTTCCTTAATTTTCCCCTGTGCTCAATCATTGCCTGAGAGCAGCCTGTTGAAAGTGCAGTCCCGGTGCAAATGTGGTGTAGGCAGCCACAGGGCAAAGGTAGAGATGAGAGAAGTGCAGGGAAGAAGATGGTGGGGGCTGGAGGGAGAATGAAGATCAGCAAATAGACCAACTTGGCTGTAATGGAGGACTCATAGAAGCAAAGAAGGGAAATGTTGAATGTAACATTTCTCATTAAAATGCATTGCTTAGTGTCACCTATTGACACATATAATGAAAATGCTCTTGACACACAAAACCTCTAAAGCTGGGGCTCTCAGCTTTGCGGATAAGTATCAAAGACCTGATTTGAGCCTAGAAGTAAAAGAAAATATTTTGCTAAACAGACAGGCTCTTTCTATCCTATATTCCTTTAGATTACCAGCTTCCTGAATTTGCAGCTCTCATTCTGAATTATTGCAATTTGTAGGATGTGAAAGGAGAATATTTCCCCGTCACCTAAGATGAATGCTGAGGAAGAACAAAGCCAAATTTGGCATTGACAAAGTAAGAAGAAGCCATTATTCATTTATTCAATCAATCAATATTTATTGAGCCCTTGCCATGTGCCAAACAGCAGTAAACCATACAGAAAAGATCTTACCCTCATGGAGCTTACATTCTAGTTAGAAAGGCAAACAATAAATGAATAAACAAAATAATAATACATCATCAGATACTAAGCCCCACGAAGTCAATCAAGCAGGGTAATAGGATAGAGAATGATAGTCCTATACCACACAGGAGATCAAGAAAAGCCTTCCTCCAGAAGTGATGACTGAGCAGCAGGCAATATTAGAGCTTTTCCTTTTCCTGTTGAAAACTATAATTTGACTCTCACTATTCTGGTTTCCTTTGCTAAGAAAAACTGCATATCACCTAACATAGCCTCCACTTTATATTGACTCCATTCTCTACCACCTGCTCGAAAGCTAATATGTATTATAGATATACACATTGAAGCAGAATAGCCTGTACTAGTTTCTTAGTTCCAAAAGCATTTGTTAAAAAGAATCCTCCTAACATTTTTCAGGATGACAAAAAATAATTTTTAAATGGTAATAACTAGAATCTTACAAATGTGTAAACAAGATCATGGGGATTTTTTTCAATTTTTACTTTTTTCTTTAAAAATAATAGTTTCTTTTATGTTTCCCCCTCAAAGCCTAAGTGTAAAAAATAAACAAGTTCTTATACATTTAGATATACATGACTTAAGCATTATTTTCTTGAATTGTTAAATTCTGTTCAGTTTTGGAAAATTTGTTAATATACAAAATATTGGGGCCAGAAAAACTAAAACTCTTTTCTTGATTGTTACACTGAACATTAGATAACTATCTAGTATTTAGATATTTAAGTTGGGGCAAAATAAGTATTTTGGCTTGCCTCTACATTCACATGTTGATATACTAATTAAATCATTATACTCAGTCTTATTGTCAAGCCAGGTTTACCAACTATCCATACAAACTAGGTAAAAAGAAAGAAGATCTCCTTCCCATTAACTATAAAATCAATCCTACAACATGACTTTAAACACTGGAATGTGATAACAAATGCTAGCTCTGTCATTCATAATCCTTTGTGACATGATGGATAGAATTCAAGCATTGAAACCAGTGTTAAGCCTCCAGAAATGCATGTGATGTGTAATGGCTACTGTGTCAGTACACTTTGACTTTCTACAGTCTCTCAATTCTTCACCTTAACTTCAGTATGTATGGAATCTGCAGTTCCCTTCCAAACACTGGGGAAGCAATGTCTCAAGCTGCTGATCATGACTGGCCTCCAGAGAAGACTGTTTTTGTTTGTTCTTCTCATTGTCCCTAATGTCCAAGATGCAGCTAAAGCAAAGCTGGTCTGTACTGCCAGTTAGAAGCCTAGAAAATGGAAAAGCTCAAATGTTAATTCAGCCGTGTATTCTCTGTTTTGTGGAGTGTTCAGCAGAGGTTACAAGAAATCAATGGACTTCAAGCTCTGGTCTTAGGTATTTAAAGATTATCGGTTACATAAACGTCTCCATTATATTCCAATCATCGAATATACCATGGTGGATTAGCCACTGTGTGGCATATTTGGATTTTTCTATTTCTTAATCTTCAGTATAAAAAAGTCCAGGTCGTCAACATAGAAGGAAGTACAGCATGCCACAGGCCAAGAGCCACACAAGGCTTCCAAAATTTTCAGGTTGAATTTTGTTCTGATTCTTTAGTAGCAATTCAATTAATCCTGATAAACAGTAGCATCTGTCTCACCAGTCCACCCTGGCCAGATTATCCAGTGCCAGTCCATCAGGTAGGTTCCTTCTCCTCTTCCTGTTGCCACTGTCTCTGTCTGGCCTAAACTAGTTGGGGTCAGAGATTTGAAGCAGAATGAAATGAGAGCTATTTAACAACCTGCTGTCAGGTAGCCGTTGCTGTCCTGGGAGGAGGGACAGCTGATGCTACCGCCGGAGAATAGCAGGCAGGTGCATAATCCACTTTGCCAGGCAGTCACCTGTCCTGACCTATGTGGCTTTCTCCCTATTCCTGCTCCCACCTTACACTTTTCCTATTTGATGTGATTATCTTTCCTGTGTAAGCCATATGTTAATTCTGCTTGTACAATTTTAAGTTTGTTTTTCTATCCTTAGAGTTCAGAAGTTTGACTAGGATGTATTTCCCTCCATAGTTTTTTTTATTAGTTCTGTTTCATTAACGTGGTGAATCCTTTTATATCCGAAATAAAGATCTGAAGATCTGAGATTCATATTATGAAAAGGCGTGGTTTGTGGACGTTTTTTCTATTATTTATTTGATTTCTACTTCTCCATGGTTCCTTATTTCTTCTTCTGGATTAGCAACTACTTAACTATTGGGTCTCTTGGACCAGTCTTTTCTGTTTTCTCAACTAGGATTTCAATTGTTGAAAATTTACTCTTCTAAGCCTCAGCAGTTAACATACAAAATTTATGTGCAAAAATCACTAACATTCCTATACACAAACAACAGTCAAGCTGAGTGCCAAATCAGAAACCCAATCCCATTCACAATTGCCACAAAAAGAATAAAATACTGAGGAATACAGCTAACTAGGGAGGTGAAAAATCTCTTCAAGGAGAACTACAGAACACTGCTCAAAGAAATCACGGGTGACACAAACAAATAAAAAAAGTTCTATGCTCATGGATAGGAAGAATCAATATCATGAAAATGGTCATACTACACAAAGCAACTTATAGATTCAATGCTATTCCTATTAAACTACCATTGACATTCTTCACAGAAGTAGAAAAACCTTTTTTAAAATTGATATGGAGCCAAAAAAGGGCCCAAATAGCTAAGGCATTCCTAAGCAGAAAGAACAAAGCTGGAGGCATCACACTACCTGACTTCTAACTGTACTACAGGGCTACAGTAACCAAAACAGCATGGTACTGGCACAAAAACAGACACATAGACCAATGCAGCAGAATAGAGAACCCAGAAATAAAGCCACACAACTACATCTATCTGATCTTCTACAGGCCTGACAAAAATAAGCAATGGTGGAAGAGAGTCCCTATTTAATAAATGCTGCTGGGATAACTGACTAGCCATATGCAGAAGATTGGAACTGGACCCCTTCCTTACACCATATTAAAAAATCAGTTCAAGATGGATTGAAGACTTACATGTAAAACCCAAAACTATAAAAACCCTGGAAGACAACCTGGGCAATACCATCCTGGACATAGCAACAGGCAAAGATTTCATGACGAGGATGCCAAAAGCAATTGCAACAAAAGCAAAAATTGACAAATGGGATCTAATTAAACTGAAGAGCTTCTGCACAATAAAGGAAACTATCAATATAGTGAAAAGACAACAGAATGAGGGAAAATTTTTGCAAACTGTACATCTGACAAATGTCTAATATCCAGCATCTTTAAGGAACTTAAACAAACTTACAGGAGCCAAGATGGCCGAATAGAAACAGCTCTGGTCTACAGCTCCCAGCGTGAGCGACGCAGAAGACAGGTGATTTCTGCATTTCCATCTGGGGTCAGGGAATTCCCTTTCCTAGTCAAAGAAAGGGGTGACAGACGGCACCTAGAAAATCGGGTCACTGCCACCCTTATACTGCGCTTTTCCAACCGGCTTAAAAAAACGGCACATCAGGAGATTATATCCTGCACCTGGCTCAGAGGGTCCTCCACCCACAGAGTCTCGCTGATTGCTAGCACAGCAGTCTGAGATTAAACTGCAAGGCGGCAGCGAGGCTGGGGGAGGGGCACCCTCCATTGCCCAGGCTTGCTTAGGTAAACAAAGCAGCCAGGAAGCTCGAACTGGGTGGAGCCCACCGCAGCTCAAGGAGGCCTGCCTGCCTCAGTAGGCTCCACAGACAAACAAAAACACAGCAGTAACATCTGCAGACTTAAACGTCCCTGTCTGACAGCTTTGAAGAGAGTAGTGGTTCTCCCAGCACGCAGCTGGAGATCTGAGAATGGGCAGATTGTCTGCTCAAGTGAGTCCCTGACCCCCGAGCAGCCTAACTGGGAGGCCCCAGTAGGGGCAGACTGACAGCTCACACAGCCCGGTACTCCTCTGAGACAAAACTTCCAGAGGAACGATAAGGCAGCAGCATTTGCGGTTCACGAAAAATCCGCTGTTCTACAGCCACCGCTGTTCTGCAGCCACCACTGCTGATACCCAGGCAAACAGGGTCTGGAGTGGACCTCTAGCAAACTCCAACAGACCTGAAGCTGAGGGTCCTGTCTGTTAGAAGGAAAACTAACAAACAGAAAGGATATCCACACCAAAAACCCATCTGTATGTCACCATCATCAAAGACCAAAGGTAGATAAAAACACAAAGATGGGAAAAAAACAGAGCAGAAAAACTGGAAACTCTAAAAATCAGAGCACCTCTCCTACTCCAAAGGAACGCAGCTCCTCACCAGCAACGGAACAAAGCTGGACGGAGAATTACTTTGACGAGTTGAGAGAAGAAGGCTTCAGACGATCAAACTACTCCAAGTTACAGGAGGAAATTTGAACCAATGGCAAAGAAGTTAAAAGCTTTGAAAAAAAATTAGATGAATGGATAACTAGAATAATCAATGCAGAGAAGTCCTTAAAGGACCTGAGGGAGCTGAAAACCAAGGCATGAGAGCTACGTGACGAATGCAGAAGCCTCAGTAGCTGATGAGATCAACTGGAAGAAAGGGTATCAGTGATGGAAGACTAAATGAATGAAATGAAGCAAGAAGAGAAGTCTAGAGAAAAAAGGATAAAAAGAAATGAACAAAGCCTCCAGGAATTATGGGACTATGTGAAAAGACCAAATCTACGTCTGATTGGTGTACCTGAAAGTGACGGGGAGAATGGAACCAAGTTGGAAAACACTCTGCAGGATATTATCCAGGAGAACTTCCCCAATCTAGCAAGGCAGGCCAACATTCAAATTCAGGAAATACAGAGAATGCCACGAAGATACTCCTCGAGAAGAGCAAATCCAAGACACATAATTGTCAGATTCACCAAAGTTGAAATGAAGGAAAAAATGTTAAGGGCAGACAGAGAGAAAGGTCGGGTTACCCACAAAGGGAAGCCTATCAGACTAACAGCTGATCTCTCAGCAGAAACTCTACAAGCCAGAAGAGAGTGGGGGCCAATATTCAACATTCTTAAAGAAAAGAATTTTCAACCCAGAATTTCATTCCAGCCAAACTAAGATTCATAAGTGAAGGAGAAATAAAATACTTTATAGACAAGCAAATGCTGAGAGATTTTGTCACCACCAGGCCTGCCCTAAAAGAGCTCCTGAAGGAAACACTAAACATGGAAAGGAACAACCATTACCAGCCCCTGCAAAAACATGCCAAATTGTAAAGACCATCGAGGCTAGGAAGAAACTGCATCAACTAACGAGCAAAATAACCAACTAACATCATAATGACATAATCAAATTCACACATAACAATATTAACTTTAAATGTAAATGGGCTAAATGCTCCAATTAAAAGACACAGACTGGCAAATTGGATAAAGAGTCAAGACCCATCAGTGTGCTGTATTCAGGAAACGCATCTCACGTGCAGAGACACACATAGGCTCAAAATAAAGTGATGGAGGAAGATCTACCAAGCAAATGGAAAACAAAAAAGGCAGGGGTTGCAATCCTAGTCTCTGATAAAACAGACTTTAAACCAACAAAGATCAAAAGGGACAAAGAAGGCCATTACATAATGGTAAAGGGATCGATTCAACAAAAAGTGCTAACTATCCTAAATATATATGCACCCAATACAGGAGCACCCAGATTCATAAAGCAAGTCCTTAGTGACCTACAAAGAGACTTAGACTCCCACACAATAATAATGGGAGACTTTAACACCCCACTGTCAACACTAGACAGATCAACGAGACAGAAAGTTAACAAGGATCCCCAGGAATTGAACTCAGCTCTGCAGCAAGCAGACCTAATAGACATCTACAGAACTCTCCACCCCAAATCAACAGAATATACATTCTTTTCAGCACCACACCACACCTATTCCAAAATTGACCACATAGTTGGAAGTAAAGCACTCCTCAGCAAATGTAAAAGAACAGAAATTATAACAAACTGTCTCTTAGACCACAGTGCAATCAAACTAGAACTCAGGATTAAGAAACTCACTTAAAACCACTCAACTACATGGAAACTGAACAACATGTTCCTGAATGACTACTGGATACATAACGAAATGAAGGCAGAAATAAAGATGTTCTTTGAAACCAATGAGCACAAAGACACAACATACCAGAATTTCTGGGACACATTCAAAGCAGTGTGGGGAGGGAAATTTATAGCACTAAATGCCCACAAGAGAAAGCAGGAAAGATCCAAAATTGACACCCTAACATCACAATTAAAAGAACTAGAAAAGCAAGAGCAAACTCATTCAAAAACTAGCAGAAGGCAAGAAATAACTAAAATCAGAGCAGAACTGAAGGAAATAGAGACACAAAAAACCCTTCAAAAAATTAATGAATCCAGGAGCTGGTTTTTTGAAAAGATCAACAAAATTGATAGACCACTAGCAAGACTAATGAAGAAAAGAGAGAAGAACCAAATAGATGCAATAAAAATGATAAAGGGGATATCATCACCAATCCCACAGAAATACAAACTACCATCAGAGAATACTACAAACACCTCTATGCAAATAAACTAGAAAATCTAGAAGAAATGGATAAATTCGTCGACACATACACTCTCCCAAGATTAAACCAGGAAGAAGCTGAATCTCTGAATAGACCAATAACAGGCTCTGAAATTGTGGCAATAATCAATAGCTTACCAACCAAAAAGAGTCCAGGACCAGATGGATTCACAAGACCAGATGGATTCACAGCCGAATTCTACCAGAGGTACAAGGAGGAACTGGTACCATTCCTTCTGAAGCTATTCCAATCGATAGAAAAAGAGGGAATCCTCCCTAACTCATTTTATGAGGCCAGCATCATCCTGATGCCAAAGCCTGGCAGAGACATAACCAAAAAAGAGAATTTTAGACTAATATCCTTGATGAACATTGATGCAAAAATCCTCAATAAAATACTGGCAAACCCAATCCAGCAGCACATCAAAAAGCTTATCCACCATGATCAAGTGGGCTTCATCCCTGGGATGCAAGGCTGGTTCAACATACACAAATCAATAAATGTTATCCAGCATATAAACAGAATCAAAGACAAAAACCACATGATTATCTCAATAGATGCAGAAAAGGCCTTTGACAAAATTCAACAATGCTTCATGCTAAAAACTCTCAATAAATTAGGTACTGATGGGATGTATCTCAAAATAATAAGAGCTATTTATGACAAACCCACAGCCAATATCATACTGAATGGGCAAAAACTGGAAGCATTCCCTTTAAAACTGGCACAAGACAGGGATG
Source organism: Nomascus leucogenys (assembly GCF_006542625.1). NCBI lineage: Eukaryota > Metazoa > Chordata > Mammalia > Primates > Hylobatidae > Nomascus > Nomascus leucogenys. The sequence goes on along the minus strand of NC_044382.1, from coordinate 135,357,356 downwards.
CCCTCTCTCACCACTCCTATTCAACACAGTGTTGGAAGTTCTGGCCAGGGCAATCAGGCAGGAGAAGGAAATAAAGGGTATTCAATTAGGAAAAGAGGAAGTCAAATTGTCCCTGTCTGCAGATGACGTGATTGTATATCTAGAAAACCCCATTGTCTCAGCCCCAAATCTCCTTAAGGTGATAAGCAACTTCAGCAAAGTCTCAGGATACGAAATCAATGTACAAACATCACAAGCATTCTTATACACCAATAACAGACAAACAGAGAGACAAATCATGAGTGAACTCCCATTCATAATTGCTTCAAAGAGAATAAAATACCTAGGAATCCAACTTACAAGGGACCTTGAAGGACCTCTTCAAGGAGAACTACAAACCACTGCTCTATGAAATAAAAGAGGATACAAACAAATGGAAGAACATTCCATGCTCATGGGTTGGAAGAATCAATATGGTGAAAATGGCCATACTGCCCAAGGTAATTTATAGATTCAATGCCATCCCCATCAAGCTACCAATGACTTTCTTCACAGAATTGGAAAAAACTACTTTAAATTTCGTATGGAACCAAAAAAGAGCCCACATCGCCAAGTCAATCCTAAGCCAAAAGAACAAAGCCGAAGGCATCACGCTACCTGACTTCAAACTATACTACAAGGCTACAGTAACCAAAACAGCATGGTACTGGTACCAAAACAGAGATATAGATCAATGGAACGGAACAGAGCCCTCAGAAATAATGCCGCATATCTACAACTACCTGATCTTTGACAAACCTGACAAAAACAAGCAATGGGAAAAGGATTCCCTATTTAATAAATGGTGCTGGGAAAACTGGCTAGCCATATGTAGAAAGCTGAAACTGGATCCCTTCCTTACACCTTATAGAAAAATTAATTCAAGATGGATTAAAGACTTACATGTTAGACCTAAAACCATAAAAACCCTAGAAGAAAACCTAGGCAATACCATTCAGGACATAGGCATGGGCAAGGACTTCATGTCTAAAACACCAAAAGCAATGGCAACAAAATCCAAAATTGACGAATGGGATCTAATTAAACTAAAGACCTTCTGCACAGCAAAAGAAACTACCATCAGAGTGAACAGGCAATCTACAAAATGGGAGAAAATTTTCGCAACCTACTAATCTGACAAAGGGCTAATATCCAGAATCTACAATGAACTCAAACAAATTTACAAGAAAAAACCAAACAACCCCATCAAAAGTGGGCAAAGGATATGAACAGACACTTCTCAAAAGAAGACATTTATGCAGCCAAAAAACACATGAAAAAATGCTCATCATCACTGGCCATCAGAGAAATGCAAATCCAAACCACAGTGAGATACCATCTCACACCAGTTAGAATGGCCATCATTAAAAAGTCAGGAAACAACAGGTGCTGGAGAGGATGTGGAGAAATAGGAACACTTTTACACTGTTGGTGGGACTGTAAACTAGTTCAACCACTGTGGAAGTCAGTGTGGTGATTCCTCAGGGATCTAGAACTAGAAATACCATTTGACCCAGCCATCCCATTACTGAGTATATATCCAAAGGACTATAAATCATGCTGCTATAAAGACACATGCACAGGTATGTTTATTGTGGCACTATTCACATAGCAAAGACTTGGAACCAACTCAAATGTCCAACAACGATAGACTGGATTAAGAAAATGTGGCACATATACACCATGGAATACTATGCAGCCATAAAAAGTGATGAGTTCATGTCCTTTGTAGGGACATGGATGAAACTGGACATCATCATTCTCAGCAAACTATTGCAAGGACAAAAAACCAAACACCGCATGTTCTCACTCATAGGTGGGAACTGAACAATGAGAACACAGGGACAAAGGAAGGGGAACATCACACACCGGGGCCTGTTGTGGGGTGGGGGGAGGGGGATAGCATTAGGCGATATACCTAATGCTAAATGACGAGTTAATGGGTACAGTACACAAACATGGCACATGTATACATATGTAACAAACCTGCACATCGTGCACATGCACCCTAAAACTTAAAGTATAATAATAAAATTAAATTAAAAAAACAAACTTACAAGAAAAAAACCATTAAAAAGTGGGCAAAGAGCATGAACAGACACTTTTCAAAAGAAGACATACATGCAGCCAACAAGCATATGAAAAAAAGCTCAACATCACTGATCATTAGAGAAATACAAATCAAAACCACAATAAGATACTATCTTACATCAGTCAGAATGGCTATTACTAAAATGTCAAAAAATAACAGATCTTGGCAAGTTGCAGAAAAAAAGGATCATTTATACACTGTTGATGGGAGTGTAAATTAGTTCAACCATTGTGGAAGTTAGCCTAACAATTCCTCAAATATCTAAAAACAGAAATACCATTTGATCCAGTAATCCCATTACTGGGTATGTATCCATAGAACTATAAATTTTTCTATTATTAAAGACACATGCACACATGTGTTCTTTGCAGCACTATTCACAATTGCAAAGACATAGGATCAACCTAAATGCCCATCAATGGCAGATTGGATAAGGAAAATGTTGTACCCATGGAATACTCTGCAGTCATAAAAAAGAACAAAATCATGTCCTTTTCAGGAACATGGATGGAGCTGGAGGCCATTATCCTTAGCAAACTAAGGCAGAAACAGAAAACCAAATACCACATGTTCTCACTTATAAGTGGGAGCTAAATGATGAGAACACGTGGGCACATGGAGGGGAACAACACACACTGGGGCTTATCGGTGGGAGGAGGGAGAGTATCAGGAAAAACAACTAATGGGTACTAGGCTTAATAACTAGGTGACGAAATAATCTGTACCAAAAAACCCCATGATACAAGTTTTCCTATGTAACAAACCTGTATATGTACCCCTGAACTTAAAATAAAAGTTAAAAATAAAAATAAAAATAAATAAAAACATATTACTTTTGTTTTTACATCCTTCTATTGAATTTTTAAATTAGGAAATCATTATTTCTAGTTCCAGGGGCCTCTCTCTGGTCCTATGATTGTAACCTTTCAAGAGTTTTAATCGTATTTTATCTAGGTTTTCTTCTGTTTTCTACATTAGCTCTACCTCCATAGAAGAGGCTTATTGCAGTTTTTCAGTTTAATCTCTTCTAACTGGGCTGCAATGTTCCTGAGTGGGTTGTGATCTTTCTTTGTCTATTTATACTGAGAAGGTGCAGGTTTGCATTGCCTCTGATTTGACAGGGTAGGCATTTTTCCTTTAGTGACTAGCTGGTGATTAGTTTAGTCCCTTTGTTGTTTGTTTGTTTGTTTATTTCTTTTTTGAGACAAGGTCTCACTCTGTGTCTCAGGCTGGAGTGCAGCGGTGTGATCATGGCTCACTGCAGCCTTAAACCTTTAGGCTCAAACAATCCTCCTATCTCAGCCTCCCGAGTAGCTGGGATTACAGGTGCACATCACCATGCCCAGATAATTTTTTGTATTTTTTGTAGATACTGGGTTTTGTCATGTTGCCCAGGCTGATCTCAAACTCCTGGGCTCAAACAGTCCTCCTGCCTCAGCCTCCCAAAGTGCTGGGATTACAGGCATGAGCTACCAAACCCAGCCTTATCCCCATTACTGATGTAAGTGGCAGAAGGCCTCAGTTCACAAGTCCAAGTGGAGAAAGGTTGATCTCAGCCCAATGTGGAAACTGCCTCTCCTAAGTGCCATCACCCAAGGAACAGTTTGCCTCTTTCATTGCTGCATAATGCAAACAGCAGAAACATTTCTCCCTTCCTTTCTCTTTGTGTATCCACTCAAGATAGCTGACTCTCATCATGCACCCTCTCCCCCTCACATTGACTCTCATTTACATCTTTAGCCCCAACTGGCACCATCTTTCAAGGACTTGATGCCTCCCTGTATGCGGAACCCCTTCTGGTTGCCAAGACCAGCCCTTGACTTTTTCTGGATGGTCATATTCTCTAGAATGTTCCCAGGTCACCATTTTCCTCAGAAACTCACATCCAAATGTTTTAAAAGCATTCCTAATTCCAATTAGATAATATGTTACTGGAAAATATAAACATATTATTGCTTTCCTAAATTACATCTCTAGAAATAAAATATGTATGGAATTTTGTGCTAGTATAAAAATAGATCAGGATATGGTCATTCAAATGTATAGCTTCTATACTATTCATTAAATACTCACTTCTGATCTATTAGCCCCATCATTCATCTGGTTATTGCAAATTGGTTCATATTATTAGTTAATTTTTCATAATAGCAATGTTAGCTAACATTTACTAGGTGCCTAGTGTATGCCAGGCACTGAAGTGCTTTGTATGTATTAAGTTATTAAATTCTCACAAACCCTATGAAATTTATTTTACTGTTACTTCCAATGTATTGCAATATAGAAACCAAGGCCTTAAGAGGCTAACTTAACCCACAGAACCACAGTCACGCAGCCAGCCAGATGCTTTATTTCCCTAACTAAATAATGAAGGACTCCAAAACAGCTCATGCCTTACACATCTCTGCATCCCCAGCTCTGCTTGGCATTCAGGGCCCCAAAGAAACAGCTATTGAAAGAAGAAACAGTGTTTTACTCATGTTTGATCCCTAATCCGCAGTGCCATAATGCAAATGTTTCAAAGATGTTTTAGTCATAAATGAAAGTATTAATGGGCACTGAGATTTAGAAAGCAAATCCACATAAGATAACCTAAAGCTAGTTACAGAAGACTTGACCCCCAGCTGCTAACCTGAGTTCCAGGGATCCAAATATGAACAAAATGTTGCCTCTGTCCTTCAAGAACAAGAAAAAATATTATTTTTTCCATAGGCGCACAAGGTTTTTTCTCTCATTAATCAAGTAGAATCAGATATAGAAAGAAACACTAGAGTTTTTTATTAGAAAGTTTATTGCATTAATCTATAAACTCATTTGGTAACATAAATGACAATGTAGGCTAAGAACGATGACAGTTTATCATCTTTGGAAAATAGAGATATTTCAACACCGAAAGCATTTTTTGTTTGTTTGCCACAACCAAGTAAATCCTAATGTATTCTGATTTATCTTTTTAAAAAATATAGATTGCAATTCAGGCATATCAAAGTGAAGCCTAGACCAAATACTGAACTAGCATAAGCAGACCCAGTGTTAGGACATCAATATTAACAGGACTCTAAGTGGGCAGTTTGCTGTACATCTTTAGTTAATAAACAAGCAACCATCCATACCATGTGATTCACACTTGCATATGCATGTACACTTTCATGACGTGAAGCCTTTAAGACCAAAATCTCTCTTAAACATTCAGCTTGAATAATAAAGACATGTTGCCTAGAGACAGAAAATTCATTATTTTAAAAAATATAACCTTAAAACTTGATTTATGATTTTGTTTATTTTAAGCATAAAGTGGACTGCTAATATTGACATGAATTATAAACGATATTGTGGTACCCTTGTTTAACTTTTGCAATATTTACCATTTAAAAATCTCAATAATTGACAGCTACTGTGGCTCTTTGGGGGTCAAGATGACCACACTTTCATAAAGTTGTTTGCATTTCTCACAACACACAGTCATTATGCTGATAGATTTTGTTCAGTCAGGTTATAACTGTCCTATTATAAAGTTCTATGGTTGGTTTTCCTGAAATTGGTGAATATAAATTCTATAAAGATAATGCTAAACATATTAAACTCTCTGTTAACATTACTACTGTATCATAGGACAGCAATTAATGTCAAACACTGTAAATAATTGTAAAATGTTCCTTATTTTCATATCATTAACCTCAAATAACATATTCTCCTTATTAAAGCAAACATGAGTTATCATGTGGGCAAGTTCTGATGTAAGACTTATATATAAATACAAATAACTTATAAATTTTCAGATACATCAACTTCTAAGGAAGTAGTAATAGTTTGGCTAACAATACTATATGAATGGCGTTTGCTAAGTATCTCTAAACTCCTTTACTGCTTTGACCACCAAGGGATATAGAAAGGAAATTAGTTATAGGGTCCAAAATTAACATGGGTTCAAAGGTCATGAGAATAGATTCACTTGGTATGAAGAGTGACATCAATGTCAAATTAAATTCCATACATCTGGAAAAGTTCCTAAAGTTTGTAATTTCAGAGGGAAAATTTTGCCGAGATTCTTTTGTTTTCTCTTTAATTCCCATTCTAACAAAAGTATTCCTTTCTTTACCCAAATTGATATGAAATATTTAGAAAATTTTGCCTTCTCAACAAGACCTCTCCAAATGTAACACGTAGTTTTACAACATCCAAATTGCTACGTGTGCTGATGTTTGAAAAGTCCTGAGTAAGCTCTAATAAGAATTGCCTCAGGTACAAATGTCATTTCAGGACATCAGCTAACTGGAGTGATTTACTTGTCAAAAAGAGCACACAGGAAGGGATGGTGGTGGCCCCCTGGAGTCCACATCTATTGTCTAGATTTTCTTTTTTAAGTTGCTGTTGCCTTTGTACAGCAAGCTTTCAATTTATTAATAGTGGAATAAGAAAAGAAACAGTTGTTTTTTTGACCTATCTCTAGAGAACAATGGGGAAATTCAAATTTACCTTGGAGCTCTGAAGAGATGATCTTTAAAAGGGGGAAAATATCTTATTTTTTCTTACCAAAAAGGACCCCTGATGGCTACTGACTCACATGTGTCTCAATTAGACGCCTATCACCTAGAGTTGGGAGCCAGCCAGTGGTTAACTATTGGAATAAATCAATTGTTTCTAAGGCATGTTCCAGGTCGTTCCTTATTTCCTTGAAATGACTTTGGAGTTCCTCAAAATGAACAGCCACCAATGCAGTGAGTGTTCTAAGTGTGTCTGCTGTATTATCCATCTGATCAAACCACCATCATACGTGCCGATGTGTGACATGAAATAACTGGATATTCCAACTCGATACCTGGCAGGGACAATCACTTATGTGCACTACTAGCAGAAGGGCTGCACATACATATTTGTTAACTGACTCACTGAGACAGAATGCCATATACGATTTCATGTCTTTAAAAGATTGAAGACCACTGTTTCTCTTATAAAGTTGTTTCCTCATTCAGTTTTTCGGCCCCTTTGCTTGGTCAAGTAGATCAACGAAAGGGAAACTGGCTTTCTTGCATCGTGTCAGCATTCTCATATTGCAAGATAAGCCTGGTTTGCCTGGAACAGTCCAGATTTAAGTTCATTACAAGATAATTATTAATAATGCCCTCCATTTACTCTCAAGAGTGTCCCAGTTTGGATGGTCAATTCTATGACCACCATAATGAGAGGTTTTTTTAAGATGAGTCTGTGGTACGCATCAGTAACAACGTTTCTTTTCTGCTCCCCTTCTCCCTGGTTTAACCAACGCTCAGAACCAACAGATCAAAAGGAACTCTATTTTGGAATATTAAAAAGCATCTCTATTTCAATCATAAGCCAATCACTTGTGGTTACTATACTATTTTAGTAACGACCAATTTTAATCAATTCAAATTATATATTCTCATCTTGTCCCTCCAAAAGAAAAAAGAACAATGCATTTTTATCAAGCAAAAGATAAGCGGCAATAATACAAGGAACAATGAACATATAATATAATAATTTTTCATTAACAATCCAAACGCTATAAAACATAGAATATGCAACTTAAAAATGGAAATACAAATTAATGAAAAGTTGGGTACATGTCACATTAGCAATGCAAAAGACCAGCTTAAGCATAGTTTCTCTAAATTGACAATTAATTAAAGGAAAGTGCCCTTTCTCAAATATGCACAAAAATATTTCAGTCATTTCTAGGGAAAGATTAATCAAAATGCTCTGCTAATTCTATATTACAGCATGTATTACTAATGGTTTACAAAACGTAAGCGTCATCTTGCACTTAAAATTTACAACTTTCATCAATCATTACGCACTCATTCCATCCAGTCTGTCAAAAATAAAATTATTTCACTTCTATACTTATGAAACAACTATTGATATGTTATGAATCTCAAGTGGTGAATATGTATGATGGAGCCAGTGATCAGAATAATGTCATAGATCTGAAGTTGGTTGAGGGTCAAACAGAGAAAACCACCTCTGCCTGGCACATTTGTGTATTGACTTCTGCAATACTTCCTACTATTTCTAAAATAATTCTAATTGTATATTTTCTCATTCTAAACAAAACCTAAGATTTTTGTATTTAAATTTTCTGTCCACTTTTAGAGTATATTCAAAGTCTATCCAGTTATACCACCTGACAGAATGTTTCCTCCTGCATTCATATTATCCCCACAATTCTGAATCCAGTTGAATAAAGTTAAGAATAAGGACTTAACAATATGTTCCTTTTCTTCTACATGTTCAGTGATTCCCACTTTCATGAAGTAAATTTTATGGTAAACTGTACAATCCTAGGTACAGCTGTATGATGCAAATGAGAAAGAATATATTCAAATTTTAATTTTTTAAGCAACAATGCCAATGTCCACTGCAACCTGTGTCTCCGAGGGAGTTCGGCAAGTTCATGCCTTCAGCCAACATCCTACAATAAGTCATGCTTCACAGGTATAGTTCTAAAACTAACAGCAATGGCAAATCACATCTCTAACTCCTTCGAATCCACCTGAACAAAAAGCACCTATAGTCCATGTCAGCCTCAGCTTTGAGCTTTCTGGTTCATATCCAACAATTGCAGCCTCAGCTTTCAGCTTTCTGGTTCATGTCCAACAATTGCCTACTGAGTTGACTAACATTCACATGAAAGTGGCAAAATTGAGGATGGAGAAGAACCAAACAGCAGTTCTGGAAAGGGTTCCAGCAGCTACCAAGAGGTCCTTTGGTGTCATTCACTGCTGCTGCTGCTGTTGCTGCTGCTACCGCCACTGTCCTCTTGCTTGGGGGAGGCTGAACTGTCTCGGACTGGCAGCAGGTCATAATGACAAGGGATGTGACTGTTCTTTGGGAGGTCGTATGGATCCTGGGAGAGATGCCCATTATTGCTGAATACTCCTTGGACAACACTCACTGTAGGTTCTGTGATAACCAAGGACATATTAATTTATCAGCAATTGAAATGTTTTTAAAAAGAATATGGCATTTCTTGCAAATGTCAAACACACCAAAGGGACTTTTAAAAAAATATAAGGAAATGCTGGTTTTAAAAACATGATTTTAAAAGTCATCACATACAGGTGGCAACTCTGTGTAGTTGGATCAACTGGCAAACACAAATGGTGTTCAGAACAAAAGGATGACTACATAATCAGGATGAAGACATTAAGGGAATATACAGAATCCTGGATATAAATCATGGTCTGTAAAACACCTTGGGGATAATGTAGGCCAAGCCCCTTATTCCACAGGTGAGAAGACTGACATTCTCAAACGTTAATTCAGTTCATGAAAACACTCCACAAATTCACAACTTTAGGACTCAAGACTCAGGCTCTCATTTGAGTTCCCATCCTGCTGTGGCGGGTTTGTGGGACAGTTTAAAGGAGAATTGTTACTGACTTTCCAAAAATAAATTTAGTTCACTTTGACTTCCATTTTAAAAAGCTGTCTTAATACTTTAAAAATAAATTATTTTGTATATTTTTTCCCGGGGACATATCTGGCATAAAATAAATTACTAGTAGTAAAGTAGGCACTTCATTTACAAGTAGTAGAGAATATTTTAAAGTTAAAATCATAAATACTCAGAGAGATATAGAAATAGAGACAGAGAGAGAGAGAGAGAGAGAAATGAAAATATATAGCCCTATTGTTTAGCCAACAGTAGTGGTGGAATATTTTATCATTTCCCAAGTGGTATTTGCAAAAGACAATCAAAATAACTCCAATTTTAAATTGAATTCATATTAATTTGCATCACATTCACATCAGAGAATATTACTGCTATATTGGACAAGTTTAAAAGTAAAATGTTTCAATCTTGCTAAATGCATTATATTAATATAATGAACCAGGAAATGGAATCACCTGTTTAATCCACTTGAACCATTTGTTTTGGCTAACTAGATATATTAACTAATATGATACATACGCTATCCACATGTGTGCCAAAATATTCACTATGGTTACAAAACAAAAGATAGATGATTAGGTGAAAAATAAAGAAAATTTACCTTGAATATTTCTAAATGATATTTTCCCTGGAAAATTCCTTTGGCACCAATTAATATGATCGCTAAAAACACAGGTCACATCTATTAATAAAATATGGTGACAAAACCCTGTCTCTACCCAAAATACAAAAAATTAGCTGGGCGTGATGGTGCGTGCCTGTGGTCTCAGCTACTTGGGAGGCTGAAGTGGGAGGATGGCTTGAGCCCGGGAGGTGGAGGTTGCAGTGAGCCGAGACTGTGCCACTGCACACCACCTGGGTGACAGAGAGACCCCATCTCAAAAAAATATAAAATAAAATAAAATACAGACCATTATTTTCAATAAGATTTCTATGACCTGCAACTATTATATTCGTAAAGACTTTAAAATTGTTTTTAAAAACTTATGCACTTGATTCTTTCTATGGTTAAGAGAACTCACCAACTTCATAGACATTCTTGTTGGCTGAAGTTGAGTTATTGATCTCTGCATATGGGGAATCTCTTCGTGCCGGCGATTTCATCTCCACATAACCACACTCTGAGCTTTTAGGGATAAGTACAGGTGGGTCTTTAATAGTGGCATATGGGTTCTCAGAACTGCTTAGGGAGCAGTTACTTGAATTATATTCAGAATTCTTTCCCAGGTCTGTAAAGAGAAATGAGAAGAGAAAACTAATATTGTGTCACTGGCAACATCATTTCTTGGTGATATTTTACTTTTTTTCTTTATAGCTAGGTTTCCATAATTCTACACACTGAAAATAATACTGTACCTTTTCCACTTGTTTTGGAGAGAATCTGCTATAAAATGACCCATCCCTAAAGTATTTTTAGCTCCTCTCCAAGATGAGTACTGACATCAATATCATTAACTGATTTCATTTTTATGATCACATTCAAATATAATCAATTATGTTCTATTTTATTAATAGAAAATTTACAGAAGTTCAATCAAGAAACCAGCTATTGATGGCTCCAGGACCACCAAGAGGGCTCTATTATCATGACAAGAAGGCATTTGTTCTGGGAGGACTCCTGGTAAAAGCTCTGTACTAGGCACTTAATCACGCACACCCATCCTAAACAGCAGACCTTGGTCAACATGTAACCATGTGGATTTTTTCTTATTGTCCCTGCTATTTCCCTTTATATGTTCCCGTCTCCCCATAAGCCATATTTATTTCAAATGAAATATGAGTGTTTCCTCAGCAAACTGAGTCTTTTGTTCCCCAAAGACTTAAGCTCTACCAAGGACCACCTCTGGTCACTTTCTTGATGTCAGTCCCACGTTTGTGTGTTTGCTGTAGTAACCACACTAAAAATTCTACATTTTCTCTTGCCATTCTAGCTTGTTTAAAAAATATTTCAGTCTTTGAGGTTAAAAAAATTTAATTGTGCTTCTGATTTCTTCTTCAAATTTACACCATACCTTTTAAGGATTTTCCCATATAGCTTCTGTCAAGTCCAAAAGCACCTGTAATAAAGGAAGAAAAAAATACCCAGTGAGAACTGAAAGGAAGAAAACCCCCATCCAATATCCCAAGGTCCTGGAAGAGGATCTCCCACTGCAGCAAACAACCAGGCTGCTGCTCTTCAAGACTTTACACCAGATCAGTTGTCTCAGATGTCCCCAGTGCTTAGAATTAAACACGCACACATTTGGTCATTCACCTAGTCATTTACAGTGACTCAGGAAAAGCTAGTCAAAACAGGATAGAAACTTAGGCCCAGAGATAAATCAGTATACTTGATTCAAGGTTGCACAGTGAAAAGAAAGGATACAGCGAAGACCAGAGTTGACATTTCACACCTACGTGCAGCTCTTTCAAGGCTCTGATGGTTTTCAAATAGTTTTCCCAATAATCATTATTCGGTTATATTATTGTCTTCACTATAAGCGTGTTTTCTAGAGACTGGAAGCTTCGAACACTGTTGACTAACACTTTACAGGTGATACTAGCTCTTGCCCTTCTTTATTCAGCTTTTAATAATTTGACTTTTCCAGGTATGGGGACATAATTGTGTATGAGCCTAGATACACACAAAAAAACCTGCTTTCTCATTGGAAAATGGCCAGCCTTTATTTCGTGGGTGTGGGGAGGGAAATAGGAGTGTTCCAGCTCATGTTGGAAAAACTGAGCATGTAGGCAAGAGAGAACGTGCAAGCACTTACAGAAATCAATCAGGTCACAAGCATGTTGTATAAAATATAAGCATTTAATCACAAATTCGCACTATTAAAAACAAAATAAGAGGACATTACCTAGCCCATTTTATACTATCTGGTGTATACATGCAAAATTGCATTGTTAATACTGCATGAGAATCAATTATTCTATTGGAGCTGTGTTGTGACAAAAAGGAGAAAACTATAGATTAGGAGACAAAGGAATTACATGTTATCACTTATTGGCCATATAACTTTGGGCAAGATGTTCCACCCTCTGAGTGTCAATTTTCTCATCTCTAAAATGGGAAAAACAAAATTTGCCTTCCAGCCTTCCAGGGTTTTTTGTCATCATTAAGTGAAACAGAGCATATGAAAAGGCTTTGTAAACTCTGAAGCACCATACAAATGAAGTGTGCCAATTACTCTAACACTCAGTGCATTATACTACCCTCTGCTTCAGTCTTTCCTTAAGCACTCCAAGGCATTTTCAATTGCCTTTTAAAAGAATATTACAGGCCAGGTGCGGTGGCTCATGCCTGTAATCCCAGGACTTTGGGAGGCCAAGGTGGGTGGATTGCTTGAGCCCAGGAGTTTGAGACCAGCCTGGGCAATATGGCAAAACTTCATCACTAATCTTTTGAAATACAATACAATACAATAAGAATGTTACAGACTTACGTTAAAAGCAGAGAGTAAAGTAATGACTAGCAATGAACATTCCAGGTAAGTATTTGAGAATGTTAAGGAAATGATATCCTTGCCACTGTGCATGCATCTCTTAGAGTGATGTTAAGCTCAAGTTCTGATGTTGGTGTCCTATGGGGATCACTGAGTAAGCACACACTGTTGTGGAGAAGGAAGCAGCCTCTCCTAAAGGGAGAGGGTCTGTCAGATATCAATCATCATGGGACAGGAAACGGGAATATTTTCCTCTCTCAGGCACACTCTCTTGCATCTGGGTTGTGAAGAGTCTAACCAAGCCCATAGCTGGGGGGAAGGGCACACGGTTATGCAGGGAGGCAGCATAAATGGGTGTGTAGTGAAGAATTAACCTTATCAAAGAAAGGGTGGCTTTGCCCTCAGCTCCTGGGAGGTGATCTTGAAGTCCTTGGACTGTCCTGCCCAATAGGAGTGCTTTTGTTCACCTGAAGGCCCAGGGATACACTGGATAGTGTAACCGAGCGATTTATGGTGGGGGGTTGGGGCCATATGGTATCATCTCTACCTCTGGAAGGGGAAAGACTAAAGGTCAATCATGTCTACATGATGGGAGTCAATCATGTCTATATGACTGAGCCCCCCATAAACTGTAACCATGAGAATGCCCATTCAATGAGTTCAGTGAGTCCTTGTAGCAAAATGTTGATCCTGAGGGTGGTCTTGGTGATCCTTCAACTTGTAGCTGATGTCAGAAGTCAGGGTGGTCTTAGGAATTCCCAGACTTTATAAAGAGGACCCATGAAGATGGGGCACAGTCTGTGGCCTCTGAGAACAGCTTTATCAAGGAGCTCTGTCTATGCTCCTCTTTGCCAAATACTCTTGGCCATCTCCAGACTGTAGCAAAGTCTTATTAAATGTCCATTTTAATCTTAGCTGTGCAGTGGCTAGCCTTCCACCAAGGTGTTAAAGAGAGAACCAGCATGGAGCAGATAGTAAGTTAGAGAACAAGAACTGGGGCTATGAGGCCAGACACCCCTGCCAGATTCTCTCTTCATTGCCTTGGAGGAACAGGGAGCTGTTTTAATGAGGGAGCAGTCAGGATTACCTAAAAACTCCTGTATATACCAATCCCTGGGGCAGGGCTTTCAAATGCTTGGTTTAATTTAATTCACACAACGAGCCAGTACATGGTTATTACTCCCATTTTACAAATGAACAAATCAAGGGTAAGTGAGGGTAAGTGATTGGCCCAGTGCTATATCTCAGGGCCTTTTGTGTCTAGTTCAAGGCTCTTTCAGATACCATGACGACAACTATTCCATCATTTAAAGCACCTGTACACTTTATCATCCATAACATGCCTGACTCTGCCGTTTGTGAAGAACTTTTTCTGTGCAACAACTTTAAAGGGATGTTAAATGCAGAATTATTCCTGAGTGAGAACAAACCAAGAAGATCCAGAATTTCCAACGAAGATTCTATGTTCCTAACACTCAGTCCCTTGGGTCTCATTGAGCTAGAAAGCAGAGACGTTTTTATATGACCAATATAGTGATGCTGTATCTTCTGGAGTCTTCACAGTGGTCTAAGATAGAACAAGAGGACTTTTCTTTCACTAGCGCTGGTTGGTATTTTGCTGAATATCAATTCATATATTCCTTTGAGCTAAATTATAAATGTAATTAAGACTCCTAAAAAGTCTCCTTTAATGTTAGATGATGTTACCAATAAGCATATTGTGAGTCTCGTATGTAAATAATTTTACTGTGGTTAGAAATACTCATCCTATTGATAAAAATGGTATCGAATGCAGATAAAAGTTAGGAATTTGTACAGCGAGCGTGATAACCACTACACTATGGAAATGACTGAGAATTTGTATTCACCACTAAAACATTTTTATTTCCATAGAAAGAGGCATTCCCACAGGGATCAGTTCCTATGACTGGCTCAGGGAACTTGACACTGCTTACAGAAGAAGCAGTGTTTAAGGGGAGCAGTCAGAAGACCAACTTTGAAATCTGGCTTTACCCCTTTCCTTCTTTGAAATTTCAGACAAGAGGGTTAACCACTCTGTGCCTCCCAGTTTATTCCTCTACAAAACAAGATTCATGGGAGAGGGTCCACCCAGGAGGATCATCCAATTTAGCAAATAGGCCAAGTGTGGTGGCTCATGCCTGTAATCCCAGCACTTTGGGAGGCTGAGGCAAGCAGATCACTTGAGGTCAGGAGTTTGAGACCAGCCTGGCCAACATGGAGAAACCCTGTCTCTACTGAAAATGCAAAAATCAGCCGGGCATGGTGGTGCACATCTGTAATCCCAGCTGCTTGGGAGGCTAAGTCAGGAGAATCACTTGAACCCAGAAGGCAGATCGTGCAGTGAGCCAAGATCGCACCACTGCACTACAGCCTAGATGACAGAGCGAGACTCTGTCTCAAAAACAAAAACAAAAACAAAACAAAACATTAGCAAATGAAAATACACAAAGGTCAGTTATATTAAAATTTAAAAGAAACAACAAATAATCTTTAGTATACATCCCATGTAATATCTGTGATATATTTATACAAAAAATATTTGTTGTTTATCTATCTGAAATACAAATTTAACTGGGATTTCTGGCACCTACCTCCAAATAAATGTACGTGAAAGGATTTGTTATCCATAAGACACTGCACACCTATAAATTACTACATCATCAAACTCCTCTCTGAAAATATGGGGTACAGGCTTGGAAACTGCACTGCATAATTAATGGTGTATCACAGAAGTTCTTTAAGTATGGACCAAGCATTCCTGCCCCCTTTTCAGGAGGCCTATGAGATCAAAACTATATATACACATATATATTTTAAGAGGTGAGTCTCGCTATGTCATCCAGATCAGACTCAAACTCCTGGGCTCAAGCAATCCTCCTGCCTCAGGCTCCCAGGTAGCTGGGGCTATAGGCCTGTGCCATTGTGCCCAGCTGCAAAACAATTTCCATAACAATACAACAACAATATTTGCCATTTTCACTCTAATTCTCTTTCAAGTGTACAGTGGAGTTTTTCAGAAGCTACATAAAGTATGATATCAAAACCAACTGAATGCAAAAGCAGACATGATAATCTAGCTATCTTCCATTAAGCTGGACATTAAAGAGATTTTTTTTATAAAAATGTAAAATAGCATTGCTCTTCTCACTAATTTTGAAGGGTTTTGGAAAATGTAGTTATTTTTTATAAAAACACAATTTATGTTATGAAATGTGATTATTATTAATTTAAATAAATTAATATTCTATTTTTTCCAGTTTTTATTTACATATTAAATTTCATTTAATATGGTAAATATAAATAGATATAGCCCCTATCAACAGAAGCTCTTTTGGGTCCTCAATAAATTTTAAGAATGTAAAGGAGTCCTAATTTCAAAAAGTTTGAGAATAACTGATCCACTGTATTCCTGTTGGTATCTCTGATTCCTCACCTGAAAGGGAAGGGGATCTCAAGTACAGATACCCTATATCAAAAGAAAACAAGGAAGAGCGCACAGCTGGGAGCCAAGCTGACAGGGTCCAATACTAGCTCTATCATTTAATAGGCGATGAGGTCCTGTGCAAGTAACATAACCTCGTTATGACTCAGTTTCTCAACTGTAACATGGAGATGGTGATAACAATAATACCTACCTATTACAGTACTTGTAAGAATTAAGTTAACAGGCCTAGAGCAAGAATGTAAGCTACGAGCAGGCAGAGATCCCAGTCTCTTTTGATCAATTCCTGGCACATAGTGGGAATTCAATAAATGTTTGTTGAATAGATAAAGCCCTTAGGACAGTAGTTAGCCCTGTACAGGTGTTAGGCATAATTCTGTTATTGTGTTTTTTGATGCAAGTTTTCAATAGAACACCTCGGCACAAACAGAGATCTGTGACTGTTTCAGGGACTGACAGGTCAAGGTGCTGCTGGGGACGTGCGTTGGGAGAACTCACCGAGCTCGTTGAGGTAGCCGCCATGTTTCCAGTCAGCCGGCAATGTCCCAGTGCAGTCCCCCACAGGGCCTCTCTTCCCAGGATTCACATTTTTAAGATTCACAAACAGTTGATTGTTTTTTGACTGTTAAAAATATAAACAATGAAAGATTAAAAACAAAATACAATGCGGCACAGCACAGCATTATGGACCTGGGGAAAAGTCCAGGGCACACATTAAGGACCAGCCCTTAGAGTGGCCTGAGCTCAGGGGCCGAGGTGACTGCTTGTAACCTGGTGGGACTTGGAGGCTGGCAGGAGTTCACGTCCTTCAGTCCTAGCTACTCCCTCCACCACCTCAAGATCTTCATTTCACTCTGTCATCCTGTGCCAATTAGACCTTATTTGGATTTATACACGTATAACTTTGATTTGAAAAAAAAAAAAGAACTCTTGGTCTAAGCTCTCCCATCAAAAATTGTATGTTTTGTGAGTCACAGGTGACTCTTAGCAGTTATCCTAGGCATAAACATGAGAATAAGATTATCTGCTTTGCCTCCTTCCCTGAATTTGTATGAGAACAAATAAATTGATGAATGTGAAAGTCTCTGGAGAATGTGGAGTGATATTTAACCATGAAGTACTATAATTAAAATCTATAGCTGCATTAATTAAATTACAACTGGTTTAATTTAATTAGCTTGATTTTTTTTCTAATAGAGCACCGGAATTAGACAACAGAGATTAGAAATTTAATTTGGTTATGACTGGAAGAAAGAAATGTTTGAGATTTCAGAGCATTGTGGGGAAGACCCGGGGTGAGTTGGGTGCTATTAGAGTAGCAGCTCTGGGTTCTAGACGCTCTGTCTCCAACCTCTCTGTGACTCAGTTTCCTCATCTGTAAAATCGGCATAATAATCACTCGATTTATAGGACTGGTGTGAAGATTAAATAAGTTTATATTTTTTAAGTGATTAGAAATGCTTGGCACATAATATTAGGTTGTTGCTATGTGACCACTGTTGACCTACAAAAATAGCAATTTCATGTGGTTCAACCCAAATCAGTGCCTATTACTGTTGTTGTTACTAAAGCACAGGTGGCCAGGAAAGGGAACTGGAGGACGGGCGGTCAGAAGAGACGCACTTGGAGATTTTGCCCATGGCTGATTCTGCTATAGGTCTTTATGTTTTTGTTAATGTCATTATGAGTCATTATTTTAAAATCTCATGTAAAATTAGAAACGTTTTTCTAAAGCAGTGTAATGGAAACAGTACAGATTGTAGAGACAGAGAGACTTTGACTCACACAGCAGCTGCCTCACTCATTATCAGGCAGCTATGTCTGGAAGTAACTTAAACTCCCCACTACTCAGGTTTTCATCAGTAAACTTGAGATTCCCAAAGCACACTCAGAGGACTGTTTAGAGGAATAAATTAGATAATATATGTAAAGTACCTAGAACAGCTTCTGGTGAACAGCGGCCCTCAATAAATGCTGGTTCCCTTCCTCCCTCCCTGGCGCACTTTCAAAGACTTGAGCCAATTCCTCTCACCTTCGTAGCGGTCATCCTGTCCCTGTTGTTGACGTGAGGGGATGTGGCACACTGGGTGAGCGTGTGGTAACTGGGATTGGTGAAGTAGTGGCTATTAGCGTTTCCACCATTGCTGTGAGGAAGGGTTCCTGCAGGAAGGGAAGGAAATGGTCAAGGCAGCAGGCTCCCAAAAATGTGTGTGAATAAAGGGAATCAAAATAACAAAACAGGCCCAGCGAGGTGGCTCACGCCTGTAATCCCAGCACTTTGGGAGGCCAAGGCAGGCAGATGAGGAGGTCAGGAGATCAAGACCATCTTGGCTAACACAGTAAAACCCCATCTCTACTAAAAGTACAAAAAACCTAGCTGGGCATGGTAGCACACGCCTGTAGTCCCAGCTACTCGGGAGGCTGAGGCAGGAGAATCGCTTGAACCCCGGAGATGGAGGTTACAGTGAGCCAAGATCGCACCACTGCACTCCAGCCTGGTGACAGAGTGAGACTCCATCTCTAAATAAATAAACAAATAAATAAATAATAGAACAAATGTCTCAACTGCTTCCATATCACAAGCTGGGGAGAATCTCCTCCTGCCCAGCCTACTCAGGAAAGCTTCTAGAAGCAACAGGCCTCTACCTTTCTAACTGCCTCCTTGGAAAAGTATGAAAGCTTGTGAACAAATGTGAAACTGAAAGAACCAATTATTTAAGATCCATAGGAGTGGCTAACTAGGCCTAAATTTAAAATAGAGTCAAGCAGGCCTTTGCTGACTAAGGATCACACCTGTACTCTGAGTTCTCTGAAAACCCAGCTTTTTATCTTTGGGTCTTTCAGAGCTCAGCTGAACCAACCAATCAGAGCTTACCGGCCGTAGCTAATCAGGGCTCAACTTTATCAAACGATCAGGGTTCAGCTGTGTCAACCAACCAGCACTCAGCTGCACTGATCAATTAGAATTAAACCAGTTTCAATCCTTCACTTGCCTAAAAGGGCCTGATTGGAAGCTGGGTGGGGACTTTTGCTATAAAACCCACGCCTTCCCTTTGTTCTCTGAACTGCACCTTCATTTTACACTGGCTGCAATTCCTGGATTTGCAAACTGTTCACTGGAATAAAATCTCTTTCCTTCAAATTCCTTTTCAGAGAACGTTTGTTCACAGTGTCCACAGATAACTGCTCTTTGCTTTCGGGCTTATACAGCTGGGAAGGCATCGTTTCAAGCTACTGTGCAACTTTCCTTTTTTTAAACACTTGAGTTCTTGACACCATAATTCTGCATTGAAAATGCACTACTATGTAAATCAGCTACTTCTCATATTTCCACAAAATTTTGTAGTTTTAAACATGTAACCAACCAGAAAGCCTTCAATAATCACCCAAAAAGTAATAAAGATTTTAAGTTTTTAAATTCCTCCATGTAAGTGGTTGCTTCTACTGATGATTGATTATAATTTTATTTTTCCTTTCATGAGGCATTGTGACAGAACAGAAAAAATCAAAAGAGTTTTCTTAAAGGGCTGCCTTGGTTCTTGCTAATACCAAAAAGCTGTTTCTGATATAACTTGGTTCCCTCCAGTTAACGATTCGGGTAGGCCTAGGGAGAGGCTGGGAAGCACACAGAAAGTACCCTCATTCAGAGACAGGAGAACTGGTCCAGCTCCCTAATCTGATCCACCACCTAGGTAAACTTATCATCCTCTCTTCCTCCCCACCCCCCTCACATATGACAAAAACTTGAGGCTGGATACAAAGCTCCTTATGGATTGAAATTCCCTAAATCTAAACCACAAACATAATGAGCTCAAGTTTAAAACCCTCATAGCAAACCATAGAATGATAATTTACCATTGTTGAAATAAAAAACTCATCTCTAGCAATGTATACCTTTTCCAAACATAGAATTCTCTCAATGAGAATTGACAGAAACAATGGACAGCACAGCCAAACACCCAGTTTTAAGGAACCAGGATGAAATTTAACTTTTCAAGAAGCAAAATACCTCTACTGCCTCTGCTCTTACCTGAAATGGTATAATCTGCATTGATGACCCTCATAGCAGGGGTGTAGGTAACTGCCGGCATGCTTGATTCCTTTCCCTTCTGCTTGTGTCTATAAATAATGAACAATGCCAGTAGGAAGAGAACAACTAGGACAAGAATAATGATGCCCGCAATGGCCCCGATCTGGTAGGAATCAGCAGGGAGAGCAGTACTGGTTCGGCTTAAGCTGTTCAGATTTCCAACTATGATAACACCAGCTAGAAAAAGAAAAGAGAGACTTGAGAAAGGATGACAGTGTGCTGGATAAATGTTTGATCTCTACTTACAAAAATCTCCTTCTGTGCTAATGCCTGCATATTTTCAGTTCATAAAACATTAATTTGGAAACAGAGCAGGAAGAAAAAGCAAACATTCCTCATTGTCAGATGTTGTCAGCCTATCCATGCCCAGAGAAAGGCTGCTGTAAGCCTCAAAAAGAGACAGAAGCTGGGCACAATGATGCATGCCCGGAGTTCCAGCTACTCAGGAGACTGAGGCGGGAGAACTGAGCTAGCCTAGCAGTTAGAGACCAGCCTGGCCAACACAGCAAGACCCTGTCTCCAAAAAAATATAAAGAAAGACACAGGATTTTCTGAACCCAAAGAGATTCAACAGTAGGGTTTGAGAACTTCTTATGTATTTCCAATTAAATACTTAGACTGGCAATTAATTTGGGGTAACAATTTATCTAATTTTTATTTTGCTTTATTTATTATTCAATACTGAGCTTATGCAGAGTTAAATGCTAAATGTCCCAACTGCTTAACCAAATTTTATGTCTATCCTTAGCATTTCTAAGAGTAATTTTCCTTCCAAGCAAGCATAACACCATAATAAATCTAGTCTAAGAACAGGATCTACCTTTTGCCAATTTCAATGGGTCTTTTACCTCAGAAGATACTGTTCTGTGCAAAGTTATTTTCCATGACAGAAAGATTTGTCCTGATAATACCTGATAGCATTACCCTAATACCTTACTCATTAAATTCAAAATTCGGCATTACATAGTTCTCCCTTATGGTCCATCAAGTGAGGACACTAAAGGCATGGGTTGACATTCAAGAAATCCGGCATCTAAAAAAATTGACCTAGATATTCTGAACTTTCCCTTAAGCTTTCAGGTTGCAGTTTTATCATCTGTAAATGAGAAAAGAGGCCTCCATGTCACTGCTTCCGGCTCAAGTAAATGTTCCTATGATTTTATGATTCTAAATGCTGAAGGATCTTCTTACAAAACAATCTGCCCTGAAACACAGACCACCAAGGATAATGCAGTGAGATTACAGAGAATTTGTAATTATGATGTGATAATGAAAGATCGCATTCTATTGTTATGACAGTCAAATGTAAATCATAAGCATGTAAAAGTTATTTTACCAAAGAAATTAAATGTTGTAAATATTTACATGGTCTGCAGTTTAAGATTACTCCATCTACAACAGTGTATCAATTTTCTAAAGCCTTTTATAGCCCATCTGCTTATTGCCTACCAGGGAGTACCACATGCAGTAAGAGCTGTGGCTCTCTGGAGGGCATGCTTTAGAACCATCAGAAGCACCTTCTCAAAGTCCCCAACCCCAGAATCGGAATTTCCCAAATAGGACCATATACCTGACAACTATTCCCAGGTCGTTATGACACACACCCCAATTAAAAACCAGGGGCACAAGTTTTACAAAAAGTTAAACATATGTCTACTATATACCCCAATTATTCTACTCCTAGATATTTACCCAAGAGAAATGAAAGCACATGTCCATGCAAAAACTTGATTCACTCTTGTTCATAGCAGCTTTATCTGTAATAGCCCCAAACTGGCAACAATCCACATGTCCATCAGCACATGAATAGGTAAACAAATTGTAGTATATCCATACAATGGAATAGTATTCAGCAATGAAAAGAACTGACTTGTTGATATGTGCTACAACATGGTTCCATTTCAAAATAATTATGCTGAGTAAACAAAGCCAGACCCAAAAGAGTACAGTATGATTTCATTTATATAAAATTCTAGAAAATGAAAACTATACTGACGGAAAAGAGATGAGTGATTACCTGGGGCTTAAGGGGTGGTAGGAGTAGGGAGGGGCATGAGGAAACACATGGTGATGGATATTTCATTTATTATGGTGATGGTTTCATAGGTATATAGATAGTCCAGGTCTTATTAAATTGTACACATTAAATAGGTGTGTTTTTTGTGTATCAATTACACCTCAATAAAGCTGAAAAAAAAAATTACAGACCCAGTAGAAAGTTCATGAGTTTTGGAATAACAAAAATCTGGCACAAAAGCTGTGACATATTCTAGAAATTAGCTATGTGACTTTGGGAAAATTACTCAGCCTCTCTAAGCTTTTGTTCCTTTATCTGCGGGAGAGCAACAATAAGGCATTCATCTGGCAATTAAGTAAGTAACCAATTATGCCATTTAGAGTTGTGGTGAAGATTATGCTGGATAACATAAGTGAAAATACTTCACATTGCCTGGTACATGGTGCTCACACAGTACTACAGTGCTACAAACGTTAGCTAGGATCTTTACCTTGATCACATCTCGCTCCCTTCCATCCGGGGCTGCAGTAACAGGTCCCAGTGATGTGGTCGCAGGTGGAGTTGTTCAGACAGTCACATATCTGGCGACAGCCATAGCCATATGTTCCTGCAGGGCACTCTAGAGAAGGAAAGTCAAATGTAGCTTTCCAACCCTGGGAATTTGAAGCAAGGCTGTCTCTGACTGCAAGCCCTGCACATCTAGAGCTGAGTCCTTTCAGGGGATTCCTATTGAGGCTGACTTGTACCCCCAAGAGTGTCCCAGAACTGGACAGCATTCCCGGAATCATGGTGGCACTACAGTCCAGACTGCACAGGGCTAGAGACAGGGCTGCTCAACATTAGAGCTCCTGACACTTTCAGCTGCTACATACTTACCTCCATGATGTGTATATGGAGAGTCTGGAATTCCCATGGAACAGATGAAGATAATCACTAAGGGCAATTTGAGACAAGTCCACCAGGCAAAACTGTGGGCTGGAAGGGGCCTAGACTGAAGAGCATAAACTAAAGATGCTTTCTTGAGAACATATATATTTTACTGTAGGCTCAGGGATCTTCATAAATGCACATTCTCAATTGAATTAGCCAGGAATAGGAGAAGAGGCAGACAACAAGTTTTGTTGATTTTCTAGGTAAGAACTTCATTTGCTATGGAGTGATTCAAACTCTGGATTTTGTTGAAGTCTCGAAGACAAAAGTAATGGGATTCTTACGATGTGGTCTTAATAAGAGTTTGGCGTGAATTTCAAAGGATAGTGTAAGCATGTTAAATCTAAAAATCTTTGTGACAAAATATTGATATTTTTTATAAAGTGAGCAGCAGGGGGCAATGTGCTATTATTATTAGAATTCTCTGTCAAACACAGGGTTTCTGTTTACAAATAAGCATTGGGAGAAGTCTCCAAAAATAGAGACACTTTAATTTGCTGTTGAGAGTAATCACGGAAGCACTTAAGAGGTTTTCTTATTTAATAAGACCTTAACCAGTCATCTGGTATTCAAGTAAAATTTTGAGCCTATTCTGGTTTCCATGCATATTTAGACATTTATACACAGACACACAATATTTATATGCACAATAGAGGTGTGTATGCAACTGCGTCACTCAGTCAGGATCTGTTTCATGACTCAATGAAACAGTAATGCAAAACTAAAATTGGGCTGTCTCTGTTGTGAGCTGATTCCTGGATGTCACTTTTGTTATATTTGCTAGAAAGAGGATATGCAAAAATACCCAAGGGTTTAGCACATAAGATTGAGGCAACCAGGTTTAGAGTGGCTCTGTGAGGTGCCAGTGGAGTGGGGTGGGGAGGGATGCTTTATTGTCAGAGTCCTGCTATCCTGATCAATTTTTCCAGGCCACACCGCTCCTATGGCCATAATCTTGGCAGATCCTTCCTGAGAGTACAAACTCTGGTGAACAGGAATTGTTCTTCACCTTTTCCTGCCTAAAAGGTTTTATCATAAGAAAGTGGGTCTGATACAGCCCTAAGCCCTTATTTATTTATCGTGATTACTGAAAGAAAGTCATAGAGGAAAGGAATAATAAACTAATTTGCAATATTCAATTTTATTAAGACTAATGTTCTTGTAACTCTGTGAGGGGATGCATAGCTAGTGGGGTGGAAATAAAAAAATAAGGACGAGTAATTCCAATGGCATATTCTCCCCCAGTGGGACTTAAAAAAATTTTAAGGCAGTATGTTGTCTGGAAGGTTGTTAAGACTAAGATGAGAAGTTGTTAATGGAAGCAGTAT
Organism: Nomascus leucogenys; assembly: GCF_006542625.1. Taxonomy (NCBI): domain Eukaryota; kingdom Metazoa; phylum Chordata; class Mammalia; order Primates; family Hylobatidae; genus Nomascus; species Nomascus leucogenys. Next base: position 135,332,576 of record NC_044382.1, on the reverse strand, counting down.
AAAAGTACGATCTAGAGAAGGTTGTTGAAAGGGTGGCAATGTTTGCATGGATTTGTTCCCTCACCAGCAACAGGGGTTGGCCCTGGGCCACCAGCCCTCCTCCCTACTGAATGTACTGTCCTCCAATGTGAGACCCGGGTCCTGCCTCTGCCATGAAGAAAGCTCGACTGGATCTTTTAAAGCTCTGAGCAGCCACATTCCAAAAATAAGAAGGAGAGGAAGGGAGAGCCCAAAAGAACAGAATGGAAAACTTGAATTCTGTCTTCATTCTTGTAGTCACACCTCCTCCGCCCAGAGCAGTGAGTAACCAGCGATGATCCCAGGGAGGCCTGACCTCTGGGAGAGGAAGTCAGTCATGCCGAGAAGTAACCAGCCATCAGCTCAAACAACCTAGGAGTGGTGAATTCTGCCTTAATATTTCCTGGCATCTAGGAAATGTGATTCTAGAGGAAAAAAATACCACCCAGTGATGCCACACTCTCATACTTACTCTGCTCACAGTGCCGTCCCATGAATCCAGTGCGGCAAGTACACTGCCCGGAGATGTGGTCGCAGTCAGCTCCGTTTTGACATTGGCATATCAGTGCACAATCTTTTCCATAAAACCCTAGAGGACATCCTGTGGGAGGAGGGAGGACAGCAGGAGTCAAGAGGCTGCTGAAGAGAAATACTTGGAGGCTTGTGCCTGCAACATATTTGCGTTTAAACTTGAATGACACTGAGCCATCAGAGAATACAGTGAATAGTACATATCTCAGCTTGCCACAAGAGCTTCTTTGAAGTCCCAAGACAGGGCTCTTGCAAGGAAGTTGTAATTCATAAGCAGGAGGCAGAAAAGTTCCATTCCTGTCAGTGTAACCATCACTGGTACCCCTGGAGGCAAGACTAGTGCCTTCTAATAAAACATCCCTTCAATCCTGGAAGGATAGGATATTTCCTTTCATTCTTTCACATTTCTACTAGAATCCTGGACTCAAATGCCAATGGACTGAGATGGGCACTTTATATGAAAATTACCTGTATGCTTTTACTTGTAGTACAGAACATCTCCATTGTTGCTACTAGCCTTGTCCACTGTGTCTGTTATTATCTTAGATAATATCAACTTCCCTGAAGAGGTGTACTAAAATGCCTACCTTAAAAAACAATTGTACTTCACGGGTGCTTTGTAAAAAGCAATAACCCTTCACACTGCTGCATAATTTTCAGTGCTTAGACCGGCGAGTCTCTTGAGCTAAAGACACCCACAAATCCTGTTGGCTTACATGGGCTGGCAGCTGCCCTGCAAGTGTGTCTTGGGGAACTCTGGTGTGATGAAAGATTCGATGCAGAGTGATTGAATGACTGTTTCTAAATATTACATATGCTTTTCATTTTCTCATTTTCTTATAGAACTTTCAAGAAGCAGAGGCAGTGCCCAGATGCCAGTATGCACTGATGACCCCCTGCTGTCATGCATTTATTTAGCACCTACTCTGTGCCAGATTCTTTTCATGCATTCTCTTGTTTAATCTTTACAGCAGGCCAGAAATGCAGGGATGGATATTCCCATCCTGTAGACAGGAACTAAGCCCCAAGTACCCTAAGTCACACAGGTGGCAACTGGCAGGACAACAGGGCCATGATTCAAACGCAGGGAGGTATGGCTCCGGACCCCATGTTGTTCCCACTATATCATGTCACTTGCACTTGAAAAAGGGTTCTCTGTTTGAACCACGTTCTAATTTTAGAATTATAAATAATATCTTACAAGTACCTTTCTCTAAGAAAGTAAACAATATTTATAGATATACGATCTCTGAAGAATATGCTTGGGCCGGCCACCTTCCTTGCCAATTATCCTTTTCAACTCTTGGTTCAAGGTCTACATTATCTTCTAGAAAGTTTCTAAAGACTTTTTCAGCCTATTCTTTAATTATGTACTCTAATTAGGATTAAATAAGAATTGCTCAATTTCAGACCCATCTGTCCTCCTCAGCTTCTTGCTATTATTTTAAAATATGCGCTATTATTAGTACTTAACCATAACACATGCCTTCCTTTCTTGTCTCCTTTATTCAACCGAAGGTAAGAGGGCAGAGAATAAACTTCCTTCCCGAATGATGCTCAGCTTTGGAGTAAGTACTTTGCACATTATATCCTATCATGCTTAAAGCCTAATGGAAGAAAAAATGGTTAGGATGCTATGAATTACAAAATGGGGAAAAGAACTAGAGCAGTGGCTCTCAAAGCATGGTCCCAGCCTGGCATTACTACCAGTTGATAAAAATGGCAATTCTCAGGTGCCAGCCCAGACCCACTGCTTCCGGCTCTCTGGGGATGGGACCAGCTTCTGTGTTTGTTGTGTCCTCCAGATGATTCTGAAGCTTGCTACAGTTCGAAAAACATGGAACTCCACCTTTTCCAAGAGCGCACATTAAATCAGGCACTGAGGCTTGTTGTCTTCGCTACCTTTCTAATCTCTATACTTATCCTAACTTTTGTGCTGTTAGAATAAAGGATTGAGAATTTGATCCATATAAATATGGTTTGGTTAAAGGAGAGAAGAGAAAAAAACTGCACCCCATCACACAGCATTGCTCCACCTCAGTGGAGATAGAACCTAGAGACAGAATACTTGGACTGAAGTAGCTCTTAATCACTTAGAGAAATTTAGATGTCTACAGGTCATTAGGAGAGGGAAGTACTCCAACCTCAGGGACCTTTGCTGAGCTCCGGTCACGCATGCGGAGGGTGAGGCTGTTTCCTCCTTCGACCAGGCTCCCGTTAGTGAGCCTCAGAAGGCTTGTCACTTACTCTGAGTGCAGTAGAGCCCTGTCCAGCCAGGAGTGCATTTACATTCCCCATCGTAGGCGCTGCAGAAAGCTCCATTGTGGCAGTTGCACGTGTGGATGCAGTTTGGGCCCCAGTGGGCAGGTGGACATGCTGGAATTACAGGTGTGGAGAAGTCCATCAGAGTTCTGAAGCCAATACCAAGTAGGGAGAATTCCATCCACCCCTACACATCTCCCTGCATGTGAGAGGTTAGCAGTGTACATTAGGACTAAGAAAGCACACTGCTCTGAATTCTGCACTAAATCCCAGATGGCCATGCCAACTTCAACAACGACTGTCATTATTGAGATATGTATTCATCTACAACTGCAGAGTGAGGTGGCTGGGGCAAAAACCACCTCAAGTTTACAGATTCAGTTATTAAACAAACACACATTGAACACCTATTATGTACCCAACACTGTTCCAGGCACAAGGGAGATAGCAGAGGATAAGACGAAGTCCAAACCATCCTCTGGAAGCTTATATTTTGGTAGGGGAGGCAGGCAAACCAACCAACCAACCAACAAAATGAAAAATCGATGGTGGTAAGTATTACAAAAAAACATAAGGAGGATAAGGAAGACAATAATTTTGGGAGCTACTCCTCTGAGGAAGGCCTCTGTGAGGAGAGGACATTTGAGCAGAGATAAGGTGTGGAAAATGACTTGACTCAAGAAAGGTTAAAGGACCCAAGGCCATGTAGCTCAGGTTCACAATTTCTAAATCCTGTACTATTCAGTCTACTCTAGAGTTGCCACTTTAGGCTCCTTTTAAATATTGAGGTTCCCAGCAGTATGTAAAAATTGGTTTCCTTGTAAAAACTCTTAATTGGAAGATGCAGAAAATAATACAATTAAATCATTAGGGGTCACTGCTGATTGAAAAGACATCAGGAAGTCAGATAAAGTATCTGTGAAATAACATAAGATCAGGGGGTAAAATAATTTCATTGACAAAAAATACTTTTATTCATATTAATACTTCAGGAACATAATTGCATAAAAGGAGGACCACCTGTAATTTCTATATGGCTACCCTGTAGGGAATGTGCACCAATAAAGACAATCAATAATACATATGAAGTAACTTTTTAAATGAAAAAAATTCTTCCATAATTGTGTGCACTGTTTTTGTCCAAGAGCAAGGGGAAAATACTAGCTGACACTTGAGGTCTCGAGTGAGCATTAGAAAAAATTTTCTAAATACAACACCCTAATTTTACAGATGAAGAAACTAAGGACACAAAAGGTTAATAGTGACTCATACAAGGTCACATAGATTAATAATAATATTTGTTATTTGTTAGACAAATACAGCTTTCCCAAAGCCACAGTGAGACTCGATGAAAACTGTTGAAGCGTCTAGCCCATTTGATGCTCAGTGAAGCACTCTTTACCTAAAACAACCTATTCCTTAGATGATATTTAACCAGCTTTTGTAAACCCATTTATGTTCAGAATATATTTTTCTGAGGTAACCCACTGCCATTAGGTTTTTCTCTCTATATTTGTTATGATCAGAGAATGGGAATAAGCATTACTGAACTTTATATTCCCAAAAGGTAAATGTAGAGATAGTGCTTTAAAAAATCATTTTCCCAAGGACACCTGCCCCTTTAAATTTACCCCTTTAAGTTTTCAAAGTCTGTGTTTTCACTGTGAAGGACTTTGCTCCCTTTAGACAGGCTCACAATCAGCCAAGAAGAAATATGAAGATGGTTCCATAGAGTCTGTAACGGAATCAATGAAATCAATGATCCCCAGGAGAAGCAAAGGCTTTTGCCAAATAAATCAGCTTCCTGTGGAGTGATTATTGGGGCAGGCAACACTATAGTCTCCATTCATAGTTGTGTTTCTATTTTTATTCCTTTCAGCACATTCCTCCTCCAAATAAGGAAGGGACAAATTTCCAAAATAAAGACTACTTTTTAAAGGAGCAATATAAATCAATCATTTTATGACAATGATATTGGACCTTTTACTCTTCCCAAACCCATATGCCCAACCATCAGTTAGAGCCCTTGCAACACATGTAGATTTAAACAGACTGATTTTCTTCTGAAGTGATGCCCCCAGAATGGAGTGAAATCATGTCACATAACACTTCTTTCACCAAAGAGCTACACTTCTGAGATTTATTAGCTCTCTTGCCTTATTCCTAAAAAATGGGGTACAGCCTGGACTACTTATGGAAAAAATTAACATTCAGAAAAAAATCTTCCAGCAAAAAATATATTGCTCATCAATTAGTATTTGCAGGTTGCTTGTAACTGTGAAGTTTGAATTAAATTATCAATAAAGCACCATGTAAAATGACTGCACACAGTCATTCTTTGATTTCTCTTATGTGCATGATGGGGGAATTCATTATAAACTGAGACTGTTTCATAAAATTTATAATGAATGAAAGCAGATTACCCCATACATATGCTATTCTTTGGTCAAAAGTTGAGTACTTTTAGACATTGCACTGACCCTTTCAAAACATTCATGAATGACTTATAGTCAATGTCATTTTTTTCATGACATGGGTGCTCTAAGAGTCATCTATATAGTCCCTTATAGGGTCACACAATTCCTGTCTGAAATCCAGTGGTGTGGAAGGCACTTGGGTGATGCCAAGGTGAAGCTAAGCATATTAGGTGAGCTGTTCACTCAGGTTCCCAATAGGTTTCTAAGGCTCACATTGTTTAATTCCATTTTTTCTTTCTCTGTAATTAACTCTCCAGATAAACACAAAATGAAGAGATAGATTTCTCAATACAGCTGTTTTTGCTTTATTTCAATGGACGATGAATCACTGAAAAGGGGATATGCAAAATGTTACATAGTTAGGTTCTTTCCAAGACATTATTTGGATTTAAACATAGGACCATTACATAGAGGTTGTAATGGAGAAAAAAAAAGAGTTTTAAAAAAAGAATTTAAAGCAGAATGTGTCTCTTAATTAGTCATATATTCTTTCTTGATTATATAAAAACATTCATACTTCAATCCTAAAGAATCTGAAAACAAACAAATAAGAACAGTTTATTAATTGTTCTCAAACAAGACTTACGTTGAGAGCAGTCACTGCCAATCCAACCGGGGTAACACTGACAAGATCTGTCAATGGGGTTACAGGTTCCGTTGTTGGTGCAGGTACAAATTCCTGCACAGTTTTTCCCAAATCTGCCACTGGGACACACTGTGAATAAGCTATAGGTTAGTAACTCACAATCAAAACCCCTCTCACAGAATCCTAGAATCTTAGCACAGGAAATAACTTTAAAGGTCACAGGCCCAGCTGCTCATTGGTAGCTATCTCTGCTCAACAGCATCCTTCATCTTGAATAGGCTCATTTTTACAAATCCATGAAGCCAAAGATTTGCATTAAGGCATCACAAACCAGGGGACATCATTGCACTTCTAGAAATATGACTTCACGACTTCTTGCTCTGGGAGTCTAAAATCCTTCCCCATATTGATTTTTTATGGGAGGACATGTCCAGCTAAAACTGAAGAGTGGCACATCTCAGGGAATAAAAAGGTTTTGCTGGAGTGGCAAGCCAGCTTTTCCAAAGCTCAAAGTCCTATCTGAGAAGCTGCAGACACAGCACAGCAGAAGACATTCCCAGCAGACGCTGAAAACATGGCCTTCAGGAAGGCCAAGGGGAGGCCTGAGGACAGACTCTCCGGGGCATGCTCATCACCACCCAGCTGTCCGGGATGCTTCGTTCCTTACCTTCGTTGCAGAGGGCGCCTGTGAAGCCAGGCAAGCAGTCACACAGGCCGGTGATGTGGTGGCAGGGCCCGCTGCTGTGAACGCACTGTGGGCATGTCTGGCTGCAGCGATGCCCATAAAAACCAGGGGAGCAGACTGAAAACAGAAGGGAAATCAGCAGTTATCCTTCTGAGATGCGTTTGTCTCACATTCCAGATCGGGATCTAGTTAAAGTTTTAGAGGTTAAAAAGCAAAACCTTAAAAAAAAAGTAAAAAAGATATGGAGAATTTTCCAAGTGGAAAACAAGAACAACGAAGGAACAAAGAAACTCTTTAATGAGGAAAAGAAGCCACTAAACTCTGAGTTTCTTGAGAGCAAGCAAATGTCTTAAGTCTTCTTTATTTTCCCATTTAAGGCCCCAGTTAGCTCAAGTCTTGGCATAAAGCAGGGCTCCAGGAATTTTCACTGAATAAATAAAGAGATAAAAAAATTGAAATACTAATAAGTCTCAAATAAGTACTCTCAAACCATTTGTTGATCCTTTATTCTTTAAGAGTCATTTTTGGCAATAAAAATAGATCAAAAGTCAAAATTTGAAGATTTTTCCTCCTCAAAATTGTCCAGGTTAATGACTGTAATCGAAAAGTGATTAACCAAAATGCTATATGCTTAAGTTCTTGCCAAGATATTATTCAGATTTAAATACATGATAACTGCATAGAATTCTTATGGGGGGAAAGGCAATTTAAAAAATTAGTGTAACTTATAATTAGTCATATATTCTTTTTTGATTGCATTTACTAAAAGATTAAGTAAAATCTTATGGATCCTTCTCCAACTCAGAAGTCTTAAGGACCAATGTCAATAGTCTCCTTTTTCAACTTTACAATTCCATTTTCCCCATAGCACTGATTTTAAGACTACTAGTAGGATGAATGATTTGCCTCAAGGTTTGGCTGATGTTGACGTCTGGTAATTGAGGTAAGGCCAATGCCAAATTGCTGAATAAAATATTTACAGGTCAATGAATTTCTAGAACACCATTTGCAAGCTTTCAGGAAGGGTGAAGAAATATATCCTGATGGTTGTGCCAATAAGGCAATGAAGTAATTATTGAGAAGAAATGGTTAAATCCCCATCTGTTAGGTTAGTTCTGAAGGCTGGAAAGAATGAAGCTCTTAGGGAAGTGCTCTCAACACAGTTCTGCAAAGGACAAGTGAACCATTACACCCTCTTTTGCCTTCAAGTGCAACAGGACATCACTATAAACTGAGAGGTGGAACAGAGATTATTATTCTATACATGGTGCCCAGGGAAGGGAAGGTGGAAATTACTGCCTAATGAGACACTTACTCCTCTGACAAGTGGTGCCTCGGAAGCCTGGTGCACACTCGCAGATGCCATCATCAGGGGAGCAGGAAGCCCCATTTTTACAGTAGCAGGGCAGGGAGCAGTTGGGGCCCCAGCGTCCCTCAGCACACACGCTGTCACAGTGGACACCTGAAATAATGCACATGGGGCAAGGCTGAGTGAGAGGCAGTGTGGAGTTTCCACAGATGCTAATTCAAAGATGAGGACTAAGCTCACTGCATTAAACCTGAGGATCACGAGCAGCAATGAATGGAGAGGTTATCATCTTATAAACATCAATACACAGTAACATAACATTAAAATAATACCCAGAACTATTTTCTATGGAGTCACGAAGAAAGAATAACAAACTTTTGTTATATTGATTTTTCTTCTTCAGGAAGAGGCAATAAAGTGGAAGCCCAAGGGCTCTGTCTATTGCAAGTAAAATTTATCAACAATACGATATCTTTTAGCCCTTGGTGACTGCCTCCTCCTCCTCCCATTCTTTGTTTTCACAGAGAAATAAAGTGCAAAAGGATAAGGCAATAAACAGTTCCATAAAATGTTTTACATAAAGAAAACCCTCCCCTGGATTAAACAAATAAACATAATCTTAAAATAACTTGATGGTGCATTGCGCAGAACAGAAAGATGCACTGACACGTGCCACCAAATTCCTCCTTAAAAATCTTACCTGACATTGGAGAGATACTGGCAGAATATCACAACTGACATTATTTGTAGCTGTTGTCTATGCTATCGATTATTATGAAACTGTATGCAGGTGTTTAACTCTCATTTTAAATACTGAGAAACTTTAGAATTAAAAAAAATGACAAAAGGAAACAGAAAGGAAATCCAAGTTTGCAAAAATAAAACTAAAACCAGGTTTTATTTGAGATAAATAAAAGTCTCTTCGGTACATTTTTATTGGAAATACAACAGGGGCCTCTTTCTTGCCAGAATTCCTCACAACTCAAAGAAATGTTCTTCACATTGAAAGGCAGTAAGTTATAATTAGTAGTGAACTGGCAGTTGCTGGCCTCAGACCAAATGAAAACATATTAAGAGCAAGCACGCACACCCTCCAGGATTCCAGAATACTAACAACCACCCAGTACCACGATGCTGAGACAGTCATGTCTTGTGTTACAGTTTTAGCTTCTAAAGTAATCAGGCAAAAAGTCACCACAGTCTGAACCTTAACATGGAAGCAGTCCCAAACTATAATATGAATGTTGCTAATTGGTACACCATTTCCGGTGAACACTGGACTAGCAAGAAGATCCACTTTTTACTATTCCTGTTTTTTTCCTTCTGAAAGTCTCCCACATGGTAAAGGCCATTAAGTAGGCAAGAAAGCACGCAGACCTCATTGTGTCTAGCTTGACCCAACAATAGACTTTTATTTCATTTGGACCATGGGCTGAAGAAAGGAGACCAGGTCTGTTCATAAACCAATTGGGGTTTAAATGTTTCCCATAGAATAAAGTATGAAGTCTGGGCCTACTATGTTGAGTTTTTTCTTGCAATCATAAATACATTATCTTTTTTTTTTTTTCAAATCTCTTTTGAAAATCTGAGATGAAATTGCAAACTCTACCCTCCCCAGATGTGATACGTCAGCCACAGAATCTTACCTGGTTTATATCCACACCTATACTGGGCAGAAGCATCAAATATATTAAGCAGTAAACCACTTCAAAATGAGGCTGCAAACTTAAACTTTGTTTTGAGAATTTAAAGAAAGTACCAACAAGGGTAACCTGCTAAACGCTTCACTCTCAATTCAGATTCAGGTCCTAGACTCTGACCATGAGCCAAGACTTCTGCTTAACAACAGCTAAGATGGGGACACATGCTTATCACAGAAACTTAGACAACCAACCCAGGGCATTTTGGTCTGGTGCCATCAAGACAAATCTCAATGAAGATTTTGAAGAAGTGGAAGCTGAGTAATTATCTGGTTAATCTGACTGATCATCATCCTGAAAAAGCAGTCCCGGTTTTTTATGCTTTTTTGTTAGGGTGGGGACTCGGGGGGGAGGTAAGATTTAGCCATTTATGATGACTTAGTTTATCAACTACTTGCCAAATCACTACTTCAAATTGCACTTAATAAATTCAGTGAAGATGGAATGGAGTACACTTTAGGTCAAAAGTATATGCTGCTTTTTTATATCATAGGTTATCATGATTTATGTATAGTTTAGCCTATTCTCAGTCAGAGCATGTTAAGAAAAATGACTACAGGCCAGATAGGCAAATCTGAAAAAAGAGATCCTCTCTTTCATAACTGATTCCTCTTCCCTTAAGAGGTTTGTTCAGCTGATTAGCCTAGCCATCAGTCATAATCAACTATATCTTGGTAATGTTTGTATAAGTAACAAGGCCCACCCTATAGCAAGAAGATCCACTGCAGAGATAAGCTTGTTTCATATGGTTTACCCATCATTTCATTTCCAGAGAATCATAGCAAATTCTATAGATTATTGATCAAACCTTCTGTGTCCAATCATATAAGCATCTTTCAACAGACCCAAGCTTACTTGAAAATAAGTTTTAGTTTAGAATTGCAAAGAAATGTTTCCTTTGAATATAAATTATAAAAATTCTATTACCAACCCCCTCTTAAAAATTCAAGCCCTTTTATTTTACTCTATCATCAGTAAAAAATGAGTCAGCATTTTGCAGATACTAATGCCTAATCTATGTGAAGATAAGTATCAAGTATGTCTCAGTTAGGGGGCAATTCCAGGGAAAGGTGTGGAGTTGTCTTTCCTCCTCTTGCTGTACCCTCTTCTCCTATTGCTGCTTCTCCCCTTCTGGCCCTCTGTGCTCTCCTAGTTATTTTTCCCTTCATCTTACAGTCAGAAAAGGACAAGATACATTTATTATTGTGGAGTAGTACCTTCTCTGGAGAATATTGATATTCTAAGAGATCACGCATTCTAAGAGCCTAAGAAATAAATATCTAATTGTGGAATTTCAGGCAGTAATTATCACGAAGAGAGCGTTGGGTAAGTGTTTCTCTAAGTCGCACCAGGTATATGACTGCTGATGTGACTTCCATGTAAGGATAACCCTGCAATGAAATATTCTCCAGGATGAAGAGTTGTAAGTTTTGCTTTAACCATTATTTCTGGCTCTGTGTGTGTACATGTGTATTATTTATATTTATCTCCTCTTATTTTTTGCCAGGTTTGCTAGAGTCCTACAAAACATCTTTTTTGTTTCCTTGTTTGTAAAAGGCAGAAAAGGCAACCCAACCCAGCAAACATTCAAGGGATCTAGCCAGCTACTGGTTTGCTGTGAGAAGTTTTCTTAAAAATGTAACTCCAGGGTGATAATGTCCACAGAACAGGCACACCCTGCTCTGCCTGGGAATCATGATCAGGAAGGCAGGTAGCTTGTGAAGGGGGAAGAGGACCGCAGGCTAAGCGAACAGTGGCTGCAAGGCACAGAGGCCCAAAGAAGTGTCTGTCCTTTGGGAATTGCAAGTGTTGGGTACAGCTGAAACTCAGGGGCTGGGGAGAGCAGGTGAGGCATCTGGGCAGCCAAGCAGTGGCCACATTGAGTTGAGCCACGAGCGCCATGCTATAGAGTGTGAACCTCCCGTTGGTGTTAACAGGGACCAAATGAACAATTTTAAGAAGGAAGGGGCATAACTAAATTTGTGCTTTATAGGAGGGCAGAAGATGGCTGGAAGACGTTGAGCCTGGGAAGAAAGAAAATCTGTCAGGTGCCCTTTTACCTGCAGAACCCCGATTTGGGGTTCCCCAAATTAAAAAAATGATCAAAGTGACAAGGCATGAAACTAAGTCAATGTCAGCAGAGATGCAGGGGAAGAGGAATTCTGGAGAGATGTAGAAGAAAATGCAGATGAAGACTCCCCTCCAATTCTCCACCAAAGGTAATTAATTCTGGCAGCTCCCTGAGGGAGAGACAATGCCTGTTTTTGCTCACCATAGTACCTAGCACATGGGAGGTGTTAAATAAATATTTGTTGAATGAATCTATATGCATAATTCCTATTTCCTGTATGATATTCAGGACCACTTTCCAATGGGATGGAGCAACCACACCATTCTTTGCTTTCCTGAATAAGTCTTCACTCAAACCAGGAAGCCCAACATATTTATAGGTTGTGTATCAAAAATGGTGACCCTTCCCTGCGAAGGAGGTGGAGATGTCTGCCATGCTTATTCTTGAGCAGATATACATTTAGGGGCTCAGGTCTGTGTTTTTACACGTAAGCCCAGATTATTAGGCCATAAAAGAATTATATGACATCTTAAGGAAATTCCTTCAGAAGTTTTAGCAAAAAACAGATAAAATCTTTAATAGTTCAGGAAATAACTTCTAAAATATTGGGGAAAAGGGTCAACATGGGAAGGGGGTAGGTTTAAATCTGCAGCCATCTCTGGTTCAGTGGGAGCATTTCTTTTCTGATAAATGTTCTAATGCTGATAAGGAGATCTGAAAGGGACTGTTTTTGCCAGGAATGAGGACAAAGAGCTCTTTGATAGCCTTCACAAGTTGCTAGGCAATGGCTGAATGATCGTGATAAACTTCAGCTAAGCAGCTCTAAAGAAATGTTCGTGCAATTAATGCCTGATGCATTATGCCAGCGGCCTCAATGTGAAATCAGCATTCACTGGGCATTTGTGATTGCATGAATGCAGTAAATAAATCATCTGGGGTGTCATTCTTTCCCCTCTCATAGAAATAACCCCAAATCCTTGTCTTACTTAATTGCTTATATTCCTCATGCCAGTATTCCAATATTTGGAGCGTTAGTGAATGAAGGAAATTATTTTGATTCAACATCTAGTTCCTGGGCAACAAGCTATTAAACATATATTAGAGCAAAGAGAGATATTTGTTAATAATAATTGGGCTTGGTAATTATAAGACGGAGGAACTATAGTATTTAGTCACAACACTTTTTCTGCTTTTCTAATCCTTTGACCAACAAAGCAGTGGCGTAGTGTAGTGTAGTGTAGTATAGAGAAGTTATTCACTGATGTATCCATCTCTGCCGACAGAGTGGCTGTCCTGATGCAACGTGAGCTTCGCAGGATGGGAGTTGGCATCACTTCCTCTCTGTGTTCCCAGCACTCAAGCACTATGGTTGCATAGAACCTGGAGACGCTCAACAAATGGTTGTTAAACCAAATCTTTCTATTTGGATACTATGGATTTTAAAGATCCAATAAAAAAGAATCTGCTTTATACAGTTCAACAAAGTTGAAAAAAGTCTTAATAAGTCGTATAAATCAGAGATGTTTGCCTTTGCACTTGCAAGACAAAAAAAAATACCAGACACCATGGCCTGCCTTGGTCTGGACTCAGATAAAAGCAAGCAGAAAGGATTGCTAGGCAGATCTTAGACCTCTGGTTTTTACTGTGGCCTTTTTTTGGGGGTGGGAAATGAGCACCTCCTTTCACCCTCACAGCAGGGGCCCAGCCTTCTGCTTTTATATGATCCCCTCCCCCAAGACCAAACAGACAGACATATACATATGAACCCGCAGACACACTCCCCAGCCCTCAATACCCAAAACGGTCAGATAGTGAGTCATTTGTACTTGTGGCTGATTGGGTGCAGGCATGTTAATTAAACTCATTTGACTAAAGTTATTACCTCCAACTTGGATTTGCACTTATATCACTGGACAAAGGAAGGTAGGTCTCCTCTTATTTTAACAATTCAGGCATCCTTAGCTGCATGAGACATCACCTCATGACAGATTAGTCCCTGAAGTAGCAGCTCACTCACTCAGCTGTTCAAACTTGGTGTTTGGTAAAACATGGAAAGGAGAGCTTTCCTTGTGGAGACAGGCTGAGGCACTCTAGGCCTAGTTCTGCTTGCTGGGAAGAGTGGAGAAGTGGGCTCTTCTCATCAACTTGCCCACAGGGCTCCTCCTTCCAATTCCACCCTTCCTGGCTGGGCTCAGATGAGCCCCCAACCTCTCCTCTTATTCTCCTTCCCCTCCCCGTACAATTATACCATGCCTTGCTAGTCTCTTCTCTCTTTCTCAAGACCTCTAGAGTTTGACTGGGTGTCCTATTCTCCTTTCTATCTGTTTAGCATTTAACTTTTTTATTCTGGTATAAACACATCCTTAAACCTCCTCTTCTCATTTGCCATTGATTATGTGGTTTCTGTCAAAGAAATGCACCCCATACCCCAGGCTCTTCAATAACTAGAGTAATACGACACAGCAGATGACACTATGCAGACCGTAAATGCCACTGCTTGCCTGGGTCACCAAGGCAGACAAGGCCACCAAGTAAGGTTTTGCAAGTTGTGCACTATGCAAGAGCCCCTGCCCAAGGGGCTAAGTTGGGGCAGAAATCCGGCTTGCACTTCATGTGCCAACGAGTACATCCTGAGGGATTTCCAAATCTTTTCCAAATTTGTATCAAAGGTGCTTTCTGGATGGGCAGAGGCTCCATAATCTTCCTCCTCCTCAGCCACTTTCCAAATTCTCATTTAGTAGGTGTGAGGTGGGGACTGGGAATATGCAAGTTCGAAGAGTCCCAGGTGACAGTGATCTTAGCCAGGGCTGGGAATGAGGCCGGACACTGCACATGTTCCCAGTCAGCTGGAATGAAATCTTGATTAGCTGTAATGCTCAGCAAATGGGTGTTCTGGCTGACTGAAGTCAGAGCAGAAAAGAAGACATAAACTTCAGCCTGTTTCTGTAATTTTGGGAAAATACTTTTATAAAGTATATCACTCCACTACTCTGGAAATATACACACATAAGTATACACAAACACTCATAATTATATTTCATTGACATCTGAAATTTCAGTATAATCATTTTGAAAAGCCAGCCTCATTTTATAGCAGAGAGAGAGAGAGGGTATGTGTGTGTGTGTAACCAGAGGTCCAGAGGTGTAGGAGAAGCAGCATAGGACACAGCCTAAATCCTGAATGGTATTTCATTTTCCCCATTCTTCTATTGCAATCTGCCTCTTTTTGATAAAATAGTGTATTGGCTAAAAATGACAACAAATTAAGGTTTTAAATAACCACATATTACAACAAAATGGTACTTTTTTTGGAAATAGGATCTAAAATGTCAAACACAACTTCTATTTTGTTTACTTTTCATAACAGTATATTTCGAGGACTTATTTTATGACTAGGTAAAATAGGACTATCGATTATAATAGAAATAAAAAAGCCTCAGTTCCTTTGAGAGAACAGACAGTCAAATACTAGATAGTGGGTTGAAGTTATAAGAAATGGTGGATGTGGGTACACAGTAAGACAGCAAGCCAACTTCCATGGCATCTCACCTTAGGGTGAGACTTCCTCAATTTAGTCATGTCAATTCCTTTGTAAAGAGGAACAAGGCCCTCCTGACCCTTATCTCTGGCTCCAAATCCAACTATCAGCCTCTCCCCACAGTGTCCACAGTTGACAGAACACTTATGGCCATCTTGTTGATTTGGTCAGGGGAAGAGCCCTGGCTTCTGTGTCAGATTTCACTGATTTATTCATAAAACCCTCACTACACACAAGCCTCCTACCCTACATACTACTGCCCTGTCCAGGGATACTTAACAGTTCACCTACAGCAATCTCAGCAATAGGGATGAGAGGAAATAGAATTGCTTGCTTCCCTGGGCTTATGTTTATTTTTTGACCTCAAACCTGGTGTCTTAAGCGGAAAGTAAAACCTTCTTTACATTCAAAAAGGTCCTAACAAGGTACTAACCCAAAACAATTTTATGGGTAAAAAATTATTAGTCTGTCCAGTGCAGACAATGAAATGATGTCCTTTGTAAATAATATACAGAAGCTGCTCTTTCCTTTAAAAAAAAAAAAAGCCAATTCTTGGTCCAATTGTAGGTGTTTTTTGGAACTTCAGTAATTTTCTTTTCCTCTACATGTGTTTTTGTATACCAAGTGTATTCTGTAATTGTGAGGGATGACCTCACAGCAGGCTTAGATACTGACAGATGCTTACAGACCAACAGCCCACACAGAAGACCCAGAAATGAGACACTGGGGCAACTTAGCTGGTCTAGGAGCAATAATGACTGACAGGCCATGAGGCAGAGATGGTGGGCAACAAGCAATAGAGCAGCATGAAGCAGTAGTCTTCCCGTTTAGAGAAGCAGGCCAGCCACAGATGGACAGAGGATTACAAGATTACATTGTGTGACAAAGCCACTGCATTCCCGTAGGAGCTTGATAGGTCTAAGGCCAGATGGGATAATTTGTCTTACCCCATGACCCAGACTGTGGAATGCAACTAACACATTTTCCGGCTGGCTTCAGGCCAAATCCTATGTCTTGCTCTTCTCATGTACACTAGAGTGTGCCTTTTACAGGCTAGTTCTAAATCATCAAAGCAGGTGGACCCTTGAGCAGTGACTGGTGTGTTCAGGAACACCTCACATTCTTTCTATCTTCAGAAGACAAAAGTAGATTTGGTGGAGTGTTGTATAAAACAAATGATGTGGTCCCTCTATTAGAAAAGTTCTGAATTTGCCAGAAGGTTAAAAATGTTATTTTGCTTCACCGTGGTCATTGAGAAATTAGTATCGATCTCTCCATTTAAGAACTTCAAGAACCCTAGTGAAGTCACAAAATCTGGTTTAATCCCTAGTGTGATGCAGTTTTAACATTTGGGGATGAAGAGCCAAGCCGAAACACTGGAAGGCAGAATTTCCTATTGTGAAGTCAAAGTTATCTCAGGTTTTGCAAGTCAAGATGGAACTACAGGGTTGGGAGGCCTCGTGTCTGTGGGTAGCTCCTATTGGTAGAAAATAAAGTCCATTGCGCCAGCCTTGGCCTGTTTCACAAGGTAGCTCTCAGACACTAGAAATCAAGCACATGACAGTTCGTCTCAGTTTACTCCTTTAGAAACCAAAGAAGCTCTCAACATTTTCCAAGGGGCTGCCAGACACTACTGAAGAAGTTGCTGGTGACATCCTATGTTTATGAATCTGAAGACTTCATATTGTTAAGTGGACAGTATTCCCCAAATTGATCTATAGATTCAATCTCCATTAAATTTCCACCTTGCTTCTTTGTGGAAATTAACATATTGATATTACCATTCACATGGAAATTCAAGGACCCAGAATAGTCAAAACAATCCTGAAAAAGAAAAACCAATTTAAAAGGACTCAAATTTCTCAGTTTTAATGCTTCCTACAAAGCTACAATAATCAAAACACTATGGTGCTGGCATAAGGAGAGACATATAGACAAATGAAATGAAATACAGAGTCCAGAAATAAATCCTCAGACATTTATGGAACACTGAATTTTAAAAAGGGTATCAAGACAATTCAGTGGGGGAAAGAATAGTCTTTTCACAAATGGTGCTGGGACAACTGGACAGCCACATGCAAAAGAATGAAGTTGGACCCCTACCTCAAAATGGATCAAATATCTAAATACGGAAGCTAAAACTATAAAATTTTTAGGAGAAACATGGACATAAATCTTGTGACCTTGGATCAGGCAATGTTTTTTTACATTTAGCACCAAAAGCACAAGCAATGAAATAAAAAAGATAAACTAGACTTCATCAAAATAAAAACTTTTCTGCTGCAAAAGTCATCATCAAGAAAGGAAAAAATAACTCAAACAATGGAAGGAAATATTTGTAAATTATATATCTGATAAGGACATATATCTAAAAAATATAAAGATTATAACACCATAGTAAAAAGAAAATCCAGTTAAAAAATGAACAAAGAGTCTGAGTAGGGATTTATATAAAGAAGATAAGAGATGACCAATAAATGCACAGAAAGATGTTCAATATCATCAGCCATCATGGAAATGGAAAGCAAAACCACAATGAGATACCACTGAACACTGACTAGGATGGCTAGAATCAAAAAGTCAGATAATAACTAGTGTTGGTGAGGAAATGAAAAAAATGGAACCCTCGTACATTACTGGTAGGAATGTAAAGTAGTCCTAGAAGAAGAAAAACGTTTTTGCTCATGATACTTGGAAGGTGGCATTAAATATCTTAGCAAGTCTGTATACCGTGAGCAGAAACTTCTTCTTCTTTCAGTATCACTTTTAGCTTGATAAACTTCCTGGCTGAAACCGTGAAGCTATATAAATAAGGAGAAACTCCCACCCTGTGTTTACAGAAGTTGCACTCAATCATATTATGAATTTGTCATGACCCGAACATTATCGTAAAAAAAAGAAAGTTTTAAAACTTTTACTTCCAGCAATGAACATTTTAATATTGGCATATTAACCATACAATAATATGCATATGCATATTCACCATATTAATATCCATATTTGTTTGCCTCACTAAGGTGACCCTTGTTATATTTTTAGGGTTTATTTCAATCATTCTTTCTTCAGTGCTCAAAATATACCACAGCGGTCTTGCTGAACTCTTCAAAGCAATTCACATTTTCCCCATCTTGATGGCCTGAATTTTGACAGCTGGACCCTACATGTACCTCAAGAGAACTGCCCCTGCACAAATCAACAAAAAATCAGCCCTGGATTATAGATTAAAGGTTTCAGTTTACTGGAAACTTTATCAAATTTTCATTTTTTTTGAAAAGTTGACTTGTGTGTGTTTCTGTGAAGTGATAAGGAACAGCGCTAGGTGTTAAGTTGGCGGGTTTCACCTTTCAATTAGTGGTCCTTGGCTCTCACCTGACCATCCGGGGAGGCAGCGGCAATGGCCCGTGGTAGGGTGGCAGCCATCTGCGTGGCTGCAGTCGCAGCGCTCAGCACAGTTCAGCCCGTACGTGCCATCCTGCATGGAAAACAGCATCAAAGGCAGCAATGAGGGCCTGGGAAATCCCACAACAGGAGAGGAAAAGGCCACTGTCGGCCATTTCACTACAGTACCCTGCTGTCCCAAACACTTCTTAGAGGGATGCATCTTTTTTTTTTTCTTTTTTTTTTTTTTTTTGAGATGGAGTCTTGCTCTGTTGCCCAGACTGGAGTGCAGTGGTGTGATTTCAGCTCACCGCAACCTTGGCCTCCTGGGTTGAAGAATTCTCAGCCTCCCAAGTAGCTGGGACTACAGGCACCTGCCACCATGCCAGGCTAATTTTTGTATTTTTAGTAGAGACAGGGTTTCACCTTGTTGGTCAGGCTGGTCTCGAACTCCTGACCTCAGGTGATCCACTCACCTCAGCCTCCCAAAATGTTTGGATTACAGGCATGAGCCACCACACCCAGCCAGAGGGATGTATCTTAATCTCCTCTTTCTATGTCTTCTTAGTCCCCAAAATATAGGCTCCAGGAAGTCAGTGTTTTAAAGTCACACGAACCCTAGTTTATGCCCGACACAACGGTTGGGAAATATAAATAGTGAAGCCAATCATGCCAACACATTTTAAAAATTTTTTAAATTATAAAATTATGGTTTTAAAACTATAATTTTAAAGCTTTTTTGTGAGGATCAGGGTCATTTTTTTTTATGTATTTTTTTTTTTTTTTGAGATGGAGTCTCACTCTTTCGTCCAGGCCGGACTGCAGTGGCGCTATTTCAGCTCACTGCAAGCTCCACCTCCCGGTTCACACCATTCTCCTGCCTATTTATATTTTATAAAATATAAAAAATTTTATAATTTAAAAATTTTTTTAATTATAAACTAATCTTAAAAATTATAGTTTTAACTGAATTAAGTTCATTGCCATAAGTTGCCAGTGAGAGACATGGTACTATAAAGAACAATGAAGATCTTTTGTTACTTTTCTCTGATTATTATCCTTCTTTTCAGGAAGAAGTCTAAGCCACACAAAATATTCTGACTCACAATCCTAAGTATGAGTTGACACATCTCCTTGCTCCTCCCCTTCCAGATCTTTTATATTTTCACGTGCACGTCAGTTTGGATGGTCTGATGGAGACAAGACTCCTCATAGACATGATCGTTTTGTTTATGGAGAAAGAATGGAAAGTTCAGCTCTTTCACCCTAGATCCTGAGAATTGAGGGAGGCACTACAAGCCTTCCCAACACCACCCAAGAACTAAGAGAAACAGGGGTACAGAATTACCACAGAGGAGGAACATGGGAACAAGCATAGACAGGTAGTGGGTGCTAGATGAATAATTATTTCTCTAGAACTTGTTAAAATAAGAAAAAGAAAACAATCATTTTGTAGACCCCACCAATGTTTGATACAGCTACACAGGATTTAGTTTTGTCATGATATGAACCACTAAACCCTCAGCCTTCACTGATTTACTAACTCCTCTAAGGTATGAAAAAGGACGAGATTGTGCCAGGGGCTTTGCTTTGTCTACAATCAGATAGGGAGTAAAAAGTGATCTTCAAGCTCATCTCCAAGTACTGATAATTTGTTCACTAGAGTGATGAGAGGCAGCAAAGCTGACAGCTCTGTCCATGGGATATCCATGAGTGGGATCCTTTCTACTTTGGGCAGTGGGTTGTACTTAATGAGGAGGAAGCCCAGAGACACAAGAGCACTGTGGAAGGCCCTTCTCGAGGGGCCCAGTTCAGGGGGTCACATTGTTATCGCGCCATCAGACGATGTCCTGGAGGCAGAGAACACACACCACAGAGAGAATGCCTAATGGCTCAGGAGAAAATAATTGCTATAGGAAGAAAGAGTGATGGAAAAGAAATCAGCAGCTTACTCCAGAATGCACTTCCCGTTTGCACTCCCTGACAGCCTGAGGTAGATGCAGTTATGAGATTTCAATGACCTGTATCTCCAAAGTAGGTCAAGGGAATAGAGTTAGCTATAGGGACATCTCAAGAGATTCCTGTGGCTCCAGAGATACTTATGTTAAAAGACACTGTTTCCAAACCTTCTTTCAACACTTCCATGAGCATTTCTATGACATCGATCACCACCCTCCTTTCAACTCCCTGCCACTTTCTACCCTAAAGGCATGATAATGGAAACAAAATATTGGGAGACCAGTACTGTTCACTGGCTGCCACCAAGAGATGGGTGTATAATAAACAGAAAATAAAGGGTGGGGGTTGAGGAAACTGAATAAGATGAAGGAAAAGAAGGAAGAAATTCTCGCAGAGCCTATCTAACCAGTTTCCATGTCTATCCCTTTTCCAATCCTACGTCCAATTTGAATCCAAATACCTGGATTCTTCCAGTAGTTACCGAAGTTGGGTTCACAGTGAGCCACTTGAAGTCAGGAAAACTGCAAAAAGAAGCCAACTTTACAACATCAGTTCCTCACAGGCATTTTCCATCAGGGCGCTGATTTGTGCATACCTGGCAGGGAAGTTCGCATTTCTCCCCGCGCCATCCAGGTGCACACGTGCAGGTCCCGTCCAGGGTGTTGCAGGCTCCCCCGTTGAGGCACTGGCATGTTAAGTTACAGCCAAAGCCCCATGTGCCACTGGGACATCTGATGGAGCAGTCCACCCCGTGCCACCCTGTGCGACAAGAACGCCAGAGCATGTGAGCAAACAAAGGCAGCAGGGAGCCTTGTTGAGCCTTTCCAAACCACGTTTCTCTTTAGAAACACCTTGGAGATGCAAGCCCCAGCCACAGCAGCAGAGAGCACCCCTGAGGACCCAAACAGCCATGTGTGTTGTGTGATCTGTCGAGGATGCCAACACTGCATACTAGTGGGCTACTGAGGAAGAGATATCGAGTCAGAGCACCTTTAATGGGCAGTGATGCACACTGTGGAATGCCTTGTTTTGTTCAGATCAGGAAAGTGAAATATTTATATGGAAGGGAGACGAAGGATTCTGCTTGAAAACACACACCATCTTTAAAGCAGGACCCCATTAACCAGCAACTGTGTATATCCAGGATCCTGGCTGCACCTATGGATGGACACGTTCTAGTGCTCATGTAAAATTGGTGCTTGGCTGCGTTTCTTGTCACGACTCCAAGCCAGTCAATTTAGGGGGATGAACACATGTCTGCTTGTTTACTCTTCCCAAAAGTGCACAGACGCATAGACTTTTGGAGCAGGCAGTGACTTCAGAGATCATCTAATGTGAGCCTCTTCCCTTGACTCAGGAAAGCATTCCAGCCCACACTGGATGAGGGGCTTGCAGAGGTCAGACACTGAATTTTGGTGCAACTGGAGCTAGAACCCTGGTTAAGGTTTCTTTCTTTTTTGTGTCTTTAGGAGATAACGTGACCAGGATCAAATTAAAGGCTTATTTACCCATTCTTACCTGCCAAGCAAGTACAAGACCCATCCACAGGAGAGCAGACTGCATCATTTTTACAGCCGCAGCGAGAGGAACAGTTTATCCCGTAGGTTCCCAGAGGGCATGGGGTAGAGCAGTCAATTCCCTAGATAGGCACAAGTAGCAAAATGCACTCAATTTTGCCAACTGAAATAAGGCCAACACAAATAAACAAAAATATATCTTGGCAATGCTAATTATACTTCCTCTCTAATTTTAACACACTGTATTTTTAAAATTTTGTTATAATGTCACCACTATACAAATTTTAGAAATTTAAGGGCAACACTAGCTGGTCTATGTTTAGGATATATTATTAAATGGGATCCAAAAAAGCTTGCACCTACATTAGCTTCGCCTTCATAGCAGAACTAAAACAAAACAACAATAAAAATCCTTTTTCGTTGCTCAGACAAGTAGATATATAAAAATAAATTGTATCTGTAAAGTTACTGTCAATAAATAAACATCAATATGAACTATACATTAGATCTCAACCCTTCCTAGACATCCTTGTATAATATGTAATATTTTTAGTAGGTAAAACAAAGCAACAACAGAACACATTCAGCAACATGATTCACTTTATCCGACAGGGAGCATTAAACACAGAATTAAGCTACCAAAGGCAACTGGAGGTCATCTCCTTTCAAAACAGAAGGGAATCTTAAGACAAAGCTAATTCAAGGGCTGAACCAAAGGGTTATGACATAGGTTAGAAAACCCTTTAAAGATCCTCTCAGCTCTTTGACTTTATGATCCACCAGTTCTACATTATGTGCTCTGGAATAATCATCAACATTCTTCATAGTTCGATGTGTTCTTTAAAATGGGAAGGAATAATTCAAGAACAACACATTCTCCTTTAAAGCAAAGATTCCTAGCCTATCACTATGAAATCTTAGAAACTGTAAGCGAAATTCTGCTCTATTATGCATGGAATACAGACATATTTATAGGGTCTAGATTTTCAAAGGGACCTAAAAACTTGTGTACTACCAACTACAGAATGTAAATACATTACAAATGCTAACTCGATGTGTCTTCAAACTTCGTGGAATTAAAAACAAAAGCTGTCAACAATAACAGTAATAATCTAGTTGGAAAAGTAACTTCTTTGTCACCTATAAAACACAATAAAATAAATTACTTAAGGAATAATTATACTTTCTGACATATGTTTATATTAAAAATTAATGCCACATTTATAGTTTTACCAGCTTTGCCAGTCATCGTACTAAGGTAATTCTTATATCTCTATTAGCATTTTTCCCCTCATTTTCTCTCTCTCATTAATGATGTGGATGACTTTAGCACATTCACTGTATTTCACTGGAGGTCATATAAATCATGGTATCGAGATGCTTCACACTGTACCCCTCTTCTTCTTCCTCCAGAGCCCTAGTCACTCACTTTGAATCCTGGGGCACAGGTGCACTTTCCAGTCACACTGTCACAGTCTGCCCCATTTTGGCAGCTGCAGATCTGCTGGCAAGCTTCCCCGTAGAATCCAGGAGAACATGTCTCATTACAGTACAGTCCTGACCAGCCTGGCTTGCAGGCACACTCTCCAGACATGGGGTGACAGCTGAGAGACATGGATGAAAGGAATAAGTCACTTTGGGGTAAACATGACACCCAACTTCTGTGCAAATGTTGCTTTAGCAATGATCACTAAATGTGTGGGTAATTCCATGCAGAATAATTCAAACTTCATTCCCAGGCTTGGTATGATTTAATTAATTGGCTGAAACCTGAAGGGTACTACAGAAATGTTGTATGAAATCAGCATCATCTCTAGCAGGGTGTATTACAACCACATCCTTTTGTCTGAAATTCTTTTAATTCTCTTAAATTGAACGCACTAATTTTGTAAGAGGTCAACTCTATGAGAGGAGCTAAAAAAACTCCATCCAATGGACAATACCAAACCAGTTAACTAGTATGATGTCCCAGGAACACCAAAAGCAGTGACCTTGTCAGCCTGTTTCTCCTCTCAGTTCCCTATACCTGGTAGCTGGCAGCTGTCTCCACCTGAAACAGCAGCCGCATTGACCCACCAGGCAACCAGCTGTTGTTCCATAGCAAATGGACATATCAGCTGCGCTGAGATGCATGCGTAAGTGAGTTGACACAATAGGGCCCTCTGTGGCACGCTGGCTCAAAACACATGTGCTTCTCACCACGAGAAAATCTTAACAATCAAACGAGTTCTCCTGACAACTGGAAGACTGTTTAAAGATGGTCTTCCTTGCCTGATGGAGCTAAAACCCTCCCCTTAACTAGGGCCAACAACAAACACCTCTGTCATATCCAGACATTTGCTAAATGACCTCTCATCAGAGGACTGCTCATAGATTTTCTACTCTTGGAAAGAATGACAACCTGGGAGGGATGAAGACTGAGGATGTAATCCCAGTTCTCCCAGTACCTAAGTAGTCTCAGTGAAATACAGCTTCCTTGGGCCTGATGTCCTAGTCTGTCAAGTGAGGGTCTCAGCCACGCCCCATAATCTTATATCCTATATTCCTCCTCCCCCTTGTTCAGAAAATTCCTTTGGGTTGAACAGTTTGGTGCTCATTTTTGGAATTTTATTTAAATATACTTTTAGACCGCTGCTGCACCTTAGTGTTCACAGGCAAGGGCCTAGAAATTCATCAAACACTCAGAAAACATGGCATGAAGGATACCTAACTACAGTTCTACGTATGAGGTGGTTTCTTGAGTGTAGGTTTAGATTCACAGGACCAGGGCATGAGTCTCAGATCTACTTAGATCTCCTCAATTCTGCTTATCTTCTATTATCCTTGGGGCAATTGCTTATCCTAGAGCAGTCACATGGAATCTCCACGGCATCTCAAACTTAACATGTCAAAAACTGAGCCCTTGGGCCAGGCGTGGTGGCTCAAACTTGTAATCCCAGCACTTTGGGAGGCTGAGGCAGGTGGATCACGAGGTCAGGAGATCGAGACCATCCTGGCTAACACAGTGAAACCTCGTCTCTACTAAAGAATAGAAAAAATTAGCGGAGCGTGGTGGTGGGCGTCTGTAGTCCCAGCTACTCAGGAGGCTGAGGCAGGAGAATGGTGTGAACCTGGGAGGTGGAGCTTGCAATGAGCCGAGATCACGCCACTGCACTCCAGCCTGGGGACAGAGCGAGACTCTGTCTCAAACAAAAACAAAAACAAAAACAGAAACAAAAACAAAAAAAACTGAGCCCTTGTTCTTTCCCTCAGTATCTACCCCTAATTGTCCAAATTTCTGTAAATAGCACCATCCGTCACTTAGTTTATCTAGGAGTTATTCTTTTTTTTTTTTTTTTTTTTTTTTGAGATGGAGTCTTTCTGTGTCACCCAGGCTGGAGGGCAGTGGCACGATCTCAGCTCACTACAGTCTCCACTGTTCAAGTGATTCTTCTGCCTCAGCCTCCCGAGTAGCTGGGATTACAGGCCTGTGCTCCATGCCCAGCTAATTTTTGTATTTTTAGTAGAGACGGAATTTCACCATTTTGGCCAGGCTGATCTCGAACTCCTGACCTCAAGTGATCTGCCCACCTCAGCCTCCCAAAGTGCTGGGATTATAAGTGTGAGCCACTGTGCCTGGCCTAGGAGTTATTCTTGATAACTCCTTCTGCCTCATCACTAGAATTTAACCATTCTAACTCCAAAATATATTTTGAATCCACCCACATCCCTTTATCTTCACTGTCCTCATTCTGCTCCAGCCAATGCCATCTATCTCCTCACCTCCTGAACAGCCTTTCAACTGTGCTGCCCATATCCACTCATGACTTATCACCTAAAGAGTAAATCATATCATTCTCCTTCTTAAAACTCTGCAAAGGCTCCCCACTAACCTTAGAAAAAAATCCAGACTGTTTAATATAGCTACAGTGACTATACAATTTATTGTCTAAACCAGGGCATTTTTAAGAGTGAAGAGAGAGCTGCTAATAATTATACTAGGACAACAGGCCTAAACCAGACTATCCTTGTGAAACCTGATATACAATCACCCTAAATACAGCCCGTGGGGCCTCATCATCTGGCCACTGCCTACTCCTCACCCTCTTCTTTCATCATTATTCTCTCTTTATTGCTATGCTTGACCACATTGGATTTCCCCCAGTTTGTAAAAACATCATTTTTTTTTTTTTTCAACTCAGGGGCCTCCACATGGGCTATTCCATATTCTTAGGTTGCAGTTTCCTTACTCTCTGCCTATCTCTCTCCAGTTTGTCTTTCCAGTCTCAGCTTAAATATCCCTTCCTCAAAGAAACCTTCCCTGTCCACCCAAATTGAAGGTAGGTCTCTCCACTTACACTCTTCCTTACCACCCTGATCCTTCTTCTCATCTCACTTTTCACAATCTATGATTCTGTTTATTTTTCCAGTCCTTTAATGTCTTCCTTCTCTTCTACACTGTGAGTTCCAGGAGGGCAATAATTAAATCTGTTTTCCCACCTTTCACGGGCACATGGTAGGCCCACAGTAAATGCAGATTGAATGAATAAGTGAAAATGCCACAGGTGATACAGAGTGGATGTGACTCCAGGGATCTAGCTTTCCCACACTAATCTGCTTCTCCCTGACGTCTCAGAGTCACTGAACAATGTTAAATTATACTCAGTATATATGTATACAAAGGGGAAGATTTCCTCTAAAATTCATTTTTAAAATGTCAAAGTCTTGGCTTAAAGGAAATAGCTATTAATCACAGAGAACAACTCACGAATGTCACCATGTTTGTGATGATATTGTAAGTGAATGCACAGACCAGGAGTCAGCATTTACTGGGCACTGAGTAAGTCTCAGCAATGTGCTAAGCACCATTTAGTTCAGTCCTTACAACTATCCTAGATGGTATGATCCCATTTTATAAATGAGAAAATAGAGGCCTAGAAAGGGTAAATTATTTATTCAAAGTCTCACACAGGTAGTGAGGCAGAATCAAACTTGAACCCAGGTTTGTTTTTATACCAAAGAAAAGGGAGGTTTGCTAACAGCCTGCTAAAGGGACCAGACATGAAGGAGAATTGCTAAGATTTAGAATTTGGCACATATAAAGGGGTCAACAGGATCAGTAAAAACAAATATTGTACCAAAAACAGGGAAATTTTTAAGTTTACTTCAGTAAGTCCTTACATTTGATAAACGGAAAAGAAATATTTCAAGTGATGGATTGGTTTAAGTAGCGTACCTTATCTTAACATATTGTAAAACAAATGATATTTTTGGTAGAAAATATTACTTTACATTGAAAAGTAGAAAATAGTATTCATGGTGTAGACAAAATGTTAAAGAAAATAGACAATTTGGATGACAAGGAATTCAACAAAGCAAGAGGCAGGCTGAGAAATTGATATTCAATGCCCCCCAGTGAGTGTTAGTGCAGCACACTGGTTTTCAGATTGATTGACACCAAAATTAGTATTCTGCAATTTATAATTAGATGTAGGAAGCTAGAGCACTTTGGAGGTATTTGATGGGTTCTCATGCAGGCAGCTTAATTGGTAATGAGATTTACATGTTGTTGTAGGAGCAGCAGTTTGGAGGCTGAAAGGTGATATACTCATTACCTGTTTTCTGTGTAAAGAACAGATTGATTTGTGTATGTGAAAATAGGATTATACACATATGGGAATAGTTGTCATTTTATAAACACATATAACTATACACATATATTCCAGGAAACTGTTCAATTTAATAGTTGAATTACAACAAAAGTCCAATACTATATAATATTGGCTGAAACAGTCATTGAACTTCCTTTTATTCATTTCCTTAGATGTTATTAATGATCAAATGTAATGACAATTACGTGACATTTGCAAATAGGCACATCTGGATTGTCCATGGCTATTAAATGTCTTTATTACCAAAAGCAGTTAATCTATCTCTCTATATTGCATGTGGAATATTATTAATTCTCAAATTTTATTTTCTTGTTCAAAATCATTTCCACCATAGCAGTTAGTTTTCAGTTGAAAAGTCCAGGTCACAGTGAATATCTTTAGGCTCAATAATACTGCTAAAGTTTAAAATACTAATATTACTTATAAATATATTTAAATTCATTTCAGCTGTATGATAGATTGCAAAATAAAAAAGGCTACAAATTTCTTTGCAACACCTCCCATCGAGAGGTGGGGTATATTGAATCTGGACTTGGTTAGATGACTTGCCTTATCTAAAGGGATATTAGCAAACATGACATAACCAAAGGCTTAAAAAGTGTATGTTAGGGGTCTGTACTGTCTTCTGTTTTAGAAGCCAGTCACCATGTGAAAAAGCCCAGGCTAGCCTGCTAGATACTGGAGATGTGTGGCTCAGTCACCCCCATCACCCAGCCAAATGCCAGACATGTGAGTGAGGATATCCAGGACCAATCAGCCTCCAGTTGATCTGGCAGCTGAACACAAGGAGACCAGCAGAAGAACCACCAAGCTGAGCCTAGCCCACATAGTCAAGCAAAAAATCATCAGTTAGTAAATAATTGATATTTTGTGTCATTAGGTTTGGAGTAGTTTTTTTGTTTGTTTGTTTTTTAATGCTGCAAAAGCTACCTGATACAAACCCTTACCCAACTATACGGCTAAAATATATGTCAATGTGTATATCCATAGAACTCAATATATACCTAAAGACAATGTACATTATTAATTTATACTGTATTTGTTATCTCATTAATTATAATGGAAGGCTTTAGTATATCATAAATTATGTAACAGCAAAGCTCCACTTGCTTGATAAATGATAAGGTGAACAAACTAGACTTTCAATTAATACAAGGATTCTATGCCTTGGATTCTATGCTTTTTGGTTTGAAGGGACCTTGGGCTTCCAGGAACTTTACACATAGAAGTTTAAGATATAAAAACTAGATAGATGGCTCCAATGATTAATTCAACAAGATAGAGTCATATAAACAACATTAAACTTGTTTTAATAGAAATTTGTAAAAGCTAATCTTTAAAAATACCTTTCATGATTTACAAAATCATGAAAAGACTGATTTTTTAAAAACATTCGGATTATTTGGTATACAATATTAGACAGATTTTAGTGTTATTGATCTATGTAATTGTCAAAAAATGTCATGTACTTCTTTGTTAACACATATATGCTTAGGTACATATGACCTATGTCAAAATTACCACAGTATTGCCATCAATTAACTAATTCTCCACTTTGCACCTTGCCACTACTAATATGGTATCCAATTCCAACAAAACCAACATGCTCTCTGCTTCTCCAATTCTTCTCATAGCAGAGCTCTTCCTTTGCATAGATTTATTATTCCATTTGATTTCAGTTGTCTCTACATACAACGAAACAGCACACTGGTGTAATGTTCTTAGTTGTCACTACATGAGGCTTACTTTTTGCTGCAACAAGACTTACACTGTAGGAAAGGGACCCAAATTCATGACTTGTCCCTAATCCTGCCAGTTCCTTAAATATTAGAGAGTTGAAAAACAAAACCCTGTGGAGATTATTCATTTTTATTCCCCCAAATATTTATGTAAACTTGTCAAGTAAAGAAAGGCAATATTTTCCAATGAAGAAAACCAAAGTTAACTAATGTGGCTTACAAAGTTACTTGAATCATATTGAGAATACACGTCTTTCATATGTCCCACTAAAATGTATTCCAGCACACATACACATGCGCACACACACACACACACACAGAATGCAAACTCTATATTTTTGTTACTAACAATGGTTTAAAGAAGAGACCAACCACATGCTTTTGTTTACTTTTAACTTCTGTGCATTTTGGATTTGATGTGGCTACAAGTTATCTTTCAGAAGTATAAATGAAGTAACAGCTGTGCTGAATGCAAATAAAGTAATTCTAGTAAGATCTGAACTGCTATATAATGCACTACATTTTTGTCAAAGTCAGCTTTTCCAGCAGTCTGCAAAGGAGGCCCAGAATTCTAAGTTATGTGTATCTGGTCCCCGGGGGAGGGAAAGAAGAAACAGGGGTAAGAAGATATTTTCAGGGCAGACAAGGTACAGTAGGGTGGGTGGGATCATGGTTTCCTGTTCTCAAATTCTTGGAGAGGTTTTTGAGCTAAAAGTCCCTTGTGAGTTCTATGTCAGAGTAATCAATCCAAAAAAGATATTCCACATGTGACAGCCACATGTGAAACACTTTCACAAAACTTCCACCAGTACACTTCCTCTCTCTATCCTTTTTTTTTCTTCCACAGATGTGCTGTCGAATAAAAGATGCTGCAGTAAGAATCATTTTGTGATAGTTTTGCATACTAAACTGGGCTGAACTCCTTGTCTCTCATTGCATCTTTGCTTCTAAGAGAATGTCACAGAATCCCTTGCTTAAAAGAAAGTTCTACTAACCTCAGCAAATTTTGTTTTTATCAGTGGTCATTAATAGAGAATAGAATTTGCTATCCACCAGTAACCATCGAACAATTTTAGCACCTCGGATGTGGACCATCACACATTAAGTTAAAAAGTCTTCCTTTTACTTGGCAATTCCTGCCCAGAGTAGCCTAGAGGCAAGAGGGGGCTTAGGGTGAGAATCACTCTATCAATCCCTCCTTCCAAATCCTGAAAACTGAGGTTAAAACTTTCACAGGACCCGTCCTTCCAGGGGAAGCTGACACTCACCTATGAGTGTTGTCCAAGTGGCAGGGACACTGTTTGTCACATTTGATGCCGTAGAGCCCCTCAGGACACAGGCGTGCTTCACAGCGCTCGCCAGCAAAGCCTGCTTCACAGAGGCATGCGCCGCTCACATGGTAACACTTCCCTCCATTGACACACTGGCAGGTCTCAGCACAGAGAACGCCATAGGTCCCAACAGGACATTCATCCTGGCACCTACCAAGCAAGAGGCAGGAGCAAGAAGAAAGATTAGTTAGTGCCATGTGAAAATAAATGGTTGATCCGGAATGGATTTGTTATGCATAAATTGAAGCTGCTTTTTGCTGTTGCAATTATTTAGTGATTGTCCCATTACAGGGATGAAAAGCGTTAAGATACATTACTCTGGCTACATATTGTAGTAACAGCAGCATGACCTGTAGAAAACAAAAACAAAACAAATAACAACAACAACAAAATGAAACCAAAACAAAAATAGGAGCTTAGGACATGAGGTATGTTTACACTTAGTGCTTGCCAAAGTTACATAGCACTTTAGTAGATGCTAAGAAAATGAGAAAAGAAATTTTCAAGTGTTAGTCCATAATTATGAAATTTCTAAACATACTTTCCCAATTCCAAAGAGAAAACTTTGTGTCAAATTTGAAACTAAATTTTAATTCTCTTGGCTTTTATGTGGACATTAATTTTTAATCTTAGCCACATTTCTACTCTTATTCAAAGCTGAATGGTAATCATTCCTCCTCAGTTAGAAAGTTCTTTAACTAATAAGCCAAGTCCTCTTTAGATCCGGGAAACTCTGAGCTACCAAAATCAGACGTCCTCGATTCCAGCATGGGAAGTGCCTGCCAGTAGGAAGGCTTGGAGTTTTCTAACACGAAATGTTTGGCTAGTGGGGTATTGCCCTCTGTTGGGACGAAGGGCTGCCAAATGGCAAGGAGTAAAGATCAGCCCTCAAAAATTCACTTTATTGTCTTTTTAAAAGTGGCATTGGAGCTCTGTTCAAGAGAAAGGATATGCTCTAGGTAAGACGAATGAGGTGGGAAGCTGAGTTGCTAGAGGGAATCGTGATAGAAAAGAGAAAATGATCTCTCATTGCTCCATGGAAAGCACAAATAGTTCTTAGACTAGCCAAGTTTCTTTTTGAGGAGGCCAGGTGACTGGCTCTCTGCAGCAGAAGGAGAGCTTTCTGCCAAGGGAGGGAGACAGGGCTTTGCCCAGCCGAGCACTCGCCACAAGAAGGGTACACTTTGTCTCGGCAGCCACTTCCCATGTGGCTCTCAAGTCAGGCCAGAACCAGAGTCAAAAATGTAGGTCAGCCTTGCATTTTTTAGATCTGCATAATGTGAGCAGCAAGGCATAATAACAAATTCAAGCACACTTAAAAGAAACAGAAAAGAAACATACTTCAAAGAAATAGTGTTTCCACAAAACTTTGCATATTTTTAATGATAGGGTGCAACAAGTAACAATACCAGGGTGAGAGGAATTCTATTTTAGTGTAGAGGACAAATCTTGATACTTTTTTTTGAGACAGGGTCTGCCTCTATCACCCAGACTGGAGTGCAGTGGTGCCATCATAGCTCACTGTAACCTCGAACTCCTGGGCTCAAGTGACCCTCCCACCTCTGCCGTCCTGAGTAGCTAGGACCACAGGCACTCGCCACCATGTCAGGCTAATTTTTAAATTTTTTGTAAAGATGAGGTCTTGCTATGTTACCCAGGCTGGTTTCAAACTCCTAGACTCAAGTGATGCTCCTGCCTCAGCCTCCCAAAGTGTTGGGATTATAGGAATGAGCCTCTTGGACCAGCCCCTTCGATGCTTTTCTGGTTACCTCTGGCTCTAGCATATATTTAATGTGATGGAGACAAGGAAAAGAATCTCAGGTAAATTTAGTTTCACAGATTCTAGACATCTTCAGGTGTATTTGTCAACAGGTAAAACCTTCGACTGCTCAAAAAACCATTAGAAAAGTTATGGAGTAATTGAACTAATTAATACTCAGCATAAAATAAAATGTGTGCCTAAAAGTTATACATGGGTACACGTATTTTTGGACCAGAGTGTGTTTTTAAAATGTGCTCTTTATTTTTAACCTGTAAGAAGCTTCAATAAGCCAAGTCATTTAGTTTCTTCCTTAAAGATGTAAACTTTAAGGAAATAAATGCTTAGGTACAATAATGTGGTCTCATTATGGCTCCTACTGAAGGCTGTCAGGACAACTTTTCAACCTGTCTGTTAGATTTTGTCGGAAGTCAGTACCAAAAGGAAAAAGGCAAAGATAAATAATATTACTTTCTGTCCCCTAAAAGGATTTGAAAACAAACCCAAATGTTAAGTTTTAAACTATCTTCAGGATTTCAACTTGGTAAAAAGCACAGCTTTAAAAGTGGTTGAAAGTGGTAAAGATCGGAGGCCTGGGAAAGTATCTGTTACCAAATTACAGGGAACTAGTGTGTATGTTTTATCATATCTTGGCAGAGACTTCCTTTCTCAGGAAAAATAAAATCTATAATAGCTGGCCTTGACCCACATTTACCTTTCTAACCTACAATTATACACACTACTAGTTTGTATTATAAATATAAAACAAAAAGTCCTATTTGAATGTTACTTACTAAAGCAGCCATTATTTAAGCTGGATTCATATTCCCATTTTATTTTTTGTCAGTGTTGCACTTGTAGGACAATCTTGTTAATAATGGTTCTGTCTACTTCTATCTGCCAAAGGAAAATGGTAGGATATCTTTCTAGAAGTATATATTTTCCAACTTGAAAATAAACATAATTATGAAATAGCTGCTGCCTGTCTGATTGGCTGCATGACAAGTCTTTATCAAGCAGTTTTATCTCCTTCTTGCTCCCTTTATCTTCAAGAAGCACCATTTCGCAACAAATTTTACGCCCTTAATGCTGCTTCTGCGGTTCCAAATGGAACAGAAAAAGCTCTCAAAAATCAGTAAAATAGGAAACGCATTTTCTTAGGACAGATAGCAGAAAAGTAATAAAGATATAGCAATAAATATCAGCCACAGCAGAAATATGGAAATTTGGGGTTTCTAATTTTTTTACATTTCAAATAATGTCCTGGAATTGGTAAGAATGGATAAGCGTTAAGTAGAGATAAAGTATTAACACATCAATTCCCAAAACCAATGAGAGTCATAGACTGGTTTTAATATTGTTTCTATTATTATGTTGCATGTCATTGTGAACTTAAGGAAAAAAAGAAGTGAGTTAACGTGTAAGGGGTGACAGATACCACTTTCACCCCTGTCCTTCTGAGCACGTCCTTCCCTAGAGTGATTTGAATAGTTAGGCCAAACCATGATTTACTGTGAAAGAATCGCATTCTTCATTAAACCTGGAATCTATGAATCAGCTGCCTACCTTTCTAACATCTGGAACTGCTGCTCTGGGGGAAATGTAAAAAGCACTGGGAAAGAGCCAACATTTCCACGCTCCTAGACACAGGAAAGAGTTCCTCCATTGACGACCAATGCTGCATTCCCCCAATTCCTGTCTATAATTTTTGACTTCACCTCCTTTCACCCACATTTATCTTCACGTTCAGGGTACTATGGAACACAGACTTGACAGAGCCGTTTTGGGCTTCACCTTAATGGAGTTCATCTCTGAGTCACGCATCCTTTCATCCAGCTAATACTGAGCACCAATCATGTGCGTGGGCCCCTAATAGGCTGTCGCAGGGCCCAGAGTGATTCTATGGCAGCACCATCCGCATTTGAAACTCTTTTAACCCTTTCAGAAGGCGTTTTTTGAGGATCTGGAAACTATCTTCTCTTCACTCTTACTTGACCGTGTCATGTTACATTTACTCACCACAATATCCTCTCAACCTTTCCACAAACCCCAAAGCCTTTTATTTGGGCATCCCATGCACTGCTCTGCCAGCCTACAGGGTGCCTGTTTGGACTTTTCTTATTTCCCTCTGGTGGGGAGGACTGTCCCCACATCCTGGGAATTCTGTGCAGGCTCCTAGGGCCAGCAGCCCTCTGCCCTAACCTCACTGATCAAATTTCGCTGACTTCTCAAAACAAGGGAAATGGCAAGTTAAGACCCAACCTATCAAGGCCTGTCTCCCCACGCCTCCCGCCACAGACTGCCTCATGGCCATTCATTGTTGTCTTTTCATAGTGACAAATGTGTTTGTTGTGTATATGTGTGAACTATAGAGCCCAGACAGGGATGACAGCTGAAAACAGGAATGATGTCACTGGCTCATCAGAAAAACAATAGTTACAAGAGCAGCAGGTCAAGAAGCAAGTTCTCTCTTTACTTGCCTTCTCTTTCTCTGGCCCCTGGCCTTCCTTGGCTCAAATGTAAAATTTATCTGAAAATTAACTGTTATTCCCTTTCCCTGTACTCCAGATTCAGTAGGTATAAGCTCGTTCACCTTGTATGTTTATTGTTCTTGTGCTGCCTCTAATTTGAAACTTAAATCCCTAGAACGCAAAAAAAAATTATATTCCCATTTTAGTGCCCTAAAATATGACAAGAAACTATTATTAGGATTATGCTTGGTCTTGTGCCTCCCTTATCCCAACTCATTTTTCTATAATAAGATGTGAAATGGATCCAGAAATTATCGAACAGCTTAATCTATCCAAAATACAACCTAAAACTAGGATGTCAGTTACAAAATCTGAGTAGTCCAATTACGTGTTATAAAAACTGTGTACTAAGGATGTCAATAATTCATTGCATGAAAAATTAAAGGAAAAATATGTAATACATTAGCAAAAGACAAAAAGTCATTTAATGAAATTAAGCAGCTACTATTAACAAAATTTTTAATTAAAAAAGGGATTTAAAAAACTACTTAAGAATGAAGAAAATAATTTACTAAATACTAATAGCAAACATGAAACTATACTGAAGCCATTTCCAATAAATTTGGAAACAAGACAGGGATTTTTCCTTTTTTTTTTTTTTTTTTTTTTTTTTTTGGAGACAGAGTCTTGCTGTTGCCCAGGCTGGAGTGCAGTGGCGCGATCTCGGCTCACTGCAGGCTCTGCCCCCCCGGGGTTCACGCCATTCTCCTGCCTCAGCCTCCCGAGTAGCTGGGACTACAGGCGCCCGCCACCTCGCCCGGCTAATTTTTTGTATTTTTAGTAGAGACGGGGTTTCACTGCGTTAGCCAGGATGGTCTCGATCTCCTGACCTCGTGATCCGCCCGCCTCGGCCTCTCAAAGTGCTGGGATTACAGGCATGAGCCACCGCGCCCGGCCGGAGGGATTTTTACTTTTACAGCTGTTTGTCAACATTAATTTGGAGGCTCAAATTTATGCAATAATTCAAGGAAATGAAATAATCATTAGACTAACTTATGTTTATTTGTAGATGATATGATAGTATAACTAAATAACTCCAGTGTTTGCTAAAAACAACATTAAAATTACCTTAAAAGTTTGGTAGTATGAATAAATTAAAAAGTAAATAGTCAAAAGCAAGTTTTTCTTCAACCAGAAATATCCAATTAGAGGCAGAAATGAAATTTTAAAAAATTACAAAATATTCAGAAATAAATTTAATAAGAAAGTACAGGGTTTAAGTTGGAAGGAGGAGGGAACAAACATGACAGTAGCTTATTAAAAGTCATAAAATTAGACCACGATTTTAGAAAGAGAAAAAATTAGGGAAAAAAAGTTGAAGGAATTCTTAATTCAAAGACATCATAAAAAATAATGATACCTAATATTTATACAGCTCATAAACAGCACTCAAACTGATAATCACTAGTATTTACACAGTTCGTAGAAATTGCTCTAGAATAATAATATCTAATATTGGTAAGTTCCAGGGCTGTTTTAAATGTTTTAACACACTAACTTATTTAATCCTTCTAACAACTCTAGAGAGAAGCACAATTATTATTAGGATGTTACAGACAAAGGTGTTTCCAACGCCTGTAATCTTAGCACTTTGGGAGGCAGAGGCAGGCAGATTGCCTGAGCTCAGGAGTTCGATACCAACTTGGGCAACACAGTGAAACCCCATCTCTACTAAAATACAAAAAATTAGCCTGACATAGCAGCGTGCGCCTGTAATCCCAACTACTACGGAGGCTGAGGCAGGAGAATTGCTTGAATCCGGGAGATGGAAGTTGTGGTGAGCCGAGATCGTGCCACTGCACTCCAGCCTGGGGGACAAAACGAGACTCCGTCTCAAAAAAAAAAAAAAAAAAAAAAAAAAAAAAAGTGTTTCCAAGGACACATTGATCTAAACCTAGATTCCAAATAATTGTTTTTAATCACTATGACCTTCTGCCTCTCAAGTCTCTTCTCAAATCCTACACACACATCCAGTGAGCTTGGCTACCTAGTCTTCCAGGACATGACAGATTCAAGAGCATTAAAAGAAGGATGCACACATCAAGTTAAAAACCTTCTGCAGAGCAAAGCATACAATCAACAAAGTGAAGAGCCAACCCACAAAATGGGATAAAGTATTTCCAAACTATCCATCTGACAAGGGGTTATAGGTTGGTGCAAAAGTAATTGTGGTCTTCACCATTACTTTCAATGTCAACAACCGCAATTACTTTTGCACCAACCTAATAATCAGCATATATAAGAAGCTCAAACAATTCTATAGGAAAAAGTCTAACACTCCATTCAAAAATAGGCAAAATATTTGAAAAGACATTTCTCGAAAGAAGACATACAAATGGCAAACAGGCATATGAAAAGGTGCTCAACACAATTGATCATCAGAGAAATGCAAATCAAAACTACAATGAGATATAATCTCAAGCCAGTTAAAAATGGCTTATATCCAAAAGACAGGCAACAACAAATGCTGGTGAGGACACAGAGAAAAGGGAACCCTTGTACACTGTTAGTGGGAATGTAAATTAGTACAACCACTATGGAGAACAGTTTGGAGGTTCCTCAAAAAACTAAAAATTGAGCTACCTTATGATCCAGCAATCCCACTGCTGGGTATATATCCAAAGAAAGGAAATCAGTATATGGAAGCGATATCTGCACTCCTATGTTTGTTGCAGCACTGTTTACAATAGCTAAGATTTGGAAGCAACCTACGTGTCTATCAACAGACGAAAGGATAAAGAAAATGTGGTGCTTATACACAGTGGAGTACTATTCAGCCATAAAAAGAATGAAATCCAGTAATTTGCAACAACATGGATAGAACTGGAGATCATTATGTTAAATGAAATAAGCCAGGCACAGAAAGACAAACATCACATGTTCTCATTTATTTGTGGGATCTAAAAATCAAAACAATTGAACTCATGGACACAGAGAGTAATAGAATGGTTACCAGAGGCTGGGAAGGATAGTGGGAGGGTGTGGGGGAAATGGGGATGGTTAATGGGTACAAAAAAAATTAGAAAGAACAACTAAGACCTACTATTTGATAGCATAATAGGGTGACTATGGTCAATAGTAACTTAATTATACTTTCTGAAATAATTTGAAGAGTGTAATTGAATTGCTTGTAACTCAAAGGATAAATGCTTGAGGGGATGGATACCCCATTCCGCATGATGTGGTTAGTTCTCATTGCATGCCTGTATCAAAACATCTCATGTACCCCATAAATATATACATCTACTATGTGCCCACAAAAAAATGAAAATAAAAAAATTAAAGA
This sequence comes from Nomascus leucogenys, assembly GCF_006542625.1. Taxonomy (NCBI): domain Eukaryota; kingdom Metazoa; phylum Chordata; class Mammalia; order Primates; family Hylobatidae; genus Nomascus; species Nomascus leucogenys. The sequence goes on along the minus strand of NC_044382.1, from coordinate 135,294,248 downwards.
AAAAGAAGTAGGGTGTGCAAAGCGCTCTGAGATAACAGTTTACCATTAAATACAGAGGACGATAAACAGGGGCAGTAAGACCCACACGAGCACAGCCATTTTTTCCTGTTTCATGTGGGACCAGAGGGCGCTCTAAGTCCCAGCAGATCTGACTCTATCACCACCACACAATATAATGATCAATATTCTTAACAGAATACTGAATCATAAGAAAGTAACTTTTTCCTTTTCAAAGGTACCTAAGTACACATCCCATTTAAAAATAAATCTATCCCCAAGTACTTACAATGTAAGTGGCAGTCCTAAACACTCAACTCTCTAGAATGACATTTTCATCGTGGGTTCTGAATGGCTGATATTTTATGGTCTTTTTTTAGTGCTTTTTCTGTTATCTTCAATTTACCATTGCTATTTGTAATTCAGTTTCTATACACTGAATTAGGATAGAATCTGTCAAACACATTGAGGCTGTATAGCTACTTCTGAAATATTATGGAAGAGTCATGGACACATGGTATTGAAGATGCTCCCTGGACCCTACAAACTTTCCTTTCACATCATTATGAACAGTCAGAGAAATACAAGGGCATCGCTTACCGTTCCCCTGTGTATCCTGGACTGCAATGACATTGGCCCGTGGCAGCATCACACGTCCCTCCATTATGGCACTGGCATTCTTGGGAACAGTTCTTTCCAAAGCGACCCTCAGGGCAAGGCTGACCACACACTGTGCCCTGCATTCAAAAAGACTTGGAAAATTAGATGGGCCTCCAGCCAGGGAAAGACAACTGATGGATGAAGAAGAAAAGAGAAGAAATAGAAAGGAGGGATAGGGGAATAGGGCTGCAAGAAAATTAGATTACAGAATTTTAGAGCACATACACTGTTCATCATCTTTAAAATATTAGAAACACTGAATTGACTTAATTACTCAGTAAGCCCAAATCTCAAGATACATTCAAAGATGGCTGAATAGTAATGTTAAGCAAAATCCATATTAAAAACTGAAGTTTAAGACAAAGTTACATCAAATTATTATGGCAACCTAAGGAAGGTATAAATCCTCCTAAGTGTTCTTCCTTGTGTCTTACACGCACAATAAGTCAACAATACTTATTGAGCATCCATTACATAAATGGCAACATCTGCCGCACACAGAATATCCAAATGCTTTACCATATGTTCTAGAGAAAATACACGTTTTATCATTGGCTTTATTTCTTAAAATGTAGCATAACACAAGATTGAAATTTTGTGTACCTGAATTAACAATCACATTGTGGAAGAAAGACTTCTACAGGAATGAACCTAGACATTTCAGAAGAAAAACATTTTATTTTCAGCAGATTCAACAAGCATTGCTGAGCCAAGATCAATAGGAAAGCTTATTTCCTGGGGAGAAAAACCAAGAGAGTAACTTGGACATTTCTCCTCACCCTAGAGGCTGCCCATCTTGTCAAGCACAGTCATTATATTTACTCCAATCCCGCACGGATAAGAATAAGATACTGTACCAGTAAGTCAACGAAATGCTGTTTTCTTCTTCACTTGGCTGTATCACTTGGACTCATAGCTTCTCATCTATTTATTGGAGTTATAATTAGACAAACAACATATCCCAAATAACAGGGATTTTTCTAATGTTTTTAACTATTGGAAACTGTTGCTCTGTCCTCCCTCTCTCTAAAAAAAGGCAGACTGTGGGCACTCTGAAATTGGAGGCTAGCGAACACCAGATGGTTTCCTAAATGTTTATTCTGGACAGCATAAGAAAATACATTTCCTCTAACTCCTGACTACCCACAAAGGCAGTTGGTGTGCTAATTAAGTCTCCTCTGGTGGTTTCCAGCTATCTACAAACAGGGAAATTTCTGCCACAGACTCTAGAATGGAAAAGGCCTTTGAGAGATGATTCGAATCAGCACTTAACTGAGAATCATCTACGTGCCTGTGTTGAGCTAAGCACCGAGAATCAAAGATAAGGTAACAACCCTCAATTAGCTCACAGTGTGGGGAGGGGAACGGACGTAAAAATCGCTCTAGTCTCTCCACTGTAGCCTGACATGGTGTACTTAGTGTGGGGTAAAAGCATGACTGTAGGAATAACATACTGAAGGTCGGTCTGTGGTAAGCAGGGGTGAAAATTCTCACTCTCCCAGGGCCTGACTTAACTACCCATAATGGTCCCACATAAGCTTCAGAAATTCGCTGAAATATTTTCATGCATAAGGATTAACATTAACAAGCAGCTTTAAAGAGGACATGATTTCTCTTAGTTGCAATACAAAGGTATATGTGTCTAATAGGAATATGTATTCATCTTTGAAAAGCACCTAGGATGACAACACAAACAACATGTTGTAAAGATGAAGTATAAGTTGAAAGCTCAGCTACACAGGAGAAAAAACAAGCTGAAGCATTTTTGAAGCAGAAGTAAGGTAAGGGGCCCAGGACACAGATAAAGAGGTGAGGGGAGGCTCCATTGGGCTGCTAGTGAGGGGTCCATCTGTCCACGTACTGGGATTCATAACCCAAGCCTGTGGTTACCATTAACCCACATCCTGACCATCCCAACTGAGAAGAGCTTCAGCATCAAAGCAAGGCAACTCCACAGACAATATCTACACAGAAGTCCTAGGAGTAAAAGACCTGCAGTTCCTTATCCAAAGATCATGGGGTTCTCAACCCTCTGCTGCTCCAGCAAAATACTTTCATCGTGAAAGACCAACGTTGGCAAAAGGCTGAGTATAGGAAATGAAAGAATAGAAGGAGTCAAAAATAACCCAGCTTCTTTACCTCAGACAACTAAGAGAGAAGTGTTAGTTTTAACCAAGACAAAAAAAGGTAGACGAGGACTAGCCTTACAAAAGGCTTGGGTGTACAAGTTTGGATTTATTAAATTTATTAACATTGACTCTGCCAGGCCTGCTCAAACCTGCTCAGTCCTCCTTAAATAGCTTCTTTTTCACCTTGTCTTCATCCTCAGGTGCTCAATTAAAGTTCTCCTCTCTCTCTAACTCGATTGCCTCATGCTGTTTCTCCATGCTTTGGCTCCAGAATGAACTTTGTCTGGGCTACCCACCATTTCTAACCCTCTCGGATCTGATTTTTATTGTATACTTGTCCCAGTGGCCTTGACATCTTAAACTGTTCTTACTTCCCAAGACCCTCATGGAAAAGTGGACTCCAGTTCTCCTTTGTTCCATAGCCACAAGAAAGGGCAATACCAGACCAATTCTACTCCCAGGTCTGGCTGTGGAGACTCTAGCTTGGGCATTGCCCAAAGAGACGGTGGCTTTGTGTCTATAGGTTATCAAGGTTGGGGTGACAAATATAAATCTAAGCTCAAGGCAGGTAAGATCAAAATCTAGGAAAACCATCAAGTGCTTCTTAAAGCTATGGGTCTGGATGAGATTGCCAGAGTGGATTTATGGTGAGAAAAGAGGGCAAGACTTAAACTACAAAATCCTGTAATGAAGTAGTATGCAGAAGAAGGGGGATTAGGAAAAGAGATTTTTAGTATGAAAGGTAAGAGACGGGATGATTAGAGAAATAGAAGGCAAAGGGATTAAGGAAGGGAGGTTGGTACTCAACAGAGTGAAAATCTTTGGAGAAATGAAGCTGAATGAGAACAGAAGAGTCTTGGTAATTAAGTCCCTTGTAACCTCTGAAAGAACAGCTTCACCACTGTTCATGGAAATAGAAGGTGATAAAAAAGTCAATTGCTCTGTTAAATAGTTTGTTAATGAAAGAAACACATATTGGTTGCTCACTCATCTGCCTTCAAGCAGAAACAGGCACAAATCAACTCAGAGAGATGACATCAATATTATTATATTTCCTGATTTCAGATGTCTAATTTGAAGCTAATTGTCACTGTGAATTCTACATAACTCTAAGCATGTGAAATTGCTACATGAAGAAAGGGTATCCTCGTCAAAATTTGGAAAATATGTTGAACAGCTTCCTCTTGGATTATCACACTCAAGGCTCTGAGAAGTCCTGCAATACTTGGTAAATGTGGTTTACCTCAATGTATCCCCAGATTTATATGATTTTTTTTTCATGTGACACTTAAACTGTTGAGAATAATGTTCCCAAAGAACAACAGCAACTCATGGAACAAAATTATGAAAATGATTATTAAATAAATCCAGTGTTTATCAGCACTGACTATCATGTGAGACTGGATATTTGTCTCTCTTTTTTTTATCCTCAAGGGAAATGCAGGACAGATGGCCACTACCCTTTACATGACAACCTTCAATGCACTTCAAGTCTAGGACTAAATCACCTTCTTCTGTCTCCTCAGAACTGAAGAGTTTCAGATTTAAAATGGCTTGAGTCTTTCCAGTTTTGGAATCTTCAACCATCATGGTAACTTTCTTTTGTGCTAAAGTCTCCTGCATGTGTATGCACTGACTATCCTGGAATGGGTGACTTTGGGGTAGGGGCAGAGGAGGTGGGAAGGAAGCTTACCATCCAGCCAGAAGGGCAAGAGCATTCTCCAGTGACGTGATGACACACTCCTCCATTTTGACAAGGGCATCTCTGCTCACACTGTGGACCATGTTTACCAGGAGGACAAAGATCCTCACAGCTGAGGGATTAACATGTGACAAAGGACACTGTTATTTCCCAGACACATGACCCTCAGGTTCACAGGCACAATGGTACCCAGGATCCCCAAAATAGACAAGCTTTCTGTGTTCAATAATTGTTCATTTAATTAATTAACATCAAGAACATTAATCATATTGCCTGGAAGTGTCTTTGAGGAGTCACTCGGTCCTTCCCTTTGTTTTGGGGTACTTTCTAATAAAGCCATTTCGGTTTGAAGAGAAGCTGTCCTATCTGAGAACACTGAGGAAGAAAACTGGCCAAACACTCATTGATGACAAGAACTTTTCATGTAACTCTTACAAAGCGCTTGTGCTCCAGTTTAAGTCTACTTTTGTTTATGTGTTTGTTCTATTCCCAAAGAAAATTGAGATGCTGCACATCACACCCTTTGTGCACATATTCATCATCAATTTTTTTTTTAATTTTTAAAATTTTACTTTAAGTTCCAGGATACATGTGCAGAATATGCAGGTTTGTTACATAGGTGTACAGGTGCCATGGAGGTTTGCTGCACCTATCAACCTGTCATCTAGGTTTTAAGCCCCGCATGCATTAGGTATTTGTCCTAATGCTCTCCTTCCCCATTCCCCCCACCCCTCGACAGACTCCAGTGTGTGATGTTCCCCTCCCTGTGTCCATGTGTTCTCTTGTTCAACTCCCACTTATGAGTGAGAACATGCGGTGTTTGGTTTTCTGTTCCTGTGTTAGTTTGCTGAGAATGATGGCTTCCAGCTTCATCCATGTCCCTGCAAAGGGCATGAACTCCTTCTCATCATCCATTTTTGGTGTTCTCTCCTCCTGACTGACAAGTTTCCCTTCCCTCACCCACCCAGGCGTCACATGGCCCTTCTTCTCTAAGCCTTTGTCTTTCCTGCTCTCATGGGAAATCGCTCCAAGTTTCCCAGAGCCCAGTTCAATTGTGGCCTTGAGGAAAACCCATAAAAGCAATATTAACAATTAAACAGTTTGAGATAATCATCAATTCTGAAAATCAGGGCTTTCTAGGCTAATACAATTTTTTTCTTTAGCTCCACTCTACAGATGTTTAACACTGTTGGCAGGAAGTGTTTACCTAATCAGCCACATTTTGTTTTTTCAAGTTTTAGTTCTGTGATTTATAAATGTAATTTTCTCAGTAAGGGAAGAGGATTTTTCTATCTCTTACTTTTTTTTTTTTAGCAACTTCTGCCTCTTAATTCTGTTGGTGAATAGAAGTGAACTGAAGAATGCCCTTCCCACAAAATAAAAACAGTGGAGGTTAAGTAGTTGCTTGAATGTTCCTCAAAAAGAATTAAACTATGTGTGTGCACATAATGTACATAGATGTAATACATATATCTTTACATTCACAAAGCAATATGTATCCATGGGCATTAAATAATGTATGTATCCCTAAGAGTTAATCTTTTATTATGGACTATTTTTAACACCTTCCTCCTTTTCTCTTCTAATGCACTGAACCCACCCAGCTTTCCCCAGCTAATTAATTGCCACAAAGAGCAAAAAGACATGGACCATTAACAACCAGCAGTACAAATGAACATAATCTCAGGTGATCCAAACAGAACCCCAAATATGCCCCAACAACCCCCAAATAGTGCCATTCAACACAACATCCTGATGGACCCTCTCTCTCTTTGCCTGCTAGAAGGAAAGCGTGGAAGCTGGCCCTTAGATTCAGGCTGGGATCTTATGTCCAAAGGCCAAACAGCAGCTGCACCTAGTGGCCATCACTGCTGACCTCTATAACTGTGCCTGCAGCCTAGACCCATCAGTAACTCTTCAGGCAGCAATGCAAACTGAGGCACAAGAAATATGATAGCAGCAGCAGCATGAATGGAGAGGGTGGGTGGGCTCTGTTGTGCTGCTGGGCAGCATGTGACTTACAAGGCTCCAGTGTATCCTGGTGGGCAGCGGCATTCCCCTGTGACGTGGTCGCAGGTGGCTCCATTCTGGCACTGGCATCTCTGATGACAGTCATTACCATAGGTGCCCTGCTCACAGCGGTCCTCGCAGCGCCAGCCCCGGAAGCCCGCAGCACAATGACAAGCCCCGGTGATGGGGTTGCACAGAGCCCCATTTTTGCACTGGCACCGGCTGGTGCAGTGGGGACCCCAGTGATCACCATCGCAGGCTGAAGTTGAGGAGAGAAACAGTGGATATCAGAGCATGGGTGTGGGTGAGGGAGAACCAGATTTCTTCTCCTCTTGGGGAGAATGGCTTGGTGACCTCTCATCGCCATTCATTAGCTGGCCATCAGGGCCCTGGCCCCAACCCATGGCAATGCTTCACAAACTGGTGCTCAGCACCAACTGGGCCACCTCCTGTCACTCCATTGCTTAACTATCACTTCATTGACAATCATGTCAATAAATAAATAAAAACTCTCCATGCCTTTACTCAGACTGTGTTCAGCATCCAGAGTGTGGAGTTTGATGTGGCTAGAGAAATGGGCTAGGGGAAGAGCTCAGGGGTTCTGCAAGGAGAGCAGGCTGGCTAGGCAGATGGGAATGATCAGTTCATGCAGGGACTTTTTTGCATATTAAGGGGTTTGGATTGCATCTTGTGAACAAGGGATTGGTAGTGAAAGATTTTAAGAAGGGAGAGCACAGATTTGCCTCCTCCTAGGTGTGTGGAAGGAGCTGACAATGAGAGGCAGAGAGATGGAGCGGGAAAAATGGCAACAGTCCAGATGACCATCACAGGCAGTAACCATGAAAAGGGAGAGGGGACACAGAGTCAGAGGTACTGGAGAGTGGACTGACCCTGCTACAGGTCTGGGCCAGAGTCCTGAGTCCTCTAAGAAGCAAACTACTGATCTGCTTTTAAGATATCAGTCAAAACATCTGTGATTGGAAGGTAATCTGAATTACCGACCACAAAAAAAAAGGGGGGACAGGAAAAAAATGGACAAATATGCTCAAATATATTGACATATTTAAAATAAGACAAGTCTGAAGCTGAAAAATGCAAATTAAATGAAAAGATAATAGGCAAACGAAACCAGGTAAAAGACAAAGGAAGAAAATAGCATTTGAAAGATATATTTAAAGTGCAGTTCCAAAGAGAAGAAAGACCGGCTGCGATACAAAAGTCAGTGAGTAGAAAAGGGGAGAAGGGAAGGAAAAAAAAACTTCAATTCCAAACACTCTAAAAAAGTAGAGAGGGCAATGATAAACAAAATCTACTCTTAATATGTATTGCCGAGCCAGCAGTATATTTATTACATGCTATAAAAATCACTTGAAGAAGAAGCACCCTGCCTAGAGCTCTTAGAATAAACTGCTTTTATGATTAAAAAAACAGTTTCATTTCATAAAAATTTTGTAACTTCAACAGATCTGGAATAAATTGTTCAAAAGAAAAAAACTCTAGGTACACAGCAAACAACTCATCAGAAGTACTGAATCCGTCTTCCAATATTAGAATCTACCTTTGATTTCATAATATCAAAAGGTTTAAATGAATAATTCTGTTTTTAATCAGTATGGCTTTGGTCTCATTAGTACTTTAATAAACACACTTTAATACAATTAAAAACAATGAGAGAGAATTATTGAACCTAAAGCAGATCAAGAAATCAATTACCTAAGAACTCACAATCTTCTTTCACAAAATAAGATTAGGTGGTAGTTCCAAAAGGAGACTGAAGCCTAATTGTTATTCATATGAGTTGTTTCTTTTATTGCCTATGGATACGCACTATGAGTCTTTTTTCCACTGTGATTCGTTTAATGTAGGATTTTAAAAGTATAAAATCTTTAAGAAAATTACATAGTATGTTCCTTTTGATCTTCTCAGCTACCACAGGTGGAGAAGACTCCGTCCTGTTTTGATGGGCCTCCAAAATAAATTACACAGGCCTTTGTAACTTGTTACTTGATTCATCAATCCTCAAGAGTAAGAAAAATCATTCCATATGAGCTAAATCCATTATCTTATCATTGAATCCCTTTTTTCTCCTGGCTTTTTCACAGTGTAGTAAACCAGTTCACCACTCTCTTCTATATTAAAAATGACCTTATTCCCAAACGTGAATGCAGCTTGGCCTGCTCTTCTCTAAATACTACCACTCCAATACTTTTACTTAGTTTCAAAAAGTTTATTCAATTTCATTTATCCTTTTACTGAATGCTCTCCAAAGTTTCCAAGTCCCTCTTAACTTCTAGGAACCTCAGATATTGAATTAAATATCTGTCAACTCCTTACGTTCAGGAGAGAATTAGTTGACTGACAAAAAAGAAATTTTACCTAACAAAAGTTACTTTGATAAAAACAACAAGATCATGTCAAAAGCACTTTAAAAAATCATGGTGGGTTATTACAGAATTTTCCCCCATGTGACACTGTGGTCAGGTTGGCCCCAAGCACATACGCTTTACAGAACATGTTTTATATAACAAGAGAGTGGTAGGGAGAAGTAGAGGAACTGAGGGGACAGCACTGATTTCTCCTCTTCTTCACAACCTTGTTCTACACCTCATTCAACAATTTATCTCCCAGTGGGGCAGTCAGGCAGACACCAGCTCTGTTTTCTTAGGATTAGAACAAAAAAAAGGAACAAAAAAAAATTTGAAGAGATCTTATAATACAAGTGAGTTTATAGCAGAAACTGATAACTATCAGCATAGAAAAATGGGTTTCAGGCTTTTCAAGAAATACTATCATGTTGACATGGTTAATTTCCTGGCTATATCTAACCACGATGACATGTTTTCAAGTGATAGCTTCCCCACTTCGGGCTATATTTTCCTAAAATGCCACTAATACATGGACCTCACAATGTGAATACCGTACATCAACATGGTCTATTCATGAAAAAAATCCACATACAGATGTTTACAGACAAATAGGAATTAGAACAAGTAGGACACAGAAACCTGGGTTGAATTGAGACATTACCATGACTTCCTTTCCTTTCTTCATTTGTCATATTTAACCACTTCAACGCATCCATTTTTAAATGTATCCCAGTGAGTTACACAGTCTACAGCACATAAGCCAGCTGTCATCCCTGATAACTACAAGGGTACGCTGACTTTGTCTAGACTGGAGGCAGAATTCATTCCTTATGTTTAGTGCAGAATTTGACCAGTTATCCTGAATTCAAGTACCATGTTTGGAGAGACAGCTCGGAGGGAGTCTGAATTCAAACTATCTGACATCTTTTCCTTAACACCTCACTCTAATCTCACAGGGCAAGAGTTTCTTTCACTCCACAAGAGAAAATGACTGGTTGGCTATTCCCACTAACAACTTAGAAAATATATAGTAAACATGAAAATAGCTTTAGTATCCTAATTTTTAAAAAAGAGGTAAAGGAACAAAATTTTATTTCAGATTAAACTGAAAGTGACCTAAACGCTAGTGAGCAAGTGCCGACTCATTTTCAGCCTCTGGTTTCAGTTCTAACTGTGCTAACCACCGGAAATGGGCTCTCAGATGCAAGATGCCTAGATTCATGCAGATATTTCATGGAATGGCTTAATGAGAGTCTCAGACAGGCACGGACAGCTTGCTCTAATAAGCTCTCATAATAAGTTGGAAGTTTAAACCTCTGGGTACTACTTGGATTACATAAAATCCAAGCTCCAATCCTTAAGTGAAAACTAGTAGAGAACTGGATCTTCTCAAGACAATAGACTCACATAGGAACCCTTATGGCTATAACTTCCAATACCCCAGTAACCCCAGGTTACATTCATGGGCTGGGTACTGAAGTACATTCAAATGATATTTTTTAAGTACCTGTCATGTGTCAGACATGGTGCTAGACTGGAATTCAAAGGAAAATAAAGAGCACAGGCTCCTAGCAGCTTTCCATTTAATGACAGAGGCATCAAGTCTGAAGCAATACAATACTGAATAATAAGTAATAAGGTCAGGGGATGGATTAGGTACAATGGAAAACATAAGGAGATGGTACTTAACCAACCAGTATTGGCGCATCAGAAAAGGCTTCCCAGCTAAACTGATGCCTAAACTGAGACCAAAAGGCAGGGTGTGCCACATTTAGGTACAGGGTAGAGGATTGTTAAGTAGGAAGTCTGGGTGTGAGGGGTGCAGGGGCTGCAGGGAATGATACATGCAACAGCCAAAAGCTTATGAACACGAACTTGATTCTCTCTGCTATTGTACTATGGCCATTATCACTTTCACAGCTCTGTACACAGCAAAAAGAAGTAGAAATAACTATGAAGAGATAGTAGACCTGTCCTCTCGCTCCCTCAGTACTCCCCAGCCTTCCAAATGCAGCTCAGGAAACTCTGTCTTTAGGCACACTTTTGAGAACTGATCTAAGATGTTCTCTGAAAATGGCATTATCTATTTTCCATGTCATTCACTTTGAACTCAGATGATAATTTTTCTTTATTTTACTTTTTGAAGAGATGGGGTCTCACTATGTTGCCCAGGCTGATCTTGAACTCCAGGCCTCAAGAGATCCTCCAGCCTTGGCCTCCCAAAGTTCTAGGATTACAGGTGTGAGCCACTGTGCCCAGCAACTAGTTCATAATCTTTATATTTGCTTGCCTTATTCTGTAACTTCCAAATGAAACGGAATTTCATAGATGTTAGGATGCAATGACACTCTTTCTTCATTTCAGCAGTCAACAGAAGGTTTTGTACAATCATAAATGACAGTCATCTGTTTGACAATGATGATTAGATACATTCTGATTTCAGAGGTGAAAATCTGTGCACCCTGAGTCATAATAATAATAATGTTGAGACTGATACTTACGGTGATAATGGTAGCCTCTCCCTTTGTGTGGAAACCACCACTCTCTCTTTTTTTTTTTTTTTAGACAGGGTCTCACTCTGTCACCCAGGCTGGAGTGCAGTGGTGCGATCTTGGCTCACTGCAGCCTTAACCTTCCCTGGGCTCAAGTGATCCTCCCACCTGAGTAGCTGAGACTATAGACGCATGCCACCACGACTGGCTCATTTTTTGTATTTTTGGTAGAGATGAGGTTTCATCATGTTGCCCAGGCTGGTCTTGAACTCCTGAGCTCAAGCTATCTGGGCACCTTGGCATCTCAAAGTGCTGGGATTACAGGAATGAGCTGCTGCACCCAGCTGGAAACCAGCACTCTTACATAGTACTACAGGACAGTAAATTACCACATCCTTATTAGAAATTAGTCTGGCAAAGTCTAATAAAGCCCCTTTACCATAAATTCTTCTTTTGGGAGTTTTTCCCAAAGAAATAAGCATGTATGTGTGTGTGAGTGTGTGTGTGTGTATGTGTGTGTGTATGTATATACACACATAAAGACAATAACCATTCATAAAAGATAATAGCTAACTCATTAATAATACCTTAGCATCCCCACAGACACTGTTCCAAGCACTTGTGATAGATTAACTCACATAGTGACCCTGTGAAATAGGTGCTATTGTTGTCCCTATTATGTAGATGAAGAAATTGAGATCCAGGTGACTTGCTCAAAGTCACGCAGGTAGCAAGGGGTGAAGCACAGACTTCCTGCCTCCAGAGCCCGTGTTCTAAACCACTATATTTCACTCTCTCCAAAGCTGTAAGGACATTTATCCTAGCACGGATTATAACAATAAATTGAAAACAACCTAGTTTTCCAGGAATAGGCAGCTGGTGAAAAAATTTTGGTAGTCATACAATGGAATACTATCCATTAATTAAATGATTTTTATAAAAGATGATTTTATGAACTGGAACAATACTTATGATATCATAATTATAAAAAGTAGATTTTAAAAAGGCCAGGCACAGTGGCTTACGCCTGTGATCCCAGCACTTTGTGAAGCTGAGTCAAGAGTATATCATTTGAGGTCAGGAGTTAGAGACCGGCCTGGGAAACACAGCAAGACCCCACATCTACAAAAATATACAAAAATTAGTCCAGCGTGGTGGCTTGCACTGGTAGTCTCAGCTACTCAGGAGGCTACGGTGGCAGGATCACTTGAGCCCAGGAGGTTGAGGCTGCAGTGAGTCATGATTGCTCTACTGAATTCCAATCTGAATGACAGAGTGGGACTCTGACTCAAAAAAAAAAAAAAAAAAAAAAACCCAAAAAACAATGCACCATATAATCCAATTTTAGCAATGTATCAGAATGAACCTGATGAAACTGCCGTTAATTTAGGTAAGGATGCAGCAATTGCATATGGTTGAAACTACTATCTGGGGAAAAGAGGGAACAGGGTTAAAATGAGAGACAGAGCTACAGTGAAATGGCATCAATGGGTATCTCTGGATCTTGAGATTATGCATGATTATTCTTTTATTCATTTGGTTTAACCAGGTTTTCTAAATGTTTTACAGTAAATGTGTATCCTTTTGGCAGTAAAAGAAAAGCAAGCAGTAAGGTTTTTTAAATGGTTCTAATTGCTGGGCATTTACATCATGCCAGGTTCTGTGCTTTGTGCTTTATGCTTTACATATCTCTTTCTTTTTAAAAAGGAAGTATATGTGCAGGTTTGTTATGCAGGTAAACTCGTGTCATGGGGGTTTGTCATACAGATTATTTCATCACCCTAGTACTAAGCCTAGTACCTAATAGTTATTTTTTTCTGATCCTCTCCCTCTTCCCACCCTCCACTTGCCAATAGGCCCCAGTGTCTGTTGTTCCTCTTTATGTGTCCACATGTTCTCAATATTTAGCTCCCACTTATAAATGAGAACATGCAGTATTTTGTTTTCTGTTCCTGGATCAGTTTGCTAAGGATAATGGCCTCCAGCTCCATCCATGTCCCTGCAAAGAACATGATCTCATTCTCTTATATAGCTGCACAGTATTCCATGGTATTTGTAGCACCTTTTCTTTATCCAGTCTGCCATTGATGGCCATTTAGGTTGATTTAATGTCTTTGCTGTTGTGAACAGGGCTGCAATGAACATTGACGTGCATGAATCTTTATGTTGCAACAATTTATATTCCTCTGGATATATACCCAATAATGGGATTCCTGGGTCGAATGGTAGTTCTGCTTTCAGCTCTTTGAGGAATCAATCGCCACACTGTTTTCCACAATAATTGAACTAATTTACACTCCAACCAACAAGGTATTCCCTTTTCTCCACAACCTCACCAGCATCTGTTATTTTTTGACTTTTTAATAGCAACTATTCTGACTGGATTACACCTATTTCTAGTCCTCATGACAATTACAACAAGCACATAGAGGATATTTAGCATTAGAACATTTAGGTAAAATGTCCCAAAACTAGTCAGTGGTGGCATCAGTACTCAAACCCAAGGCTTTCTGCATACAAAAGGTCAAGGGCTTTACATGAGGCCATTCTGCTCCTGAAGTACGGAAATTATATGTTTCGGTTAAGTATAATATTCCATCATTATATTTCTCATCTAATATGAAATCAGCACCCTTTCTAAGGCAGAGCAACAAATGATTAATGATTCACTGAGTAAGGCTTTGGGGTCAGCCAATTACTCAGTATTTAGGGACACTGAGAAAGAGATTACCTCAGTAGTGAGAACATAAGACATTTCTCAAAGAAAAAATCAAATTGGCCAGGCGCAGTGGCTCACGCCTGTAATCCCAGCACTTTGTGGGGCTGAGGCGGGCGGATCACTAGGTCAGGAGATTGAGACAATCCTGGCTAACACGGTGAAACCCCGTCTCTACTAAAAATACAAAAAATTAGCCAGGCGTGGTGGCGGGTGCCTATAGTCCCAGCTACTTGGGAGGCTGAGGCAGGAGAATGGCATGAACCCTGGAGGTGGAGCTTGCAGTGAGCCGGGATCTTGCCACTGCACTCCAGCCTGGGTGACAGAGCAAGACTCCATCTCAAAAAAAAAAAGAAAGAAAAAGAAAAAAGAAAATTAAGGAGATAGCCAGATTTGAAGAGCTTCTAGAAGTTGATAATAATTCTATGTAGACTGGGCATGGTGGCTTACGCTTGTAATTCCAGCACTTTGGGAGGCTGAGGTGGGTGGATTGCTTGAGCTCAAGAGTTAGAGACCAGCCTGGGTAACATGGCGAAACCCCGTCTCTACAAAAGATGCAAAAATGAGCTGGATGTGGTGGCATGCACCTGTAGTCCCAGCTACTCAGGAGGCTGAGGAGGAAGGATTGCTTGAGGCCAGGAGGTCGAGGCTGCAGTGAACTGAGATGGTGCCACTGCTCTCCAGCCTCGGTGACAGAGTGAGATCCTGTCTCAAAATAATAATAATGATAATTCTATACAAACAGAAAAGCTAGAAAGCTTGCTATGAGCATAGTATCAATGTCACTAGCTTTAAGAGTATATGGATCTGAAAATTAGGCCCATGTAGTACCTGGCACATGGCTGGCACTCAGAAAATATCTGGTGAATAAATGAGAGTGATTGTGAGTGTAGAGCGCGATAACTTTCACAAGCAGAGAAACCCAGAAAATCATCATCAAAATTCTAGGTACATTCTTCTCTCCTAACCTGCCTCAAACCCTCAGCCCAATTTTCTATGCAAGTGACATGAAACAGAGAGTGGAAGGGGAGGCTTTCTAAGATACATTGAGTTTCTAACATGTGCCGGGCATTATTACATTATGAGGGACATTATGCAGCTATTTTATTTAAACCTCACAATAACTCAATGAGTTAGGTATAATTATTCCAATATTTCCATTTGCAAAATGAACTCAGATGGCAATTTGTTCAAAGCCACTTGGCATTTGAGTGGCAAAAGCAAGGGTTCCACCCAAATCCATCAATGCAATGTCTCCAAAGCTGCAATCATCTCTTATACCACCCTGACGGCCCCCAAAGAAGTGATGGTCATCAATTACAAAACCGGAATCAGTGCAGATTAACTGCTTCTGCCTAGTTTTCAAAGGGGAACATTCTAGAACAAATGTCTCACAACTGTTTATCTGAGAAATAATAGTTGTTTGCTTAAAATGACAGTTCCCAGGCTTCAAGATGTGGCAGCAGGTTCATCAGAATAGTTTTGATGAGGAATATCCTATCATGTCCATAATTACACAGGTATTGACCAAAAAACAAGGCATTAGAAAAAGTCTTTGAACACATGGAGAGAATCTAGTAAATCTCTTGTTTTCATGTAGACAAAGGACAAGAAAGGGGGCACGATTAAAGATAAGCAGAAATGTTAAATGGAGAGGTGCTCTGGAGGAAGGAATAAAGGTACATTAATACGTTGTCTCATCAAAGGACTCCATCAGCAACCAACCAAGCAATGGATAAAAATAGAGGAACTCATTTTGCCCTTTAAGAAAGAAGTGATGTTTACCATCGTGTTCATCTTGTTACCAAATTCTTCAGTCACTAGCTGGCTCAAGGAGGGACTGTAGCCTCTTCACACTGCCTAGACCTAGGCCCTAGCTGGCCCATGGCCAATTCATTGCTATGGAACCTTGGGGTAGTCCCCAAACTTTATTTTTTGTAAAATGAAGATGGTGGAACACACTAATTACACAAAAAGTACTTTTTGTTACATGTGACGCTGCACAGATCTAGTAACAGCAGAAATTCCATGTTTGCACATTGGGATGTCCTAGCCCAGCAAAAAGAATGCCCTAGAAAAACATCCTCCAACTGTGTATGAAGCTGCACTAACATGTCTGACCTTGGTTTGTGTTATTTGTTTGTCTTGCATGAATCATTCATGCCAGAAAGGACAACTTAGTTCTCACAATGTAAAATTTCAAAAACGAAATTGCCCAGTAACTCTATAAAGAAAAAAACAAGGCTTGGACCTTTCATTCATTTTTACAAAGACAATTGGAGTGAGTTCAGGCCTGCAAAGAAACCCAGAACTACTTTATATTTAGTCTTCTTCATTGCCAATTAAAAACTGGAGTTTAGACATTTCCCACTTGCTGGTGACTGTATGTCCAGAAGTGTAGGCTTGTATATGGGGTCCAGAAATATAAAAGGAGAAATAAACAAAAACATGACTTTCTTAGTAATCCCCACTTCAGCATAAAAAGATGTCATAAATAAAATCTGGAGAGCATTGCCAAATTGAGAGGTGCCAAATAATCTCACTGCCTTGATTTTTCTTCAGTTTATCTATGCCCATGGTTCACCAACTAAGACAACAGAAGCAACCTTGAAATGCATTTTGAACTGTAAGATGCTTATTAAAGGAACTGATTCTAAATGACAGATAGCAACAGAAATGCCCAGTTATGTGTACCTGTACTGTATCCAGTTATGTGTACCCGTGTTTACACATTGTAAACAAACCCTAGATGAACTGAGCAGGTCAGGTGTTTTTTATTGTTTGTTTTGTTTGTTTGTTTTTAGAGACAGGGTCTCACTGTGCTACCTAGACTGGAGTGCAGTGGTACAAACATAGCTCACTGTAACCTTTAACTCCTGGGCTTGATCGATCCTCCCACCTCAGCCTCTAGAGTAGCTGGAACTACAAGCACATGCTACCATGTCCAGCTGATTTTTTAAAAATATTTTGTAGAGACAAGGTCTCACTATGATGCCCAGGCTGGTCTTGAACTCCTGGCCTCAAGCAGTGCTCCTGCCTGGGCCTCCCAAAGTGCAGGGATTATAGTCATGAGCCACCACACACAGCCAGGTTGTTGTTGTTATTGCTGTTGTTTTAAAGTCTTAGTTTAGTAGCCTTGGGATCTAATTGTTGAATTATATAGGGGTCAATAACTTTAAGATACTTCTCTACCAGAAACTTACAGTAGGATAACATATCAAATCTTAGAACTCAAGCTTATCATAGGGAAAGAGATGTCTGCTTATAATACATAACTAACCCCGCTGGTGTTACTGTTTGCAATAACTAACACTACATGTGCCTTCAATATTATAAATGTCAGCCCGGCGCAGTGGCTCACGTCTGTAATTCCAGCACTTTGGGAGGCCAAGTCCGGCGGATCACCTGAGGTCAGGAGTTAGAGACCAGCCTCGCCAACATGACAAAACCCCGTCTCTACTAAAAATACAAAAATTAGCCAGGCATGGTGGTGCATGCCTGTAATCCCAGTACTCAGGAGGCTGAGGCAGGAGAATCACTTGAGCCAAGATCACACCACTGCATTCCAGCCTAGGCAACAGAGTGAGACTCTGTTTCAAAAAAAAAAAAAATTATAAATATCAAGTATTTATTAGGATGCATCAAAATCGGTATAGTGACTTGACAATATATATTTACATGAGGTTTGGCTATAATGTTCCCCATGGACTTTAAACATAGGAAAATCCATGACTATGAGATAAATTAATAGAGAAGAAAATTTAATACTTTATAGTCTAAAACATAGGCAAAGTACAAATAAGTCACTTTCAAGAAAATATCTCTACAGAGTGCCTTTTAGAGGAGACCAAAATAATTTTCCACTGTCTCAAAGGATAGAAAAACATGGTTCTTCCTGAAACATACACCCTTTCTTCTTAAGCCTCAGTTCCCTGACGGTCTTTTATCTCCCTGGGATTTCATTCCTTGCGCCTCAGGCTAACAAGGCTGTGGTGCGTCATTCCCTTTGTTAATAATGGTAGAAGGAAAGACCCTCATTCAAAACATCAAGCACTTTAAAAATAAAACAACTTCTAAAGCTTTTCCATCCATGAAGAAGAACAATAAAGATGTATTTTCCAGATACTCTGAAAGCACTAAAACCCCATGTCCTTCACATGTCAAAAACCCCTCTGGAGGGCTGACAGAGTGCCAGCGATCACCGTGGACAACCACCCAGTGCTGTTTATATTAATTTTATTCAGTGACTGAGAGAGAACCTTTATTCTTCTTTTAAAATGTTTGTTAAATGAACTGTCATTTTATAACTTCAGTGTAAGCTTATCTCAAATTATGAACCAGAAAAAGGGGTGGGAAATATTTATTCTCTATTGTGCTGAAGTGTAAATGTTGATGTATCTCTATGACAACATACTGATGACCTATTCACGGTGCAGGAAAATCTCAAGGATATAACTTGTAGGCTAAAATTACATAATTTGGGAGGATTACATTCATTCACTGACGTCAAAAGAATAATAACAACCTAAGGAGCCCTTATAAGATGTCTTGCTATAAAAAGTCTTGTCATATTTTTATTCTGTTGATTATTTATTCTTTCGTTAAAAATTTGTTAAGCATCTTCTCTGGCTACAAAGTTCTATTTATTGAGCACTTACTACTTGCTCCTTACCAAGCCATGTACCATAGCTAAGATTTCCTTATCTATTGGAAGAGACTGGCCCACAGTGAGATTTATCACAAAAGAATGTGCTAGGTGTTACAAGACATGGGATTGCACACATTGCTGGGGAACATAGAGGACCTATGTCCATGTACCTTTGGGCAGAGGAGAGAAAGGAGGGGGACAGAAGGTTTCCCAGAGGAAGTAGGAATTGAGATGGATATTAAAGGATGAACATTCAGGACCACCGTTGTGAAAATGCTTATTATCTTCCTTCTGGACTTGTGAGGATAAAGGATAGAGGCTTTCAGTGACTTCCCTAAAATCTCAGAGTAAGAAAACTAGAATCCTCAATGCTAATTGTTTGGTCTGAAAGATTTAATATAGTTTTCTTGAGAAAAAAATTTAAATGATGGGACTATGAGAGACTACAAACAATACTATAACAAAGGCTCATGTACCCACAGCAGAGACTTAACTGTTTATGAAAACTGTATAACATTTGTTTCCTCATTGAATTCAAGAAATAAAACATGGCAGATAAATTCCTATTTGACTCCTTTGTGCCTGGTTCCCAGCTCTTTCCCTGCCCTTTTCCCAAAAGTAAACGCTGTGATAGTTTTAATATATGTTCTTCTGGTCTGTGGGTGTGTTGGGGGGTGTATTTAGAAATAAGATATAGAATTATTTTATATATGTATTAGTTTTATATAAAATGTTCATGTTGCTGTGAATCTTTTGTTTTCACCCAACATTATGATATTGAGATTTACTTTTTATTTTTATTTATTTATTTATTTATTTATCTCACTCTGCCTCCGGGGCTGGAGTGCAGTGGCATGAGCCTAGCTCACTGCAGCCTTGAACTCCTGGGCTCAAGTAATACCCCCACCTCAGCCTCCTTGGTAGCTAGGACTATAAGGTGATTAATAATGATACATCTGCTAATATAATGGAATGCTATATAGAAGTTTATAGTAATGGAGTTCATTATTATACTATAAACTGCTATGTAACATTTCACTACATTAACAGCCTCCAAAAATTTACCTTTTCCCATATACACAGACATTTTTAGTTGTTTCAAATTTTCGCTGTTAAAAAGATGCAAATAATCTATCTCCTAATACATATTTCCCAAAAATATATAAACAAATTATAAAGAAGTAGAAATAAAATTGCTGGGTTACATGGTCCACACATTACAATTCTACTCTAGACATAGTCAAATTGATCTCTAAAGTTACTCTGCCAATTTACCTTCATGGAAGTGGTATGTGGAAGCTTCCTGTCACATCCTTGGCAACACTTAACTTTTTAACCATTGCCAGACTTCTTAACCATTGCCAATCTGATGGTGAGAAATGACATCTTGTTTCTTTATTATGTACTTTCCTGTTATTACAAAGATTAGCATATTGTCATGTTCATTGGTCAATCAGGTTTCTCGCCTCTGAATTACCTCATCCGACCCTTTGCCTATTTTAAAGTTCAGAGGTTCTTTTACTTATTGATTTGTGGGGGTTCTTTACATATTTTATATAATAATCATTTGTCTGTTTACTTATGTTGCAAAAATATTTTCCTAATCTCTCACTTCTCCTTTAACCTTGCTTATAGTATCTTCTGTCTTAAAAATCTTTTAAACTCTGATGTGGCCTAAATATTCTAAAAACTAATTTAAGGCATGGATAAATCTGCTTATATAATACTGATTTTACCACATAAGTTTCTTTTTTCTTAAAATGGCTGCTTTTCTTTAATGTATGAACAAAAATTTCCAATTATATGCTAACATCAACTTCAAATCAATTCCATTAAAATTTAGACTTTCTTTACAAGCTACCTACCTCCACTAGTTTTATGCGAAAATAGTGAGTAGTAAAACCATTTGGTTTTCACAGAATTTTAAGATGACACCATTTATTTATGGACCAAGAGCTAGGTTCTTGTAAACTCTACTATTTGTCCTACTGGAATAGTCTATATAACTAGGACAAATATTATTGTCTTTTTACTTCTGCCCTTCATGAGTTTTATTCAGCTCAAGAACATTTAATTTTCTCCAGGCTATAGGCACAAATGTTCAAACTCATTAAAACTAACTAGGTCGTGTATGAATTTTAAAAATACTTTGATCAAAGAAGGAAAAAGAGTCATTAGCTTTTGGGGGGAAATTCTGACCTGGGGAAATTTTCAAGTGTTTTAAAAAGTTCTTTAACACACTCACAAACAATAAGATATCAGATACAGCCATGACAGACGCCGAATTATAAAAATAAACTAGAACATGCTGGGTGCGGTGGCTCACGCCTGTAATCCCAACACTTTGGGAGGTCGAGGTGGGTGGATCATTTGAGGTCAGGAGTTTGAGACCAGCCTGGCCCACATGGTGAAACCCCGCCTCTACTAAAAATACAAAAATTAGCTGAGAGTGGTGGTGGGCTCCTGTAGTCCCAGCTACTCAGGAGGCTGAGGCAGGAGAATCACTTGAACCAAGGAGGTGGACGTTGCAGTCAGTCGAGATCACGGCACTGCACTCCAGCCTGGGTGACAGAGCGAGACTCTTGTCTCGAAAAAAAATAAATAAATAAATAAAATAAAATAAACTAGAACACCTAGTTTCAGCCAATGGACAGTGGACAGTATAATCCTCTGAGACAAGACGCACATGGCTCTATTAGAATCAGGCAGCAGCCCAAGACAATAGGAGATGGAAACAAGCGGGTCTACAGCACCATCTCGTACATATCATCACTTCACTCTGAGCACAGCAGCCAGCAAGCACATTGGTACAGTCAGAAAATGCTTTGTATATGTTTCATGTGTACATTTATATGAAAGAAATTATAAAGATTTATGATCTAATATTTCTGCTCCCTGTACAAACATTCTTTTAAACCGGGCTGTTATTTCCTGCTATTTATTTAATTAAAGAGGAGTCTGAGAAGATTAATGAAATTCAACTCCTCACTATGTGATTAGAAATAATTTGTAGTCTGCATTTCTTTGCCTAATTTCTTACTGTTCATTTGCAGTTTGTATGCATTTGTACACATTTTGGGTACAAATTTAACAACTAACTTCTACATCCTCACATAGAATTTCCACCTTGGGAAGTAATATGAGAAAGTTTAGATAGAAAAATTGTTAAACACTCTCCACTCAAACAAGGGCTGATTTTCAAACACCTTCCTTAGTCATGGGGCCACCATTTCAGAAGTCACTCCTCCATCCCAGTAATAACCTTCATGTTTACACTATAATTTATTCTCTCTTGAGGATGAGGAACTCCCAGATACACATTTTCCTCAAAGTTCCCAGAAACCACACCCAGTACATCTTGCCTGACTTCTACAGTTTCATTGCAGCTTCCAGTCTATGGCCAGGGGATCTTCTACCAAGTCATTAAGAATGAATGCGTCAGCTGGGCACGGTGGCTCACACCTGTAATCCCAGCACTTTGGGAGGCCAAGGTGGGCAAATCATGAGGTTAGGGGTGCAAGACCAGACTGGCCGACATGGTGAAACCATGCCTCTACTAAAAACATAAAAAATTAGCTGGACGTGGTGATGGGCGCCTGTAATCCCAGCTACTTGAGAGGCTGAGGCAGGAGAATCGCTTGAACCCGGGAGGTGAGGGTTGCAGTGAGCCAAGATCACGCCACTGCACTCCAGCCTGGTTGACAGTGCGAGACTCCATCTCAAAAAAAAAAAAAAGAATGTGTCTACACTGCACATAGCCAAGGTGCGTCCTGAAGCCACAGGAGCCTGAGCAACCTTAGGCCACTGAAGGAAGGACTTCACATCATGCCCTCTCTGTCGAAGATCTTTGGTCCCTTCCTCCCTGGCTGCTCCAGATGCTTTGCCAATCTGTTTGTTTATATACTTCAGCTCCTCTATCAAACTAAGAGCCCCTGGAAAGAAGAGACAGTGTCTTACTCATCTCTCATATCTCATTTTTATATCTGTCACTGCTCCTGGCACATTTATGCCTTCATTCCTTCTAACCACAAATACTTATTAAGCATAACTGAGTGCCCAGGACAGTGCTAGATATTCAGTGATAGCTAGACAGCAGGGATAAAACAGACAAAAATCCATGTTTTCATGGGGCTTACATCCTGGAGGGGAAGACAGACAAGAAAAAAAAAAACAAGTTAACAAATCAAGTGTTTTTAGAAAGTTCCTATTTAAAAACGTTAAAAAGGAGATATGATACAGAGTAATAGGGTCATACTCTTTGCATATGGAGGTCAGAGATAGTGTCTGTATGGTGGTGGCACTTAGGCTGACTAACTGACCTACAGAAGCCAGCTGTGTGGCCAGGTGCAGTGCCTCACACTCATAATTTCAGCACTTTGGAAAGAAGCTGAGGTGGGCAGATCTCTTGAGGTCAGGAGTTTGAGACCAGCTTGGCCAACATGGTGAAATCCCATCTCTACTAAAAATACAAAAATTAGCCAGGCATGGTGGTGGGCACCTGTAATTCCAGCTACTCAGGAGGCTGAGAGACAAGACTCACTTGAACCTGGGAGGCAGAGGTAGCAGTGAGCCGAGATTGTGCCACTGCACTCCAGCCTGGGCAACACAGTGAGACTCCGTCTCAAAAAAAAAAAAAAAAAAAAAGAAGCTGGCCATATAAAGAACCAGGGAGATGAGTATTATTCTGAGCAGAGGAAAAATCAAGTGCAAAGGCAAAAATAAAACTAGTGTGTTCCATAAATGAAAGGCAGAGGCTGAGCAGTGTGATATCCTGAAAGGTAGAAGAATGAGAAGGCATCAGGGAAACAGGAAGGAATAGATCATGCATGGCTGGATGGATTGTGCTCAGGGCTTTGGAGTTTATTCTAACTGTAAGGGGAAATTCCAGCCAGTTTGGGGAAGGAGAGCAGCATGCTCTAAAGTACATTTTTACAACATCACGCTAGTCTCACTCTGGTCATAGATAATTGACTTGGGTGGCATCTGAGGAAGAAGCAGGGAGACCAGCAAGGAGACTACTGCAATCACCAGTTTAGAGAGAAGGTGGCATGGACTGGAGTGGCAGCAGTAGAGATAATGAGAAGACGTTGGATTGGGTTATATTTTGGAGTTGAACCAACAAGATTTGCTGAAAAATGAATATTGCACCAAGTATCAAAAAAAAAAAAAGAAAAATCAACGAATGATATGAAGTGGAGTTAAACAACATGACAGCCCAGTCCTTTCTTTAAAGCCACTGCATGAACTCACCAGCACAAGTAATTTAAACATCATTAGTATTCTCACTATGCCAGAAGCAATATAAACTGGATATGATTTCATCTGGTAAGGACATCTGTGATCAGAGGTTGGAAATAATGCACCAAAAAATAAAAATTAAAAAAAATAAAACTTTACTAGGTCTTCCATCTGGGGAATCTTGTGGCAAGCAACTGTGGACAAAGACAGCCTCCATTTAAAGCAGGGTGTAGGGGCGGGGGGCACAGTGGCCCATGCCTGTAATTCTCAACACTTTGGGAGGCTGAGGCAGGAGGATCTCTTGATCCCCAGAGTAGGGACCTGCATGGGAGACATGGGGAGACCCTGCCTCTACAAAAAATAAAAAAATTAGCTGGGTTTGGTGGTGTGTGCCTGTTTTCTCAGCTACTCGGGAGGCTGAGGTGGGAAGATGGCATGATCCCAGAAGGTCGAGGCTACAGTGAGCTATGGTCACACCACTGCACTTCAACCTGTGTGACAGAGCAAGACTCAGTCTCAAAAATAAATAAGTAAATAAAGAAGGATGTGGCCTGTGAGACAAGAAAAGATCTCACAAAGGGCTGCCCCATCCTCTGTTCAGTCAAAAACTGGGCCATGTGTGAAGAAGTGTGGTGTAAGCTATGTTTGTCACACAAGGAATCAAAAGTAGCATTTACTTGTCACTATATACTGCCATGTACAGCACTGGAGAATACCTGTTAATTCCTCATTTAATCCCCACAAGCTTATGAGTATAATAGATATTCTTATCCTTGCTCAAAGTATGAGGAAAGGGAGGCACAGAAACATCACAGAAAGGAGAGCAGTTAGGATAGCAATTCCATTCCAGGATGGGTGACAGAGGGTGGTGGTAGTAGTTCTTTGCCCCTCCCGAAAGTGGCGAAGAACAGTCCAAATTTTGGACTCCTTAGGAAAGGCAAAATCAGCAGTTTCTGTCTGTGACCTCTATCAAACTATCTGGATGGTCCATCAGTGAAACTACCTTTGGGAATGTTCTGATGAACTGTTCAGAACCCAATCCTTCCCAGTTATCATCATCATCCTGCCCCCAAAACCAGTGAACCCAACTGATCTACTCTTATTCTTGCTGCTCCATCAACCTTATTTCTAAAGTAATTCTGACAGCGCAACAGGCCTGTTAATGACTGCAGCGAGGACTGGGCTCCAAGCGTCTACTCTCCGCAGACAGCATTGATCCCACCATTGTTGCCAGTCAATAGATCTTTACAGCAGACTTTGCTAGGAAATATGTCAGCTTTTTGTGCCTTATGTTTCTGGCTCATAATATCCTTCAAATGGATTCCCCCATTCGAACATCCTGCAGGCAAAATCTTATTACTTTCTCCATGCTGTACATCATGCCTGCTTTACACAAAAGGTTATCAGTGTTCCTTACACTGCACCTGAAAATGTTTGAGCTAGTCTTGCCTCCTAGGGATATTTTCACTACTGCCAAGTGTATTTAACCGGAATGCTATTAGCGACTCAATAAAACCCAAGTTTGGAGTTTCTAGACCAAAGTTAATTTCTATTTTTGCCTCTATGTGGTACTAATGTCAAAAGCAAAGAGCCCGAGGGTCAAGCCTTTGAAAACCATATGCTGGCTGATTTAGGACTCTACCATTTGTGCCCTATAGCTGTAGGTGAAATAGATTTCTCTCTAGATGTTTGGGAAATTATAAATAGGACTATACGGATTAAGAAAACAAATGTGTTATTGCTATTCGTACAAAAGGTTTAAAGAGTTTCCATCACAAAGAAAGATCTCAGGAATTGCATATACATATTGATTAAAGTAAATCATACATAAAATCACAGAGTTGAAAAGGATCATAAATAGAATCTGCCCCAATATTCACAAGATTATGAATGAGGAAAGTCTAGATGGGTGCCAATATGAATTCATCATCTCTAATATTAATGGGCCCTCAATGTCTCTCAGAGGGTTTATTTTCATAATTGTCCGGTGTCATCCGCCCCTGTCTCCTGCTCTCATTCTCCTCACTGTTGCTGACCCTTGCCACTTTCGGTAAACCTGTTTTCCAACTTCAGGAGGCCCCATACCATGGTGATTAAAGTTACTGGCTCTGAATGAGATGCAAGTTTGGCTCCATCACTTAATAGATATATAAATTCAGGCAAGTCACCTAAATGTTCTGCACCTCTGTTTCCTCATCTGTAAACTAGGAACAATAACTGCAACCATCTCATAGTATGTTATGGCCATTAAGAGAGTAATTCCTGTAAAGCTCTTATAATGATGATTGCATATCAAGTGTTCAATAAAGGTGAACTATTACTATCATCATGATCATCAATGTAACTGCCCTTCTGCCCCCTTTTATGTCAGCAGACTCTCTCTCCTGCCAGTTTATCAAGAGAAGGAAGGTCATCTGATATAGACTTCCTCAGATTCTCCTCCCCATTGCCTGCCAGCACCCCTGACACCTAGAAACCTGTTTACAACTATTCTGGCCATGCTTTTCTTCCTCATTCTGTTGGGAATGGGCAGTACTCCTTGCTCATCTCTCTGTCAGCGCCCAGGATCCCATCCCATCTGCCAGCTGTCTTCTCAGGACCCTCGTTGCCTCTATTCTGCAATCCACTCTCTCAACCCAGTCTCCAGCCTCTCCCTCTTTTCTTTCACCATCTTCTCAGCTTCTGAGTCTTTTTCACCTTAAAACATAGACAAAGACATGAAAACAAAAAACTTTTTCTTGACCTTACACTTACTTCTTACTAACTCTCTATTTCTTTGCTTCCTCTCCTTGGCTTCTCAGAGAAGTTTCTGGAAGAGTAGTCTATTGCAATCTGTTTTCTGTCCCCAACTGAAAGTGAAGGGCTGTACACTCTTAGCCCTTCTCTCCCTTGTCCACTCGGAAAATCTCTCACTACCTTATCTAACTCCATCCAGTTTCCCTCAGTCTACCTCTTCTACAGAGGCAGTTCTCTTTCTTTCACTTTATCTTTCTCCCAAGCTATGAGCTCTGTCAGAGCAGCAACCATTACTCATTTGTTCCTTTATCCCCAGCATTCAGTGCAGTCCCTTGCACACAGTAATCATTCAATGAAAGTTCACAAAATGAACACATGAATGACCTTCTCAGAATCATATAGAATCATATGGTTCCTTCAGTCTAATTAAATGGAAGCTTTACTGTGCTCCAACCACATGCCAGGCACAACGGAGGCTTACAGAGATTAATAATATATGGCCTTTGCCCTCCAGGAGTTGTTTATCATCCAGTGAGAGGAAAAGAGCAATGGAGGATTGATGCATGGGCAGATAAATTGATGGGGGGAAGAACAGAGCTAGAGCAGGAAAGAGGGGAGGGAAGAAGGAGATGGGGTAGAATAGATAAATGTCATTCACTCATAAAAGCTAGGATACGCATTAGGATGCCAATAAAGGTAAAACATGTGTGCTTTTTTAAAACAATAATTTAATCAAAATTAAAAAGAAGGAATATGTCTAAGCCTAGTCAAATAAATCATGATTTCATTCTGGGAGAACTAACTTTTTACAATTCTCTGACATACCTGGTTTTTTATATAGAGAATACATTGAGACCCAGGAAAGCCAAGAACACTGACTGTTTGTCACAGGAACCCTTCCCTCAGCTGCCAAGGTAAACAGACATATCAAATCTCAAAGAGAAGCCTTTGTGAAACTGGACATTTGAAGGTGTTTGTCAGTCCCTTAATCACCCATGTATTTTAGAAAGGAAAAAAAAAGATGGCTATGTATGACAGTTATCAGTTGATTACCATCTGACCATTTTCGACTCCTAATGTCAATAAAAGGAGTTAATTTTCTGGTTGAAGTGATTGATCCAGATTACCAAGGCAAAATTGTGTTGCTGCTGCACAGGGAGGGAAGACCTAGGTCTGGAACCTGAGGATCTTGTGGAATACCTCTTAATACTCCCATGCCAGTAATAAAGGTTGATGAGAAATGTCAACAACCAAAAAAAGGCAGGACAGGTAGGAATGCAGATCTTTCAGTAATGAAGGTTTGAGCCCCTCCACCAGGTAAATAACCCCGAGTAACTGAAGTTTGGGCTGAGAGTGGGAGAAATCTGGGTTGGGAAGTAGAAGAGGGAAGCCATAGATATCAGTTACTGCCTTGTGACCAATTACATGAAAGACATTTGTAATAGCTCTTAATGTTTGTTATTTGTTTGTTATATATATATGTTTATTTTTATCTGCTATATTCTTTTTTTTCCTTTTTGTTTTATATGCTAGTTATTGCAAGTTAACTGTAGTATCTAGGAAACAAAATGTTCAGTAGAACTGTGACTTAATTTGAAAAAAATTTAATATAACCAGCAATGAATCCAATGAATGTTGGGACTTGCATCTCCTCATTTTAGAAAGAGAGTATGAGCATGTTCACTTCTAAGATGAATTGTTGTATACTAGGTGGAAATACAGGGGTTTTTTATGTATAGGAATGCAAATGTGTGTGGAGGGTGCATATAGGAGGTGGATAACCAAAGGAGTGTGCGTCAACAGATATCAATTTATTGCCTTTCAGCTCTAAATTTATACTTCATTGCCTGCTCTACAAAAATGGATATGTGCCCTCCAAATATTTTTCTATTGCCAGTTGGCCAAATGTTAAGTATTTTCAATAGGGGGTGCTAGAGAGACACTGCAAAAGGAGTTTTCCATTCTACTTCCAGCGCACTCAGAGCACATAGTGCACTAGTGCTCTTGGCTCCTAAAGCACCAAGCTTCTGCAGTATAAGCACAGTGCCAATAGCTGCTCCAGTACCTGGCTCCTGGAGCACCTATGGCTTTTCCAATGCCTTGTTTCTGTAGCACAAATTGCTTATCCAGAACCAAGCTCTTCCAGCACGGACAGCTTCTCTAGCATCGCGCTCCTGCAGTACACTGTGGCTAGCAGCACCCATCAGCCAACAACTTCCCCTTTTTTGTAGCAGAGTGCTTCTGGTGAGACTTTTCCATGAAGAGTTTTTTTCAAAAGTCCTATAAAAGTTCTAGAGGGCATATTTCCAGCAAGTTCTGCTAGGATAGTACCACAGCACCTCTCTGGATCTGAGTGAGCTGTGGCTGTGCCCTCTCCAGCAGGTCTGGATCACACCCTTAGTGGGGTTTCCTTTTTGAACATTCTATCTCCACCCTAGAGGTAGTGGTTGCTTCTTATATCTGCTATTCCTATATTCTCTAGAGATCCATTTACTTCTTACTAGCCCATCCCTCATTACTCCAATCTCCTGTTATAGTTAGTTAATAATCTTTATATTAAACTTTCTCCTTTCCAGTTACTCTGTGTTGTAGTAGCAATGACTACACCAGCACCTAGATCTTGGTTTATAAATACCACTCTACAATAAAAGGTACCAAGGCTCCTTTGAAAAATGGTTCATTTTAGGGCTGCTGTAGGAAAAATAAAAAATGAGCCTGGAATATCTTCTAGCACCAGAAAGTAAGAAAGCACTCAAAATCAAAAAGATGAGTCATGTTAAAGGGACACAATGGGTTGGGTGCGGTGGCTCACACCTGTAATTCCAGCATTTTGGGAGGCTGAGGTGGGTGGATTACCTGAGGTCAGGGCTTCAAGACCAGCCTGGGCAACATGGTGAAACCCCGTCACTGCTAAAAATACAAAAATTAGCCAGCTGTGGCAGCACATGCCTGTAAGCCCAGCTACTAGGGAGGCTGAAGCATGAGAATTGCTTGAACCCAGGAGGCAGAGGCTGCAGTGAGCCAAGATCGTGTCATTGCACTCCAGCCTGGGCGACAGAGCAAGACTCTGTCTAAAAAACAAAACAAAAAAAAGACACAATGGCCAAAGCTGGAATGACCTGGGCAACAAAATAAATTATGTAATACAGTTTTACAACGCAAAATGTCAAATAAATATACATGAGTCCTTAATGATATAAATAAATGTTTGAATAAATGCAGGAGAAGAAACAAATC
Source organism: Nomascus leucogenys (assembly GCF_006542625.1). Classification (NCBI taxonomy): domain Eukaryota; kingdom Metazoa; phylum Chordata; class Mammalia; order Primates; family Hylobatidae; genus Nomascus; species Nomascus leucogenys. The sequence goes on along the minus strand of NC_044382.1, from coordinate 135,264,317 downwards.
TTCTTTACAGAAAAATTCCAAATAATATAGGCATATATTCCTGCCTCAAAGACATGGAGCTTGAGTCCTGCACTTCATCCCTGAAGGTAGGATAGACTTAGTGACTTGCTTCTACAGAGTAGAGTACACAAAGGGGAAAATTGTAACTTTATGTGGAGAAGTCTAGCACAGTACCTTAATCAAGTGATGAAGGTTAACCAAGTGATGACATGAGTGATGTCACATGGATATCATGATATGATGTGAAGAGAAAGAGCACTTCAACTCTGGTATTCTCTTCAAAACTCATAACCCATGTCTGATCATGAGAAAAGCACCAGACAAACACAGATTGGGGAACATTCTACAGGATATCTGGCCAGTTCTCCTCTAGACTATCAATTTCAAGGTCATGAAAACAAGGAAAGACTGAGAAACTGTCACAGACCAGAGAAGACAGGGGAGACATGACAGTGAAATGTAGTGTGTTGGCCTAAGCTGGAATCTGGAAGAGAAAGAGGATGTTAGTGGAAACATTGATAAAATCCAAATAACATCTGCAGTTGATTGAATAGTAATATACTATGGTCAGTTTCCCAGTTTTGACAAACTAATAGTAATTTAAGAAGTTAACAATGGGGGAGACTGGGTTTGAGCACACAGGAGCTCTGTACTATCTTTGCAATTTTTCTGTAAGTCTAAAAGTGTTCCAAAATAAAACCAATTTATATTTTAAAAATTTAAAAATTACTGTGGTTTCTGTCTCCTGATTGGATCTTAAGTGATACAAGGAGCCAGTCTAATTATCACAGCAATTATATTATGGATCTAATGTCCACCATCAAATTGATGCATAACAATAACCAAAGAGGAGGGGAGATGGAAATAGAATCCTTAGAAACTAGGCTATTTAAACTCTGCTAAGTAGCATATTACTAAACAATAGATTTTGGTTCCAGAATTATCTAGTCAAGAATGAACAAAATGATACATTTCCTGATATTAGGTTGATTGCCACAGACAAAACCCAGATAGCAAGACCTATATTCTGGGTTCAGCTCAGAATGTCATTTTTTTACCTGCTTAAAAAGGTATCAAAGATGTTTTTCTCAGAACACCTTTAAACATTTCAGACATCTGTTCATGTTTATTTGTGCTTTTGTTCATCATAAAGACAAAACATGAGTTGTAAAAAATAAACTAAAAGTTGCTTCAATATCATATTTCAGTGTTAAAAGAACATCTGTTCTCAGAATTCTAGAGTCTTCATTAAACTCCAAAATAAAGCAACGGTTTATTTTCTAGAAGGTCCTAATCAGTTGTAGAGAGTCTGAGACCCATGTAGGCTTTTGTTTTGCTTACACAAACACTTCAGTCTGAGCCCTTAGCTTGAGGTAGTCTGCAATTCTTAGGAGACAAAGTATGAATACAACTGAAGTTATTCTGTAGCATTCTTGCCCTGGAATTAGTGGCAAACCACATAGTTTTAAATGACGAATACGCCCACTCTTCCCTATCCCACTAGTTTATAATAATGTTATTTTTCTTCAAGATGTCTAGGCACGACTGATTTTTAAACTGGAAAAGTTGGCCGGGCGCGGTGGCTCACGCTTGTAATCCCAGGACTTTGGGAGGCCGAGGCGGGCGGATCACGAGGTCAGGAGATCGAGACCGCGGTGAAACCTCGTCTCTACTAAAAAATACAAAAAAATTAGCCGGGCGTGGTGGCGGGCGCCTGTAGTCCCAGCTACTCGGAGAGGCTGAGGCCGGAGAATGGCGTGAACCCGGGAGGCGGAGCTTGCAGTGAGCCGAGATTGCGCCACTGCACTCCAGCCTGGGCAACAGAGCGAGACTCCGTCTCAAGAAAAAAATAAAAAAAAATAAACTGGAAAAGTTAATGAAAGCAACATCACATTTGAGGTCAGTCGGCCAAAAAAATGGACATGAGCCAGATCCCACATCCCAAACATTTTGCCTCAATGGCGTGTGAACAAAATGCCCACTCTCCTGATTTCCAATAGAAGCAAAACAAAACCCTGCAAGACAGTTTTCCCCTGGAATTGAGAAGCCTGTCAGGGGCAGAAAGACACACACACACACACACACACACACACACACACTCTCTCTCCCAGTCCCTGTTTAAGGTACAGTAAAAAGGCTCTTTCACACCAAGTGTTCTGTGCACAGACAGCACAAGGGCCTCCCCTGGAGAAGCTGCTTCAAGGAGAGCCAAGAGATCACAAGTCCGAAACAAGTAGTCCTAGCAAGATAAAGAATAATCTCCCCAATTCCAAAATAAGCAAGTAAAAATTTTTAAAATCAGCTTATTGAAATAAGTCCATTCAGACTAATTTCAAAAAATTACTTGGTGGCAACAAAGAGAAATGTGTGCTCTCATGCGAACTTGCTAACTTTTTTAAACGATCGCTTCCTTTTTCAAAATGTAATGTTTCACGCATTACAATTTAGTTGCACTTTAATTCCTTCTCACGTTTCTCAAGGCGAAAAAAGAAGTATAAAGGAAAAGGAAGTGGATGCAATTACGTGTACAGCAACAAGTTATCCAGAAGATTTTGGTTTAAACTGTTAAATTTAGAAAAGCAACTGTATTACATGACATTCCATGATATAATCTTCATGAAAATGAATATGAAATGTTACGTGTAGATTGCTTTTAGTCCAAAATGCCATCATTTTAGAATTCTAATTCTAACATAGTGGAGACAAATTATATACTATGTTAGAAATTGATTTAACAAGTACCAAAATGTTCATGAATTTTCATTTATTACAGGTAAGTCTCCCTAAAGTTATCTGAACAAGTACTCGTTATTTGCATCTCAGAATTCAGAGACAAAAAGATATGTTAGCATCAAAAATGCCAATTTCACTTCTGAGTTAAAAACGAACAGGTGGTAAATTTTAATCTTAGAGAAATTTCTTAGAGAAATCAACAGGTAAAAACAGAAGTTAGGATACAATAGCTGTGTTACCACAACTGCCTTACTGAGGTAAGGAATCTAAATTGTGGACCCTTCTCTAGAAAATGCATTCATATCCACAGAAGTATGAGCTGTTGTATGATTGTTGAAATTTCCTTCTTTCCAAGAACTTTTCTTTATACTTAATTAACAAATAATGTATATGTACATGTACAGATTTAAAAGAAACTGTATGACTGAGTTGGATGTGGCATTCACTCTATGTTCTGTGTAGGGATGAAGAGGGAAAGCATGGCTCAGGGTCATCTGCAGACAAGGAGGCCCTTACAGCAAAAACATCCCGAGACAGACAACAGCAGGTGGAAACTTACCACTGGAGCAGTTGGTCCCTCCCCAGCCAGGCTCACACTGACAGGTGTTTGGAGCAATACAGCGACCATGGACACATTTATCAGCACAGTGGGCTGTCAGAGAGAAAATCAATCAAATAAAGAAAGTTGGCACAAGAAAAAAAAACCCAACAACACAGCTGTTGCACATCCAAGTCTCAAGTATCACTTAAAAACAACATGCATGCTTGATAATTTTCTTCAGTCCATTCCTCAGCCCTCTTACAGTCTGCTGTAGGACCAAACAATTCCCCTTCTTATTTTGGTATCACCAAATAAATCCCATCGTTTCTACTATTCTATTCTACTTCATGCTAAATTAGAAAAGAAGTTTCAAGGAAAATTGCCTAATTCACTCTTTAAAAAATTATCAGTGAGTATCAAATATTCCTTTTTGTTTCAGAAGAAGCCGATAAAGAGAAACAAACCATAAAGCAAGATATCAGGGCCTCAGAGTGACAGAGTAGATGGGGAGTATTATGATTATGTATTATGATTTTTTTTACATAATACATTCACCAGAAACAATAGTCACACTTCTTTGTGAACACATTGTTCACAACTATGACACAGCAGAATTGCTTGCTCTTTTTCTGCTGAGGAGAATATTTGAAAAATGCCACCCAGGTCTTTGGGAAACAGTAAATCTCAATCCTCTTTCATTAGTAAATATCTTAGGTGTACTCAACCCTTGGAGACAAAAGGGGCATCACTGCAAACATGAGTGAATGGACAGTCTGATGATTTCCAAAATAGGCATTAAAATATGCTGTGCCAAATCTTAGCATTATCATCAACCTTAGTACCATGCACATTGGTTAAACATTCTTTAAAATATCTGAATATATACATAATTGTGAGAATGACTTAAAGGGTTTGGGGTTCAGATATTCTAAAATTTTATTTAAGGGTGGGATGAGGTGCTCTGTACTTTAGAGATGCATTTTATTAGTGTATGTCTTATTACAAAAGACTTACTGCTCAAATATATAAAACACCAAAAAGTAAAATAAGCCTTATCTCCAGTAGCTCAAACTGGTAACATTTTTGTGGATGTAGAACCTTCAGAAATTTTTTTCCTACATATTTTTCTCCTCAAAAAAAATAGAATCATACTTTTCAATGTGCTTTTCCATTTAATATAATGGCAATAATATTTCCATGTCATTAATATTAATATATGTGATTTATGCACTAAGGTGTATATTTAATATGTGTGTATATATGTATATACACACGTGTGCACACACTCACAATGCATATATACTGCTGAACCAAAAATGACTACTTCTAAGGTCGTGATCATAAGATTTAGAGATGAAGATATATAAGGGAGGGCATTTTAGGTGAAGAGAAAGCAAAAGCAACAGCTAAAAGGAAAAACAAATGAAATAAGTTCTGTTGGGTGCAGTGTTTGGGGCAATAGCTTTGCAAGGTAGAGAGAGAGACCCTGAAAACCAAATTAAGGTGTTGGGGCTTTATTCTGAGAATTCACTAGGATCAGTTTAATGAAAAGTACACATTTGTTATAAGAAACCAACAGGCAGAGGACACCACAATGAAATAAAGTGGCCATAAATTTTGGAAAACACAAGCTCTCTTGCTATCATCAGAATAACTCTTTAGCACCTAGGCGATTTAGTGAGGAATACCAGGACTGGTGAGCTTGGGACCCTGGTCCAGGGTAGAGTTTTCTGATACTAGAGTTTGACGGAAGTGCTTAGCAACCTCATAATATTTGAGTCAGACAATTACATATTTCATTGCAATTAAAAGCAGAACTTGCCTGTAACATATGAACACACTGGCCCTGCATTATTTTGATTTTTGCTGCCAAATGAAGTCAGTATGTGCCAACTTCAGGGTTCAGTGTCTGCTTCCACCTCTAGGTATGTGTTTGAACTTATAGATGTCATTCATTTGTAAACACAAGGTACTGTTCTTTTGTTAAAATTTAGATATGTACATACCTAAAGCCAGCAAACTACCATACTTGAGTGTGGGAAGTTCAACTAAATGTCACAGTAGGCTTGAGTCTAACAGTGCAGGGTATGCTCTGGATGCTATCTCACACTGTGTTAAACGGCAGCATGGGTACAGGAGACTCTTCCACCAGTGAGAGCTCTGGCACCACTGGAAATATGTCAACACAAGAGGGTTTTGCCTCCCACTTGTCTTAGGCACTGATGGCATCTATGTTTGCAGCTATTACAGTGAACAGCCTTCAGACCCAAGTTTACCAATTCTCCTTCTTCAACATAGTAAAGCTACTAAAATTCTGTTTGAATATTTCCAGAAGTTTTAAAAATTAGATACTTTTTGCCTTTAATGTGAAACAAGATTTCTTTGACCCTGTGCATTTAAACCAAAACACAGAAATTGAATGTGGTGGCTGATGAAAGGAAGTATTCTCCATATTCTTGAATTTCAGACTTTTGTGTTTAATAGTGTAGTTCTCACCAATTAACTTCACACTAAAGAAATGTTATAAATGTTCATTTATATGGTAAATTTATATTAATACTACTTAAATTGTTTTTATATCTTGGGCATCTATGTAAGATTTTATTTAACAAAAGGATTAATATTACCATTTGAGAATTTGAAAACTTCTGGGTGCTCAAAAAGCTGGATTCCATCAGAGCAACCTAGAGTTTTGTATTCATCTAGCAAGAAGCTGGCTATGAGGGGAGAATATTTCCAGTATTCTATGGACAGGTCTCAATTTACTGCTCTCCCTTTCTTCTCTATCCTTTCATCTTTTTCACTTTTTATCTTCATTTTCACTTTTTACCACTGGTCTTTCTCTCCCACACACTACTTATTTGATATACACCATAGAAGCTGGAGATTAAAATTTGGTTTTAATTATAGTTGTGTTGACTCTTAACTCCAGGGTGACACCAATTGAGTTCCACCTGAACCAACCGGTAAGAAAGGTAAGATTGAGCAAGCCAGCCTAGCACCTTGCTCTAATATCAAGATAACTTATTAGAATGGGTAAATAAATGCATGACAAGTTAAGCATATGTTCCAGAGAAGTAAGAATCAGAATTGCATATGGTTGGATCTCAATCCATTGTTTTTTTGTTGCTTTTATTTTGTTAACTCCGAAAAAGATAATAAGTAAATTTCTAAGGGCAGAATCAAAGGAGACCTGCTTCAGAATGCTTTGAGATTGCTAGATAATCACACAATGTTCTCATGTGTGATTCCTGATAGTGCAAGCTTTGTGTTTTATGAAATGAATTCCAAGAAGTTCAGTCAATTGTAATAATTTTTTTTAAAAATCCGTGATGGTAATTTTAAAATATGGATTACATTTATGAAAACCTTGAGCTAACATTTGGCCAAAGTCTGAAACAAAATGTGGATGCGTCATTAGCAGAAAACAAATTAGCCTATAAGTTAATTAGGAATTCGAAAGGGGGGATCTGCTTCCCTAATGATTTATTTTTTCTTAATTAAAGCTAAAGCCAATGGAATCACCTCAGAGCATTGATGCCTAAAGGCAAATAATGATCTAAATGATGAGAAATATTGTTGGGATGGAGTCTAAAAGGAAAGAACACAAAATCCTACTTCCATGATGGAGAATCTTTACACATTAGACTCCCTTATACAAGTGCCATCTCTGTTCCATGCCCTTTTCCACCATCTCTGGCTGTCCACATCCAGCAACAAACCTCGTCAAAGATAGAAAAGAGCAAAGGGAAGCAACAGAGGAAGGGCAGAGTAAGCTATAGAACTCTCTTTATTCTCTGATGTCCCAACTCACCAAGGTGCAGAAACACTGACTATGGCACATTCATGACACAGACGCCCACACCACCACCAAGAGATTAGCTGAGCTCAATTACTACATTGGTCTTACCTCCCCTATTCAGCTTCAGATGCCACCTACTCTGGGTGCTGCTTCTATAACTAACATGCTCCACATGAAAAACCCATGTAGGCTAAAGACATTAATTGTTCATGTAGAAAACCCCAAAATGAACTAGAAAAGAAAAAAGGGAACAGAGGTCCACTTAGCAGATGTTCAGTAGCGGAGATATAAAGAATAGGTACAAAGGACCCATTATAAGTGTGGCTGTCCCATGAATGGGAATAGATATTTTATTCCCTACCCATGTCCTTTCTTCTTATTTTTAAAAGGGCAATTAAAACTAGAATAACCTAAGCAAAGATAATCTATCCAATATGATTTCTTTTCTGCACCGATCTTTAAGAAAATCATTAAAGATCATATTCTGAGTCCGAATCTTTTTTAGAGGCCAGATATAAGCGGAATCTCAACCTACTCTCAGTATGCTCCTTCAGACACAACAAGCTGCGCGGGGCAGCCAAGACGTCTTTTCCCTCAAGAACTAGGAAGCAAGAGACACTGATGAGAAGAACAGGCCATGTCTTTGAAACGAAAGCTGTGGACAGTCTGTCTGCCTGATGGACAGGTGGGCACTGACATGATGACCCTGGAATCTTCTCTAATTAGGCTCCTGTTTCAGTCTCAGTTCCTAAATCCATTTAAATCCCATTACCAATGACATGGACCTCATTCCTTTTACTTGTAAATACTTGGCTTTAATACTGAGAGCCATTAACTGTACTCAATAGTTTTTCTTCTGCCACATACAATTCCCTTTGGATTTTCACCTAGGGATGGCAAAAAAGTGAAAGGAGGAGTAGAAAGACTAAAGACTTCATTATAAACCAATTATATCTCTAAAGACAGTATATACCATTGTCTTAAAGAATACATTTATTTAAATTAATATGGAAAATGTTTCCAGAATCAAAATAGTTTTTTAAAACAATTATCCAGTAGAAACACAAACCTTCCAGCTAACCTATCTGTCACCAGAAGTTCCTTTTATTCTGATGCTATGAGCAAAGAGTGTAAGTCACAAATCTTATTTTCTCCACTTATTCGGTGAGTTGCTACAGAGGAATATAGTTTTAGAGTTAAAGGTGCCTTTACTGAGCATCATTCCTGCATTTTTCAGACAAGAAAACAGATCAGGAAAATGGGTAATTTCCCCAATATTCATAGTTGGTATTAAAGACAGAAATAGGATTAAACCTTGGTCCCTGACTCCCAGTGGACCAAAACATAAGATGGATTTTAATGGGAGTGAGAGGGAGCAGGGGTGAAAAGACTGGTAGAGGGTGTTCTAGGTGAGATACCACGGCAGGTGTAGTAGATGGCCAGCAGTCAGGAGTCAGAAGATTCGAAGGAGGAAGGAGAAAGAAGCAAACAGAGAGTTGACTTCCAAGATAAACCTTGTCTTCCCCACACTTTTATCTGAGGACAATTACATGCAAAGTCCTTACAAAATCTAATTGCTACTACAAGTGCACAGGAATCATTTTGCTTTCATATTTCCAAACATTATATTGCAGCATACCCTATTGTGTTTGCTTATAAAAAGGAAAGAGAATTCTCTTTTTCTTCAGTTTAATATGTACTGATGCCCTAGGTACATTGATAGGCACTACTGTGTATATTAAGATGGCAGACTGGGAACTCTTAGTCTGTAAAGGAAATCTGATGATGTAAATCCATCAAACTCAATAAATGTGGAGTAGAATCCAGGGATAATAAGAGAGGTTTCAGAAAAATACTGTGAGAGCATACTGAATGATTCAATTTATTTGAAATGTCCAAATGGACAATTCCATATGGATAGACAGGATATTATTTGGTTGTCTAGGGCTGTGGGTTAATCTGGATTGATGGGTAATAGGTGCAGGGGTTGTACTGAGATGATGAAAATGTTCAAAACTTGATTATGTGATGGCTGTACAACTTTGTGAATATACTAAAAATGGTTGAATTGTACACTTTAAATGGTTGAATTGTATGGTATGTGAATTACATCTTGACAAAACTGTTATAACAATACTGTGGGGACTGTGGAAGCAGTTAATTCCAACTGGGGTGAGATCAAGGGGATCTCATGAAAGATAAAACATCTGAGCTGAAAAAGTGGTATCTTTGAAATAATGTTGCAGGGAGGAGTGCCCAAAAACAGCTGCTTCACACACCTTTTTCCTTGCATCCCATCCCTAAAGTTGCATAACTTTTTGCTTGGGGTCAAGGGCTCTTACCCCACAGCCACCAGTGGTCCACATGTGTGATGTCCGTAAATGGCTGATCAGTGGTGGAAAGAGCTTGAGAACACTAGGAACCTAGACGTTTGCACTTAGTAAATGTAATAATAATAATGCAAAAACTCTGTATCTATAAGTCTTTTCTCTCCATTCCTTATAGGGCTTTCATGTCATTTAAGGTACAAAGAGCTATTACTGGCAGTATCTTTGGCAGACATTGCCAATTGTATACCCAATGTCTATTCTTCCTTCAACCCTTATTAACAGACTCTTATTTGTACCAGGGCCAGCAGTGATGTCAGCAATAAACTACATTTATTGGCCCTCTTTCTAGATTGAAATGCCCATGTGGAAAACAGTTTCAAGAGACAGATTCAGGTGGTAAGTGCAACTCCCCTTCTCTTTCTCCTTCCTGCTGCCTGGTGTGTAGACATGGCTGAATCTGCAAAAAGCACCAGGCAACTCTGAGGGAAGGACCAAGAGAATCATGGAACCCTTCACTCTGAATTCTTTGCATGGATAAATAAGTGCCATAAACCACCCACCTCCAGACTTATGACATGAGGATCCTTATTATGTATATGTTTCTATTTTTCAGATCTCTATTTATTGCAGCAAAACATGATTTGTAACTAATACACTGCTCTTTTGAACGATCTTTCAGGTGAGTCAGTTACTAAATTAAATAAAAATCTATACTAGCAGAAAAATGGAAGACCCATCTATATAAGGAGGAGATACAAGAACTCAGAACTTCTGCCATACATTTTAAGTAAAGGTGTCACGACCTAGTCCAAGTGGGATGACCAAAAGATATGAGGGGAATTAGAAATCTGGCCATTAGATACATACCTCATTCTCTCCCTGAAGCATCATTTTGCCTCAAATTACAATGTGAGAAGAGTTAAATGTGGATATTATAAACCCCGAAACAACCACGAAAACAATACAACTAAGAGTTATAGCTAGTAAGCCAATGAAGAAGATAAAATAGAATTATAAAACATATTCAACTTAAAATGAAAGTATAAAAGAGAAAAATGAGAACAAAAAACAGATAGGACAAGCAGAAATCAAATCTAACTATATCACTAATCATATTAACCGTAAATGGTCTAATATCTAAATTAAAAGACAGAGATTAACAGCTTGGATTAAAAATGTAAGACCTAACAATATGCTGCTTATAAGTACAAGAAACACACTTGATAAAAATGCAAATATTTGGCTGGGTGCAGTGGGTCACGCCTGTAATCCTAGCACTTTGGGAGGCTGAGGCGGGCGGATCACGAGGTCAGGAGATCGAGACCATCCTGGCAAACATGGTGAAACCTCATCTCTACTAAAAATACAAAAAAAATAGCTGGGCGTGGTGGCAGGCACCTGTAGTCCCAGCTACTCGGGAGGCAAGAGAATGGTGTGAACCCGGGAGGTGGAGCTTGCAGTGAGCCGAGATCACACCACTGAACTCCAGTCTGGGTGACAGAGCAAGACTCCGTCTCAAAAAAAAAAAAAAAAAAATTTTTTTAAAGTAAAGGTATGCAAAAAAAAAAAAAACCATACTAACGCTAATCAAAAGAAAGCTGGAGTAGCTATATTAATATCAAATGAAGATTTCAGAACAAAGACTATTCTTAGAGATAATGAAGGTCACTTTATAATGATAACATGTTCAATTCATTATAATGAAATAATAATCCTAAACATTTATGCATCTAATAACAGTTTCAAAAACAGCAATGAAAAAGATACAATTAAAGCAGGAGATTTGAATAACTAGTCTTAATAATTGATAGAACAATTAAAAAGAAAATAAGAAAAGATATAGTAGATTTGAAACTAAAAACCAACTTCATGTAATTAATATTTATAGTACGCTCCACCCAATAACAGCAGAATATATTTGCTTTTCAAGAACATACAGAACAATAATCAAGTTATATCATATTCTATGAAACAAATCTCAATCAATTTTAAAAGATTCAGTGCATACAAAGCAGTTTTCTAACTACAAGGAAATTTAGTTAGAAATCAGTAACAGCAACATATCTGGAAAATCCTTCTAAATATTTGGAACTGAATAACATACTTCTAAATAACTCAAAGTCAATGAAGAAATCAAAAGATATATTATTCAGAAAGTATTTTAAAGTAAATGAAAACAAAATCACAACATGTCAAAATTGTCAAATGCTCTTAAAGTAGCACATAGAGGAAATTTTATAGCACCAAATGCCTACAGTATGAAAGAAGAAAAGTCTGAAATTATCTCAGCTTCCACCTTAAGAAACTAGAAAATAAAGATCAAATTAAACCCCAATGAAAGGGAGAGTAAAAGAAATAATAAAAATCAAAGCTGAAATCAATAAAATAAAAAACAGAAAAGCAAAAGAGAAAATCAACAAAAGTAAAACCTAGTTCTTTGAGAAGATCAGCAAAATGGATCAACTTCTAACCATACTTATCAGGAAAAAAAGAGAGAAGACACAAATTACTGTTATTAGAAATGAGAGAAGTGATATCACTATAAAATCTATAGTTTTTTTAAAGGTAAATGTTAATAAAAACTTTATGCCAATAAATTTGATAACCTAGATGAAATGAAGAAACTGCTAAAGCTTATTCAAGTAGAAATAAATAACTGAATGGACCTATATATTTTAAAGCCATTAAATTATAGTTAAAAGCTTTCTCATTTTAAAAAACCTCCAATTCCAGATGGTTTCAATGATGAATTATACCAAACATTAAAAGAAGAAATAATACCAATTCTAAAAAAAACTTATTCCAGAAAATTGAAGGCCAGAGAATACTTCCCAGCTTCCCAACTGTGAGGCCAAAATTACCTTAACACTAAAACCAGAGACATTTGCAGTAAGAAAGAAACAAATTACAAACAAGTATCACTCACATAGGTGCAAAGATTCTAAACAAAATTTTACTGAATTTTGTGAAATTTAGTGAATTAAATCCAACAATATGTAAAAGAATTAAACTTTATGACCATGTGAGGTTTGTTCCAACATATATACATATATACATATGCATATATATATACACACACACATATATATGTTCCTTTATATATATATAACCTATATATATAGTTCCTTCATATATATATATATATAACCTAAGTAGACCTGAATGATAAAATAATCACACATATGGTTATTTCAAAAGATGCCTGCATTTAGCAAGCATTTAGAAAAATATATTTATTCCTAACAAAAAATTTCTGCAAACTGGAAACAGAATGGAGTTTCCTCAATCTGATAAAGGGCAAATATGTAAAACCTACTACTAACATAGTCAATGGTAAAAGAATGAAACGCTTTCCTCTAAGATTAACAACGGAACAAGGATTCTTGCTCTTACAATTTCTATTCAGCATGGTACTGGGGGTTCTAGCAAGTGTAATAAGGCAAGGAAAAGAAATAAAGCTTATATAGATTGGGAAGGAAGGAGTAAAACTGCCTTAATTTACAGACTATGTAAGTATATGTATTTATTCAGAAAATCTAATGGAACCTACAAAAAAACTACTAAAAAAAGAGCACTTAACAAAATTACAGGTAAAAGTCACTATGCAAAACCTCAATTATATTTCTATATATTAGCAACAATCAGAAATTGAATAGCCATTTACAATAACATCACAAAAATGTGAAATACTTAAGGACAAATCAAGCCAAAGACGTGAAGGACCTGTACACTAAAAACCAACAACATTGTTGAGAGAAAGTAAAGAAGAATTGAACAAAACTGTCAATCAATTTGATCTATTTGACATTTATAGAACACTCTACCCAATAACAGCACAATATACACATTATCTTAAATAGTGAGACAGCACTTGTTTGTGAGTCAGATGACTCTATTAATAAGATATTGATTCTCCTCCAATAGTTGTATAGATTCAAAGCAATACCAAACATTTCCAGATTTTGGCTATTTCAAACAAAGTATCTCTGAACACTTGTGTACAACTACCAAGTGGTTCAGCCATTCAACTCCAGGTATTACCCAAGAGAAATGAAAGCATATTTACGCCCATACAAAGATGTGTACATAAGTTTTCAGAGAAGTTTTATGTGTAATTGTCAAAAACTGGAAAAAATCCAAATGTGCTAAGTATATGAAAGTATAAATTGTGGTGTAGCTGTACAATAGAATCCTACTCAGCAATAAAAAGGAATGAGCTAACAGTGCATAGGGCAATGTCATAAATCTCAAAATGATTATGATGAGTGAAAGAAATCAGATATAAAAGCGAGCATACTCTATGAGTCCACGTATATAAAGCTCTAGAAAATACCAAGTAATCTAGAGTGACAAAGCTGATCAATGGTTGCCTGAGCAGGGAGGGGTGGATAGGAGAAATTACAAAAGGGTATGAGGAAACATTCGTATGTGATGTATAGGTTCACTATCATGATTGAGGTGAGGGTTTAAGGATTGTGTACATATGTCAATATTTATCAAATTGTACCTTTTAAAATGTGCAGCTTATTGTACGTCAATTTTACCTCCATAAAGCTGTTTAAACAACGAAAAAAACCCTAGAGTATGAGGAGAACTTTTAGAGAGAGGCAAAGAGCCCTCTCTCCATAGAGAAAAAAAAAATCTGAGCTAACACTCAAATCCTCTATGTACATACTATTCAATTTTACTAAGAGTCTGTCATCACTGGAGGGTAGAGCTCTTTAAATGCCTATGAAGGTATTGACTTTAGACCCTCCCAATAAATATTTATTTGGGGAACTGCTAATACTAAAAAATGACAATGCAATGTTCTACTAAGCTTTTCCTCTACAAAGTAATTGACTTATACAGAAAAAAAAAAACAGCTTGTGTTGAAATAGTCTATTGTAATGGATCCCACACAAGGGATTGAAATACCATCTGTGGAGCACATAATCCTATTCATTTATTTGAAAACAGAAAGAATTTTTAGCTTAATTCCACACTTACATAGGCATTATCTATTCTGGCCACAACTCTCAGTGTGTCTCTATAGGTTGAGTCAGATTTAAGTAACGTAAGTAACATGAGCTTAATGGACTATAACATCAAAATGTTAACCAGCACTGGAATAAACTCTAGTTTTCCTGAGCACAAATTCCTAACAACTGAACCTACAACAGGTCTGATGATACAACTGCAAATTGATTCAATTTGAGAAGGATTTCAAAAATGCCAGCATATTGTTTAGGGAAGAAATCAGAAGGAAGGTACCTTCATTTGGGACAAATTATTTACCAGCTGGTCCTGCCGTGTCTGTGTCTGTGAGGAAAGCATGACGATTTCATGCACAGGAAGTGCCATCCCAGGCTCTTCTGTTTTTAGAATGGCATTTCTCTTGGCCTGACCACTCTCTATGGAGCCATCAAATTCTTTTACAAATATTGTTTCCCACAGCATGTTTTCCACCACCTGGCATTTCCCCTGGTCTGCCCTATTTCGTCTTGCTGTCATTTTGCTTCCGGTTATCTAATACATCTGAATCACATGTGAATAATAAAGGCCAGCCCTAGAGAAAGTTAATAGGGCCGTGGAAGTCAGAATTAGAGTACCACTTTTCCCACTCCGTTTCTTTTGCCCCTTCTCCCTCCTTAGTGGTGGTGCCTGGACATTTCCTCTAGAACCCTGGTGCCCTCGTGTTCTTTCCACTCTCTTTCCCTGTCTACACCAGCTTGAGGATAAATGGAGTCAATGACTAATAACAACAGCTGAGATTATTTCCCTTGTCAGGAACCTTTGCATTTCGGTATGAAAGTCTTAATTCAAATGTATAAATCAAGCAGTTAGAATTTCTTCAAAAGGAGAAGGGTTACAGTTTCAAGAGAAAGCTGGCAGCAGAACCTTTGCTATGAGAATGCCCCAAAACCAGGGAATACAAACTCAAATGCCTTCAGAGGCCACATGGATAAATTAAAGAACTATTACAAATCAGATTAGACCTGGGGAAACTCAGGGAGCACTCGCTTATCCAAAGGGAGTGAGTTTCTTGTCTGTTGCCACATAGGAATATCAAGCCAGTGTTACCAATAGCCTGATTTTTCCATGGAAGATGAAAGTCTCAAGTTTTAAGTTAAAATTCTTTAAAATATAAAATTATATGGGCCCTAAAACCCCTACAATTATGCATCAGATCATCCAGCCCCTGCTAAGTGATGGTCCTAAAAGAACACAGAATAAAGGGATTTTAAGTTCTTAGATGGGTCGCTTTTTTTTTTCTTTCTTCCTTTTTTTTAAATTTTATTTATTTATTTATTATTTATTTATTTATTTATTTATTTATTTTGAGGCAGGGTCTTGCTCTGTCACCTATCCTGGAGTGCAGTGGCACAATCTCAGCTCACTGTAACCTCTACCTCCCAGGCTGAAGTGATCCTCCCACCTCAGTCTCCCTTTTGTCTTCATTTCACTTTTTTGACCCTGTATCAACTGCCCAATCTATCATTTATATAGCTATTTTGATTCTTTTCTTTCTCTCTACCCTATTAACTGATCATATAGTTATTTTGAATTTCACATCAGGAGCCACTTTATATGCATACTTATTGACAACTCTACTTTTGGTGAACAACTGTTTGTCATAAAATACCTCTGTTGATAATAGTTCAAAATTTGGGGGAGAGGTCCAGAAGAAGTTGTCCCTATCAATGAGGCAGTAAAATACGCATCTCTTCCATGCCATAGCAAAGGTAAGGAAGTATCTATTATAGCCTTCCAGCCTCAACTAAAGCTTTCCCTTTCTTGAGTTGTTAGAACAGATAATATAATTGTCCTTAGAAGAAATTACAGGTCCAAAGAGTCTCAAATAAATTATAAATATTTAAAATTACCCAGTCTATGTTTATAGAAAACAAAATCCCTCAAAGCAGTGTTTTCCAAGTAAGTAGATTCTGAGAACTATTTCTTCCATCATGTTCTTGGGGAAAGAAAAGGGAAGAGGGTATAGGGAGTAAGGAATTCCATGGTCAAAAAAGTTTGAGACATGCCTTTACTGCAGGCATTCCCAGAGCCTTTAATAGGCTGAAGCAAATCTTCAAGAAAGGGGATCCAACATACTGCATTTCCCAAACTAATTGGATAATGCAACAGTGAATTCTGCAGGATGAGTATTCCATATCTCACACTAGAGGGATTCAACTATAGATAATGCCTAGGATCCAAGTTTCTGGAAACCTATTCTCCTCCCTGGATCAACAAGTACATTTCATTCATGGTGGCATATTTCCTTTTCTGTCCCTCAATTTCGTGCTAAGTACAATAAATTAACTTAGCTATTGTTTTTTAGCTTAAATCTCCATTACTTTGACGGCCATATCTTTAAACTTGCCATAACCACTTTTGCCCTTCCAACATGGCCAGTCGGTCAGGGAGGCCCACCTTGAGCTAATACTGCCTTCTGTCACTTGAATCAAGAAGTCTGAGTTTCTCTGTCTTAACTCTCTTGGAGCTCTCTGATTTTCTTCCGGCCTTTTTTAGAATTGGTTATCAATAAACAAAATAGGTCTGGACCTTGGGATATTACTACAACCGAAGGAAAGAAGAATTTCAGTGCAGCATTGATTCTACCAGCGCATCAATCTCTCCCTCCTTTAGCATCTCTGTGTGTGGCCCAGATGGATGCACTAGGTTTACCACTGGATTATCTGTAAAAGTGCTGGCAGTCGCTATCCCAAACTAAAAACATGCAAGTTCTGTCACCACCTGGTCATGTCAATGTTTTGTGGTTGGTCACTTAGATCAAACTGTGTTTTTTCTATTATTTTTAAATTACTTTGCCCTGAAAAGATTTGAACCATAGTACAATAAAAATTGCTTCTCAGTTCCCGGCTTTTATTTTAGCCATTTTCTATCCCTGCAAGGGGATTGCATAAATTATTAGGCCTGTAAAAATTCTACCTGTCCTGCAAAGACTGCAACTTCAGGAACTAATTTTCTAGAGATAAGGCAAGGATTTTTTCATTATTTCCTTTTGACCCTGTCTCCATGGGACTCTAAAGTCAGGCTTTCTCAAGCAAAAAAAAAAAAAAATAGGCAGCAGACATGATCTCCTTCTGTTTAGATTGAGGCTATCTTGAATTTATAGTAGGTTTTTTAAAAATTAAATTCTTAGTTTCTATTTATAAAATCCTAAACACTGAGCAAGCATTGTCAATCAGTAAAGCAACAAAGGTTTCTTGTGTTATTTATTAGATTTCCTATCTTCCCTGCTAGCAGAGACCAACGACCCAAACTGGAAAACAGAAGTTCAGGTTCCGATAGATGTGTGGGAAAATTGGAATTTCTGCTGGCACGGTATGTGGACAAAAGGCCTTCCCTTGTATTTACTGGTAGGTTCCTCTGAACCACGTCAGACACCATAGCAACAGAGTACAGGGTCCCTATGGAAACAGGAAAAAAATCCACTGCCGGGGGCAGGGAGGGCATCATGGGTAGGTATATTTGGGAACATACCATCTGATTATTGTCAGTCAGGCTCTCTTTGACTAGCTTAACAGGATTGTCTCACTTTTATCTCTACTCAAAAGGATCTGCTTAAATGAATCAAAAGACTATGGTTTTTTTTTTAATATTTGACAAGATCACAATTTTATCATTAAACAAGCCTGAGAGAATCAAACAAATCCAAAACAGAAGGCTCTGTCTGCCTTGAACTCCAATAAAAGGTACTCCTCCTTTCCTGAAGCTCTCCTCTTACTTCCCTAAATCCACCCAAGGAGCCTAGCTCTCCCCTAAACAGACTCTGCTGAAGGCTAACTCTTCCCACCCCAAAACAAGGCATCTTCCCTGCACTGCAGCTCCTCTCAGCCTGAAGAATCTGGGCCCTAAACTTTTCAGCAGGAAAAGACCAAAATGATACAAAGCCAGGATAAATAATTAAATGTGTCCTCACATAATTGTAAGGTAGGGAAAGAAACTATCTTCAGTTCAGCTCTTCCCAGAAGCCGTGCCCAATTTGCTCAAGCCTGCCAGTCCCTCTACTAATCAGACCCCCCTGTGGCTGACACTGAGACAAAACATAGTCATTAAAAATCCTTTCCCATCCCCAACACAAAACTGTTGACCATATGATCCCGAGTTAAGCATGTCAAATATTCCAGCTCACAAAGGAAGCTAATTTTTTTCTGGGGACAATAGCAAGAACAGTAAATATAACTTCCCACTTAAATGACAGAGGTAGATATAACAGGAGCATTTGGCCAGGTGTATGATTCAGGAGCCTCAGTTGATATCTCCATGATTCCAGAATGCCACAGGATACTATGCAGTCAAATACAGGGATGGCAAATTAGGCGTACTCAGGCCACCCACTGCCACTCCAATCCCATGGCAGAAATCACTAGTGAGTCACTCTGCTCTTTCTCTCAGCCCAGACACAGCCTCAGAATCCTTCTAAACACAATGTTCCAGGCAGCCACTTCCAAGAGATGGCACTCCCTTTCCCAAAAGAAAGCTTTTTGTTAATTCCAGTCTAAAATAACATATATTCCAATATAAAAAAGAAGAAATAAAGAAAAACGTATTATATGGCAAACAGTTATTGTGACTCCCAAAGTGCCACCTGTGTAGCATATCTGTCTCCTGGAAGGAAAAGAGTCCTGGATTAGTGAGCTGCAGGTGTTTTTAAGCCCTCACCTCAAAATTTAAGCTTAAAACCCATTGTTTTCTGAAGCATGACATTCAAACAAGAGTAAAGTTCATCTACAGAACTATTTTTCATATAAACACCAACCACAGTTCCAGCTCCTTATCTGCCCACAGCCAGTTCAGTTTTACATAAAGTTGGCCAAGTTAAAAATCAGCTGTGAATATTCATTCACTGCTCTGGTAATCAATTGTCACACTCCTTTCTGTTAAGAACAGGAAATCATATACAGTTCAGTGTGTGGGAGTTAAGGCTTCTTATTTACGGTTCCAAAGTTCTCTTAACCAGTGCCAGCGACAGGCAGGACACATCCATGGGAACTGATCTCTCACCATCAGCACTGGCCTGCCAGGCAATAAAGTGGGTTACCCAGTCCCCAAACCTCTTCCCTCTGTCCTTCTTACAAGCCACACTTGCCTGGACGCCCCCATTAGAACTTGAACTTGGAGTTAGCATTTGACCTTCTCCATCTAACAAAAACAGAGTTAGCAGACTTAAGTCTACCCCAAAGAAAATAATCATCAGAACAGTCCCTTCCTTTACAGCAGCATCCAGCGGGAGAAGACAAGGCATGTAGGGCAAAGAGAATGGGAGCTGGACTGGAGAAGGGACCCCTGGCCATCTCCTTTGTCATTCACGATTCCGCTGCAAGCGGCCCTGCTTACAATGATCCGCTTTCTCTGCCATCAGTGGAGATGAAGCCAAGAACATCCAACTGAGAACGTATGGCCAGGCTTCTCTCTGGATTAACCAATCCTTCCCACAGAGGGTAGCTGCCAACTTCCCACTCTGCTCTTCTGCTGCTTTTCCTGTGAGCTTTTCCAAGTCCCATGTCACTAAATCTATAAGCAGTCCCCAACATGCTAAGAGGTCGGGTTTCAAAGATGCGTTTGGAAACCAGTTGTGTAAATTTTCTTGCAGTTATAATATTATAAATAATGGTTAGGTCCCGAGGGCAACCTCAATAGTTGTTCATTTATTCCAGCATGTTCCTGAATGAAACACAGTACTGTGGGGAATCACGAGTCTCTCTCCTTTCCATAGGTCAAGCCATTCACATATCTGTTTGGACTGCCAAGAGCTTACCTCACTGCCAGAAATCAGAGATCATTCCTCTATCCACAATGCTCATGGGAGAGGTAGGTAGTAGGAGAAGACAAGAAATTTCCCTGGCTCCAGATCATCCCTGCAAACTGCAAACAGTTGAGGTCTTGGGAAAGGAGGCCTAATGGAACTATGGGGTGAGGAGAGAACAAGCATCCGTGATGTCAATGAGGGCAAGAGCTAGGAAGGGCCTGGACCTCCTGCTGCTGCTGGGCACATCCATGGGAACTGATCTCTCTGGGGCATATGTTAGTAAAGTCTTTCTCTCAAACTGTCTTCTTTATCAGCCCCCAAATCAGCCTGTTTCTTTCATTTGCCACTGTCCCCTGTTGCTTCTGTTCATTGTTCCTATGGCTCTCTGAAGAACAAGGCAGTCTCACAGTCTCACTGTATCTCCCACCCTGGTCCTGGCCCTAAAGCCAAAATACAAATGATAAATAAACCCCCTTTTTTTTTTCTTTTTTTTTTTTTGAGACGGAGTCTCACTCTGTCGCCCATGCTGGAGTGCAATGGTGCCATCTCGGCTCCGGCTCACTGCAACCTCTACCTCCTGAGTTCAAGCGATTCTCCTGTGTCAGCCTCCCAAGTAACTGGGATTACAGGTGTGCATCACCAGGCCCAGCTAATTTTTGTATTTTTAGTAATTTTTGTATTTTTAGTAAAGATGAGGTTTCGCCATATTGGCCAGGCTGGTCTCGAACTCCTGACCTCAGGTGATCTGCCCGCCTCGGCCTCCCAAAATGCTAGGATTACAGGAGTGAGCCATCATGCCCGGCAATAAACATAAGTTTTTAAAGTGAACAGCATTATTAATGATTAGGAAATGCAAAATAAAGCTAGGTACCATTTTTCACCCAAAAGGTTGAAAGCAATAATAATACCTAGGTCAGCAGAAATGTAAGTAAATGGGCACCTTCAAACATTACTGGTGGGCATGTAAGTTGTTACAACCTGTCTGGACAGCAATTTGGCACTGTGTCTCAAAATGCATTAAAATTTGGCTAAGATTTTTCCTGTCTCCCAATATCCATTTTCCCCTTCCCACAGAAATATATATTTTTTTACATATTTTTACTGGGCCTCTGACCACACAGACTAAAGATGCATTTGCAGGTTGGTGAGACCAAGTGACCAGTGGGATATAAAAGGAACATGATCACTTCTAGGAACCTTCCTTAGGAGACAGTTGGCATTGCCATTTGCCTCTTTCTCCCACCTATTCCGTCTGTTGATGTTGTGTGGAGGTCAATAATGGTACATGGAAATGAAGACCATACTTTTGTAAATGTTAAAACGATATCCCATTGCACTTTGCAAGTCTCATGGCTATGTTTGGAAGTGAAGTCACGACCTCTAAGGTCATCTTGTTCACTCTCTTCCACCTTGCCTTTGGGCTCATTCCACGTGTAGTGTGAAGTTACAGGAGTGGCAGAATAAAGATGCCCTTGTAGCTTGGCAAGAGCATGTGACAAAGAGATGGTGGAGCAGAAAGGTAAAAACTGCTTGGGTCCCCTGCTGGCTTGCCTACTTCTAGGTACTACATAGCCAAATCTAATTCTAAATGATACAGTATGCATACCTCTCATTCCAGAAATTCCACTTAAAATAATTTATTATATGAATCACTCACACATGCAAAGGGATAAATAAAATGATGCTCCCTGTAGCTGCAAAACTATGTGTGCCTAACATTAGTATATATTAATATAGTAAAATGTAATTATAAAATTATTATTTAGATGTAATTTATAGACAAGAAAATATGTCTACAATATAATACAAATGAACAAAGCAGCTTACAAAAAATATGCATGGTATAACCTACAAATTTATATTGAATTTAAAGAAATGGAAATATATCTGGAAAGATACAAACAAAAATGGCAGGACTATGAATGATTTATTTTCTCTTTTTGCTCATCTGTTTTCCAGTTTTTTACACAGATAAAAAAATAGCTTCACTATGAAAAATAATTTTAGGTAATTAAAAAATATATACAACAAAAATCCAATTTTACTCTTTTAGTTATATTTTAAAGTACAATTAAATAATTACTGACTATAATCACCCTGTTGTGCTATCAAACACTAGATCTTATTCATTCTATTTTTTCTACCCATTAACCATCCCCATTTTCCCCCTAACCCACCCCCACTATCCTTCCCATCCTCTGATAACCATCATTTTACTCTCTACCTCTATGAGTATAATTGAATTGTTTGCAACACAAATAATAAATGCTTGAGGTGATGAACACCCCATTTACCCTGATGTGATTATTACATATTGTATGCGTGTATCAACATATCCCATACACTCCATAAATATATACACCTATTAGGTATCCACAAAAACTACAACTTCAAAATTTTTTAAAAAATCAATGAAAAAAATATATATACAACAAATTTATGTCTTTTTTGAAGCAGCCTAGGTGTTTTACTTCTGATAAACAGAGTAGCACAGTTGAGAAGGGAAAGGCCCAAGGGTCTTTCCCTTCCTTCTGCAGTCTGTATTTCATTCCTTCTCTTTAGTACAGACTGAGACCTGAAGAACATCAACAGTGGTTTACTCATCCTTCAGTCTTCGGTGTGCCTGCTGCTTAGAAAGGAAGGAGAGAAGAAGGGGAAAAAATGGAGGAGAGACAAAAGAAGGAAGAGAACCAAGGGAGGAAGGAAAAAGGAATGGAGGGCAGGAAGGGGCAGGGAGAAAAGAAGGAGAAAGTGAAGCAAAACAGGCACAGCAATTGGGAGGGAACAGACATTAACAGACAAGCTTGGGACACACAATATTCAAGACAACTTGAGTTATACATATTTTCATCTTAGGAACAAGATCAAAATTCTAAATTAGAGAACTATCTGGAGCCTCGGGCAGGCTGAAAGTTGGGGACAAAGAAAGGGGAAGTGTCTAGAGATTGCTGATATTGCAGATGAAATTAACACCCTGGAGAAAGAGCTACACCAATGTCGCTGGCGTAACTTCAGACTATATGTGAGATGAGCCCAAAGGCAAAGTGGAAGGGAGAGAACAAGATGACCTTAGAGGTTGTGATTTCACTTCCAAACATAGCCATGAAATTCGGAAAATGCAATGGGATATCTTTTTAACATTTACAAGAAATAAAGGACCACACATCTTATAAGATTTTCATATAAGAATTATATGAAAAGAATACATAATTCTGTCAATTACCATGGTAGTTAGGCCAAAAATATTTACATATCTCAATGACCAAAGATATGCACAAAAATTTAATCAATCAAAGTAGCCAACTGGATTGAGAGTTCTAATCTAATTTGAAACTAGTACTAGGAAATAATATGTCTTACATTGAATAAATACAGGGTACGCCATCTAGAACAGGTGGTAGTTCAGTATGCTCCATCGAGGTAGTAGTCAAGGACCATGTTCTCTGACATTTAAAAACTTCAGAAAAAATATTGTGTAGCCTAAAAAAAAAAAAAAACAAAAAAAGGAAGTCCTGTCCCATGTTACTATGATATGGCTGGACCTCAAGGACATTATGGTTATGGTAAGTGAAATAAGCCAGTCATGAAAGGACAAATACTGTCTGATTCCACTTATATGAAGAATTTAAAGTAGTCAAAATCATAAAAACATAAAGCAGAAAGGTGGTTGCCAAGGGCTGAAGGTGGGTAGGGGTAGTTAGTGTTTAATGAGTCTAGAATTTCTGTTTTGCAAGACAAAAATGTTCTAGAGATACGTTGCACAAAAACATGTCTTTATTTATTTATTTATTTATTTATTTATTTATTTATTTTGAGACAAGAGTCTCGCTCGTCGCCCAGGCTGGAGTGCAGTGGCGCGATCTCGGCTCGCTGCAAGCTCCGCCACCCGGGTTCACGCCATTCTCCTGCCTCAGCCTCCGGAGTAGCTGGGACTACAGGCGCCCGCCACCGCGCCCGGCTAATTTTTTGTATTTTTAGTAGAGACGGGGTTTCACTGTGGTCTCGATCTCCTGACCTCGTGATCCACCCGCCTCGGCCTCCCAAAGTGCTGGGATTACAGGCGTGAGCCACTGCGCCCGGCCGACTATATTTAATACTGCTAAATGGTACACTTGAAAATAGTTAAAATGGTAAATTTAATGTCATGTGTTTTTACCATAATAAAAATAAATATCAAGAAATTCAATGATTGAAGAGACTACCAAACTTATATTAAAAATTAAACCAAAATTTATGAGGTGATGCTTAGAAGGTAACTATCTTTCAACCTTGTGAAGATTTTCAGTTAAGCACAGAAATGTGAGAGAGAATCAAAATCTATAGCGTTCATATTTTTAGTTTTAAGAAGACATTTATAATATTTAAGAGAATGTGGTCTGTAGAATAAAAGGTCAGCTTTCTAATTTTATTCTTTAAATGTGTACTGGAATAATTGATTTTAAAATGTCATTTTAAAGTTTAATCTTACTAATGTAAATTTTTTTTTTTTGAGATGGAGTCTCGCTCTTGTCACCTTCCAAAGCGCTGGAATTACAGGCGTGAGCTACCACGTCCAGCCTATATTTTAACATTTTAGAGTTCGTAAGATTTCACCTTATTTGTAAGTTGGGCTTATTAGATTTACAAAAATGTTTAAGTATATGGGAAGGCTTGTCAGCCTGGAAGCTGAATTATTTAAAATGAAAATCAAATCTATTAAATGTACGAATTCCATTTTAAAAACTTGAAGGTGTTTAAGTTTATAAAACATTAGTCAAAGGCTTCTTAATGTGTTTGTTAAATTTGTTAGACCGATGAATGAAACATCTGTAAGCTGAATTTTGCTTAAGAAGCAACTATGTTTTTGGATTTATAACTATAGTAAATCAAATACTAATTATTAAAAACAAAGTATAGCTCTGAATAGGCTTTTTTATATTGCATATACGTGTGTGCACATACACACCCACCCACACATACAGAAGCACACATACTTCACATTTAACAAATACTAAATAGCAGTTAGCATATTTGGGTGATCTGGCTTATTATATGAAAAATTCATTGCCTTTGTAGTTTGAGATAAAAAAATCAAAAAAGTATTTTTGATATAAAAATAATTCCACATTTAAATTTGATTGCATTTCCATTTTAAAATAGCTACATGTGTTACAAAGCTAGAATCAGAAAAACAAGACAGGCTTTTTCATTTCAGGGACACTCTTCTGCTGAGAGAAAAGGAAAAGACAATACATTTTATATGACTAGAAAGGAAGATTTGATCATATTAATTATCTCTAATCACAGTAGTCATAAGCACCTGGATGTAAGTAAATGGATCATGGTGCACAGTTTAGCAAGTCAGTTTGATATTCATGATAAAGAATTGCCATGAGAATTACTTTAAGCTTCATGAAAATCTTACGGATTAATATTTACTCAATTTTAGAGCTACAGCAGAAGAATTCTTATCTTCTAATTGAAATCCAAACATCACAAATACTACTAAAATCAAGTCCAGAACCATCACTTTCAGTTAGTTAATACTGTACATGCAAGTCTTTTGCATTTTTCAAAACACTTTCATATATCTTACTAGATCCTAACAGCAACCCTACATGATTAATAGGCATTAGAACCCATCTTACAGGTTAAGAAGTGAGGTTCACAGAAATCAAGGATGTTGTGGCCCAGGGACATTATATATGCAGGGTAGCTTTGAGATTTGAACCTAAGTTTGATTCATGTGTTTTCTCCATTCTGTGTTAACAATCTGAACTGAACTTTTTTTTTTATTGGAGGCCAAAAGGGAGAGATAATAAATAGAACAGTTTTCCTTGGAAAACTATACATTGGTCATGTGTACTCCACTTAGGATGTCCATATTTGCATTTACAGTCAAATGATGGGTATATGTTGAAAGCAGAGAATAGTATAGAGTGATTTCTCAACCATAAACGTTTAAACTAATCACAATTTTTGCTTCTCTATCTCCCTAACATAACTATAGTTCCTATGTATGCATTAGGATTAATGTATATAACAAAAAAGTGTTGGTTAACTCTATGCCATCCCATGAAGAGCCACAGAAGTCTCTAGAATACATAAATATTTATTATAAAAACTGATATGTGTTAATGAAAATATATTGGAATGTGTTTGGATCAATATTTATTTAGGTGCAAGAACTGAGATTTAAATCAATAGCAATTTTATAAGAGGCCAGTTATGTGACATTAAAAACATACAATATATATGTATACACACAACACAAATACATATATACAAATACACACGTGTATATGTACACACACATATATATTACAACTATTTCATTCCTCCGGACATTTCTCGATTTCATTTCTCTGAGGATTTCTTTATTAATGCAGGTGGAGCATCCCTAATGCAAAAACCCAAAAGCCAAAATGCTCCAAAATCTGAAAATATTTTGAGTACTGACATGAAGCCACAAGTGGAAAATTTCATTCCTAAGCCCCTGCCACAGTCAAAACACAGTCAAAATCTTGTTCTATACACAAAATTATTTAAAATGTTGTATAAAAATACCTTTAAGCTATATGTATAAGATGTATATAAAATATAAATTAATTTCATGCTTAGACTTGAGTTCCATCCCCAAAATATCTCATTATGGATACGAAGATATTCCTAAACCCGAAAAAATCCAAAATCTGAAACACTTCTGGTCCCAAGCTTTTTGGATACTCAACCTGTACTTAAAATTCTCCAAATTATTATGACCAAGAACACAAAAGCAAATGCAACAAAAACAAAGATAAATAGATGGCACTTAATTAAACTAAAAATCTTCTGCACAGCAAAAGAAATAATCACCAGAGTAAACAGACAACCCACAGAGTGGGAGAAAATCTTCACAATCCATACATCTGACAAAGGACTAATATTCAGAATCTACAAGGAACTCAAACAAATCAGCAAGAAAAAAACAAACAAACAAACAATCCCATCAAAAAGTGGGCTAAGGACATAAACAGACAATTCTCAAAAGAAGATATACAAATGGCCAACAAACATATGAAAAAAAATGCTCAACAGCACTAATGATCAGGGAAATGCAATCAAAACCATAATATGATACCACCTTACTCCTGCAAGAATGGCCATAATCAAAAAATTCAAAAATAATAGATGTCGGTGTGGATGTGGTGAAAAGGGAACACTTCTACACTGTTGGTGGGAACATAAACTAGTACAACCACTATGGAAAACGGTGTGGAGATTCCTTAAAGAACTAAAAGTAGATCTACCATTTGATTCAGCAATCCCACTATTGGGTATCTAGCAGAGGAAAAGAAGTCATTATACGAAAAAGATACTTGCACATGCATGTTTATAGCAACACAATTCGCAATTGCAAAATTAAGAAACAAGCCAAAATGCCCATCAATCAACAAGTAAAGAAAATGTGACGGATAGATAGATAGATACATACATACATACATACCATGGAATGCTACTCACCCATAAAAAGGAATTAAATAATGACATTTGCAGCAACCTGGATGGAATTGGGAACCATTATTCTAAGTGAAGTCACTCAGGAACGGAAAACCAAACATTGCATATTCTCTCTTATTAAGTAGGAGCTAAGCCATGAGGATGCAAAGGCATACGAATGATACAATAGGCTTTGGGGACTTAAGGGAAAGCGTGGGAAGTGGGTGAAGGATAAAAGACTAGACATTGGGTGCAGTGTACATTACTCGGTTGACGGGTGCACCAAAATCTCAGAATTCGCCACTAAAGAACTTATTCATATAACCAAACACTACCTGTTCCTTAAAAAACAATTGAAATAAAAGAAAAATCTCCAAATCAAAAAAAATGAAACATGTCTAAATTCTTACCACAGATCAGGCAAGAATATTAATCTTGAAGGATGAACAAATTTAGAGTCTAATTAAATTTATAAACAAAGTAAAACCACCACAAGGAATCACAGATTTCTTCCTGTCCTAGTAATATTTTAATTAAAAAATTTCCAATCCTTTCTTTTTTTCTAACCACATTCTAAGAAAAGGCTTCTAACCACACTGTTGCCCATACTCTCTGCTCTGGTCTTTCCTGCCTGATGACATGCATTGGTCTTTCAGACAGACAGCCTTGTTACTCAAAGTCTGCTCTGTGGACCAGGAGCTTCCACACAGCCTGAGGGTTCAGCAGAAATGTGTACCTTTGGGCCCCACTCTGGACCCATGGAATCAGAATCTGCATTTTACCAGCCTCCCCAAAAGTTCTGTGTGCTCATTCCAGTCAGAAGCAGAGCCAGTCTCTTCATCAAGAAGAGAATACTAGAAATACAAGAAAACTAGAGTATTTTTCTCCAAGAATCTCCACAGCTGACAGAATGAAGAGCCATTCAGTGACCACCTGCTGTTTCTATTGCACATAAACATGAAATGAGAGCCTCATCTTGGGACAGTTGCCATGTGAATCTACATTAAGGACTAAATCCAGGACACTCTGGCCATCAATGTACTAATATGAAACTTAAAATCTTCAGGATCTTTCTGAGCTACTGTCCTTTTCCCTGGAACCCTGACAGTACAGAGAAGGCAGGAGCACCTGACTAGGCTGCCTTGCTAAATTTCCCAAAAGTTTAGAAACTGCAGCAGTAACAACAATCCTGAACATCCACCAACGATGCCTGTAAGGTCAGCGATCAGTCCTCTGGTCGATGTAGACAGAATCACCGCATGTGTCAGATCTATTTACTTAATTTCTCTAAAGTTGTTTTCAAGAACCTTATAAAATCCAATTTCAAAAAAAAAAGAGATTTTTATTGACTTTAGTCACCTTAAAAAGAGAGATGGAATTGAACATAGAGAACAGAAAATTTTCTCAACTTCTTTTTTCAAGGCAAAATTATTTAATACATATGTTTTTTTTAAATCTTTGCAGTCATGTAACGAGATGCAGCTGAAAATTTCTTGACAACATGTGACATGGACAGGAGTTGGACAATCCTTGGTTCATAAGCTGCTCTGCCAATTTCGTTTCTTTTATTTAGGTAAAGCATCTCATTCTCTGTTCAGCATAAATATCTGCATCCTCCTCCTCTACCCACCACCAATTGATCAGAATAAAAAATTTATTTAATTTCTCAAAGCCACATTTTCCTCATCTTTAACATGGGTATGATTATATCTGCCTCATAGTATTTTAGAAATTTTATAAGATAATGTGTATACCTGGTACGTAGTAAGCACACAATAAACTTAACTATGACTTTGTTGTTGTCTGAAATGCATTGAAAAAGATGCTTAGACTGCAAAACTCTTTGATGGCAGAAAGTATGTCTGGCTTATATATATACACATACATATACATAATCTTTAGGGTCTAGCTCATTGGTTTTTACATTGTAGGTCAATCAATGCATGTTTTATTCAATTGAATTGAATCCACTGTGTTGAGTGTGATTTTTCCTATGAAAGAGGAAATGACTACGATAAAGGAACAATGACTTCCTTTATATGGACAAGTAGAATAGAAACCTGCTTTTCTCCCAAAACAAGTTAAACTAAGCTGCATGGTCCTACCACCATCCTGATGACATCTACAAGCTGTCCTTATGGTTCTGAGATGGGCACTCTTCCATAGACTCCTTCACAAGGTGAGCCTGGCTCCTGGAGGCCACTCAGCTCCCCTTCCTCAACCACAGCTGACTCTGAACTGGCAGCCCACTCTTCAGCAAAGTCTCTGGAGCCTAGAGAAGATGACTCTTTTTTTTTTTTTAAGAGACGGGGTCTCCCTATGTTGCCCATGCTGGTCTCGAATGCCTGGGCTCAACGGATCCTCCCACCTTAGCCTCCAAAAGTGCTGGGATTACAGGCATGAGTCATCATGCTTGGCCCTGAGAAGATGATTCTTCAGCAAACATATCCCTGACAATTTTCTAATGAAGAGCTACTTTTAATATTTGTGAAGTGTTCTGATCTCTGAAAGTGGGAGGAGTGGGTGAGGGGAAGATGAGAACCAAAAGGACATGTCACTAACACTTGATAGCGAAGACAGCCGGCCAGGTCCCCACAGGAAACCTCAGAAAGCTGTGGAAAGAGGGTGAGGCAGCTGGCAGTTCCATGTCAAGCCTCCAGAATGACCATCTACAGTGGGATCTATCATGGAGGAGCGGGTGGGGCAGGATGAAACAGAGGTGTGGAGGGAGGGGAAGACAGGACCTGATCTCCTGAAGGTGCTGCTTGAGTACATAAGAGAAACTTGTTTCAAATACAGGTATTTGCATTAAATCATCCTTGTTTTCCTTCTAGGTAAACTACCAAGAATTAACTTAAAATGATGACTGATTCCTGTGTTTAATTTATTTTGGTAACTGGACCAGTTAAGAAAGGTGAGCATGTTATCTGTCTGGCAGCAAAACTTGGTAGAAAAAAAGAGACTATGA
The DNA here is from genome assembly GCF_006542625.1 of Nomascus leucogenys. Classification (NCBI taxonomy): domain Eukaryota; kingdom Metazoa; phylum Chordata; class Mammalia; order Primates; family Hylobatidae; genus Nomascus; species Nomascus leucogenys. The sequence goes on along the minus strand of NC_044382.1, from coordinate 135,233,729 downwards.
AAACACAAACAAGAATCAAGTATTCTTTGTTCCTTCTCTACCTACAAGCTTGCCTCACTTGTACCAGCTGTGAAGAGTACAGAAAAGTCACTGGGAGTCACCTCCAAGAACAAAGAAGCGTAACAATTGTTGGGCAGGGTGGGGGTTGGGGGAAGCAATGAAATCAAGACATCAGAGTGGAGAGACACAAAATATTTTAGAGACCAGAGACCAACAGCTCCCAGGCCAGTGAGACTAGAGAGTAAGCTGATTAAATATATTAGCATATCTAGAGGAAAAATTGTTGCAGTCTCAGGGGCAGTTGGTCAGCAAGAGGCCTAGAAAAAAAGAATTTCTGAGGCAAATGCTAGAGGTGTCCATTCAAGCAGTTTGGGGGATGCTTTGCAAGCTGTCTAGCAGGAGAGAAAACGTATTTTTACCCATGTAATTTCAGGCATGATAGTGCTAGTGGAATTACCTAACTTTCTAAGAAGGGCTGCACTACTGAGTTAAAAAACAGAGGTGTTGAATTATGCGGTTTATGCCAGGAAACATTGAAGCTGTCTCTCTATTTGAGCTTGCTTGGATCTACACACCCCCACCAGCTTGCCAGTGAAATCTAGCATCCCACATGCCAGGCCTTCAAGGAGAGAAAGTATTGCCAGAAGACAGGCACAAGCACTTTTCTAAGTTTTGTATGACTTAGGAAAATAGCATCCTGGCTTCATATACAAATTCTATGACGCCTGGGTTAATAGAAATGTGTGCTGGGAGACAGAAGCACTCTCTTGGTATGTTGATGGCTGTGCTTGTAAGGTTGAACCCAGGTAAAGGCATCAAGATAATGTCACTGAAGGCCTCTGGGAAGTGGCCAGCCTAAGCGGCCAAGCCTCCCCAATCCCCACCCCTGTGTGTACTCCACGCTGCTTTCTTTTGAAAATTTCCCATCAGCCTGGGCCACTGAGATCTGCTCGTGATTATTCCCTAAGATGTTTGATTATAAACATGTAATTTTTCTTATTCAGCATCATTATTAATCAAAGACATGCAAATTAAGAAAAAATTAGTGAAAGGAAGATTGGCTCAGGGTATAAGCAAAAAGGCATTCTCATTTACTGCTGGTGGGTATTTAAAGAGAAATACACCGAAAGTCTTAAAATATGTACACTTCTAATCCAGTAATTCTACTGCTGGGAATTTATCTTTACTTAATGAAGGATATGAACAATTATTTAACCACAATGATGTCCTTTAGAGTAGTTTACAATAGGTAAAACTTGGAAATTGTGTGAACATTCAACAGCTGAGATTGATTAAACAAGTATTTATAATGCAACAGTATACTGACATTTGCAATATGTTACAGAAGTATAATTACTGACCAGGAAAAATATCCACAACGTATTTTTATTTTCTTCTTTTTGCTTAGTTACATATTCTAATTTTTCTTTCTATGAACATGTATTACTAAATATAGCCCATTCTGAATCCAAGCTAAGGAGCTGCCCCTGTCTGCATACAGAATAGAATCCAGGGGTTGGAAGAAAGACGAGACATGTACTATTCCAAGCCCTATCTCTGAGGCAGCAAAGGAACCTCCAAGAGGTATAAATGGTTTATCTGAGGCCACCCAGGCAAGTGATGGTAGAACCAGTGATATCACTGGGCTCTCCAGATTCTTAAGTTGAGATCTATCCAGTCATTTCCTGGTGCCTCCAAATTACAGCAGAACCTTCTCTCTATGCTACTCAACATCAGCATCTCAACTCAGAAAGCAGAGTTGCCCCTCTAGCTGTGTGTTGAGCCATAATACTCAAGTAAAATAGTCTCTAATGATCTCTCTTCTAAGTGACCTATACACAAAGAAAGAAATCTCAATTGCAAACTGCATCTCACATGCATCTCATATTCTAGGATTTTCTGAAGTGTGTCATAAGATACCAAACTTCTCTCAAGGCATCTCAGAATGAATTGGTGAAGTGGGGAGTGTAGAGAAGAGGGAAAATGACAATGAAAAGAAGTTCTATTTTGTGACGCAGACCTATTGTCATTTTTTAATGTGAAAACTCCTCTACATTTAATAAGCCTCATCATTCTGTGCACCAGAAAAGAATATGCTGGCCTCTTGGAAGTTGACTCAGGTCAGCTGCGGGAAAGTTAGGTCTCTGTTCTCTTCTGTGACCCAGGTCCAATGGGTCCTGACCAATTTCCAATGAGACATTTATTGAAGAATTATAATTCACATCAGCACATCCGGCCTTGAATCATCTTTCTGTAACAGCTGTTTTCACCTTAAGCAACATTCATTTGGAGACTTTGGATAAGACAGGAGGACAGAGTTAATGTTTCCTTCATTACACAAGCCAAGGAAAAGTAGCAACCAGAGGGAAAAGGAATGTTCCAAGACACCCATCTCCCCAGGCCTCTGTCTCAGCTGCCATTAACAGAAGCAAACCAGCACTGGGAAAAACAAGCGAATCTCAAAGGCATGAAAGTCTTACTTACGGACACACATTTCTCCACTTTCATAAAATCCAGGACAACACTGAGACTTGCGCCTATACATAGTCTTCTCCCCGTGTCGATAGGCTGTCCGATAACTGACTCTATAGAGAGGGAAAAATTAGCTATTAAACATAATAAAGGTCTGAAAAGCAAAGTATGTCAAACTCGTTATGAAGAAATATGGAATACATGTCTAGACCAACATAATACTAACTCATCAATTTGCTAAGAAGATATTAAGTTTCCCTATAGAAGCCAATCTATGCTTTATTTCAAGGGGTCAGTAGTTTCATGATTTCCCTCTTTCACTTATCTTAAGATATGTTGAAAAGTATTGATTAATTCATATATGATACCCATCTAAGCATCATTCACTTATGTATGTTTTAAAGGAAGAGTTCAGAGAATTCCTTTAAAAACCTTAGGGCAGTCTCATCCCATTATAATATAGAAGGCTAACAGACAAAAGACCTCTCCAATGAACTAAAGCACCATTTATTCACTGATGCACTTACATAGCATGTGTTTATTGAGCACTTACTATATCCTGGGCACTGTTCTAGACACTGGGGAAAGAGCAGTGAGCAAAACAATACAAACCCCTTGCTCTCAAGGAAATTACATTTTACTCGGGAAGACAGATCTGGCTGAATTTGTTAAAGTAAGGACATGCATTAAACAAATGATTAGACCATATAATGGCAGGTAATGTTTACATGCTGTGAAGAAAAATAAAGCCTGAGTCAGGGAATAGAATGTGACAGGTGGGAAATGCTAATTTACACAGAGTGACCAAGGCCAGCTTGTGTGAAGAAATGACATTGAGCATAACATCATTTAGTGCAGTACAATCAGCAGATGCTGCACTCAAGGCATAACTCATACACTATAAATGTTAGTATACTACTAATAAAATTAGGGCATCAGAGTTCCCTTCTATATTAACATTAATATTTAATTATATTTTAGTTTTGTTTCTGTGTTCACATTTATAGAAAAAAATACGTCTTGTTTTACTTAAGGGTCAAACTTAAGTTAGTCTAAACTGAGTCAGATGTTCAACTGGAAACATATGCTAAGATATGAATTTCTTGACATCTGCTGCTGTCCATAAGTAACAGGGTCTCCCCCAGTTATGCACAACACAGAGGCTAGATGAATTCTTGTTAACAAATAATGGTAAACAGCAGACACTTTCTCTGCAGTTAGGCTGTAAGCTCCTTTATGGCATGGGCTATCTTTCTGCTTTTCTATATCCCCTGTGATTTGGCACAAAGACAAGACAGTAGCAAGCCCTCAATACCTATTCACTGAATGAATGGATGCACTTTCTGCTGTTATTAATATCTCTGTATTAGAATCTATTCCAAGTTAGCCAAACTCATAAACATGTCTGAGCTTCTATTACCTGTGCCGCGTGCATTTAAACCAGTTTAGAATGTCAGTGCAGCTCGTGTAGTAAATTTGATCAAAGGGATGTGGGTATGACTCTTGCACAGTCACTGAGTAGCTGAAAAGAAATGGAAAAATAAGAAATCAATATTTCTCTTTTTTAAATTAATAATATACTATGTATTTAAAAGTTTGTAAGCTAAATTATCTCCATTTGCAACTCCATAGTGACTTTTAACAGAGAATGTCCATGTTTTTATGGGTTTTTATTTAAACTAGAACCCCAAAAGGATCAATTTTAACAATATATTTAAAATACAAGGATTTGTGCTGTAAATTTTAAAGAAAATTCTCTTTTACTATTCACTATAAACCCTAATATTCCCAAATTTAAAAATTCCACTCTGTATTTTTCTGTATTTAATTCCCTCCTCTTACCCCAGGGCTCAAAGGATAACAAAGATCATTCGCAGAGGTTTTCATTCTAAGTCTGCATGCAAATAATGTTATTCAGCAAAGAAACAATTCAAGTAAAGTAATAGAGTGCATTTTGCTACTGATTCTTAAAATATCAGAAAGAACATATTTTTCTCTAGTTGGAACTTGGAATAATTTGATTTCAGGCAATGGAAGACTATACAGTATACAACAACTAAATAAATACTATAAAGTAGTCTTTAAACCTGATTCTAAACATATGGCTGAGACAATCAGCCTAAAATAATCACACCAACAGCTTGCTACTACTTAAATAGTCTGTTTTCCAATACATTTTCACTAACAGGTTCTTATCAGAGTGAAAACATACAAGCCTATGGGCCTAAGAACATGGGTGGAAAACATCCATGAAATATGAAGAATACTCATTGTTCAATTCCAGACTTCTTCATTTTAAACAGTGTATTACATGCTAAAGAGCTTAGTGTCTGCCTATAAGAAAACGTGGATAATCTTCTCCCAACAATTTATTCTATTTGCTTTAATTCTCTTAAAGATTTTCAGTAAAATCTTTAATTCACACAAACAAAAAAATGGGCCATAATCACAGACTCATTTGCTGCAAATCAATAGCCCAAGTTCACTAATAGGAAGGAAGTTAAAATGTCAGCATGAAGAATTCAGGTTAGACAGAACCTTCTCATTTGAAAAGCTATGTGGTGCTAGCCTCACAAACAATGGGTTTTCTTTCTGCAGCTGGTCTCTGGTAGTCATTATGTATCAGGCTTCAATAGGACAGCCATGAAGTAATCGCACTATTCATAGTTTTGTGTATTTCATTCTTTGGGATATTGCAATTTATTTCTAGGTAAATTTAGGGACCCTTCATAAATGTTGGGCAATGAAACAGGCTCTGTTGAAAAGAGCACTGGATTAGAAGGTTATAATTCTGTACTGACACTGAGAAACTGGGAGATGTTCAGCAGATAACCTCACTTCCCTGGGTCCTCATGATCACATTTTAAAATAAAAGGAGTCAGAGATGGTGTTGAAGATCCCCTCTTAGTTAGCACCCTGAATTTCTAACATATACTTTAGATGACTGTTTCTTTCTGCCTCCAACAAATGTTACCCATTGCTACCTGCAAAAATAAGTTCAGATGAGGATACAGGGTGCAAATGCCTGCATGCTATGATGTAACTCCTTTTGGGTAACGCAAGAGGCCCCTGCTAAAATATTAATATTCTTGGAATGACATATCACATTAAGCTATCTGTATTTTCTTCAGACCCCTAGCAGTGTCCTGAGGTTCTAAGACTTCCTTACCAATATTTCTTCCTCCCATGAAATTAAATAATTCAAATTTAAAGCTAGTGGAACTTTACATTATTTTGAGCCTTGAGAGGAATATAACCATGTGGACTGACTCATGCAGCAGGCAGCGGCAACTTGTTTTTTCTTTCTTTTTTTTTTTTGAGACGGAGTCTCGCTCTGTCGCCGCAACTTCTTTTTTCTATAAATGATTAGAAATAACCAAATGGCATCAGAGATAAGACCCCCTCAGATCATTACCCTTCCTCATGAAATGTTAAAGCAATCTTCCTTGAAATGTAGCAAACTGTAATCAATCAAATCGCTGTAACATATGTACTGGCTTTCTATGGAAAATGTCGAACCTTATTAAACTTCTCTGTTTCTGCCTATATAGGTGAAAATTTAACTTCCCCACTTGGGAACACTGAGCCCATTCCTTTGAAGTGTGTTTTCTGTATGGCCGCCCTCAAATTTTGTGCCTGAATAAACTCAATACTAAATCATATTTTCTGACTCTCATTTTTTAAAGTTCACACTTTCTATCCAGCTGCTTGTAAATAGCTGAATCTTAAGGCCTACAGCATTATATCTCTGTTCCATTTCTAGTGGAGAAACAAAGTGAATGAATGTCCTCTGTGTATACAACTGGTGTACAGGTACAGTCCTACACCACCTATGAGCAAAATAGAGCAACTTACCACATATGCTGTAAGAACAAAAAAGAAGCCACTCTAAATTAATGCCAGCTGGGAGAAAAAACTTATTCAACCAGGCTCTACAGAACTAATTTAGCTGAACTAAATTCATTTGTTGGAGCTAGACCGGATACAGAGTTTCCAGAAAATTTCAAAGGCCATGTTATGATATTCAAGTTTGTGTGCCTTGGAGTGCAAAAGTTATCATCAACAAATGCATCCTGGCCAGTTCTATTTGATGTGGATGAAGAACCAATTCCATAAGCACACATATAAAATGTTTTCACTGATTTCCAGGAACCAAAAAGAGTTTTTAAATGAGAGGGAATTTTGGAGTACATGAATTTCCTCTTCTTGTCACTTGCTGCTCACCAATAGCCCTTTTATTAAAAGGACAATCAAAATATTTAGGATTTCAATTCAACAAACATTTATTGAGCAACTTCTATGCAATTCCTGCCCTCAAGGAGCTCTCAATCTAATGAGAGACCAATATTTAAATGCCGGATGTAACACAGTATAGCTTTCCGTGGAGAAATATATATAGCTTGGGGGAAATAGGAGTATAAAATTCATTATGTTTTGAGTATTTCTCCTTAATCTTGGCTGTACTCATTAAAATTGTTTTGACACTCAAACCCAGTACAGAACTGACTGCATATAAATTATTTTGAACTATATTAAACTATAGTTCAACTAATTTAACTATGTTAAACTACAGTTCAACTAATTTAACCATAGTTAAATTACTGTATAAACTTGAGTGGAAGCTTCAGTTTCTGACTGATGATAATTACCTGCCTAATTTTCATTGGTCAGAAACTGAAGCTTCCACTTAAGCTTATAGGAGAAAGGTACTAAGCCTTTCCAACATGAATTTCTTTTCTGTTGTTTCTTACACATTATTTTTCTTTCTATACAGTTTTTTTCCTTTTTTTCATTTGTAAAGGTATTATAATCACACTATGGAATTTGGAAAACACATTTTTAAAAAACAGAGCAAGAGAGAGAATTCCATAGCTCTCACATAACCACCAATGGCATGTTGTTGTGCTTCTTTACAGTTTCCAGGAGGTTTTAGTTTGGGGTTGAGGGTAATTCTAAATTCTTACATTATAATAATCATGCCAAGCACATATTTCTAAAACATTCTTTTTTAACTTGAGTATATCATAAGCATTTTCCCATGTTAGTACATAGTCTTCAAATTATGACTGCCAAATACTTTGTAAGTGACTACACCTAATTTGCTCAATACCCACCAATCATTAGGCAATTAAGCTGTCACTCTTCAAGGGGCCCATTTTCTGGAAGTGATGTGTTTGAATCATGAAGGGAAATGTCTTCAAGAATGGGCCTGCCTCCTCTGGTCTTTATCATGGCCACTTTGGCCAGTGCTTAGGCTGCTGATGGAACTTAATTAGCTCCTCTGCTAACACTCCATACCTCCACATTCACCAGCAGCTGCTCCTGAAGTCACGGAGTGTGAGGGCATCTCCTCTATTATCTGGTCCAATCCTACTTTCATTGACAATGAGCAACACTGAGCTTCCATATAGAGTCAGCAGTAACACCAAGACCCTCAGACACTGTCCTGCCCCATCCTCTCCCAAACATCACTATAGAGCATTTAAAGCTTCTAAAACAGACAAGGAGTGGGAAACTGGAATTTTAAAAATCTGATCCCAATTCTGCACAACTTTCAGCATTCAGAGGCAAAACTCTTTATTTCCTGTTTGTTTGTTTAGTCTTCTCAGACATACTGAAAATATATCATTGCCATGATTTTAATCTATTAAGTATTATCTGGGGAGAAACCCCAGCAAGATTTAATTTAAGGTCAAAGAACCAGGGAGTGGGGGAGGAGATGGAGAATAAGGGGAGGAAGCCATTATCACTTGGGCACGTTCCAAAGTGGTTAATTACATTTTACCTGCCTAAATTATCTTGTTACTTTAATCAGATATGGTAATAATCTTCATTTCTTATCTCTGCTTGCTTCAGAACTGCTTATTCAATTACTCTACCTTCTGTGTTAGTAATTGAAGGTTTGGTCAAAGTGTGGTTTCTCTTCACTTGCACCTTCTTTGGAAGAAACCCCACTGAATGGAAAAACTCAAATTCACAGAATACAGAAAGAAGGTTAGGAGAAGGAATAGATAATTTCTACAGTTATTCATTTTCCAAAAAGACACTGTACAGAGTTCCTTTAATCATAAACACCCCTTGAGTATTTTAAATGATTTCATTTTCTTTAATTTCATTTTATGTACAATTTCTTAGAATCACAACTGCTGCATTAAAACAAGGCACATCTCTATTTCAAAATAAATATTCAGATATCAATTGGGATGCAGCTAGAAGCCATTGATGGAAGTATTTTTGTTTAGTGCTTCTCGAACTTGAGTATGCAGAAAAATCTCCCTGGGATCTTGTTAAAATGCAGATTTTGATTTAGTAGGTCTGGGGTGGGACCTGAGAGTCTGTATTTCTAACAAGTTCATGCCTCAGCTCTGCCGACCAGTCTGAGAAGTAACCTCCAGGTGATTGCATGGTTCTGAGCCATTGGGTACAGGTGGTTTTGAGCATAAGAAGAGCTTAAAATAAGCCCTACTACCAGAATTATGCCCTTGGGGCTCATCTTCCTCTCCCCATTTCAGTTCAAGCCCATTTACATTTTTGAAAATACTAGATGAACCGGTCACCTGTGCCTTTATTTGATCATTTTAATTTATCTTCTTTTTTTTATTATTATACTTTAGGTTTTAGGGTACATGTCTGGAAAACATCATTCTCAGTAAACTATCGCAAGGACAAAAAACCAAACACTGCATGTTCTCACTCATAGGTGGGAATTGAACAATTTATCTTCTATACTGGTCCCCATTCTTACCAAAACAATTCTACTTTCTTTTACCTTTCTTCTAGAAATCATTATCTAGCCTTACAACAGAAAATTTATCAATAAGAAGATTATAGCTGTCAACTCTTCTTCCTGGTAGTACATTTAAAAAAAACTGGAAGTTTTTTTCATCATTTTCCTATTTGTTCACATTCAATTTCCCTGCCCCTTAGTGAGCATTTTAGAGTTTGCACTAATCACTTGCACAGTTGTTGGGTTCTATTAGGTTTAGAGATTAATGTGCCCCTTGTCTATCTGTCTTTCTCACTCTCCATGCCCCTCCCACATTGATGTACATATTTAGTCATTTTGTTTCCTATCAGAAGATGAACTCACTCATTCAACAATTTATTAAACACATGCCACATGCAAGGCAGTGTTTTAGACAGTGGGAATTATCAGTGGTGAGCCAGACAATGCACTTATGCATTGGCAGCTCTGGTCAACTGCTGACCAGGGAAGCAGGACAAAATATGTATTTATAAGTGGGTGCTGGATTATTTGAAGCCTTGAAATTGTTTTCTCTCTCTCTCTCTCTTTTTTTTTTTTTTTTGAGGCAGGGTCTCGCTCTGTCACCCAGGCTGGAGTGCAGTGGCATGATCTCAGCTCACTACAGCCTCCACCTCCTGAGTTCAAGCGATTCTTGTGCCTCAGTGTCCTGAGTAGCTGGATTACAGGCATGCGCCACCACACTCGGCTTTTTATATTTTTAGTAGAGATGGGGCTTTGCCATTTTGGCCAGGCTGGTCTCGAAATCCTGGCCTAAAGTGATCTATCTGCCTTGGCCTCCCAACGTGCTGGGATTACAGGCTTGAGCCACCGCACCCAGCCTTTTTTTCTCTTATAGTCTTTCCCTCAGAGAGTTCATCTGTTCACATCTCACATCTCATCATGCTGGATATTCCCAAATCTATATTCCCAAATACTTCCAGGCCCATATTTTAAATTGATTTTATAAACCCAACATGGCAAACCCACGCTAACCCCTTCCCTTTCAAATCAACTCTCTTTCTTTTATTTTTCCATATGCGCAGTGACATCTGGATTACTTCACACAGCAAGTTCTAAATACTGGTCTTCTCTGCCTCCTTCACTTCCTCAGTCAATGTATTATCAAGATCTGTTGATTCTTATTTCACAGCATCTCACAAACTTGACTTCTCCTCCCATCCCAAATCTATCATCCCTCCAAGAAGTTCAACCACCAATGGTCTCTTCCTTTACTAAATTTGACCTGTACCCATTGATGTAGCCACTGATTCATTACTTTAATAAGTATTTATTATATATTTTATTGATGAAATGCTTTATGGGAGGTGCTGTAAATATTATAAAGAGAACTAATCGGAAGTCCTTCTGCTTAAATTCTGTATAATGTAGTCAATACCACAAATATATAGAACTTTATTATATACATATATTCTCTCTGCAGCTTAAAGTTTCATAATAATGTATAACTCCATTGACTACTCAGGTAATTGTGTTTTAATTACCCTGCTTGTAACACTACCAATGGAGGTAGGGATAAGCCCTTACCAAAAATAATACTGAGTGAGAAACCAGCGTGTCCCCAGAATAATACCACTGCTGTGCTTGAGAGGCTCTGGGCTTTATGCGTCCTAACAGTGGGGGATAAAGGTGATTAGAATATGTGCTCGGTGGTTTGCTAATCACGGTGCTGAAGATCAAGAGTTTGATATAATTGTACTTACAGCTATTAAAAATACATATTACCCTGCAGTACTTAACATCTTCTCTTTGTTTAAAACACTTGCATTTACACTTTTTGGGTAAAGATAATTTCTGGGAAATTCAAGTAGCACATTAGAGGAGAGCCAACTGGACTTGATTGTACTGCAATATCGTTGGATGGGTTTGTACTATTTTTGTGTTCCAAAGGGACTATAAAGTCCTGGAAGATGACCTACTGTTTTGTACTTTCTACTGCAAATTGCTCATATCTGGACATTACATCATCTGCCTTCACACAACCACACCTTCCTCCAATACGGTACTAACTCTGCTCTGGTTGTGCACAGTTCTCGGTGGTCCGCATGGCACTGATTTCAAACTGCCAAACTGCCTCCCCTTCCAAGATCCCCTTCCAATCATTGCAACCCACTCATCTTATTTAGTTCTTCAAGAGCATCTCAGGGGACACTACCTCTATGCAGCCTTGCCAGTTTACACCAAATTCAGGTCTCCCTTTTCAAGCCATCTACAGCAAAATTCTTTTAAATCCCATATATTTCAATACTTCAGTATATTATCTCATGCTCCTTTCCACTTCTCACTCATGGGTTCCCATGCGTAAGTCCAGCTCCCCAAAATTAATGCAAATTCAAATCAGAGACGAGACCTTAGGAAGATCTTTTAATTGCACCATTAATGTCTTCCCTGAATCTTACAATTGCACCTGCGTTAGAATTAGATATATCAAGATTTTTTTCACATAATATATACTCTATAAGACCAACGTGACTAACACTACCTAATTTGCTAGCTATGACTAATGATTTTTACATAAAAGTAATTTCACAATCTCTTCACAAATTCTAATTTTATACATCTGACTGATAATTATAGTCAATAAGGGAAATTCTCAGCAATTCTTTGTCAGGCTCCTATCAGAACCATTACCTTTCCCAGTGGCTACACACATTAGGGTCTTCGAGATTCAGAGGTGATGCTGTCCCAATCCAGTGGCATAACAATAAACAAATAAAGCTCAGGCATGAGTTCAAAGAAATAACCATTTTTTTCTGAAGAACAACCTACAAGAAAAAAAAATCCCAATTAGAAATGCATTGAAATGACTTACACAGAATTCTTTTCAGTACAGCAACCACCAGGTACCAGTTGTCACTGGGGCTGAAATGTGCATAACAAGCCATGTATTTCAATAGCCAGATTCCATGGTCCAGGAGAGAGGGGTATTTCTTATGTTGTGCAGGGTGGCTACTATTTTGTAAATTACTAAAATATGCAAATCATCATCAATTGCCACAAGAACAAAAGCCCTTCTCATTTATGAAAGCCAATATTAAAGAAATCTACCAGAACAATTCAGAGCAACACAAGCCTCCACATTCTCTCACCTGGCATATTTCCCTTCTAGAAGAGGAGGGCACACAGAGGTATCTGGCCTCATTTGTTCTACAAAATAAATGATGAAACAGAAGCTCCATCGAATCAAGAGAGAGGTACCTCAGGCTCAAACTGAGATTCAGTCAATAAGTCACTCAATGCACTGAATGCCTGCTCCATCCTAGTCATCATGCAAAGGCTGGATATAAAACACAGAACCAGTCCCTATCTCTGCCCATTAAGATACTTATAATTTAGTAATCATGACATAAGTTTCTTAAACATAGTGCTTCAATTTCTCCATCTGCTGAATAGAAATGAAACCAAACATCTCACAGGGGTTTCTAAAAACTAGATTATACATAGAAAAACATGTAAAGCTGTTTGCAGGTCGATGTTGGAGAAAATGAACCTAAAGACCGTAAAGTAACATATTTAAAAGTTTGGAAAATAGATAGGCTGGCAAAGGAGATAGAAGAGGGTGAATGTTCCAGGCAGAGGGATCCACATGTAAGGGAGGGCCAGGTGCATTTAGGGAGTTCAAGTTAATTCATGGCAAGAGAAAGGGGACAGCTGGGGAAAGAGACAGAGGGGGAGTCGCGATGGGTTTCATAAGCCATTGTGCAGTAGGGAACTTCATCCAAGGATAACATGGAGCTAGTAAATGGTGCAGAGTGGCATTAGAAGAATGACTCTAGCTGCAAGGGGAGGCTCTTGGAGGGAGGCCAGGTGAGACACGACTGTGAACAGATCAAGGCAGCAGCAATGGGATTGCAGGAAGTGGAGTGGCTCTGGGAGATTTTTAGGATGCAGAATCGACAGGACTTGGCTATTGAACATGGATTAAGGGAGGGGAGAAGCTTCTGGTTTAGCCCCTTGTGGGGATTGTTAGCCCCTCACTGAGATGGGACTCACAGAAGCCCTCCTCTGGGGAGGGGAAGCTTTGGGTTCAGTTTTAGATATGTCAAGTTGAAGGTTCCTCTGATATCATCAAGCAAAGCCACCTACAAGCATTTATTGAACACATACGATGTGCTAGGACCCGCGCCAGGCCCGGGTCTGTAACACCTGTAATGGTTTGCACCTGAGAATCACACGCACTCCTGCAGCCTCTGGAATTTAGTAAGAAGGAAACGTTTAATTGTCATACTATGTCATCTAATCATTATAAAAATGGATACAAAATTAGAAATCACTGATCCATTTCTTAATTACAAACAAAATAAGTACCAACCTGCTTGTTGGTAAACTAGTGAAACTAGTAATAATGAGCCAGATTATTTGAGCAAAGCAGTGATTTTCTGGGTGGGAGCTGGCATTTTAAGAAGTTATACTAATTTTCCACACCAAGAAGTTTTTAATATTTGGGAACCAAATGTATTGAATAATGCTTGAAAAGACAAATTTATCTTAAAACAAACAAACAACAATAACAGCAAAAAAACAACTTTAGGAAATAGTTTATCATTCAAATTCAGGACAGATCAAATGAGGAAATATTAAATTCTTCAAAATCAAGATTGTTTAAGTATACTGTGACAGGTTACCTATTGCTGACTCAACAAAGGCCAAAAGAAAATATTTGACTTGGAATAAGGAAAAAAATCATGAATTTGTAGTATAATTAAAAGATATTGTGTAAGCCATTAAAGAAGCTGTAAAATCTTAAAAAGGATATTTCAATGGTCACTAAATAATTCCAATAGATAAAGTGTAAATAGGTAACCAAAATTAACTTATAGATTAATTCAAATTATTGACATTTCTCACATGCATCATGAAGTTGTAAAATCTGAAGCTTAACATTATATACAGAAGCTATTTCATTTAAGGGGAATGAATAAAAAATGATGATGATGATAATAATAAACAATAACAGCTAACATTTCCTGACCGATTACTGTGTGCCAGACACAGTACTGAGCCATTTATGTGAATTATCTATGTAATCCTTACAGCAACTTAACTAAGTAGTAGTTTTTATTGTCCCTGTTTTACAGTTGAAGTCATGTAATGTTTCAGCTAGTGTTTTCCTCATCCATCCAAAAAATCTTTAATATATTTGGCTGTAACAAATGAGCATGGCAATTATTTCCTTGTCTCATTGCTTTATCTATGTCAGGAGAAGTAATTCCTTTCAATGAAGTGTGAAATGTGTTTAGCTTTCATTCTTTCCTCAAAGACATGAAGGCTGGTAAGCAGTAACCTGCCATCTACTCATAAACAATTACCCCAAATGGGAAAGTTTATTTCCTGAGTCATCTCAGACTCAAGCCATCCATTTACCAATTAGAAATGTTTAGTCTGTAAAGTTAGAAATTGCCACAAGGCATGAATCAAAGTCCCAGAACAAGAAAGAGGTTGTGAGTTTTATTTTAATGTAAAAATATTGACACTAATCTTCTGGTTTCTCTTCTTGCTTTGTACCTGATGCATTGCCCGGTGAAGAGGAGATAACAGAGACAAACCAGAATTTGGCCACCTTCTAATTGCTTTGGAAGTTCAGTATACAGAAATATCAAACTGCATTGAGAAGTCACAGGTACCATTTTTGAAAGAAAAAATATCAGTACATTGAAAAATAAGTGTGCGTGTATGTATATGTGTGGATATGTGTGTGTATTACTTGGTCTCTTTGTCCCAGTACATTTTCCTAACTAAAATTAGAAAATTTACTGAGCTCTAGAATAGTCTGAAAAACCAAAAAGAATTGTTTGATCAAAAGGCAAGGATCATGCAAATTCACATAAGCTGGTTAAAACTGTTTGAGAAAATAACACAGATGTTATAGACAATGAGGAGAGAAGACATCTCAGAAATATGCCAATAAGCTGTAGAGAACTAAGAAACATAGCATTTCTCTAAATTAGGAAACATGGATTGTCCTTTCATTCTATCTTGTTTAATAAAGGCACTGAGATGCAATCAAAATCAGAAGTTGATAGGACATTTAGGCCAGGCGTCATGGCTCACTCCTGTAATCCCAGCACTTTGGGAGGCCGAGGCAGCTGGATCACCTGAGGTCAGGAGTTCGAAACCACCCTGGCCAACATGGTGAAACCCCGTCTCTACTAAAAAATAGAAGAAATTAGCCAGGCATGCTGGCAGCTGCCTATAATCCCAGCTACTTGGGAGGCTGAGGCAGAAGAATTGCTTGAACCTGGGAGGCAGAGGCTGCAATGAGCCAAGATCGTGCCATTGCACTCCAGCCTGGGCAACAGGAGTGAAACTCTAACTCAAAAAAAAAAAAGAAAAGAAAAAAGAAATAGGGCATTCATTTACTTTTTCCCTATCTTCTTTGTTTTCTTCTATAGGTTTTGGTGAGTAAACATAGTGAGTACCCTTTTTCCACTATGCCTACTATGAAGAAGGAAAGTCCAGTAAATTTATTCTTCCTCATTTCTCTCTTCTATGCTGCATCATCCTGTCTTATAATTTTCCACTTTGGAATGCAAATGAAAACAAAATGCAATTTTTAAAAAATAGTATTATTTCAGTTGAAAACAAAGGCAATGCAGTGGTGATTTGCTTCATTAAGATAGACATTTTGAATACATTCAAATCTCTAAATTGGGTGTTGGCTACCCTCACCCACTCAGACTTCCTGTTCAAATAACTTTCCTTATGATTCCATTTAACAAAATTTAAAACGTAAAAAAAAAAGAGTCATTTGCATAAACCCCCTAGTGCCAAACTTGATTGCATTTCAGATCATTCACTTAATTATTATGGAAAAATCAAAACAAAATCAGTACAACTGATTAGCATTGCTAAAGTGCTCCTATTAGAAAGGGAAACAGCCCACAGAGTTACCTCTTGCTGCCTGTGTTTTGCAGCTCCACTTGGAAGGCAAGCTTTGCTTATTCTACCACAAAAGCCTCAATAAATAATCAGGATGAACAAAATCCTTACAATGGATGAGTCTTAGTTCTGATGATAAGCAGTAGTTTCTTTATCATTGAGTTAAAGAGAAATAAATAATGGGGTGTTGACTTACTAATTTATTTTTGAAACAACAGAGGGGAAAATTATTCCAGATGATTCCTTTTGGCTCCAAAATCTATTTTCTTCCTAGAATCAATTAAGTGCACACATAGAAATAACTTTGGTACCCTCAACCAGTTTTTTTCTCAAGCTCATTTTCTGCTACTAAGATTCTCTCACATATCTCTAAGTTAAATTAAAACAAATTTATTGATTAAGAATAGCCACTTTTCAACAAGAGCCATCCATTTCACCTGACCACTCCATCGTGTTATCTATAAAGGATGTACTCACCCTTCCTCAAACTACTCAGAAAGGCTGGCAGAGGCAGTGTGCTAAGTTCTTCCTGGAGCTTTGAGGCCGTGAACACAGAAGCAATGGTCCAGCTTCAGTGCATTAAAGATGTAGAATGAGTAATGCTTGCTGGTTGCCCTGAGAACAATCTCAGATGGGGACTTCCATGGAAATACTAGTTTGCTGATGAAAGGAATCCTTAAGGCATTAGCATGACTTCTCTGTTCACTGAGCAAGGCTAGTTATTCTAATAACATATTATTCAGGTATGACTATTCATTTCAAACAGTACAAGTGCTATATTTACTTTGTTTTGAGGGCCTCATGTCATTTTGCTAACATCAAACCCACAACAAACATATTCTAAATCAAATTAAATCATGTAATGGCAGAAACAGAGTATTCATTTAAGTTAAATGAGTGTGCCTACCAGCATTAATAAAAGAAAGGCCAGGTGCGGTGGCTCACTCCCATAATCCTAATACTTTGGGAAGCCGAGGTAGGAGGATGACTTGAGCCTAGGAGTTTGCAACTAGCCTCAGCAACATAGCAAGACCACATCTGTAAAAAAAAAAAAATTAGCCAGGCTTGGTGGCATGCACCTGTAGTCCCAGCTACTGAGAGGGGTGGAATATAGGGTGAGGTAGGAGGATCGCTTGAGCCTGGGAGGTCAAGGCTGCAGTGAGCTGTGATTGTGGCACTGCATTCCAGCTGGGTGGCAGAGCAAGTCCCTGTCTAAAAAAAATACATATATATATGTATACATATATATATATACACTCAAATCTGTTTATAAAATTATAATGGTTTTATAAACAAGCCCCCCCTCCACAAAAAAATCCCTAAACATTAGCATGAAGTGAATGTTTACTAATGGTTCTAATTCTTCGGGCACTTCACATCAAACAAAAACTGTGCAAGGCACTGACAATGTCCAGTGCTCAGCTATCCCGAAGGAGCTCACAGCCCCACATGGAAAATGGCCACAAACTGACCTATTCAATCAGCATGATGCATACCATGATTAAGACCAGAATAAGCTGCTATGGGAACAGAGATGTGGCCCTACCTACCTAAACAGCCAACTGCACAGTCATTATATAGGTGGTGTTAAGGGATAATTTGGGGAACACCCTGGTAACTCACTCATCATCAGCTTTGGAAAATCCTCTACAATGTCTCCGTGAATCCATCGCCCACAACATATGGGGGAAAAATCTAAAAACAATACTCATTAAAGATCTAAGGGCAAGAAACTATGGCAACTTCTGTGACTTGTAAAGCACAGTCTCTGCCCATAATAGCTTAAAATCTACTAAGGAAAAAATTATAAACAAAATATGATTATTTGCCAAATGAGTCCATTTAGAGATGACTTGCCAGAGTTTTAAGAGGAGGGGAAGCCAACAAGAGCTATGAAGGCTCATGAAGAAAGTCAGACTTGAGCAGGGACTTGAAAAAGAAAGGAAACTAGAAATCACTGAGTGGCACCTCACACTAGCAATTAAACCTCACTGAGTCCACAGGAGAGGGTCTATTATCCCCATACAGGGAATACTGAGATTAAACGTCTCCCTGGAAGTCAGACAATCAGGTAAGAGCAGATATACGAACAGGCCTGGCTGATGGCGACAATGCCTGTGACCAGCCCTCAGCATCACACCTGGATAAAAGGAAGCTTCTAAGTAAATTAAAACTCAAGGAGGGGCCACAAGGCAAAGAGAAAGATAACAGCCAAGCCTCGAGGGTGGAGAGCAGAAGGTTTTATAACGGATTGTGAGAAGTAATCCTAGAAAGGAGGGTGGTGTTTGGTGGTGATAAAAGGCCTTCAGCACCAAGGTAAGGAGTTCAGTTTAATTCTTTCTGTCTGCAGTAGAATCTACTTGAAGTCTTTGAGCAAGGGCATTATTTGATGAAAGAGGTGTTTGGGAGATTAACAGAGAAGGTGTGCAAAAACCAACCAAGGGACCAAATCCTTTGGAGGCAAAGACAAAGTGTGGAGGTTACTGCACTCACGTGTGAAGTGGAACGACCTTCCTAGGGTGGTAGCCTAGGAATTGGAAGTGTGCGAGAAACCAATGAGAGAAAGAATCAGCAGGACTGGGAGAAATAATATAAATTATGGTAGAGATCAAGGAGAGCTGTTTTGGGTTTAAAGCATTCTGAATCCCCTGGTTATATCTTCTGGGTTCAATCTATGTATTTCCTACTGAGAAAACAAGGTTACATCTCTTTTTTATTAGAAAAAGAAACTTCAAACACTACTTCTTGTTCCAAACTTTGATGAATAAAATCATGTGTATTTTTCGAAATTTGTCATAATTTGATACAGTTCAATAACATTCCTACTCATTCTTCTCAACCTTTAGAGTCTTAATTTTCCTGGCTTGTCCACCAAAATCAAAAGCCCTCTTGGCATTTTTATAAAGTTCACTCTCTTTTTCCTCTTTTTTTCAACGCTGCTACAGCAACCATAATTATACCCTATTATTGTAGCCAGCCTCCAAGATGGCCTCCAATGATCCCTGCCTGTGTAAGCCCCTCTCACAATGAATAAGTGGGCTTGTATAACCAATGGAATATTACAAAAATGATAAACTTCCAAACTAGATCATAAAAGGCACTGAAATTCCCATCTCACTTCTTTGAACACCATTTCACAGGATGCCAGCTGCTACGATAATCGGATGCTCGAGCAGCAACGTGGAGAGACCAACACAGTAAGGAACTGAGGCCTCCTGCTAACAGCTGTGCGAGTGATCCATCTTGGGAGTGGATCCTCTAGCCCCTGTTAAACCTTTAGATGACTGCAGCCTTTGCTAACATACTTATTATAAACTCATGAGACCCTGAGCTAGAACCACCAGCTAAGCTACTCTCAACTTCCTAGCCCACAGAAACTGTGAGTGATAAATCTTTGTTGCTTTAGGCCACTAATTTTTGAGTTCATGTGAAGCAGCAATATATAACCAATACGCCTATATTTAAGTATGTCATACCAAAATTAGTTTTACTTCCAAAATGCCTCCTAATGCCCATCATTTCATTGGCATCTTTAGTAGCATTAACATACAGAAGTAACCACCTGCAATGATTCTGAAATCTTTTCTCTACATTGTAACTCCTGGCAAGAGCTCATCATCTTCTAATCACAGTTTGAGTTATTTTGTGCCAAGAGGCATAACCTCACAATGCCTGTACTTTGAGGTACATCTGCTATTCTTCCACACAAGGCACCATCCCAGATTCTCTGGCCATTTAGGTATAGTCATCTAGCATGCGACTTGCTAGAAGAATTGACCTGCCTCATCATAACTTGGAGAGTTCATCATGTTCTGTGTGTACGTCACTTATAAAATATTAAATAAATGAATTTCAGACTGTTCGCTGGGTTACTTTTTCATCTATAAATAAATGTTTCTTTTATTTTTCTGCACTTGGGCTACTTTTCTATGATTATCCCTGATCAGTAATACATAACAATTTAATTTTTTAAACTTTTTATTTTAAAATAATTTCAAATTTACTTGAAAGTTACAAAAATACCACAAAGAATGCCTGTGCATATATATATATACGCAACGTGTGTGTTTGTGTGTGTGTATATATATATATATATATATATATATACACACATTATATTTTTTTGTAATCATTTAAGGGTAATTTGTGCACATCAGGCTCCTTTACTTCTAAATACTTCAATGTGCATTTCCTAAGAATAAGGACATTTACTTGTATAATTATCGTATAATGATACACAAAAAATTTAACATTAATACAATACTACCAATTTAATCCATAGACCTAATTCAAATTTCATCAGCTGTTGTAATCATGTGATTACTTTAACAATTTTTCAAATGGACACTTTTCAAATGCTTTGCCAATGAACAAACATTTGTTATTTCAACCAGCAAACACTGGTGAAGGCCATGTTTGCCCTCAAAGAATTAACAATCTAACATGAGAGTAGTACCATGTAGATGGTAATGACAGGGCAATGTAAAATGTGATTATGGTCAAAGGAGCATTACAAAACATGTATGGGCATTCAGAAAGTACTTACAACCGGTGAATGCGGATAACAGATAGCATTATTGAAGACTCCACAGAAAAGGTCTTTAAGAAACTTTTTGCTGGGTAGATGGAGCAGTATAGGCAGAGGAATCAGTAAGAGTGAAGGCAGGAGAAAGTGAGTGCTCAGAGGAAAGGCAAAGAGGCAGGATTGTTTGAAGCACAGTGTGAAAGTGAGTGGGAAAGGAAGTTTAGGGCCAGATCAGGAATGGCAATGAATACTATGGCTTGACATTTACTCAAGGTGAAACACCCAAACACCTCATGAGACCTCAGGCAGTCCAACAGTGAAGGAATCTGAGAAAAATGACCCAGAAAATGGAACATGATCAACCCAGGAGGAAAAGAAGACTTAGGGCTTTTTTTTTATTTTAACCAAAAACGCTTTTTTTTTTTTTTTTTTAACAAAAGCGCTAATTGAAGAAGCTGAAAGATTTCCAGTTTGACCAATCCTCTGATGAGACAAGCAGGGGAAAAAATCCAATCATAATAGAATAAATCACAAAAGAAGGCAATTTCCTTGAGAAAAGACAAGTCAAATTATAATAAGGAGAAAGAGGAGCAAATATAATTCTCTGACATGTAGCAGGGTACTTCAGCATCATCAGAATCTTCAGTCTTTCCCTTCCCATGGTCGGGGGAGGACAGGGACACTGAGAGGAAGCCTGAGTACAGCCTAGGTCCCTCTCTCGGGAAGATCCTTTTCAGTGGTGTCTGCAGCAACAGTCAGAAGGATGCTAACAGATATTCTGCCCCTATCACTGGCATGACAAGGGGCACCTACATGTCATCTGCTCTCCTATCTCTGGGTCATTAAGCTAACCTTCAAATACTGAGACACTCACTATTAGGACACAGATGAGCAATCCAAGTTAAGCCTTCCTTTCCTCAAAGGTCAAAAGAAGACCCCACAGAGGAACAAAGACCTTATGAGGAAAAGAATTTCTGTAAAACCAAAATCTTAGAAAATTTTCCTGTCAACTGAATCTATCCAGATTCCATTAAGGCAAGCATGAGCACACACATGCATGAACACGCACACACACACACACACACACACACACCCTGAGCATTCCTCTAACAGGATACAGAAATTTGAGTTTTTAAACATTTACTTGGCTCCCAAGGGTTTCTAGAGCAATACATATGTCCAGAATCCACAGAGCTCTTGTGTAAGAAATAGTAGAACAGAATGTTAGAGTCGAAGGCCTTCATGGATTCCAATCAAAATCCTTTCATTTTATGGATAAAATAATAGAAGGTCAAGTTAAGATGACTTGGCCGTGATCACAGAGCTCATTTGTAGGTGGCCCAACACTAGAACCCAGAACTCAGTTCTCTTAACTTATAGTCAAATCACCTGTCCATCAGGTAAAACAGTCTCAGTCTTTCTAAAATAACACTTCACCTGTGTATTGTAGCAATAAACGCTTCTTGGAATGCAAATTCACTAAAAGTTAGATACTCTAAGAGACTAAGCTACTTCCTGGTCAAAACTGAATATGTGAATTGGAAAGTACAAAAGATATTTCCATATTTACACTGTACAGATGTTTTGAATAATCAGTGACATTTGTGACTCAACTGCCATTCTTCCCAGTGGACTCAGTTCTGAACCACTAACCCAGACCAGGAAGCAGAGTGACCACAGGTATCTCGCAGCAGGCATTGCCACAAAAGAATCTGAACACATTTATCCTCATGGTTTTAAGCCCACATGGTCAAAAGCTTTGAAGATTTGAGGCAAAAATGCAAGGAAACTGCTGATGAAGTATAAGTAGGTAAAAGAATGTCATTATTCAAAGCTGCATTTGGTCAGGACATTCAGGAGAAAATGCTTGCGCAGCCTCACCTCCCACTTCCACTTCCTGGCCAATCACGTATGTATGCAAATATACGAAGCCACAACCCAAATCCCAACTTTATGACTCTTAAAATGGAACTTTGTTTCAGTAGATAAAAGTGCCACATGCTGAATTAGCAACACCACTTCCTGTGGTATCTAGACTGATCTTTCACTCAAGAAATGACCCTGTCTGACCCTAATGGTTGGAGAACAATCTCATATTGTTAGGAAATCGAGCATCATTCTCCATATTACTTCCTTCATTCACATTATCCATAATTATCTCTTCTAATTTCCCTTGTGTCTCCTGGTTTGTCCTTCCCTGCCATTTTTAGTGAAATTCAGGACCTGATGCCATGAGGGCAGGTGGAGACAGTGACAGGGGTAAATTCTAGTCTGATGCAGCATCAAACTAATCACTCGCAGGTTACTGGCTCCCTCTCTGTTTTATTTCCTTTTCAGAAACATCTGTCAGGAAAGCAGCTTTCATGGCAAGCAAACTTATAATGAGAGTGATATTTTCTCTTTGCTTTTCTTATAAACCTCCAGAATGCCTAAGATTCATCGACTTTTGTGTGAACATAGCCTTTAGCAGAAAGCTGGTCCAATACTCTAATTTTACAGATGATGATGCTGTGGTCTGGAGAAATTAAAAGTATGCCCAAGGTCACAAAGCTATTTTCTAAATGGCTTCTCCTTAGGCCACTATTAGGCCAAAATTCAAGATCCTGTCAGTTTGTCTTGCCCAATAATATGAATTGCTATACACAAAGATAATAAAGATGCAATTACTTTCTTTCTGTGGCTGATGACACTGTTAATAGAGTACAAATATAGAGATAATTGGCCCTAGGGTGCTTATAAAAGTTTCACAGTAAAAAATTGATTAGTTAGCCAAAGACTTTAATAAGGCAACTTGTGAATGCTCCTTTTCAATCCCAGGAGGAAGAGCTCGCAGTGAATTATGTCTATTCAATCTATGCATCAAAGGAGCAGATTAGATGCAAGCATGGTAGAAGTTTTGCCAATGGCCATGTGAAAGAGCTGATGGAAGGTAAACTGACATCTCCTAATTTCCTCAGTGCAATGATGCCTTCTTGGTTCTCTGCAGTATCCTCAGTACCTAAAACAGCACCCAGCACAGCAAATGAATGAATGAATCTAAACAATAAAGACATAGAGACGAGTCTCTATGTCTATGTAAATCTGAACAAATAATTTAAGAAAAGAAAAACTAGTTTAAAGAGGAAAAGCCAGGCCAGACACAGTGGCTCATGCCTGTAATCCTAATATCTTGTGAGGCCGAGGCAGGTGGATCACTTGAGGTCAAGAGTTCAAGACCAGACTGGCCAACATGGTAAAACTCTGTCTCTACTAAAAATACAAAAATTAGCCAGGCATGGTGGCAGACGCCTGTATTCCCAGCTATTTGGGAGGCTGAAGCAGGAGAATCACTTGAACCTGGGAAGCAGAGGTTGCAGTGAGCCGAGATCGTACCACTGCACTCCAGGCTGGGCAACGAGCCAGACTCCATCAAGAAAGAAAGAGAGAAAGGAAGGGATGGAGGGAGGGAGGGAGGGAGGTAATGAAAGAGAGAAGTAAAGAAAAGGGTTTGGAGCAAGATTTAGAATTGGTGAGTTTGACAAATAAAAGTTTATTGAAAAATGTATATTTCAAGTCACAGGTTTTTCAGGAATTAGCAATTTTTATGTACCATTAGGCAATTGTGCATTGCTTATGTACCTTAAAAATATTCTCTTCTGTTATTTTTTAAAAGTTCTGGTAGAGGAGTTTGAGTTTGTTTGTTTGTTTGCAATTGGGCATACATAGTTTTACAACTTTTATAGGCTTACCAGCATTTTAGCTTTTCCTCCCCTCATTCTCAGCCAGTTATGTTTGATCTGCTTATTGGCAGTGTTTGTCATTAACTTATTTTTTTTTATGTTTAAGTCAGTTTTTCAATGGCAAGATTGTTGGAGAGTTCTCATCTCTTACTTCATGCATTTTTAAGCTTTGTATATTCTAGTATGATTTTACAAGTTTTTAAAGCATATCATTTGGCTACTTCATCTGCTTTTCAAAGTTCTTTTAGATTCATTTTTAGCCAGTGATGCCAATCATGGCTACTTGGTATGGTCTCATGATTTAAAACTGTTTATCATTTTTTATCTTAGCACAAACTTCTATCAGGGAGGAGGAAATGGCCACTTTTTTGGTTGGGTATTCCTGAAAACATCATCAAGTTTTTATCCCTCAGTTTGACTTTTTACTGTAAAGATAAAATAGGTGTGTTAGGTCAGGCTGCTATAACCAAGTACGATAAACCGGGCGCCTTAAAAACAGCAGAAACTTATTTCTCACAGTTCTGGAGGCTGGAAGTCCAGAATCAAGGCGCTGGCAGATTCAGTGTCTGGGGAGGGGCTGCTTCCTGATTCACAGATGGTGCCTTCTCCTTGTGTTCTCACGTGGTGCAAGGGGTAAGGCAGCACTCTGAGGTCTCTTTTATAAGGGCACTAATCATACTTACTGATCCCGTTACTGATAGCAAAGTTTCAAAACCAATGTCAAGAAACACTAACTTTGACTAGTTTTTCAGTTTGATCAGTTCATCCTTTTTTTTTTTTTTGAGACGGAGTCTCGCTTTCTCACCCAGGCTGGAGTGCAGTGGCAAGATCTCGGCTCACTGCAAGCTCCACCTCCCGGGTTCACGCCATTCTCCTGCCTCAGCCTCTCCGAGTAGCTGGGACTACAGGCGCCCGCCACCACACCCGGCTAATTTTTTGTACTTTTAGTAGAGACGGGGTTTCACCGTGGTCTCGATCTCCTGACCTCGTGATCCGCCCGCCTCGGCCTCCCAAAATGCTGGGATTACAAGCGTGAGCCACCGCGCCTGGCCTAGTTCATCCTTTTTACCAATGAACTCAATTCCTCCTCCACACTGTCACCAATGCTTTAAAAACACAAGTCAGAACATCAAACCCCCTCCCCCAACTTTTTTTTTATTATACTTTAAGTTCTAGGGGGTACATGTGCACAACATGCAGGTTTGTTACATAGGTATACATGTGCCATGTTGGTTTGCTGCACCCATTAACTCGTCATTTACATTAGGCATTTCTCCTAATGCTGTCCCTCCCCCATGACAGGGGACACATGACAGGCCCCGGTGTGTGATGTTCCCCACCCTGTGTCCAAGTGTTCTCATTGTTCAATTCCCACCTATGAGTGAGAACATGGGGTGTTTGGTTTTCTGTCCTTGTGATAGTTTGTTCAGAATGATGGTTTCCAGCTTCATCCATGTCCCTGCAAAGGACATGAACTCATCCTTTTTTATGGCTGCATAGTATTCCGTGGTGTGTATGTGCCACATTTTCTATGTAGAAAGCTGAAACTGGATCCCTTCCTTACACCTTACAAAAAAATTAATTCAAGGTGGATTAATGACTTAAATGTTAGACCTAAAACCATAAAAACCCTAGAAGAAAACCTAGGCAGTACCATTCAGGACATAGGCATGGGCAAGGATTTCATGACTAAAACACCAAAAGCAATGGCAACAAAAGCCAAAATTGACAAATGGCATCTAATTAAACTAAAGAGCTTCTGCACAGCAAAAGAAACTACCCTCAGAGTGAACACGCAGAATGGGAAAATATTTTTGCAATCTACCCATCTGACAAAGGGCTAATATCCAGAATCTACAAAGAACTTAAACAAATTTATAAGAAAAAAACAAACAACTCCACACTCCCCTTCTTAAAAGCTTTTGAGAGCTTGCCTTTTTGGTAAAATTCAAACTGGCATTTAAGACTCAAGATATCTGAGTCCAGGCTCATCACTCAACAAACTCATGTATATGTCACTTGAACAATTCTCAGGTACTTGAATTTCCCCAGACATAAGAGGTTTTCACTCCTCTGTCTTAGCTCATGCTGTTCCTTCTTGGAATGCCCTTAACTATCTGGTCAACTTAATTCTCACTCATTCTTTAAGGATCAACTGTCACTTTCTCTTAGAAGAGCTCCCTGGCTAACCTTGTCATTCTTCTTCTTTGCTCCTGTAATACCCTGAAACATCCCAAGAGTAGCTGATGTGTTCTTCGTCAGAGTAGTAACACACACCACACCGCTCAACTCTCCACTAGCTACCAAACTCCTTAATGTAAGAACGGTACACTGTTCATCT
Source organism: Nomascus leucogenys (assembly GCF_006542625.1). Taxonomy (NCBI): domain Eukaryota; kingdom Metazoa; phylum Chordata; class Mammalia; order Primates; family Hylobatidae; genus Nomascus; species Nomascus leucogenys. The sequence goes on along the minus strand of NC_044382.1, from coordinate 135,207,030 downwards.
CTACATGTTCTTGGCATTCTTGAATGAATGCATGGCCCACAGGAAAAATAAAGCTCAGAATATGCAAATCAGTTGTTCTGGAACCCTGAAATCATTATTCTTAATATTTAAAAGGCAGAAATGGAAGGTCAAGGTTATCTCATTTAATTGCTAATATACAACTGCAGTGGAAAATCCTAGAGTTGAAACAAAATGATTGCAATACCAGTGATTATAAATATGAAAAAACACTGAAAGTTTTGTTTGGGGGATATTTGTTTTAATTAGAGACAAAAAATACGTAGTCTCTGAAGAGAAAGTATGGGCACTTTCAATGGCTTAATTAATAGTTAATCATTCTGTAAATTCATTTAAAGCTTAAAGCTTTCTACTCATTAGCCTTCCTGTATTGTCAATAATTGGACCTGCTCAAACATGGCTGCATTGGTCATGATTCTTGCGGGCATGGTATTCATATCAGCTGTGGGCAAGGTGAGGTGACTATGAGCAAACATTTGACAGCAGCAAAGGGAGCATCCAGGAGGGGCTGGGAGTCATGCAGCAGAAGCCAGCAGGAAGTAACAAAGGCAAGATAAGGAGGCAGAGCAAAGTCGCAATGACACCAAACTTATATGGCAGCCTTTTGCTGCACTAAAGCGACTTTTGAAGTGTTGCATCTCCACTGATAAAAAGCAAAATTCCTGGGGCCTGCCTGTGTGGGCTGGTACAGGGACCCATTTCAGCAAACTTCACCAGAAAGAATAATGTGCGGGAATATACCCTAGGATGAACCTTCAGCAATTAGCAGATTGCTACGGTCTACAGTAACTGAAAGACTGCTCTGCTTCAACATGTTCTTGGAGTGTTAGATTAGCACAGTTTAGAAAAGAAAAAGATTTTTATTACAAAGTGATTCAAAATATATGCTTGAAATATAGACAGAAAGAAAAAGGGTTATTTTGTTTTGGTTTGTTTTTTTAAGACAGGGTCTCACCCTGTCGCCCAGGCTGGAGTGCAGTGACACAATCACAGCTCACCACCGCCTCAACCTCCCAAACTGAATGGATCCTCTCACCTCAGCCTCCTGAGTAGCTGGGACTACACATGCATTCCAACACACCTGGCTAATTTTTGTACAACGGGTCTCATCATATTGCCCATGCTGGTCTTGAATTCCTGGGCTCAAGCAATTCGCCTCTATCAGCCTCCAAAAGTTCTGGGATTACAGCCATGGGCCACCATGGCCGCCAAGATTCATATATTTTTAAGTTTTAATTTTGAGAAGGAATTAAGGTCTGTGATGGTCTTTGATGAAGGTCATACTGTAACTATAAATTTTAAAATATATTAAAGGACCCCAAATGTACATAAGTGTTTGTATATTACCCAAATAAGGCAAGAATTTCCTTTACGCACAGGTGGGCATTAATGCACACCAAGTATAATGTTAAAAATAAATACATAAATAAACTGGAACATTAATATCAAGATAATTACAGTTTTTATGGGGAAAAAACCTTTAATTTTAAGCAGGTTCTGATAACTCTTTAAGGGCAATTGGAACTAAGGAAGCTAAAGGTTTTTGAACTAACACTGAGTTCTGAACTCAGCAGGGCCACAAGCTTTGCAACCTTTGACATTTTCCTTAATCTCTTCTGTTCTTGTCCTCATCAAATGTCACTTCCCTGTTGCCTTTATTATAAATTCTCTCCCTCAACTCCTATTTTTTTAAGATTCAAAGTCTTTAATAGCAGTGCCTTCATTTTACTGCAAATATTGGAAACAACAGCAGCCAAAAGCACTCAAAATTAAGTGCACCCCATCACAATGAATACATTCATTTCCTTCTTATAAAGACACAGTTTCCATAAACTATATTACTGTCATTTGTTCAAGATTTTAAACTTCCTAATCATTTAATTTAAACAGGAAAATAAAATCTAATGATTTAAACTATACATGAAGAATATCTCAGTTGAAGAATCTATGAAGGGTAGAAATAGTTCCTGCCTGGAATATATTTTTCCTATCCTGCTAATTTGAAAGAGCCTATGATTTCATTTCTAAAATTCCCTTAGTCCAACATCTAAGCCTCCCTAATTGTTTGAAATTCAAACCATTACATAAGCTTTCTGTCAACTTACTTCTCTCTTTGCAATAATTTATTTTCTCATGCAAGATCTACTTAACAGTGTGTTCAGGACATAAGTAAAAATTCTCTAGTGTTTTCACTAGAAACTGCATAGAAATCTCTAACGGAACCAACTCTCCATGTCCTTCATCTGATATTTCTCCGTTGCCTTGGGTTGCTGGTCATCTTTTGACATAACCAATCCCACCTCTTCAACCAGACTGTTGGGTCCTTGAAAGCAGAGCCCATGGTTTTGTCTTGTCTCCTATTCTACTCCTCCCTGACTTCTACTTCTCTGCCCATCTGCAAGAATATAACAGATGATCAATATACGGTTGCTGAGTAAGAACAAAACCAGGATCTATAACGTCATGAAACATTAAACTATATTGAGCACTTGAGGAGAGTCAAGGGATCATATCCTGTGAGTCCCAGGCAACCGATCCAGCGGGTTGAGGTGGGAGAGAAATAACAGAGTGGGATCCATAACTGGGGAGAACAGATGCCTCAGCAGGCAGCCTGGGTAACTGAGAAACAATCCCTGAAGTGACCTATTCCGCCAGGAGGTGGCGCTTCAGCTCAGGGCCGCCCTTGGTTGGCCAACTTTCCACTTCATCTAAAAGGCATCTCCCCGAACCTACAGAAATATCTCCCCACCAGTAATGGAACCGAAACTAAAACGTGAGGTGTATCATCCCAGAAAATCTTGCCCTTCTTAGGAAAAACTATAAGGAAGTTATTCTGAATCTTATTTAAAGAAAAGCTTTACTTTTTCAGCAATTGAATAATCCTGAGGGAGGTGTCTGCCTGAGCACAAGTCTTCCCCAATGTATCTGGGAGTTCTCCCTTTTAGATACAAGGTGTATATAGGGGTAGTTTCTTAAAACAAATTTTAATGTGGCAAAATCTGAGTCTGTACATTGCTGATTTTACATTTAGCAAGAAACATGTTTAACATCAATGGAGGAAAAGGTTGTCTAAATGGATAAAGGTAGTAAAAAGTGAATTGTAAATATTAAGTTTCAGACGAGAAAACAAATATGAAGTGCCATAAAGGTTAGTACTGTTTTTATATGTGTCTGTGCATATAAGTGTGTACAAATGTTAAATACACACAAATTACATTTTAGGCTAATCAGATGAGTAGGTTAAGTTTATGCTTTATTAACACAAGAATTGAAATTATAATTAAATCTTGATTCTTCTCCATAAATCATATGCTTTATGGGTCAGGTTAAGAGCATCTAGTCAACTACAGATTCTCTTGGAGGTACCCTGAAAACTCAGAAGTATGCATTTGGAGAGAAGATAATAAAGCAATAATCTTACAAAGTGTATCTATGGCTACATGGAATTAGAAACAAAAAAATTATCTGTGGGATATAAATGTGGCTTCCAAATCTACACGATCCCATAGATCCGTGTCAGAAAGACAGCCATGCTCTTTCCCAAGAGCCCCAGGGTCACAGAGAACCAGCCTTCACAATCCAGGAAGAGCTAAAGAGAAAGTTTTCAGCCGTGTGTTCTTGCTGTTGAGAACATATACTTTTTCTACCTGTCCCAAGTCATTAAATTCTTAGATTAATTTCCTTTAATGATGAGCCAGATTCATGTTCATCATTTAAAAAGAAAGAAAAACAACCTTAATGAAGACATTTGCCTTAGAAACTGCCACAATCAAAGACAGACCTTTTCAGATGTAATTAAATTTTTTCAAGATAATTTATCTTATTAAAATATGGTAATTTACCATGGTTTCAGGTGATCTGAAACCTTTCTAAGATTGAAAGCTATAGTTAATTTCTTGCTATAAGCAGTAAAATTGAACCTAAGAGAGTCAGAGAACATTTTACATTTACAAAAGCACATAAAAGCTAAAACTGTTTATTTATATCCAAGGTACTTGTAGGAAACTGGTTGTACCCCAGGATTCTGCATATAGTTTGGTATTGGAGTGCAAAGTGCAACCCAGAAAGAACATAACTGTCCTGGCTAAAAGGATCCAAGCTTCCCTCTGAGGCATCCTTGCTGATAAGAACTTCAGAAGAAAGTCCTTACAGAGATGTAAGTTTTTACCACATCAGTATGCCCAATTCAAAACTCTGTGTGATTGGGGGTTTAATGAAGCACTTTGTTATTCTCTGAAATAAAAATGAAAAAATAGAGACAGTTCTTCAGGCTTAATTACCACATCTGTTATTAGGCCCTTTACTGTGATTGACTGGAGTGTATGTCGGACACGGTGCCAAAAAGCTCCCAATAAAAGCAGCTTCCTGCTCACTGCCTGAATGGCATTGGTCTCTGTTACGACCAGGATTTCTATGGCAAACAAGCAAAGCCTGGTGCCCACAAGCCACTGTGCCAGCTGAAGGCACTTTTTCTTGGTGCCAGTAAAGATAGAAGTGGGGCCTGGGCTGCTTGCTATGACTTTCATCCCTCTCTGCCTTCTCTCCCTCCTTCAAAACTGACCATGCTTCCCTGGAGACCCATGAAAAAGAGGCACAGTGAGAGAGGAAGGAGAAAGGCGAGACGAGGTGGGGGCTGAGCTGTGGTTTTGTTAGGATGCCTACTTGCACACATTAAAATTAGGAGTTGTGATGGGATGCTGCTGATTTAAAGCAATTTCCTAGCTCCTGGAGTAATTATGACTTTTTAAAGTACACGCAACACTGAGAAGCTCTCTTATCTGGATATCTAGTCCCTTAGATGGTTGAGGCCCTATGAATAAAAATGATTCTTTTTGAAGACCATCACCAAATGAGATTTCAGGAATTTAACATTGCATTCTGTAACATGCATATTAGAGAAACTTATTGCCACCCTTCCTTTACATCAGTAAAACTGTTCTCCGACTTCTTCAGGTCTATACATAGGCAAGTGAGGGATCTACCAATTAAACTACAGTTCATTTGAAAAGAGTTCTCTTTATGAAGTATGTCATCATTCAACTTCTTAAAACTGCAAATTCCAGACACAGTTCTCTGTATTCCTGAGTCAAGTTACTGTGCAGGCAGCAGCACAGGGACAATTATTGGCACACAAAACCATTCTTCATACCAGACGTACAAGCATAAAAGCAAACATCTCACATCTGAACACATGCTGGGTAGTAAAATACTCAAATACTCACCTAACTCAAAACTGTCTGTCTAAAGTAAACACCAGCCCCATGGCTCAGAAGTCCACAGCTGTGACATAAGTAATGAGAAAAGACTAAAACTTACATAACATTTAAATACATTCTTCCGGAACCACCAAGTGTAAAGAATAATGTCCTTTAGGCTGTCTCAGTATTTAGTTTGCTCTTCAAGATGAGATCGTATGAATTTATGATGTACTCCCCAGTTGCTTTTTTATACTAAGCAATATCTATAGTGTTTGGATGTGTAGTTACTATTAAATGGTGATTTTTGTACACAGAATATAATCCAGAAATAATAGTGAGTAAAGTATGAGAAACTGGCAAGGAGGAAAAGGATTTTCAATTAGAAGGGTTTTACCAACACTTAATAAAAATAAGAGTATCTTGTGTTTTCTAAAAAGGAATGAACATTTATAAAAAGTCACTGTCTATATACTTGGAGAAGTTTCAGGCATGGAATATTATGTCTTTGGGAGGGGGCTGAGGTTCCTTAGAGGTTCACCTAGGGGCCTGCTCACTTTTCAGCAATCTTTCCAGCCTGAGGACAAAAGGAGGGTGCTTTAGGAAGTAGATCTCAGCCTTCTTAGACAAATGGCAGTCCAGTTTGGTGTCACAGATGCCTTGCAAGTCATGACTGCTAAAGAACCCACTCATATGCCCTAGACGTTCTGAAACCTGCCCTTTCTCTCCTAAGCCCCTATAGTACAAATGATTGAGGCTATTTTCAAACTAAGCCTTTCCCTCACTCCCTCTTTTCTTTTTATCCATAAATGAGCCTTTGTGATCTCCCTGAGAAGAAGAGAAGAGAATGATAGAGCATGGTGAAAGTGGAATCAACCAATTCCCAAGTAATTAAAAAGGCCACTCTCCAAACAAGTAAAAAAGGGAGATCTCAGAGCAAAATCCCTTCAAAGAGAAATTTCTACAAGTAATGGCTTTTGTGGTATTACAGAGAAAGGGGCTATCCTTAAAAAAAAATCTAAAAGCAATTTGGCAATGATTCTTCGATATGATACTAAAAGCACAAGCAATAAAAGAGAAAACAGATAAACTGGACTTCATCGAAATTTAAAAATTTTTGCAACAAAGGACACTATCAACAGAGTGAAAACACAAACCACAGAATGAGAGAAAATATTTGTAATGCATGATAAAGGATCAATATCAACAATATAAAAAGAACTCCTACAACACAGCAGTAACAAAATAGACAACTTAATTAAAATATGGGCAAATAACTTGCAGAGACATTTTTTAAAAGAAGATATACCAATGGCCAATATGCACATTTAAAAAAGGCCAATATCACCAATCAGGGAAATGCAAATCAAACCACAATGAGATAACTTCACACTGATTAGGATTGCTATTATCACCCCCTGCGAAAGAAAGAAAGAAAGAAAGAAAGAAAGAAAGAAAGAAAGAAAGAAAGAAAGAAAGAAAGAGAGAGAGAGAAAGAAAGAAGAAAGAAAGAAAGAAAGAAAGAAAGAAGAAAGAAAGAAAGAAAAAAGAAAGACAGAAAGGAAAAGACAGAAAGAAAGAAAAAGAAAGAAAGAAAGAAAGAAAGAAAGAAAGAAAGAAAGAAAGAAAGAAAGAAAGAAAGAAAGAAAAAGAAAAGACAGACAGTAAGTGTTGGCAAGGATGTGGAAAAATTGGAACTCTTGTGCATTGCTGATGGAAATGTAAAATGGAGTAGCCACTGTAGAAAAACAGTATGGTGATTCCTCAAAAAACATGGAATTACCATATGCTGCAGCAATTCCCCTTCTGGCTATATATACCCAAAAAAGAATTGAAAGCAGGGAATTGAATAGATATTTGTACACCAATGTTCATAGCAGCACTATTCACAATACTCAAAAGGTTGAAATGACACAAATGTCCATTAATGAATGAATGGATAAACAAAATGTGGTATATACTACAATTGAATATTATTTAGCCTCAAAAAGCAGTGAAACTGGCACATGCTACAACTTCGCCGGCCTTGAGGACATTATTCTAGTAAAATCAGCCAGATACAAAAGAACAAATACTGTCTGATTCCATTTATATGAAGTACATAGAGTAGTCAAATTCATAAAGACAGAAAGTAGAATGGTGGTTGCCAGGGGCTGGAGTAAGAGGAAAATGGGGAGCTGCTATTTAATGGGTACAGAGTTTCAATTTGGGATCATGAAAAAGTTCTGGAGATGGATGGTGGTGATGGTTTCACAACAGTTTGAATGTACTTAAAATGCCACAGAACCATACATTAAAAAATGCTGAATTGTATGGTATGTGATGTGCATTTTACCACAATATTTTATAAGGCCTAAAAGCAAGCTAGTGTTAAAGCGTAAGTAACAGATGTCTGCTCAAAAGGTGAGAACTCCTTGTTGACTTCTTTTCACTACTCATCTGCATGATGAAGACAGACATTCATGAATTCTTCCATGGATCACAAGGACCGCACATAGACTGGTAATGCAGTTGCTAGGACTTCAAAGTGGAAGGAGGGAAAACATAATAACAACAGTGTGATCCCGTGTCAGCCTGGTCTCTTCACCCCCTTCTCCTTAGGCCAGTGTCCCAGAATTTTACCTCTTGGTTCTGGAGAGCTCTAAAACAGATGGCAATCCCTCCAGAACCCACACACAGAAACCAAAATAGAGCAATTTAACTTTTTCTTTTTTAAAAAATTTTTTTGTATTTTTATTTTTATTTATTTTTATTTTTTTATTATACTTTAAGTTTTAGTGTACATGTGCACAACATGCAGGTTAGTTACATATGTATACATGTGCCATTTTGATGTGCTGCACCCATTAACTCGTCATTTAACATTAGGTATATCTCCTAATGCTATCCCTCCCCGCTCCCCCCACCCCACAACAGGCCCCGGTGTGTGATGTTCCCCTTCCTGTGTCCATGTGTTCTCATTGTTCAATTCCCACCTATGAGTGAGAACATGCGGTGTTTGGTTTTTTGCCATTGTGACAGTTTACTAAGAATGATGGTTTCCAGCTTCATCCGTGTCCCTACAAAGGTCATGAACTCATCCTTTTTTATGGCTGCATAGTATTCCATGGTATATATGTGCCACATTTTCTTAACTTTAAGTATATGGAAACCAAAAGGCTGTCGAGCATTTCAAAGCCACTATGCAATGTCAGAATTCCAGCTCTCAACAATAGCCTGCCTGACTTCAAACTGATTTGCTTGTTGAACTTGGAATATCTTAGGGATCTGGACCTGTTTGTGTTCCTTATGTTCTCAGAAAAGTTCTAAGGAATTTGAGGTTTTAAAGGAGCTTGTCTTTCTCAATTTCAATTCTTATTTCCCTAATTTGGATTTTCTGGGTCATAACAAAGTCACTTTGATTTTGGGTTTTATTTTTCTCCACTCTCATAATTGCTAATGAAGTTAAGATTACAAAACAACAATGCTTTTTAGGTACAGAATGCAGATCTCAAGCTCTCCTGGCAGGTACTCCCACAGACCAGTTGTTATTTATAATACCTATAGGGAGAAAAGAGCTTAAAAGATCAAGTCACGCTGCACTTTCCAACAAAGCAGGCCACAGCTGTACAACGGACTGGGAACAACTGCTCCATGAGGGGACAGCGAGACTTCTGTATTCCTACAGGGTCTGCTCAGGTCATCGCATGTGGCATGGATTAGAATCCCGGGGCTCTATTACCCCATGGAGAAGGACCGGTGTTTACAGACCACACTCCTGAACCGAAGCTCTGTGCCATCAGGGTCTTTTGGCAAACAGAAAACAGACTTTACAAAATGTTTTAAAGCCAACAATTTCCTTTTTTTTAATTTGTAAGTTCAAAATAAAAGAAGATAGCAACATTAATTTTTATACATGTTCTCAAAGATCTATCATGGTGGGGTGGAAGAAAATGTCTCCATCATGGATAGAAGAAAATTTGGATTTGGTCTGAAGTTAGTGAAATTTTGAGACTATGCTAAAGTTGTATTCGAAGAGACATGTCAGTAGAGCTCTTTAGGCTGTGCCCTCACCATGAGCCAACATAGAGGAAGAGCACCCAGGGAAACAGCTGCCCCACAGATATTAGGTATTAGTACTCATCCTCAAAATAAACCCTTTCAGTCACACAGTCTTATAACTTCCATTCGGCGTGCAGCTCCGTGGCCAGGCAAAACATCTAGCCCAGGCGAAGCTGGGGCTCTGCCATAGCTTTTCCAGTGATGAACCCTTGCCCACTCCATTCCCACCACTCAGCTGCACCCCAACAGCCCAGACATGGCCCCAGAGGCTCCCTAGTCAAGTTCACAGGGTTCGGAAGGGCCTTTTTGATCTCTTTGTCTCGCGAAGAAAGAAACTGAGGCACAGAAGAGTTTTCTCAGGTGTCTAACATCATATGGTGTGGCAAAGCTACAACTCAAGGCAAGGTCTTTAGGCTCCAGAGCCAGTATTTTTTTGAGTATTCTGGGTTATCTAACAGAACTCTAGGGGAAAAGTGTGCTCTTCTCACTCTGGAAGGATTTCTTTGTTGTTGTTTCATTCAAGGCCATGCCAAAGCAAAACAAAACAAACATTTTCATGGATTAGTGACATTGGCCTTGAAATCTGCATCACTGTCAATGCTTTTCATTTGCTCCAGGATTAGAAAACATTAAAAAAATGACCTCAAGTTGATGCAATTCTAAAAGCAGGCAGCTAAGCTTGGCTCATGAGTAATGCTGGAATCTCAAACTCAGCTGATTCCACCACCCCCCACAACCCAGCATAAAGTACCTTTAAGATAAAACTTGAACTGAGTCAATGAAGCGAAACCTCCTAAAAGCTTGTCTCTCCTTAAGTAGCTCCGCTTCGCCTGGACTTCTTTCCTCTAACCATGGGTTCCCCATTGGGCCTTCAACAAGGAATCTGAGGCCCAGTGCTAACCACCCGCGAGCATCTTCGCTTAGCTGCCAACAATGCTGGGCCACAGTGAATGGATGGGACGGCCACTGCACATGGCTCTTTCTTCTAGAGCACAGCAGTCGGAGCCAAGCTGTGAGGCCCAGTCCCCTCCTCTTTTCTGTAAGTGCACCATGGAAGAAGGGCACAGTGGTTCCCAGCATACGCTAAATGGGTTTTGCTCTACCTGGGGTTTTACTTATGCTGGGTCCAAATCCTAGACACAAATTGGGAAGCTGCCTGTTTTTTTTTAAAGAACTGTTCCTTAGAACTCAGTGACAAACCTTGCCTGTCTTGCACAGACCTTTCTTCTCTCACTAACACTTTGTTCTGAAAATCTGCCTGTCAGGACTTGGTTGCCATCCTTCTCAGCAGTGACATATTTACCATTAAAGGAAACAGAGAGGGCACAGTCAGCCACTAACCCATGAAAACACTGTAGTCTCTCTTACGTACCAGTGAATGAATCCACACGCTACCAGGGCCCTAATTACATGGCCTCATTTTTGTAAATAGCACAACCTGGCCAAGAAATGAAAAATGGTCTTCCAAATTCTCTAGCTAAGCAGAAAACTCCTTAGGTTAAGCTATAAGAAACCCTCCTTGGGTGAAGAGTTAATGTCTCAGTTAACGCCTGCCACACTTGAACTCTAGAAAAAGCCAGAAAGATCAGAGTCCTGTCCTTCAGGGAAAGAGCTACACATAAGCACATGCTCGAACTTCTATAAGCAGATGAAGGTGATCACTTTCTGAAGATATTTGGCTTTCATAGCAATTCAATATAATTCAATATCTTCAACCAAAGATGATTGTGCAGGGAAGTGACAGCTAGACCTAGATGGTTAGCTTATAGGATATTCATAATCATAAAAATCAGATTCTATAGCAGCCATGGACTTTAGTGAGGCACCCTAAACCATCCCCAGTGGCTGCACAAACAAAACTACAAAGCATCATTTACATACTGCCTTGGAAGGAAAGCAAGGGGCTTTTTTTTTTCCAGCCCTAGCTTGGCAGAGCTCCACATCACAAGCTTTTTGTTTCTGTTTTTGCTTTGTTTTTTTTTTAATGGCGGAAGAAAAGTGCCTTTGCTTCAGGTTGCCCTTCACCAAAATAAAAGTGGACCATCTGGCTTAGCTATAGTGAGGAAATCTCCACACCTGAATCCTTGGCTGGGTTCAGGCACAGTCATCACTCTTCTGGAAGCAGGATCTCTTCTCTTGGGTGCAATGAAGCACCTCACATGTCTCCTAGCCCAGGTGAAGTGTTTCCTCACTGGCAGGCCTCTGCTGCTCAGCCTCCCCTCACACTTTCACCCCCTCAAATCTGGGTGCATCCTATGAAAACACAGCTATGAGGCCAATTGTTCAATAACTAAAAGTCTGAAGTAAAAACTGCCCAGGCTCTTTCCTTACCTCATATTCTCTGACGATGGTTCTCACCAGCTTTTGATCTATTTCACTGCTCATTAGCACCTCCTCTAGAGGAAAAATGAGTCTTGGGGGAATTTTAACCAACCAATTCTGTAACCTTTTGGCCTCACTAATGTATGGTAGGAGCTAAAGTCAACATTATGCATTTAAATGAATATTAGGACTGTGGGTTAGGTTCAGTTTTTCATATTTTTCTTATGTCACCACAATTCTGAATAATCTTGAAATTAGGTCCACAAATATTCTTGTAATGCTTTGGTCTGCTCAGGCTGTTAACAAAATACCATAGACAGAGTGGCTTAACCAATAGAAATTTATTTCTTATGGTTCTGGAGGCAGGAAGTCCAAGATCAAGGTCCTAGCCAATTTGGTTTCTGGTAAGGGCTCTCTTTCTAGCTTGAAGACAGCCGCCTTCTCACTGTATCGTCACATGGCAGAGAGAGAGCACTCGGTCTCTTCCTCGTCTTTTAAGGTGACCAACTCTATCAAATTAGGACCTCACCCAACAACTTCATTTCACCTTAATAACCTCCTAAAAGCTCTCTCCTCACATAGTCACATTGGAGGTGAGGACTTCAACATATGGATTTAGAGGGTGGGAAAGGACACAATTCAGTCCACAGCTCTATGCTTAATCATTTAGGAGTAGAAAGGAAAATAAAATCAATTCTATCTGCTCAAGGAGCTTACATTCTACAATCAATTTATGGTACAGATTGAAGGGCCCTCAAAGCTTATGCAATCTCTTTCCACAAGCTTCGAGGCATCCTTCTTAATACACTCATAGGAACACACCTCCAGGCCAGTTGCAGTGGCTCACCCCTGTAATTCCAGAACTTTCGGAGGCCGAGGGGGGTGGATCACTTGAGGTCATGAGTTTGAGACCAGCCGGGCCAACGTGGCAAAACCCCGTCTCTACCAAAAATTACAAAAATTACCAGGGCATGGCGGCAGGCTCCTATAGTCCCAGCTACCTGGGAGGCTGAGGTGAGAGAATCACTTGAACCTAGGAGGCAGAGGTTACAGTGAGCTGAGACCATGCCACTGCACTCCAGCCTGGGCGACAGAGGGAGACTTTGTCTCAAAAAATAATAATAGTGAAGAAAGAAAGAACATACGTCCTGATAGCTGTTCTAGTTGGCTATTTCATCCCAGCTCATGGAAAGGGGCACAGAGGCACAGAGAACTGAGGAGGCCCATGGCCCTTATGATGCGGTAACACAAAGAAATTAAATTCAAACTCTGGCTTTCTCCAGAGGGAGACTAGATGTGCTGAGGTCTGGTTACCTCTCAGGCTCTCTCAGGCCAGGATGCTTCAAAAGACTTCTTGATTCAGGGTCTAGAAGGAGCATTATCTAGAAGCTTCTGCCCAAACCAAGACCAGAACTGTGGTCTGTTGGAAAGAAGAATTTTGCAGCTTGCCTGAATTAGGAAGGCAGAGTTTGTATGCTAATTAATTCAATAAGTTCAATGTCCAAAATCATACGGCATATTAAGGAGAGCTCAGACGTGAGATACAATATGCCAGGATTCTGAAATAGACTCACTCAGTTAAAAACAGAAGTGACCTAGACAAATCCTTGAGTAGAAATTAAAATCTCAGATACGAAAAACAAGAAAGCCCTACTGAGCTTTTGCTATATGCCAGGTACTATCCTTAGTCCTTTTCATTTATTTTCTCAATTAAACTTCATAACAGCTCTATTAAAGAGCTACCATAATTATCCCCTCTTAAGTTAAAAGGAAACTGAAGCATAGAGTAACAGTTTCATGGACATACATTCAGTTAACAATGGGGCAAGCCAGGATTCAAAGCCAAGAAATCTGATTCTAGGACCCATACCCCACTACATTCTAATACATCCACACCTTAACTTTTCAACTACATTTGTCCACTTCACATAGAAGTCAATGCTTGAAATGTGTACTAGAATGCAACTCCAGTGGGGCAGGAAATGTGTTTAATCTTAGATATTGCCCTGTCCCTAGCATAGAAGATTGCATGGAGTATAATGAGGGCTGAATCAATATTTACTGAATAAATAATGATGGGTTGTGTTGCAATTAGTGAAATTACTGCAATACTCTCCTTATTGTCTTCCCCATTTTTAATTCATTTTCTATTTTTATCATCAATGACAAGCCTTTGCTATCTACTGCCTGGTGAATTTAATTTAAGCACGGGCAGCCGGCTTTCCAGGACTTCCCTACTTGGCTCCAACCTACAATTCCAACCTTATTGCTTTTTTTTTTGTTTTTTTTTTGAGATGGAGTCTCACTCTGTTGTCCAGGCTGGAGTGCAGTAGTGCAATCTCGGCTCACTGCAACCTCTGCCTCCTGGGTTCAAGCGATTCTCCTGCCTCAGCCTCCCGAGTAGCTGGGATTATAGGCACACACCACCATGCCCAGCTAATTTTTGAATTTTAGTAGAGACTGGGTTTCACCATGTTGGCCAGGCTGGTCTCAAACTCTTGACCTCAAATGATCTGCCCACCTTGGCCTCCCAAAGTGCTGGGCTTATAGGCATGAGCCACTGCACCGGCCCCAACCTTATCTCTTGATATTCCATTATACAAATCCTTTAGTCTGGCCATCCCTACTTGTCCTTGCCCATACTCCTCTCCCTCCCCAGGGCTGTACGTTTCTGCCATTGGGGCACTCTCTCCTCTTCTGTGATTACACAAAGCTCACAAATCTTTCAATGTCCCATCTCTTCCAAGAAGCCTTCTCTGGTCACCAAATCCGGTGATCTCTCCTTCTGAGACGGATTCACTTGGAACAGGTTACCTGCTTCCTCCTCCTTTCCTTTCCTCATAAACAGACTGGCAAGGCGCTGAAGGCTGCGTCTTGCCATTTTTGGTATTCTCCTCAGCATGCAACAAAGGCTTGCCTCACAGCACACATGTGACCAGGGGTCAACTGATCTATGCAGACACATCTCACCTAAATGCAAACATCTGCTGATTTTTTTGAAATAATTTTTTTGACCTTTAAAAAATTTGCATAACCAAACATTCATCATTTTAACCCTGTTCTGCAACCATCATCACTATCTAGTTCTGGAATATTTCCATTGTCCTAAAAGAAAAAGCCATGCCCATCAAACAGTCACTCCTCATTTTTCCCTTCCCCCAGACCGTGGAAACCACTAACCTACTTTCTGTCTCTGTTGAGTTGCCTCTTCTAGATATTTTATGTAAATGAAACCACACAATATGTGGTCTTTTGTGTCTAGCTTTTTTTCACTTAGCATAATGTTGCTAAGGTTCATCCATGTTGTAGCATGTATCATACGTACTTCATAAGGTTCATCCATGTTGTAGCATGTATCATACGTACTTCATTTCTTTCCATGACTAAATAATATTCCATTCTGTAAATATATCACATTTTGTTTATCCATCTATCAGTTGATGGACATTTGGGTTGTTTCCACCAAAAATAATAGTTTTGGCTCTTGTGAATAATGCTGCTAGGAGCATTTGTACACAAGACATTGTTTGAACACCTGTTTTCAATTCTGCTGACATCTTACCAAGGAAAAACAAATTCATTCACTAGCAGCCTCATCCTAATTCTATAGTTAAGATAAATAACTTTTTGTTTAGTAACATACTATCTCAAAAGACATTTATGCTTATAAGTAAATTTAACTGTTTTGTATTCCAAAATATTGTAAATTCCTTATAGTTTATGCCTTCTATCAGAAACTACATTTTCTAACATCTGCATTTAATTAATAGAATCTTATTTAAGCATTTGAATGATTCTTTCATGAGAAACAGACCTGATTCCTAGATGTGTTAATTATTCTTCCCTATTTTAACATTACTTGGTGTTAAATAATAATAACTAATATATATTGAGCATTTACTATGTGCCTACCAATATGCTAAATGCAACAATCTTTGAAGTATCTGCTATTATCTTTTCACATTTGATGAAAAGAGGCTTTAGAGAGCTTGAGTAGCCTGCCCAAAGTCACCAAGATGTCAGTGGTAGAGAAGGGATCCCAGCCCAGGTTGTCATACCTCATACAGTAAATGACAAAGTCAGCAATAGACCCAGAACATCAGAATCTTGTCTGTTAACACACAACTTTAATCACATGTGTTTGTGTAAATCAACATCCAACCTGTAAGTCCAATGGCCAAAATGAAGGGTACACATTTAGTACTCAGACCTCTCATAGATGTGCTGCACCCATTTCAAAGCGAAGGGCCCCAAACTCTCTTTTGGAGAAAAAAAAATGCTCCTATTTTCTCCATTTCAGTCTACCAACTCCATATTATAAAAGCAAGCTGCAATGTTCTATCGGTACAATGACTCATGGCTCACTTTAGTATAATATATGCAGTGCCACACTGATGGATGACAAGGGTCTTCTCAAGAGAAAAAGGATGACAGGTTGTTCTGGGACTGGAAGCATGGGTTTGCAGGTATCGCTTCTGTGGCTCACTGAGGAGCCAAGGAAGTGTCAGTGGAAATGAGTGACAGAGATAAGCCAAAGACTTCACCCCTCATATCAACTCATTCCAGTTAGAGAAATCAGAGGGAAACAAAGCATTCCACTATTAGACCATAAGAGAGATGTCATCCAAAGATTCAGGAAAATATCCATAATCCATAGAGTCTTCTTCTGATTTCTCCTGACAGATTAAAATGAATGGGAGGAGGGTGGAAAGTGGGAATGAAAAGATTTGCTGCTTGGCCAACTTAGAGAGGTGCATTTGTTTTAGATTCTAAAGAGTGGGGCTCTGCTAACACTATTGATCTCTTAGGCACTAGAATTGCTGCCTAGAGAAATAAAGCAATCACCTATGATGGTGCTAATGCATTGCATTCTGACACACAGCTCTCTGACTATAGAAGTAAGGGTGAATTGATGGGTATTTAAAGCTCTAGGCCCTCCCAGCTGAACCAGGATTCAAATTATGTGAGAGTTTCCAGTTTCCCATCATGATAGATTCTTAATTCTACATTAAACATGGGGCTTTAATTTTTGAATTTTTTATTGAAGTGTAAAATGCAGACATAAAAAAAGCCATAAATCAAAATTGAACAGGTCAATAAGTTTCCACAAACTGAACATACCCATAACAACCAGTGCTCAGATTAAACGTAATGTCAGCAACCCAGAAGCCCTCGTTGGGCAGGGCCCTTATTCTGACACAAAACTAAGTCCCATTAAGCATCCTATGCCTACAAAAGCATTTAGTATTATATATACTACTTGGGACACAAACAACAATAAAAGGGACCATTTAACTTTCCTATTTTTTTAAAAAGTGCTGCACCTACACGGAACTTCAAGGATAGCACAGTATTCAGGCTTCGAAGCACTGAGGGCAAGCCTCTCTATATCACACAAATGGGGAGCCAAATGAACAGACCTCATGGCAACAAATTGAAAATTAATGAACTAATCAGGAGAGTGTTTAGCACAATCCTTTTGCCACCCACGAAGTCTCCTCTTCCCATTCTCCACTTCAAAGTCATCTATATCATTGGTAAAACCATTTAGTAAAGAAGAAAGAAACTGTAACGGGGCGGGGGGGGGATGAAAACATAATGAAGAAAATAAAGCCACTTGCCTCTCTGAAATCCGCTTGCTTCTCCTTCTTTCATGGATTTGCAATGATAATCTATAATCAAGGTACAATGACAGACATAATTACTAGGAGCTCTAAGTGACCTCAAGCAAATCACATATTGCCCTCTCCTGGACACAAACCTCTTATCTCAGAGACAAAAGGATTCCTACTGGCCAGTGAACACCAGCTGCCTAACACTTGGTGTAAATGGGCTCTCCAGAACCCATCACGTCCAGAAAAGGCTTTCCCTGTTCTGCCTTGTTCGAGTCTGTATTCTGTGCCTAACTTAAAAAAAAAAAAAAAGGAAAGAAAAGAAAAGCCACCTACAAGTATCCACAGGAACTAGGAACTAAGTCTCCCTTTGAAAGAAACCCAGAGGCAAAGGCTGAATGAATGACATACTTTTTCATAAAGGGAGTAATCAGGCTAAAAGAACAATCCTGTGGAAAAAGTCTGCGACCTTTGCAAAGGCTGTGACCTTGAATTTGAATCTTCTGACACAAAGAATGTAAGCAATTGTTGGGCTCAGGATTAGATCTTTACAGGAAGTTTGCAACCCTTTCCCTCCAGGGCTAGAATCCAGTTTGAAAGTTAGGGGTGAGGGAGGGTATCTAGATGGCATCTGGAGAGTCCCCCAGCCTCATAACTGTCCAAACTTATCAATAACTTTCTAATGGCGCTCATTGTATTTTAGACTCAAAAAATTCTTAGCTTCAAAACAGCTATCTAGATCTGGAAGGGAATTATTAATATATACACTGTGACCATTCCCAGGAACACAGAATTGTTCTCTGAAGTCATAGACCTTGATTTAGGCAGGCTTTCAGTTCAGGTACCTTTGATGAGCCTGGGGACACAGGGAGCCTTTTTTATTTTTAAAATCAGTAATAAAATCCTGCAATCAGATAAGTCCTGCAATCAGTGTGACGCAGTAGAAAATAATTCTTCCTTGGCCAAAGATCCACTGGCTTTTTGACAGACTTGTGTTCCCCCAACGCCATGTCTGCAGCTCCAGAACCAGAGGATTAATGATACTTCCTTGGAATTACTTTTTCCTTTCCCAGATCCTACCTCTGACACATTGCTGCAAGTAGTTTAACTATGGAAGGCCTTGACCTCCTTTCTTTGTCTCTCTGATTTAAGTGTGTCTGTTTCCTTGGGGCTACCAAGCTCAGTTGGATGGCTGGCCGCAGCGGAATGGCACATCAGCCAACCCCTGAACAATGGGTCCTTTTCTCTGGCTGTCACATGAACAGCGTTGTGTTACAGCCATTGTCCCTTCAAGTAGAGAGGAGAGGCACGGGTTCTCACAGACCAGCTATTCTCTGTGATCCCCTCTGGCCAAGTCACTAAAATTTAAAAACACACAAAAAAGGCATGCCTTTTGAATGGGGCACTGTAAGTCTAACAAGGATTGTCATGCATATATGGGCCACCTGCATCAGCACACCTTGTTAAAAATACACATCCTGGGACCCCACTACGCACCTACTGAATCAAAAGCTAGGGAGGAGCCAGTATCTGCAGGTGATTCTCGTGCCTCTAAAGTCAGAGCACAGGGTAAACATGCCTCCAGCATTTCTAACCTCACTCATGGTCTGATTTTGCACATGTGTTTAAGGAACCAACTGAAAGCAGGGAGGATACTGGCAGGACAAATACTTTATACTGTGGTTATCAAATCTTAGTGTTGGGGGAAAAACACCTGAGACGAAGACAGGTGAGAATGATGAGGGCTTCAGACAATAATAGGGATGTGGGGGTGGGTCATCAATGAGCAAGAGAGCAGGAGTGCAGGGACAGCAGGACAGCGCTGAAGCCGCCTGGTGGAGGTGGTAGCCTTCAGAAAAGGATGGGTGGTGAGAACGTGGCAATGGTAGGATGAACTGTTAGAAAGCAAGGATGTTTAATATTTAGTTTTAAGTATTAAGATATGAACTCTTTCCATAGTCCCAAACCTTAAAATTCTAAACACTCAAGCCACACATTTGGTGGCATTTTATGAAGTGAAGGTTATTCGTGGTTGTGTGGGTGGCTTCGGATCATCTTTAAATTTCTTAAGGGAAAATATGAATTCAGATCTAGGTGACACTAGAAGAAACATGAGCCCTGTCTCTGTCTCTAGCCCCAAGAATTCCATAGTGGTTGAAAGGAAGAACAGTTTTCTCATTTTACATCTTCTCGTGGAATAGGGAGGAAGATTTCTAGCCAATTTTTACTTGAATCTCGATAGGTCCCCCTAATCTCATCTAGTTTCTATAAAATAACTGCAGTGTAATGTGAAGGGTTCCTTTAATGCAGATAGTACTATGGGGATGGGCAGGTCCCGTAAGTGCCTATTATAAAATTATTCTCAAATGTAAACTCACCACTACTGAGGAATGGTTTAATCAGTATTGCTTGAAGATGCCTTGTAAATTCCTGCCAGTACATGTTTGCTGAGCCCATTCCCCTGCCTAAGATGCCCCATCCATTCAAATCTCTCCTTCAAGGTTCCACACTGCCAGGAAGCCTCCAGTGAGCTCTTGTGGCAGCTCTCAAAACTGCCACTTGGCTCTTACTATACCCAGGCTTACCTGTTCAGTTGTATTTTTTTTTAATTGTTGAGAGTACATAGTAGATGTATATATTTATGGGTTACATGCAATATTTTATACAGACATGCAATGTGTACTTTTTTAATCTGTTTTTCCCTCGAAGGCAAGAGCTTCTTGGTAATTACACATGGTATTTATCACTATGCCCTACACAGCTAATAAATATCTGATAAACGGCCAGGTGCAGTGGCTCATGCCTGTAATTCCAGTACTTTAAGAGGCTGAGGCAGGCGGATCAATTGAGGTCAGGAGTTCGAGACCAGCCTGGCCAATATGGCAAAACCTCGTCTCTATTAAAAATACAAAAATTAGTCAGGTATGTTGGCACGTGCCTGTAATCCCAGCTACTCGGGATGCTGAGGCAGGAGGATCGCTTGAAACCCAGAGGCGGAGGTTGCAGTGAGCTGAGATTGCACCATTGCACTCCAGCCT
The DNA here is from genome assembly GCF_006542625.1 of Nomascus leucogenys. NCBI lineage: Eukaryota > Metazoa > Chordata > Mammalia > Primates > Hylobatidae > Nomascus > Nomascus leucogenys. The sequence continues at coordinate 135,186,804 of NC_044382.1, read as the reverse complement.
GGGCAACAAGAATGAAACTCCATTTCAAAAAAAAAAAAAAAAAAAAAAAAACTGGTGGAACAAAAAGTAAATCTCCAACATATTACTTTTTTAAAGAACCAAGTCACATCTTTTTATCAATTCTTCATTCAAACTCAAGTACTTTTCTCAAGATGTCAATAGGGGTGGATCTTTAAATGTTTTTGTTTTGATTGTAGGATTAGTCTTCTGTGCCACCAAGCAAAAATTTCATAGTTCTATTTCACTCTGTGAGGAACAAGTTAAATTTGTGTGTTTTAGTTTTCAATTTGCCATCAAAAATTATTTTTTAAAAAAGACAAAATTCTTCAGCAGAAGGTATTCAAAAGATCCATCTTGGGAACCACCACCTGTGGCTATGCTGAGAACCAGCCAAATCTGTACAGCTCATCTGGGTCAGACGAGACGTTAATGACAAGGCACTTAGTCATCCTCTAGGATGTTCCCAAAGATAAGATGTTTTTAACAGATGCTAATATCCTGCACATGTACCTATCAAGATGAGGTTTTCCATACTGAAATACTGTTTTCTTTGTCTTAGAAGTGGGAAGAGGTACAATTTATTGCCCTCTAAGTAGGAAATTGAGGTGGTTAAATGCTTTACATAGTTTCTTTTGCTAGGAGTATAAATCACTAGAAATGAAATAAGAGAGGAAATCAATAGAAATGAACAACCATAATAACAGGATGTATTATCACATTCACACTTTCCAGATTGGCTAATGACACAGAGTTTGCATTATCAAATAACATCCACACAGTGACTTGCCATTCCACAAATAAAGTTCTATAAAGTAAAATAACATTGGTTTGTACCTTCTTTTTCCCTCATAGTATGAGAAATCCTTTTATTAAATGCTCTAAATTAGTCCTCTGCAATAACTATATTTAAAAACAGTTAGAATGATCTTGGTGAGCAATAATCCAAAATGGTAAAGAGAGACAAAAGATAAATTGAAAATTTCAGGACATTCAGATATGAAGAATGAATGAATGACTGAATAAAGAGATTAGGAGACCAGTTAAAAGACTTCCAAAGGTTGGCAGAAAACGATACAGGCTTATGCTAAGCTAGAAAAAGTTCACTTCAGAAACATAATTTTAAAAGAAGATAAATCAACAGAACCCAGTGAATCTTACATTAATTCTTAAAACTAAACTAATTATTAAAACCAGATACTGGTTACACACCCTTGAGAAATTGAGAGTATAGGCAGTCCTCAATACTGCTTCGTTTGAAGTCCATCAATGTGGATATTTGTACTACATCTATTGATGCTACTACCTCCCTGCCCTGTGTCATGACGACACTCAGATGCCAGCTAATGAATGAACTTTTTATGTTGTTTATTTTATGGTGCAGCTGCCCATAAGCCAATAGTTCAATTTTTGCAGAATCACCATCCTTGTCATTACCCAGAGAATTATTCATTCACTTATTCAAATGTTACTGCATATTTTCATTATTACAAAAAAGTGAAGGGAAATGGGAAAATTAAAAGCCTAATAGTAATTATGAGAAGTGTTTGTCTCATAAACTAAGTAAGACAAAGGCAGAAGTTATTAGACATGCCAAAAATGGCAAATCTTTTCATCTGAATCAGACATTTATTGAACTTGAGCTGGTCAACTGTTGTTGAAATGAGGAGAAAATAACCAAAATTGTGTAAAGTTTAAAGAAAGAAAAATTAGAAAAAGGAGTATACACCGAACGCTGTGTCTAAATAGCAAGATATAATTAGAGATTTCATAATATATTTGGCTTTCTAGGGCCAGAATCCCTTATAATATGTAGGCTTTTGTACAATCTTCAGACCTATTTTTAGGAATGTGTCCTTTCAGGAAAGAAGGAAAGACAGTATTGAAGCAGTCACCATGTTTCTGATCAAATACAAAAACAGAGGCAGAAGTGTTTTATAAATGGAAAAGCACAGAGCAAAGCTGGTTATTTTTATTGGCATTGGCACTTCCTTTCCAGTGCTCTGACACTGTCATTCCAAAAACCAAACCAAAACCATCCTAAAGGATAAGCTCATCTCTTCATTATACTGTCTGCAATAATGTTCAACATGTAACATTAATTCAGTGGCATTTGGTGTTTCATAAGTCCTCTTAGGATATTCTGTCTTGTCCTTTTTCTACCCCAAGTTATTTATTATTATTATTACTATTATTATGATTTGAGACAGAGTCTCACTCTGTCACCCAGGCTGGAATGCAGTGTCGCGATCTCAGCTCACTGCAACCTCTGCCTCCCAAGTTCAAGTGATTCTTGTGCCTCAGCCTCCCAAGTAGTTGGGATTACAAGTGTGTGCTACCACTCCCAGCTAATTTTGGTATTTTTAGTAGAGACAGGGTTTCACCATGTTGGCCAGGCTGGTCTAGGATCCCTGGCCTCAAGTGATCTTCCCACCTCAGTCTAACAAAGCGCTGGGATTACAGGTGTGAGCCACCATGCCCAGCCCCACTTCAAGTTATTAACTTCCTAGGCTATGTCTAGCCAAACTGGAAATTCCCAACTGGCTTTTCCACACTCCCCATATGTATACAATACTGTACCAACCACTTTGTGTGCTAAGAAAATATTGACTATCATTCATTCATTTACTTTTCTCCAACATTCTTTAGGCATTTATTCCATAACTACTAGGGGCCAGCCACTTGTATAACAGCTTACAATAAGGAAAGATGAACTCACCAATCTATTAGGGATAAACATTCAGATAATAAATATGGCTGATATAATGTGATATATGCTATATTAAAGCCATCCACAAGAATGGGAACTCGCATGAGATATCGCTAAGTTTATGAGAGAATTGGGAAAATAAACTTCAGAGGGAAAGTCTTCAAAGGGATTTGAATAGTGTCTTAAAAGATGAATGGGTGGTAAGTGCTTGGTTAGTCAGGAAAGAGGGTCAAAGACATTTTCAGTGGAAGGAACAGCATACACAGCTGGGTCATGGAAGAGTGAGAGTGCACAACGTATTCTTGAGATAGTAACAAGATCAAGATCAGTGGGGGCTGGAGAGCTGGGGACCAGAGAAGCAGAAAATAACCCTGAGAAGTGCTGCAAATGTGGTCTTGTGTATAGTGGGAAAGAGGTGAGACTTTATGCTGTAAGCCAGTGTTTCTCCAAATGTGATCTGGGGTCACCTTTACCAGGTTCACCTGGAGATCTCAAAATGCAGATTACTGGCCCTTACATCTGGGGTGAAGCCCTGGAATCTGTATTTTCAACATGCACCCAGGTAACACTGACATTCACCATCCAGAGAGCTGCCAAAGATTTTTAAACAAGGGAATAACATGATCAGATTTGCATTTTAGAAATACGCTATTAAACCAAGCAGACAATCACAAAGAAGGTAAATTCACTGCTGCTAAATGAGCGTGTGACTTGAGTTTTGCATTAGAATCACCTGGGGAAATTGTAAAACTGCAGACTTCTCACAACTCACAGACTTACTACATCTAAATCAAGGCAGAAGGGGTTAGGGTTTATATAGTTCAAACCATAGGAAATTGCCATTTATTTAGGTCAAAAATGGTCAAATATCAAAATTTCTCATAGTTCACTCTAATATTTTAACAAGTCTCCCCATTTCATGCTTCTGGTATAAACCAAAGTCTGAGAATAGTGAAATACAGACAGAGATAAACGCTTTTCCCTTTTCATTAATTATCGTTGTTGTTACTCACTTTGATTAATATGCAAAGATGGAAGTAACGTAATTTATGTACCTAAAACAAATGTTAAAAGAGAAAAGGGGGGGTTCAAAAACAGCCACCAATGAAGTAAGGCAGCTAATTTAAGGATTTTGGAGCCAGAAGAAACACTGGAGATTATTCTACTCTTTCCCCACCTCTCGACGCAAGTTTATACATAATAAAACTGAAGCCTAAATGGAGAAAAGCAATCTGCTTGGGGTCTTACGGAATATTTTGTTCAATGATACGTGCTTTTTATGTGCTCTTATGTGCATTTTAACGGGTATGGAAATTGTGTAGCTAAAAATACTTGGGATTTAATTTATAGAGTGCTAGGTCACACACTTGAAATGGGAGGAGGCACATAAAGCCAATACTCATGCATAGCCATTTTTAAAATACAAAACCTAAAACAGTGCTTGACATCTAATAGATGTTTAAAAAATACTTACTGAACAAATGAGTGGCCTCTAAAAAACAGGTTAAAGTATATTAATGCAAAGGATTTCCAAGGAGGTATACGGGCAGCGAACTGAGTGTAGATTTCCCACCTCCTCACCTGTTCCAAGTAGTCTTTGGTGCCCATCCATGACCCACCACCCTATAAATTCCAGCTCTGCCACATACACCTTTATTTTTCCTACTAAAAGTGCCACAACAAAAAAGCAATACGAAGATCATGTTTGAGCTAAGTTTGACAACAGGTGGTAGTGAAGCTTACAGATGAGCACAGCCTTCAAAGTCCATCCAAATAGGAATAATAGCTAACACTTACTGACAGCTAATAGAAGCTATACTAGTGGGATACACAATAGTTAATGCTAGCTGTACAATAATAATAAAGCTAATTCGGGCCTCCTATGTGTCAGGCTTGTTAGTCCTTCACATGCATTAACTTATTTAATCCCTTTAACAATCATCTGATGTAAGTGCTATTATTGTCATTTTGATTTTACATATGTGGATAAACAGGTTAAGTAACTTACCCCAAAATTACAGAACTGGAAAGTGGCAGAGTTGTGAGCTGAACCCAGCCTGGCAGGTGCCCAGAGTTTACCAACTGAACTCTTTGACCTCTCAGTGGTAAAATTAAAAGTTCCCTGCAAGCTGACCTCTTGGAGCACTCTTGTCAGGAAGATGACGTTTCTGGATAATATAAGTTGGCCCCAGTCTTTCTGTCCATAAGGAATGAAGCATTTTTATTTGGGAAGCCTATACACAAAGTGAGACCCAGGATATAAAGGAGTAAGGCAAGAAGAACCAAGAAGAAATGTCATTCTCTTCTGCCTTGGCACAGCATGGTTATCGCTGCCTAAGAACAGTAATAATGGCAAATTTTGGCTAATAAAATCTCCAACTTTGACTTTCCCCTGAAGAATGTGGGTCCTTGCATGAGGATATTTTCTAAAGAAGCAGCAAAGATATTGCCATCGTTCATTTACTCAGTGGTGTCACTAAGAAAAATACTTCCAGAAAGAAAATTAAGGCGAAAACACTTCCCTAAACCAGGCGTAAAAGTCCTCTAACAAGGAATTTAAAAGAAAAAGATCAACACCGGATTTATCTTTCTTAAGTAACTATCACTTGAAAAACCGTCCCTCCCAGCACTCCTTAAGGAGCCACGCATACTGACAAGGCCCCTTTGGTCTAAGGCTGCGACCTCACACCCCTACTGATAGCTGAGAATTCAGGAAGGGGGAGCATCCCGCCAGCCTAGAGCGTTATCTGCACAATCTGAATACCAAGGACCGGAGAAAGAGAAGTTTAGAAAACAGTGAAGATCCCGGAAAGGAAGTTCAACTGACCTAGAAGAAAGGGCCCAGCTGAAACTGCCTTTCAAGCTCAGTCCGATTCCCCACAAATCTCCCTACATCCAGCTATATAGCCCGGTAAAATGAAACAAACACAAGGCAAGGCAATACAAGGGCAGGAATTATGCAAAATAAAATGCGTAATGAGGATGTCTCTCCATCAAAAATACTCCAAGATTTTCCTACACAATCCCATGTAACAAAACGAAATGCAAACAACAATAAACCCTTGAGAAGCCCATGAACAACGCAGACTAAGCCCATCTCGCCCCACCTCACGCCGCACCCCGGTACCCTGGCTAAGGAAAATGTGCCCCCCGCCCATGAGAAGCCTTCCGGCGTCCGGCCAAGGTCCAGCAGCCGCCGGAGTTGAGTTTGCCCAACTCTTACCCAGGTCCAGAGATCTTGAGAATCGCAGCGCAACCTTTTCTCCCCGGTCTTCACCCAAAGCCAGCCAAGACACAAAATCTGTTCCAATCAACGCGGTTAGCGTCCAAGCAGCGTCCCAGAAGAAAGCGATCTTTGGGAGTCTTGTTTCAGGCGTAAAGGTGGAGACGCGGGAACCAGGAACGTCTCAAAGCGTTCCCAGTCCCCCAGTTTTGCGCACCGGGAAAGTACTTGCTGCAAACTTGAACAAGGTTTTCTCTGTCTGGCCCGAGATGCTGGAGGAGGGAGGGGTGGGTAACCCGAGCCGGAGCCGGGATTCGAGCAGTTGCCGCTGCTGCAGCTGCTGCTGCCGGGGCAGTGGCCGCTGGGGTGTTGTCGCTTGGCGCCGCGCGCAGTCCCTAGCGCAACACGCAGGATCTTCCCGGCCTGACCGCTGCACCTCGATAGTGAGTCGCCCCTGCCTGAGCGGCTTCCTCCGCCTGGTGGGTGACCCCGCCAAAGGCCTGGTCGCGAAGTTAGCAAATGTTGGGGTCACCGCAGGGGGTGACCGAAGGGGTGTCAGAGTGGGTGCCCGCCTGATTCCCAACGCACGTTGGGTGCGAGTCCCTCGTCAGAGTCCCTGGGAGGTGTTCTAGACCCTCTGTAAGGATTTGTGGGACGGTGGCCGGCGCCCGAGCAGCCAACTGGAGTGGACGGCGGGTCCTCAGTGGTGTCAGGGGAGAAGGCGCAAAGGTGGGACCCAGAAAGGATGGTGATTAAGCCGTGCCAGAGAATATGATGTGGCAGCAAAGTACATGGAAAGGTGGGGCGGGGAGGTGAAGGCAGAGGGTGGAGGGTGGGATAGTCTGCTTTAACAAGGCGGGGCGCAGAGAGAACTCCTGGGACGAGCAGGAAAATCCCCCCAGGTCCCCGGAGGCCTCGCGCGGCAATTTATTGGGGAATGGCTCCCTCTGCCGACTCGCCGAGGAGGCCCCGGGAGGCCCAGTGATGGAATGTTAAAACCATGAACGGCCTCTTCCATTTGTGGGTTAGACAGGACGTGAATTCTGGAATCTGCTTCTCTGACTGTCCATCTTCCTCTTCCAGACTAAAGAGTTTTCCAGCTTTTACAGGACCCCAAAAGATACAAATTTGATTGCTGCAAAGTTCTTTCTTGTGTCGTTGAATTCTATCCCTCTGTCCCCACAAAAAACAAAAACAGGCTTAAGCCCCATAACCACTCCAGATAACCGTCTCCTACCAGGCTTCTCTTCCTCCCGTTAATAGGAACTCCTTTTTAGAGAGACTTCAAGAGCATTCGCGTCCCTACTCAATAACGCTCCTGGAAAATAGTACAGACTCCATATTATGTTTGAGTGAATAAATGAATGGAATGAATGAACATAGATAATTTTGAAGCCCCTCACCATCCTCTTTACTCTCCCTGGAAATACACAGGGGAAGACTGTTTTGGTATTTGTTTGTTTGTTTGTTTGTTTAGCAGTCATCATTGCCCCTTCTCTGGTAACAGTACCTACATTTTTCTTTGAGATACCATCCCTGCCACAAGGACAGCAGTCTGGGCGGGAAGGTCAGTCAGGATGGTCCAGCTTTTCCCTGTCCAGAACAGAGCAACTGACCTCAGCTAAGCCCCTCAGGCCCTCTCTGCCAGGAATTGGAACTTTGATCTGGGCAGCACAGGCACAAATAATTCTAGAGGTGATTAATCCGTATGGCTGTTTTCTAAGGAAATTGGCCGTTAGTTGATGCCACTTATTACCCAAAGATATTTTGCTTTATGAAACTTGGTTGCCCCACTTTCCTTTTAATTTTTTAATCAACTTTATTGGGGCATAAGTTACATTCAATATATTATACTCATATTAATTGTACAGCTTCATGAGCTTTGAATAATGTACACACCCATGTAACCACTGCTTCAATCAAGATAATGAACAATTCCATCACCTCAGAGGGTTGTCTTGCACCCCTTTAAAGTCAACCTCTATCCCACCCCATATTTGGCCCACTTAGCTGTTTTCTGTAACTACAGATTAGATTTGTCTTTTCTAACATTTCATATGAATGGAATCACTTACATAGTCCTTTGTGTCTGACTTCCTTCACTCCACACAATGTTTTTGGAACTCATTAATGTTGTGCCTGTATCTGAAGTTTGTTCCTTTTTATTGCTGAGTAGTATTCCATTGTATGGACATACCACAATTTGTTTACCAGTTTACCAAATGATGGACATTGGCGGTGTTTTCAATATGGGGTTATTATGAATAAAGCTGCTAGGAACAATCTTGAACAAGTCCTTTTGTGGACATACATTATTATTTTTCTTATCTTACATCAGTAAAATTATTAATACACTAACTGTGTGTTTAACTATATATAAAGATGAACTGCTTTCCAAAGTGGAAAACATTTTACATTCTCACCAGCAAGATATGATAATTGCTTCACATCCTCATCAACACTGGGTAGTTTCTGTCTTATTTTTGCCATTCTAGTGAGTACACAGTGGTATCACATCGTGGTTTTAATTTGCATTTCCCTACTGACTAATGATGGTGACCATAAAAGATGTTTACCAGCTTTTCATGTGCTCTCATGCCAGCTGTTCTTTGATAAAGTGTCTGAATTTATTGCTTAATTTTTAATCAAGTCTTTGGATTCTTATTATTGAGTTGTAGGAGTTCTTTATATACCAGGCATTTGTCAGATATATATATAACAAATATACACTCCCAGTCTGTTTCTTGTCTTTCAATTTCTTAATGGCGTCTTTCAAACAGCAGTTTTTAATTTTGATGAAGTCCAATTTATCAAGTGTGTTTTTTTTTTTTTGTGGTTGTACTTGTTAGGTTTTACATAAGTAATCTTTGCTTACCCCAAGGTCATGAAGATTTTCTATGGCTACTTATAGAAGCTTATAGTTTTAGCTGTTATATTTAGGTCTACAGTCTATCTGATGTTAACTTTTGTGTATGGTATGAAGTAAGGGCTGAGGTTCATTATTGTCCACATGGATATCCAGTTGTTTTGGCACCATTTGTTGAGAAGATTATCTTTTTTCCCATTGAGTAAGTGGATACCTTTATTGAAAATCAATTGGCCATAGATGAGTGAGTTTATTTCAGGATTCACTCATTATTCCTTTCAATTGATCTATATTTCTATTCCTATGCCAAAACCATACTGTTCCGATTGCTATAACTTTATAATAGGACTCCAACTTAGATGTAATAAGTCTTCCAATTGTGCTCCTTTTATTTTTTCTCAAAATTTGTTCAACTCTTCTGCTTTTGTTTTTGTGTTTCTTTGGTTTTCATCTTCCATGTAAATTTCAGAATTCGCTTGTCAATGTTTTAAAAATTCACTTTTCTAATTGAGAGTGCCTTGAATCCATTGATCAATTTAAGGAGAACGGACATCACAATATCGATTCCTCTAACCTATGAACATGTTATATCTCTCCATTAATTTAGTTATTCTTTAATTTTTTTCAGCAATATTTTGTAGCTTTGAACATAGCAGTATTACACACCATTTTAAAAATGAATCCCTAAGTATTTTATTTTTGATATTTCATAAATGGAATTATTTTTGAGTTCTTGTTTCCAATTGTTCATTGCTAGTATGGAGAAATACAGTGGAATTTTGTGCAGTACCCTCACATTTTGCAACATGGCTAAATTTACTTATTCGTTCTGGTAGTTTTTCTTTTTCAGTTTCCTTAGGATTTTCTACATGCTCTGCTTCTTTTATTTATTTGTCTTGCCTTATTTCACTGGATAGGATGCCCAGTACAACATTGAATACAAATGCTAAAATTTAGTATCCCATCCTTGTTGCTCATCATAAACCAAAGCAATCTGTCTTGTACCATTAAGTAGGATGTTAGTTGTAAGTTTCATTAAACTCCCTTTATTAATTGAGAAATTCCTTCTATTTATAGTTCATTAGAAATTATTTATTTTACCATGAGTGACTATTGAATTTTGTCAAATGTTTTTCCGTGTCAGTTGAAATTATTATATGGTTTTTCTCCTTTTTTCTGTTAGTTAATTGAACTTCTTATTAAACTTGCCTTGCATTCTTGGGTTAAAGCTTACTTGGTCCATGTAATGTATTACAGATTTGATATACTGTTGGATTTGATTTGTTAAAATTTGTTCAGTATATTTGTGTCTATACTCATTAAAATTATTGGTCTGCATTTTTATTTTCTTGTTATTTCTTTGGTTAGAGGTTCATCAATTTTTAAAAGTCAATTCAAAGGATCAGCCTTTAGTTTCATTGATTTTTTTCTATTACTTACACATTTTCTACTTTGTTGATTTTAGCTCTTACCTTTACTATTTCCTTCCTTCTATATACATTAGATTTATTTTTCTCTTCTTTTTTCTTTAATTTCTTAAAGTCAAATTTTTGCTCATTGATTTTTAGATTTCTTTTTTCTTATATAAGCATTTAAAATTATAAACTCCTCTCTAATAACTACTGTAACCATGTTCCACAAATTTTGATAACCTGTTTATATAGTTCAAAATATTTTTTCCTTAACCCATAGGTTATATAGAACACTGTAATTTAATTTCCAAATTTCAGTGAATTTTTTAGATATTTGTTTTATTGATACATAATGTTTTACATATTTGCAGAATACATGTGAAAATTTGTTACATGCATAGAGTATGTTACGAGGGGAGCATCTCGGGTATTCATCACCTTGAGCATTTATCATTACTATGTGTTACGAACATTTCTAGTCCTCTCTTCTAGCTACTTTGAAATGTACAACACATGGCTGCTAACAATAGTCACCCTTCTCTGCTATTGAACATTAGAACCTATAACTTCTATCTAACTGAATATTTATACTTATTAACCAACCTCTCTTCATGTCTCCCTCTCACTCACACACTCTTCCCAACATTTGGTATCCATTATTTCATTTTCTACCTTCAAAAGATCAACTTTCTTAGCTCCCACATATGAGTGAAAACACATGATATTCCTCTTTCTGTACTTGGCTTATTTAACTTAATGTCCTCCAGTTCCATCCATGTTGCTGCAAATAACAAGATTCCAATTTTTTATGGCCGAATAGTATTCCACTTTGTGTATATACCACATTTTTTAATCCATTCATCAATTGATGGATGCTTACATGGATTCCATCTCTTTGCTATGATGAATAGTGCTGCAATAAGCATGGGGCACAAGTATCCTTCCGATACATTGATTTCGCTTCCTTTGATTAAATACCCAGTAATGGGATTCAGATATATTTTTATTTGTTTTAATTTAATTTTATTGCAGCCAGCGAGAATATTTCATCTTATTTCAATGCTTTTAAATGTGCTGAGACTTGCTTTATGGCAAAAATATGGTCTTTCTTGGTGAATGGTTCATGTGCACCTGAAAACAATGTACAATTGCTGCTGCTATTGGGTAGATTGTTCTAAAAATGTCAACTGGGTCTCATTAGTTGACACTGTTGGTCAAGTCTTCTATTTCCTTACTAATTTTTACTACCTTTATTCTGAACACTACAACGTAACTAATGTAATCTTAGATTAAGTAGACTTTTTTATTGGTGGTAACTATATCACTCTGTTAACATAGAATTTATAATCTACTAAAATTCCAATTATTTTTCATATTTGCTATTAATCTTGACATCTTAAAATATTATTTGTATTTTTAGTTGAGAATTTCATAGTAATTTTATAAGACTGTTCATTTAGGTCTATCAAATTCCATTTTTGTATATGCAGTCCATCTTTAGGACCTGTCAAGGGCTTGGTGGAGCTAACTCTTTTCCTAGTATATTAGCTAGCCAGCTTGAAATCATGATATTGGGAATTGATCAGAAAGCCACGATGCTCTTGAACAAATAATTATTAGACATGTAGAAGCAGAAGGAAATAAAATGCATATTCTTACAGAGACTTTCCTCTCCATTTATATTTATTCACATCCTGTAGTATAGTCATTCAACTGCTGATAAATTCTACAATTCTGTTATTACATCCAGTCTACTTTCTTCATCTGATCCACAAGGATTTTATGAGATATTTTTTCAATTGCCTTATAAATCCAGACATATTCTCATTTGTTCCATTTACCTGTCTGCTAATATTTTGAATAAAGAAAACTAAGTCACCCTACCAGTTCTACCTCTTAGCAAACAAGATTGACTTCTTATACCCATAATTTCCTTTCAGTAGTGCTCTCAAATTATGCTTCTAAATCTATGATTTAAAAGCTTGCTTAGTTACAGCAATAGACTAGAGTTCACAGAGTTTACCTTCTTCCCACTTAAAAAAATAGAAGTGGGGGTTACTGCAGAGTGTAAACTCGTAAGTATGGCAGAAGGTTATCATTTTTTTTACTTCATTCAATTCTAACAACAAGAGGCATGTATATTATTCCTGCTTTACGGGTAAGAAAACGAAGTCTCAGAGAGATCAATTATCTTGCCCATGATCCCATATCTAGTGAGTGGCAGAGGGAGGACTGACCCTGAGTCTGACTTCAAAGCTTGTGCTCTCTCTGCCACTTCACCTGCCTGAGAACTACATCTGTTTGTTCCGGTCTTCTGACTGCTTACTGTGGTTCCTCAAATCTCACCACTGTGCTATGTTTAAACACTTTTTCCCCATAGTCACTGAAAATCTGCGCTGAAAAAAAAAATGCTCAGGAGCCTTAAAGTTCTTGTGTGTACACAGCTTTATCTCTCCCCACAACACAAATGCGGGCAAGATTGGAAGAGGTCGTGTCTTTAGCCACAGGTCTCAGCCAAGGGACATAGAGGATTAGAAAGGTGGGGTTCTTGGACCATGAGTCTCCTCCCAGATGCCTTCATTTCAGTCTTCTTCTTCCAGTCCTAGATATTTTTTAAGCTCCCTTCTCCAGTATGACTCTTGTCCAGGTTTTTGAGAAGATCACTGTCTTTTAAAGTTAGTGGAGGAAGAAAGGGAAGAGCAGAACAATGGATGAGGAAATTGTATTTGCAGCCTTGGACCCTGTATCAGGAGTTAGGAGTACTTTTCTGTCTTCTTCATGTAATAGTCTTCACAGATTTAAGGCAATCCTAGTATTCTTACTTTGAAAGGGCAAAAATGGGATTCCAGATTCATCTGTTTATTTCCCCCAGCTTAGTGTTTTCCCACAAAAAAAGTTTTAATATGATCCACAGTAAGAAGTACATTTTTCATTATGAAAATGAAAATTATCAATTCTTATCTTTGTAAGTATATAATCAGAACAAGTTTCATGAAACAACACTTACTCTTACCATATGTAATGCCCTCTCATGTTTTCTTAACGATGCTTCTCGAACTTTAATGTGCTCATTCATCAGCTAGAGATTTTGTTAAATATGAGGTTCTGATTCAGTATCCAGGGTGGAGACTGCATTTTAACAAACTCCTACGTGGATGCTTCTGTTTCTTGGTTTGCACTTTGAGAAGCAAAGTTCTATTCTGTATTGTTTGATTTAAATGTTAAATTACTTTTAGGACTCCCAAATATGTCTGGACTGGCAGTTTGTAAAAGCATTGCTGGTGTATTGGGGCAGCACGCCTATCTAGGATATTCTTATAAACGTAAACTTACTGTGGAGTGGGATCATGCTTGGAAGAGGTTCAGCAAGAAACAGGATTTGTCTTCCATATACCAAGACCAGAGAATCACAGAAATAAAGACATGAATATCTTCCTGAAATTGCTTTTTTTTTAATTTCAACATTTCATATAGTGAATACATCTATTACAATTTGGAATAAATAAATTTAAGTATTCTGCATAATGAGGACTTATGAATGTGTGTGAAAAGAAAGTTGCAAAAGTTGACTGAAGGTGAATATGGCAGTGATGTAAGTATTGGGGGAAAAAAACATTTCCTGTAGTGTGCTCTTCTTTTGTCTGCAATATGAATGCATACTGTATCAGTCAGTGTTCTTGTTTTCAAGTAACAGAAACCAACTCCAACTAACTTAATAAAAACAACACTGAGGGATTCCAGAAGAGAGGGCAGCTGGGAGGACCAAAGTTAAAAATGAGCAAGAATCCCTTTAGAGGACTGGGAAAAAAAAAAACAAAGCCATGGTCTCAGAGCTGAACCAATCTGGTCAGGCTGTCCCTGCTGAGATTAATGAACTTGAACCATTTCTTTCCTTAGTCTTCACATCATGCTCTCAAGATCAAAGTCACAGGAGAGAGCATTCATTTGGCTGAACTTAGGTTTTGCACTCCCTCCTGACTATTCTGAGAAAACAGGAAGGATTTGGCCCTTCGAACTTCCATAGTGGGACAGGTGCCTGATACACCATCCTTCCAGAAGCACAGAAAAGTGGGGAGAGGGGATATTGTCCCAAAAAGAAAACAGGATACCACTGGGAAAAGAAACTATTAGATTGGTGCAAAAATAATTTCAGGTTTTGCCATTAAAAGTAATTAAAAGTAATGGCAAAGCCTGCAATTACTTTTGCACCAATGCGATAGATTCTAAGTCATCAATAAACTATACTGGACACAGCACTGCGAATTGGTCAGGCCTTTATTACAAGTATAGCAGGAAAGTAAATGGGATTTCAATTTTGGGGAACCGTGGGCATAGTCTCAGACAGTAAATCATAATTGGTGCATATTCGAACATGTATCCAAATCCACTCCTTGAAGGATTTAATAAAAGGCATCAGAAAACCAGCTTCGACACCACCAGCAACCACTGCTGCAGCCACCCCAACCCCTATTCCATTTCCCCTATAGGAAAAAACTAAGAAACTCAAGAGGAGTCATCAGAATTCCTGCCACGTGGGAGTCATCAACCGAACTGGTGACTTTTTTCTGCTCCACATATAAGAGGTGAGAGGAATATTTCTTCCCTCCTATGACAAGTTAAGTAAAAATGGAGGGGAAAGCAAAAGAAATAATCACAGTGATGAAGAATGCTAGCAAGAGGTAGAAGCCAGCCATCTCCAACCCTAGTTAGACTTCTGTGAGGCGGGGCAGGCAGATTTACTCTCCCCACACATTTCAACAGGAGGAAAGGAATTGGAAAGAGACAGTAGGCAGCTTCTGTTCCCATCGTTTGGTGAGGCAAAAATGCCTGAGTTTCCTTAGGGCCAAACCGACACCACAAGAGTTATCTGGGCTTAAGCAATCTTGTCCTTACCCTGCCTAAGAGGGTTGCCTGCTAGTGGAGGAGCACAGCCAAGGAGCGGGAGCTGAAGGTGGAGGGGGCAGAAGAACTCGGGTTGTGGTCATCACCCACATCAGATGCCTGTGCAACTGGGGCCCCTGCTAGGCCTACTGAAGAGCCTGCCCATGCCCTGCCTTTCAGCAGTGTCCAGACATCTGTCACAGGCACAGTTGGCCATCCCGTGTGCACCACAGCAGCAGCAGCTAAACAGATGCCTGTCCTTTCCTTCATCCCTGCTGCAAGACCCCAACACTCCAGGAGATACAGAAAAGATGAAGGAAGAGCAGGAAGCAGAGGAGCAGGAGAGAAGCAATGTACACACAATTCCCCCAGGGCAGGACCACTGGCCCCTGGTCACACCTGGACTGACAGGAAGAGTGAAAAAGTGGATATAATACGAGACTCGAGCTATAAAGTTAACTTTTTAAACCTGAAAGTGTCTGAAATGCCACAGACGCTTCCTGAGACGTCGTGAAGGGACAGAAAACTCTCATCAAAGCATGCCTGAAAACAGTGTAGGAGAAATAAATAAAAGGGCTTCATGTTAGTATCCCACTGACTCTCCAATAAACTGGTTACACAGCAAAAGAAACTGACTTCCAGTACTTTAAGCAGAAAAGGAATTTATCAAGAAGCTACTGGGTGCTGAGTATAACACCCAGAGGGCTGGAAGACTAGGTTAGGAAGATGGTGCAAGGACAGAATGAAGTTCTGCTCCCAGAGTTAAAATCATTCCTTGGAACTGGTCTGGGAAAGCCCTGCCACTGGATGCCAAATGCTAGAGTTCTCACCATCAATGCCTCCAGCCCTGGACACTGACTCTGAGGCAACCACTGCCTCTGGGAATAGGAGGTTGCTGACTTCCCTAAGCTGCCAAAAGAATTCTCCATTGTCCCAGGTTCCAATTCAAAGCTCAGGGCTGATGTATCTGATTGGCCGAGCCCCAGACGCATGCCCAAGGCCCCTTTGGAAAGGAGTCCTAAGAAGCAAGTATATGCCCTTTGTTGTTTCTCTCCTGCGAGGAAAGCTCTTCCTCTCAGCAAGTCTCATAAGCAGCATTGCTATAAGCCCATATGGTGCTTTGTGCAAAATGAGGAAAATGCATGCCTCTAGTTTGGAAAATAAGCAGGAATCTTCCTTTCTCCAGTGGCTACAGAACACTGTCAGGAATCAGGGATCACAGCATGCCTGGATTTCAGCCTCACGTGCCCTCTCTGCTGGGAGCCTTTGTGCAGTCCACAAGCTGCACGCATGTATGTAGTAGCCCTGCCAATAAGGTGAGTGTTTCTCAAATACAAACGGGAATGCAACTGAGGTAACAAATACATACTACAGGAAGACATCAGACAGGGAGAAACACAGTTAACAGATGATGAGCACACAACGTGATGGGGGCCAGGGGAGAAATGCTATTATGAAAGCAAGACAAGTGAACAAAAGCCAGGCAAATAGTGAACTTGGCTGAGCACACACTTCATGTGTTAACAAAACTGAACCACGATCATGAGGAGCATCTCTTTGCATCTTGAATGGAATTTGTCTTCCAATGAATGGAGGCACCAAGTAATATTGACAGAGAGAAGGCACATCTGAATCATCATGCAGAATTACTTAGAACCAGCAAATGTTTAATCAGTGCAAATGTTACGATTTACAATACCACCCCTCCTGAATGAGAGGATCATTTTCTCATATTTAACAAAGAAGATTTATAAAAAATTTTGTATGTTTTCATGTTAAAATTAATATTCATTTGTTCACAAGTACGACAATAATTTAGCCAAGTGTTTTTGAAATAAAACAGTGGATATTATTTTAATACAATATAATAATATATAAACTCTTTTGCCTACATATTCATGATCGAATTAAAAGTAAACACTAGTGAGTTATTGCTATTTTCATCCTGAAAGTAATAGAAATAGAAAAGACAAACAGATTGATCGGATCATTTTATATCAACTAGTCAGGAGGGAAAAAGCAGATTTGATTCAATTAAGTGATTTGTCTATAACACCATCCTGCATCAGCCCAATTGTATTGTGCATGTATTACCCCGTCAAGCTTCTAGGTTGGTTGATTTTATAGATGCTATGTCTGGAGTCTCTTTCTATAGTGGGGTGCTGGGTTGAAAGTCCATTTGGGGAGGGTTCAAATTAGAATGGAAGGAGAAGTATTTGACACAGAGTATTGTCTTTCAAGTTTTATTCTAAACTGTAGCAAAAAAATGAGGCAGTAATTAGACAGGGATATAAGATCACAGGAGAGTTTTCTGAGGTGGGAGGAATTGCTGTTTTCCCATGCTGTTGGGAATGACCCGTGGAGATCCAGTGTAGCTGAGGGGTGGCTCGCTATCACTCCAACACTATTTCTGAGAATTCTTGGCTATTTTAGTATTCTCTGTGGATGACCTTTTCAACAATGCTGGGCACTCAGTTCCAGGATCTCCTTTCTTCCAATGAACATGTTCTCCATCTTACCTCGGCTACTCACTACTATTGCCACAACCTAGACTTTGTCATGATCAGTAATTGCAGCCTCTCCATAATCTCAGTTTCAAGCACCTCACTCTTCCATAATTATTTTTCTAACTCTCTTGTTCACTCAGTCTGGAGCACCAACTCAAATAATTCTTCTAATAAATCAGTATCCAAATCCGTTCATCCTAGCCTTTTCATGTTCCTCAACATTTTAAGTCTTTGCCTCCCTCCTTACTTGGCTTAAATACCATGGTCAGTCATCATGGCAATTTACTTCCATACACTCAACTCATTTGCTCCTCTCTTGCTACATTTTACTCACCCGGCAAAATCCCAATGCTGGTTCAGTCCAACTCTCCACAAACTCCATGGTGGCACTGGTGCAATTTAATGTGTTGGAGAAAAGTAAAAATACAAACATTAATGAGCATCACTCTAAATTCATGACTATTAGTACTAAGTGGATCCTTGGCACTACCCAGCAACCAATTATATCTCCTTAGTTCACTTGCTCTTCCATTCTTCTAGATGGTGACCTTCTCTCTTTTCAAACATCCAATATCTCTTCTTTCATCTTCACTGTCAGTTGAAGACCTTGCTTCTCATTTCCCTATTTCACTGAGAAAACTGAAGCAATTAGAGAAGAATCTCCACAAACTTCTGCAACTACAGCTGGTCATCCACCTTCATGTCTGGTCGTGTGCTTTGTCTTCCCTCCTGATGAATTGACCACACTCTCATTTAAGGCCATCCTCCTCACTTAAGCACTAAATTCATCCCCTTGGGCCTCCCAAATGACATGGATTTCTCCATGTCTTTCCTGCATTATTAATTCTCTCCTCTCAACAAGAGTATTCCCATCAGCATTCACAAATATTATTTCTTCCACTTAAAAAAAGAACTTTGTTTGTTTCTCCTCCTACAGCTATTCTCTTCACTGTAAACTCCTTGAATTAAATTTCTAAACTTAGTATCTTCATATATTTTCCTTCTATTCTCTCTTAAATCTCCTCTAATCAGGGTTTTGGCCCCAACCCTCAATTTAATACTGCTCTCTTTTTTTTCAAGATAATCAAATGAGATCCAAGTTGCTGAAACCAATTGTCAGAAACATTTTTCTCTTCCCTTCATTGAATATTTTCCTTGACTTGATATCCTGGATACCAGACTTTTATAGTTTTCCCTTTTTCTCTCTGGTGGCTCCTTCTGTGTTACCTTTATTGGTTTCTTCACATCTTTCCAACCTCTAAATTTTGAAGCGCCCAGTTCTCAGTCATTGGATCACTTTTCTTTTCTACCTACAATAACTCCATAGACTATCTCATTCAGGCTCAGAACCATAAATACCATTCCTTTACTGACCACTCCTAAATATAGATCTTCAGCCTTGACCTCCGCCCAACTGCCTCCTGGACATCACCACTTGGTTCACAGATGGGCATCTCAAAATTAATATGTTCAACACCCAACTCCCAATTTTCCCTTAAAAGTCTGCCCTTCCCAAATTCATCCCTGTCATCTCCATCTCACCAAATGGCATCTTTATCCTTTCCTTTGCTTATATCAAAAACCTTGGTGTCATCCTTGAGCTGCTCTTTCTCTCACACCCTCCATTCAAATTATAAGCAAATTCTGTAGGCTCTCCCTTCAAAATACATTCACCAACCTACTCCAGACCTTCATCATTACTCCTGAATTAATGCAGTGGTCTCTTTATTGTTCTCCCTGTTTCTGACATTACCCCTCCACCAATCACTCCCAGTGCCACAGCTAAAGTTATCTTGTTAAAACATAAGTTAGATCATGTTTCTCTCTTACTCTAGCCCCTATGTTCTCCCATCTTAGAGTCAAAGTGTTCACAGTGCCTCTGTTTCAAGTCTTGCTCTCCAGAAAATGGACTCTGAGATGGAGATCTGTAGGCAGGAGGTTTCTTGGGTTTGCTCTCAGGAGTACCACTTGTAAGGAAGTGAGGAAAGCAGAATTCGGCAGAAGGACCAGTGGACTGTGATATAGTTACAACAGGCCCACAGAGCTGGCCTGAATTGAGGCAAGGGCACCCAACTCTTCTACTCCCTCAAGGACAGTCTTTGGATGTGGTCTGCTCACGGGAGAGAGCATAACCTTGCAAATGAAGTTCTTTTCTGTTGAAGGCAATGCCAGATGAGGAACTGAGCTAGGAGCCATCTACAGCCAAAAACTCTTGCACCTGGGGAAATGAGTGCCTTGGTCCTGAAGTGCACATGGTATCCACTACTCTCAGTGCTTCTTGGTTTTATCGTCTGCTCTCCCCTTGCTCTATACTTCAGATACTTTGGTCCCCTTGCTTTTCTTCAAATACACCAGACTGACTTCTACCTTAGAGCCCTTGCAGTTCCCTCTGCCTGGAATGTGTGGCTTGCTCCCTGATATCCTGCACATCTTACTCAAATTTCATCTTCTCAATGAGCCTTCTTATTCAGTATTGTAGCCCATCACCCCTTCCCCAACACACCTGATTCCCTTTACCATGCTCTACCTTTTCTTTTTTAATACCACTTTTCACCTTCTAATATCCTATATAATTTACTTATTCATTATGTTTATTGTTTGATATGTCTTTCTCCCACTAAAATAAAAATTTCTTAATCTTTGCCTATTTTGTGTACTGATACATCTCAAGCATGAAGAGGTGTCCTCGTGCATAGCAATTCTCAAATATAATGAATATATTTTAAATAAAAATTTTATAACTCAGTAGAGGATTTTTGTTTTCCACTTGGAAATTATCTTTCCTAAGTAGGAAATTCTTTTTAACATCAGAGTCTTCTGAGTATGAATTTATTAAGTCACTTAATACATTTGCCCAAACCACAGAGTTGCCCAAACACAGCTCTCAGTTGAAGCAGGCTTATCTCTCAGATTATAATAATTATCTCACTCCTGCTTTAAAAGTAAAGGAAGGGAGGAGAAGCTGCACATAATGAATTAATTAATCAAGGCTTTAATTTTTCTTTAAACCCAGGGAATTCATATCAGCCTGCCTTGTTATTTACCCAACTACCCTCTGGGATATTAATATTATATCCTGCGGTTTACAGCCTTAAATGGTCATGATGTGTTTACACAGATGAAGAGCAAGTGCTCTGGCAGAGCCTTTCCTTACATTTCTTGTACATTAATATACCTCGGAGTCTTCACACTCTGGAATGTCACTGACATGAAAACAACAGAAGGTTGTTTCACTAAGTGCAGTGCTTTGACTACACTAAGAAAAAGATAGTTATGTTTATATGGTTATAATATGGTAAACAAGGGAATTGGAGCCCCTGGCAAGACTTTCCTGGTTACCCAGCCCTGCTCAGCCACCCCTACTACCCTTTGGGCTGGCTGACCCATCAGTTGGGGAAGCTCTGCTAGATTAGATGATGTCATAGGAAGTGAATTCTAACCAATTGGTGAGTGAAACCAATCCTCTATGACTAATATGATTTACAACTTCAAATTGCTTTCTTCACCAAATAGTCTCACAAATATCTTTTCCTGTAACAAAAATAGTCTACTCTCGGTGTCAACAATCCGTTGAATTTTTAAACAAACATTTAAATATGTAGGAAGGTCCCTCACCCCTTCTATTGGATTTGTCTATTGACACTCAGCCCACCTTATAAACTTTTCCATCCTTCCTTACAGTGCAGAGGCCCGAAGCCTGAGAAGTATATTTCTGTGACATCCTAGCCAGCAGAGTTCTGGAGGTATTTTTAGTCTCCGTCTTAAAGATAAATTCACATGATCTTTGAAAGGCAGCAGTGCGGCAGAAATTATTTCTCTTCTTTCTCTGGCAGCAGTAGAAGGCATAGCATGGGTCTCCTAAACGTGAGTTTCTGTAGTAGCTTCTATGTCCCCTGCCATTCCACCCATCTTGGGGCTACAAAGTCCCATGAGATAAGCAAGAGCTTCCTGCAAGCTCCTGACTCTGATAGACAGAGACTCTAACTTTCTGTGGTGCTGCACCTAAAAGTTAGTGGCAGGCCCTTGACTCACTCTCCTTCAGCCCTTGATTATTTAAGCACCTGATGCATTGTAGTAAATCCTCTACTTGAAACACTTAGAATGCTTTTCATATTATTGTCTGATCCCTTCTTATAAAACAGGCATAGAAACTTTGCTTTTTGATCTAAAACAGGCAATAAACATATAGTTTAACTTTCGTTTTATGGTAACAGATATGTTAGTACTGTCTAAGCTTTTTCCTATCTAACACGATATAATGATGGCTAGCACAGGGCTTGTCTGCTGGTGCCTCAACAGACTTTCATTCTTTCAATTTCCTATTAAACTACCAACAAGCACTATGGTTTTTCCTTCAGTTATTTCTTAGCCAAGGGTAAATTAAAGAATATGAGGCTTATAATTTTCTATTACTGTTATTACCCAAAACACACGACCAGAAAAATGAGAGGGATATGGATCCCTCAAGAAAAAGCAAGGGCTTTTCTAGAAAAAAAAGGTAAATAAATTTAGAGAATCAAACAAAATATTCACTACCATCTAACTACCTGAACATAAAAGTCATCTTTATCTCATACATCACGTCAAAACAAATTTCAGAGAGATAAAAGATTTAAGTATTAAAGTAAATGACCCATAAGAATACTTGAAGACAATCTTAGTAATTACTTTTAAAACCCTTGCTTGAGAAAACATTTTCTAAGTGTGACACCAAAGGCAAAATCCATTTTAAAAAAATAGATTTTTAAAATCTTTTCATTGATTTTAGAAGTTTTAAAATATATCAAAATTTAAAATGATATAATAGTTTCCACCACCTATATTTCACAATTATGGCATAGTTGGTTTACCATCTATTTTTATTATATCATTCTAAAGTAAATTTAAAATATGAAAATACTTTACTTCTAAATGCTTCAGCATAGATCTCCAAAAAACTGAAATATACTCTTACAAAACCATGATACCTTTATCATACCTAGCAAAATTGAAAATAACTCTATTGTATTATCTAATTTTATTAGATAATTAGATTATTATCTAATTTTATTAGATAATTTAATTAGATAACTGTATTATCTAATTAGTCCATTTTCAGGTTTCTTCATTGAAACAAAAATTTTTCACAAAATTATTTCCGTTCAGATCAGGATCAATCATTACATTTGGTTGTTAGCTCTTTTAAGTAAGTCTTTTTAAATCTAGAACAATATCTTCTGCCTCCACTTTTTTTCCCCATGATACTGACTTTTATAAGATCTCAGATCTGTTTGGGTTTCTTTGTAGAAAATACCACATTCTGGGCTGATTGTTTTTTCATGGTGTTATTTAACATGATTTAAGATTGCTAGATTTCATTCTGAAAAAAGAATTGAGATAGAAATCCAGAGCTGTCCAGCGGAATCTACAATGATGGAAATGCTCTATATCTATGCTGCTCATTATGGTCACATGGTCATTCAGCACTTGAAGTATAGCTAGTGTGAACGAAGAAATGAATTTTAATTTCATTTAATTTAATTTTAATTAATTTAAATTCTAAACTTAAATATTGCATGTGGCTAATGCCTGCTGAATTATTTAAAGTACCTATATGCTGCCTGTACATAAGTAGGTATTTGACAAATGTTAGTTCTTTGGCCTTCCAAATATAGTTTAAGAAAAGCATGCTATCAAATATACTGCTATATAGATTCAAATGAAGCTGTGTGTGTGACCTTATCATGTAATTAAGACCTTTTCAAAAGCAGAGAAGTAAAGGCCATCTGTTTACTTCAGGAATCTTCATGATCAGCACCAATTGCTATGGTTATCTGGCTTCATTATCCACATGAAAATATCTCATAAGTAGTGCAGTTATTCTGCAGTCTGTATCTTTAACATATATACAAGGCTTAAGAGTTAGAATTCAAGGGATCCAAGATGGCCAATTAGAAGCAGCTGCAGTGCATGGCACTCACAGAGCAGAATGAAAGTGAGGAGTGAATACAGCACCTTCAATTGAAATATCCAGGTACTCACATTTGGACTGATGAGGGAAACAACTCGACCCGTGGAGAACGAAGAAAAGCAGCATGGGGCAATAGCCCACCCAGGAGCAACATTGAGCCAAGGGAAGCCCCACCCCTGGCCAAGGGAAGCAGTGAGTGAATGCACCACCCTGGGAAACCACACTTCTCCCACAGATCTTTACAACCTTCAGATTAGGAGATCCCCTTGTGAGTCCATGCCATCAGCGTTTTGGGTCCAATACACAGTGCTGTGTGGAGTCTTAGCAGAGCAGCTGCTCCAGCATGCACAGAGACCTGGGAGCTTTACATACCCCAGCCCCAGGATCCCCAACAAACGTGGCTCCAACTCAGGCAAGGAGGGAGGTCTGTACGTACCCCTAGGAAGGGGATCTAGAGATTGCCCTCTCTCACCACCCCTATTTTGGAAGTTCTGGCCATAGTATTGGAATATCTGGCCAGGGCAATCTGGCAAGAGAAAGAAATAAAGCGTATTCGAATAAGAAGAGAGGAAGTCAAACTATCTCCGTTTGCAGATGACATGATCCTATATCTAGAAAACCCTATCATCTCAACCTAAAAGCTTCTTAAGCTGATAAGCAACTTCAGCAAAGTCTCAGGATACAAAATCAGTGTGCAGAAATCACTAGCATTCCTATACATCAACAACAGGCAAGCTGAGAGCCAAATCATGAATGAACTTCCATTCACAATTGCCACAAAAAGAATAAAATACCATGGAATACAGCTAACAAGGGAAATGAAGGACCTCTTCAAGGAGAACTACAAACCACAGCTCAAGGAAATCAGAGAGGACCGAAACAAATCGAAAAACATTCCATGCGCATGGATAGGAAGAATCAATATCATGAAAATGGCCATACATTCCAAAGCAATTTACAGATTCAATTCTATTTCCATTAAAATACCACTGACTTTCTTCACAGAATTGGAAAAAACTATTTCAAAATTCATATAGACCCAAAAAAGAGCCTGAGTAGCCAAGGCAATCCCAAGCAAAATGAACAAAGCTGGAGGCAAACTATACTAACTATACTACCAGGCTACAGTAACCAAAAAGCATGGTACTGGTACTGGTACAAGAACAGACACATAGATCAATGGAACAGAATAGAGAACCCAGAAATAAGACAGCACACCTACAACCATCTGATCTTCAACAAAGCTGACAAAACAAGCAATGGAGAAAGGATTCCCTATTTAATAAATGGTGCCATGAGAACTGGCTAGCCATATGCAGAAAATTGAAACTGGACTCTTTCTTTACACCATACACAAAAATCAACTCAAGATGGATTAAAGACTTTAATGTCAAACCCAAAACTATAAAAACCCTAGAAGAAAATCTAGGCAATACCATTCAGGACACAGGCACAAGCAAAGATTTCATGACAAAGACCCCAAAAGCAATCGAAACAAAAGCAAAAATTGACAAACGGGATCTAATTAAACTTAAGAGCTTCTGCATAGGAAAAGAAACTCACAATAGTGTATTAATCCATTTTCAAGCTGCCATAAAGAAATACCTGAGACTGGGTAATTAATAAAGGAAAGAGATTTAATTGATTCATAGTTCCACAGGGCTGGGGAGGCCTCAGGAAACTTACAATCATGGCAGAAGGGGAAGCAAACACATCTTTCCCACATGGCAGCAGGAAGGAGAAACGCCAAGCAAAGGGGGAAAAGCCCCTTATATAACCATCAGATCTTGTAAGAACTCACTCACTATCAGGAGAACAGCATGGGGGGTGACCACCCCCATGATGCAATTACCTCCCACCAGGTCCCTCCCATGACACATGGGGATTATGGGAACTACAATTCAAGATGAGATTTTGGTGAGGACACAGCCAAACCATATCAAACAGAGTAAACAAACAACCTACGGAATGGGAGAAAATGTTTGCAATCTGTGCATCTGACAAAGGTCTAATATCCAGCATCTATAAGGAACTTAAACAAATTTATAAGAAAAAAACAACCCCACTAAAAGTAGGCAAAGGACATGAACAGCCACTTCTCAAAAGAAGACATACATGTGGCCAACAAACATTTAAAAAAAGCTCAACATCACTGATCATTAGAGAAATGCAAATCAAAACCACAATGAGATACCATCTCACACCAGTCAGAATGGCTATTATTAAAAAGTCAAGAAACAGGTGCTGGTGAGGTTATGGAGAGAAAGGAATGCTTTTACATTGTTGGTAGGAGTGTAAATTAGTTCAACCATTGTGGAAGATAGTGTGGTAATTCCTCAAAGACCTACAGGCAGAAATACCATTTGACCCAGCCATCCCATTACTGGGTATATACCCAAAGGAATATAAATCATCTACTATAAAGACATGTGCACATATATGTTTATTGCAGCACTATTCACAAAAGGAAAGACATGGAATCAACCATCAATGATAGACTGGATAAAGAAAATATGTGGTACACATACACCATGGAATACTATACAGCCATAAAAAGAAATGAGATCATGTCCTCTGCAGGGACTTGGATGGAGCTGGAGGCCATTATCCTTAGCAAACTAATGCAGGAAAATATAACCAAATACCGCATGTTTTCACTTATAAGTGGGAGCTAAATTATGAAAACACATGGGCACATGGCAGGGGAACAAACACAAACTGGGTCCTATCAGAGGGTGGGGGGTGGGAGGAGGAAGAGGAACAGGAAGAACAGCTAATGGATGCTGGGCTTAATATCTGGGTAATGTTGACAGTGGGGTGTTAAAGTCTCCCATTATTATTGTGTGGGAGTCTAAGTCTCTTTGTAAGTCTCTAAGGACTTGCTTTATGAATCTGGGTGCTCCTGTATTGGGTGCATATATATTTAAGACAGTTAGCTTTTCTTGTTGAATTGATCCCTTTACCACTATGTAATGGTCTTCTTCGTCTCTTTTGATCTTTGTTGGTTTAAAGTCTGTTTTATCAGAGACTAGGACTGCAACCCCTGCCTTTTTTTGTTTTCCATTTGCTTGGTAGATCTTCCTCCATCCCTTTATTTTGAGCCTATGTGTATCTCTGAACATGAGATGGGTCTCCTGAATACAGCACACTGATGGGTCTTGACTTTTTATCCAATTTGCCAGCCTGTGTCTTTTAATTGGAGCATTTAGCCCATTTACATTTAAGGTTAATATTATTATGTGTGAATTTGATACTGTCATTATGATGTTAGCTGGTTATTTTGCTCGTTAGTTGATGCAGTTTCTTCCTAGCCTCGATGGTCTTTACAATTTGGCATGTTTTTCCAGTGGCTGGTACTGGTTGTTCCTTTCCATGTTTAGTGCTTCCTTCAGGAGCTCTTATAGGGCAGGCCTGGTGGTGACAAAATCTCTCAGCATTTGCTTATCTGGAGAGGATTTTATTTCTCCTTCACTTATGAAGCTTAGTTTGGCTGGATATGAAATTCTGGGTTGAAAATTCTTTTCTTTAAGAATATTTGCCCCCACTCTCTTCTGGCTTATAGAGTTTCTGCTGAGAGATCCGCTGTTAGTCTGATGGGTTTCCCTTTGTGGGTAACCTGACCTTTCTCTCTGGCTGCCCTTAACATTTTTTCCCTCATTTCAACTTTAGTGAATCTGACAATTATGTGTCTTGGAGTTCCTCTTCTCGAGGAGTATCTTTGTGGCATTCTCTGTATTTCCTGAATTTGAATGTTGGCCTGCCTTGCTAGGTTGGAGAAGTTCTCCTGGATAATATCCTGAAGAGTGTTTTCCAACTTGGTTCCATTCTCCCCATCACTTTCAGGTACACCAATCAGACATAGATTTGGTCTTTTCACATAGTCCCATATTTCTTGGAGGCTTTGTTCATTTCTTTTTATTCTTTTTTCTCTAAACTTCTGTTCTTGCTTCATTTCATTCATTTGATTTTCAATCACTGATACCCTTTCTTCCAGTTGATCAAATTGGCTACTGAAGCTTGTGCATTTGTCACATAGTTCTCATGCCATGGTTTTCAGCTCAATCAGGTCATTTAAGGACTTCTCTACACTGGTTATTCTAGTTAGCCATTTGTTCTAATCTTTTTTCAAGGTTTTTAACTTCTTTGCATTGGGTTTGAACTTGCTCCTTTAGCTTGGAGAGGTTTGATCGTCTGAAGCCTTCTTCTCTCAACTCATCAAAATCATTCTCCGTCCAGCTTTGTTCCATTGCTGGCGAGGAGCTGCGTTCCTTTGGAGGGTGAGAGGTGCTCTGATTTTTAGAATTTTCAGCTTTTCTGCTCTGTTTTTTCCCCATCTTTGTGGTTTTATCTACCTTTGGTCTTTGATGATGGTGACCGACAGATGGGGTTTTGGTGTGGATGTCCTTTCTGTTTGTTAGTTTTCCTTCTAACAGTCAGGTCTGTTGGAGTTTGCTGGAGGTCTACTGCAGACCCTGTTTGCCTGGGTATCAGCAGTGGAGGCTGCAGAACAGCGAATATTGCTGAACAGCAAATGTTACTGCCTGATCGTTCCTCTGGAAGCTTCCTCTCAGAGGGGTACCCAGCCGAGTGAAGTGTCAGTCTGCCCCTACTGGGGGTGCCTCCCAGTTAGGCTACTCAGAGGTCAGGGACCCACTTGAGGAGTCAGTCTGTCCATTCTCAGATCTCAAACTCCATGCTGGGAGAACCACTACTCTCTTCAAAGCTGTCAGACAGGGACATTTAAGTCTTCAGAGGTTTCTGCTGCCTTTTGTTCAGCTATTCCCTGCCACCAGAGGTGGAGTCTACACAGGCAGGCAGGCCTCCTTGAGTTGCAGTGGGCTCCACCCAGTTCAAGCTTTCCGGCCACTTTGTTTACCTACTCGAGACTCATCAATGGTGGGTGCCCCTCCCCCAGACTCACTGCTGCCTTGCAGTTCTGTCAACATTAGACAGATCAATGAGACACAAAGTTAACAAGGATATCCAGGAATTGAACTCAGCTCTACACGAAGCAAACCTAATAGACATCTACAGAACTCTCCACCCCAGATCAACAGAATATACATTCTTCTCAGCACCACATCACACTTATTCCAAAATTGACCACATAGTTGGAAGTAAAGCACTCCTCAGCAAATGTAAAAGAACAGAAATTATAACAAATTATCTCTCAGACCACAGTGCAATCAAACTAGAACTCAGGATTAAGAAACTCACTCAAAACTGCTCAACTACATGGAAACTGAACAGCCTGCTCCTGAATGACTACTGGGTACATAACAAAATGAAGGCAGAAATAAAGATGTTCTTTGATACCAACGAGAACAAAGACACAACATACCAGAATCTCTGGGACACATTTAAAGCAGTGTGTAAAGGGAAATTTATGACACTAAATGCCCACAAGAGAAAGTAGGAAAGATCTAAAATTGACACCCTAACATCACAATTAAAAGAACTAGAGAAGCAAAAGCAAACACATTCAAAAGCTAGCAGAAGGCAAGAAATAACTAAGATCAGAGAAGAACTGAAGGAGATAGAGACACAAAAATCCCTTCAAAAAAACAATGAATCCAGGAGCTGGTTTGTTGAAAAGATCAACGAAATTGATAGACCACTAGCAAGACTAATAAAGAAGAAAAGAGAGAAGAATCAAACAGACACAATAAAAAATGATAAAGGGGATATCACCACCAATCCCACAGAAATAAAAACTACCATCAGAGAATACTATAAACACATCTATGCAAATAAACTAGAAAATCTAGAAGAAATGGATAAATTCCTGGACACATACACCCTCCCAAGATTAAACCAGGAATAACTTGAATCCCTGAATAGACCAATAACAAGCTCTGAAATTGAGACAATAATTAATAGCCTACCAACCAAAAAAAGTCCAGGACCAGATGGATTCACAGCCGAATTCTACTAGAAGTACAAGGAGGAGCTGATACCATTTCTCCTGAAACTATTCCAATCAACAGAAAAAGAGGAAAGCCTCCCTAACTCATTTTATGAGACCCGCATCATCCTGATACCAAAGCCTGGCAGAGACACAACAAAAAAAGAGAATTTTAGACCAATATCCCTGATGAACATTGATGTGAAAATCCTCAATAAAATACTGGCAAACCAAATCCAGCAGCACATCAAAAAGCTTATCCACCATGATCAAGTGGGTTTCATCCCTAGGATGCAAGGCTGGTTCAACATACACAAATCAATAAACATAATACAGTATATAAACAGAACCAAAGACAAAAACCACATGATTATCTCAATAGATGCAGAAAAGGCCTTTGACAAAATTCAACAGCCTTCATGCTAAAAGCTCTCAATAAATTATGTATCGATGGGACGTATCTCAAAACAATAAGAGCTATTTATGACAAACCCACAGCCAATATCATACTGAATGGGCAAAAACTGGAAGCATTCCCTTTGAAAACTGGCACAAGACAGGGATGCCCTCTCTCACCACTCCTATTCAACATAGTGTTGGAAGTTCTGGCCAGGGAAATTAGGCAGGAGAAAGAAATAAAGGGTATTCAATTAGGAAAAGAGGAAGTCAAATTATCCCTGTTTGCAGATGACACGATTGTATATCTAGAAAACCCCATTGTCTCAGCCCAAAATCTCCTTAAGCTGATAAGCAACTTCAGCAAAGTCTCAGGATACAAAATTAACGTGCAAAAATCACAAGCATTCTTATACACCAATAACACAAACAGAGAGCTAAATCATGAGTGAACTCCCATTCACAATTGCTTCAAAGAGAATAAAATACCTAGGAATCCAACTTACAAGGGATGTGAAGGACCTCTTCAAGGAGAACCACAAACCACTGCTCAACAAAATAAAAGAGGACACAAACAAATGGAAGAACATTCCATGCTCATAGATAGGAAGAATCAATATTGTGAAAATGGCCATACTGCCCAAGGTAATTTATAGATTCAATGCCATCCCCATCAAGCTACCAATGACTTTCTTCAAAGAATTGGAAAAAACTAAAGTTCATATGGAACCAAAAAAGAGCCTGCATTTCCAACACAATCCTAAGCCAAAAGAACAAAGCTGGAGGCATCACGCTACCTGACTTCAAACTATACTACAAGGCTACAGTAACCAAAACAGCATGGTACTAGTACCAAAACAGAGATATAGACCAATGGAACAGAACAGAGCCCTCAGAAATAATACAACACATCTAGAACCATCTGATCTTTGACAAACCAGACAAAAACAAGAAATGAGTAAAGGATTCCCTATTTAATAAATGGTGCTGGGAAAACTGGCTAGCCATATGTAGAAAGCTGAAACTGGATCCCTTCCTTACATCTTATACAAAAATTAATTCAAGATGGATTAAAGACTTAATGTTAGACCTGAAACCATAAAAACCCTAGAAGAAAACCTAGGCAATACCATTCAGGACATAGGCATGGGCAAGGACTTCATGTCTAAAACACCAAAAGCAATGGCAACAAAAGCCAAAATTGACAAATGAGATCTAATTAAACTAAGGAGCTTCGGCACAGCAAAAGAAACTACCATCAGAGTGAATAGGCAACCTACAGAATGGGAGAAAATTTTTGCAATCTACCCATCTGACAAAGGGCTAATATCCAGAATCTACAACGAACTCAAACAAATTTACAAGAAAAAAACAAACAACCCCATCAACAAGTGGGCAAAGGATATGAACAGACACTTCTCAAAAGAAGACATTTATGCAGCCAAAAGACTCGAAAAAATGCTCATCATCACTGGCCATCAGAGAAATGCAAATCAAAACCACAATGAGATACCATCTCACACCAGTTAGAATGGCCATCATTAAAATGCCAGGAAACAACAGGTGCTGGAGAGGATGTGGAGAAATAGGAACACTTTTACACTGTTGGTGGGACTGCATACTAGTTCAACCATTGTGGAAGACAGTGTGGTGATTCCTCAAGCATCTAGAACTAGAAATACCGTTTGACCCAGCAATCCCATTACTGGGTATATACCCAGAGGATTATAAATCATGCTGCTATAAAGGCACATGCACACGTGTGTTTATTGTGGCACTATTCACAATAGCAAAGACTTGGAACCAACTCAAATGTCCATCAATGATAGACTGGATTAAGAAAATGTGGCACATATACACCATGGAATACTATGCAGCCATAAAAAAGGATGAGTTCACGTCCTTTGTAGGGACATGGATGAAGCTGGAAACCATCATTCTCAGCAAACTATCTCAAGAACAAAAAACCAAACGCCTCATGTTCTCACTCATAGGTGGGAATTGAACAATGAGAACACTTGGACACAGGTAGGGGAACATCACACACTGGGGCCTGTTGTGGAGAGGGGGAAGGGAGGAGGGAAAGCATTAGGAAATATACCTAATGTAAATGATGAGTTAATGGGTGCAGCACACCAACATGGCACATGTATACATATGTAACAAACCTGCACGTTGTGCACATGTACCCTAGAACTTAAAGTATAATAAAAGAAAAATACCTGGGTAATGGGATGATCTGTGTAGCAAACCACCATGGCACACGTTTACCTATGTAACAAACCTGCACGTCCTGCACATGTATCCCTGAAATTAAAAAAAAGTTGGAAATTTTAAAAAAGAGTTAGAATTCACATTTTCTGAAGCAGCTACCCCTTTGTCTTTATTTTTCTTTCAAATCGTTTTTAGCATGTATTTAGGATTACTTAGACCAGGCCAGGACAATGAGATTCAATCCTGAAACTTTATTGAAACTTTGAAAGAGGATCTCTTTTCCATCGATTGAAGCTAGAGCTTCTGAGAACCTGCCTGATGGAGAGTGCAACACAGAGAAAAGCAGAACTAAGACACAGAGAGAAGGAGTTCCATTTTGACTTCTAGATCCAACCATGCCTGCAGCTGAGCTTGTTCACTGAGTAAGATTATCACTATACTTCTCAGTTTTATGAGCCAATAAATCCCTCACTTTTCTTCAGCTAATTTAAATTGGTTTCTGTCTTTCACACCTAAAACAGTGCTATCAAAATGTAACAATCAAAAGTACATAGAATTTGGAATCAGACAAACTAGATTCTAAAATATCTCTGATACAGTTTCCACCTCTAGAGATAATTCCCTCTTCCTAGGCCTGTTATGAGGATTAAATGAGATGGTATATTAGAGATACTCTGAATATGTTACTTTCCTTTTTGAATTTGAGAGTTATACTGATACCACATCCTTGAGTTTTCACATAGTGTTTTCCTTTTCTGTAGTTCATTAAAAAGTACCTTATTTATACCCATATGTAATGTGAGGTCATCTGGGCCTAAATTGAAAAGGGGGAGGGGCAATTTATACAACTGGTAATGGAAAGTTTCCCTCCTTTCATAAGAGAATCAGTTTGGTGAGGAATACTATTTGTCTTTGGGTCATCAGACCCAAAACAGTGGCTGTGAATTTGTGTTGCTCTTCCCACAGTCTATTTCTTTTAAATTTCTGTCATACTGTAATGGGAATTACATTGTGCAGGCTCTGGTCACATGATGCAGTTCCTTTTGCCTTCTCAAATGTAACCATGTGTGGAATCTCCATCATTGTCACTGAAGATTTACTTACCTTTTATGATCATACTGGATTTAAGTTAAGTACCTTGGTAATCGAACAGAATATAATTAGCCAACCATTTACAGGATTACTTAGCCTAAAAACCGACACAGTAAAATACAGTAAGCATGTTTATGTCTGTCCAAATCCCATATTAATAAAGGTGATCAGATTAATCAATTCAAATGCATTTTTGAAAAAATATTCCTGGCATAGAAGATTAGAAATATGCTTAAGCTAAATTTAGAATTCAGGAAAAGCAATCCTACAGCTTACTTTCCACTATTTTCCCTTCAACTAAGCTCTTAAGCTGAATAAATTAAAGTCTCCCAAGATGTTTAAACAGTTTAGTCTATATTAGTATGCTATGGTTCATTATAAAATACAACTGTAAAACCATTGCCAAATTACCCTCTAATACCTGCTTAGTCATAACTGGAAATCTATAGCAAAGGCATGAATGTCCTGCTTATCTATTAATTTTAGCTTCTTATCTATAATTATTCACCTCCCCCTGGGAATCCCTCTTCCTTCACCAAATCTTATTCCTGTCTCTGACACACTGCATCACATTCATGAACCCATCTTCCAAATCTGTCAGGCAAAGTGCTGCTTTCTATTGTCTAATATTCAGTCTAAAATAATCTTGTACCTTTAAGATTTTCTTTCCTTCTTTTAAAAGCTTACCATAGTATGTTTCAAATTATTTTGAAATTAAGAAAAGCAAGGCAATATACCTTTAAAGGTAGACAACACCTCATATGCTCATATGCATATATTTCTTAAAGAAGTAGGACTTTTTCGTTGTTACTCTTTTATCTTAACATGGCTACTATTGTTACTTTCAGCAAGTACTATAATAATTTGCCCCACTCCACACCCATCTCATCTCTATTTCTACCAGTGTATGGCAGGATAAAACTTCAAAGTATTAATTAATAACAAAATTTTCCTCATCAAGGCCCTCCTTTTCAGGCAGTTTTACTAAAGGATCCAATCTAAGAAAAGAAAGAGATAGAGAGAACAAAAGTGTAGAAGGCAGAAATATCTGGAAAGATACAGGACAGAGTTTTTCTTAGACTCAATTTTAGAATTCTCTGGAATAGGGATAAAGAAGAGCAGAGATGAGAGAAATAAAATAGAGTGATCTGGGATCCCACATTCTGCATCCATCCCAAGATTTGAGGGTGATAAAGTGATCCTTGATAGGTTTAGGATCTTTGAACAAAAGGAGGCATGTGGCCTGCTT
This sequence comes from Nomascus leucogenys, assembly GCF_006542625.1. Classification (NCBI taxonomy): domain Eukaryota; kingdom Metazoa; phylum Chordata; class Mammalia; order Primates; family Hylobatidae; genus Nomascus; species Nomascus leucogenys. Next base: position 135,152,402 of record NC_044382.1, on the reverse strand, counting down.
TCTGTCTAGACACCCAAAAGACAGCAACCCCCACAGAAGCCTAATGTTTATGGTAGTTAGGTGTTAAATACTGTGGGTTGGTCCCCACCCTTGTAAACTCTCTCTTATATCACAGGGGCTAGACGTCTGGAAACTACATTTTCCAATTTCCCTTTTTAGCCTAATTTTAGTTCCAGACTTGCCAGTGGAAGGGACTTGCACAAGATTAAAGGGAAGTGCTGGGACACCTGGATAGCCATATGCAAAAGAATGAAGTTGGACCCCTTCCTTACATCATACACAAAAATTAACTCAAAATGGATCTAAGACCTAATTGTACTTACTAAATCTGTAAAATTATTAGAAGATAATGTAGAGAGTAAATCTTCATGATTTCAGATTTGGCAATAGATTTTCAGATATGATACCCAAAGCACAAGCAGCAAAGGGAATTACAGGTAAATTAGACTTCATCAAAATCAAAAACTCTCATATACCAAAGCGCATTAAGAAAAAGTGCAAAGACAGCCTATGATATAAAATAAAATATTTGCAAAACAAGGTGCTTGTATCTAGAACACATAAAGAACTATTATAACTCAATAATAAAAAGACAAATGATCCGATTAAAAACTGGGCAAAGCATCTGAACAGACGTTTCTCCAAAGAAGATATACTAATGGCTAATAAGCACAAGAAAAAATGTTCAATATTATTAGACATTAGGGAAATGCAAATCAAAATCACAATGGAATATCACTTCATGCCCACTAAGAAGGCAATAATAAATTTTTTTAAAAAAACAGATAATAAGAACTGTCAGTGATAATGTGGAGAAATTGGAACCTTCATATATTGCTGGTGGGAATGTAAAATGGGGCAGCTGCTTTAAAATCAGCATAGCAATTCTTCAAAGGGTTAGAGTTAGCATATGAACCAGCAATTCCACTCCTAAGTATACATTCAACATGTAAAATTCCACACAAAACCTTGTACACAAATGGTCATAGCAACATTATTTACAATAACCAAAAAGTAGAAATAACCCAAATGTTCATTAACTAATGAATGGATAAGTAAAATGTGGTATATTGATACTATGCAGTATATTTAGTAATCAGACCACATGAAATATTGACACATATTACAACAAGAATGAATGAACCATAACACTGAGAACATTATGCTAAGTGATATCTATTACAAATGGCCACTTATTGTAAGATTCTATTTATATGAAATGTCCGGATTAGGCAAACCTATAGAGACAAAAAGCAGATTACTGATTGCCCAGAGCCAGATAGTGTGGTATAAGGGAATTTGGATTGAGGGGTGATGTCTAACGAGAAGGGATTTCTTTTTGGAGGTAATGAAATGTTCTAAAATTTATAGTGGTGATGAATTCACAACTCTGTGAATACACTAAAGGCATCGAATTATATATTTTAAATGATTGGATTATATGGTATATAAATTATGTCTCAATAAATCTGTTTATTACAAAATGAAAAGGAAGAAGGAAGGCAGAGGCACATCTTCTCCTGGCTTTGGCTTTGGAGCAGAGTGCCCCATAGGAACAGCACTACAGTTCCTGTACTGTACTGAACTGCACTACAGTTCCTGTTCCTACTACTGTAGGAACTACAGGAACAAACGAGAATAGTTTCAGAGGAATGAGGGATTGTGCAGTTGTGGTTTCCTGCAGCAGCAGTAGCATCTTCCTAAAGTTCCTGAGCACTAACTAGCATCATATTATCCCCCTTCCTTTTGTCTCTTTTATCCCTTCCAATAATTTTGTCACTTAACTCCCTTTGTTAACATCCACTGTGCTTGAAATGCCTAGAGTTGTTTGTTTTCCTAACTAAATTCTGATTCGTAGTATTACTCAGAGAATATCCATCTTCCTTGTTCTCTTCCTAATACATTTTTAAATTTTGTCCAGTTACCCATCTCTTCACCATGTAGCCAAGTACAGCAGGAGACAATGAGTGACAGAGTTACCTCAGCTTCAGGGTTCAGCCTGATTTTGGTCTAAGAGTAATTCCATTTATCTTTCTAAGAATTGGTTCAGAAATGAGCATGTGACCTAGTTATGACAATGAGACATGAAGGGAGGTTTACCAGAACCTTCTGGGAACACTCTTTATTCTTAAGTATGAATCATGAGAAACCAGCTAGATATAAAAGAGAAATCCCTATTTTCTCCTTACATCTATCAAACAACCAAGACAGGAGTCTGCTTAAGAACAAAGGTGACAGGTCAGAGGCAGTGTAGAGAAACACAGAGAACCTGGGTGTTTAATTGCATTACTGAACTGTTGGATCAACACAGCCTGAAACCCACCTTACCTCTTGAATTCTTTTTTATTTTTTTTACATTTATTTATTTATTTACTTATTTATTTATTTATTTTTGAGATGGAGACTCACTCTGTCGCCCAGGCTGGAGTGCAGTGGCGTGATCTCAGCTCACTGCAACCTCTGCCTCCCAGGTTCAAGTGATTCTCCTGCCTCAGCCTCCTGAGTAGATGGGATTATAGGCACATGCCACCATGCCTGCCTAATTTTTGTATTTTTAGTAGAGACAGGGTTTCACCATGTTGGCCAGGCTGGTCTCGAACTCCTCACCTCAGGTGATCTGCCCACCTTGGCCTCCCAAAGTGCTGGGATTACAGGCATGAGCCACCGTACCCAGCCACCTCTTGAATTCTTATGCAGTATAAGATAGTTTCACTTAGGTAATTTAAGATAAGTTTCTTGTTATTCACAGCTGGAAACATGTTAACTGACACCCTGAAATACCATGACACGGCAGTCTCTCTAGGCAGAGAGGGCTTCAGACAACTCCCCAGTTTCCCACGGCTCCAGAGTGGCACAAGACATCATCCAAAAGTTACCCCTAAAAGCTGAGCAATTTAGCTGAGAGGGGGCTGATAGACTTGGAGGGGTCTTGCAGCCATGATTAGGGGATATTGCAGTATAAGCCACACAAAACCAGAAACATTGTAGGAATGTGGACATTATGTTGGATATCACAACAGCAGGATAATGACAACCAGGAACCAGATAATTTCTAGGTCACAGCAAATTCCATACAGGACAGATGATGTCCCGAAACCACACTCTCCCCCTTTGACATTTCAGTGCAACTCAAGGACCCATCATCCCTCAGACCTTGGAAGAATGAAGAATGGACTCTGTTAATTTTCTACCACCAAATAGAATGGAAGCTCAAAATAGAGATTGTTAGATCATGGAAAAATAAAAAGTTACAGACTGAGAAGATCATAGCCCTGGAAGTGTACATCCTAATTATACAGAACTAGGTCTTTGGCCTGGGAGTGGCAGATGCTTATTTTGATAATCTTGAGCATCCCCTCTCCCATTCTGTGTTTACCAATCCTGCATCATGGAGGGTCACAATCAGCCTCATTGTATCCTCCTCTGCTGCCTATTCTCATCTGGAATTGTTCAGATTTCAAGCTCAGATCATCTCATAAATGCAAATTATATTGTAATGGGCTCTTGGACACAGCTAAGATCAGATGTCTTACTATATAACTGTGGCCCCCTCAGCCATTCTCCAATGACCCTCACCACCATAGTCGCCTTGCTCAAAAGATGGATATATAGCTAGGTATCTCAGTCTGTTTTGTGTTACTATAAGAGAATACCATAGACTGGGTAGTTTATAGTGAACAGAAATTTATTTCTCAAAGTTCTGGAGGCTGGGAAGTTCAAGATCAAGGACCTGTAAAATGCAAGCTGCCTTCTTGTTACATCACACATGATGAAATGCATCACATGGCAGAAGGACAAAAAGAGGACAGGAGAGAGCAAGAGAGAGCAAATCCACTACTGCAATTACAGCATTAATCCATTCATTAGGGTGGAACACTCATAACCTAAATACCTATTAGAGGCCCCACCTTCCAGTACCATCACAATGGCAATTAAATTTTGACATAAGTTTTGGAGGGAACAAACAAACCTTAGCACTAGGTAAGGGAAACTCAGAGAAATGTCTATAAATTTTGTCCTCCAATCCTATTTTTTCCTTGTGTATCTTTCAAAGTAATATTGTTCCAAATTTGAAGCAAAAAAAATAAAATAATTACTAATGGATGATATTCAACTCAAAATTGCTCTAACTTGGAACATGAAAGTACTTATAACTCTGTTCTATAATTAATTTTGTAGAATTTAAGGTACAGTGCTTGAAGCCACTGCTACCATTACATAATTCCTTATTTCTTTATTTTCTTCATCCTCATTTGTATTCCAAACTCTTAAAACCAATCTCATTTTCTCAGTGTTGTCATAGATTACCCCAAAGAGAGAATGACTGATGCTAATGTAAAAGTCACTTGTTCTCAATTCTGAGATTAGGAAAATTTTTTCATGCTTTTATTCCAGCAGGAAGAGAATTTGCTATGCAAGCAAGAATACTGAGCACAATTGGAAATTAAAGCTAAGTATCAGATTGATGGGTCTCCATCTGATTCATATTGTCACCCAACTATTTAAACAATTTAAACCCATGGACTTGCAGAAAATAATTTCATCACTATGTTAAAGATATTCTTTAGTTGAGCACTTGATAGCAAATGTAATTCAAATAGTAGAAACAAACCTTAATTTTTAATAAATGTGAAAAAATAAGTCTGTTTACTCTTTGTGACAGCTCTTACAACTTTACAAATATATAAGTAATATTTAGCAATTATGTACATACCTATTTCTAAGAAATCTAAGTTAGAATTATACTTTTTTTGGTCTCCAAAAAGTTGAGTTTCTGCCTAGGTCAGTTTGCTAAGAACAAAGCTTTCTTATAATACTTGAAAGTGTTGGGAGTACAGAAAATGATACCCCTAATATGGCACTCAGGAACCGCTGAGACTGTCACGGGCATGTCCCTAACCTTGGCATAATAAACGTCTAAATTGATTGAGACTTTTCTCAGATACTTTTTGGTTTACAAAGGTAATCCTTTTTATTTGCCCTGTTGAGGCACAAGAAGCAGTACCACAAAATACGGCACTTGTCATGCTGAGTTCTTTGAATCAAAGAAAATTGAAAAGCCTCAGAAATAAGCCACGGAACCAGTCTCTCTGACCTTCCCCCAAAGCCCTGTCTCTGATATTCTCTTTCTTTCCCAAAGAACCAGGAGGGATTCTCTCTGGAATTTCCTTATTTGACTAAGAAAGCTTTTTTTTTTTTTTAATCAAAAGAAATGCAATTGTCTTAAGACTCTGCCCTAGGAATCTCATCAAATAGCTAGGAAAGATTAACCACTGGAGAAGAGTCAATTTCCACAGAGAAGGGACTGGGAGTCATTCTCACACACTTTTCATCTATGAGAAGTAGCTCCAAGAGATTAACTGGGAGACTCTATCTGCATAAGACAACCTTTGCTCACAATGAAGTTCTGCCCCTCACCTTGCAACCACTTCCTCCAGAGCTCACAGGAACTTTGCCCAAGGCCATTGTTCTTGGGACTCATTCATTTCCCCTGCAAATCATTTACTCCTATACCCTACTCCCCATCTCTCTCTTCCCTATGAAGAAGAGTATATAACCAACTGGACCTCACTGGGTTAGGGTAATCACTGTCCTGTGATTCTCCCCAGGGCACATTAAATAAATTTTGTATGCCTTTTTCTCCTATTAATCTTCCTTTCATCAGTTTATTTTCAGTGAGTCTTCAGAGGGTGAAGGGGAAACTTGCCCTCTTCTACCCTACAAAGGTTTATTTTTAATATTTCTATAAAATGTTGACTTACAAACTTGCAATTAGACCATGTGATATAAGTTACTATGGTTAAAGAAAAATATATTCATGACACTTGTTAAAGCAGACTTTACTCAAAGCAAGGGCGCCCTTAGCAATAGGTATAGGGACCACAGTAATAGGGTCTCACTGCAAGGGAGAGAGATCAAACTCAACTCTGACTTCAATAAGAACAAGTGGGGATTTATGACCATGGAGCAGGGTTGTGGGGGTGGTCAGTGGATGGAAAATTACTAAAAGAAAATATCAAGGATAAAGGATATCCTTGAGGAAACACCAATAATAAACATCAGGGATAATTATTAACAGGAAACATCAAGGACTATCTCCTTTGGTCAAACAACTTGTAAAAAACTGTGTATGTTAACTTAAAATTATAAACTAAGTTTGTCATCACAGGTTGTTTTTGCTCACCAACTCAATGAGAATTAATCCATTTGAATATCACCTGATCAAGCTCAAATTATTCCAATCTGTGTAAATAGAATGGAGGAAATTTTTTTTAACATTAACATTTCTTAACATTTAAAAACACAGCTTGTAAAGATGTATTTAAAGAAAAGGGTCTAACAGATTAATTTTAAAACACAATACCAGGTACAGTTTTAACTTACAGGCACAGATGACTGCAGAGGCTTCCAGGCTTTGGTTAGGGCAGTCATGGGAGCACAGATTTCCCAGAGGATACCAGTGGTTGGTTTGAGCTGGGGGGCACAGAAGCAACAGCAGTTTTCTCTCATGCCTGTTGGGGCAGTGGCAGTAGCATTTCCTCCCTAGGTCAGTTCTGTAGCACAGTTCCCTGGAATCTACTCAATAAAGTGCTCCCTACAGACAAGGCTGTAAACCATGAAAGAGGAAGACATAGAATCCAGCAAATGGGAGCTCCAACATCAAAAAAGGAGGTTGTGTTCCCAGGATGACAATGAATGGAATGTCCTGAAACACAGCAGGACAGTAAGACTAGAAAAAGACGAATCCATTGTGGAGTGGAAGGATGGATTCAAAATCCATATTTTCAAGAACTGGAGTTCTTAGATTTTCCTTAAGTGCTTGAATGTATTAAGAGGTTCTTATTTTCATTCTTACTGTCTCCTCCCCTTTAGCTCTATCCATTGTATTGAAACCACCTTTGCAAAGTTTATGACAGTGAGATAAATGTAGCATGGCTAAATCCATCTTGCTTCTAGCTTCATAGGCTGGCTGTCCTCACTCATTCCTGGGTGTAGGCCAAGCAAGGATGATAATAGTCCTTCCCTAAAACTGCCCCCCTCCTTGTCTGGGGACTGAAATTGCCTTTGTAAGACTATCGAAAGTCTATGAGATTAGGATTATAAGAAGGGGAATTTTGCTAAAATGTAGGCGTAGTTAAATGATAACCAGTCATTGTTCCCTATCTTGCTTTTCTATAATCCCTTGCTGCTCAGTTGTCACATGGCCAGAGGTCACAAGATTTGTGACTTCCTCAATTGCCCCTATAGATAACATCACTGTTGTAAAACCTAAGATTGGTCTTTTGAGATGATTTTCAGACTTTTGCAATCTGGCAACCAACTGACTCCACCTGGACCTGTGACTCATGATTCACCCAGTCCTGCAGCCCCCACCCAGAGGCTGAATCAGTGCACAAGGACTGTCTTCCACATTCCTATTATTTCATTCCCAACCAATCAACAGCACTCATTCCCTGGCCCCCTGCCTACCAAATTATCCATACAAACCATAGCCTCTGAGTTCTCAATGAGGCTGATCTGAGTTATAAATTCCCATCTTCTGCTTGACTAGTTCTACATTAATTAAACTCTTTCTCTACTGCAATACCACTGTCTCAGTGAGTTGGTTTTATCTGTGCAGGGGGCAAAAAGAACCTGTCAGGTGATTATGATATCAATATCAGTAAAAAAGCAACTTTTTTTTTTCGAGATGGAGTCTCGCTTTGTCACCCAGCCTGGAGTACAGTGGCGTGATCTTGTCTCGCTGCAAACTCCGCCTCCTGGGTTCGAGCAATTCACCTGCCTCAGCCTCCCAAGTAGCTTGGATTACAGGCATGTACCAACACACTCGGCTAATTTTTGTATTTTTAGTAGAGATGAGGTTTCGCCATGTTTGCCAGGCTGGTCTTGAACTCCTGAACTCAGGTGATCGCCCACATCAACCTCCCAAAGTGCTAGGATTACAGGTGTGAGCCACTGCACCCAGTCACAATGAAACTTTTAAAAAAATGAAATAATTATTAGCTTTTCTGGAAAAGCTTTATCTCTTTTAACCTATGAAAAGTATCAATATTTGTCATAAAAAAATTACTTTTGCATTTTTTAGAAGAAACAGTGCTTCATTTCCATTATAAAAGGAAATTGTAGAACATTGTGAGACTCACCTGTGAATGATATTTATATAGACATTATAATTTTAACACTGTATATGAATAGAACCAAAGAAGATTAAATGATTGTGCGTTTGTGCAGGGTGTATTTGAGTTGGGGGAGGGAGACTGGTTGGGGTTTGAGGAGTGGTTAAGAAAACTAAATCCTATCTTCAATAGTAGGAAGTCAATAGATAATATTCAAAACTGAAAAAGAAAAACAAAACTTAAGTAGCAGAAAAATCTGCTTATTTGAAAATATGGATGTAAATACCAGTAAAAACTGCTTAAACTGTTGGAAATTTTTTACTTTGGAAATGGGAATCAGAAGCTAGAAAGTGCAAAGCTGTAGATTGCTGTTATAAGCTAGCAGAACTCAGCATATTTAAAGTGAATATGTATGACTTTGACAAAAATAAAGATTAAAATTTAAATAAGAACTATGTTTCAATTCTCAAATTACATTATTGTTTTTTATTAGAATTGCATTGAGTTTATAGAAAGATAATTTAAGGAGAACTGACATTTTTCTAATTCTGAATATTTTCCTCTAGAAACATGGTTGAGACTTCTTTTCTATTCTCAAAAAAAGTTTATCATTTTCTTGTTATAAGTCCTGTGAATTTTCTGTTATTTTTGCCTGGGCCTGCTATATCATTTTTGCTATTATAATGACATCCTTTCCCATTATATACATATGATAACTGGCTGTTTCTAGTGTGCAGGAAAGCTCTGTATTTTTCTTGTAACTTGACACCTTACCAAATGCCTATCTCTATCTCCTAATACTTTTTCAACTCATTATCTTCAGTTTTCTAGGTAGAGAATCATATAAATGTACAAATAACTATAATTGTGTATTATAACTTTCTTTTCCAATATATACGACATTTCTTTTATATAGCCTATTGCATTGGTTAGTACTTATTAAATACAGCTTTAATAATCATAATAATTGATTGTATTGCTTCCAACTTGAATAGGAATACTCCTGGTTTTCCCTAACATGAATATTATTTTCTATTGCTATCATATAGAAGCTTGATTATCTATTTCTTTCATATCTAGGACTTCCCCTATCTAAACACTCCTTCATACTTTATCATATTTGTATTTGCCTTTATACCAGAATTTAGAATAATCCCTGGCTCAATAAATTTTTTTTAAACAAATAGATCAATAGGTGGAAAAGTCACCTCTAGACAATCACATGCTTTGTCTCTTTTAACCTATGAAACCCGTGCTGGGAGCAAGTTTATCTTGTCTCTAATTTTAGTAGGAATGTTTCTAATGATTTACATCACACATGGTGTTTGTTCTGGTTTTATGTTAATCTTTATTAGTTCAATGAAGTTTCCTTCTATTGCTAGCTTACCAACACTTATTGTTTACTTGTTTTTAATCACAAATGATTATTGAATTTTACCAAATACATTTTTGCCCATATTGAAATGTCATAAATTTTTTTATCTATTTATATAGTAAATTATATTAATGGATTTCCTTGTGTTGAGTCATCCTTCTATTAATAATAGCTACATTTAATGTATTCTTCCTATGTGCCAGAAATGATGTTAAACATAGTTATTAGGTAAATACACGTTTAAGATTACTGTGTCTTCTTGACAAACTGGTCCTTTTTCTGTTATGAAAGTTTTTTTAATCTATGGTAATAATCCTCATCTTGAAGTCTATTTTGCCTGATATTAACATAGCCACAAAAGTTTTATTCATGGTTACTATTTGTATGGTATATATTTGCTATCGTTTAAATGGGCCCCAAAAAAGCTTGTGTTGGAAACTTAATTACCACTTTAATAGTGTTAAGAGGTAAGACCATTAAGTGGTAATTAGGCCATGAGGGCTCCTCCCTCATAAGTGAATCAACGCTGTTATCACAGGAGTGGGTTTGCCATAAACAGGTAAATTTGCATTCCTCCTTTCACTCTTCTGCCATGTGAACAACAGTGTTGCTTCCTCTGTTGGATGCAGTATTCAAGATGCCATCTTGGAGGTGGAGACCAAAACCTCCCAGACACTAAACCTACTGCTGCCCTGACCTTGGACTTCTCAGCCTCCAGAACTGCAATAAATAAATTTTTATTCTTTATAAATTACCCACTCTCAGGGATTCCACAGCACAAAACAGAATGAGCCACAATTTTTTATGTCTTTCCTTTCAACCTAGCTATGTGGTTTTATTTAAAGAGACTTTCTTACAGACAGCTTTTAGTTGGCTCCTGTTTTTATATCCAGTCTAATAATCTCTGCCTCATAATTGTAATATTTAGTACATTTACATTCAATGTAATTAAATGGTTGACTTTAATTTTACCATCTTGCAGTTCATATTCTATTTGTTCCGTCTCATGTTTGTATGTTTGTTTCTTTTATTTGTCCTTTTCTACCTTCTTAAATCAATGAAATATGATTTAGTACTCTATTTTATTGCCTCTATCTCTATTGAGTATTTCTCTCTCCTCCTCCTCCTCCTTTTTCTTCTTCTCTCTCTCTCTCTGTGTGTGTGTATGTATTAGTGATTGCTCTAGGGATTGTAGTATATATTTTTAACTTATCACAGTCTACTTCTAATTAATACCGTAACATTTCACATAGAATATAAGAATCTTCCAACAGTAGAATCCCATTTACCCCACCCAATTTGTAATGCTATTGTCATTTTTACTATTACATATATTAGAAATGCCACAACACAGTACCCAAGCCACAACACATTGTTATTATTTTTGCTTGAACCAGTCAATTATGTTTTAAAGAAATTTAAAGGTGAGAAAATAAAATTTATTTATATTTGCCCACGTTTACCATGTCCAATGATCTTCATTCCTTCCTATACTTCTAAGTTTTATCTTCAGCTTGATGAACTTTCTTTAGCATTTCTTTTAGTACCATGGCTATTGTGGACAAATAGTTTCAGTTTACATTAATTTAATTTTTTTTTTTTTTTACTTTTCAATCTTCACGAATACTTTAAAAGACATACTGCTTTGGTGTTTTTAGATCTGCAGATTAATTTTTTTTTCACCAAGTTCACTTTTGGTTATTATTTCTTGGAATAGTTCTGATTCATTCTCCTTTTCCTTTTCTTCTGAGACTTCCCTACATATGGGACAACTGATATTATCCCACAAGATTCCAAGGCTCTATCCATGTTTTAAAATACATTTTCTCTTAGTTTTTCCATTTTGTTATCTTCCATCATTGTCTTTTCCAATTCTCTGATCTTTTATTCTGCATTATCCAATCTCCTCTTGAGCCACTGAGGGAAATTATTACTTCTAGTATTTTTAGTTAGGTATTTTTTATACCTTGCTTTTCTCTTTTGAGATTTCCTACCTGTTCATTCATTACATTCATGTTTTCATTTAAATCTTTGAACACGTGTATAAACATTGTTTTAAAAACTGTTCTAACTCCAAAATCTGAGTCATCTCAGGATCTCTTTCTATTTTATTTTTTTAAATCTTTGCTATGGGTCATATTTTCCTGGTTCTTTGCCTCTATAGTAATTTTCTATTGCACATAAAATGTTGCAGATGATCTATTATACACAGTTTGGATTATATTGCCTCCCTTTTAAAAGTATAATATTTTGTTCTGGCCAGCAACTACACAACTGGCTCATTCTCTTGATCCTTCAGGCTTCATTTTATGCTTTGTTTGGGCTAGGCTATACCCCTTTTTTACTTAAATCCTTAGATATGATCGTAGTCCTCGTTTCTATAGAGTGGTTTCAACTAAATGACTGATGCATATGGTGAAGTCTTTCCATTATAGCTGGGCTAAGACTGCAATATCTCTTAGCAGTGCAGATCTCTGGCATTTCCTTTCCTTTGTTAACTCCTTTGCAGCTTCTACTTTTCAGAATTGTGAGGTCTTGCAGAATCTCGACCTGATGTGCAAAGCCCAGACCAGCTCTCAGCCAAAAAGCTAAGAAGAATATCTACACAGACTTCTGGGACTTTTCTTCTTTACTGCTTCTCCCTCTCTGGAATCCTACCCTGCAAATTCCAGCTTTTTCTAGAGCCATGTGTTTCCATTTCTTCCCCCTCAGCTCAATGAGACTAATGATCTTCACTTGGTCTCCATTTCTCTGTGCTCCACATTCAGGAAAGTGCTCCCAGATATAAAATGTGGTGCTTACCTCATGTTATTTCTGTCTCTCTAAGACTCTAATCCTACACTGCCAATTTTCCAATGCCTAAAATGGTCACTTTACATATTTTCTTTCATTGTAGTGTGAGGGTAAATCCAACAGCAGTTACTCCATTACGGCCTGTAAATAAAGTTGCATAGATACATTGAATTCATGAGCTTTTTATTTCTTCTGTCTTACTTCATAGATTCTTTAAATTTTTTTCTTCTTCTCCTTCTTCTCCTTCTCCTTCTCCTTCTTCTTCTTCTTCCTCTTCTTCTTCTCTCTCTCTCTCCCCCCCTCACACACACACACACTTTGCCATCTTTTGGAATAATAATACTTTCTGTGAGTTTTTTTCTTTCTCCTCTAATGGTCTCATTTAAAATTTGTTTTGTCTAAAATTTTGTAAAACATGTTTTAATTTATTCTCCATCAATGTTAAGAACCCAGAAACATATATAGACCCTTCTTTTTCAAGCTGAAAACTATCATGCTTTACTTCCTCTTTCCCTACCTCTCTCTTCATCTCACACCTCTAGGGAACTTTAGCTCATTCATTTATGTATGTATGGTGTATATATATATATATATATATATATATAATATTTTTATACATATATTATTGCATATTATATATAATATAATCATACATTATTATATAATATATACTATTATATAGTATATATTATTTTAAACATTTATAAATTATATGCAATAGTATATATTATCTATTATTTTAAATATTTATAAATATTATGAATTATATATAAATATATAAATATAATTTATAAATATATATAAATATAAAATATGTTTTAAATCTAAATTTTATATATGTATATCTTTTCAAAATTTATTGTTGTAAATTTCACTTAGTTTCACAACCACATTACACTTTCTTTAGACTTAAATTTAAGTTTTTATTGCTCACTGCTTTTTTTTTTTAATTATACTTTAAGTTCTAGGACACACGTGCAGAATGTGCAGGTTTGTTACATAGGTATACATGTGCCATGGTAGTTTGCTCCACCCATCAACCCGTCATCTACATTAGGTATTTCTCCTAATGCTATCCCTCCCCTTGCTCCCCACCCCCCAACAGGCCCTGGTGTGTGATGTTCCCCTCCCTGTACCCATATATTCTCATTGTTCAACTCCCACTTATGAGTGAGAACATGTGGTGTTTGGTTTTCTGTTTCTGTGTTAGTTTGCTGAGAATGGTGGTTTCCAGCTTCATCCATGTTCTGGCAAAGAACATGAACTCATTCTTCTTACAGCTTCATAGTTTTCCATGTTGTATATGTGCCACATTTTCTTTATCCAGTCTATCATTGATGGGCATTTGGGTTGGTTCCAAGTCTTTGCTATTGTGAACAGTGCTACAATAAACATACATGTGCATATGTCTCTATAGCAGAATGATTTATAATCCTTTGAGTATATACCCAGTAATGGGATTCCTGGGTCAAATGGTATTTCTGGTTCTAGATCCTTGAGGAATCGCCACATTGTCTTCCACAATGGTTGAACTAATTTAGACTCCCACCAACAGTGTAAAAGCATTCCTATTACTCCACGTCCTCTCCAGCATCTGTTGTTTCCTGACTTTTTAATGATCACCATTCTAACTGGCGTGAGATGATATCTCATTGTGGTTTTGATTTGCATTTCTCTAATGACCAGTGATGATGAGCTTTTTTCATATGTTTGTTGGCTGCATAAATGTCTTCTTTTGAGAAGTGTCTGTTCATATCCTTCACCCACTTTTTGATGGGGTTGTTTGTTTTTTTTCTTGTAAATTTAAGTTCCCTATAGATTCTGGATATTAGCCCTTTGTCAGATGGACAGATTGCAAAAATTTTCTCCCATTCTCTAGGTTGCCTATTCACTCTGATGATAGTTTCTTTTGCTGTGCAGAAGCTCTTTAGTTTAATTAGATCCCATTTGTTAATTTTGCCTTTTGTTGCCATTGCTTTTTGTGTTTTAGTCATGAAGTCTTTGCCCACGCCTATGTCCTGAATGGTATTGCCTAAGTTTTCTTCTATGGTTTTTATGGTTTGGGTTCTTATGTTTAAGTCTTTAATCCATCTTGAGTTCATTTTTGTATAAGGTGTAGGGAAGGGGTCTAGTTTCAGTTTTCTGCATATGGCTAGCTAGTTTTCCCAACACCATTTATTAAATAGGCAGTCCTTTCCCCATTCCTTGTTTTTGTCAGGTTTGTCAAAGATCAGTTGGTTGTAGATGTGTGGCATTATTTCTGAGGCCTCTGTTCTGTTCCATTGGTCTATATATCTGTTTTGGTACCAGTAGGATGCTGTTTTGGTTACTACAGCTTTGTAGTATAGTTTGAAGACAGGTAGTGTGATGCCTCCAGCTTTGTTCTTTTTGCTTAGGATTGTCTTGGCTATACATGCTCTTTTTTGCTTCCATATGAAATTTAAAATAGTTTTTTCTAATTCTGCGAAGAAAGTCAATGGTAGCTTGATGGGGACAGCATTGAATCTATACATTACTTTGGGCAGCATGGCCATTTTCACAATATTGATTCTTCCTATCCATGAGCATGGAATGTTTTTCCATTTGTTTGTGTCCTCTCCTATTTCCTTGAGCACCTCACTGCTATTTTTTAAACATGTCTTTACATTTCTAAAATTCTTTGTTTTGATTAGCTTTTTCTTAAAGGTATACTTTTTTTTTTAAGAAAAAGCATACATGAGTCATACAATTTCTGAATTCTTGCAAATCTGAACCAGGCTTTGATTTGCCTTGCGTTTTGATAATAGCTTGGTTTAGTATACAATTATTGGAACATAATTTCTTTTCTTCAGAAGTCACACATTTTCTCTCAGGTTTTCTAGTGTTAGTGTTGCAAATAAGAAGTCCAATGTCATTTAAACTTGTGGGGTGGGGGGTGACATTTTTTCCTAGTTGGCTGCTTCTAGCATTTGTTCTTTATCCAGAATATGGTGAACCACCTGAATATGGCTTTTTTTCATTATGCCTGCCCAGTCTCCGGTAAGCTTTCTCTATGTGAAGACTGAATTCTTCAACTTGGAAAAAATGCCTTCTTCTATTTCTTTGGCTATTGCTTTCATTCATCCATACAGTTTTCTCCTTCTGGAACTCCTGTGAAAACGATACTATTTCTTTTCTTTTTTTTTTTTTTTTTTTTTTTGGAGTCTTGCACTGTCACCTGGGCTGGAGGCTGGAGTGCAGTGGCACGATAGCCCAATAATACTATTTCTTTTGCTTTCATCTTTCCTGCCTCTTGACTGTCTTCTAAATTGCCAGTTCTTGAAATTTATAGCCTACATTCTGGAATAATTTTTTTTTTTGACAGAATTTCTCTCTTGTTGCCCAGCCTGGAGTGCAATGGCGCAGTCTTGGCTCACTGCAACCTCCGCCTCCTGGGTTCAAGCTATTCTCCTGCCTCAGCCTCCTGAGTAGCTGGGATTACAGGCATGCACCACCATGCCCAGCTAATTTTGTATTTTTCGTAGAGACAGGGTTTCTCCACGTTAGTCAGCCTGGTCTTGAACTTCCAACCTCAGGTGATCCGCCTGCCTCCACCTCCCAAACTGCTGGGATTACAGGCATGAAGCCACCATGCCCAGCAGAAGAATGTTTTATAGTTACTCTTCTCTTTATTTTCAAGACATATTTTTGGTCTCTAGGTTTTGACTGGTGATTTTTCTCTTATCTTTACAGTGGAAGAATTTGTTTTTCCAGCATGAACAGCCAAAATGTGAACAGTGGCTTATTAGCGACCCCCTCATTTACTACCACCTCTACCATTTCCAACTAAAACGCCTGAGCTTCATTGATGTAGGTAAAAAGTGTCTGATGATGATACACAAATGACCTTTTTATAACTCTTTTACATTTTTTGGATTATTTCTTTCTAGAATAGAAAAGAGGAAGTCATCAGATGTAATGAGGATACCATCTTTGTCACAAAAGATTCCGTTTATTTTTTTCTAGACTGTGATGAAAGAAACTTTGTATTTGTTTCTCACTTAAGAAAAATAAATTTTTTAAGAAAGAAAAATTGGACATACTCAACTCCCTTCCTTACAGAGAAACATGAAAGTTATTTAAATTTCAACATTTTTATGAAAAGAGCTTTTTTGGGAGGGATAAATTTTTTACTTACTTTCCCCCACTAAAAACATTTTGAAATACATTCCTTGAAACCATCTTTTATAGTCCTGAATTTACTATGAAATTCTGTGTCCAACTGCCCAAACAAGCACAGGGAAACATGCCCATGAAAGTTAACCTCTGCTGAAAACAACCATGAGGTAGAAAAAACAATGGGAACATCTGTATTTTATCCTGACAATATGTTCTCTCTTATTCTGGAAGCACAGGATGTCTTTACTCTGTCAGCTGCAAAAATATTATCTCTCTGCAGGAATGAAACAAGTGTGGAATATATATTATGCTACCACATTACATGCATACCTAAGCAGAAAACAAAGAAACTAGCCATTTAATATATAACTCAGTTTTGCCTCCAGGGACAGATAAAAATTTTTATTATAATACCCAAATGGTACAGTCCATAAATATACATGGGAAATGTGATAGGGCAAAGTCAGGCTCTTTTGGCTAGATACTTGTGGCTAAAAATTTATCATCGGACCCTCATCCTAATCTTTCCTTCAAATAGACATAAAGTAGGCTGTATTTTTTATGAGGTCCAGGAATCTGGGGGCAACGGAGATCAAAGCCCATCACCATTTTTCAGCAAACCATTAATTTTTAAATGTCTGCGGAAAATAACTATTGGCTGATATCTTTCAGTTCCATTTCAAACATTATACCTTATGCAGTTTACCTAATAAACGATCAAGTTACTAAAAAATATAAAAAACAGTAACTAAGTTGATAATTTAATAACTTCAGATGATTCTAAAGGCTTAGTTGTGTTTGCCCTTTTTGAAATGAATAACTTTTCATTTGGAATTTTAAACCCACTTTAATGAGCATTCTGCTAGCAGCAGTTTAATTTAAGATCCAAACTTATACAAACAAAAGTAATAGAGGATTTTACCTAGATAACAATTTATACTTACCTTTTGCAGACCACATCACTGATTTGAATGTATAAATCCCTGCAATTTCATTATATATGCCTCTTAAAATTTTTTAATGCTTTTAACCAGAGAAGGGGTTATATAGGAAGACTATTCCCAATGTAAGAAGTCTTAATGTTGCTCAGATATTTGCAACATGACTGACATGGTTCTTCTAGTACTGGTTCTATCTTAGGAAGCTTTTACAGAGCAATGACATGACTTCCTTATAGGCAGTAAATGAGAAACATCCTATGATAATGCCACTGGCTTTCTACATAAGCTGGCTGTTTTATGTCTTATCAAATTGAAGCATTTGTCAACACACAAACCTTGTTTCTTTGTATCTTCACATTCATTCACTGATTTAATGCTGACAATGTGTTCTGCATTGTTCCCCTCCCTATAAGTAACCTTTTGGGGTCATGTAATCTATCCCTATAAAACTAAGTGGAAGCATCCTCCATAAACAAGGAGATATACCTACTGTTTCTAAAATCCACTCTCTGGCACCATACCATAGGGACCCAAGCAGCTCTGGAGTCTCCAGAGGGTGCTCAAGAGGGAAGTTATAGCCTTTGGACTCCTCAGTGCCTCCCTGTGAGATGCTGTGCTGTCTTGCACTGTTGCTTCCTGGAAGCATTTTATAGCTATCACACCCTAATGTACCAAAACTGTACAATCCCCTCATAATTTATGAAATTCTTCATAAAAAGTGATTATTTCACTGTTATAGCTCTACTTTCCACAGAAGCTCAAAAAAGTAATTTTTAATGGCTAAAACCACAATTACTTTTGCACCAAACTAATAGTCCTTGAACCATGGTGGAACACATAGCACCAAGTAATGCCTCCCCATTTTGCCCCTCTCGCAGCAGTCTTGTAACAAATCCTCTCCTTAAGCCCCCCACTAAAAAATCATATCACATAAATTGACACCCAGGCACAATCCAAACCCCAGTTTAGGCTCAGCTGGAGCCTTTTACCCCATCTGTAAATATCCAAAATTCACCCTATATCAATGAATAATTTACTGCATTGCTTCATGAACATTCCTTTGTTACCTATAAGAAGAGACCTTACCTGAGAATGATAGTAGCACAGGGCAAAGCAAGCCAGAAGATGAAGAGACACCCCTATCAACCTCATCTGAGCCCCTGAAACCAACCTCCACCTTTGCTTTCCACAGTTATATGTGGCAGTAAATTCCCTTTGTTGCTTAAGTTAATTTGAGTTTGCTTATATGTCACTTGCAACTTAAAAAATATTGACAAATACACTAATAATTATCACATTTTATTGGGTTATATAAATATCAGTGCCTCGGGAACTTGAAACAACAAATCCCAGAGAGGTGCAGCCATAAACACTATAGCCTGATGAGTGATTTAATTAAATACGTACATACAGATCATTCCCCAAGCCACATATATAAAAATAAGGAGAGATAAATCTGAAGGAGAAGGAAAAATCTTTTGCATTTTGACACAATTTATTAAGCAGAAGACATCTGCCCAATGTCTAGGTCTGGAAAGATAAATTATTCCATTTTATGTTGTTATTAAATTGTATTACTCTTCATTAAAGTTAAATGCATTTGGAGGAATTAAGCTTATCAAAAATTTGGCAGTGTAATATAAGCGATGATTCTTTGTTTATTTGACAACATCCTTCTGTGAGTTGATTCACAATTTTAATTTTAGGAAACAATATTTCCTTGATAGGGGCTGACAGAATGATGTGAACTGCTGCATCCTTTTGCATGAAGTCATATTGACTGTGAAAGGAAACAGAAGCCAAGTGACTTAACCAATTTTTCAAGGAGCATTATGACAATAATGTTTCCATATTGTCAGAGGGGATCACATCAATTTAAGAACTAAAATTAAGCTTCAGGAGACAATCACCTGTCCTTTTGAAGATAAGTACAAAGGAACTCTATAAAGATAAAAATTCTAAATAATGTTAGTGAAAAAAATAGCTAAAAATGTATGAAATTATGTGTCGATATCAAGCATCTTCTATGGATACAACGATGAGCAAAACAGAGACATCAGAGAGCTTTCAACCTAGAGGAAGTCATTAGCCAATCACAGAGAATTATAATTCCAACTAGGATGTTACTAGAGAAATGGACCTGCTACCAGGCCCATGCTGGGGCTTCATGCTAAGCAAATAGACCAGGGAAGGATTTCATAAAGAAGCGATATTGAACTGATATTTAAAGCCTGAATAAGCCCTGACTTGATAAAGAGGGAAAACAGCATTGTGGTCTGAGGGACAAGCCTCTACATAGGTGTAGGGAAGACTGGGGCAAGAATAAGAGACCTAAAACTGCCCTGAGGCCAGAACCCAGGGAAAGGAGACGGTGAGTGAGGAGGGCCCAGGCTGAACAGAGGTAGAAAGTTTTCTCCTAAAATACTCGATAGACTTTGAATAGTTTCAGGCAGGGCTTGTGTGATCAGTTTAGCATTTTAAAAAACATCACCTTGGCTTCAGGCTGGATAATAAATGGGGGATGGGGTCAGGGTCCAGGCAAGGGAAAATAGTAGCTGGGGCTGGGTAGAAGTAGGGGTGAGGGTAAGACACAGGTAGAGAAGCCATCTGTCATGGCAGTTTATCCTCATCAAACATTTATTGAGAGTCAGCAGCAGGAAATATGACTAAATCATTCTCTTTTTAAAAACTATTGGGCAAAAATCTCAAACATCTAAAAGAGCAGACAGAATAATCTAATGAACCCCTATATGCTCAACCCTAAGCGCCAACAACAATCAATGCTGGACTAATCTTGCCTGATCTATATTCCCAATCTTTCTCTACTCCCAGATATATTTTTAAATTATGAACATTTCAAACCTTCAGAAAAGTCATGAGAGTACTACAATAATGATCCATTTAACATTCATTTAGATCCACTGTTAACATTTTGTTAACTTTATATATATATAAAGTATATATATGTAATACTGTGTGTGTGTATATATATACTGTATATATTCTCTCGTGTGTGTGTGTGTGTGTGTGTGTGTGTGTGTGTCTTCCATCATCTATCCCCTAAGAGCAAAGGCATTCTCTTATACAACCAGCATATAATTATTGCTCAGGAACTTTAACATTATCTAATATACAAATTCAAAATTTCCCAGGTGTTCCAATAACATCCTGTATAGCTGTTTTTTTCCTCTGATCCAGGATCCAAATAAATAAATGCTCACGCATTTATTTTATTATCTTGTCTCTTTAGTCTCCAACAATCTCAAGCGTTCCTCAGCATTTGTGTCTTTCCTAACATTGATGCCTGTGAAGGGTCCTGGCCAGCGGCTTTGCAGGATGTCCTTTAATGTGTGTTTGTCTGATTGTTTACTCATGATTAGATTGAGGTGAAACATTTTGGCAGTACTATCGCATAGGTGATGTTTGTCCTTCTCAATATATCACCTCAGGAGCCACATGATGTCAGTTGTACCATTACTGATGATGATTCTTTCACTTTTCTAACCTATTGAGTTCATATCCTATAGACATAATCCATTACTGTGGAAACCAGACAAAGACTGCAAAATATAATTTCTATTTCCTCATGAGCCATCTTAATACCAAGAGACATTTACACAGATCATTTATACAGACAAAACTTTATTGGTTGTATTCACAAAAGGTGGATATAGATCATAAATAGACACAGACGGGGGATGAATATCCTACAGCAATTAGAAGATATTAGCAAGTTTGGGAATTAGAATCTGGAGAGGAAGTGAAGTGTGGAGGTGAAGCACACCACCTCAGGAGCCAGACCGCCCTGCCACTTCCCACCCTTGTGACTTTGGGCAAGTTACTTAACCTTTCTGTGTCCACATCTGTAACATGGGATGTCACAGAACTCTTCCTATATGGTTGGTGTCAACACTGAGTTGCTACCTGTGCAGTGCCTGGCATACCACAAGCTGTCAATGAGATGATGATGATGATGGTAATGTTTCTAGAGAAGGACCACTAACCTCCATGTGTTGACTAAAGGAAGACTTTGGGTTTTTTTAATATATAAAAAATATTGTCTGAAACCAGGCATGGTGACTCACGCCTGTAATCCCAGAAATTTGGGAGCCTGAGGTGGGTGGACCACCTGAGTTCAGGAGTTCGAGACTAGCCTGGACAACATGGCAAAGCCCCGTCTCTACTAAAAATACAGAAATTAGCTGGGTGTGGTGGTGCATGTCTGTAGTCCCAGCTACCCGGGAGGCTGAGGCAGGAGAATTGCTTGAACCCGGGAGGCGGAGGTTGCAGTGAGCCAAGATTGCGCCACTGCACTCCAGCCTGGGTGACAGAGCAAGACTCCATCTCAGTATATACATATTATATATATATATATATACACACACACACATATATATATACACATATATGTGTATATATACACATATATATACACATATGTATATATACACATATATGTGTGTGTGTGTGTGTATATATATATATAGTCTGAAGTTTATACCCTGTTAAAAACATAATATGGTAAAATGTCAACACATTTGTATAAAATCAACATCTTTTAATGAGAACTACATAGGGTAAAAGAGTTTGATTTTAACAATTAGATGACTAGCATTAACATTTCCCAAATATTCAGTAGAAGACACCATAGGGTAGAAACATCCAGATGACAGAAATAGAGGAAGGGAGAAGGGAGAAGCAAGGGAAGGGCAAAGAGGTGGTGGGAGAGGGAAAGTCCCACATCCCTGCCCTGAGTCCTCAAATCTAACCCTGCCCAGGACTTAAAATTACTGGCCTTTCTACCACTCACAGGCTTGCTTCCCTAAGCAGTCCCCTCTGGGCTTCTTCCTGCTGTAGGATTTAAAAATCCAGGCTTTCATTATTGTCTCCCCAACTGAGCCTACCTACCCATACCCAAAACACACATAATATGTTTTCTTTTTCTTCTTCGTCTCTTATTTTTCAATGATGTCCCACCATTTATCAAAGTTAAATAATTTTTTTTTTTTTGGAGACAGAGTCTAGCTCTGTTGCCCAGGCTAGAGTGCAGTGGTGTGATCTCAGCTCACTGCAATCTCTGCCTCCCGGGTTCAAGTGATTCTCCTGCCTCAGCCTCCCAAGTAGCTGAGATTACAGGCACCCACCACCATGCCCAGCTAGTTTTGTATTTTTAGTATAGACAGGGTTTCACTGTGTTGGCCAGGCTGATCTTGAACTCCTGACATTGTGATCTACCCACCTCGGCCTCCCAAAGTGCTGGGACTACAATCATGAACCACAATGCCTGGCCGAAGTTAAATAACTTCTATAACAGGCATGAATTTTACAGTCCCCAAACCCAGATGTGCAAACATAAAACCCCCTTTATTTTTTTAAAACTGACTTAGATCACAAGACCCACTTCCACAAATGGAAAAATACCTTACTGCCAATTCAAGGAAAACGCAGAAATTTCTAGGATTTGTTTCTTAGTTTCTTTGGGTAAACAGGAAGTCAATATGGAATTCATACTCTCTCTTATTTCCTTCTGTTCTCTCCATCACTCCCTAAGTCTGGGGGCAACAGGTACAGCAGCTTGAGCTGCAGAAAAGAAAGAAAGGATTATCTCAGTTCTCTCAAGGAGACTGTCTAGAACAGCAGACTGTCAAATAATCAAGTAAATGCCCAATTGTAATATAGCTAAGTTTCCCTAAAATGTTTTGGAAGTACAGAGCAAGTATAAAGAAGCATAAACTCAGTTCAAAGGGCCAGAGAAGCTTCCAAGAGGAGGCAGTTTTTAAGTTTTATCTGAAAGAGTGAGATGGAGATAGTTTAAGAAGACAGGGAAGGATATCTCAGGAAGCATTTGCTAAGGCATGGAATAGTGGGAGAGGGTGATGTCCTTGGGAAATAGAAGTAGTTCTGTCCAGCTGGAGCACAGGGCATGCTCAGAATACTGGGTAGGAGATGAGTCTAGAGAGATGAACACACTGTACATCAAGCCAAAGTATTTGGAGTGTATTCTCTAGACCAGGGCTTAGTAAACTGTACATGGAGTCCAAATCTAGCCTGGTTTTGTAAACAAAGTTGTACCGAACACAGCCATGCTCATTTGTTTACCTACTGTCTTCAGCTGCCTTCATGCTTCAACATCAGAGTTCGGTAGTTATGGCAGAGGCTACATGGCCACCAAAGCCTAGAATATTTACTATCCAGCTTTTTACCTTAAAAGTTTGCTAGCTGGGCCTGGTGACTCACGCCTGTAATCCCAGCACTTTGGGAGGCTGAGGTGGGCAGATCATGAGGTCAAGAGATGGAGACTATCCTGGCCAACATGTTGAAACCCCGTCTCTACTAAAAATACAAAAATTAGCTGGGCATGGTGGTGCGTGCCTGCAGTCCCAGCTACTTGGGAGGCTGAGGCAAAAGAATCACTTGAACCCTGGAGGCAGAGGTTGGAGTGAGATGAGATCGCACCCCTGTACTCCAGCCTGGCGATAGAGCGAGAGAGACTCCACCTCAAAAAAAAAAAAGTTTGCTGACCCTGGGCTAACCCACTTCAGTAATATATGCACCCTCTTTAAAAGGATAAATTGTCCTAGAGCCAAACTCCACTTAAATATTGTTAGTATATTGTTATTTAGATATATGCAAACTTAAAATTTAGCACAAGCATCTTATGCTTATAGCTCTTTTGCAACTATAAAAATGTGTATAAACTAACAAAAACAATACAATTCAAATTAATTTATTAATTCAATGTGACTGATGACATCACTTGTATGGAGACAGATTTCCATGCAGAAGATAGATTTGGTGCAGGCACCAAAATCAATTGTCAGTACTCAGCTCTAAGGAAGCCATTGAGGTGATCCACAATTGTTCATGTTTTAAAATATCATCCAAATGAAAACACGATAATTTAAAAATTACCAGAGAGCTGCAGATTCTGGATGACATGCAGTTATTGAAGAAATCTAACAGACAGCTATTCATATGGCAACAAATAGCTAAAAACTAGTCCAAACTAGGTGCACACAAGGGGTAGCAATGGATTAGAGAGAAGAGGACACATTTGAGAATATTCAGTACACTATCTGGACAAAACTTTAAACATCAAATGGTCATGGGGAGGAAGAAACATAAGGGAAGATTCAGGAATGACTCACAGTTTTCTGGCGTGGGCATGTGTGCTCACCAAGGTGAAAAAAACACAGAGGAGGTAAAAGTTTGGGAGAGAAAGACACTAAGATCCCTTGGGTATTTTGAATTTAAGGCATCTGTGAAACAAGTTCTTATTCTGAATAAAGTTGGATGTATAGGCAGTTATAAGCAATAACTGGCTCATAAAGATATGGAAGTTGGAGGCCAGGCACGGTGGCTCACGCCTGTAATCCCAGCACTTTGGGGGGCCAAGGTGGGCAGATTACCTGAGGTGAGATGTTCGCAACCAGTCTGGCCAACATGGTAAAACCCTATCTCTACTAAAAATACAAAAAAATTAGCTGGGCGTGGTGGCATGCGCCTGTAATCCCAGCTACTCGGCAGGCTGAGGCAGGGGAATTGCTTGAACCAGGGAGGTGGAGGTTGCAGTGAGCCGAGATTGCACCACTGCACTCCAGCCTGGGCAACAGAGCAACACTCCATCTCAAAAAAAGAAAATAAAAAGATATGGAAGTTGGAAATAAGTTGTTATTGAACTACCAATATAGATGAGATGATAGCCCACACAGAAAAGTAAAAAGTGAGAGAAGAAAAAAGCACTAAAAGACACTTAACAAAGAACTGGCCATTATAGGGAGCTTTCTAAATAACTACATTTATGCATGCCTAAATATAATCAATTCAGTATGATCTATGTGAATGGAGGGAAATTATAATATGCATAATATGAGATACCAATACAAAAGTTATTTCTTTTTGGTGGATTCATTTTGGTGGATGCACAGAGGAGAGAAGCATTGATAGAAGATTTATTTATGTTTGCTAAAATTTGGTTTGCTCTCCCAGGAGGCACATTAACTTGGATAAAAGGACAAAATGGTATAGAATGTGGCAGTCACTGTTAGTTGTCTATTCAATATCCATTTCTTCTTTACAAACCAACCTGAATTTTTCTCAGTGGCAATGTACCTAGCTGAAAACTTTATTTCCCTGCCCACTCTGCACCTATGAATGGCCACGTAACACAGTCCTGGCCAATGAAATACAAGTGAAAGTCGAAGGATGAAACTTCTGCGTAAGCTCTTTAAAAGGCACATAGACTCAAGTGACTAGATGCTTTGTGCATACGCTTCTTCCTTCCTAGATACATCGTGTTGGAGGTGGAGCCACAGTCTTGTGACCACCAGGCCCCAAAAGGATAAAGCATGGTAAGGATTACTGAGCGGAAACACAGGAGGATCCTGGGGGCTTCACAAATCCTCAGTATGAGCCCTGACTCTGCTTCCAGATGTAAATAAGAATAATCGGATCCCTAATTTTTTGAGTCACTTTTTTTCTGGGTTTCTGTTATTTAAGGCCTAGTGAATTCCTCCCTACACAGAAGGCCTATTTGAAAATGGTCTCAGCTAAAAAATCGCCATAGATAGCTTTCAAAGTTAATGTAATGTCCAGCAACAAATGAAAAGTTGATACCCACCTAGATGCAACAGGAAACTTCTCAACCCTATTACCAGGGCCACCTGCTTCAGCCTGGATTAAACAAAGTGAAGGAAAAAAGCAAGTGGGCAGCCCAGAGTTTAGCTGGCCATGACAAATGAGTTCCTAGTAAGACTGTGTCCTCCAAATCTCCAATTTCTAGCATCCTGCACTGTGCTTTCTTTTTGCTTTTCATCCTCCCTTCCATTCTTAATCTAATGGGAAAAAAAAAAGTGAATAATAAAGAATGAATACTATTATTCATTAACCTTCAGTGCCTTCTCATTGCCCACCCAGTTAAGCATATGAAAGATAATTTATTGAACTATTAATTTGTGCTTTGTATTGCCAGTGTTTTCCTCCCTTATTCCAAGCAAGTGGCCAGGCTAATTGCTGCCTTACTTCAGGGAAGTTTGTGGCAGAAGCTTGAAAGCAAATGACCTACTACACCTGCTTGTGTCTGGTCTTCAAGAGCTTGGGTTCCTGAAGTGGATTATGCTGGAGGAACACAGGTAGAAGCAGAAGTAACAAAGGAGAGAAGGAGACTGCCCTATACCAGGAAGGCGTGGTGGTTTCCACAATCATCAAGGGGCCTGTGTCCTACTTCTGGCAGAACCTGGGGAAGAAGACAAGGCCTCTGCGGGGCCTAAATGTGTGGTGAAGCTAGGGAGGCTATACCCTTGGCAATAGGGCCTCCATTGTGAAGAAAGATGCCTGCAGGCCAAGAAGAGCAGAGAAACAGTCACTGCCATTCAAGAGTTCATGACAACTTCGACAATAGGGCCACCATAATGAGCCAAAAATTAGCAGCGATTCTCCTGTGTTTTAAGGAACCACAAAGTCTCTGAGATACTGAAGAACAAAGAACATCCAAATGACAGATTAAATTTACCTCCAGCAAGGTGGGATTAAGGCTCACAGAAATATCCAGCACACTCTACTGGCATCTACTGGGGTCCAAGGCCTCAACAGCACAGTCTCCTCAACCTGCTGCTCCAGACATTTGGCTTTTCTTCCTCTGCTTGAATCCTACAATCACGATGCTTTCCTGCCTCTGTGTTTGCTTGGAATGTTCTGTCCTTTGGCAATTTAATGCATGCATTCATCCATTTAATAATAAGAGCCCATCTTTTCTATCTTCAAATACTTGCCCTTCATAAGGTTCTCCCTGACCCTCTGAAAAGCCATAATTTCCTCCTTTACATCTCCAAGTTTTGCACTTCTCTTGGGACATTTACCCTGTACTACTTTTTGTTACCATTTCACATCTGCTCCCCCCCACATCTTAAACATTTATTGAACATCTACTATGCATCCTAAAGACAGTGACTGTTTCCCAAGCACCTACCATATGCCGTTGACCTTAGGACACTAAACTGAACAGAGCACAGAGCCTGTCCTCAAAGTTCTCAAAGTCTATGTATCATGCCCAGGGAGCACAGGATTGTATGTAGTAACTTCTCAGCCTTTGCTGATCTTGATTGTCAGCATTTTAAAGCGCCATTCAGCTACTTATATAAAATTTAAGCAAAATGAGGAAGATAATTTCGTTGGAGAGAAAGCTTCTGATGCTTCAGAATATGCCACCTCACCTGAATGGTAACCATTACACTTGTAAATAAGATAAAATAGCAAGAAAAATGTAAACATATGCTTTGATTACTTCATTTTTGAAAATCAATAAGATCATTTTTATTTTCAAAGAAAATGTGCAAATAAAAATATTGTTACCGCTTATTTGAAATCCATGAAAAATGCTGAGGTGAAGGAACTGTTGTCCAAAAACTGCTTTCTCTTCCCGGGCTTACTTCCTTTGCGTTCATTGTTTTCTGCTGCCACTGCTGCTTTGGAATTTGCTGTTATGTGTAATAAACCCCATCACAGTGTTTGTGGGTAAATCAAGAAATATTCACTGGAGATCTTGTCACAGGCCACAGTCCAGACTTAATCCCTGCTCTCCCTTCCCACGCTTCTCAGTCTATTTAGGCTCTCTCTCTTCTTCCAAATTCTCCATTCTCCTGATTCTAGTAGCCTTTGGAGGCGACATTTCTGTTTTCCATCTCCCAAGTATGTCACACACCTATATCATAGTGGGCCAATGAAGGAAGGGGCACTGGCCTGGAATCAAGAAGCCTAAGCTCATTTGGTCATTTATTCAATCAACAAATATTTTTGAGTATTTTCTATGTATCAGGCCTTGGTCTAAGCCTTGGAAAGCAGTCATGAACAAGATAGTGAAATCCCCAGCTTACATTCTAGTGGATAAAGATAAGTATACAGATTATCAAGAAGATTATAGACGGTGATAAATGCTATGAAGAAAATAAAGGGGTTGATGTGATAGAGTAATTTTACAGGGTCACTTGGAGTGCAGCTGTCAGGAAAGGCTTTTCTGCCATTTAAGCAGAGAGCTGATGGATGGGAAGGTGCTAACCAGATTCCCAGAAAGAGTGTTTCCGGCATCACATCCCTAATATGCCCAAGGCACAGAAAGGAGGCCATGTGGCAACAGCAGGGAGCAGGAAGAAGAGAGGGACCCTAGCAAGATCAGCAGAAAAGGATAAGCTCATGGAGGATCTAGCAGCCATGCTGAGGAGGTTAGATTTTAATCTAAGAGTATGAGATGTACTTGATGTGTTTTTAGCAGAGGAATGAAACCATTTCATTTTTGTAAACATCACTATGACTACAGGGTGAAGAGTGGAATTAGAAATATCAATTAGGAGACAACTGCATAAACTCAGGAGAGAGAAGGGGGAGGATTCAGTTCTTTAGAGCTGAAGCTTATAGGACTTACAAATGGATCCCCTGTAAGAGGTAGCGGGGAGTCACCAAGATAGTGTCCAGATTTGGGCTAAAAGGCTTGGGTGGATGGTGGGTGCCCTTCCTGACAGAAGACAGCATTCCAAGCCTGCCTTGCCCAACTCTGGGCAATTTTGCCTCTTCAACTTTGAAATAAATGCGTTGAAAGGGACTGAGTAAGTGCAGGCACTTTTCCAGCACTAAAATACTACAGTTCTACTGGGTTTTTAGGACACAAATATGTTTTTCTTGCTTCCCATTAAGAAAATAACACAAGATTTAAAATGACAGAGGCTGAGATTCAAATCAAAGATCCACAAACCCATGTGGTGTTGGCAAACAGATTCCACGGGCCTCAGTCTCCCCATCTACAAAATGGAATCACAAAACAGGCCTGCCTCACTGTGCTGCTGGGAGGGATACATAATATATGTAAGGAGCCTGGAATATAATGGTTCTTGGTCAATCCCACATTCTCCTTTCCTGACAGACCCAACAATTGTTTATTTTCTTTCTTTCATTCATGTCACTTTGTAAGTCTCTTGGCTCTGGGACTTTTCTCCAAGGCTGAACTAAGATCTGGGACTCCCAGAGCAGATTTCACTTGTGTCCTTCCCTCCCTGGGGTGGTCGCTTAGTCCTGGACCTCTCTGCCTTCTCGCTTGGATGTTGACCATTTAAAGGGTGAGCCCCATGCAGTTAGCTTCAAGCCTGGGTACACCGGGGTTTCAATACCAGGGTTTTAACATCGGAGCTTAATTTTGACTCATACACTTTTCCCTGCCTTCCAGCTCCATCCCTTTCCCTGATCAATGGGGCTAGGAAGGGGAAAAAGTGAACAGCAAAAACTAGTCCTGAGAAGAAAATGGGATGGAATGGCTGCTGATGTGAGAGATCTAATCCCCTGAAATCCCACCAATACGCTTTTTTGCTGCCGATGGCCACAGTACTTCACACTTGGGGAACGAAATGGACAAACTACAAGGGATATTACAGTCCCATCTGCTGCCTACACTATGTTTTAGTTACCAAAAACTAAAATTTTAGATGCCATAAAAATTCACTGATGAACTCGTTCGTTTTTCTTATTGATGCCTCTCTTTTTCATTTATCTCAATTGCCCATTTTTGCTTTCAGGAATAAAGCCAAAAAACAGAATTCTCCAAGTGTCAAGCAAAAACACATACTTTGCACACGTGTCTCGCGGTCCAGCCCGAAAGCCTGCGCCCTGGGCGTCCCTGCTTCGGCCGCTAGAGGGGGGTGCGCTGCTCGCTCCCCTCCCTCCGCCTCCCGCGTCGCCTGCGGGCCCCTAGCGGCCCAGGGCATGGGGCAGCGACGCCATGCCGGCTGATACACACGCCCGGAGGAGCTGAGGGAGGAAGCCACTTGAAAATAAACAGGTGCCGTAAAGGGCACAGGTAGCTTGCCCCGGCTTCCTGCTTCCTGGTCGCTCGCGCTCCCCTCCCCGCGGCCTCGCCTCCCCTCGAGCAGCCCCCGCACCCCGTTCTTTCACTCCTCCGCGCGTGAGCTCCTGGCAGCCTCACCCTTTTGCACGTGACACGCCTCCCCGGGTCTCCAGCAGACAGGCCTCGCTCCTCCCTCCGCCAGGCCTGCCCGGGTGGCCTCGACCCGGCGAGATGACCCGCTCCAGGTACCCCGGTGCGAGGACGAGGCTGGCGGTGCAGCGGAGCCGCTTCCTCAGAGCCGGCTGCGGCGGGCCCGGGCGGGAACCACGGATCCCGGTGCACCAGCCTCCTCGATGCTACCGCGGGACACAGAGGAAACAGGAAGAGCTGGTTTCTGTGGGTAGGCCCCGGGCTGGAACTAGAGCCAGGGTAAGGGAAGCAATAATAACATCTCACATTTGCAAGAGGGCTTTGTGCTTTCCAAAACGCACTCACAAATACCCTGGCTTATGTTACTTCCTGTAAGGTGGGAAAGTATTAGGGACCCCTTTTTACAAGTGAGAAAACTGAGCCCATAGGAAGGTTAAGTATTAGTGACAGAGCTGGACTGGACTCCAATGTCAGGGTGAGAGGTTTGCCCAAACATCCCTGACCTGTGTAACATCTGTCAGGAGCTTAGCGCGATGAAGATCAGATGACTCAGCAGCTCCAACGCTTGAGAGCCCTTCCTGTGGCCCTTTACTGTGTCCAGGTGCGGCCGGCGGGGGACAAGGAAAGAGATCACAGCGAAGACCCAGAAGAAACAAAAGGCAAGCGAATGTAAGAGCTTCACCACCTTCCCACTCCAGGACGATGGACAACAAGAGGTTTGAAAGCTGTGATGTCCTCACTGTCTTCCTTCCCTCTCATGGAATGAAAAGTCGTTTTTGCCAGAATATTATACCTGCAAGATCTCACGCGGAGGAGACTGCAGCCCACCCGCTGGAGATTTTTGCCGACAGAAAGCTTCCCTTTTTTTGCAACCCAAAGACAGACTTTATAGCCTCTCCAACTCCCCTTGAATTTTTAAGAGAGAGAAAGGAAAGCCCCGAAGTGAAAGACAGTGGTCATTTATGCCTTGGAAAGATAAATGGGTGTTTTAGTTTTGTTTTTAAATGAATTTTCCTTTTCTAAAGAACTGCTTTCAAAAAATTAGTGGGAATTGAGGTGAGGCATGTGTTTTATATTTTTATATCCACTTTAGTAGGTTTTAATATAACGTCTTGAGTCCCTTTTGAATTTCTTTATGACCCAGGTCAAGCTGCCCCGATTCAGGTTCCACACTGGTAAAAATTAAATTGTAGCTTCCATCCATGTCACAAATACGTAAGCTGGGGAGGTAACCTACTATCAGGCCATATATACAGAATGGCTAAAAAACTAAGCTAAACTTCTCGAAGATGTCAATACTTTAGTGTCTTTGGGATACTTCCTGAAACTACCTGTGAGAATCGGTTCATTTTTTCTTTTAATTAGGACTTTATTTTACAGAAAAAAAAAATAACTTGAATGAACAGAGCCAAAGTACAAGGTGATGGGAGTGTGAGTCAGGGAAATTGTTCTTTTTTCTGAATAATTATTTCGCTTAAGAAGACATCCAGATACATCCAGATAATTTGACTATCTGCCGACCTCTTGGATGTACCATAGATTCTTATGCATTGGATCCTTGAAGACTTACACTTCAGGATGGCATGCCGGGCACACAAGTTCACTTCCCCCTTGCAAAGCCACATGACATTTACGGTAAAGAAATAAGGCAGAAATAAAGTCATGACACTACTGTGACCAAAAGGAAGGCCATCCGAGAGAAATATACTTTTGTGAAGTTCTTGGCAAGAAGAAAGAGGAGGGGACCAGGCCGGGCGCGGTAGCTCATGCCTGTAGACCCAGCACTTTGGGAGGCCAAGGCGGGTGGATTACAAGGTTAGGAGATCGAGACCATCCTGACTAACACGGTGAAACCCCATCTCTACTAAAAGTACAAAGAATTAGCCGGGCGTGGTGGCGGGCGCCTGTAGTCCCAACTATTGGGGAGGCTAAGGCAGGAGAATGGTGTGAACCCAGGAGGCGGAGCTTGCAGTGAGCCAAGATCGTGCCACTGCACTCCAGCCTGGGCAACAGTGCAAGACTCTGTCTCAAAAAAAAAAAAAAAAAGAAAGAAAGAAAAGATAAATAAAATTGATAATTTGACTATTTGCCAACCTCTTGGATGTACCATAGATTCTTATGCGTGGGATCCTTGAAGACTTACACTTCAGGATGGCATGCTGGGCACACAAGTTCACTTCCCCCTTGCAAAGCCACGTGACATTTACAGTAAAGAAATAAGGCAGAAATAAAGTCATGACACTACTGTGACCAGTGCAGTGGCATGACCATAACTCACTGCAGCCTAAATTCCTGGGCTCAAGGGATCCTCCTACCTCAGCCTACTATGGAGTAGCTGAGACTACAGGCACGTGCCACCATGCTTGTCTAATTTTTTTTTTAAGTACTGGTAGAGATGGGTACCTTGCTTTGTTGCCCAGGCTAGTCTTAAACTCCAGGCCTCAAACCATGCTCCCACCCCAGCCTCCTGAAGCACTAGGATTACAGGCATGAGCCACTGCATCCAGCCCAAAAGAGGCTTCTTATAAAAAAGAAACAACCAGAAAACAAGAAAGGGTTACTGGAAATTAAAAATATGGCTAAGGTGCCTCGTTAGCTCAGTCGGTAGTGCTTCAGTCTCATAAAAATATGGCTGCTAAAAAATTTTACCTGTAACACAAACACTGAAAAATGAAATCAAGGAAATCCACCAAAATAATGAGTAAAAAGAAATCAAAAATATGAAATAAAAGTTAAAATCAGAGAATCAATAGAAGTCCTACACCCGCCTAACAGAACTGTCAGAAGAAAGCTGAAAAAAAAATGTGCAGGAGAAAATCATTGAATAAACCATAGGTGAAGAATGGATAAACAAAATGTGGTATATACATACAATGAAATATTATCCAGTCACAAAAAGGAAAGGAGCTACATGCTACAGCATGGATGAACCTTGACAACATTATGCTGAGTGAAAGAAACCAGACACAAAGCCACAAAGGCCACATATTGTATGATTCCATTTATATGAAACGTCCAGAATAGGCAAAGCCATAGAGACAGAGAGTAAATTAGTGGTTTCCAGGGGCTGGGGAAAAGGGGTAATGAGTGAGTGATAGCTAATGGGTGTGGGATTTCTTTTGAGGGTGATGAAAATGTTCTAAAGCTAGAGTGTGGTGATGGTTGCACAGCTTTGTAAATAAACAAAAACCATTTCTTTGTATGCTTTAAAAGGGTGAATTTTATGGTGTGTGAATTATTTATTTTTAACTTAAAAAAAATAGTAGAAGAAAATCTCCAGGAACTCAAAACAAAAAGATTGAAGGTTCAATATGAAGCAGAGTAAATATATAGATACTCTCAAATTCTTTCTTATGGAATTAAACACTAAAGAAGGGCGGGGAAAATGCTAAAGAGTGTCAAGAAAAAAGTTACAGAAAAATTAAAATAAAATTGGCATCACACTTCTCATTTGAAATACCACCAGAAGAAAATGGAGGAATGCCTTTTTCACAGTTCTGTAGGAATATATTATTGACCAAATTAGGATAGGAAATCAGACACCTAGGAAAATAGTATCTTCTAAGAAAGTTTTCTTCATTTGACAATAGTATAACTAAGAAGCTGATGTCTTTGTGGTATCATGAAGAACACGTGTGTTTCTGTTCGCAACAAGAAAAATGTAAGACAATTAGCAATTTTGGATAAAATAATAATTTCAAGAACCAGTGTGTAAATATGAACAACTAAAGTGTGGCATGATTTTGAAGAAATTGAGTGTGAAGAAAGAGAATCCATTTGAGCTTAATGCCTAGAACATGCTTCTATGACTAGTTTAGTGACATAGGATTACATTCCATTTTCTGGGGATTAAACCACTTAATTCTGCATTTAATTATATATAATGGAGTAAAAAATGTGAAAAGTGGCACTTATTGATTTAAAGTTATAAATGTAGCTGTAGAGGAAATGTAATACATGTGGGGAGTAGTAGAAGATAAATTCTTTCAAAGTAGGGAAGGCATATATACTGTCTAAATAATGTGTTCAGTATAGAAGAATAGGCAAATTACCCTAAATTACAATCTGACCATCAGAGGACTGAAACAGAAGCAATTAAAAGTAGTTGCCTCTGAGGAGGATACTGGGAGCTGGGATCCTTGCACTTGCTATTTAACACCATGATCTATTTTTCAACATTTTGCTTTACCATATGCATGTGTGACATAAATTTTTTTATTATACTTCAAGTTCTTGGTTAACTGTGCACAAAGTGCAGGTTTGTTACATAGGTATACACGTGCCATGTTGGTTTGCTGCACCCATCAACTCGTCATTTACATTAGGTATTTCTCCTAATGCTATCCCTCCCCCAGCCCCTCACCCCCTGACAGGCTCCGGTGTGTGATGTTCCCTGCTCTGTGTATGACATGAATTTTTTTAAGAGAGAAAGAACAATTTCCAGGCTTGCAAAATTGGCTGTATCATTAGAAATACTTCCAGCAGCAGCATACAGCAACCTTTACTAACAGTGCCTTGCATCATGTCATTTGTTATTTGTTTAAAAAGTGATCTAGAGGTAGGCAGAAGGAACTGACTGCAGTTGATTTGGTGGCTTGACGACATCAGCAAGGGCTCAGTTTCTTCCTGTCTGTCTGCTCTGCCACCCAAAGTTCTGGCTATGGTCTCCACTCAAGAGCCCAACATAGCTGCTGGCTCCAGGAACCAGTTTTCTCACAGCCACATGCAGTCTCAGGAAGGAAATTACAGAAACAAAAAGGACTAACTTCCACATGATGATCACCTTTTATTTTCTTTTCCAGAAGCCACCATCCCTTCCTCCTCCAACCCATTCAGCTCGTTTCCATCCTTCTCTTGCATTTCATTGGCCGGAATTAGGTCACTTCCTCACCTCTGAACCAATCACAGGGAATTTAGTTCACCAGAACTGAAGCGGATCTATCGTATCTCATCATCTGGAGCTGAGCACATTGCTCCCTGAACAAAATTGGTGTTCTTATGAAGAAGAGGGCATTGACTGTTAGGTAGGCAATAATAGGGTCTACCACGCTGACTGACTGATTAACCAGCTACCATCCCTTATGAGGAGACAATTGCCAGCATGTCTGTCAGAGTCACAAAGCCTGGAATCTCTCACAACGAAAGGCTATACAATCCTGAGGCCTTGGTCCTATGTTAATTTAATGTGGATTAATCTTTTGAGATAAAACCATTAGTCATGTGTTGGCATCTGCAAATTAACAGTGGTTTCTGGGGAGAAACTCTGGAGAAAAAAAATCACATCACTGCATTTTTCAAAGGTTCAACATCAAAAATTTATCAAGTGTAAAAACCCAGTCTGTTTGATACTGTTAAAATGATTAATATTACAAATAGCTGCTAGAAACAAGGCACATCTGACAACCTGAAGGACTGGAAGGAGAGGCAAAGCATTTTCCTTTCTGAAGTAGGAAAAGTTAGTTTCATCATTTGCATTTTCCCTCCCTCATATCATTTTATGTCTCTGGCACATTTCCTAAATCAAAGACTTTCCTGGGGATTCTATTTATCAGACAGGTATTGGCTTGCTTTTCAGCAGCCTTATCATAGTTGATTTACTAATATATCCTATAGACTTTCTGCACAATCTATACAGCTAAGGCCCATAGTGCCTCATAATTCCCACCTATTTTAAGTGAAAGACTTAATGTGTAGATGGGATCTGACATACGAGTGCTGCTCACCAGTTCACTGTCAGAGCAGGTCTGAATAATTAGCACCAGCAGCTCTTCTTTGCAGATATTAATACCTTATATCATAAATGTCAAGTATAGCACAAAGATGCAACTGGAAACCTCCGAAGGGAAGGGAGCCCATAAATCATGAAGGTTTCACTCTATTTTTCTTCCATTTTACTATCAGAAAATAAAGCCAGGGTGGTGAGATTTAAAATCCTGCCCTCCTCTTATTTATTACTTAGCATGGGGCCTTTCCTGAAGCTGGACCCTGGAGGAAGGGCGGAGGGGAAGGAGACACCTCAGCCAGGGAGGGATAACAATGCATTCAGGGGTGAGGGGTAAGTGGAAAACAAAACCTCTCAGCAGCACTCCCAGACAGTTCTGTGCCCCTTACCCATGTCTCCGTGTTGTGTACATTTGGGACTTAGAGGCTGGGAGATTGTACAATACAGGCTATTGGAGGGGTTGCTTATAAAAAATCATAACCCCCTGCCCTACTCAGTGAAGAAAATAATCTCTTTTATGGTTGGAGAACAAGTGTGAGAATGAATGTTGTAATGTTCATAAATTTCAATGAACTTGCTGAGGATGCCAGGCCCTAAATAAACACCTCATTCAAATTAGGCCCTAGCTCTGCAGTTAGCAAGGCCACATCCAACCTCACCTCCAACAGTAGGTATCACTCTTCTAACTGCAATTTAATTTAATTTAATTTAGGGATGAGGAAGTCTGTACTTCTGAAGAAAAAAAAAAGCAAAAAACTATTCTATCCTAAGAACTTTGGCACTTTGGCTATTAGAAGGTTCCCACTATATTTAGCTGAGGTTGGTTTCTCTGAAACTCCTTTTAGTTCATCCTACTTCCACTTCTAGAGTCCCATGGGGATAATTCTACCTTCTTTTTTTTTTTTTTTTTTTTTTTTAGACAGGATCTCAGTCTGTCTCTCAGGCTGGAATGCAGTGGCACAATTAGGGCTCACTGCAGCCTCAACCTCCTAGGTTCAATCAGTCCTCCCACCTCAGATTCCTAAATAGTTGAGACTACAAGTGGGTGCCACCACACCTGGCTATTTTTTTTTTAATTTGTGGTTTGAGGGTACGTGTGAAGGTTTGTTACATAGATAAACGTGTCACAGGGGTTTGTTGTACATGTTATTACGTCACCTAGTTATTAAGCTCAGTACCCAATAGTTATCTTTTCTGCTCCTCTCCCTCCTCCCACCCTTCTCCCTCTGATAGGCCCTAGTGTCTGTCATTTCCTTCTTCATGTGCATAAGTTCTTATCACTTAGCTCCCACTTATAAGTGAGAACATGCAGTATTTGATTTTCTGTTCCTGTGTTAGTTTGCTAAGGATGATAGCCTCCAGCTCTATGCATGTTCCCACAAAAGATATGATCTCTTTTTTTATGGCTGTATAATATTCCATGGTATATATGTACCACATTTTCTTGTCCAGTCTGTCATTGATGGGCATTTAGGTTGATTCCATATCTTTGCTATTGTGAATAGCATTGCAATGGACATTTGCATGCATATGTCTTTAAGGTAAAATGTGTTATATTCCTCTGGGTATATATCTGGAGGACTTGCTGGGTCAAATGGTAGTTCTGCTTTTAGCTCTTTGAGGAATCGCCATACTGCTTTCCACATGGCTGAACTAATTTACACTCCCACTGAAAGTTTATAAGAGTTCCCTTTTCTCCACAACCTTGCCAGTGCCAGCATCTGTTGTTTTCGTTTTTGTTTTTGACTTTTTATTAATAGCCATTCTGACTAGTGTGAGATGGTATCTCATTATGGTTTTGATTTGCATTTCTCTAATGATCAGTGATATTAAGCTTTTTTTAATATGCTTGTTGGCTACATGTATGTCGTCTTTTGCGAAGTGTCTCTTCATGTCCTTTGCCCAGTTTTTAATGAGGTTGTTTGTTTTTCTCTTGTACATTTAAGTTCCTTATATATGATATTAGACCTTTGTCAGATGCATAGTTTGCAAATATTTTCTCCCATTCTGTAGGTTGTCTATGCACTCTAATAATAGTTTCTTTTGCTGTGCAGAAGCTGTTTAGTTTAAGTAGGTCCCATTTGTCAATTTTTGCTTTTGTCATGATTGTTTTTAATGTCTTTGTCATGAAATCTCTGCCTGTTTCTAGATCCAGGATGGTATTGCCTAGGTTGTCTTCTGCATTTTTATAGTTTTGGGTTTTACATTGAAGTCTTTAATCCTTCTGGAGTTGATTTTTGTATATGGTGTAAAGAAGGGTCCAGTTTCAATCCTTTGCATATGGAGAGCCAATTATCCCTGCACCATTTAAAAAATAGGGTATATTTTCCCATTGCTTTTTTTTGTCAGCTTTGGCAAAGATCAGATGGTTGTAGATGCATGGCCTTATTTCTGGGCTGTCTATTCTGTTGCATTGGTCTATGTGCCTGTTTTTGTACCAGTACCACGCTGTTTTGGTCACTGTAGCCTTGTACTATAGTTTAAAGTTGGGTAATGTGAAGCCTCCAGCTTTGTTCTGTTTGCTTAGGATTGTCTTGGCTATTTAGGCTCTTTTTTGGTTCCATATAAATTTTTAAATAATTTTTTCTAGTTCTGTGATGAATGTTTTGGTAGTTTGATAGGAATAGCATTGAATCTGTAAATTGTTTTGGGCAGTATGGCCATTTTAATGATTCTGATTCCTCCTATCCATGAGCGTGGGATGTTTTTTTCCATTTGTTTGTGCCTTCTCTGAGTTTTTTGAGCAGTGTTTTGTAATTCTCATTGTAGAGATCCTTGACCTCCCTGTTTAGGTGTATTCCTAGGTATTTTGTTTTTTATGTGTAGCAATTGTGAATAGGATTTTGATTTCTGATTTGTCTCTCAGTTTGGTTGTTGTTGGTGTATAGGAATGCTTGTGATTTCTGTACATTGATTTTGTATCCTGTAACTTTGCTGAAGTTGCTTATCAGCTGAAGGAGCTTTTGGGTCAAGACTATGGGGTTTTCTAGATATAGAATCATGCCATCTGCAAACAGAGATAGTTTGACGTCCTCTCTTCCTAATTGAATACACCTTATTTCTTTCTCTTGCCTGATTGCTCTGGCTAGGATTTCCAAAATTGTGTTGAATAGGAGTAGGGAGAGAGAGCATCCTTGTCTTGTGCCAGTTTTCAAGGGGAATGCTTCCAACTTTTGCCCATTCATTATAATGTTGGCTGTGGGTTTGTCATAGATGGCTCTTATTATTTTGAGGTATGTTCCTTTAATACCTAGTTTATTGAGAGTTTTTAACATGAAGAGATGTTGAATTTTATCAAAAGCCTTTTTTATATCTATTGAGATAATCATATGGTATTTGTCTTTAGTTCTGTTTATGCGATGAATCACATTAATTGATTTTCATATGTTGAGCCATCCCAGGGATGAAGCCTACTTGATCGTGGTGAATT
The DNA here is from genome assembly GCF_006542625.1 of Nomascus leucogenys. Lineage (NCBI taxonomy): Eukaryota > Metazoa > Chordata > Mammalia > Primates > Hylobatidae > Nomascus > Nomascus leucogenys. The sequence continues at coordinate 135,112,911 of NC_044382.1, read as the reverse complement.
AGCTTTTTGATGTGCTGCTGGATTTCGTTTGCCAGTATTTTAGTATATGTACTGCCAAAGTGAGCACGTTTGCCAGCATTTTGTTGAGGATTTTTGTATCAATGTTCATCAAGGATATTGGTCTAAAGTTTTCTGTTTTTGTTGTGTCTATGCCAGGTTTTGGTATCAAGATGATGCTGGCCTCATAGAATGAGTTGGGGAGAAGTCTCTCCTCCTCAATTTTTTGGAATAGTTTCTGTAGGAATGGTATCAGCTCTTATTTGTACATATGGTAGAATTCAGCTGTGAACCCATCAGGTCCCGGGCTTTTGTTGTTGGTGGTGGTGGTAAGCTATTTGTTACTGATTCAATTTCGGAGCTTCTTATTGGTCTGTTCAGGGAATCAATTTCTTTCTGGCTCAGTCTTAGGAGGGTTAATTTCTGTGTATGTTCTTTTTCTTCTGGAATTCCTTTGTGTAGTTGAAAAATGCTGCCTCAGACCTCTTGCACAGCAAGCTGACCAACCCTAGGCTCTTTCAGCATTCGTCATGTGACAAAATTTCAGTCTCTCCTCTCAGTAACACACTGACTACCTGGCCCTCTTAAAGTAAATTCACCCAAACAACAAGTAAAATACAATAACAACAACAATAATAATCCCTATGAATTTTTCAGAACTTACTGTGTGCCAGGTACTCTGCTAGGTGCTTTATTTTTTATCATCTTATTTCATTCTTTTTTTTGAGACGGAGTCTCGCTCTGTCGCCCAGGCTGGAGTGCAGTGGCGCAACTCAGCTCACTGCAAGCTCCGCCTCCTGGGTTCATGCCATTCTCTTGCCTCAGCCTCTCCGAGTAGCTGGGACTACATGCGCCCGCCACCACGCCCGGCTAATTTTTTTTTTGTATTTTTAGTAGAGATGGGGTTTCACCGTGGTCTCGATCTCCTCACCTCGTGATCCACCCGCCTCAGCCTCCCAAAGTGCTGGGATTACAAGTGTGAGCCACCGCGCCCGGCCCATCTTATTTCATTCTTACAAAAACACTATGCAGTAGCTGTTTTTATACCCCCAATTTACAGATGAAGAAACTAAAATTCAAAAACATAAGGTACTACCTTTACAGGGTCCATATAAGGCATAGTCAGGATTGACTAGGGCTGAAGTTCTTAGCCCCTGCTCCATCACCTGGAGCCAAAACTATCACTTCCCTACTTTTACGAATATGAGGAAGGACTGAATTTACTCTTTTTATTGGCTCTTAGGGATTTTTTTCCCAAATCTGTATCTTCAGCCTACACCTCTGTCTTGGGTTCTAGATTTTTATATTCAACTGCCTACTGGACACCAACCACTTGGACAAGTCCTGGTTGCTTCAAACTCAACATGTTCAAAGCTGAATACATCACCTGCTCTCCCAAATATGCTCCTCTCCTGCTGTTCCCGAAATCAGAAAATGGCTTCACAATCAGCTTAGTCATCTCAAGAGCAAATGCTGAGAGTCACCCTTGAATCCTCCTGTTGCCTCCACATTCAAACCATCACCATATCCTTGATTTCTCTACTATATATTTTTCATGTGTGTCCACTTCTTTCCATCTGCACTCTCATTAGTGAAGGCCACCAATGTCTCTCATCTGAATGCCTGCAATACCTCCTCACAGGTCACCAGGCATCTGGTTTTGCCCCTGTCCTGCCCTTCCCTCATCTAGAGTGAAGCCAGTAGGAACCTTCCAAAATGAAAATCTGATTAAGTCACTTCTTTGCTTAAAACTTTTTTATGGTTTCACAGCCCAAGAAAATAGTATCCAATGTCTTTAAGTGCATTGCAAAACTCTCCAATCCTTCTAGTCCTCCCTCCCCAGTTTCATCACTCATTATATAACCCATAACCTTTATGCCAGAGTTGTCATGAACCTCCTCCCATTCCTTCAGTATTTTATGTATTTTTGCCTCCAGGTCTTTACACATGTTGTTCCTTCTTATTGAAATATTCTTTCCTCTTCCCATTGCCTGGTAGATTAACTCCTCTTTATCCTTCAGATATCAGCCTTAATGTCACTCTCTCAAGGTGAACATCCCTGAATTCGCTGATGCATTACATAGGATACCGTTTTTATTCTGCCATTGTATGTGTCGCCCTTTATTGTTAAGAAATATTTAAATAAGAAATATTTAATTGTTAATAAACAGTTAAGTAAAAAATAATTTTTTCCATAAGGAAATTAATTGTGTCTGCCTTACTCATCATTGAATCCCAGAATATTGTTAAAGCACTAAACAAAAATAAGGCTTGAAAAATATTTGTTGACCAATGAATAAAGGAATTAATGAATATCCATAACAGTAGGGAAGTGATAGTTCTGGCTCCAGGTGACGGAGCAGGGGCTAAGAACGTCAGCCTTAGTCAATCCCTACTGTGCTTTCTATGGACCATGTAAGGGTAGCACCTTACGTTTTTGAGTTTCTGTTTCTTCATCTGTAATTTGAGGGTATAAAAATGTATGAATGCCAGTTGAAATCCTGGTCAAACAGTGCACCTAAGAATCTCTTCTTCAACATGTATGTGTGAACTTGACGTTTTGGATTCCAGAGAGGATATCACATTTATTCCCCACTAACCTTCCTGTTGTTGGGTTCAGTACATTTTTTTTGGATTGCTGAGATGTTTTTGGATCCTGATTCTCTTACCTATTCTCTAGCATATTAGCTATCACTGCCAATTTCATGTTATCTGAAAACTTGATTAGCATATCTTCTGTATCTTCATTAAGCAAGGGCAGAGCTAGTGACCCCCCATTAGATACCCATCTCTATTAATCAGCACCTATTGAGTATGCTAATTCAATCAGGTTCAAACATGCTACATTTTCTCATCCTCAAGAATATCATGGGTAAACTTGTCAAGAGCCTTGATGAAGCCCAAATCAAGATTACTATAATTCTCCAAACCCACAATTCTCAATTTTCTTGGCCTATCACACTGACAGATAATATTCAAATAGTATCCCCTGAGCATACTCAAGTTGTGAAATTCCCAGAAGCAAAACTAAAACTCTACCTCTCCCTCTCTCTCCCACTAAAGAAATCATATTGTGGAGCAGGTGGATGACTGGGGCTGTAATGACAGCCAGCAGGAGTCCTGGCTGTTCTAGAGCTGAGGCTCAGATGTGTGCCTGACAGCTGGCCACCGAGTGGTCACTCCCACCTACACAGCATTTCTGCAATTCATGCTTGGGCAGTCAGCCTGTCTCTCCCCTCCAAGGAGAATGCAACATTTCAGCAACCTTCCCTCTGCCCTGACTCTACATTCTTCTTAGATGGTACTTTATTCTTTCCTGGTGGTCTGCAAACATACTGGAATGAAAACAGATCTATGTGGTTAAACTGATTCAATTAAAATCAGTAGAGACTAAGAAGGGCAAGGACCTTTTACCTGGAGAACTAGATATTCCACCAAAACAATTGTATTGTGAAGCACCAATTGGCTATGCAATGCATCACCCCACTGCCCTAGTTGGCTGACTCTGAAGTCCTAGAATTGCATGAGATGATTAATGCCAGCATAAACTATATCCATGAATGAAGCAGGGATCAGTGAGACATACGTCATCTACTGCACACTGATTGCAGGAAGCATCAAAGCAATTGAGACAGAAAAAATATGTTTATTCTTTGACAGTGAAACCACTTGAATTACTGGTGCTAGGTAAGGTCTCTTGGGCAGGGTCCTCAAAGAAAACTAGAAGTTGAATTATCTAAGAGAGTGGGTACAAAGAATTGTGATATTGTAACATCCCATTTCTAATCTACCATGCTTTGTGGACTAAGATTCTATCTATATACTGACAATCAGATCAGTAGAAAACAACAGTCGAGAGAAACACAGAGAAAACAGCTAGAGCAGAGATATGTCAGATGTCCAGGCAGTGAGGGAACGTAAATGAGATTAGACCAAGAACTTGTGAAAGAGGCGGACATAAGGATTACTGGTTGTGGCATTTACTGTTCATTGCCTCCTGAGTCCTCTCCCCACTACTTTCTTGTAAAAGAATCCTGAATTTTTTAGAGCAGGATACATTGTTATTTAGCTAAAAGATGATATTTTCCATCTTCCCTCTCAGTCAGCTTAGGATATAACTAGTTTCGGCCAACGAGTTGTGTGAAGAGGTGTTGCATGCTAAGTTCAGGAAATATTGTAAGGGACGGGGTACATTCCTTCTCTTACCTTCCAGCATCATGCCTTGGAATGGTGATATAATGGTTAGACCCAGGTAGAATTCTTGGATTGTGAGGTGGCCTTGAGAATAGAAGCCACACACAGAACACAGCAAAACCAGTGCCTGTTTCTGTCCCTGTTGCTGCCACACCAGCCCTGGATTGCCTTATCTCCAGGTTTCTTTTGTGTGAGCAAGATATAAACTATCTTGTCTAAGATATAATTTTTCAGGGCATTGTTCCTTGCAGCCAAAGCTCCACATCGTCACTGCTCCCTCTTCTAAGTGTTCGCAAAAGATCCAGGCTCAGCTCCACTGTCTGGCTGCCCATGCTTATCACAGGAAGAGCCAGGCCAGTTAGCTCAGGCCTCACTCTTACAAGGGTCCTCAAATGTAAGCTTTTAAGCTCCTCCTCAAATGAGATTTTACAGAGTCTTTGTGGGACTTCTGGTGTTAAAAGCATTGATTTGTCTGCCACATTTGGAATCCTGTTTTGAAATTTTTTATATTTTCTTAATATCCCAAATGTCTTAGTCTGCTTTGTGTCACTATAAAGGAATACATGAGGTTGGGTAATTTATAAAGAAAGAGGATTATTTAGCTCATAGTTCTGCCCCCTGTACAAGAAGCGTGGTGCCAGCATCTGCTTGGCTTCTAGTGAGGGCTTCTGGGCTGTGTCAAAACATGGTAGAGAAGGTCCAAGGGAAAGCGGGCATGTTCAGACCTATGGGGCATCATGGCTTTATAACAACCCACTCCTGAGGGAATTATTCCATTCCCCTGAGGACTGAGCCAGTCTTGAAAATGATAGAACTTACAACCCCAGAAAGACACTGAGCCACTCATGAGAGATCCACCGCCATGACCCAAACACCTCCTACCAGGACCCACCTGCCAACACTAGATCAAATTTCAACATGAGATTTGGTGGGGACAAACAAACCATATTCAAACCATAGTATTAAGACCCCCAAATAAATAGAAGCCACCCATAGCCCAAGGGTGACTTTGCTTGCTGCCATTGGTCTCCTATCAGTACTGATGCCAGAACCTGGTCTAAGACTCTTATGGTCCCTCATTTCTCCCAGCTGTCCCCAGAACAGAGTCCTAAACAAATAACACCTAAGTCACCAGTGAAGTTAATGTTTGATCACTTTAATTTGTTTTTATTTTTGAGACAGAGTCTCGCTCTGTCACCAACGCTGGAGTGCAGTGGTGCGATCTCGGCTCACTGCAACCTCTGCCTCCCAGGTTCAAGCGATTCTCCTGCCTCTGCCTCCCAGGTTCAAGCGATTCTCCTGCCTCTGCCTCCCCCAAGTAGCTGGGACTACAGGCACTCAGCCACCATGCCCATCTAATTTTTGTATTTTCAGTAGAGATGGGGTTTCACCATGTTGGCCAGGCTGGTCTTGAACTCCTGACCTCAGGTAATCTGCCCACCTTGGCCTCCCAGAGTGCTGGGATTACAGGCGTGAGCCATCATGCCTGGCCCATTTAAAATTCTTGTTTGGCTATTCTAAAATTCACATGGAACCAAAAAAGAGCCCAAATAGCCAAGGCAATCCTAAGCAAAAAGAACAAAGCTGGGGGCATCACACTACCTGCCTTCAAACTATACTATAGGGCTACAGTAACCAAAACAGCATAGCACTGTTACAAAAACAGACACATAGGCCGATGGAACAGAATAGAGAATCCAGAAATAAAGCCACACACCGACAGCCATTTGATCTTCAACAAAATCTACTAAAATAAGCAATGGGGAAAGGACTCCCTATTCAACAAATGATGCTGGGATAACTGGCTAGCTATATGCAGAAGAATGAAACTTCGCCCTTACCTTTCCCCATATACAAAAATTAACTCAAGATATATTAAGGATTTAAATATAATACCTCAAACTATAAGAATCCTAGAAGAAAACCTAGGAAACCCTATTTGGGACATTGGCCTTGAAAAATAATTTATGGCTAAGCCCCCAAAAGCAATTGCAACAAAACACAAAAAGTGACAAGTAGGACCTAATTAAACTTCTTAAATTAAAGAGCTTCTGCACAGCAAAAGAAATTGTCACAGAGCAAACAGACAGCCTACAGAATGTGAGAAAATATTTGCAAACTATGCATTCAACAAAGGTCTAATATCCAGAATCTATAAGGAACTTATAAACCAATAAGCAAAATATAAATAACCCCATTATAAAATGGGCAAAGGACATGAACAGACACTTCTCAAAAAAAAAAAAAAAAAATACAAGCAGCCAACAAACATGAAAAAATGCTCATCGGCTGGGTGCAGTGTCTCACACCTGTAATCTCAGCACTTTGGGAGGCCAAGCGGGCAGATCACCTGAGGTCAGGAGTTCTAGACCAGCCTGGCCAACATGTTGAAACCCCTTCTCTATAAAAATACGAAAAAATTAGCTGGGCTGGTGGTGGGCACCTGTAATCCCAGCTACTCAGGAGGCTGAGGCAGGAGAATCACTTGAACCTGGGAGGCAGAGGTTGCAGTGTAGGTCACAACACTACACTCCAGCCTGGGTGACAGAGTGAGACTCCATCTCAAAAAAAAAAAAAAGAAAGAAAGAAAGCTCATCATCACTAATCATCAGAGAAATGCAAATCAAAACCACAATGAAATGCCATCTCACACCAGTCAGAATAACTATTATTAAAACGTCAACAAACAGCAGATGTTGGCAAGGCTGAGGAGAAAAGGAAAGGGAATGCTTATACACTGTTGGTGAGAATGTAAATTAGTTCAGCCACTGTGAGAAGCAGTTTGGGGGTTTGTCAAAGAACTTAAGACAGAACTACCATTAGACCCAGCAATCCCATTACTGAGTATATATTCAAAAGAAAATAAATCACTCTACCACAAGACACATGCACTCATGTTCATTGCAGTACTATTCACAATAGCAAATACATGGAATCAACCTAGGTGCTCATCAATGGTGGATTGCATAAAGAAAATATGGTACACCTATACCATGGAATACTATGCAGCCATAAAAAACAATGAAGTAATATCCTTTGCAGCAACAAGAATGCAGCTGGAGTCCATTATCCTAAGCAAATTAATGCAGGAACAGAAAACCAAATACCACATGTTCTTACATATAAGTGGAAACTTAACACTGGGTAGTCATGGACAAAAAGGTGGCAACAATAGACACTGGGGACTACTAGAGAATGGAGAGAGGGAGGGGGAAAGGGGTTGAAAAATTAACTATTGGGTACTATACTCACTCACTACCTGGGTGACAAGATCAACTGTACCCCACACTTCAGCATCACACAATATACCCATGTAAAAAATGTGCACATATAGCCCCTGAATCTAAAATAAACATTGAAATTACCTAAATAAATAATTTATAAATTTATAATTTAGTGTTTGAGGAAATAGACGGGAGAACAGATTGTTGTGTTGCAGCTCAGTTCTATACATCTGAACAGGAGAGTAGGGGAGGTAGGCTCCATGCCTCTGGTGGAGTTCAAAGTGAACAAGAAGATGCCACCTGAGAAAGGAGTTGGATGACAAACTCAGCTTTCACTCAGGACCCTCAGCTCCATCAGCCCTTGCTAGAGATGCTTCTTGTCATAACCTGGGGTCAAAGTCTTCTGGGGAGAGGGGGCAGTGATCAAGCTCAGGGGCTCTGTGTTCTGCAGGGCATTTCCTCCATAGAAAGATGCCTCAGAGAAACTGGAGCCCAGCTATCATCTATGAAGAAAGGTTGCAGTGGGATCCCTGGGGACTGTGGGATGAGAGCCTTCACTGATTCTCAGGTCTAACTCATTACTTTGCAGGCAGCAACACTGTCAGCCTGATATCAGAGCTGGTGGATCAAGTGGCTATTCCTACTCTTCTGCTCAGGAGACCCAAATGATTGTCACCCCCAATAAAGACCCCATAGAGAGAAAAGATTGCCATCCCCTATGTTAGAGAGGCAAAAGGCATATCCTCAAATATCTTAGTTCCCCTTACTAACACATTTAGCTCTGTCATTATGAATTTATCTACAGCGTTCTAAAAAGCCTGTATAGTTTCCATTTCTTTTCTCTTGGGATAACAAGTTCCATGATTTCTTTATCCATAATGACAAGGGGCTGGTCATTCCACTGATTTATTCTAAATTACTCAGCATTTTCAAGTCTGGATAATGCAACTTTTAAATTAGGTCAACTATTCTGTCACCATGTCCACCAGTCACAGGGTTGTTACTGAACTTGAACAAGAGTCGGTCCCCATTTGGCACTCACAAAACAAGCTGAGCCTGGCTTTAAGGATCAAGTGGCATCCATTCCTCTCCACCTTCTGGAGAACTTGGGCCTCTGGACTCATCTGGATTACTATCCCTTGAAACGAGGCTAGGGATCAGTCTCTAAGGAAATTACAGGGAAATCATTTGGTAGCAGCTTCAACAAAGCAAGATCAGTTGCTTGTGTTCTTGTCACCCCAACACTCCCCTAGACACCTGCCCTGTTCCCATAGCGAAAGTTAAACTCTTCATCTTCACATCAAGAAGTAAAATATCTGTATCCAAATAGAATAAAGCAAATTCATGGACCACAGCTGAGCCTCTCTGACTATCAAGTATAAAACTATAGTCTCTCTTGCATGAAAATCTATTTTTTTCTGACTATCCATCTATCCTTTCTTCTCAGGCTCTTGGTTTTTCTATGAACTCGAGCAATCTTATCATTTTTTCAGGAGATAGCTGAATCAAAGTAGGTACATTTCTGAATCCAAAAAAAAGAGAGTGATATTAGATCAAAAGAAAATATTTTAAGTGGTTTCTAGATTCTAAGGGTATCTCAACTCTGCATCTTTGAGCTTCATCCCTGTCTTTGATATATTTCAGTTGGTAAGTTATGAAGTAATTAAAATATTTCTCCCAGGCTCCCTAGTTCTTACCTAACTGCAAATTGGTTTTTCTTCAGCTCTTAGCAATTCTTATCTGATGTACTTTATGACCAAAAACTCAGGCTACCATGGGGCTGTTTTGACCGTTTTGGAAGGAGTCAATATTGTTCTGCTGGAAAAAACTGATTCTAAAGTATCAAGCAGGCATTCATTGGCCACACAATCATTCAGTCTGACAGTGATGATAATATTCCAAGTCACTGAATGTTGTCATTTACTTTCAAGTCGTTGGGTCCTTGCCATGTGCTGAATGCCTCATTCTGTGATCTGTGGAGGCTTTTGATGGAGTAATTTCTCCTAGTGAGTTTTCTGTTAAAATTTTTTCACATATAAACCATCCATATCATTTACCAATTCCATTTGACATTTGCTAAAATATAACCCCAAGATGAGTTCATGAGTTTGGAAATGGTATATAATGCAAGTCTCAAAGAAATCTGAAACACAGGTGATCATTATAGCTGATTGTCTTTTGGAATTGCTGAACAATGCTTGGGGCAAAATGCTGTCTGCGATGCTAAGGAGAATAGTACTTGCAAAGTTCCTACGTTCCACTTTGGACATTGAAACCTAAATAGGGGAAAATCTTAAGGCCCACTGTTAACACCATTGTTTGATGAGCTCCAAGGTTCAATATAACATAAAGTTATATTGACCCCTGAACATGCTCCCCTACGTAGGGAAGAATATTCCCTATCTTTATCAGCAGGGTGTTTTTATTCAGTACATGTGCAGGTTTTGTCCAATATATGTCTAATTTGTGGTTAAGTCACCCTCATAAGAGACATTTCAGAAGCAGATATCTCTGGAAAATACTGCATATCACACATATTGCCATTTCTAACAAAGTCTTTTAAAGTAAACTTGGGGTTGATTCACAGACGTATTCATGGTGCATTTTCATTTTGAATATTTAAAAACTCCTCTTACCTGATTCTTTAACAAAGAAAAGAACAAAGGAAGCCAGCCCAAGAATAGTCAGAATAGCTTGGTCTGAAAAAGCAAGAAAAAGGCACCTAAAGACTATCTAAAAGTTCTAGTCCCTCCAGTGTGCCTCTGCAGCCACTGGGCAAGCATCTATTCAGTAAAATCCTGCTGGTTTTCAGTTTTCACTTTGTCTTTTTACAAGCATAGCCTGCATGCTCTGGGCCCACAAGATGAGTGATTAGGGAGGTGTCAAGTGGAGAAATGCTGCCAAGCCTGGCAAATGAGTTTGTAGTTAATGTCAATGCCGGTTTTTCCAGATGCTTTCAAATACTTGAAGGACACTGCTTGAATGATGAGCTTTTAACCTTGCAGCTGGTCATTTGTTTTTCTGATTAGGACATGCCACTGTCTCAAATTCCAGGTGGTTGTTCACCATAGGCAATAATGGCCTCTTGTTTACTAATCTCCAAACTGTGCCACATGTTCCTGGCTCATCATCATGTGTAATCTGGACTCTGAGTGCCAAACAATTGTGGAGAATCACTTTTGATCTTTTTCTCTTTGTTGTGTCGGAGATAATCATAGAATATTTAAAAGTCTAGCATTTACAGAGGGAAACAAATTGTGTGTGTTTGTGTGTGTGTGTGTGTGTGCAAGCGTGTGTTTTAAGACAGCAAATGTGGAATCAGGGAGTTCCAAAACACAGAGCAAAACAATTCAACAAAATGCGTTTTCCAAAGTAAAATAAGGAAAGATGAAACCCAGGTAAAAACACTGCTCCTCAGAAATGTTTTACATTAGCCAATTGCTATGGTTTAAATGTCCCCTCCAAAATTCATGTTGAAACTTAATCTCCAATGTGTCAAGTATTGAAAGGCAGGGTCTTTAAGAGGTGAATGGATTGTATCAATTCATTCACTGCTTAATGTATTAATAATGGGTTATAATGGGAGTGATACTGGTGGCTTTACAAGAAGTGGAAGAGAGACCTGAGCCAGCACATTCAACCTTCTCACCATGTGATTCCCTGTACCACCTTGAGACTATCCTGAGTCCCTACCAGCAAGAAGGTCCTTACCAGATGCAGCCCTGGAGCTTGGATTAAACCTGCATAACTATCTTTATAAATTACCCAATTTCAGGTATTCTGTTGGAAGCAACAAAAAACAGACTAAGACACCAATCAAGCCCTAAACTTTACAGTTTAGCATTTCATTTGTTGCATTTATAATTTACTTAATTTCTATCCATCCATACCCTTCCCTTGTGAACTTTAATAAAATCAGGAATTTTAGCAAAACCCCAGTGGTATGTACTTTCAGAATTTGGCAAAATCCCATTATTATAGTAGGCTCTGAATGATTGTTTTATTCTCTGGATAAGAGAAAGCCATGATTGCTAAGACTACAGTGGTGCATAATACAGTAAATCAGCTTAATGATGTGTGAATAAAACTATATTAAGAAAAAAAGACTTGTTTCCCTGGATTCAAAAGGAGAAAGAAAAAAACAATTCTGGGTTCTTCAGGGAGACCAGAAAATCTATACCACAGAGTTCTAGGATTTTTTTTAAAGCCTTAAAACAACATGAGAAAACGGAAGTATCTTGGCCAAAAGCAGTCTCATGAATAACCCACTGAGAGTGAGATCTCAGCTTGGTTTTATATTTACACATTGTATCCAGAAGTTAAAAATTTGAAAAGCACCAAAGAACTAATCATGGCTCGAAGGGATATGCTGGGGAGGTGGTGAGAGAACACTCTTTTTTCCATGTCAACATGAGATCCTAATGTTCACTGCAGTCGTCATAACAACTGTTTTTAAATAAAATTTGTATTCATCAAATATTGGCATCCAGAACATGGTGCCATCTAAAAATTATCACCTATTCTTATATCCATACAACTGGCTTGTGTGGCTAAGGGAGAGAAAAGGTATAATTCTATGTCATGGCAGAGATTCTCAGCTAAGGAGGGAAGGCTTCCAAGAATGCTCCATTGTCCCAATTTGCTCCACTAATTTCCCATTTTCAGAATCGTCACCCACCTGTGCCAGAAAATATTTGGGGGATACAGCAGAGTGATACAGCCAACAAGATAATGGTTCAAGTTGCTGTACACTAAATGGGAAACTTCAGTAAATAATACAAAAGGCTACAGTATAAGCCCCTTTCCTATTCCAAGTTCCTGCCCCTTGGCCATAGCTAACCCTCATACTAGTTTGTATGCATATGCAAACATATATTTTTATTTTTTCGTTATTTCATTCAACATTTAAAATTGTATACACACTGTTCTGCACCTGAATCTTTTCACTTAACATATCCTGGAGAATACTTAATAACAGTAGTATATAGAGAGCTACTTTATTTTTTTTCACGACGGCATGGCTTCATTTCTATTGGTTGCTATTTAGCTTGTTTCAGTGTTTTCGCCCTGTAAATAACACTGCAGTGTGTATCTTGGCCTTTTGTCTTTATTGCCATAGCCTTTCAATGGGCCTCCTTGTCTTCCAAATTAATCCTCTCCAGCTTTCTAATTTTCCACATTCCCACAGAATATCTCCAAATTCCTCAGTAGGTAAAAATCCTCCATTTGGTGCTGCCTGTCTTTTAGCCTCACCTCCTACCACTACTCACCAAGCACTCATCATGCTGCCCATGCTGAAGCAACAGCTAAAATACTGCCGGTTTACTCATGCTGCCATACTCTTGGCATCATTTATCTTGAATCCTTCTTGGAACTTGCTGGATGTGCTAGGAATGATAGTAAGATTGACCTTGAGTTCTGAACCTGAACCCTCCAGGGAAGCCAAATTTAACTGCTTGCTGCCCGCTCAGGTTCCACCTGCTGATCCCAGCTAAGACTCAGACACCTACAATAAACACACCTGCAGCTTTTTGTATGAGGTGGGAGCTGACCTGTGCCTACCATCTGCCTCCTAACACCTTGCCTGGACCTCTGACCCTGTTTTGCTGTGGCTGCTCCAACCCATGAGATGCCATAAGCAAATTGCCTGGCATACAAAAAGAATACTGAAATAAAAATTCTTTCCGGAAGGCGCCCTAGTTCCTACTTGTGTTAGGCCATTGTCTACATGATATAAAGAAATACCTGAGGCTGGGTAATTTATAAGAAAAGAAGTTTAATTGATTCATGGTTCCACAGGCTGTACAAGCCTGGTGCTAGCATCTGCTCAGCTTCTTGAGAGCCTCAGGGAGCTTTTACTTACAGCAGAAGGTGAAGAGGGAACAGGCACGTTGCATGGCCAGAGCAGGGGCAAGAGAGAGGGTAGGAGATACCACACACTTTTAAACAACCAAATCTTGAGAGAACTCACTAATGCGAGGATAGCACCAAGCCACAAGAGATCTGCCCCCATGACCCAATCACCTCCCACCAGGCCCCACCTTCAACACTAGGGATTACATTTCAACATGAGATTTAGATTTATTTATTTATTTATTTAGATTTTTCACTATGCCACTTCCCTGTTTTGATCAAAGATCCAGGCACATTTCCTGGTTCTTCACAGTTAGTCTTCTGGTCCACTTTCAATCTGATAATACCAGGCATTGCCAGTTTCACCAGTCAGCAACTTTTCTTCCTCCAAACGCCTTTCCTGGCATTACTTCACCCAAGTTAAACATCAAATTTCCTCAGTTCTAAAGTAGGATGATACTGTCCAGCTGGTGAAATGCCATTTTCCACCCTACAAAGATACTGGCACAGGACAAATGTATGTTTGTTCATCAGGGCATATTCAAACAAACAGAAGTAACAAAAATATAATAGTGGCATGTCCCTTTGTCCCCTCTCCAAAACCTACCATTACTGCATGCCACAGACAGTTAAATAGAGAAGCCACACAATTCAAAATGTGACTGTGGCTAAATAGTGTACCAGTCATGCATTGTGTTCAAGGATGCAGTTGACATTGATGCAATATGCCAAGCATTAGCAGGAAGATCTTTAACCAATGCCTTTTAAAATGAATATTGAGTCTGATTCCCGCCCCCACCCCGCTTTCCCTCTATAAACACTCATGGGAGAGCTAGGGGGAAGATTCTCTTTAGAATGGGTTCAGTCTTATGAGCAAATGGATGAATGGTCTATGTGTCATAATGTAAACAATGAGGGAACTCTGTTTCAAAACATCCCCCATGGGACCAATTGTTTGATTTATTTCCTTGCACTAAGCCATTGCCTACAGAATAGCAATACTAAAATACAAATACCTCCCTTGGCAGGGGCAGCAATACATTAAAGCAAGAAGAAAAATCTCTACACATTTGTATTTAGCAATTGCTACTCTGTTCAAAGATATTTTCAAGTAGATATTTAAGAAGAAAAAAAGACATAAATCCTTTAAGAAATAGGTTGTTCTAGAAAACAGTATTAATCATATACCATTATGTGAGAAAGGCAGATTATAAATGAATTTATAACAGTCCCATTTTTGTAAATGAAAAAATGTGTAAATACCAGACTGCCATCCTTCCTCTTAAAAAGAGTGGAAGGATAGTTTCCACAATGTTCATAGTGCCAATAGCCAAGGGGTAGCATATGAGTGATTTTTTAATCTTCATTTTATCTACTTCTTTTGCTTCAATTTTTAATGAACATACATTTCTATAAGAAAATATCCTTAAAATTTATATGTATACATTCATGCACTTTTCTGTATGTTTCTAGGTTTAATTAAAGCATATCCTCAATGGAGAAGAGCATTTTATGTGAAGTAGAATGAATAATTGGGATTTGAAAGGGAGAAGGATGCATTGCACAGATACTTTCTCTCCTGAGAGCTGAACCATGTAACCTAAGGAAAAATTTTTTTTTCTCTGAGACAAATGAGATTCAGAGCAGGTAGAATGAACAGAAAAGGCCCTGGGAATGCTTTGGGTACATGGGCACACCTTGCCTTCTTCCTGAGGAGTTCCGCGAAGGTAACAAAACTTGAGACATTTCCTTCCTGGGCTTTGACATTTGAGCAGAAGCTTTCTGAGTTGTAGGAGTGGCTGTGTAGTTCCTTTTCTGTTTTTTGTTTGTTTGTTTGTTTTGTTTTTACTTCATTGTAGTAAGAACACAACATGAGATCTAGTCTCAAATTTTTACATGTACAGTACATTGCTGTTGACTATAGGTACAGTGTTTTCCAGCAGATCTCTAGAGCTTATTTATCGTGCTTAACTGAAACTTTATGCCTACTGATTAGACATAATCAATAAACATTAGACATAATCAATAAGGAATCATTTAGGGAATCTCACCATTTACCTCTCCCCACAGCAAATATCATTCCACTCTTCAATTCTATGAATTTGATTATTTTTGATAACTCATCTAGATGGAATCATTTGTCTTTCCATGACGGGATTATTTCATTTAGCATAAGGAAATACGCCCAGAGTTCTTTCATGTTGTTCACATATGGCAGGATTTCCTTTTTTTTAAGGCTGAATCATATTTCACTGTTTGTATACACCGCATTTTCTTTATGCATGCATCTGCTGATGAACATTTAGGTTGTTTACATATCTTGGTTGTTGCGGCAATGAACATGAAAATAAAAATATCTTTTCAATATTTTTTAAGTAAATATCTAGAAGTGGGATTGCTGGATCAAAGGCAGTTCTATTTTTAATTTTTTAAAGAATTTCCATACTGTTTTCCATAGTGGCTGCATCATTTTGCATTCCATAAACAGTGTACAAGAGTTCCAATCTCTCCACATGCGTGCCAATACTTGTTGCCTTTTGGTTCTTTGATAATAGTTATCCTGACAGGTGTGAGGTAATAGCTCATTGTGGTTTTGATTTGCACTTCCCTAATGATTAGTGACATTGAGGATTTTTTCCTATACCTATTGGCCATGTGTATATCTTCTTTGAATAAACAGCTATTCATGGCCTTAGCCCATTTTTTAATTAGGTTCTACAACTATTGAGCTGTAGATGTCCTTTATATATTTCACAGATGAACCCCTTATCAGATATACAGTTTGCAAATATTTTCTCCCATTCTATTGATCATTTCTTCACTTTGTTGATTATTTCCTTTGATGTGCAGAGGCTTTTAATTTCATATAGTCTCACTTGTTCATTTTTGGTTTTGTTGCCCGTGCTTTTGGTGTTATGTTTATGAAATAAATATCAAGACCAATGTCAGGAAGCTTTTCCTCTATGTTTTCTTCAATGGGTTCTTCAGTTTCAGGTCTTGTGTTTAAGTCTTTAATCTATTTTGAGTTGATTTTTTGCATACAGTTTAACATATGGGTCTAATTCATTATTTTGCATGTGGACATCCAGTTTTCCCAACACCATTTGTTGAAGAGACCATACCTTCCCCATTGTATATTTCTGGTATCCTTGCCAAAGATCAGTTGACTGTATATATGGATTTATTTCTGGGTATATGTATATCATATACATATACCTGGTAATAGGTATATGGATTTATTTCTGGGCTCTTTATTTTATTCCACTGATCTATATGTCTGTCTTTATGCCAGTACCATACTGTTTTCATTACTGTGGTTTTCTAAAGTATTGTGAAATGAGGAAGTATGATGCCTGCAGCTTTGTGCTTTCTGAGGATCAACTTGGTTATTCTTGGGCTTTTGTGGTTTCATATGAATCACAGAATTATTTTCTATTTCTGTACAAAATGCCACTGAGATTTTAATAAGGGTTGCATTGAACCTGTAAATCACTGTGAGTATGGATATTTTAACAATACTAAGTCTTCCATTCTATGAAAGCAGGATGTCTTCCCATTTGTTTGCATATTTTTAAATTTCTTTCATCAGTGTTTTGTGGTTTTCTGAGGTCTTTCACCTCTTCAATATATGCTTAAGTTTTTATTCTTTTTGGTGCTATTATAGATGGAAATGTTTTCCTAATTTCCTTTTCAGAGAGTTTGTTGTTAGTATGCAGAAACACAACTGACTTTTATATATTGATTTTGTATCCTGCAATTTTACTGAATTTGTTTAATAGTTCTAGAGGATTTTTTTCCTTGAATCTTTAAAATTTTGTAAGTATATAAGATCATGTTGTCTGTAAACAGAGCTGTTTTGTTTTCTCCTCTCTGATTTGGATGTCTTTTTTCTCTTTTTCTTTCTTAATTGCTCTGACTAGGGCTTCCAGTACTATATTGTATACATATGCTGCTGTGCTCCTGGTCTTAGAGGAAATGCGGTTTTTGACCACTGAGTGTAATGTTAGCTGTGGGGCTTTTCATATACAGCCTTCATTATATTGAGGTACTTTCTATTCCTAACTTGTTGAAGATTTTTTGTTATGAAAGGGTACTCAATTTTTCAAATGCTTTTTCTGTATCTATTGCAAGGATCACGTGATTTTTATCCTTTTTTTCTGTTAATGTGGTATATCACATTAATTGATTTTTGTATATTGAACCATCCTTGCAGACTAAGGATAAATTACACTTGGTCATTGTGTACGTTTTTTTATAATTATTATACTTTAAGTTCTAGAGTACATGTACACAACGTGCAGGTTTGTTACATAGGTATACATGTGCCTTGTTGGTTTGCTGCACCCATTAACTCGTCATTTACATTAGGTGTTTCTTCTAATGCTATCCCTACCCCTGCTCCCCACCCCACGACAGGCCCCAGGGTGTGACGTTCCCTGCCCTGTGTCCAAGTGTTCTCATTATTCAATTCCCACCTAAGAATGAGAAGATGTGGTGTTTGGTTTTCTGTCCTTGTGATAGTTTGCTGAGAATGATGGTTTCCAGCTTCATCCATGTCCCTGCAAAGGACATGAACTCATCATTTTTTATGACTGCATAGTATTCCATGGTATATATGTGCCACATTTTCTTAATCCAATGTATCATTGATGAACATTTGGGTTGATTCCAAGTCTTTGCTATTGTGAATACTGCCGCAGTAAACATACATGTGCATGTGTCTTTACAGTAGCGTGATTTTAATCCTTTGGGTCAGTTGATCAAAGGTATTTGAGTCAAATGGTATTTCTAGTTCTAGATCCTTGAGGAATTGCCACACTGTCTTCTACAATGGCTGAACTAGTTTACACTCCCACCAACGTGTAAAAGCGTTCCTATTTCTCCACATCCTCTCCAGCATCTGTTGTTTCCTGACTTTTTAATAATCACTATTCTAACTGTTGTGAGATGGTATCTCACTGTGGTTTTGATTTGCATTTCTCTGATGACCAGTGATGATGAGCATTTTTTCATGAGTCTGTTGGCTGCATAAATCTCTTCTTTTGAGAAGTGTCTGTTTATATCCTTTGCCCACTTTTTGATGGGGTTGTTTTTTTCTTGTAAATTTAAGTTCTATGTAGATTCTGGATATTAGCCCTTTCTCAGATGGGTAGATTGCAAAAATTGTCTGCCATTCTCTAGGTTACCTGTTCACTCTGTTGGTAGTTTCTTTTGCTGTGCAGAAGCTACTTAGTTTAATTAGATCTCATTGGTCTATTTTGGCTTTTGTTGCCATTGCTTTTGGTGTTTTAGTCATGAAATCTTTGCCTATGCCTATGTCCTGAATGGCATTGCCTAGGTTTTCTTCTAGGGTTTTTATGGTTTTAGGTCTAACATGTAAGTCTTTAATCCATCTTGAATTAATTTTTGTATAAGGTGTAAGGAAGGGATCCAGTTTCAGCTTTCTACATATGGCTAGACAGTTTCCCCAGCACCATTTATTAAATAGGAAATCCTTTCCCCATTTCTTGTTTTTCAAAGGTTTGTCAAAGATCAAATGATTGTGGATGTGTGGTGTTATTTCTGAGGCCTCTGTTCTGTTCCATTGGCCTACATCTCTGTTTTGCTACCAGTACAATGCTGTTTTGGTTACTGTAGCCTTGTAGTATAGTTTGAAGTCAGGTAGCGTGATGCCTCCAGCTTTGTTCTTTTGGCTTAGGATGGTCTTGGAAATGCAGGCTCTTTTTTGGTTCCATATGAACTTTAAAGTAGTTTTTTCCAATTCTGTGAAGAAAGTCATTGGCAGCTTGATGGGAATGGCATTGAATCTATAAATTACCTTGGGCAGTATGGCCATTTTCATGATATTGATTCTTCCTATCCATGAGCATGGAATGTTCTTCCATTTGTTTGTGTCCTCTTTTATTTCATTGAGCAGTGGTTTATAGTTCTCCTTGAAGAGGTCCTTCACATTCCTTGTAAGTTGGATTCCTAGGTATTTTATTCTCTTTGAAGCAATTGTGAATGGGAGTTCACTCATGATTTGGCTCTCTGTCTATTACTGGTGTATAGGAATTCTTGTGATTTTTGCACATTGATTTTGTATCCTGAGACTTTGCTGCAGTTGTTTATCAGCTTAAGGAGATTTTGGGCTGAGATGATGGGGTTTTCTAAATATACAATCATGTCATCTGCAAACAGGGACAATTTGACTTCCTCTTTTCCTAATTGAATACCCTTTATTTCTTTCTCTTGCCTGATTGCCCTGGCCAGAACTCCCAACACTATGTTGAATAGGAGTGATGAGAGAGAGCATCCCTGCCTTGTGCTATTTTTCAAAGGGAATGCTTCCAGTTTTTGCCCATTCAGTATGATATTGGCTGTGGGTTTGTCATAAATAGCTCTTATTATTTTGAGAAACGTCCCATCAATACCTAATTTACTGAGAGTTTTTAGCATGAAGGGCTGTTGAATTTTGTCAAAGGCCTTTTCTGCATCTGTTGAGATAATCATGTGGTTTTTGTCATTGGTTCTGTTTATGTGATGGATTATGCTTTTGGATTTGCATATGTTGAACCAGCCTTGCATCCCAGGGATGAAGCTGACTAGATTATGGTGGATAAGCTTTTTGATGTGCTGCTGGATTCGGTTTGCCAGTATTTTATTGAGAATTTTCACATCAATGTTCATCAGGGATATTGGTCTAAAATTCTCTTTTTTTGTTGTGTTTCTGCCAGGCTTTGGTATCAGGATGATGCTGGCCTCATAAAATGAGTTAGGGAGGATTCCCTCTTTTTCTATTGATTGGAATAGTTTCAGAAGGAATGGTACCAGCTCTTCCTTGTACCTCTGGTAGAATTCGGCTGTGAATCCATCTGGTCCTGAACTTTTTGGTTGGTAAGCTATTAATTATTGCCTCAATTTCAGAGCCTGTTATTGGTCTATTCAGAGATTCAACTTCTTCTTCCTGGTTTAGTCTTGGGAGGGTGTATGTGTCCAGGAATTTATGCATTTCTTCTAGATTTTCTAATTTATTTGCATAGAGGTGTTTATAGTATTCTCTGATGGTAGTTTGTATTTCTGTGACATTGGTAATGATATCCCCTTAATCATTTTTTATTGCGTCTATTTGATTCTTCTCTCTTTTCTTCTTTATTAGTCTCGCTAGCGGGTCTATCAATTTTGTTGATCTTCTCAAAAAACCAGCTCCTGGATTCATTGATTTTTTGAAGGGCTTTTTGTGTCTCTATTTCCTTCAGTTCTGCTCCGATCTTGGTTATTTCTTGCTTTCTGCTAGCTTTTGAACGTATTTGGTCTTGCTTCTCTAGTTCTTTTCATTGAGATGTTAGGGTGTCAATTTTAGATCTTTCCTGCTTTCTCTTGTGGGCATTTAGTGCTATAAATTTCCCTCTACGCACTACTTTAAATGTGTCCCAGAGATTCTGGTACATTGTGTCTTTGTTCTCATTGGTTTCAAAGAACATCTTTATTTCTGCCTTCATTTCATTATTTATCCAGTAGTCATTCACAAGCAGGTTGTTCAGTTTCCATGTAGTTGTGTGGTTTTGAGTTAGTTTCTCAATCTTAAGTTCTAATTTGATTGCACTGTTGTCTGAAAGACACTTTGTTGTGATTTCTTTTCTTTTACATTTGCTGAGGAGTGCTTTACTTCCAACTATGTGGTCAATTTTGGAATAAGTGTGTTGTGGTGCTGAGAAGAAGGTACATTCTGTTGAGTTGGGGTGGAGAGTTCCGTAGATGTCTATTAGGTCTCCTTGGTGCAGAGCTGAGTTCAAGTCCTGGATATCCTTGTTAGCCTTCTGTCTTGTTGATCTGTCTAACATTGACAGTGGGTTGTTGAAGTCTCCCATTATTATTGTGTGGGAGTCTAAGTCTCTTTGTACTTCTCTAAGGACTTGCTTTATGAAAATGGGTGCTCCTGTATTGGGTGCATATATATTTAGGATAGTTTGCTCTTCTTGTTGAATTGATCCCTTTACCATTATGTAGTGGCCTTCTTTGTTTCTTTTGATCTTTGTTGGTTTAAAGTCTATTTTATCAGAGACTAGGATTGCAACCCCTGCTTTTTTTTGCTTTCCATTTTCTTGGTAGATCTTCCTCTATCCCTTTATTTTGAGCCTATGTGTGTCTCTGCACATGAGATGGGTCTCCTGAATACAGCACACTGATTGGTCTTGACTCTTTATCGAATTTGCCAGTCTGTGTCTTTTAATTGGGGCATCGGCCCATTTATATTAAGGTTAATATTGTTAAGTGTGAATTTGATCCTGTCATTATGATGTTAGCTGGTTATTTTGCCCATTAGTTGATGCAGTTTCTTCCTAGCATCTATGGCCTTTACAATTTGGCATGTTTTTGCAGTGGCTGGTACCAGTTGTTCATTTCCACGTTTAGTGCTTCCTTCAGGAGCTCTTGTAAGGCAGGCCTGGTGGTGACAAAATCTCTTAGCGTTTGCTTGTCTGTAAAGGATTTTATTTCTCCTTCACTTATGAAGCTTAGTTTGGCTGGATATGAAATTCTGGGTTGAAAATTCTTTTCTTTAAGAAATTATTTTCTTTAAGGATGTTGAATATTGGCCTCTGCTGTCTTCTGGCTTGTAGAGTTTCTACCAAGAGATCTGCTGTTGGTCTGATGGGCTTCCCTTTGTGGGTAACCCAACCTTTCTCTCTGGCTGCCCTTAACATTTTTTCCTTCATTTCAACCTTGGTGAATTTGACACCAAGGGGTTGATCTTCTCAAGGAGTATCTTTGTGGTGTTCTCTGTATTTCCTGAATTTGAATGTTGGCCTGCCTTGCTAGGTTGGGGAAGTTCTCCTGGATAATATCCTGCAGAGTGTTTTCCAACTTAGTTCCATTCTCCCTTTCACTTTCAGGTACACCAATCAAATGTAGATTTGGTCTTTCACATAGTCCCATATTTCTTGGAGGCTTTATTCATTTCTTTTTACTCTTTTTCTCTAAACTTCTCTTCTCATTTTATTTCGTTAATTTGATCTTCAATCACTGATATCCTTTCTTCCACTTGATCGAATTGGCTATGGAAGCTTATGCATATGTTATGTAGTTCTCATGCCATGGTTTTCAGCTCCCAGGTCATTTAAGGTCTTTTCTACACTGTTTATTCTAGTTAGCCTTTTCAAGGTTTTTAGCTTCCTCATGATGGGTTCGAACATCCTCCTTTAGGTCAGAGAAGTTTGTTATTACCGACCTTCTCAAGCCTACTTCTGTCAGCTCGTCAAGGTCATTCTCCATCCAGCTTTGTTCCATTGCTGGCAAGGAGCTGTGATCCTTTGGAGGAAAAGAGGTGCTCTGGTTTTTAGAATTTTCAGCTTTTCTGCTCTGGTTTCTCCCCATCTTTGTGGTTTTATCTACCTTTGGTTTTTGATGCTGGTGATGTACAGATGGGGTTTTGGTGTGGATGTCCTTTTTGTTGATGTTGATGCTATTCCTTTCTGTTTGTTAGTTTTCCTTCTTACAGTCAGGTCCCTCAGTTGCAGGTCTGTTGGAGTTTGCTGGAGGTCCACTCCAGACCCTGTTTGCCTGGGTATCACCAGCAGAGGCTGCAGAACAGCAAATATTGCATAACAGCAAATATTGCTGCCTGATCCTTCCTCTGGAAGCTTCGTCCCAGAGTGGCACCTGCCTTTTTGAGGTGTCAGTTGGCCCCTAATGGGGGATGTCTCTCAGTTAGGCTCTACAGGGGTCAGGGACCCACTTGAGGAAGCAGTCTGTCCATTCTCCGAGCTCAAACACCATGCTGCGAGAACCACTGCTCTCTTCAGAGCTGTCAGACAGGGACGTTTAAGTCTGCAGAAGTTTCTGCTGCCTTTTGTTCAGCTATTCCCTGCCCCCAGAGGTGGAGTCCACAGAAGCAACAGGCCTTGCTGAGCTGCAGTGGGCTCCACCCAGTGCAAGCTTCCCCAGATGCTTTGTTTACCTACTCAAGCCTCAGCAATGTAGACGACCCTCCCCCTGCCAGGCTGCTGCCTCGCAGGTCAATCTCAGACTGTTGCATTAGCAGTAAGCAAGGCTCAGTGGGAGTGGGATCCACCAAGCCAGGTGCAAGATATAATCTCCTGGTGTGCCATTTGCTAAGACCATTGGAAAAGTGCAGTATTTGGGCAAGAGTGTCCCATTTTTCCAGGTACAGTCTGTCGTGGCTTCCCTTGGCTAGGAAAGGGAAATTCCCCAACCCCTTGCTCTTTCTGGGTGAGGCGATGCCCCACCCTGCTTTGGCTTGCCCTCCATGGGCTACATCCACTGTCCAACCAGTCCCAATGAGATGAACCAGGTACCTCAGTTGGAAATGCAGAAATCACCCATCTTCTGCGTCAGTCACGCTGGGAGCTGCAGACCGGAGCTGTTCCTATTTGGCCATCTTGGAACAGAATCCATGTATGATTTTTTTAATGTGCTGCTGGATTTGGTTTGCTGGTATTTTGTTGAGGGTTTTTCTTAAGAGTTTGGAAGTATTCCTTCCTCTTCAATTTTTTGAAAGAGTTTGAGAAGAATTGACATTAATTCTTTAAATGTTTGGTAGAATTCAACAATGAAATCATCTGAGCTTTTCTTTCTTGGGAGGTTTTTGATTACGGATTCAATCTCCATAGTAGCTATAAGATTGTTCAGACTTCTGCCATGATTTAGCCTTGGTAGATTGTATGTTTCTATGAATTTATCCATTTCTTCTAGGTTATTCAGTTTTTTTGGTGTACAGTTGCTCATAGTAGTGTCTTATAAATCTTCTTATTTATGTGGCATCAGTTGTAATATCTTTTTTCATTTCTGATTTTATTTATTTGAGTCTACTCTCTTTTGTTCTTAGCCTAGCTAAAGGTTGTCTATTTTGTTTATCTTTTCAAAAATCCAGCTCTTCATTTGCTGATGTTTTTCTATTTCATTTATTTCTGCTCTAATCTTTGTTTTTTCCTTCCTTCTTCTAACTTTGTGATTAGTTTTTTCTTATTTTTCTAGTTACTTTAGCTATAAACTTAGGTTGTTTATTTGAGAACTTTCTTCTTTTATAGTGCAGGTTTTTATTGCTCAAACTTCCCTTGTAGTATTACTTTTGTTGTATCTCATAAGTTTTGGCATGTTGTGTTTTCATTTTCATTTGTCTCAAGGTATTTCTAATTTCCTTTTTTCTATTTCCCCTTTGACCCAGTGATTGTTCAAGAGTGTGTTGATTCATTTTCATACACCTGTGAATTTTCCCATTTTACTTGTGCTATTGATTTCAAGTTTCATTCCATCAATGTCAGAAAAGGATTTCAATCTTCTTAAACTTGTCAAAACTGTGTTATGACCTGACATGTAAGCTATCCTGGAGAATGTTCTATGTACTCTTGAGAAGAAAAGGTGCTGTTGTTGGGTGGAATGTTGTATATATGCCTATCAGATCCATTTGGCCGATAATGTTGTTCATGTCCTCCATTTCCTTATTGATAGTCTGCCTGGATGTTCTATTATTGAAAATTGGGTAGTGAAATCTTCTACAATTATTGTATTGTTGTCTACTTCTCCCTTCAGTTCTGACAATGTTTGCCATATATATTTAGATGTTCTGATGCTGGTTGCAAATGTATTTATTCCTGGTGGATTGAACATTTTATCATTATATAATGTCCTTCTTTGTCTCTTGTAATAGCTTTGACTTACAGTTTATTTTGACTGATGTAAGTATTGCCAACCCTGCTCTCCTTTGGTTACCATTTGCATACAATATCTTTTTCCATCTCATTACTTTCAGCCTATGTGTGTCTTTAAATCTAAAATGAGTTTCTTATAGAGAACATATAGTTAGTCTCATTTTTAATCCATTCAGCTATTTTATGTCTTTTGATTAGAGAGTTTAACTCATTTACATTTAAAGTAATTATTAATAAAGAAGAATTTACTATCACAACTTTGTTAATTGTTTTCTGCTAGCCTTGTAGTTCTTCTACCTGTCTTTTCCTTTCTTGCTGCCTTCCTTTGTGTTTTAAAAAATTTTTTGGTATTGATAGGCTTTGATTCCTTTCTTCTTTTGGGTAACTTCTATTTTTTGTGTATGATTACTTTGGGACTTACATAAAATATCTTTTACATATAATATCTTATAACAGTCTGTTTTAAGCCAATAACAACTTAAATTGAATCATGTACCAAAACTCCATACTTTAATTTCTCCTCCCCCTACATACACTCATTTTATATTATTGTTGTCACATTTTATATTATTTGTATTGTGTATTTTAACATATTTTTGGTTATGTTTATTTTTTATACTTTTGCCTTTAACTTTTATGCTTTTTAAAGCGATTTTCCCACCACCATTACAGTAATGCAGTATTTTGTATTTGTCCATATATTTACCTCTACCAATGAGTTTCATACTTTCTTATGCTATCATACTTCTATTTGGCATCCTTTCATTTCAACTTTAAGAATTCCCTTTAGCATTTCTTGTAAGGCATGTCTAGTGGTGATAAACTTCCTCAGCTCTTGTTTACCCCTGGAAAAACTCTTCACCAGACAAACAAAAGCTGAGGATTTCCATCACACAGGTAATTTGTCTATGAGTTGTTGCTGGATTGATGTGTTTGTAGGGGAAGATGGGTTCAGGGCTTCCTACTCCACAATCTTACTGACATCAGTTACTGTATATAGGTTTCTGAACAGCAGAATTATTGAAGGAAAAAGAAATATTCTCTCCAAGAAACAAAAAGGAAAAAAAATGGAATTAGGTTAAGTAGAAATAGCTTAAAGTTAATGCTTATATAATCATTATACCCAGGTTAAATTATCATTCATATTAAGAAAATCACTATTTACTTTTCAAAATAAAACAGTATGTTTGAAATGGGGAAAGCATGTTCAGTTGACCATAGATTTTTCTTGATATGCAATGCTATCCAGCTTCTCTTTCTTTTCCTCACTCCCTCCATGATTTTCTCCTCCATAAGGTCAACAAGAAAAACAAAAAAGAAAATAAGAATATGCCACAGCTATACTTTCCCAGTAAGGCTATGCTGGTTTTATTTGCATGGGTTTATAGCGAATGTTCCAGTAATCAAATCAGAGTGCAGGCTTTCAAAACCTTTCATTTCTAAACTCTGAGCAGAGTAGTACATCAATTAATAAAAGAAGAGCCTTTTAAAAATTGCACAGTACATTTTAGTTTATAAAATGCTTTTATATTTTCTCATTTCATCCTCAAACCAACTCAATTTAAATAGCTACTTCAATTGTTCATTTCTAGCTTTTTGCGTTTTCCTGCATTAAATTCATTCCTTTACTTATTTTGGTAATAGACTTCTCAATTTTCCTTTGATGAGGCACCTCCCTGCCACTTGCAGATAATTTGGGTGAGACTGACTTTATTCCATCCCCACATCTAAGTCTGGATGTGTTTCTCAGGCTTGGGCAATCAGCATAGTCCACTTTCTTGGCCATGGTGATTGTTGAGAGACAAACACATGACTTGAATCAGTCCCATAGATTAAATTATGGGATTTTCCCAAAGTAGATACAAGAGGCAGGTCACAGAAAGAACGTAAGAAGGTGCTAAACACTACTGTGATGAAATCTACCATTTTTCCAGGAGCCAGTACTCTGGACTTTGGGCCTACCCAGGGTAATCAGCCATTTCAGTTGGCCTCGAACTGAGGTTTTTCTTAGGAGTGCTTAAACCAGGAAAGCCCTGGACAAACTGGGATAAATTATTTATTCTACCAGTCACCGCAGTGCCACATAAAGTAAGAGCTTCACAGCCTGGAAGGGAGATCAAAATGTTTCTTCCTTACCAAGGAAGACCAATGGTTATCACCCTCCCCTACTCCAAGAGAATAAGTATCCAAAGTGCCAGGCAGCACTTTTAGAGAAAATGAATCTAGCAGTGACCAGTTCCCTTATTCTATTCAATCCTTAAATGATTAGCCAAAAAAAAAAAAAAATCTAAGATCATTTTTTTAACAGCCTCATTTTTCAATTATCAAGTGCTAAATTAAAATGGAATGCAAACACTAAAATTTAACACACTGCTAAAAATGAACATGTCTAAAATATTAATAGCAACTCTAAATGATTTATAATGCCCTCTTGGGTATATTTTATGATTTATTGATGTCATTTTAGTGGCTCCATGGGTGACAGAGTCACCTCACTGTGTTTGTGCTCCAGCGGGTTTCCGGGCTATTTATTCAGTAAACTACACACTCAGACCCTTGCTGCATGCACATCAGATGATAGGTGAAGTAGAAAAAGTAAAGATGTTAAATTTTTCCATAAATCAAAGAATCCTAGGGCTAAAAGGCTTTAAAAGTGGTTATTTCTTGTTTTCTCAAATTCTTGCAGGGCCACACCAGCGCTATCTTCAATGGTTGTGAATTTCACAACCTCCCTTGCTGATTTATAATGTCAGTCTTTGTCGACAAGAAATTCTACTTTGGAGCTAACCTTTACCCTTTCTGTATCAAGTAAAGCTTGTTTTCTGGAGAATAGCTTATAATATTTTTGGTAGTTAACTTCCTGTCTTTGACCTAATCATGCATTTTTCAAACCTTTCCGTACATCCCACAGACATGATTGCCCCGCCCTCCACCCTATGATTTGCTTCTACTTTCTCTACAAGCTTCCTAGGACTCTCTCAGATTCTGCTACTCAAAATTTGCTCTCACTGAAATTGAGTTTGTCTTTTTCTTCCTCCCTGGACACTGTCCTCCATCTCTCAGCTCTTTCTCCCTTCCCAGAAACATAAAGCTCTGATTCTGCCCTCTGGACAAACAGACCTTCTTTCCTTTCATCTTCCTTCCACTGTCAGCCACACACACCCAAGCATTAGCCACAAAGGACTATGCTTCCGGAAAACTGCCCATGCTCAAAGTTACTATTCCATAGTGGGTGCAGTGGCGCACATCTGTAGTGCCAGCTACTTGGGAGCCTGAGACAGTAGGATCGCTTGAGCACAGGAGTTTGAGGCTATATTGTGCTATGACCACACCTGAGAAGAGTCACTGCACTCCAGCCTCAGTGATATAGCAAGAGACCCTTGCTCAAAACAAATAAATACAAGCTACCATTCTTTTCCCCCAACTGCCTCCCACTTCAAAATTCCAAACCCTTCAATATAGGGATGTATGGATATGGGAAGTTAGGAAGGCAGCTTTCTGAGATCCCATCAAATTAGATCATGCTGACACTGCCTTTCTCCCTATTTGAAAGTATAACGAAGACCCAGAATTCTGTGTAATATTCATAAACTAGCAAAAAAAAATCTGAGTCTTTTAGTCTATTTTTTTTTTACATATAATAAACTGAAGTTGTAGAGATAAATAACTTTCTTAAGGTCGCAGAACTTGAAGGAATAGTACTGGGACTTGGATTAATTGTCGCATTCCAGGGCCCACCTCCTCATGCATCATACCAGACCTATACGTGTCTATGTAACAGTGGTATCTATGCCATTTAGCCTCTGCCACTAAGCAGCAGAACATACAGCAAATGTCATATGTCCCCAAAGTTTTAAAGTCATGTCCCTGTTTAGAGCAAAGATAGCTATGGAATGCTTTATATATTTTTAATTATTTATCACACCCCTGGCCCTTAAAGCCAGAATGACCCCTCCATGCCTTGTGCCTTCTTTTGCCCTTCAAAGAAAGTCTTAAATTCTTGCTAGTGTCAAAACAAAGGCTCAGGTCATTCCCGAGTTGTAACACTCCCTCCCATCTTTTTTAATCCTGACCTTATTTGAGTTGAACCCATTTCACTGAGCTTAGAATCCTTGGTTCCTTATATTTAAGTTTGATCCTCAGCTTTCCTGGTTGTTTTCTGTGGTAGCCCATGTTGCAGGCCCCTCCTCAGGAAAGAACACGTTGCCCAGGAGTGGAGTTAGCAGACAATTCCAGCTGTTAACTCATTCAGGCCTTCTTCAGCTTTTGAGCCCACATCAAACTATTTTTGGGTGGCCCCCAGGCATAACCATCCACTAATGCTGACTCCTGTAATGAGCAATCTGTAGCTCAGAGCTCTCCAGTGGGCTGGCAGAGACTTTGTCCAATCAGCATCATGGTCTGACAGCACCTCACATCCAATCCTTACTTTCCCCTTTTCTCTTCACAAATGTTACTCTCCAGTGCAGTAAATCTGTTGCACTCCTCGTTCTGTCTCAGCATCTGGTCCCCAGAGGTCCCAACCAACACCTCCTACTACTCAAGTGAGAGCTCCCAGTAAACCTAGTTCCAGTTACTTATCCTAACTGGTGCCTGGCTAGGCCTGGCTAGTACTCCCTAGACATCTATGATTAGCAAGGTGCTTAATTATACACCAGCATTCAAAAAACAGGTGCCTATTGAGTAACCATAGTATTTTCATGCCTTCATAAGCAGAATCATCTCTTCTAAATGTCTGAGATAAAGAAGAAATGTGGCAAATTTTAACATGCTTCTGTGTGTCCTATAGTTCCTACGGTGAATTGTTTGTCAGAGTTTAAACTTTAGTAATTACATATAACATCTTAGGATCATTGGGTGCTGCCTGTGTAATTATAGTGTTGTAACATAGTAACGAAAAGCAAATGTCACCAAAATAAGACCAGAAGTCACTAGCCGTGTCTGATGAAAAACTTCCGACCCTGAGTAATTTCTGTGACCCTGAGTCAGTGATATTGAACTGGAATTCCAAAAGTAAGTCAAATACTGGATAAAGAAAAATAATTTGACAAAAAATAGTACCTATAAGATAGGGTCGTTGTTAAGATTAAACCATGCTACTCAAAGGGTGGATCCTGGGCTAGCAGCAGCACCATCATATGGAAGCTTGTTAGAGGTGTGGAATCTTGAGCCCCATCCAAGGCCTAGGGAATCAGAATCTACATTTTAACAAGATCTCCAGGTGATTTGTGTGCACATAAAGGTTGAAAACCATGGAGTTGAGGATATAATGTACATCAAACACTTAATACAGTGTTTGGCATGTAGCAACCCACTCAATAGATACTACTTGTTATTGTTTTTGTTATTATAATTGTTAATTTCATTCTGAATCATCTTGGGAAGGCATATACTTAAGAACCTGAGCTTTCCAATCTGTAAAACAAAGATCATAATAATATTCAACTGCCTGAGGACCAGATGAACTTTTAAAGCCCTTTCAAACTCTAGGAGACCTCTGTGATTTGCTCATGATGATATAATGGTGATGGTTAATATTTCAGCAGCATTAACCATGTGTCAAGCACATGTTCTTAGTGCTTTACATGTATCATCTTTTTTAATCATCCAAGGATGCCATGAGATAGGTACTATTTTAGTGCTTATTTTATAGATGAATAAAGTGAAGCATGGAGAGATTAAATAACTTGCTCAATAAAACACACAAGGATAGAGTCTGGATTTGAACTTTGGAAGTCTGGTGTGACAAACCACATTCTTAATGCTTTCCCTCTAGCCCGGCCATGAAAAAGAGACTTAAACTAAACTGACTCCAATACAACCAGTGCATTTAAATGTAGCATTTAACACATCATGGCCACAGCAGGCAACATTCAGTCTATAGGTTCTCAAATCTGGCTGCACATTGCACGTTTGAGTATTTTTTAAAGAGTGGAGATTTTTTAAAATACAGACTTCTTAACTGTCATTCCCAGAAATTCTGTTTCAGTGGAAGAATGGCTCAAGCTTCTTATTTCTAAAAAATTGAAGATAAATCTGATACAGAATCAAGATTGAGAATGTGCAGGAAGATAGGTGAACAAGCCATTTTTCTGTATTCAGTATGTGGCAAGTTAAACTTCTTTTCAAAGTAATTGGAAGGAATCTGGAGGGGAGGGAGGGAGAGAAGGAGGAAGAAAGGAAGGAAGGAATTTAAAAAGAGAAGGAGAGGGAGAGGTTGATTTGTTATGGAAGTATGAGCAATTCTTTCTAACTCCTGCAACACATCCTTTGTCTAAGTGGGTTTCCTGCGCCTGGCGTAGATGGGAATTGCACATTTCCTGAGCCTTTGTTGCTTGGGAATGATGAATGGCATTGAGTAGGAGCTGTCTTGGTACCACTCAGTGGAGGAATCCATTTTCACCTTGACTCCATGAGGGACATACTTTTTCAGCAAAAAAGGAGGTGAATAGAACCCTTCACATCACCTAAGACAATAGTAAGAGGGCTAAACCACCTCTGGAAGAGAGAGTGTGGATGCAAGACAGTGCTTAGATGAGAAGTATGGAGTGGAGCGGCTGCATAGACTCCGTAGTTGGCACCCAGGTGCAAAGGGAAAGTACAGCATCTGCATTTTCCAGAGCATTCCAGACACAAGCAGGTCTATAGAAACAGTCGATAAAGCCTACACTCAAAGCAAACTTTAGCCCTGATATACATAGAGCCAGAGAAATGTCTGAAAATAGCAATATGGGCTCATCTCATCACAGATAGCCTGGGACATTGAAGAGCATGGACTATTGACAAGAAAAAGGGGAAGCCCAGAGAACAGATATCCTGACAGAAAATATTCCCTGAACCACTCATGCAGAGGAGGAAGCACTGAAAAGGGATATCGAATTCCAGTTTATGATAGCTCATAGGTTGTTATCTACATTAATGCTGAAGTTGGAAACTAGTTTTAATTGCAGGGTTTGGATTCAATCATTCTCAACAAATCATTCTATTATATTTGCAAAGCCCTTAGTTAAAGAGACCCTCGAGATTACCAGACAGAGATACCTGGACCAAAGAGACCCATGCTGAACATTACAGTTAGGGTTGGGTGCCCAACTTGAGTAAACAGAAAAGCCTAGAAAGCACAACCTCAAGCTTGCTTTTGCTCTCAGCGTATAACCCATATATCGCCATCACTCAAAGCCTGTGGAAAGATAACTGGTTAGCAAACATGAAGAAAAACTCCTTCTGTGAACAGGGTATTTTGAATTGAAAAAGATGGCATAATGCACTAGACTACAACATGCATTCATCCTAGATTTGAATGGAGTGAAATCAATAGCTGAAATTGAGGAGGCATTTAGATTAAAAACAAGTAGATAATCTTTTATAAATAAAGCTTTAATTAACATTTATTCTTCAGTAAAATATTACAAATTTCACTTTCATTGTTACTTAACATCCCAGAATTCCTCACAGATGCCCGAGTACAAGGGAGTAAGAACAGAGGTGAATAATTCATGCAGAATATAGAGCCATAGATAAAAAGAGAAGAGCAGTTGATTGGTTTTTTCCCAAGAAATTGTTAATGTTACATTACATTTTATTGAACCAGCCTCAAAAAATAACAGAGCCTGAACGTTATTATTGCAGCTATTACCTTTCCTTTCCAAGTGCCGCATCTTGTTCTCTCTTGAGTTGATACATTCTGATTACTTTTGCTTACCTTAGAGATTTCCTTTTTTTAGTGAAAAATGCTCCACTAGAACCTCTTGTATTCGAATTTCTTCAAGTTATAACCACTTGCTATCAAATTTAAATAATCTCCCATATCTTATTGGAATCAGTGTGTTCATTTCCAACCTACACCTTCTATTTAATACATGGAATTGTTCTGTAGTGCCCTTTCTCCTTCACTACAAAGGACAAATGTGTCTTTCATTAGTCACAGTCGTAGCTCCAGCCCCACATCGCCCAAGGAATCAGGACAGCTGACACAACGTCTGTGCAAATATGACTATGGCAGAATTGAGTGTGACTGAATGATTCCGTGAGTCCAATTCACCTTGGATTAAGCTAGGGAACCAATTTCCAGGACCTTGAAAACAGCTGTCATGGAGCAGATAGGCCATTTAGCAAGAGGCACAGATGTGGGGACTGGCTTGGGCCATTTGCTCCTTTTCATTTCCAGAAAAGCTCCAGCAGCCCATCCTGCTCCACGTTTCCTATCAGACTTATCATTGTTTGTTGAAACTGTGTTGCTCACCCTAGTGTGTGGATCTAATGATGCATCAAGTGTTTCTGTTTGTACGGGGGTTTTTTTTGGTTTTATGATTTGGGTTTTCTTGTTTTTATTTGTTGTTGTTGTTGTCATTATATTTATTGGTTGCTGTTCAGAGAAGCTAAGGTCGGAGTTCTTTATGTTCGGCTTTAAGCTATTAGGTTCTTCTTTCCTATCTTTGATCAAAAGTATAATTTTGCATGGAAGAAATATAGAAATTAGATTAAAGTGTATCTTTGTGAGTTGTAGAAACCAGCTTGGGTTCAACAGCGGCAACTTGAGGGGGGTGCTTTGGACACAGAAAAATCATGTCAGATCTAGGCTTCCCTGTTTGCACTCCTTTCTCTCCCCATCCCGTCATCTTCAGCTGCTCGAAAAAAATATTAGATTACAGGTAACCAGAGTTGCTAGTGTCAAGAGAAATTGAGAGGGAATATCAGTAAAATATGTCTAACCAGTACATCTTATTTCACAGGCTGTATCTTGAATAACAGCCAACCTTATTCCAGGAGGGTCCCCAATGCAGTGTTCCAGCCCCCAGTGTCCATATTAACAGGAAATCAGTGTATCTGTTAGATCTCTTACACCTTTCATACATGTAATACTTCTGGGCTGCTAAGTAGCCTGAAAAGGGAGTCCTGCTAGTTTCTGTCTCACTATTTTGCTACTTTGGAGCCAAAGGTTCTCCCTTAAGGCTGGAGATTTTAGCAAGCATTACAAAAGCTGATTGATTTATGATGCACAGTCACACTAAGGGCATCTGAAGCCTAAGCAGCTTGGAAGTGGCTTCTTCTGCACCAATCCCGCTGTTTCTCCTGGTGCTTAGATATGGTCCTAAGTGATCAGGTGAGGCGAGGCATCCACCCATTCACACCCTGCGCAGGCTACAGTGGTTTTTCCAGGTTCCATGCCTCAGAATTCCAATCCCTTAATGCTGGGCTCAGCCAAGAAGTTCCACATCAACCTTTCTGGGCTTCTAGTTGTAGCTCTTTAGATTCACTCCACAGCCTTTTCCCCAGATCAGGAGGCCCACCCTGAAATCCTGGAATGTTGGTGTCAGGAACCTTATGGTCCCAAAATTACCTGCCCACCCCTTCTTTCTCTTTTTTCTTTTCTTTTCTTTTTTTTTTTTTTTTTTTGACAAAGTCTCCCTCTGTTGCCCAGGCTGGAGTGCAGTGGCACGATCTCGGCTCACTGTGACCTCTGCCTCCCGGGTTCAAGCAATTCTCCCACCTCACCCCTCCAAGTAGCAGGGACTACAGGCATGCGCCACCACACCTCCTTCTTTCTATTTTCAGGCCCAAGCCTAGGGTCACATCCTACCACCTAATGAGTGAAATACTCTTCAGAGGAGGAAAACCCACTAACAACTGCTATTTGAGGATCTCTAACTCCTACACCCCAAAGTCTGTTTAGATACAAGGCAGTCATCTGCTTTCATATATAATGTTTTCTTGAAAACATGTATAACAGTCAGATGTGATAATATTGAAAGATTTACTGGGACCAATTTCATATGCACAAAAATACATTTAATTATGTTGTTAATATACATCGTGGTGAAAGTGGTTGTTTCTGATAATAAGGAAATGGGGAGGGGAGAAGTGAGGAAACAAAGGCTGGTTTTCATAAGACAACAGGACTCTTTGACTCTTTAAAATATGACCTTTTGGCAGGCACAGTGGTTTACACTTGTCATCCCAGCACTTTGGGAGGCCAAGGCAGGAGGATCACTTGAAGCTAGGAGTTGAAGACCAGCCTGGAGAACAAAGCGAGACTCCATCTCTATCAAAAATTTTAAAAATTAGCTGGGCACAGAGTCCCAGCTACTCAGGGGGCTGAAGTGGGAGGATCTCTTGCATACAGGAATCTGAGGCTGCAGTGGGCTATGATTGTGCTACTGCACTCCAGCCTGGGCAACAGAGTGAAGCCCTGTCTGTAAAAACTAATAATGATAAGTAAATAAAATATGATTATATAAAAACAGAAAAATTAAGAATAAATACTACTTTGAGATAAAACAGAAAAGCTTTGGAGAGAAGAAGCAAATCATATACATGTTCTCAAAACGGGATGGCTTTGGACTTCTCAGCAACAACGCTAGAAACCAGAGACAATGGAGAAATGCTTTCTAATTTTTGAAGAAAATGGTTTTGAAATTAGAATTCTATACCTGACCGAACTTATGTCTTACAGGAAGAAAAGGACATCTTTAGGCATACAAGGGATATATTGGCCAAGTTAGTTTAGCAAGGCAGAAATTACTGTAGCCAGTTTAAGCCAAAAGGACTAGTTATGACATAGTGAGAGCTCAAGACTGAGGGAAGGAAACGGACTGTGCTTCCAGTTGTGACACCCAGCTCCACAGCACAATGCTGCTCACACAAGCCACAAAACCAGGAGGCTACTGCCACCAGTGCCAGTTCCAACCTATGGCCTCTGCCATCACCAGGAAGTTGACAAATCAGGTGCTATGGTTGCACATTTAGACTCCAGAGTCCTACTGTACTGCCGGGGCCAGAGCTGCAACAGCAAAGTAACAACCTCAGACCCTGCCTTTTTCCCAAATAATTCAGTTCTGGACCCAGATTTTGAATCTGGCACAGATGCAGTTGACTGGTGGAATCAAAACCACATGTCTGCAATCTCACAACTGGAAAATGACCTGAAAAATCTTCTTTGTTGAGAATGCAGCATTTATAATGTGGGAAGCTGCTAAAACAATGTTCAGAAACTGGAGCCAGCCTGAATAACAGCTGACCACTATGCATAGACATACATTTTACCTCTTATGGACTCTCTTAGGACGCTATTAGAAGATACTAGTTTCTTCACCAAACATGAGAATGAATCAAGAAAGAGGGAGATACAAAATTAGGAAACTGGAAATCTAACATAAGGAGGCAAGCAAAGGAAATTCCCAAGATCCTGATGAAGGGAAGGTGTGAACAGAATCCAGCATAGAGCAGGAAGTTAGAGCCCGCATGGAGGTTGAGGAGGAATCAGAGAGATTGCCTGATGTGTTCAACTCTATTGAAAGTATCCTACAACTGTCAGAGAATTAAGATAGGCACGTGATTCACTGAACAACTTGGGTAGCTGGGGGAAGGCAAGTATTAATCCTAAGAAAATAAGATGTTATATAAGAAAAGGAATATAATCTTAGTGTGCTACATGTCTAAGGTGTGAACTGTATTCACATGGACACCATGGTATAAACACGGAGTGCTGATAATGAAAACAACTATATTGGAACTATATTGGAAGAATGAAGAACATACATTGTTCAACTATACTGGAATTGAAGAAATGAAGTAAGGAGGGGAAGAGAATGTGTGGGAAAGCCAACACAGTGATCACCTGGGCTAGCTCCTCATTCTCCATGCGAGGAAGCCAAAGAAAATAGCCAACATTTTAAAATCAAGAAATAATGACATAGGCATTTATTTAGAATGTGGAGGCAAATACCAGAAAAAAAAAAGTAAAAATAAAAGTTGAAAATTCTTGCCTTAAGGGAGCAGAATTGTGGAGTAGAGAAGGGATAGGACTGTTAATTTTTATTATAAGCCTGACAGTATTATTTGACTTTTAACGGATATGTACACATGTGCATGTGTGCATGCACACACACACATTAATTAAAATAAAAAGTAAATGTACAGAACAGCATCTCTTGCTGTACCTTTATAGCCTTTCCATCCCTAAGACTCATCCATCTCCTGTCTCTGTTTCTTTCCTTTCTATGATGCACCTGCTCATTCTATAAACCATTCTCTCATCCTGTCAAGATGAAAAACTACATTGGCCACTGGCTGCTTCTGAAAATCAACCCTAGAGAAACAATAGAAGCCAGAGGGAAACAGATTTGAGAAACTAATAACAAATCATAAAATAAAATAAAACACTGTGAGAAGGCCTTGGGGGAGTCTGAAGACTCGGGATTGTTATATGTTGGGGAGGGAAAAGAGAGAATTGCTTCAGCCTGGGGGAAAGGCAGCCAGAGGTAGCTACTAGAAGGAGGTCAAAGGGGAACAGCGTTTCTGTTTCTGTTCTGCCACGTGGACCATCATGGCCTACCCAATCACCGCAGAGATTGGCACCAGCAGCCTAAGCTACAGGTGTCAGGAGGGTACTACAAGTGCGGTACCAAAGCCCTGCAGGAAGAAGGAGGAATGAAAGGCAGGCTTGTGCCAAGCAGTATCCTGGGCATTCACTGCTGTACTACTCCCATTCCAAACCCTCAGGGAACGCGAATGAAATCTATGCAGACTGCTTGTAGAGAGTTTAAATATGAAACACGGACTAGAGACATTATGTCCGGAATTGGTTCCTTCCAGTGGGTTCTTGGTCTCGCTGACTTCAGGAATGAATCCGCAGACACTCGCAATGAGTGTTACAGTTCTTAAAGATGGTGTGTCTGGAGTTTGTTCCTTCAGATGTTCAGATGTGTCCGGAGTTTCTTCCTTCTGGTGGGTTTGTGGTCTCGCTAACCTCAAGAATGAAACTGCAGACCTTCCCTGTGTTACAGCTCTTAAACGTGGCACGTCTGGAGTTGTTCGTTCCTCCTGGTGGGTTCATGGTCTTGCTGGCTTCAGGAGTGAAGCTGCAGACCTTCATGGTGAGTGTTGCAGTTCATAAAGGTAGTGCAGACCCAAAGACTGAGCAGCAGCAGGATTTATTGCAAACACCAAAAGAACAAAGCTTCCACAGCGTGGAAGGCGACCTGAGCGGGTTGCTGCTGCTGGCTCCCGTGGCCACCTTTTATTCCCTTATTTGGTCCCGCCCATGTCCTGCTGATTGGTCCATTTTACAGAGCGCTGATTGGTCCATTTTACAGAGTGCTGATTGGTGTGTTTTTACAGAGTGCTGATTGGTGCGTTTACAAACCTTTAGCTAGACACAGAGCACTGATTGGTGCATTTACAATCCTTTAGCTAGACAGAAAAGTTCTCCAAGTCCCCACCTGACCCAGCAGCCTAGGTGGCTTCACCTCTCAACATGATTTGGTGATGGTGGGAAAATTGGGATAATCGCCATCAGTTCTTAAGACCACAGGGTTCCATCCCCTGGGCAGTCTCCAAAGTTTTAATTCATTTGGAGGTACATAAACTGCAGGCTGGGATTTAGCCCTTTTCCAACACATAGCCGTGGCTTGTAACTGATAATCCAAGAGGAAGAGTTTTCAAGACAACATAACCAAAAAGCCATATAAAGAATACAACTATCACATAAGAAAGACAACAAACTCAACAACATAAGCCATCTAAATTAGGATTATGAGAAGAGGTGGACCAAGAAATTAATATAGTGATGATAAATATATTAAGAGGTTAAGGCTGATAATCAGCAATATGAAGCAAGAATGAGAAAACATAAAAAAGGACCAAGTTGAATATTAAGGATGGGATATATAACAGTTGAAGTAAATAAAACAATGAATAAGTTATATAGCAAAGTGGATAAAGGTGATGAATAAAGCAGTGAGTTGGAAGAACAGATGGAGAAGCTCTCTTAGAGGTCAGCAAGAAAGAGTGAAGAGACAGTAAATGTAAAAGAAAACTAGGAGATGTGGAGGGTGGAAGGAGAGTGCAAATACTTGTGAGCAGTGGCTTCGTAATGTGTCAACGTGACTAGACTGAACTGTTCTTCCTAAAATTCCCTTTCCTGTATATTTCTAATTAGGGTAGGCCACAAGAGAGAACCCTGTGAAAGGTTTGCTGGGCATTAGCCCTTGTCTGCCAGCTCTCCTTCTTTGTGGGAAGCATAAGTGGAGCCTCCAGTTGCTCTACCTTCCCCACTAAGCTTCTCTGGCTCTTGGGCCAGGTGTGTGCTTGGCAACTATGATGCAGGACTCTGGTTTCTGCAATAAACAAACATGCACAATCAAGGTTAAAGGCAATAATCACTAATACAAATTGTAGTCTGTCCTCGCGGGCTCCAGTTTGTGGGTTCCAGCCTGTTCTTGCTCACCTCCAGTTTACTTCACCTCCCATTCCCAACTGTCTGCTCTGTATTTCAAAGCTCTAGCATTGGAAGTACAGATAATCTTCTTACAGAGGCTGCTTGACCAGCTCTTACAATTTCATTAGGTCAAATCCCTGCGATGTATATATTCCCATTCACCATTCCTATCATATTGATATTGTCTCAAATTTTAACTATAAGTTGTTTTGGATAAATTGTAAGTTTGGTTTTTTTCTCACTTTAGTGAGGATATACAAACTTTACCAAGGAATTTTATCACCTTTACCATATTTCTTAAATATTAAGGATTGCTTCAAACATGTTTTCAGTATGTATCTTTGTGTGGCGAAACTTCATTCTTGGTCTTATCTAAAGTATATATATTAGGCCATCATAGTTGAAAGACAATTTGGCTGGATATACAATTCTAGATTCAAATTTATTTTCCTTTGAGACAGGATCCCACTCTGTTACTCAGGCTGGAGTGCAGTTGCACGATCACGGCTCACTGCAGCCTCCACTTTCTCAGGGTTAAGGTGATCCTCCCACCTCAGCTTCCAAAGCAGCTGGTACTACAGGAATGCACCACCATGCCTGGCTAATTTTTATATTTTTTGTGGAGACAGGGTTTTGCCATGTTGCCCAGGCTTGTCTGGAACTCCTGGGCTCAAGCAATTCACTTGCTTCCA
This sequence comes from Nomascus leucogenys, assembly GCF_006542625.1. NCBI lineage: Eukaryota > Metazoa > Chordata > Mammalia > Primates > Hylobatidae > Nomascus > Nomascus leucogenys. The sequence goes on along the minus strand of NC_044382.1, from coordinate 135,073,085 downwards.
CCTCCCAAAGTGCTGGGATTACAGGCATAAGCCACTGCATCTGACATTTCCTTTGATATTTAAAAAACATTTTTTCCCTTTTTCATCTTCTGTGTACTGTTCAAATCTTATTTTTGTTCTAATTGCTGATCTCTTCACTATCTCTGGAAGTTTTTTGAATTCTTTCCTTATCTTTGATATTCTTAAATTCTATTCTGATGTTTCCAAGTTTAGACTTTTTCCCATCTTTTATTTTTCTCTCTTTCTGAAGCTGGGTATAATAGGGTTCATTCAGAGAAGCAGATCCATTAGGATATATTTCTGCAAGTTCATATATATGCATTCATATATATAAATATGAACAATAACTAATATATATACATGAGTCCACTAAATTGTCCAGTTAGGATGAATATACAGATATTGATAAATTTAAGAAATTAGCAGGAATAAATAAACATGAGTAAGTGTCTTCAGGCTAGCCATAATGAAACAAAAAGAGAATATATAATTTTCAAGCCAGTAGAAAACAAAAGAAAGTGGAGTAAATTGAAAATATAAAATATGGAATAAATAATTCCTAATATAATAAAAATTACAACAAATATAAATGGTTTTAGTTCACAAATAAAAAGACAAATGCTCTCTATGTTATTAAGAAATAAAAATGAAATCCAAAAATATGTTTTCTATGAGAAACATTCTTAAAACCAAAAGACATAGTAAGTTTGAAAATGAAAGAGTGAAAGACAAAAAAAAAAAAACAAAAACCTAAAGAATTCCAAAATCGCAATCATAATAGCTGACAAAAGAGAATTTAATGCGGGGGGTAAATAAAACAACAGTGAGAAGATATAACCATTGCAAATATACATATGCACCTAATAATAGGTTACACTAACTGTACAGTACAGAAACAGATAAATCACTGGGAGTTTTTTTTTTAACACCCAACTATCAAAAATGTACTAAGCAGTATGTTGAGAGCCTCTTAGACTATCCATCTCTGCGTTGCTTTGCTGTTCGTGACATGAGACAAACAGTTGCCACGGGTGTCATCAAAGCAGTGGACAAGAAGGCTGCTGGAGCTGGCAAGGTCACCAAGTCTGCCCAGGAAGCCCAAATGAATATTACCCCTAATACCTGCAACCTCAGTCTTAAACAGTGGTGAAAGAATGGTCTCAGAACTGTTTGTTTCAATTGGTCACTTAAGTTTAATAGTAAAAGACTGGTTAATGAAAGCAATGCATCATAAAACCTTCAGAAGGAAAGGAGAATGTCTTGTGGACCACTTTGGTGTGTGTGTGTCTGTGTGTGTGGCAGTTTTAAGTTATTAGTTATTAAAATTGTACTTTTTAATGGAAACAACTTGACCACAGATCTCTCACAGAATTTTGAGACACATTAAAACAAATTTTAATGAGAAAAAAAGTTCTAAGCAAAAATTAAACAGATTTTGTGTCTAAACATTATAATTAACAGACTCATACTATTAATTATATTGTTCAGATCTTTAATATGCATGTTCCAATGGTATGATATATATATATATATACTACAATAGTTTATGCAACAAATAGCACATACATATTTTTAGAATCATGCACATATTTACACTAGTAGACTAGGTTTACAGAAAGTTCCAATAAACCCAGGGACAATATTATGCAGATTTTTTATTGAAACAAGATCTAACTCTGTCACCCAGGCTGGAGGGCAGGGACATGATCATAGATCATTGCAATCTCTAACTCCTGGGCTCAAGCCATCCCTAGCACCTCAGTCTTCTGAATAGCTAGAACTACTACAGATGCACATCACCCCCACCAACTATTTTTCAAAAAATTTTTTGTACACACAGGGTCTTGCTATGTGCCCAGTCTGGTCTCAAACTCCTGGGCTCTAGGGATCCTCCCTCCTCTGCCTCCCAAAATGCTGGGTTTACAGGCACGAGCCACTGCACCCAGGCTTCATGCAGATTTTATCTTCTAAACATGAGATAATACAAGAAATTAATAATACAAAACTTTTACAAATGTCTCAAATTTTGAAGGTAACATATTGCTAAATAACTCACAGGTTAAAAATGAAATTATAATCAAAATGAGTAAATACCTAGAATTGAATGAACTTGGAAATACAAAATATATGGTACATAACTAAAATATTATTTAGAAAGAACATTTATACCTTTAAATATGTTTATGAAGAAACAATAAAAGTTGAAACAAAGTATGCTAAGCTTCTAACTCAAGAAGTTATAAAAAAGAACATCAAAGCAAACCCAAAGAAGAAAAAAGATATAATAAAGGAAACAATATAATACATTTTTTAAGTAGAAGAGATTTATAAAACTAAAAAGCTCTATTTTTGAAAAGATTGCTGAGATAAACTTTTGATAAAAGTGAATAAGGAGAAAAGGAGACAACAAAGGTAAATAAAACACTGATCAAAAAATAAAGATAGGAAGATAATTATAGGTTTCAAAAGAAATAAAATAGATAAATTCCTGGAAAATATGTAAAATGCCAAACTAACCCAAGAAGAAAAAGGAAACTTAAAATAGACTCACAAGGATTAAGGAAATTTAATTGCTAGTTAAATCTCCAAACCAAAGATCTCCAGGCCTGCAGCATGCTTTCAAAATGAACTCTATCAAACTTGGTTTTTGTTGTTGTTGTTGTTGTTGTTGTTGTTTGTTGTTGTTTTGAGACAGGGTCTCGCTCTGTCACCCAAGCTGGAGTGTAGTAGCAAGATTGTAGCTCACTGCAATCTTGAACTTCTGGGATCAAAGGATCTTCCTGCCATATCCTCTGGAGTAGCTGGGACTACATACGGGCATGAGCCACCTTGGGCCGGCCTCTATCAGACTTTCAAAAACTAATTCCTGTTTTATAAATTATTCCAGAAAATGCAAAAAAAAAAAGTTTCAATTCATTTTATAAAGCTAATATAATCTCATTTTCCTTATTGCTTCTGGATTTTAGCCATAGTTTAAAAACTTTTCCCCACTCACAGATTATAGAGGACTTCATCCTACCTTCTCTAGAACTTGTGTGATTTCATTTTATTTTTATATTTATCTCTTAGAGCCATTTGAAATTTATTCCAGTATGTGCTATAAATAATAGGTCTGATATTTTCTATTCCCATGTAACTATACACAGCTCACAGGCGCCAATTGTTAAATTTTCAGGGATTTTGTGAGCTGATTATTAAACATAGCCATTATTACAAAATAAATTACATCAACTTAAAATGAAATAAATCATGTTACAAATGAAGCTAATAAATATTCACAACTTATCATTCATATTACTTTGATACATTTTACTACTATCAAGACTTCTGAGGTTATATATATCTGTCATGTCCACACAATGGAAATACTATAAGCATGGAATGCTGCTATGCATCTTTTCCCAAGTCTTTATTTCATGATGCCATACTGATAGCATAAAATTTGCTATGGTGGGAGCATTTACATCACAAAAGTTAGTGATGTAATCAGGGCTTAATTTATTATATCGTTGATTGTGTAGAACAAGGATCACTATGGCCAGTAGGCCAAATCCAGCCTGCCAACTGTTTGTGTAAATAAAGTTTTATTGGAAGACAGCCACAGCTCTTTGTTCACTATCATCCATGGCTGCTTTTATGTTTTCGTGGCAGTTGAATAGTTGCAACAGATACCATATGGACCAAAAAGCATAAAATATTTCCTATCTGGCCCTTACAGAAAACCCTGGTCTAGACTTTAAAAAATAACAGAGAAAATGTTAGCAGCGTAGATTAATTTTAAAAGTGTATGATAGGCAGTCTCACTATGAGGGCAGCTGAAGGAGCTGGCTCAATTAAGATGAGACTTCTGCTACTTCTCCTGGTGGTGGTGTCGGCAGCGGTGGCCAACCTGGGCAGCGTGCCCAACAAGAGATTAAAGATGCAATACACCACAGGGCCACCGCTCAAGTTCCAGATTTGTGTTTCCTAAGGTTACAGGTGGGTGTCTGAGGAGCACATGTGGGTTATTAGCCAGCAGTACCCAGACATCACACTGAAGGAGAGAATTACTTCCCTCAACCAATATATAGACACATAGCATCTTTCCTGACAGCCTTCAATCTAGTACTAATAGGGTTAATAATTGTTGTCAAGGATCCTTTTGCTTTCTTTGGCATACAAGCTCCTAGCCTTCGGTGAAATACATAGCATAGATAAAAAACAATCACAACTTCTGGAAATCAAGGACACACTTAGAGAAATGCAAAATGCACTGGAAACTCTCAGCAATAGAATCAGACAAGCAGAAGAAAGAACTTCAGAGCTCAAATACAAGGTTTTTGAATTAACCCAATCCAACAAAGACAAAGAAAAAATAATTTTAAAAATGGGCAAACCCTCCAAGAAATTTGGGATTATATTAAATGAACAAACCTAAGATTAATTGGTGTTCCTGAGGAAGAAGAGAAATCTAAGTTTGCAAAACATATTTAAGGGAATAATTGAGGAAAACTTTCCCAACTTTGCTAGAAATCTAGATATCCAAATACAAGAAGCTCAAAGAACACCTGAGAAATTTATTGCAAAAAGATAATCACTTAGGCACATAGTCATCAGGTTATCTAAGGACAAGACAAAGGAAAGAATCTTAAGAGGTGTGAGGCAAAGCACCAGGTAACCTCTAAAGGAAAACCTAGCAGATTAACAGCAGATTTCTCAGCAGAAATCCTACAAGCTAGAAGAGATTGGGGCCCTATCTTCAGACTCCTTAAACAAAACCATTATCAGCCAAGAGTTTTGTATCCAGCAGAACTAATCTTCATAAATGAAGGAAAGATACAGTCTTTTTCTGACAAACAAATGCTGAGAGAATTCACCAGTATAAAGCCAACACTACAAGAATGGCTAAAGGAGCTCTAAATCTTGAAACAAATCCTTGAAATACACTAAAATAGAACCTCCTTCAAGCATAAATCTCACAGGGCCTATAAAGCAAAAACAGAATTTAAAAAAAAAGAAACAGGTATTCAGGCAACAAACAACAAATAGCACCATGAATAGAACAGGACCTCACATCTCAATACTAACGTTGAATGAAAATGGCCTAAATGCTCCAGTTAAAAAATACAGAATGGCAGAATGGATAAGAATTCACCAACCAAGTTAACTGCTGTCTTTAAGAGACTCATCTAATACATAAAGACTCACATAAACTTAAGGTAAAGGGATGGAAATAGACATTTCATGCAAATGGACATCAAAAGCAAGCAGAAGTAGCTATTCTTATATTAGGCAAATTGAGCTTTAAAGTAATGGCAGTTAAAAAAAGACAGAGGGACATTATATAATGATGAAAGGACTTATCCAACAGGAAAGTTTCACAATTCTAAATATATATGTACCTAACATTGGAGCTCCCAAAGCTATAAAACAATTACTACTAGGCCTAAGAAGTGAGATAGACAGCAACACAATAATAGTTGAAGACTTCAATACTCCACTGACAGCACTAGACAAGTCATCAAGACAGAAAGTCAACAAGGAAACAATGGATTTAAACTATACCCTAGAACAAATGGACTTAACAGATATTTACAGAACATTCTGCCCAACAACTGCAGAATATACATTCTATTCATCAGCACATGGAACATTCTTCATGTTAGACCGTATCATAGGCCACAAAACAAGTCTTAATACATTTAAGAAAATTGAAATTATATCAAGTACTCTCTCAGACCACAGTGGAATAAAATTGGAAATCAACTCCAAAGGAACCCTCAAAACCATGCAAATACATGGAAATTAAATAACCTGCTCCTGAATGATCGTTGGGTCAACAATAAAATCAAGATGAAAATTTAAAAATTATTTGAACTGAATGATAATAGTGACACAACCTATCAAAACCCCTGGAATACAGCAAAGACCTTGCGAAGAGGAAAATTCATAGCATTAAATGTCTACATCAAAAAGTCTGAAAGAGCACAAATAGACAATCTAAGGTCACACCTCAAGGAATGAAAAAAACAAGAATGAACCAAACCCAAACCCTGCAGAAGAAAATAAATAACAAAGATCAGAGCAGAATTAAATGAAATTGAAACCAAAAAATACAAAAGATAAATGAAACAAAAACCTGGTTCTTTGAAAAGATAAATAAAATTGGCTGGGTGTGGTGGCTTATGCCTGTAATCCCAGCACTTTGGGAGGCCGAGGTGGACAGATCACGAGGTCAGGAGATCGAGACCATCCTGGCTAACACAGTGAAACCCCGTCTCTACTAAAAATATAAAAAAATTTAGCCAGGCATGGTGGCGGGCACCTGTAGTCCCAGCTACTCGGGAGGCTGAGGCGGGAGGATGGCGTGAACCCGGGAGGCGGAGCTTGCAGTGAGCGGAGATTGTGCCATTGCACTCCAGCCTGGGCGACAGAGCGAGACTCCATCTCAAAAAAGAAAAAAAAAAGATAAATAAAATTGATAGACCACTAGTGAGATTAACCAAGAAAAGGAGAGAGAAGATCCAAATAAGCTCAATTAGAAATAAAACAGGAGATATTACTACTGATACCAGAGAAATACAAAAGATTATTCAAGGCTACTATGAACACCTTTACACACATAAACTAGAAAACCTAGAGGATATGGATAAATTCCTGGAAATATACAATCCCCCTAGATTAAAACAAGAAGAAATAGAAACTCTGTTCTATTCTAAAACCAATAACAAGCAGCAAGATTGAAATGGTAATTTTAAAAATCTCCAACAAAAAAAGTCCAGGATCAAACGGATTCACAGTTAAATTCTTTCAGACATTCAAAGAATTTGTACCAATCCTATTGACATTATTCCACAAGATAGAGAAAGAGGGAATCCTCCTTAAGTCATTCTATGAAGCCTGTATCGCCCTAATACCAAAATCAGGAAAGGACATAACAAAAAAAGAAAACTACAGACCAATATCCCTGATGAATATAAATGTAAAAATCCTTAACAAACTATTAGCTAACCAAATCCACCAGAATTTCAAAAAGATAATCCACCATGATCAAGTGGGTTTCATACCAAAGATGGTTTGACATATGCAAGTCAATAAATGTGATACACTACATAAACAGAATTAAAACCAAAAATCACATTATCATCTCAATCAATGCAGAAAAAGCATTTGACAAAATCTAGCATTCCTTTATGATTAAAACCCTCAGCAAAATCAGCATAGAAGGGACATACCTTAATGTAATAAAAGCCATCTATGACAAACCCACAGCTGACATAATACTGAATGGGGAAAAGTTGATAGCATTCCCCCTGAGAACTGGAACAAGACAAGGATGTCCACTCTCACCACTTCTATTCAACATAGTACTGGAAGTCCTAGCCAGAGCAATCAGAAAAGAGAAAGAAATAAAGAGCATCCAAATTGGTGAAGAGGGAGTCAAACCATCGCTGTTTGCTGATGACATGACAGTATGCCTAGAAAACCCTAAAGACTCCAACAGAAAGCTCCTAGAACTGATAAATGAATTCAGCAAAGTTTCAGGATACAAAATTAATGTGCACAAATCAGTAGCTCTGCTATACAACAACAACAACCAAGCTGAGAATCAAATCAAGAACTCAACCCCTTTTACAATAGCTGGAAAAATAATAATAATAATAATAAATAACACTTTGGAATATACCTAACAAAGGAGATGAAAGACCTCTACAAGGAAAACTACAAAACACTGCTGAAACAAACAAATCTGGAGGCATCACATTATCTGACTTCAAACTGTACTATAAAGCCATAGTCACCAAAACAGCATGGTACTGGTAGAAAAATAGGCACATAGACCAACGAGAGCAGCAGTAGAAAGACCAATAGCAGCAGCAGGTGGCAGCAGAGTCTCCACCTGGACAAGTCCAGCAGCTGAGGTGGCAGTCGCGAGTATGACAACTGTGGGGGCAAATACAGTGGCATCTTGCATAGTTATAGCTTCCCAGCACCACAAATTACTTGGGTGGGGCGAGTCACGCAGCAGCTCCCAGTGTGGAGGGGTGGAGATGTGGAGTCACTTTCCTCTGGGGCTGCCTCTTCAGCTTTTGTCCTAGCTGAGTGAGGAAGCGGTGGAGGATGGCCTGTTTCATGAGTTCAAAGGCTTCAGGGATGTAAGGGTCAAAATCCATCACCTGTCGGGTTCTGGCGGCTGAGATGAGCCAGTAGCCTTTGTGAACTTCCCACGGCCAGAGGACGCGCAGGTGGCCAAGCACGCAGAGGCGGCCTGGTGCTCTCTGACCTGCCTCTGAAGACAGAAGCTGTGCGTGGGAGCCGGCACCGCAGCTGCTCCCCTTTAGACAAGATATTTATCCTCCAACAGCCAGTGTGGTGGGAGCCTCTGTAGGTGGTCTCCCGCACTCCCCTGGAGGTGGTGGATGCCAGAGATCACTTTCCCCTGGTGGTGCAGCTTTGGGATACAGAGACTATGGCTGTAGCAGATGGCTCTTGGCCGCCTACCCCCTCCACCTCTGCCACCATTGCCTGGAGAGCTGGAAAGAAAAGGAGACTATCTGTTCTATGAGAGAGTGCACCCAGCATACAGTCTTAAACCAAGGGAGGGAGCTGGAGCAGATGCTGCTCCTTTCAGAAAAGTGGATGAGATGTCACCAGAGGATCATCACAGAACTAACCAGACGCTTTTCTTGGGCAACCTAGACACAAATGTAACAGAGAGTGACCTAAGAAGGGCATTTGATCGCTTTGGAGTCATCACAGAAGTAGATATCAAGAGCCCTTCTCTTGGCCAGACCAGTAATTACGGCTTTCTCAAATTCGAGAACCTAGATATGTCCCACAGGGCCAAATTAGCAATGTTCAGCAAAATTATAATTTGGAATCCTGTCAAAATTGGTTATGGTAAAGCTACACACACCACCTGCCTCTGTGTGGATGGCCTGAAACCTTGGATGCCTCTTGCTGCCCTGGCATGAAAGTTTGACCAACCTGGCACCTTACACCCCACAGACTACAGAAAGGTGATAGTTGGGTATATATCCAGTATGAAAGCCTGGATGCAGTGCACGCTGCCTGGACCCATATGCGGGGCTTCCCACTTGGTGGCCCAGATCACCACCTTAGAGTAGACTTTGCAGACACTAAACGTCGTTACCAGCAACAATATATGCAGCCTCTGCCCTTGACTCATTATGAGCTGGTGACAGATGCTTTTGGACATCAGGCCCTTGACCCTTTGAGGGGTGCTTAGGATAGGACACCAACCTTACTATTCAGAGATTGTGGAAGATGGCCAAATAGGAACAGCTCCGGTCTACAGCTCCCAGCCTGAGCAACACAGAAAACGGGTGATTTCTGCACTTCTGTTTGAGGTACTGGTTTCATCTCACTAGGGAGTGCCAAACAGTGGGTGCAGGACAGTCGGTGAAGTGCACTGTGCAAGAGCCGAAGCAGGGCGAGGCATTGCCTCACTCGGGAAGCGCAAGGGGTCAGGGAGTTCCCTTTCCTAGTCAAAGAAAGGGGTAACAGACGGCACCTGGAATATCGAGTCAGTCCCACCCTAATACTGTGCTTTTCCAACGGGCCTGGAAAACGGCACACTAGGAGATTGTGTCCCGCACCTGCCCACGGAGTCTCGCTGATTGCTAGCACAGCAGCCTGAGATCAAGCTGCAAGGCAGCAGCGAGGCTGGGGGAGGGGCGCCCGCCATTGCCCAGGCCTGCTTAGGTAAACAAAGCAGCCAGGAAGCTCGAACTGGGTGGAGCCCACCACAGCTCAAGGAGGCCTGCCTGCCTCTGTAGGCTCCACCTCTGGGGGCAGGGCACAGACAAACAAAAAGTCAGCAGGAACCTCCACAGACTTAAATGTCCCTGTCTGACTGACAGCTTTGAAGAGAGTAGTGGTTCTCCCAGCATGCAGCTGGAGATCTAAGAACGGACAGACTGCCTCCTAAAGTGGGTCCCTCACCCCTGAGCAGCCTAACTGGGAGGCACCCCCCCAGTAGGGACAGACTGACACCTCACTCAGCCGGGTACTCCTCTGAGACAAAACTTCCAGAGGAACTATCAGACAGCTGAATTTGTGGTCTCATGAAAATCCGCTGTTCTGCAGCCACCACTGCTGACACCCAGCCAAACAGGGTCTGGAGTGGACCTCTAGTAAACTCCAACAGACCTGCAGCTGAGGGTCCTGTCTGGTAGAAGGAAAACTAACAAACAGAAAGGACATCCACACCAGAAACCCACCTGTACATCACCATCATCAAAGACCAAAAGTAGATAAAACCACAAAGATGGGGAAAAAACAGAGCAGAAAAACTGGAAACTCTAAAAAGCAGAGCACCTCTCCTCCTCCAAAGGAACGCAGTTCCTCACCAGCAACGGAACAAAGCTGGATGGAGGATGACTTTGACGAGTTGAGAGAAGAAGGCTTCAGACGATCAAACTACTCCAAGCTACGGGAGGAAGTTCAAAACAATAGCAAAGAAGTTAAAAACTTTGAAAAAAAATTAGATGAATGGATAACTAGAATAACCAATGGAGAGAAGGGCTTAAAGGAGCTGATGGAGCTGAAAGCCAAGTTTCGAGAACTACGCGAAGATTGCAGAAGCCTCAGTAGCAGATGCGATCAACTGGAAGAAAGGGTATCGCTGATGGAAGATAAAATGAATGAAATGAGGCGAGAAGGGAAGTTTAGAGAAAAAAGAATAAAAAGAAATGAACAAAGCCTCCAAGAAATATGGGACTATGTGAAAAGACCAAATCTACGTCTAATTGGTGTACCTGAAAATGACGGGGAGAATGGAACCAAGTTGGAAAACACTCTGCAAGATATTATCCAGGAGAACTTCCCCAATCTAGCAAGGCAGGCCAGCATTCAGATTCAGGAAATACAGAGAATGCCACAAAGATACTCCTCGAGAAGAGCAACTCCAAGACACGTAATTGTCAGATTCACCAAAGTTGAAATGAAGGAAAAAATGTTAAGGGCAGCCAGAGAGAAAGGTCGGGTTACCCACAAAGGGAAGCCCATCAGACTAACAGCTGATCTCTTGGCAGAAACTCTACAAGCCAGAAGAGAGTGGGGGCCGATATTCAACATTCTTAAAGAAAAGAATTTTCAACCCAGAATTTCATATCCAGCCAAACTAAGCTTCATAAGTGAAGGAGAAATAAAATACTTTACAGACAAGCAAATGCTGAGTGATTTTGTCACCACCAGGCCTGCCCTAAAAGAGCTCCTGAAGGAAGCACTAAACATGGAAAGGAACAACCAGTACCAGCCACTGCAAAAACATGCCAAATTGTAAAGACCATCGAGGCTAGGAAGAAACTGCATCAACTAACGAGCAAAATAACCAACTAACATCATAATGACAGGATCAGATTCACACATAACAATATTAACGTTAAATGTAAATGGGCTAAATGCTCCAATTAAAAGACACAGACTGGCAAACTGGATAAGGAGTCAGGACCCATCAGTGTGCTGTATTCAGGAAACCCATCTCACGTGCAGAGACACACATAGACTCAAAATAAAGGGATGGAGGAAGATCTATCAAGCAACTGGAAAACATAAAAAGGCAGGGGTTGCAATCCTAGTCTCTGATAAAATAGACTTTAAACCAACAAAGATCAAAAGAGACAAAGAAGGCCATTACATAATGGTAAAGGGATCAATTCAACAAGAAGAGCAAACTATCCTAAATATATATGCACCCAATGCAAGAGCACCCAGATTCATAAAGCAAGTCCTGAGTGACCTACAAAGGGACTTCAACTCCCACACAATAATAATGGGAGATTTTAACACCCTACTGTCAACATTAGACAGATCAACGAGACAGAAAGTTAACAAGGATATCCAGGAATTGAACTCAGCTCTGCACAAAGTGGACCTAATAGACATCTACAGAACTCTCCACCCCAAATCAACAGAATATACATTTTTTTCAGCACCACACCACACCTATTCCAAAATTGACCACATAGTTGGAAGTAAAGCCCTCCTCAGCAAATGTAAAAGAACAGAAATTATAACAAACTGTCTCTCAGACCACAGTGCAATCAAACTAGAACTCAGGATTAAGAAACTCACTCAAAACCGCTCAACTACATGGAAACTGAACAACCTGCTCCTGAATGACTATTGGGTACATAATGAAATGAAGGCAGATATAAAGATGTTCTTTGAAACCAATGAGAACAAAGACACAACATACCAGAATCTCTGGGACACGTTCAAAGCAGTGTGTAGAGGGAAATTTATAGCACTAAATGCCCACAAGAGAAAGCAGGAAAGATCCAAAATTGACACCCTAACATCACAATTAAAAGAACTAGAAAAGCAAAACCAAACACATTCAAAAGCTAGCAGAGGGCTAGAAATAACTGAAATCAGAGCAGAACTGAAGGAAATAGAGACACAAAAAACCCTTCAAAAAATTAATGAATCCAGGAGCTGGTTTTTTGAAAAGATCAACAAAATTGATAGACCACTAGCAAGACTAATAAAGAAGAAAAGAGAGAAGAATCAAATAGATGCAATAAAAAATGAAAAAGGGGATATCACCACTGATCCCACAGAAATACAATCTACCATCAGAGAATACTACAAACACCTCTATGCAAATAAACTAGAAAATCTAGAAGAAATGGATAAATTCCTCAACAAATACACCCTCCCAAGACTAAACCAGGAAGAAGTTGAATCTCTGAATAGACCAATAACAGGCTCTGAAATTGTGGCAATAATCAATAGCTTACCAACCAAAAAGAGTCCAGGACCTGATGGATTCACAGCCGAATTCTACCAGAGGTACAAGGAGGAACTGGTACCATTCCTTCCGAAACTATTCCAATCGATAGAAAAAGAGGGAATCCTCCCTAACTCATTTTATGAAGCCAGCATCATCCTGATACCAAAGCCTGGCAGAGACATAACCAAAAAAGAGATTTTCAGACCAATATCCTTGATGAACATTGATGCAGAAATCCTCAATAAAATACTGGCAAACTGAATCCAGCAGCACATCAAAAAGCTTATCCACCATAATCAAGTGGGCTTCATCCCTGGGATGCAAGGCTGGTTCAACATACGCAAATCAATAAATGTAATCCAGCATATAAACAGAATCAAAGACAAAAACCACATGATTATCTCAATAGATGCAGAAAAGGCCTTTAACAAAATTCAACAACCCTTCATGCTAAAAACTCTCAATAAATTAGGTATTGATGGGACGTATCTCAAAATAAGAAGAGCTATCTATGACAAACCCACAGCCAATATCATACTGAATGGGCAAAAACTGGAAGCATTCCCTCTGAAAACTGGCACAAGACAGGGATGCCCTCTCTCACCGCTCCTATTCAACATAGTGCTGGAAGTTCTGGCCAGAGCAATCAGGCAGGAGAAGGAAATAAAGGGTATTCAATTAGGAAAAGAGGAAGTCAAATTGTCCCTGTTTGCAGATGACATGATTGTATATCTAGAAAACCCCATTGTCTCAGCCCAAAATCTCCTTAAGCTGATTAGCAACTTCAGCAAAGTCTCAGGATACAAAATCAATGTACAAAAATCACAAGCATTCTTGTACACCAATCACAGACAAACAGAGAGCCAAATCATGAGTGAACTCCCATTCACAATTGCTTCAAAGAGAATAAAATACCTAGGAATCCAACTTACAAGGGATGTGAAGGACCTCTTCAAGGAGAACTACAAACCACTGCTCAACGAAATAAAAGAGGATACAAACAAATGGAAGAACATTCCATGCTCATGGGTTGGAAGAATCAATATCATGAAAATGGCCATACTGCCCAAGGTAATTTATAGATTCAATGCCATCCCCATCAAGCTACCAAGGACTTTCTTCACAGAATTGGAAAATACTACTTTAAAGTTCATATGGAACCAAAAAAGAGCCTGCATCGCCAAGTCAATCCTAAGCCAAAAGAACAAAGCTGGAGGCATCACCCTACCTGACTTCAAACTATACTACAAGGCTACAGTAACCAAAACAGCATGGTACTGGTACCACAACAGAGACATAGATCAATGGAACAGAACAGAGTCCTCAGAAATGATGCTGCATATCTCCAACTATTTGATCTTTGACAAACCTGACAAAAACAAGAAATGGGGAAAGGATTCCCTATTTAATAAATGGTGCTGGGAAAACTGGCTAGACATATGTAGAAAGCTGAAACTGGATCCCTTCCTTACACCTTATACAAAAATTAATTCAAGATGGATTAAAGACTTAAATGTTAGACCTAAAACCATTAAAATCCTACAAGAAAACCTAGGCAATACCATTCAGGACATAGGCGTGGGCAAGGACTTCATGTCTAAAACACCAAAAGCAATGGCAACAAAAGCCAAAATTGACAAAAATGATAAACTAATTAAACTAAAGACCTTCTGCACAGCAAAAGAAACTACCATCAGAGTGCACAGGCAACCTACAGAATGGGAGAAAATTTTTGCAACCTACTCATCTGACAAAGGGCTAATATCCAGAATCTACAATGAACTCAAACAAATTTACAAGAACAAAACAAACAACCCCATCAAAAAGTGGGCAAAGGACGTCAACAGACACTTCTCAAAAGAAGACATTTATGCAGCCAAAAAACACATGAAGAAATGCTCATCATCACTGGCCATCAGAGAAATGCAAATCAAAACCACAGTGAGATACCATCTCACACCAGTTAGAATGGCCATCATTAAAAAATCAGGAAACAACAGGTGCTAGAGAGGATGTGGAGAAATAGGAACACTTTTACACTGTTGGTGGGACTGTAAACTAGTTCAACCATTGTGGAAGTCAGTGTGGTGATTCCTCAGGGATCTAGAACTAGAAATACCATTTGACCCAGCCATCCCATTACTGGGTATATACCCAAAGGACTATAAATCATGCTGCTATAAAGACACATGCACACGTATGTTTATTGCGGCACTATTCACAATAGCAAAGAGTTGGAACCAACCCAAATGTCCAACAACGATAGACTGGATTAAGAAAATGTGGCACATATACACCATGGAATACTATGCAGCCATAAAAAATGATGAGTTCATGTCCTTTGTAGGGACATGGATGAAGCTGGAAAACATCATTCTCAGTAAAGTATCGCAAGGACAAAAAACCAAACACCGAATGTTCTCACTCCTAGGTGGGAATTGAACAATGAGAACTCATGGACACAGGAAGGGGAACATCACACTCCGGGGACTGTTGTGGGGTTGGGGGAGGGGGGAGGGACAGCATTAGGAGATATACCTAATGCTAAATGACGAGTTAATGGGTGCAGGAAATCAACATGGCACATGGATACATATGTAACAAACCTGCACATTGTGCACATGTACCCTAAAACCTAAAGTGTAATAAAAAAAAAATAAGTAAAATAAAATGTACAGTAAAATTAAAAAAAAAGAATTTCATATATCCTTTTATTTAGATATCTTTAAAACCTAATTGACCATTTAAAGCAAAAATAATAATAACGTACTGTGGTTTTCAACATGTAGAAGTAAGATATATGATGATAGCCCAAAGGCAGAGAGGGCAGAAATGGAAATATAAAAATGGAAATACGTAGTCATGTGGTTCTTACATATTTGAAGTCATGTAGTATCATATGAAGGTAGATTGGTTTAGATGTGCACTAAAAATTCACCCTAAAGGAATCACTGAAGTAACACAGTTACAGCTATTAAGCCAACAAAGAGGATAAAAATGCAATCTTAAAACATTTTATTATTAAGTTTTAAGATTGCATTCTAAAAGAAGGCAGAAAAACAAAAAGGGGAACAAGGAACAGGTAAAATAAATAGAAAACAAGATGCAAGATAGTAGATTTAAACCCAGCCATACTCATAATTACCTAAAGTGTAAATGGTCTAAATGTGTCCATTATAACCAGTTGGTTGATGGTGGTGTTGCCTTCAACCGTGTCCTTACTGATGTTCCCCCTGCTAGATCCGTCCGTTTCTGAGAGGGGTGTTGATGTCTCTAACCTATAATAGTGCATTCATCTATTTCTCCTTGCAGTTTTTGCCTCATGTATTTTTTGATGCTTTATTGTTCATTAAAGATTGTTATCCAACCTAGGCAAAAAAAAAAAAAAAAAAAAAAAGCACAACCAGACAAACCAGAAAAATATAGAGTATCAGAGTCCTCACTTCCAGGGAAGAGCTCTAAGGCATTTCCTGGGCACCAGGAGAAAATATCCTCTTTATTCACATTGCTTCAGCCCTAGATGAGTGTGGTCATGTTTTTGCCTTACAGTGACAGGTTGCAAATGATAGAAATTCGACTCAAACTGTCACAAGAAAAGAAGGAAAGGCTTGTAACTATTTAAACATATTGCTAATTAAAGATGTCTGGACAAAGTGACTCAATAATGTCCCAGGATTCAATGCTCTCATGCCTTCTTTTCCCTCTGTTTTCTTTGGTGTTGGCTTGGCTCTCCACATGGACACCCCTGGCAGGCTCACACCATTCAGCTTCAAGTCCAAAACAAAGGGAGCACATTTCTGTAGTTGTAAGAGGAACCTCTGCAACTGGCATATGTTCCATTCTTGAATGGTGGCCAAACAGATGGAAGCCCTTATTGGACAGATCTGAAGTCAGTACCTACCCACTGAAGAAGTAAGGAAGTCAGGTCAGCATCACTTGAACTGAGTAAGAGAGGAGCTGTGACCCACATAAATCATGGGCTATTACCAGGGACTCGGAAACTGGACAGGCAAAACAACCAACATCCACTTCAAATGAGGATAAAGAATCTAAGAGAAGAGGTCTATGTGGGGAAATGAACTGGACCCTAGGTCTCCTCTTTCTAAAGCTGTGATTAAAACATATAATTAAGTTTTACTTTTTATGTGTCCCTCCAAAATAGTGTATCAAATGAGAACTACTCAAATGCTACGTACGACATGGATGAACCTTGAAAACATTATACTAAATGAAAGAAGCCGGACAAAAGGTCACAGAGTGCATGAATACATTTATATGACTACCCAGAAAAAAAGTCAATCTATAGAAACAGAAAGCAGATTGGTGGCTGTCAGGAACCGGGATGAAGGGGACTGGAGAATAACCGCTTAATGGGTACAGGGTTTTCTTTTGGGGTGATGAAAATGCTTCGAAACCCGACATAGGTGGTGTTTACACAGCATCATGAATGTACTAAATGCCACTGAATTGTACATTTTTAAATGGTTCATTTTATGTTATGCTGGTTTTACCTCAATTTTCAAAAAATGACTCTAGTCAGTAGGCAAGACTTTAGCTGGGGTAGAAACACCGATCTTTCTTTCCAAATACCTGTTTAAATGCTGATGGAGACTCAATAACCTTTCTAACTTTTGTTGCCTGGCCTGTGAAGCATTTAATCTGCACTCTCGAGGAAGTGGCCTTCCCCTCCTTGTCAGCCTTCTAGAAGCCCATGACCATAAAGTTGTAGGTGATTTTATAGTACGTGGCCTCTGATCACTCACTCCCGCTTCACCCTCCTGCCTCCACCAAATAGGCTGCTGGTGTGCTTTGGCTTAGGGCATGTTCTACTTGCTCATTTTCTGCATTCTGCTAAGAAGTTTCTGTTTTCAGTGCATAAGAGTGTAGCTAACACCACATTGATCAATTCCAGTTTTGCATTTTGTAAATTCCAGCTGAGTCCCAACATATAAGCCTCACAACAACCTGTCCAGAAATATTTCCAGCAGAGAGGCCAAGCCATTTGAAGGATGGCCCTGGTGGGTTTTGCTAAAGGTTGTATTTCTTCCAAGTGTCAGATGAGATTTTTAGACTGAAGTTTCTAAAGTCTGTACAGATACTGGAAAAATTGGTTTGGAACCACAGGAAGCCACAGAGTTTTAGGAAGATTGTATAAATTTGTATCTGAATCCTGCCTGTGAAACTTCAGCAGTTCAAACAAAGACAAGAGTAATTGTTTAAGACATATTTTAGGGAGGGAAATAAATTGGCATAGTGCATATGAATCCCAATGAATTAATTGAGGGGTGCTGAAAATAAAATTTCATTCTTCTATAGCAAAACCCTTCTTCTATTCAGAAGGCCTATTCCTCCCAGATGGCAGGAAGTTCTTCTCTTCTAAGTTAAAGACTTTCACCCTTTCCTAGGGTTGTGTCTGAGTTTCAGAAGGTCAATGTCATGCTAAGTTTTAGGAAGGGAGGTATTTGGTTTTTGTTTGCAGCCCATGCAGGCATGGCTAAGACATTCCCCAATCCCATCAGCTGTCCCCATCTCCTACTTCCATGCAGGCATCATAATCACTTTGCTGGTTCTCTGCTCGATTAAGATATGGGAACCTATGGGAGCCTCCAAAGCTGTCCGCACTCTGTAAATCTTGACTCTGTGAAGACATTCTCTCTTTGCAGTCTTTCAACCTCCCCAGGATTCTGCTTTCTAAATTATAGGACCCTTTTGGTCTCAAACCACTCCCTTTCTTAGGAGTTTCTACCACCTACCTAGGACTCTGCTCCAAAAGCAGCGCTCATTCCTCTCTCTGGAATGCACCAAGCACTCTTCTCACATCAACTTCCCTTATCTCTACCTTTTGACCCTGTAGGCACACACATACACCCCCAGCTATGAGAATCTTATAGTGGGGAGACCAGAATCACCTAGAGGCTTGAATGGGTGAAAGGGCAAGGAAGGGAATAACGGGAAGGAAGTGAACATTTTAAAATTATTCCGATTGCATTGTCGCTTTGAAGATTGCAGACTAGAATGCTAATTAACACCCCCCAACACACACACTCACACACACCCACAAAAGCAGGGGGTGAATTCTGGGGAATGCAACTGTTTTCAAGGCATTTATACCGATTCCTTCCTTTCATTCAGTGCTGGGGCATTGGCATCCTCCCGAGCCATCTCCTTGACTTAGCTTCCCTGTTTGCAGGGCCTATCTAATCAAGGAGATGCTTTGGAAAGGAAACCTAACATGATTGAGATGGGGAGTGTGCCCTATCTCAGAAAATATTCAAAATAATGGCTATGACTTGTAATTATCTGTAAGACAATTCGGTACACGTCTCTATTTAAAGAGCTCTGGTCCAGTGAACATTTTTGCCCACACAGATGGAATGGTGTTCAACTCTCTGTATCATAATTTTGAGAAGTAACCTATATTGCTACATACTATTATTAAATATGTGTGTGTGTTTATATATGGGGGAGGGCAGCGTTTGCTCCCCAACTGGATATTAAGCTCCCAGGGCTTGGACCCTGTTTTACATTCTGTTGTTTGTCCCATTATTTTATTCTGTGTGCATAACATAGCATTCTGCTTATAGAAAGTGCCTTAAGAAATACTTGCAAAAGAAGATGGATAAATGAAAATCATATACTCTTAAGGCTAAAGAGATTTTGAAAATCTATATAGTCTTTTTTGAAAACTTCAGATGGGCCATACTAAAGCCAACTCAAATAAATGAGAACTTATTCAATTTTTTAAACCTCCAGCAAAAAGTTTCTAAATCTGTTTTCATAAAATAGTATTATATGGCATTTGACAACTCTATCTAAAACTTCATCACCACATCCTACCTGAATATAACAGAGAAAATAACACACTGGACCGCAGTCTAAGAAATCTGGATGGGCCTGGTTCTGTGGTTCATAGGATTTGACCTTGGCAGCATCATTTACCCTCTACGGATTTCACTTACTTCATCTGTGAAAGTATTGGGGTTGACTATAGCACCTCTAAGCTCACTTCCACCTCCAAATTTTTTTTAATCCTTGTTATTTATGTGTCAGGATATGAGTGAGTGAAACTGTTTCAATATAGCAACTGCGGCATTTCTTCTCTTGCTTTGCTGCTTTAAACCACTTAGAATATAATGTTTCTCTTATTCTTCTGGGAGGACTTTAAGATTAACAGCCTCTCTAGCCACCCCAGGAAGGAGGGATTAGATAATTGGCCTGATAAATAATCCAGGGTCTATTTTTAAAGAGTAAGAGAAAAGATATTCAGAAGAGAAGGAGCATCTGTGATGAACACTCAAAGAGGGAGATTTCCTCCAGACCAAGAAGAAATCAGGGTCTTTGACCGGGGGTAGGGAGAGAGGGGTTGGTGAAGAAGCCTCTAACCCTATCCTATGGAATTTACCCAAGAACTGAAGCTAACTATGAGTTCAAAGAAGCTCATGGCTCATTACCCACCAAGTTTCCAGCCTTGAGTTAGGCATGAACCTCCCAAAGCTTTGCCAGAACCCTCTCCGCTAGCTCCTGTTGGTTGCCCCAAGAGACTCCACTTTGACTGCAGCCAGCACCTCTGACAGAGTGCCCAGCGGAATGATGCCTATCAGTGCTAGACTTTGTTCAGTCCCAGCCTAAGTACCCCATGGGAAAAGCCCGCATGCAATGCGCAGGACACACATAAACACAAGAAATTTGGGGGGCCAGGACATCTAGTGGGAAGGAGGTGAAGAAAACTGAGATCCCCTGAGCCAAGGCAACTGAGGCTCCTTCCCAAAGGGGAGGATCCAGATTTTGTGGGCCCAAAACATATAGGATTTGGGTTCTTCTTTAAGAAATCAACACAACATTACACATACAGAAATAGGTAAGAATGGAAATATACATTCAGCATAAGAAGCCATAACAAATTGCATATTTTTGGCCAGGTGCAGTGGCTCACACCTGTAATCCCAGCTCTCAGGGAGGCAAGAGGAGGGAGGATAGCTTGAGCCCAGGAGTTTGAGACCTGCCTGGGCAATATAGCGAGACCCCGTTCTCCAGAAAAAGGAACAAATTGCACATTTTTAAAAGCTAACAAAGACTACAAACACCACAAAATCCAGAAAAAAAAAAACAGAATATGTTTTGTGCATTAACTGCTTGACACTACTGTCTCAAACTTGTTTTCCACATTCATTGGTGACATATTATTTGATCGCCTCTTCTTATGAATGATTTTATAAAATTTTCTGTAGAGAAAATAGATAAGTCAGTCTTTCCTCTGGTATAGTTGATCAAAATGTTTTTTTGACAGTTGGGATGAATAAAACATGACTTCACACATGGACATCATTACTGTTTCAGAGTATTGCCATAGGTTTGTGCCTCCAAATACAGAAAGTCTAATTCTATTTTGTGCAAGTCCCATGAAAAAAGGAAAAAACTATCTATGCGGTACGTTTATAATTGCATATACTGCATCATAAAAGATATTCCTAAGACTCAAGAACTTCCATTTTAACTAGGCATCAGTGAGAAACTAATCCTCCACTTAAAATTTTGAACATAAAGTACACCAAAAAACTGAAAGCAGTGACTCAAAGAGATATATGGACACCCATGTCTGTAGCAGCATTTTTTTAATAGCCAGGAAGTGGAAGCAAGCCAAAATGTCCATCAACAGACGAATGAATAAAGAAAATGTGGGATATACATATAATAGAATATTATTCAGCCTTAAAAAGGAAGGAAATGCTGACACATGAGACACCATGGCTGAACCTTCATGACATTATGCCAAGTGAAATATGCTTGTCACAAAAAAAGACACATATTATATGATTCCACTTATGTGAGGTTCCTAGAGTAATCAAATTCATAGAGACAAAATATAAAATGGTGGTTGCCAGGGACAGGAAGAAAGGGGAATGGAAAACCTCCATCCTACTTCTTGTCTCTATAAATCTGCTTACTGTAGGAACCTCACAAAAATGGAATCATATAAATATTTGTCTTTTTGTGCCAAGCATATTTAATAGCTTCAGAGTATCATTTTCACAAGATGAAAAGAGTTCTGTGGATACATGGTAATGATGGTTGCACAACAGTGTGAATGCAATTAATGCCACTAAACTGTACACTTAAAAATGGTTTAGATGATAAACTTTAATGTGTGTTTTACCGCATTTTTAAAATACAAAATATTGCACGTCAGATCATTGAAAGAACACTTCAGAGTAACTTCTGGCTCTGTACATTTCCAACATGGTCCTCTGTTACTGCTCAGATACTTCAGGCATGGGATGCTGTAGGGCAGTGTTTCTGGACCCACACCTTCAGGTCATGATGCCACAGTGGACAAAAGAAGACTCCTGGAATATATTTCCTCACCAAATGGCTGGGAACAGTTTCACTACACACAGAAGCAGTTGTGACTCTCATAACTATAGTCCCCTAAATGCAAACTAAAGGCATTCTCAGTTCAATTTCCTCTTACTTGGATCCCAGAGATGCCCCTACTTGTTCTGCCCCCACCCAACACAAGGGAAGTATGACACAGATAAAGTCGGGCTGGAAAGAGGCAGTGATCAAAACCGATAGTGATGAAAATGTGTTAATTATAATACGAATTTTACAAAAATAGAAGAACCTGTAAACATATGTCTAGCATGTTTCCTGGGATGTTGGAAGTGGCCATGCGGATGCAGGGCCCTGAAGGGTCAGCTGCATTGATTTCTCAATAAATCTTTCTCTGAAAGTCCATTCCGCCGTAAAATCCTTTCTATTTCAGAAGCACTCCCGCTTGTATTGTTCTCACATGATATGTGAACTACCAGGTCAAAATTCATTGTACAATAATCTTTTCGGATAGACATTCTATTTCACTTTTTATATTCTATCCAAATATTCCAAGTCTTTTTAACTTGTGTTTGTAGTTATTGTTTTTCAAATATTTTATTGTGCCTGCATCTGCGCGATCTATCATGCACTGTGAACTACTTGAAAACAAGAAATATTCCTGTCATGAAACTCAGTAGAATACTACAGGCAATCACATGCTTCATAAATGTATTTGGACAACATAATGCATGTGTGTGGTATGTGATGAGTGTGTGTGTAGCAGGGATCTGCTCTGAAAGCTTAACAAGTTGGCGAAATCCATCTTCAGTTGTGAGATCCAGAGCCAGATACAGAACTCTGGCCAGGGTTTTTAAATTTTGCTTTTTATTTTTTAAAAATAAAAAGGTTTTATTTTATTTTGGGTTTTTATTTTATTTTGCTTTTGTGTTTACCACACAAGTGTATATACATCTGTATCAGTTAGAAATTTAGTTCAACTATGAGTAGTGAGACCTAAAAAAGAGTGACTTAACTAAGACACATTTATTTCTTTGTCATGTGGTAAGTCCAATGGTGAGCTGTTCAGGGCTGGCCTAAGAGCTCCATACTGTCATCAGGAATCCAGGCTCCTTTCAGCTCTCTGTTTCAACAGTACTGGCCCTTATCCTCACACTTGCAAGTTGGTTGCTGGAGCATCAGCCCTTTACAGGCCATCACATCTGCATTCTTGGCAGAAAGAAGGAGAAAAGAGGTGGGGAGGCAAGCAACATGCCTCTTGGGGGCCCGTTTCCTTTTTAGGAATATTCCCGGAAGTTCTGCTAAACCACTTCTGCCTATATCTTATTAGCCACCCCTAGCTGCAAGAAGCAAGATGGGGGAAAATTTGGAAATGAGGTCCTTCACTGGATACATGTCTACCTAGAATGAAAATCGAGACTTTGACACCACAGAGAAGGATAGGTATTGGGTGGGTCCGCTGCAACACCCTGGGCTCTCTGGCCCTAAGCAGACTGTGGAGAGAGCATGGGCTGCCTCTTGCCTCTCCATTCTCCCTCCACTCCACTTAGAAGCCATCCTCCTGCTTCAAAATAGAGCCAGACACTGAGCAATGAAGCAGTAAATGATGAGAAATTTTAAACACTCCTTTTCTGTATTAGGCTGTTCTCACATTGCTACAAACATATACCTGGCTGGGTGTAGTGGCTCATGGCTGTAATCCCAGCACTTTGGGAGGCTGACGCCAAGGCGGGGGTGGATCACCTGAGGTCAGGAGTTCGAGACCAACCTGGCCAACATGGTGAAACCCTGTCTCTACTAAATACAAAAATTAGCTGGGCGTGATGGTGGGCACCTGTAATCCCAGCTACTCGGGAGGCTAAGGCAAGAGAATCACTTGAACCTGGGAGGCGGAGGTTGCATTGAGCTGACATGGTGCCACTGCACTCCAGCCTGGGTGACAAGAGCAAGACTCTGTCTCAAAAAAAAAAAAAAGATATACCTGAGACTGGGTAATTTATAAAGAAAAAAGGTTTAATTGGCTTTTGGTTCCATAGGGTGTCCAGGAAGCATGATGCCGGCATCTACCCAGCTTCTGGGGAGGCCTTAGGAAACAAAATCATTGCAGAAGGTGAAGGGGGAGAAGGCATGTCACATGGCTGGAGCAACGAGACAGAGAGGCAGAGAGAGAGAGAGAGAGAGAAGTTGCTATACACTTATAAACAATCAGATCTTGTGAGAACTCTATCACGATCACGAGGACAGTACCAACAGGGTACCACTCATGAGAAATCCACCATTCAACATGAAATTTGGTGGGGACATAAATTCAAACAATATTACTTTCCCAGGAATTTGTGTTTTAACCAGGATCAAAGCCTTGAACTAGAGAAATAAAGTCATCTTCATATATATTCAAGTATCAATAAGTAAGATATGTGTGACTGGGTCTGGTGGGAGGGAAGGGTTTTCTCTTGTCAGATCATACAGAAGATGTTTCTGTTTTGCTGCTTCTTTTTTTCTTTTAATGTGCCTGTTTTCATTTCAGTGTGTCCCTGAGCACTAATGGTGAATGTTACCCACTATGAATCCTACCGTTTTTTCTTTTTGTTTGCACATGGCTAGTCATTCTCCTGATTATAGCTATGTTGTGCATATTTTCTCCCCCGAATGGGTGAAAGTCTTTCTAACACTAATACTAATTGTGCTTAGTGCTCACAGGTTTTATTGGAGGTTTAGCATTCACAGAGCAGTTGAGGAGGCATGGTGACAAACTGCTTTTCATTTTGTGTTGTGGTTACTCAATAACAAGCCTGCTTCAGCACACACTTATGTAGTACATGAGAGATGGTGGGTGACTTTTTATTCCACTAAGTCTGTCAAGTGGGCATTAAGCAGAAAATGAGGTTTAGTTTCCCATGCTGCAGTAAAACATATGCTTTAAAGAGGAATACAATTGCCTTTGAATTACTGTTGCTTCATTTTGTGTACTAAGGGGTCTTCAGGCAAATATTTCTGCAAATAGTCTTTCAGAAAGAATTGAAATAACTGACATTTGTAGAGCCTGTTCTGGTTTATAAGCCATTTTTACATTTATTGTCAGAGCCTAATTTCTCTACTGTCAGATGCTAGCAAGCAGGGAACTGAGTTTCACAGTTTTGAGATGGCCTCTGGGACATAGCTTTTGATCTCCCTTACCTCTAGAATGGCTACCAGTAGTTTTAATAATGTCCTAAATCACAGGTTTCCAGAAATAATAGCAAACTTACCATTACCTGATCTTTTTCTACCCAAAAATAATGCTATTCCCTTTGAAGCAAATAGCTCTCTACCAGGGCAAGTCAGCAAGGAAATGCTCATTACAGAATGGAGAAGGATGTCAGAGGGTAAGGATAATTCCTTTCCACCATATTTCATTCTTTCCTCTGTTCTTATTCCATGGCAAACTGACTCAATATACTACTCTAGACCAACAAATGCACTCATGTTTCTTTGGGCCATCAGTAAATCAATCAGCAAACCTCAGAGTAGACAGAAAACATAAAAGATTATTAAGATCAACCAGCCAGATCTGTACTAGTCATCGTAGAAAGGGGTAAATTTAATCTTCTAGAAGGAGCAAAAGGATCAGGAGTTCAGGTTCCCAGGGACAATAGGCAGCCAATGTCATAGTTAATAGGACCTGGTTCCAGCCCACCTGCCATCCTACCTTCTGAACATTTAAACACTCAGGCTATTACAATGCTCAAGCATCTCTCACCTTTAAAAAAAGAAAAAGAAATGAAATGAAATGATCTCTTAGATTCCAATCACTCAAGCCCAATAGCTTTCAAACCTTTCTCACTCCAAAATTTCCTTACAGCATCCCATAGTCATTGTCACCACTTCCTCACCTCCCATATAATCCTCAACCTATTGATACCTGGTCTATTCCCATCAGTGCTCTCCAAGTACCCTCATCCTCATCTCCAATTAAATCCTATTGACAAACCCAATGAACATTCTTCAGTCATTTAATTGCAAGGCTGTAGCATTTGGCATATTGAATCCTTTTACTCTTTTGAGGGCTGTGACACTGTACTCTCCTGGCTTCCTCACACCTCCCTCTGGTTTGCTCCGATGCCTTCCCAAGCTCCTTTTCCAGATTCCCATCTTGGTTCCTGCACTCCTTTCTCTCTACACCTCCTTGAGTTATCTTACTCCTTTCCTGGTTTTCAACTACTACTTTTGTGCTGATGCTTCTTTAATGTGCACCTCTCACCCAGATTTCTCCCCCAGCTTGACTCACATATCACTTTTCTAAAAAATGCACTTCCATTGAGTTGCTTAAATACATGGTCTTCTCTGAAACCATCTTCCTTCCCTGCCCCATTTTTCATCTAATGTTTCTACCATCCACTCTTTCACCCAAACTAGAAAGCCTAGAGGATCCTCTCTACTATTCATCAACCTGACATTTAATCTACATATTTCTTGATTCATCTCTTCTTTTTACTCCTGAGATTATGTCTTTAGTTCATAACTCCGTCACCTCTTGCCTAAACAACTGCTACATCTCTGAACTGATTGCCATACTTGCATATTTTCCTGCCAGGGTGCTTTATCTGAGATGAACACTTAAGCAACAGGGTAACATTCAAGATCCTTATTGTGGCACAAAGACTCTCAGTGCCTTAATCCCAACTTTTTGTATCCAGTCTCACCATTCCATTCTATCTGTTATGTCCTTTATGATCCAGGAAAATGGAGCTGCTGCCAGTACCCAAGACTTACTGTTGTGGTCTTCATTTACATGCTGGGTGCTCTGCTTGGAACACTCTGCCCACCTCCTCCTTTCCCCTCTTTTTCATCCAGTTTAATAGCACTCAGGCTTTAGAAATGATCAGGGGAAACCTCCTCCAGGAAACCATTGCTGACACCCAAAGTGGGTTAGTTGCCTTTGCTGGGTGTCCTCATAATAATCCCTGCATATTTCTACTCCAGAACTATCTCCATTCTACCTGTTATTTCCTTTTAAAATTTGTGCACACAGGTGAATTCACTGTGAAACTAATGAAGATTTAGGGTCTTCACTTGCATAGACCCCTTCCAAGGCTCTTAGCTAAATATATATAATTTTGCATTCTTTTTCTTAATGAGGGCCCCAAATTTGTACAAGCCGGAGGTCCCTCAAAATTCGGATCTATCCCTTTTAGGGGTCTATTTATCTTCTAGTCAGTAAATTCTATAAGGGCAGAGCCTATGTCTTATTTATCTTTGTATCAACTACACACATGAGGCACTTAACAGTTGGTTGTTGAATGAATGAAAGACCCAAAAGTCTAATGCAAGATCGAAAATGAAGGAAAAGACCAACAATGGGTGCAAGCTATGGCAAATGTGGAAGCAGAAGTCCACAGCAAGCAGTAACCCAAGAACAGCCAAGAGGAGGACATTATCCAGGATGCAAGGCAGTGAATCAGACCTCACACAGGGAGAAAGGGTCAGAAGCCAGGCAGGCAAATACAGGCCTGGAATGTGCAGATATTGGTGGGCAGCGCAGAGGAGTATGTCCAAGTCCATGCCAATGGCCAGGGACCAGAGGAGCAAGAAAAAGCTAGCAGGAACACGGAAACAAAACAGCAACAACGAGCAAGCACTTCCTGCATCGTTCACGGTTCTTCTATAGTTCTTCGGCTACGCAAACCATCCCGGGATAGCCAGGGAAAAGGCAGGGTAGGGATTCATAACACCCAGCCAAGTGATGGACCGTGAAGGGGACAAAGGATTCTGACTACCAATGTGTTTCCCACTTGGATTGCTGTCCGGGGAATATCTATGTCCAAACCTGAGCACCCACTTAAAATTAAACGATGAAAACACTGCTGAGTTTACAAAGCCTTTTTAAAAAAAAAAAAAAAAAGGAATAAATAAAAATTCTGTTATCTATTCTGTTTTGAGGTATTCCTTTAAAGATTTGCTTTCAATGATGTGACAATAAATGGTTATGTTGCAGTATGAAATCATGACAGCAGTTATGTAAAGGAGGCAAAAATTATTTCATTAAAATGCATAGAGGGAGAAGCAATGGATTCTAGCATAGATCATGCTAGAGATGAGCAGATTACTGAGCACCAGGCACACAAGGGAGACAGATTAATGAAAAATAAATAAAGGAACTTCAGAAAAACAGCATGAAGCTGAACACTGGTCTGCTGCATATCATAAAATATAAGCCCAAAGGTGAGTGGAAAATCATTCCATTTGGAATGTTGAGTTGAAAGTTAATGTTATTTGCTTCTTTTCGTATTCTCCATTGCATTTGTTTATCTTTCAGATAATTAAAGATAATTTTTAATAATAGGAAACATCAACACAGTGGAACATCTAATGCAAGCTGCTTACCCTGGAAAAATGTCAAGGGCATGGTACAGTTTTCTGAATGGTATGGATAATCACTGAAACTTGTAAATTAAAAAACTGACCCTTCTTGTCGTGACTTCATTATGTGTTTTTCCTGAAGATCTTCATGGTTGTTACTTTGAAGGGGAGGCCACTTAAAGCATTAGGAGGAGAACAAAATTTGGAGTCAGATGATGCAGGGTTCATAAGCCAAAACTACTTAACATTCATAGTGTGTGATTAAAACAAATCACCAAGTGTCTTTGAGCTTCAATTTTTGGCAGGGAAAAAAATGACACCTGTCTTAATTAACTCAGAGTTTTCAGTGCATCTCAAATGACATAAGGAAAAATAGTTTTTTTTTATTATTATTATACTTTAAGTTTGAGGGTACATGTGCACAACGTGCAGGTTTCTTACATATGTATACATGTGCCGTGTTGGTGTGCTGCACCCAGTAACTCGTCATTTAACATTAGGTATATCTCCTAATGCGATCCCTCCCCCCTCCCCCCACCCCACAGCAGGCCCCGGTGTGTGATGTTCCCCTTCCTGTGTCCATGTGTTCTCATTGTTCAATTCCCACCTATCAGTGAGAACACGCGGTGTTTGATTCTTTGTCCTTGCGATAGTTTGCTGAGAATGGTTTCCAGCTTCATCCATGTCCCTACAGATGACATGAACTCATCATTTTTTATGGCTGCATAGTATGCTATGATGTATATGTGCCACATTTTCTTAATCCAGTCTATTGTTGTTGGACATTTGGGTTGGTTCCAACTCTTTGCTATTGTGAATAGTGCCGCAATAAACATACGTGTGCATGTGTCTTTATAGCAGCATGTTTTACAATCCTTTGGGTATATACACAGTAATGGGATGGCTGGGTCAAATGGTATTTCTAGTTCTAGATCCCTGAGGAATCGCCACACTGACTTCCACAATGGTTGAACTAGTTTACAGTCCCACCAACAGTGTAAAAGTGTTCCTATTTCTCCACATCCTCTCCAGCACCTGTTGTTTCCTGACTTTTTAATGATGGCCATTCTAACTGGTGTGAGATGGTATCTCATTGTGGTTTTGATTTGCATTTCTCTGATGGTCAGTGATGATGAGCATTTTTTCATGTGTTTTTTGGCTGCATAAATGTCTTCTTTTGAGAAGTGTCTGTTCATATCCTTCGCCCAGTTTTTGATGGGGTTGTTTGTTTTTTTCTTGTAAATTTGTATGAGTTCGTTGTAGATTCTGGATATTAGCCCTTTGTCAGATGAGTAGGTTGCAAAAATTTTCTCCCATTCTGTAGGTTGCCTGTGCACTCTGATGGTAGTTTCTTTTGCTGTGCAGAAGGTCTTTAGTTTAATTAGATCCCATTTGTCAATTTTGGCTTTTGTTGCCATTGCTTTTGGTGTTTTAGACATGAAGTCCTTGCCCATGCCTATGTCCTGAATGGTATTGCCTAGGTTTTCTTCTAGGGTTTTTATGGTTTTAGGTCTAACATGTAAGTCTTTAATCCATCTTGAATTAATTTTTGTATAAGGTGTAAGGAAGGGATCCAGTTTCAGCTTTCTACATATGGCTAGCCAGTTTTCCCAGCACCATTTATTAAATAGGGAATCCTTTCCCCATTTCTTGTTTTTGTCAGGTTTGTCAAAGATCAGATAGTTGTAGATATGTGGCATTATTTCTGAGGGCTCCTGTTCTGTTCCATTGCTCTATATCTCTGTTTTGGTACCAGTACTATGTTGTTTTGATTACTGTAGCCTTGTAGTATAGTTTGAAGTTAGGTAGCGTGATGCCTCCAGCTTTGTTCTTTTGGCTTAGGATTAACTTGGCGATCCAGGCTCTTTTTTGGTTCCATATGAATTTTAAAGTAGTATTTTCCAATTCTGTGAAGAAAGTCCTTGGTAGCTTGATGGGGATGGCATTGAATCTATAAATTACCTTGGGCAGTATGGCCATTTTCACAATATTGATTCTTCCTACCCATGAGCATGGAATGTTCTTCCATTTGTTTGTATCCTCTTTTATTTCATTGAGCAGTGGTTTGTAGTTCTCCTTGAAGAGGTCCTTCATGTCCCTTGTAAGTTGGATTCCTAGGTATTTTATTCTCTGTGAAGCGATTGTGAATGGGAGTTCACTCATGATTTGGCTCTCTGTTTGTCTGTTATTGGTGTATAGGAATGCATGTGATTTTTGCACATCGATTTTGTATCCTGAGACTTTGCTGAAGTTGCCTATCAGCTTCAGGAGATTTTGGGCTGAAACAATGGAAAAATAGTTTTTAAGAAGCTCTACAAACATAAATTGTAACTATACATAACAAATTCTATCCGGTTTCAGCTGGGTGTGAGTTTCATGCTAATTAAAGAATAAGAAAGCACACAGCAACCACCTGAAAATTACACCCACTATTTATGTGTCAGTACTGACAGTGTAAGACTGGTAGTGACTATTTTTAAAAATGGTATTAGTTTCTAATTATTTACTTAATATTTTTAAATTAGGCTTATAATTTCTATAATGTGTAAGGTTAAAAAAGTCACCTTTTTTGGATTTAATAAGCTACATTATTTTTGATAATTATATATGTTTCTGAACATTTATATGCTTAATCAGTGGCTTAAAAGTTTTAAGGCAGGCAAAATTAGCTGAATTATATGCAAAAGCTCTGAAAAAAATGTAGAAAACTGCTAGCAACTATAAGACGGAAATAAAACTCTGTGAAAACAAACAGTGGAAAATAAGAATCATACTGTGACAATTCCCTATATTGGAGCAGCCCTCCATGGTTCATGGACCTCTTTCCCTGAGGGGAAACTTAGAAGAAGGCGGTTAATGGGAAGAACTACCCCTGTCATTGCTACATTTGTCCTTGGGGTCACAACTAGTAATCACCGTGTCCCTTCTCCACTCTCATTCTAACTTCCCCTCACTCTCAGCCTACTTCCCCTCACTCTGAGCCTAACTTCCTCTCACTCTCAGCTATCACCTCTGTAGGTCTAAGCTGTCATTGCTACATTTGTCCTTGGGGTCACAACTAGTAATCACCATGTCCCTTCTCCACTCTCATTCTAACTTCCCCTCACTCTCAGCTATCACCTCTGTAGGTCTAGGTGGCTTATCTGAATGTAGGACCCAAATGTTTATTCCTGAGGGGTCTGAGCTGCTGGTAGTAATACTCTTCTCAGGCCAGAGCAGCTGCACATATTTGTTTACATTTATAATTGGGTAAGGAAGTACCAAGAGGTGTCTAAGTATATAGTCTGGGTTCCACATGTTTTCCTCCCTCCCCCACATATAGAAGTAGCCCTAGGCCGGGTGCGGTGGTTCATGCCTGTAATCCCAGCACTTTGGGAGGCCGAGGCGGGTGGATCACAAGGTCAGGAGTTCAAGACCATCCTGGCTAACACGGTGAAACCTCGTCTCCACTAAAATACAAAAAAAAATTATCCAGGCGTACGTGGTGCATGCCTGTAGTCCCAGCTACTCGGGAGACTGAGGCAGGAGAATGGTGTAAAACTCGGGAGGCGGAGCTTGCAGTGAGCCAAGATCGCACCACTGCACTCCAGCCTGGAAGACAGAGCGAGACTCCGTCTCAAAAAAAAAAAAAAAAAAGTAGCCTTACCTCCATCTGATTAGGGACAATTATCCCTGCCAAAACAGTGACTTCTGCATTGTCTCCTGGTTTCTAAACACAGAGAGCCCAAAGGGCCAAGAACAATGATAGCTTGTAGTTCAATGGGATCCCAGCTGTGTCCCCTGGCAAGAGTATGCCCCCTTTGTGGACCAGAACCTCTAACCTTGCAAAGCCCAGAGTTGTAGGGATGAAAAGCAATGTTTCCCAGGGTGAGAACTGAGTGTGATGGTAACTGGGAACATTCCTGCTTCAACTCCTTGTGATATGGTTTGGCTGTGTCCCCACCCAAATCTTATCTTGAATTGTAGCTTCCATAATCCCCACATGCTGTGGATGTTGGGGGAAGGACCCGGTGGGAGTTAATTCAATCATGGAGGTGGGTTTTTCCCATGCTGTTCTCATGATAGTGAATAAGTCTATGAGATCTGATTGTTTTCTAAAGGGCAGTTCTGCTGCACATGCGCTGTTGCCTGCTGCCATATAAGACATGCCTTTGCTCCTCCTTCACCTTCCATCATGATTGTGAGGCCTCCCCAGCCGTGTGGAACTATGAGTCCATTAAACCTCTTTTCTTTATAAATCACCCAGTCTCTGGTATTTCTTCATAACAGTATGAGAATAGACTAATACATTAAATTGGTACCAGGTGCTGCTATAAGGATACCTGAAAATGTGGACATGACTTTGGAACTGAGTAACAGGTAGAGATTGGAACAGTTTGAAGGGCTCAGAAGAAGATAGGAAAATGTGGGAACATTTGAAACTTCTTGGCGTGGACAGTTCAGAAGGCAAGAAGATGTGGGGAAGTTTGGAACCTCCTAGAGACTTGTTGAATGGCTTTAACTTTGACCAAAATCTTGATATGATATAGACAATAAAGTCCAGCCTGAGGTGGTCTCAGATGGAGATGAGGAACTTTTTGAGAACTGGAGTAAAGGTCACTCTTGCTATGCAAAGAAACTGACAGCATTTTGCCACTGCCCTAGAGATCTGTGGAACTTTGAACTCCAGAGAGATGATTTAGGGTGTCTGGCAGAAGAAATTTCTAGTGGCAAAGCATTCAAGAGGAAGCAGAGCATAAAAATTTGAAAAATTTGGAGACTGACAATGCTATAGAAAAGAAAATCCCATTTTCTGGAGAGAAATTCAAGCCAGCTGCAGAAATTTGCATAAGTAACAAGGAGCCAAATGTTAATCACCAAGATAATGGGGAAAATATCTCCAGGACATGTCAGAAACCTTCACAGCAGTCCCTCCATCACAGGCCTCAAGGCCTAGGAGGGGAAAATGGTTTCCTGGGCCAGGTACAGGTCCCTGCTGCTGTGTGTAGCTGTAGGACTTGGTACCCTGCATCCCAGCTGCTCCAGCTGTGACTTAAAGGGGCCCAGGTATAGCTTAGGCCATTGTTCCAGAGGATGCAAGCTCCAAGCCTTGGCAGCTTTCACATGGTATTGGTCCTGTGGGTGCACAGAAGACAAGAAATGAGGTTTGGGAACCTCTGCCTAGATTTCAGATCATATATGGAAATGCCTGGATATCCAGGCAGAAGTTTGCTGCAGGGGCAGAGTCCTCATGGAGAACTTCTGCTAGGGCAGTGCAGAAGGGAAATGTGGGGTTGGAGTCCCCACACAGAGTCCCCACTGAATCACTGCCTAGTGGAGCTATAAGAAACCGGCCACCATCCTCCAGACCCCAGAATGGTGGATCCACCGACAGCTTACACTGTGCACCTGGAAAAGCCACAGACACTAAATGCCAGCCATGAAAGCAGCCAGAAGTGAGGCTATACCCTGCAAAACCACAGGGGGAGAGCTGCCCAAGGCCATGGGAGCCAACCTCTTGCATCAGCATGACCTGGATGTGAGAAATGGAGTCAAAGGGGATCATTTTGAAACTTTAAGGTTTAATGACTGCTCTATTGGATTTCAGATTTGCATGAGGCCTGTAACCTCTTTGTTTTGGTCAATTTATTCCATTTGGAAAGGGTGTATTTACCCAATGCCTGTACCCCCATTGTATCTAGGAAGTAATTAACTTGCTTTTTGATTTTACAGTCTCATAAGCAGAAGAGATTTGCCTTGTCTCAGATGAGACTTTGGACTTGGACTTTTGAGTTAACGCTAGAATTAGCTAATCCTTTGGGGGACTTTGGAAGGGCATGATTGTGTTTTGAAAAGTGAAGAGATGAGATTTGGGAGGGGCCAGAGGCAGAATGATATGATTTGGCTGTGTTCCCATCCAAATCTCATCTTGAATTGTAGCTCCCATAATCTCCATATGTCATGAGAGGGACCCACTGGGAGGTAATTGAATCATGGGGGTGGGTTTTTCTCATGCTGTTCCCATCATAGTTAATAAGTCTTAAGAGATCTGACAGTTTTATAAAGGGCAGTTCTCCTGCACACACACTCTTGCCTGCCACCATGTAAGTCATGCCTTTGCCCCTCCTTCACCTTCCATCATGATTGTGAGGCCTCCCCAGCCACATGGAACTGTGAGTCCACTAAACCTCTTCTCTTTATAAATTACCCAGTCTTGGGTATTTCTTCACAGCAGTGTGAGAACAGACTAATACACCTTGGTTTCAGGATCCATGTATTCTTGCTATTGGGGACATGGCCTCATATAAAGGTATCTAATTTGGTGCATGTAATACTTCTAGAACTATGGCATTTCTTCCTTGGAAAATGTTGCCTCCAAAGCAGCACTTCATGTGGCCCTTCAGTTTCTAAGCTCTACAAAACCAATTCCTTCTATATGGTGCAATTTCTGATATTTCCATTGGATCCCAGTGTCATATGCCCAGTCCTTCAATTCCTTTACTGTGAAGGTGGTCCCTGGACAGATGCTATGTTGTGTAGAATTCCATGCCTGTGGATCAGGCATTGTAGAAGCCCCTGGGTAGTGTTGCTGGCTAAGACCCTGAGGGAAGGAAAAGCAAACCCATACCAGGAACAGGTAGAATAAATATCTGATCCTGAGAAGACAAACCACTGATAGCTCTAGGATAGAAGGGGTCCAATGTAGCAAACTTGCCCCAACTAGCTGGTCTCCTTGAGGAATGGTGTCATGTTGGGTGTTCAGCATTCATCTATGTTCTGACAGATTGGGCATTCAAACAATGTAGTGGCTAGGTAAGCCTTGGTAACTGGAAGCCCTACTTTTGGGCCCATGTGCAGCCTATTTCTCTGCCACCATAGCCATTCCACTCATGTGCCCATTGAGCCACTTCCATGATGGCAAACAATGGCATTAATTGGTTGAGTAATTTTGTCTATTTGGTTTTCAGGACTTTTCTGTGGTGAGTGCTTTCTGGTGTGCATTAATGTGTGATATAAAAGTCTTCACACTTGAGGCCCATCCCATATGTCCATCCACATGCATCTACCCCAGGCTTCGTCTCTAATCTCCCAGTTGTTTGTCTTTTATGCCCCTGACCAGCTGTGGTCACTCTTCTTCCACATGTAGTGAATGACTGGATGCACCACTTACAGCTTCACCCATTAGGAGGATTTCCATTCATTGCTGTCTTTCAAAGCCACCCTTTTGACTGGATATAATGCAGGCACGGTCTTTTTTTTTTTTTTTTTTTTTTTTTGGCTTGCACTAATTTATTGAGCCAGCCCATCTGTAAACCAAGTTTAAGGCTTTTCATCCTCTTTGAGATGAAATATATGAAAGCCTCTCATATGACCATAAATGTGAGCTGGGACAGGGATGCTGGTGCAATTGTGATAGGTGACAGCAGATCTGGACCACCTGCTCATATAGCTGATTCATGCCATTTTAGTTCTGCATGGGCTGAATCCTAGGTGCACAATTTCCATCTTAAGATGAATTGTTGCTGGTTCCCTGTGACTTCATAATACATGGTCACTTGGTACCATGTAGTCAAGCATCCTATTTCAATCAGGACACTGTAATACACCAATGTCTTAGTTCATTGCTTACTGCTATAACAGAATATCTGAGACTGGGTAATTTATAAAGAACAGAGATTTATTTCTTACAGTTTGGAAGGCTGGGAAGTCCAAGGTTGAGAGGACTACAACTGGCAAGGACCTTCTTCCTGCATCCCATAGTGGAAAGTGGAAGGGCAAAAGAGCAAAGACTTGTGCAAGAGAGCGAAAGGTGCTGAACTCATCCTTTTGTAAAAACCCACTCCCGCAAAGTAAACCCACTCCTGATATAATAACATTATGAGGGCATAGCCCTCATGACCATCACCTCATAAAGGACCCACCTCTCAATGCTGTTGCACTGGGGACTAGGTTTCTACTGTGTAAACTTTGAGATACATTCAAACCATAGAAGCCAGAAACATTCTCAAAATAAACTGTGTAATTTTCTACTGAGATGGCATAGCCTTGCTACCGAATTCCCGGGCCCTTCATCATGATTCTCCCTCTGGGTCTTGCCATAAATCCCATGCTGAATGTTTTCCTATCACCAACACCTCCAACTCCAGCGGCTATATCATATGGTCCTAGCAGTAGAGCTGTTTGTATCACAGCCTGGATCCGCTAGCCCAATACATGGTCCAGAGCAGGAGTCCTATGAAATGTGCTGCCTCCGGAACCCATTTGGATGCTATATTTCTTTCTTTATTGTAGAGGATATACAATGCAATCACTTGTCTTTTACTTTAGAGGGGATATCCTGGCATACCCTTGACCATCAGACTTCCAAAAAAACTTTACTGAAATTGTAGGTCCCTGAATCTTCATAAGGTTTATTTTCCTATATCTGAAAAATATATTCTTAACAAACGCCTCCAACATACTAGCAACCTATTGTTTGTCCTGCCAAATCAACATGATGTCATCAATGTAAGATCAATGTAACAATCTGCAGGATGGTCAGGTGGTCCGGATGTCTTCAGATTATACTATGATAAAGAGTAGGAGACGTAACATAGCCTTGGGGCAAAACTCTAGATAAATAATGTCCATCCCACAATCTGAACTATTTCTGATCCCCTTTTCTGGTTGCAATAGAAAATATTTCACCAAGTCAATGGCCATATACCATGTAGCTGAGGATTTATTAATCTCCTCCAGTCGTAAAAACATGACCAAAACAACAGCAGCAATTGGGGCTACTATTTTATTGAATCTGTGCTAGTCTGCAGTCTTTATGCAGGATCCACTCAGGTTGAGCAGGACGCAGATTGGTGAATTAAATGGAGATGATTGAGAGTATCACCCCTGCAGTATTTAGGTCTTTAATGGTGGTACTAATCTCCACCCTTCCCCAGGATGTGAAATTAGTTTTGATTTACACTCTTGGACATGGAGGGGTGGCAGTTTTAAAGGCTTCTACTTAACCTTTCCCACCATGATAGTGCTTATCCCATAGCCAAGGATCCGATGCGGGAGTTACTCCACTGGTAAGTATATCAGTTCCGGTAATGTACTCAGACACCAGAGAAATAACCACGGGGCATGACTGCAGACCCATAAGCCAGCTGGAAGTCAGACATTAACCAGGACTGTATTTTCTGTCTCACTTGCCTCCGCTCTAACAAAGGGGGCTACAATGACGCTTTGGAGCTCCGGGTGTCAATTTATACCTTGTATACATGACTCAAAATGTCTAAGTATTCCTCTTTCCCTGGTGTACAGTCACCCAAGTAAATGGTCATGGGTCTTTTTGAAGAAGGATTAGAAGAGACATCGCAGCATATTCTGGCTGCAGTATTGCAAGGTCCTTCTTCCTGGGGGTCCAGCCACTCTTCAGTCAAAACTAGAGCTCTAGTTTTGAAAACTGGCTAAGATCCAAGAACAGAGGAAGAACTTTTTTACTGGAGAATCACCTTCATGCTCCTGCTGTTCTATTCTTATCTTCTGATTAAAGACGTTCAGCAGCACCTTTATTGGCTGCCTGTCTATTCTGTCCCTAAAGATACTCTGCTTTATTAACTGTCTTCACAACCGAATGCATGTCAAGCCCCCTTGACTGCACCTCTAACCTTGCTAATCATTATAGTTATTATGACCTTCCAGCTTCAGACAGTTAGATACCAACATCTGACCTCTCTTGAGGTTGGAGAAGGGATTATTACCATGATTGTTAATGAGCCCAGCCCTGGGACCCACCTGCCCTACCATCTACCCTGACCCGCAGTGGAGGCTCTCCACTGGGTTTAGCAAAGCTGGTGCCATCTCACTGGCACATTCCTGATGGCCATGGTGAGTGGTGTGCCCTCTAGACCCTCCCATGGAACATAATTCTCCAGTAGGTCTTATGGTCTCACATAATCATTCCATCTAGCCCATTTTCCTAAGGCTTTTTATTTCTTCCTCTACTAGCTGTCGGAAAAACTCCGCTATTTTCACTTTTCTTCTCATGGGCCATTGCTTCCTTTAGATTTCTAGGAGTCACCCCGGCAGCAATTCCGCCCCATCTCCTAGGATCCTTGCCAGGGTGTTAAATTTCGTGTCCTGAGAAAGTTCCCCCCAGTCAATGAATTCTGGTTTAAACAATCCTTTGCCTGGTCTCCTTAATGAAGGCCCCTCAGAATCCAATCCCAGTGATATTCCTCTGAATCCCGCTGGTACAGGACAGGCAATATTTGCAGCTCCTTCAGGGTATAATCTCTTTTCTCCCTTATCAGGCCTCATATATCTCCAGCCAGGTTATGCTTGAATTTAACCCAAGTTGTGGATCTAACAGCCAGGAGAGGAGATGGGGGCAAGTGCTAATGTGACTACGGAGGGGTGGGCCACCCCTGTAGGCTCTGAGGATTCAAGGTTTCTGCAGAGCCACAATTCTTAGGGACATCCGTGCAGATGTCTCTATCCCATATTTCAGGGTCCCAGATTTTCCTAGTCAAAGACCTGAAATTAACATAACAGACATGCCTTTGCTGAGCATTTAAATGCATCCCAAACTCTGAAATGTCATTGCATTCTGAGTCTGTCTCCTAGCTGTATCCAATCT
The DNA here is from genome assembly GCF_006542625.1 of Nomascus leucogenys. Taxonomy (NCBI): domain Eukaryota; kingdom Metazoa; phylum Chordata; class Mammalia; order Primates; family Hylobatidae; genus Nomascus; species Nomascus leucogenys. The sequence goes on along the minus strand of NC_044382.1, from coordinate 135,034,077 downwards.
CCCACTGCAGGGGAAAAGGGCCTCTTTGTAAACTACCAAGTCCTCTGGCGCTCAGATTTAGCCTTCAGCTGTTTGTTAACTACCTCAGTTTCTCTTCAATTGTCCCTCACTCCCAAAGGCATCATTACCACCAGCTAACCTCACTGTTCTTGTATACATCATTCCCTCATATCTTTCAAATACCTGAATCATCACACTGATAAAAGTGTTTCTCTCCACTGGGACATTTTCCCCAAATGATCACAGGAGAAATCTTCAGCAATTGGACCACTGCCTTGTGCCAGGGATTATCTATGCTCCATGTTCCATTCAGGGTGAGATCCTTCTTACCAACCAGGCAGAAAGTGAGCCAGTCCCCACTTAGTCCACTATTTTCTTAGACCACTTCTGCGACTATTTTCTTGGACCAATTCTGGTACTACCTGCGTCAATTCAGGTGCTCCAAGAGAAACACCAAGACAGGATGAGATATGCAAGAGATTTATTAGAGACATGCCTGCGAAGGAGCAGGAAGAAATAGGCAGAGAGAACCTTCAGACAGCAATGCATGTCTGACAACAGTGAAGAAAAATTGGGTAGGAAGAACTTCAGATTGCAGTGCAGCTCGGAGAATAGCCAGGCCAACATGGAGACCCCAAGCAGGGGCTGTCTGTGAGGGGAGTCAGGCACCTGCGGGTCACCGATAACTCTGCCATGCTCAGTCATTGCCAGGGAAAGCATGGCCTCAACATGAACACCTTGGCAGATTTGAAGGTATAGCCACAGCTTCCAGAAGCTGCAAGCCAATTCTGCTCCTGCAGCAAGTTCTCTCAAAGGGAAATATGAGCTGTGCTTCTCCATGGCACCACACACATGCAACAAAACACACATACAATGGCGTATTTGCACGGGAGACTTAGCTATGAATGAGTCCTATTAATGCTTATTATGCATTAATGCATATTAATGGACATCAGAACTAATCAATACCTTGGAATAATTCACACTGTGTTCAAGCAGGGCTAGATAAACAAAATATGCAAATATTAATAAAAATTATGACTTATCAGAATGGCATATGTTGCACCAAGTTATAGCTATTGCTAAGAGTCAGTAAGGATGGCAATAGTGATAGCTGCCTTTTCTGATTGAGGAATTCTAGATTAATTGGCAGTAAACCTGCAAGAAATTCTTCCATCAAATATAGAAGAATCTCAGATCTGTACATTTTTTCTCATGTCTTCAAACATTGTTTACCATGCCTATGTTAGAGGTATACTATATTTATTCCAAGGTACATATTGTGAGAGGGCCATAAAATAGCAATTTACTAAAGATACGCGCACACACAATGCTTTATCCTGTCTTTTAAATTTCTAATAGATCTTTTTCTTTCTCATTTATTTAATACCTTCTTTTTTCTGCACCTGAAAGAATCTGAAAGCAGTTATAACATGGTCCTGGAAGAAGGTAATTACAGATGTGATGTGAAGATTGTATCTTCATACCAATAACCTGAAATGAGATGAGTTATCCATATTATCTGATCAATATAGGCAGACACTATGCCTAATTCAAGCTTCATTGAGTTTGGGTGTTACTCTTTTTTTAAGCAAAAATACCTGGATTAGGAGCCTTTTATTGTGTCTAATAAACCAGATAATCTACTTTAATTGTGTTGCTTTTACCTAGTCCATATTGATCTCTACTTTTTCCAAAGTCCTTGAGAATTTAATATCCATAACTGTCATTCAACACACATTTATTTGTTCTAATAATGATTTATAACAGCAATACCACCTTTTACTACCGTCTTATATGTCCCAGAGACTATGTTCAGAGTTGAATGTAAAAAAATTTAGAGGGACCTTGTTCTTGAGGACTCACAAGCTAAACGATAAGACAAATGTGTAAAGCCATAACTAAGGTTTTTGTAGAGATATGGACAATGTACTCTGAGGATATACAATAGGCACGTGAATGAATACTCTCCCATATGTTCTTTTCTTGAATAGCATATTGTCAGATATTCAAAAAGAAATCTCATACTTTTTTCCAATACCTGTAGTAAACACACTATCTAACATGTTGAACATTCATAGTAGGCATTATAATATATTTTCTCTTTTTCAGTCATTCCACCAATATTGTCGGGTTTAATCTTTGTTGATCATCTCTATCAGTAAAGAACGAAGAGGCCAGGTGTGGTGGTTCATGCCTGTAATCCCAGCACTTTGGGAAGCCAAGGCAGGAGGATTGCTTGAGCCCAGGAGTTCGAGACCAGCCTAGGCAACATAGTGAGACCCCCATCTCTACAAAAAAAAAAAATTAGCCATACGTGGTGGTGCTCATCTGTAGTCTCAGCTACTCAGGAGGCTGAGGCAGGAGAATTGCTTGAGGAGGGAGGTTGAAGCTGCAGTGAGCCATGATTGTGCCACTGCACTCCAGCCTGGATGACAGAGCAAGACCCGATCTCAAAAAAAAAAAAAAAAAAGAAAAGAAAAAAAAGAACCCAAGAGATATATTTACTTCATAGAGAAAAAATACAAAGGAGCATTCAATATGACTGAAATCTATGCAAGGTAGGATCAAAGTGTTCTGGAGTCAAAGCAGAATGCCTCAGGGAGAGCTGGCCCTATCTTCTTCCAAATACTGATTCATTCATACTTTAAAAAAGAAAAAAAAAAAACTTTTAGATATGGGAGTTAAAAGTGCAGGTTTGTTACATGGATATATTGCACCCAGGTAGTGAACATAGTACCCAATTGGTAGTTTTTTAACCCATGCCTCCTCCTTTCTCCCTCCTGCCTCTAGTAGTCTGCAGTGTGTATTATTCCAACGTTTAAGTCCATGTGTGCTCAATGTTTAGCTCCTACATATAAGTGAGAACGTGCAGTATTTTGTTTTCTGTTCCTACACTAGTTCACTTAGGATTATGGCATCCAGCTGCCTCCATGTTGCAGTAAAGGACATGATTTCATTCTTCCTATGGCTTCATAGTATTCCACGGTATATATATACCACATTTTCTTTAACCAGTCCACCGTTACGGGGCACCTAGGTTGATTCCATGTCTTTGCTATTGTGACTAGAGCAGCAATGAGTATACGAGTACATTATCTCTTTTTGGTAGAATTATTTATTTTCTTTTGGATATATTTCAGTCATGGGATTGCTGTGTCAAATGGTAGTTCTGTTTTAAGTTATTTGAGAAACCTCCAAATTGCTTTCCATAGTGGCTGAACTATTTACATTCCCACCAGTGGTGTATAAGCAGTTCCTTTTCTCCTCAGTCTCTGTTGTTTCTCGACTTTTTAATAATAGTCATTCTGACTGGTATTAGATGGTATCTCACTGTGGCTTTGAGATGCAATACTTTGATGATTAGCAATGAGGGGTATTTTTTTCATATGTTTGTCGGCCCACTTACAGGTCTTCTTTTGAGACGTGTGTGTTCATGTCCTTTGCCCATTTTTAATGGGGTTATTTTGTGTTTTGTTTAAGTTCCTTATAGATTCCTGGATATTAGACTTTTGTTGGATGTACAGTTTGAAAATATTTTCTCACATTCTGTAGGTTGTCTGTTTACTCTGTTGATAGTTTTTTGTTTGTTTGTTTTCTGCTCAGAAGCTCTTTAGTTTAGGTCCCACTTGTCAATTTTGGGTTTTTGTTGCAATTGCTTTTGGGGACTTAGCCATAAATTCTTTGTGAAGGTTGATGTCAAGAAGGATATTTCCTCTGGTTTCTTCTAGAATTTTTATAGTTTGAGGTCTTAGACTTAAATTACTATGCATTTTGAGTTAATTTTTGTATATAATGAAAGGTAAGGGTGTAGTTTCATCCTTCTGCATATGGCTAGCTAGTTATCCCAGCACCATTTATTGACTAGGAAGTCCTTTCCCCATTGCTCATTTTTGTCAGCCTTGTTGAAGATTAGATGGTTGTAAGCATGTGGCTTTATTTCTGGGTTCTCTATTCTGTTCCATTGGTCTGTGTGTCTTCTTTTGTACCATTACTATGCTGTTTTGGTTGCTATAGCCTTATTGCATAGTTTGAAGTCAGGTAGTGTGATAACTCAAGCTTTGTTCTTTTTGCTTAGGATTACTTTAGCTGTGTGGGCTCTTTTTTGGTTCCACATGAATTTTAGAATAGTTTTTTCTAATTCCGTGAAGAATGATGTTGGTAATTTAACAATAGTAGTGTTGAATCTGTTCTGGGCATTATGTTTTGGGCAGTATGGCCATTTTAATAATATTGATTCTTCCAATCCATGAGCATGGAATGTTTTTTCATTTATTTGTGTCATCTCTGATTTCTTTCAGCAGTGTTTTGTACAGATTTTTCATCTCCTTGGTTAGCTGTATTCCTAAGTATTTCGTTTTCTTTGTGGCTGCTGTAAATGAGTTTATGTTCTTGATTTGATTATTAGCCTGGACATTATTGGTATACAGAAATGTTACTAATTTTTATATATTAATTTTCTATCCTGAAACCTTACTAAAATAGTTTACTGTTCTAGTAGCTTTTTGGTGGAGTCTTTAAGGTTTTCTAGATGTAGAATTATGTTGTGAGAGAAGAAAGATAGTTTCACTTTTTCTTTTCCTATTTGGATGCCTTTTATTTCTTTAGCTTGCCTGATTGTTCTGGCTATTACTATACTTCCCATTCATTCATTTTTTAAAAATATTGATTGAGTGCCTCATCTGTGCCAGGCACTGTGACAGGCACTGAGGACACAACCTGAGTGAACAAAGCTGACAAAGACCCCTCCCTCATGGGGCTTTTATTTTGGTAGGGCAGATAGGCAATAAACAAGTAAATAAATTAAATGTATACTATGTTAGAGGGCAACAAACGTTGCAGAGAAAAAGAAAGCAGAGATAGAAGACAGAGAGTGCTGGGGGCTAGAAGGATTAGACTTTTAACTAGGTTGGTGGGGCAAGCCTCCCTAAAAAGATGACAGTAGCCAAAGGCATGGTCAAAGGAATGAGCTATACAAATATCTCAGATAAGAGTGTTCCAGGCAGATGGAAAAAAAGCCCCTTAGAAGGGAGAGTACCTGGGGTATTGGGGGAACAATGAGGGGGTCCATGTGGCAGGAGCAGAACGTTGGAGGAGGTTAGGGAGAGATGCAACCAAAAGAGTAATGGGAATCCAGGATGTGCTGGGCCCCAGAAACCCTCGTAAAAATTTCGGCTTTTACAATGAGAGAGATAGGGACCAGCAGAGGATTTGAACTGGAGGAGTGACATGATTCGACTCACTTTTAAAAGGTTAACTGTGGCTACTGTGTGAAGAGAATGACAGAAGAATAGGGCAGAAGCATGGTGATGGGGAGGAAGAGTAAAATATGGTCAGTTCCACATAGATTTTGAAGGTGAAATCAACTGGATATAAGATGGGAACAAAAAAATAAAAAGGAGCCAATTATGTCATTTGCAATTTTAGCCTGCCCAATTAGAAGACTGAAGTTGCCATTTACTGACCTGGAAAAGTCTACAGAAGGAGCATTTTCAGGGAGGAGGATTAAGAGTTGTGCTTTGGGCTGGGCACAGTGGCTCATGCCTGTAATCCCAGCACTTTGAGAGGCCAAGATGGCAGATCGCTTGAGTCCAGGAGTTGGAGACCAGCTTGGGCAACATGGGGAAACCCCCGTCTCTACTAAAAGTACAAAAATTAGCTGGGCATGGTGGAACATGCCTGTAATCCCAGCTACTTGGGAAGCTGAGGCATGAGAATCGCTTGAACCTAGGAAGCAGAGTTTGCAGTAAGCTGAGATCATGCCACTGTACTCCAGTCTGAGCAACAGACGCTGTCTGAAAAAAAAAAAAAAAAGAAAGAGGGAAAAGAGTTGTGCTTTGGACATAACATTTGACAGTATATTAGGATCCAAATGGAGATGTCAGGTGGTCAGTTGCCTATACAAGTTAGTAGTTTGGAGAGATGATGGAGCTGGAGACATACTTTGGAATCATCAGTCTGTGGATGTGTTTGAGTCATAGAAATGGAAGTAAGCATAAAGGGAGAAAAGGTCTAAGGCTGAGCTCCAGGACCCATTATGTTTCAAGGCCATGAAGAAGAGTATGATCCAGCAAAGGGTATTGAGGAAGATCAGCCAAGTTAGGTAGTAGAAAAAAACAAGTGCCCTGAAAGACACATGGAAAACAGTTCAAGAACTGAGAAGTCATGTCAGATATGGAACGAATAGAAAACTCAATGGATCTAGCAACCTGGTGATCATGGTAACCTTGACAAGAACAATTTCAGCGGATCTGGCATCAGCTGACAGTGGAGATGAAGAGGAGATATTGGGGGTCCCTTAATAAGCATGTTGACCTTTTATATTATCTTCCCCTGATCTTTTGATTTCCTTTTTAACCTGAGCCCAATAATTTAATAAGCAGGGAGGACACAAAATTGAAGAGGATAACCTGAAATTAAATTAGCCCATAGTTTACAAAATATCTCTGTAAGATAATAAAATCTGTTTTGATACAATCAGTTCCCCAAAGAGCATAGACCTCAATAGACCACAATCTATATTTTCTGATCGAAAGGTCTCATAAAAATTTTTTCTGAGTAGTGAAGTTGGTTACAGAACTTTAGTTTTACATTTACGTGTGTATTGAAAATAGTAAATTTACTTAGAGTCACAGATGTTCTGGAAAATATGAGACATCCTCTTGCCCTTAGGCAAGATTATATCTGAACCTTTGTTAATATTTAACAATTAATACTGGTCTTAACAGCATTTAACCTAATAGCTACTATGATAAATAATACACTGAGCACTGTTTTTTCATCAATATATTGAGGAAAACTCACTAACCCATCACATTATACTATCAGAAAGCTCTAATCAATTCTCTTGGAGGGATCTTAGTATGGGACATTTTGATGACTTTGGGCTCTTTTGGTGAACCTAAAAATTAACTTTTAAATATTTAATTTATTGTATTACTATGAAATGTATCCATATGAAATCCTGCCTCCATTCTTGAGTTTTAACCATCCCTGTCTCTATCTTTTGCGTCAAAATGCATTGCTTTGATTTGCTCTTTTTCTCTTTGAAAGCACTGGGTAGATGGGGAGGGACAAGAAAAGCTCCCATCTGTAGGATATGATGGTCTTTTAAACACCATTCATCTATCTCTGGGGTGAAACCATGACCATACCTATAATTTGTCTCCATTAGTCCTTTTCTTTAGTCCAACCATCATTTTTACATCTCTTGTCTAATCTTGTCAAATCCAATGGGCTACAGAATTCTGGGGAAAGTCTGGCCCAATTTCACAATAATTTGATTATTCTACAGTTCTTACAAGCTCAGTTTATCCTTTTAGAAAAATACATTGCTTTTTCTTCTATTCCTCTTAAAATTAGCACTGCCCTAGAGGAATGCTGCCTTTCAAGATGTCCTTCTTTGTAAACATACTATTTTCCATTTATACTTAGAATTCTCATGTTTGTTTTCCTCTTCTGTAATCTACTTTCCAGAATTTCCTTTCCTCTCCTCCCTCCTATAATTAGTGCCACAAACCACTGGTAAAAGACCAACCTTATCAGAGAGAAGGAGGCCACAGGAGCATATTATGTGTCCTTGAAGGAAAATATTTCACCACGTGAGTTTACATAGTCAAATAAGAGGTTGCATCCCACATTAGAAGATAAGAAAAAAATATGATTAGAAGCATGCTTTCTTTACAGGCATTCATTTATTCAACAGGTATTTAAAGAACAGCTACTATATGCAGGATATGTGGACCCTGGGGAATACAGAGATGACTCTGACACAAATCCTGCCTTAAAGGAATTTATAGTCTAAAGGGGAGAAAATGGGGCAGATCTTGTTAAAATGCAGTGGAGTACAGATTAGGGAGAGAGTCTTTCCAACCAGAAGCCTAAAGGAGTGCAGTGGGGAGGTGGCATTTGAATGGCTCTTGAAGAATAAGTGGGGCCTGGAGTGGGGTTTGAAGGCTATAATGAGGAGGAGGGAATTTCCAGAGGAGGGAGATGTGTGAACATAGGACAGCATCCAAAAGGGAAATGAATCCATGCAGGAAACCAAGAATTACTCAGTAGTGTACATGAAGGGGAGTGGGAGAAGATAAAGTGGGAAAGACAGGTTAGAGCCAGGCCTTGGAATGCTGAGAACACCAGGAGGAAGAATTCAGGCTTTGTTCCTTAGACAGTAAGAATCCCCCAGGGGATTTTTGAGCAGAGAAAAAGCAGGATGAGAGCATTAATATATAGGCTGAGTTGGAATGAGGCAATACTGGAAAAGGAAGGCCAGTTACAGGGTTTTTGTAATAATAGGCTGGGACTTGATGAAGTAGTAGGATAGCAGGGCAGTAGAATTAGAGAGGAGAAGGAAGATTTCAAAGGTGTTTCATAGATAGAATTGATAGAACTTGGCAGCTGATTGACTAGGGAAGGTGTGGGGAAGAGAGGAGTCAGAGTTAACCCTGAGAGTTTGAGACTGGCTGATTGGGATAAAAAAAAGAAGATCCCAGGAAGGAATAATGGGGAGGGAAAATGCATGAGGAAAAATGTCTGGTCACTGTTGGGAAAATAATGTAGTCTTTTCAGAAAGAATTCAAAGCTGGAGGTACAAACAAATGTGGAAATCATCTGCACAGATGTGACAACCAAAATCACAACTTTGGATGAGATTTTTAATTGAGAAAGAGCCACAATTACTGTCTTTACATCACAAAGTCAAATGGTGTTTTGCTAATTATCCACTTAATTTGATGAATGTAGACAGCCAATGTCAGATCATTACAGCCTAGATACTTTGCAGACTGAATGGCCCAGTTTTGCAGTTCACATCAATAAAATTAAACAAATCATTGTCAAATCTGCCCTTGGCTTTGTGCTGTGTCAATACAGCCGGTGGGTACATGCATAAATTGAAATTGAAAACCTTCTTCAAGACCCTCAAGTGCCAATGCAAGATTTCTATACCTCGGGGAATCTCAACTCACACCTGAACATAATGCCTTACACCAAGGCCCCACTGTCCAGTTTACAGAGCAATTTCATGAACACTATATTCTTTAAAGGTGAGGATAACACAATAGTTAGGTCTATCTCCACTTTATAGATGCAGAAACCTGAGGCTCAGAGAGGTTTCCAATTTCCTAGGATCATATGACTAGTAACAGATAGAGGCAGAACTAGCAACCAAGGCTTCAGACTATTAGTAAATGGCAGGGAGGAGTATTTACTTATTTTACTAAATGACACCGTCTGGCCTTTAAAAACAAATGAATGTTATGCTCATTACTAATTAGCACAGCTGAATGGAACAGGAGGTTTTCTGTGCCCATGGTCCACTTATTTTCCCTAATGGCCACTTCTTTTGTCTTCTCTGTGTTGTTTCACTGGAACTGATTGAGTGAATGGTATGTGTGTACACACACACACCTTCCTCATTAATCTCAACCTAGTAGGCCAACTTAGAAGAAAAGCTGTATCTCTAATGATACTTACTGTCGAAACCATAGGCCCTATTCCTAGGTGTACTTTTTATGGTTCTTTGGCTGTAAGCAACCAATACCAGTGACCACATGTCCATGCATCACATTACACAAGACAAATCTGAAATTTGATGTAACTTTCACACCATCAAGAACATAACTTCTAAACCCAAAAACATCATGTTGAATTGTAGGCTTTAAAATGAAGGCCACTGCACTATATAGGAAAAAAATCAGTCCAAATAAGAATGGGCATGTATTTCCCAGGTAGGATGGTACGAGGAGCAAGAGAATGATGAAAATCACTTTCTGTCTTGCTCTGTGTTTACAGGGGTTTACAATAATTCTTCAAACTCTGCTAGATCCTAACATGTGAAGTTCATGATACCATACTTAGGATCAAATTTTTTAAAAAATCAGAGAAAACCATTCCAATATACCTCCACTTCAGCATGTTCTGTCCTTCTCACCAAGGATTGAAAAGAAGAACCCCGTAAGACACATCTGAATTGTAACAAGGGGTCTTGGCAAGGCAGACACTGAGCCTTAGGTGCTTCTAGGAAGCAGATGGAGGAAAGAGCCTATCTCTCCTTCATCATTCAGACCCACTTATTGTCACTGGAATTGAAGAATGTCCCAAAGGAAAAGAAAAACTTGAAACATTATAGTATTGGAATTCAGACACAGACCACCAGGTCTGATGGCTGGGGTGGCCGTAATGGAAGTCAGACCACAAAAAGGAGCAACCCGGCTTCTGAGCGATTTCAGCTAAATCAATTTCAGCTAAAGCATAAGTTGATAGATGTCACAATCCAAGTTGTTTTAGATTTCCACCCAGGAACTTCAGAGTTGGCGACAAGAATTGGTGAGATATCTCTTAAACTCTTCATATATATGGAGGGTACAAAATCACCTGAAAGCTGAGGACTTAGAGAAAGCGGTTTTGGTTAGAGAGAACCATGCTATGCATCCCAGGCTTCCTCCCTGTTCCCTCCTCCCTGCAGTATGGCAGGTGGGCAGTACCTGCCCCTCGTCTCAAGCCTAGCAGTGGTCAGGATTTCAACAGACAGCAGTTTAGGGAGCATATAGGGTAGTGTCTCACTCTCGCTTGAAAATTAAAATGAGCTAATGAATATGTCAAAGAATGGGTAGCTGTATTGGGCAGCCTATACTCTCAGAGTTTGTCAGGGAGAAAAATGGGTGAGGGTTTCCTATGGGCAGATGTGAGCCACATAACAAAGATTAATGTGGGTCTGTCACTCCTGTCCAAAGAGGCTTCCCGGAGGGGTAAACAGGCCCTCATGGAAAGACGCTAAAGGTATTGCCAGATATCTGGGGGCTTCAGAAGGAATAAGCAATCAGCCATAGTAGAGCCTTCACCTGAATCAAGAGAGGAATTGCCCTCGGTGGTCTCCAAAGGACCAAAGCTCTGATGAGATGATCAAACCTAAACACCTGCCAGGCCTACCAACCACAAACCCATCTAAAGAGTTTCAGTCAAGTGAGAACTTTTCTGCTCCCCTTTTAACTCTCCTCCTTCCCCTCTCCTACTCCAACCCTGGGGGGTGGAGACAAGTAAGGGAAGAAGGAGAGAGGCAGACACTGACTCCACCTCCCCTCCTCTACCTCTAGGGCCCCCCTTCCTGTGGCAGGGCTTAACTGGAAAAGGGGAGATTTTATTTTAAATCAAGTTTGGAGTATTGATATTTTATGGTTGGACTTGCTGAATAAAAGATTGTGCTTGGCAACCTAAAATTTTTACCCAGGGGTTGGGAAGGCAAAATAAAATTGCTTCATGATTACACCCCATGAGCCCTGCTTTTTCCCCATGTCAATTACACACACTTGTGTTCCTATTTATCCATTTGCCTCCACTGATTTGCATGAGTCTGAGGAGCCTCCTTAGACTGGGAAAAAGAAAACCTAGAAATTTACTGAGATTCAGACATATGCAGCCACATGGGACATATACAGCAGGTGGGTGAAAGTCAGATTGCAAGGGGGTAGATTGTCCTCCAGACATCAGTTGAAGTCTTCTTGTCTTCTGAGAATTACATGAAATTGGCTGACACTCACCCCATTCTATGGTTAATAAAAACCCAGTCTCCTCCTAAATATTTCTCTGAATCCCCCCAAAGGCCCCTACCCATCCCATGGCTGCTCCATTTGCTCTGTATTCTAACTACTCAGATTTGGAACGAAGACTCTTTCCTTTGATTTTCCAGAAACACCACTCACCACTTACACCAGGCCTCACTGCAGGCGATTACCTTTCAACACAGAGCAAGCAGCCTGAAACGGCAATGCAAACATCCTTGTCTTTGAACATTCCCTAGCCACTGGTGATGTCCAACTTGTGGTGTTCCCCACTGACTGACAGTCTTCCACTATGTGGCTTAACCCCTCATTCCTCCCGCGCCCTTGTCTGCTCTTCTCTGCTTTTCTCCCCTGGAAAATCCTTGTTTACTTTTTATGCTGATTGGTTTAGCTATCTCTTTATTTCAATGCCTCCTCCCAAATCATGCCCTGGGGGCCTCATCTTTGCTAAATAGAAGGCTACTTACTCCAGAGAGAAATTATGCTACTTCCTTACAGGCTGAAGCTGCCGCAGTCACTCGTGGTTTTAAATAGTAATTGCTTTATCTCTGCGGTAAGACCCTGCAACAGGGCTTGAAGTTGTAGTGGGGAGGTAATTATGGTTACAGGATGTGGCAGGTTCCAGAATTCACTGCCACACAAGGAGATTGACAGCATGTGTTTGTCCTGAGGAAAAGGAGGTTCTGTGTGTTACCTGAAAATATATTAAAATGCTGGAACTCTTTGGGCTCTGGTAAACTTATTATGGGTCCTTTGGCTCTTCCTGCATCCCACCCTTCCATCTGTACCACACACACACACACACACACACACACACGCACACACACACACTCTCTCTCTCTGTCTCTGTCTCTCTCAAGAAGAAACTTTCTCTTCATTTGGCAGCATCAGATGTGGTAGCCATCAGGTTCCCTGACCTTGAGGCATAACAGAGATATTCCTGATTCTTCAGGAGTGCTTTACCAGCACCTGTGCATACGTAACAAAGACAAGGAGAGAGCGTTCTAGCACTTCATTGTCTCTTGGAATTACTGGACCTGGCTACTGTAGAGCTCTGGGCCTGCCATCTGTAGCTGAAAGAGCTCTGTCAGCAACCACTGTGGTCTCAGACAACTTTGCTGTCACTTTCCCAACTGAGAGCAAAAAAAAAAAAAAAAGAAAAGAAAAATCCTCCATCTTCACAAAAGCAACAATGGGGATGATAAGGCTTGAGGTGCAGCGGTTTGACTCCATTTTTAAAATGACATCATGTGTGGGAATCTCCATCTTCCCTAGCAGCAGCGGCAGCACCAACAGCTGCACTGATAGGAGCATCATGGGAAGCTGCATGCAAAAGGATGTAGAGCTACACATCTGGGCTCAGCAAACTGATGAAGAATAATTGTGGACCTATGCGAGCACCCCTTGGAGGGGGCTCTATAAAAGATTGCGCTTCCTTGAATCAATGAGAAGCCAGTCAAATGGGGGTTTGCTCACTGCTATTGACTTTTGGGGTTTCATATATGACTGCATTTGCAATCAGCAGCTGCTAAATCCAGAGACACTTGGATTACATGAGTATAAACAGCTTTTGTCTCTAAGTCTATGAAATTCACAGAAATACAAGGCTGCACTGCTGTACAATTATTCTGTGACTTTAACCCATTCTATTGGCAATGTTTCCAGAATGCTACTAGATAAATTTCCACACAAACTATTGGAAGAAGACTAGGTAGTAATATCTGAACACCACTTATAAGTAATATGTTAAGCACTTTATCTGTCTTATCTCATTAAATCCCTATCATTGCCCTAAGAGGAAAATGTTATTTATCCCCATCTTAGGGATATGAAAAGAGGCTCAGAGACGTAAATAATTTAAGGTCAGGCAACTAATTAACATTATAACTACTTAATTGAAGATCTGAAAATAAATACAAAACTAGGACAACCCAAAGACTCTGGGACACACTTCTGATGCCCTTTATCTTAAGGTGAGCTCCTCACCCCTGGCTCCCGTTCCCTACTACTCACCCTGGCAAGGGAGGATGGGTCACAGAGCTTTGCTTCAGAGCTCTCATGCACCCACTCTCATGCATCCCTAGAAGCAGAATTTGAGATGAGGATTCACCAGCAAGTGATTTAGTGAGAAAGTCCTCCCAGACATCACTGACGAGGGAGTGAGGGAGGCAGAACTGGGGAGGGCAGGGAATCAAGCGAAGTTGTGACCTCAGGTAAAGACCCACTCAGTGACTTCACCTGATCCCACAGGGGAGCTCTGGGATAGGTCATAAGCAACACCTCAGAGATGCCCAACCAGAGGCTCTCTAGGAAACAAAGCCACAGGCACTGGCCACTGAAAGCAAATTTCACCAAACCCACTGGCACACAGAGTCAAAAGGGATCTGAGGAGCCTGGCCAAAACAACAACATTATCCACTGCACCCATTCAACAGCAGAGCTGGCTCGCAACCAGCTGCAATCCTTGACAGCCATCCCGTGAGAGCAGAATTAGAGGGAGTGCTTCAATAATTTGGGCTTCAGACTGACTGTGTATACCCAGGAAGAATAGAAAGACTTAGGTCAGCCTTTTTGTTTATTGAAGCCAGTCTGTGATTGGGGAGCCCAACATTTTCAGGTTTCTAGAAGGCGAATGAGTATGTAGTCAAAGAAGCAGCTTGATGCTGCCAAAGGAGCTGTCGCTTTTTAACCCAAACATGAGGTGTGCTTCCCCACACTTCCCCCACTGCCTGGCTCTGTGATCCTGAGCAAATCATTTAATTCATGTGAGCCTCAAGTCCCTTAGCAGGAAAAGGAAGAAAATTGTCTTCCTTAGAGTTCGCTGGAATAACCAGATGAGGTGATGTCTATGAAAGTTCTTTGTAAATGGTCACCATGATATAAATATAAGTTAGTAGTACGATTATGTTGTAGTTGGATTAAACAGAGAGAACTGTATTTCCATTCAAATGGGCTGCATGTGGTTAGATATGAATGAACGTGGTTAGATATCAATTTGAGGAAAATGGAGTGTTTTATTATTCACATGCCCATTCCCTAACATCTCTATCCAAGCCATCGTCCAGCTGAGGATTAGATGGATTTGAAAAGAGAGCAGCCTTGAGCTTCAGGAAATCCAGCTCACAATGACACAACCCCGCTACTCCCTCTGAAGGCTTCGGCCTCACTGTCTGCTCCACCCTGGAGGGGCCAACACCTCACACCTCTCACACATTCTATAGCCCTGGCTCTCCAGCTTTCCCTACACAATCTGCACTGAACTCTGCAGCACCCCAAGAGAATAAAACATGATAAGCACATTCTCATGAAGGCCAAATGACATAATGGAATAAACATTCCCCGCTACAGGGCACAGCTTTAACCCAAAGGAATAGCTCTCAAATATCAGTGGAAAGCTGGCTGCGGAGTGTGGTGGGCAGATTTGAGCACCCAGGGCAATACTCTAGAAATCACACCAGAGATATCTTTTGGGTGAAATAAAGCTAGCATTGTTTGTGACAAGAATGTTCCTCTTCAGGGCAATTTCCAAGTGTAGAACACAAAAGGCCTCAATTAACACAGAATATTTCTTTCTCAACTATCTCTTGGGCAAGTGAATAAAGAAAGAATAGACTTTGGAATCAGAACAACCTGAGTTTTACTCCTGGCTTCAGCATTTACTAGCTTTGTGACCTTGAGCTTATCTGAACCTCAGTGTTCTCATCTGTGAAATGGAGATGAGTACCTCCTTATGAGGTAACTGTAAAAATAAAGTACATGTAAACTGTTTAACAGACATCCAACTGCATAGCAGATATTTGACAAATGTTATCAATAAAGTCAGTAATAATACGTAAAGGAATTAATCCAATGCCTATGACATCATCAGATTTTTTTTTTTTTTTTTTTTTTTTTGAGACGGAGTCTCGCTGTTTCACCCAGGCTGGAGTGCAGTGGCGCGATCTCGGCTCACTGCAGGCTCCGCCCCCCGGGGTTCACGCCATTCTCCTGCCTCAGCCTCCCGCGTAGCTGGGACTACAGGCGCCTGCCACTGCGCCCGGCTAATTTTTTGTATCTTTAGTAGAGATGGGGTTTCACCGTGTTAGCCAGGATGGTCTCGATCTCCTGACCTTGTGATCCGCCCACCTCGGCCTCCCAAAGTGCTGGGATTACAGGCGTGAGCCACCGCGCCCAGCCAGATATTTTTATCATTATTATGCTCCTCATGGAGGATTTTAGTGGTTTGTACTTGGTGGGCATGCAGTAAATACTTGTTAAATTATTGAACACAGTAATGGTTTTAGCCAGCAAGCTTGCTAACCCATAAAGGAAAGAGAACACCTCTGAATTTTCTTTCTGAAGAAACTCTTTCATCCTAAACATCTTAAAAATAGCCCCTGGACCTCTGCTCTGGTTCCATGTGCCACACTGTCATCATGGCACGTCCTCTCTCCTCAGCCGGAGATGAGCAAGGCCCTTGAACAATTGCCAGCACACACAGCCCTTGCAGGCAGGGGCTGGACTCGAGGCCATCATCATCAGCAGGGCTGTACATCACCAACTGCTTCATTTGGGATCAGGACAGAAAGTGTTCTAATGTGGGTTTGTGCTAATTTACCTAGCTCCAAAGCTAAACATCAGAAGTGCGAAGCCGGGGACACTGGCTCACGCCTGTAATCGCAGCACTTTGGGAGGCTGAGGCAGGCAGATCACCTGAGGTCAGGAGTTCGAGACCAACCTGGCCAACATGGCGAAATGCTGTCTCTACTAAAAATATAAAAATTAGGCAGGCTTGCTGGTGCACACCTGTAGTCCAAGCTGCTTAGGTGGCTGAGGCAGGAGAATTGCTTGAACCCAGGAGGCTGCGGTTGCAGTGAGCCAAGACTGTGCCACTGCACTCCTGCCTGGGTGACACAGCAAGATTTCATCTCAAAAAAAACAAAAAAAACAAAAAGAAGTGGGCACATCACAGGTATTGGTGTTTGTGTCTGGGATGACACCTACATTGACTTTATGCAAAACGTGGAGCCATTAGATATCCAGACACCTCTCCAAGTCAATGATAAAAGCACAGAAATACAGGACATCAGCAGTACCACAGTGAAATATTCTCCAACTCTTTTTTACAGTCACCTCCACAGCTGGTAGACATCTCTTTCCTTGTAGATTTTGAAGGGAAAGAAGAAGGTAGGGCAGCCAATCACAGAGAAACCACTGTCTCCTTAAGTCAGGCCTGAAAATAACCAGAGGGAAGAATCCAGACAGGAATAAGAGGCGTTAAGGGAGGGCTGGCTGACCACTTATAAGGAGACTGGGTTGGCAGCATCCTATAGGACACAGAGGAAAGAGTCATACTGCCTGGAGTCAGGTTTCAAATAGATATCATGGAATAGGGCTAAGAAGTCCTGGAAATGACAGCCTCTTCAGGGAGAAAGGAAAGAGATCATATTTACTGATTATCTACATTACAATAACAACTGTTATTAATTGAGAACATATGCCAGGCTCTATGCAAAAATCATCCCCTTTATCTGCGTAATAAGCATGTAAAAGGTACTACTTAAGTTTGCTGAGGCTGCCATAACAAAATACCACAGACTGGGTGTCTTAAACAACAGATGTGTGTTTTCTCACAGTTCTGCAGACAGGAAGTCCAACACCAGGGTGCCGGCAGGATTGGTTTTCTCTCTCCTCTCTCCTTGGCCTCTCTCCTTGGCTTGTAGATGGCTGCCTTCTTTCTGCCAAGTGAAGACACTTGGTGATCCCACTGTGAACATGCATCCCTGATGTTGCTTGTGTCCAAATTTCCTCTTCTTATAAGGGCAGCAGTCAGATTGGATTAGGGCCCAACCTAAAGGCCTCACTGCAACTTAATACACCTCTGTAAAAGGCCCTGTTCCAACTACAGTCATTCTGAGATAGTGGGATTAAGGCTTCAATATATGAATTTTGGAGGGACACAATTCACCCCTAGCAGGTACTATGATTCTCTTTCTACTGATAAGGATTTTAAGGTCTGTGGTGTGTAAATGTGAGTAAATGATGAAGGCAGGATTTGAATTCAGGTCTATTGTCTCCACCAAGTGACACTGCCACTAAAAGCTGATGAGCACTACAAAGAAATGAGGCTAAGAGTGACATACATATCAGTATTTATAAGCTACTGACATGTCTAGGTTTTGGTATGTGGTTTACTTGGAAGTCAACTTTGAAATGTATACTAAGTTTAAGTCCTGCAGTTGTGAATTAATTTACATTTTATTCCTTTGTTACTATAGAAAATTTCTCTAAGCAACAGAAAAATCTGTAAGCCACCCCTGCACAGGCACATACCCGCCCTGGCTAATTATTTTAGACATTGTTCAAATCTATGATCCTAATTAACAGTGTGCACAGCCTATCCAAAACATGAGCCCAGTATCTCTCACAGTTTGTAATCCATCTGGTTCTCTGGGTCCACGCGCCAGATTCAGGTATGGCTGCCGTCCACACCATCACCTCTCCTTCTGCATGAGGTGAGAGGAGGGGTCGTGGTGGGTAATGAATCAATAATGCTCAGCCAATTCCCTGGACTCAGTTGACATGCATGACCAGTTTTCTCTCGTGATTAATTACACTTGCTTTTGCAAGAGGATTAATTCACTTTTCTAGAGAGCTTTTCTGATTTCTGCTATTAAAAAGCCAATCTCGGCCGGGCGCGGTGGCTCACGCTTGTAATCCCAGCACTTTGGGAGGCCGAGGCGGGCGGATCATGAGGTCAGGAGATCGAGACCACAGTGAAACCCTGTCTCTACTAAAAATACAAAAAAATTAGCCGGGCGTAGTGGCGGGCGCCTGTAGTCCCAGCTACTAGGAGAGGCTGAGGCAGGAGAATGGCGTGAACCCGGGAGGCGGAGCTTGCAGTGAGCCGAGATTGCGCCACTGCACTCCAGCCTGGGCGATAGAGCAAGACTCCGTCTCAAAAAAAATAAATAAATAAATAAAAAATAAAAAGCCAATCTCAACAATCCCTCTAGCTCAGAAGGAATGAAGTCCAGTTCAGTGTGGGTGACCAAAATTGTCGAAATTCATGGCTTAAAAGAGAGCGTGGTTACAAACAGAAGGAAGGATGTATGTGGTGGCGGGGAGGGTTGCATGTGCATGTGTATGTAGATTCATGTAATACACATATACATGAGCATAAGTATAATCTCACACAATTATGATTTTTCTTATTAAGGTGACTGTATGTCCCTTTTTTTCATGGTTGCCACCTATTTCAAAAGCCTACCAAATTAAATGTACAAGCAAATCAGATACTGCACATTTTAGATAATACTACAGTCAAAAAGAGGAACAGATAATTGGAGACATATTCACAATTAGATATAACTCTCTTCAAACAAAGAACGACCCCCAGTTAATTAATGTTTGTCAAGCACTTTAAAATCATATAATTCAACATTCTAGACATTCCCACCTAAAGATAGGAGACAAAGGGGGTGGGGAAGCAGCTTAGGCTGGTTCTGGGTCTTGTCTTGCTCAGTTATTCATCAGATTTACCAAAGAGGGAGGGGAAAAAACACATGCACACAAAGTAGCTGGAACTAAATTTCCTTAAAAGCTATTTCTCTGTCTCTTCTTCTCATTTTTCTTTATGAGTGAATGGGGAATAATTCTTCTGAGAAACATTTCACAGGAGCACAAACATCAATTCTTAATTATGAAAAACATGATTTGTTATTTATCGAACATTAACAGTGCATTAGATGTTGTACAAAACACAAATAGCTTCAAATCTTAAATCAAGTTGGTTCACTTGGAAATGTGGGTCTTCAGGTGTTTTTCTCTTTCAGTTTTTGCTTTCTTGGATGTGTTCTTGGGCACCGAGCTGGATAATGAGGTGCTGCCTGCTTTGGAGGGAAGCATCTTCCTGGTACTTAGGCTTTACCACCCACAGCTCAGGTAAGAGGAGATCATTTACCAGAGACTAGAAGACTCCAAGCTAAGGAAAGGACACTGAAGGATGTCACATCCAGTAGTCTCCAAACTCAGCTGACCATGTCCCATCTTAGTAAAATATCTGAGTAGGCACCCTGTTATTTTTATATATCCACTTATAAGTTATGTACACACACTATGGTACTGACACACTATGAAAATTATAACACATGCACAATAATTTAAAAGATCACGTGAAGATAAAATGTTTTAAAACAATTTTTGTTTTATTGTATTTCATACAAAGAATTTTTACTCTCACTAAAAAGCTGCCACCACTGATAAGATTTCTTTACTGAAAATAATCCACTTGAATATGCTTCATTACAAAAAAGAAAAATCTTGGTTTAGTTCCTTGTGATAGAGGAAACTGAAAGTTTGGTGCAGCCTTAATGGCTGTCATTGCTGAGAAAGATGCTTCTCCAAAATATGTTGATCCAAAAGTGGGAAAGATGCATTGTTGGCTGGGCTTACTAAATCATGAAACTTATTTTAACTTGCATCCACCAGTTATGAGAAAGTTCTTTTTTTAAGTTTGCTAGTGAATTTCATTTTTTCCTGCTCTATCATTTGTTCTTGCCAGCAAATTAGAACTTAATGTATTTTTATATGTTTAATAAATGGGTTCTTCAAAATATCCTGAAACCCTTCACTTTAAAATCGATGTTAAAATTTTATTACTAGGTTTTCTAAGTTTACAGTGTTCGGATTGTTAAAGGTTATACACTTACACAGCTTTGGCAACAAAAATAACATTAACGATGGAAACATTTTCAGCCATTATTTTCAAAATGCTTTTATCATAGC
The DNA here is from genome assembly GCF_006542625.1 of Nomascus leucogenys. Lineage (NCBI taxonomy): Eukaryota > Metazoa > Chordata > Mammalia > Primates > Hylobatidae > Nomascus > Nomascus leucogenys. The sequence continues at coordinate 135,013,753 of NC_044382.1, read as the reverse complement.
ACAGGTTTTTGGTTTTCTTTGTTCAAAAAACAACTGATTTCTCACCTTAGAGAAGTAAATTAGTTTGTTTGACTGAGAAAGACTCTTCCTTTAAACCCCACTCTTTCACTGATTACTGAGTGATCTTGGGGAAGTCACTTTTTGCCTTTCTGAGCCTTGGTTTCCTCATCTGTAAAATGGAGTTAATTGTCCCTACTTTTTAAGGCTGTGTCATGAGTCAATGACTTAACTCACTTAAAGCAGAACATGCCTGGTCCATGCATTTAAATGGGACCAGTAAGTGTGTTTATTTGTTCAAAACTGTCTAAGAAGTCTACTGCCATCTGCCACCTGCCACTTGTCACAGGAGGTCAGCATACTTGCATGATTGCACGCTTCTTCTTGTAAAAAGAAAAATGCACAACTTTAAGTTAGACTATGCTTTATTTCACCCCAAGATAACCCACAAACCTCTTTGTGACACAACAATTGTCATGTTTATTTCCCATTTCATTTAAGCTAAAGATAATACTATTTGCAATTCTGCAATTTAAGATACATTTCTTTCACAGGGCACAGTTAAACTACAGGTGTATGGAAACGTGTGAATGTAAACAAACAAAGGAACATCCCGCTGCAGCCTTCCGTGTTGGAGGACTCCTGCTCTTGCTGCAGTGTCCTGTGTGACCTCCCAGATGTGGCACGAGACTGTCTGATTCACTAGACATCAAATGTTAGTAGGCCTACTTTCTTTTTTTACTCTTATATAGAATGTAAATATCAAGGGGATTTCATGTATCTTGTACCCTCCACCGTGGAGTCCACTGCTCTGGTCTAGGGGTTTCTAACAAAGATTCTCTACATACTACCAGAGCTACTAAATCAGACTCCTTGGGTGAGCTCTGCTTCTCCACCAGCTCCTAGCCTGCTGGCGTCTGACAACTTGATGACACCAACCTCCCCACATGGGCGGCTCCTTTACAGCAGCCTTGACAGGTGTTCATCTTCTTGAACATTTCCGATGATGAAGAGCTTATTACCTTCCAGTGTGGTCCAGCTCATTTTTGGACTCCTATAATTGTCAGAAAACACATTCTTCTGCCTCCCTGTAGCTCTTCCCACTGGTATAAGTATATTGCTTTCTGGTGTCACACAGAAAATGATTCACCATCTCCTCTCCTTTTCTCCCTCTCTCTTCCCTAGACCCTTAAATCAATTCCCAACTGACTTGGTTTCTAGAATGTTTCTCCCACCCAGATTCCCCTCCCCTGGCTGGTCTACTACTTGGAAATGTTGCTCAGGCCAGGGCAGAGCACTGTGGGTGTGTGGCCTCCTCTGATTGCTGCTGCAATGGGACTGTTAATGCCAAAGAGATGCATCATCACCAGCTGAGATTTGCCTGCTCTCTCCAGTTGGGTGCTATGTGTATATGCAGCACTACATTCATGAATGGTAGAAATATCTTGCATAATTGAGTTGAGGGATTTTCAAACTCTCTTCAAGATATTTCCTCTATGTCTACATGTGCATAATATACTGTTTCATGGTGCAAAGTCCTAAAGATATGATATTCCAAAGTCTGTGTTTCTATCTTCATCTTGTTTCTTACCATTAAAAATATGGCATCAGGCTGGGTGCAGTGGCTCACGCCTGTAATCCCAGCACTTTGGGAGGCTGATCAGGAGTTCAAGACCAGCCTGGCCAACATGGTGAAATCCCATCTCTACTAAAAATACAAAAATTAGGCAGGTGTGGTGGCTGGCATCTGTAATCCCAGATACTAGGGAGGCTGAGGCTGGAGAATCACTTGAACTAGGGAGGCAGAGGTTGCAGTGAGCTGAGACTGTGCCACTGCACTCCAGCCTGGGCAACAGAGCAAGACTCCATCTCAAACAAAAAAATGGCATCAGGACAAACACTGAACCTAGGATCATGTCATTTGGTACCATGTAGGCCCACCTCTACTGTGTGACTTTCAGCAGGACACTTACTCTTTTTGTGTCTCTCAACCCTCAACAGATAAAATGAGAATATCAGTGCCTACTCTCCTGACCTCAGAAAATTTTAGCAAGAATTAAATTAGTTACAAATTGTGAAAATTTTTTACAGTAGCCTTTAAAAATAGAATGTATATATTACTACCGTTATTATTACTATGTAAGCTGTAGGCACTTAATAAATATTAATGGAGAAATGAAACAGATAAATGATAGAGAAAGGACTGAATAATGACAAGAAGGAAGAGCAGAGTAAGATAAGACATAACATCAATTCAAGCTCTTGGCACCTTAAGCCATTGTCTGTCGCCGATGGCAACACAGAAAGAATCACAGTACTTTAAGTCCAGGACAGGGTTTAAAGAATTCAGGGCTTACTTTCTGGCAAGGGATCATCTCACCCATGATTTCTAAAGCTCCATGCAGTTAATGAGGCATCTAGTAGCACCTGTCCAGAATTTACCCAGGAAGAAATGTAATGGGGAAGAGGCAGAAGCTAAGAGGTAAGGCTCACATTCATCAATGCACATTGCTAGTCTTCCGAGGATAGCAAAATATTTAACTGCCGGGCAGCAAATCCCATTTGACTGTTTAAGTAAGAGGTAATGATTAATATCAAGCTAAAAGTATGTGCCTTTCTACATTTTATTATATAAAATACACTAATGGCATATATATGAAATAAAATTGCATTTTCAACAAGTTTTTCATTCTCCCATGAACTAAGCGTCACAGGATATTTGTTCCTATGCATTTAGTCATCCATCCATTTATTCAAACAAACATCTCTTAAGTGAATATTATGTGCTCAGCTTTGTCCCAGGTATAGCAGGACTAAAAGATGAATAACCTTGTAGTCTGGGCATAGGAGACACACACACATATATATATAGAGAGAGAGATTTAAATGCACTATGATGTGATTGAACACAGACAGATGACTCAGGGTGCAGACGGCCTTACAGGTGATCTTTGAGCAAGAGATCAGTCAGGACTCAGTTGTAGATCAGAGAAACCATTCTAGCAAGTTTAAGTAGAACAGGATTTAATACAGGAAATCAGGTGCTAACAAAATCTTTGAAAGGTCAGGAAAAATGGCCTCTGTAAAACCTGGAGAAATATATCCTAGAACAATACTGCAGAACCGGACTCCCAAGTGGAGCTGCCTTCTCTGCCATATTCAGGAAGCTTGGAAATCAAAAGACTGACAGTGCAACCATTGGCCCCAGGAATACACCTTATTTGCAATTTTCAAGGTACAATTGTTGGTTCCTGTTAGATCCTTGCTGGGGGGAATAATAAAGGCTAACAGACCACACAGCTCTTGCCATTTAACTCAATTCTGATTTTAAGTCTTCTGTGAATGCATCTGACTAACAGAGCCCTAAATCATATTTGGAACCTCTGCAGTACAAAAACCCCAAGAAGAGGGTTTGAATAGCTACCAGTGAGCCTGTTTAGCTTACCCAGATCAGCAGAAAATGTAAAGATGAAACAATATTAGGGTGGAGAAGGGGAAAGGACTGAAGCTAAGAGGAAGAGCACGTGCATGATACTAACCAGTATTGCACCTATGCCCTTGATGAACTACGAACAGAACCACAGAGAGCACTTGAAATGTCAAAATCTTTTTGGTCATCCTTGTTACTGATATTGTAACACTAACAACAAATCCATATGAGTGTTCTGGTACAGTAAATATGAACTCAGAGTCAAGAGACAGCAATGCAATATTCTTCCCTGCTCTGCCAGTGACAATGTCCCTTGGGAGGTCACTTAACATGTCTGGCTTCATTTTTCCTATCTGTAAGGTAGAAAGAGTTTCCATGATTCTCTTCTAACAGTAAGTAATAAGAAATAGAAACATCAAAACTCTTATCTTGGTTTGAGTAGTTATACACATACTAGTTAGACATCCTGTTTAATGGAGGAAAGGGGGATAGTTACAGTGTGTGCAGACTCACTTTTGACTAGTAAATTCCTTTCCTAATAATACAGTATTGCAGTTTTGTTAGGATAATATTAGAACAGTGGCCACTCAATAAATGCTCATTGGCATGAGATTACAATGTAATAATTCCGGAATTCAGTTTTCTTTGGAAACGCAGAACTCTTCCCAGCTTTCCTCTCATGACTTGTAGAAACCTGTAATTGCACAGTACATGTTGACTGGCAAGGTAAATAAATGAGAGAGCCAGAGCTTTGCATTGTTTGCTGGGCCTTGTGCTCAGCCAACGTGAGGGCTTGGCAAGCAGAGTTGTCTTCCATTTCACAGTTTTCATGAATATGTAATTCATCTAGTCACAATAGATGTATTTCATGCAGTTTGGAAAGCCACATGTTATTTCCTTGCTCTAATGGCCTCTTCTGCCCCTTTTTAGAAAGAGAGGCTCAGCAGCTGTTGAAGGTCAAGCTACCATTGGGTTACTGAGTTACAGCACACAGCAATGGTGGAGACCACGTGCCGTGTAAATTACCTGCAAGAGTACAGGCGGCATGCCATGGCGAACTACCTTTAAATACCTCTCCCTCTGTCTCTTTTCCCAAGACCAAGAGGAAAGAGGAGTCCAAGCAAGCTATGAGAGATAATATACAATCAGATAAGCTTTTAAGACAGGCACTGGGCAGAGAAAATATGACACATGTAGTAAGGATTCCATTTAGTTAGATTTTCTCCCTCATCATCTGCACTTATGTGAGAATCAATGATGACCAGAAAAAATAGTGAAAAACCAAAAAGCCACAAATAACCCTAGACTAAGACCTGGTGGCAAAGAAACTGAGTGTCTTCAAGGTGACCATCTACCTCACGATAGCAGAAAGGAACAGTAAGTCTGGGGTTTGGGCCTTCCCCAGATCCAGATAGAGGCAGCTAGTAACACATGTCTCTGCTGTTTCTCCATTTCCTCATTTTTGTATACAAACATACATACACACACAGACACACACACACATGCTTGGGAGGAAAGAAAGGAGAATTTCACAGAAATGCTCTATGCCTTAACCAATTAACAATTACAAAATAAGAAATATGACTGTATGATAATTGAATTGCCACCAGCAGTATAAGAGGACAAAGCCAGTTTCATTGTACTTATGTGTTTCTTAGATTAACTTTCTTTTATTCCACCAAACTTATGCCTTACTCCTGTTTTCTCTCTTTGACTAATGAGAATAACTGATCCCCACTTTCTAACATTCAGACCTGTCAAAGTATTGATATCCTTCAGTCTTCCTGATTTTTCCACTCTTGGAAGTTACTAAGAAAGTAGCTACCACTCTTGATTTTATAAAGAACCTTCTTAAATATATTACCATTTCAAGAGACTTCTTCTGAATCCTGGCCAACTTTGACTTGCTCTTATTAAAAAATGGAAATGTTTAAAATGTAAAAATGCTTTATATCTGCAAGGTAATCAGCACCAATGCGGCTAGGTCAAGCTGAGATTTTTTTCCCCCTCTGTTTTAATCTTTCTTACGTGTGGTAACCATTTAGAGTTTACACAGAGCTTTGAAAAGACGGTCTTGGGCTTGGGGTATGGTAAAAGCCAGGGTGCCATAGAAGACTAGCACCTTTTATGTTGGCAGAATAACTGTCTTTAAAGGGTTATTGTGAGGACTAATAAGGGCAGAGCAGGAATTATGGAAAAGAACCAATCATATACAGAACTGGCACATGGCATAGGCCTTGGGTCAGAGGGAACTTCAGAGCCCATTCCTCTAGCATTCTCTGGGTCATCTCAGGACTGCTGAGACATGAGGGCCTCTGTTGAGGACACCTTCCCTCAGCATGCAGGAGTCATGTGGACATGACTTGGTTCAAACAAAAAACCAGCTGGTTCTCAGAGGCTTAAGAGGATGACTGAGAGTCACCAAGAGGACCCATCTTTTCTCAGCAGCCAGAGAACACAAATTCTCTGACATAATTCAGGAGAGTGGATGGGTTAGCCAATTCCTTCAGGGGTAAAGTAGAGCACCATCCAGCCATTCTAACCAACAATCCATGCAGGGTTCACAAAGCGAGAGAAGACCGTAAAGGTTTCTTGCCTAAATATCCAAACACAGCCTCATATTGTATTCACAGTATCTGGGTAATTGCCCGCTTTTCACTTTATTTTGCCTGGGCAGCCTCACTGCTCATGACATAACTGAGATGATGAAAGTTTCTACTGAGGCGCGATGTGTTAGCCACCAATAATACCTTTGCCAGCTGCAAATTTTCTCGATTTCCTTGAACTGCTTACAGAATAAACAGACAAAAACCTGCTTTTTAATTATTCTAACCATTTGCCAGTTACTTAGGTTTTAAGGAGGCTTTGATATGCTTTAAAACCACATTTGTGTTAAATACCAATGTAAATGAAGCACGGATATGAACAAAAAGGCTGCAGTATAGGACTGTAGTTCATGGAGATGGTAGTTCTTCCCCCACTTCAGGATATTTCACTCTGAGGACATTAAACTATTATTAAGATTGTCTTCCCTTCTAGGCCTCAAGGATGGATTTAATTTTGTACAGTTCTCAGACTTGATGGCTAATAGCAATAATGCCAAACACAAACATCTGGACTCACTGCAGGAAATCATTTCCTTTGTTTTGAGAGTCGAACCACCAACCTGAGTGAGTGGCGTGGAAGAGCTTCAGTGCCTCAGCCAGTGATCCAGAAATAAAACGTAAGTCTTACTGAAGTAAGAAGGGAAACTGACAAGACCTAAAAACTGAACTTCAGGGAACATTCTCCCACCATCAAAGTGATCGTCTATTCAGAATTTTGATATTTAGAAAATGGTAGGGCAAGAGATGTAGAATACAGGATTTGGGGTGTGTTTTTCTTAAGTAACTCATAAGCACTCTAAATATAGCAAAAACCCTGCACTGTACCCTTAAAGGGTTGACAGCACCAAATGAAGAGGAAGATTTTTAATAACTATATTTGAAACCCTGGTCCTTGCCCAACAAGATGGAGATAAGGTTTCCAAACCCACATGCTAGAGATTGTGGAAATTCAATTTCTCTGAATATCTGGGAGACCAGGACACAGGAACAGTGGTTTACAATCACAGAATTACTTTTTCCCGCCACCCTCCCCGCCCCACCCCCACCCCCCACCACCAGTAATTAATAGGATTACTGGATCTAATGGTAGTTCTAAGTCCTTTGAGAAATCTCCACCATCTATTGAATTGTTCTCTGGAGGTTTCCTGTGATTGCATCCTTTATGTCAGCAACCCTAACGTGGGACCCAAGTCCTTCTCGGTGACCCCACTTGTCTTTTGCCCCCTCATCTCCTCCACCAAAGCATCAACAAACACATGTGTAATAGAAGTGTCGCTGAAAAGGTGGGAGTCATCACCCTGGGCACAGTGGGGAGGCATTTTGTAGGCTGTCACGTCTTACACGGGAATAAAGATACTTTACTTATTTATTTTTGGATCAGATCTTTATTTTTATAATTTTGACTTTTATTTTAGATTCAGGGGGTACATGTGCAGGTTTTTTTACATGAGTATATTGTGTGACACTGAGGTTTGGAGTACAAATGATCCCATCACACAGGTAGTAAGCATAGTACCCAATAGGTAGTTTTTCAACCTTTATCCACTGCCTCTCGCCCCACTCTAATAGTCCCCAGAGTCTGTGATTCCCATCTTTATGTTCATGTGTACCCAATGTTTAGCTCCCATTTATAAATGGGAACATGCAGTATTTGGTTTTCTGTTCCTGCGTTAGTTCACTTGGGATAATGGTCTCTGGCTGCATCCATGCTGCTGCAAAGGAAATAATTTCATTCTCCTTTATGGCTGCGTAGTATTCCATGGTGTATATGTACCACCAATCCACCACTGATGAACACCTGGGTTGATTCCATGTTTTTGCTATTGTGAATAGTGCTTTGATGAACATATGAGTGGATGTGTCTTTTTGATATAATGATTCATTTTCCGTTGAATATATACTCATTAATGGGATTACTGGATCTAATAGTAGTTCTAAGTCCTTTGAGAAGTCTCCAAACTGTTTTCCACAGTGGCTGAACTAATTTACATTCCCACCAGCAGTGCATAAGCATTCCCTTTTCTCCACAGCCTTGCTGCCCTTATTATTTTTTGACTTTTAATAGCCATTTTGACTGGTGTGAAGTGGTATCTCATTGTGGTTTTGATTTTCATATCTTTGATGATTACTGATGTTGAGCATTTTTTCATGTTTGTTGGCTACTTCTATGTCTTCAAAAAGCACTTTAAAATGCATTATTAGTCTGCTCAGCCATTCCACCACCAGCAATTTCTTAATGGCTGTAGCTACCCAACCCCTTATCATCTCATGATTTTTCTGATCCTTCTCACCTCTCCCTGTTCACACCAGTTATGGGTTGAATTGTGTCCCCCAAAAAGATATATTCAAGTCCTAACCTCCAGTGCGTGTGAATGGGACGTTATTGAGAAACAGGGCCTTTGCAGATGCAAGCAAGTTAAGACGAAGTAATTTCGGTGGACCCTAATCCATTATGACTGGCATCTTTATAAGAAAAGGAGAAGACGCACAGACAGAGACACACAAGGAGGATGCCATGTGACAACAGAGTGAGAGCTGGAGAGATGAAGTCGCAAACCAAGAAACACCAGGGATTGCACAGGCACCAGGAGTAACCAGGAAGAGGCAAGGAAAAATTCTGTCCAGAGCTTTATAGAGGGAACATGGCCCTGCTGACACCTTGATTTCAGACTTCTAACCTCCAAAGTGGAGAGAATAAATGTCTGTTATTTTAAGCCACTCAGTTTGTGGTACTTTGTTAAGGCAGGCCTAGAAAACTAATACAAAACTCCCCTTCCTTCTCTCTCACTCGCTTTTATTTTCTCAGCAGAGATATTTAGCATCTCTTTATTATCTCAACACCTATCCTCAGATCTTCATCTCTGACCCACAAGCTGCCGATGAATGCATTTTCCTGAATAAGGACAGTTCCCTCCCTAAGAGAAATTCTGATGCCAGAGGTCAAGAAAAAAAAATTTTTTTTCTCCATTCCATATAGTGTATTTAGATTATGAAAATATACAATCCAAGCACCCAAATTAGATTTGGGGGTCTAAACTCTACAAATTGGCTGTTGCTCTTGATCAAATAAGCACACTCTCACTTCACATGCATTGGCAGCTTCCCGCTGTCAATAGAGACGAAGATCCCCTGCTCGTAGGAGCCCGGAAAGCTTGCATGAAGTGGCCTCTACCTCTCTCTGCCTCATCTAGGACTGCTCCCCAACTGCCACTCTCTGCTCCACCCACACTGCCTTCTTTGAGTTCCTCATTTTCAACACATCCTCCCTCCATCCTCACACCATTGAGCCTGCTACTCCTGCTGCCTGGAACGCTTTTCTCCAGATTCCTGCCCCAGCCTGTCTCTGAGGTAACTCTAATCTTCGTCTGATCTTAGGTCAACAGTCAAGTCTTTCCTAACGCCCCAGGACTGTGATGTATATATCACATCCCCCAATCACAGACTTTTATGGCACCCACCGCTTTTCTTTAGTAATATTTATTCGTTGTTAATTACAATAGAAGCTCTCTTAATTCAGCACCGCAGGGAATTAAGTGATGCTTTCAAATCCCTTTGTAAAACGTATCGATGGATTGCCCAGATCACGATCAACACTTGCGGCTTCTGCCACCTGGTAACCTCAACGCCCCTACTCCCACTAGCTGAGCTTATGCTTACTAAGAGTGGGTTGTTTTTGTTCCCAAACCTGTTTATGGCAGTTGTACTTGATTACTATAATTATGTAGTTTAATTAAATATCACATAAACTGATCAAATATGAGCATAAAAAGAGAGTTACTGTTTCTATGAAAGCTCAGTTAAATGCTTTGGAAAGATGTGAAAAGCTGGGGGAAAATAACTGCTCTTAAATTAGTTGTAGGCAAGACAAGTGTAAAAGATTGCAGGAAAAAATAAAAATCTAAGTGAATTCACTTAGTGAAGACACTTCACAAGTGTCTTTAAGTTTTCCCTCCACTTTAGAGTATCTGAAACTGGAAATTGTAGATGATAATGTATATCCCATCATTTTGAGTGGGCTTTCTGCAAGAAAGATAATGTAAACGTTCAATGACTGGACAGATCCTAAAAGAAACCAACTTGACTCTAACAAATTTAGCAAATAAGTGTTCATTTATGTATTTTAAGTAAAAAAATAAAATATATATATAACCATACCTATATGATTAAATATATATATATATCAAACCATATACATACTTCCCACTTTAACTGCATTTTCCAATTAACTAGTTACTGTTCTTACTCCCATTGGAAAATGGGTTTTCTACAGTAAATATTGACATGATCATTTCATTAATATTTGACTGTGAGCTCTATTACAAGGGGTACGTGTGTGGTTCAACACTAACATTCCAAGCTGGGTGCAGTGGCTCACGCCAGTAATCCCAACACTTTGGGAGGCCCAGGCAGGTGGATCACTTGAGGTCAGGAGTTCAAGACCAGCCTGTCCAACATGGTGAAAACCCATCTCTACTAAAAATACAAAAATTAGCCAGACGTGGTGGCATGTGCCTATAACCCCAGCTACTCAGGTGGCTGAGGCAGGAGAATCACTTGAACCCGGGAGGTGGAGGTTGCAGTGAGCCAAGATCCCACCACTGCCCTCCAGCCTGGGTAAAAGAGCAAGACTCTGTCTCAAAAAAAAAAAGAAAACAAAAACAAAAAACACTAACATTCCAGGAAGGGCATAGTGGTTCACACCTGTAATCCTAGAACTTTGGGAGGCCAAGGCGGGCGAATCACATGAGGTCAAGAGTTCGAGACCAGCCTGACCAACATGGTGAAACCCTGTCTCTACTAAAAATACAAAATTAGCCAGGCGTGGTTGTGCATGCCTGTAATCCCAGCTACTCAGGAGGCTGAGGCAGGAGAATTGCTTGAACCTGGAAGGCGGAGGTTGCAGTGAGCTGAGACTGTGCCACTGCACTCTAGCCTGGGCAATAAGAGTGAAACTCCGTTTCAGGAAAAAAAAAAAAAAACAAAAAAAACAAAAAAAAAACCACTAGCATTCCAGTGCTTGACTATGGCACATAGTAAGTACTCAGTCAGCATTATTCTGAATAAATTGGAAATTTTCCTTTATTTTGTCCTGTGCAGACACAGCAGATAATATAGTAAAATATTTAAACATATGTCTCTGAAGGAGGTTCAAATATGTGCAAAAAAATTATCCCTCAGAATTCTTCTGAGCAACAAGTGTTAACTTCAACTTTGTGGAAGACTGCTCAGTATGCTGGGGCATGTTTGAGGGCCACAGTATCTTTTCTTTGTGACTGATAGGCTGGCTGCCCTGTTTTGTCTGGACAGTACTCCCTGGATGGGGGCGAATCTGAGCCAGGGAATAAAGGAGGTGCATTTTACTCTCCTCTCTTTATGCCATGAGAAATCTATCCTCCTCCATGATCTAGCCTTAGTGAACATAACAGATGGGTTTAATCCATAAAAATGAAAAACTTTTCCCATTTCAACTCCATTTCCTGCCTGTCCAGGTAAAACAAAACTTTCCCTGAGGAAATGATGTAAATGCACTCAACATTCTTAAAAGATCCTACATAGCACAAAATATTGCTATGAACTGAACCATGTTTCTTTTCATTTACATTTAAAAAGAATTATGAATGGGGTAAGGAAAAAAATATAGGTGGGAGTTAGGAAATGCTTTCCAATTCCAGCTTCATTGTGATTTCCTTCACGAAGCTTCAATTGCCTTGTCTGTAAAATGGGACTGATAAAAATGCATGCCGTCTATCTTACAGAATTATTGTGAAGAATCAAATTAAATGATATCTATAAAGACGCTTGCAGTACTACAAAGGGTGACATAAATGTGCCCTGGTATTGTTACTACAAGGTTCCCTATGCCATCTTTCCCCAACAGTGTCAGTTTCTGCCCTTCTTCTTTGTGCCTGGCAGGCTGCACTCGATTCATTTCCTTTAGCACAGACACAAGTAATCTTCTGTTATTACAGGTGAAAGGAGGTTGGAAGCTACTGATTTTGGAGTAGACAACAATGGTCTTGTTCCAACAAACCTTCTGGGGAAATCCACAGGACACTCAACTCCTATCTTGCCCCACAATCTTTTCAAGACAGATAAAGAAAGAGGCGTGAGTCAAGGTCCCTGCAAAAACTGTAATTTCATCACCAGTATGGGTTTAAACTTTAACAGTTTTGGTATCCATCTGTAAAATGTCATTTGTTGGTTCCATCCTAGTAGCTCAAACAAAAGAAAAAACACACATCTACTTCCTTCAATAAAATGTAAAAGTCTACAGTTTCTCTATATTTATGCACTGAAGCCATACTAATCTATTCTACAATTACTTTTATTTTCTAGCACTTTTATTTGGCTGTTATACTACATAATTAATGGTGTTTACATGGAAAGGTTGTTTATGTAAATGACCTAAGTGGATTACTGAGCAAGCTTTAAAACAAATAAACATTTTTCTCCTTTTAAAATTTACTTCACTCTCCTCTGAATGTCTGGCAGAAGAGCAGAGTTTTTAAAATGTCAAAGGGGACATACGAATCAGGCTTTCGAGATTCATTCCCCCTGGGCTTACAACTCTGTTTCCTGTAATGGTTGGCCTGGGGGGAGTCAACAGTGACCCCACTGACCCAGCACATCCCAGACTCAGAAGCCTGTCTTTTCTTTGGGAGGTTGCCACTGTTTTTCTCCATGACCTTAAGCATAACACAATATCTGGCCCTTACAGTTCATTTCCTGCAGAGTTTGCAGACCTGAGGATGGGAAACTCATGAGATAAATATGCTCACTATAAAGTCCAGAAATACACCAAGAAAGAAAACCTACCAAGTTTCTGAATACCTCCACCAAAACAATTGCATCACCTAATTGTGGCAATTACTGAGACTGTCCCTCCTAGTCAAAGTTCAAATTGCACGTTGCGTTGAGTGGCAACACAGAGCCAAGTTACTGTAAAACAGAGCTGGCATGACAGTCACTACTTGCCAAGACATATATTATTTTTCTAAGGCATTCTGATGGGAACATATTGACATCAAAGGCCACTTCTCTATTCCTGCTCTCCCAGAGGCAAAGCTAAGAGCGCAGGAGTGAAGATGCCTCCCTCCACACCCACACAGGCCACCTTTCAGAGGCCTTAAGAGGGAACCCTGGCTCCAGGTCATCTCTGGAAGAATAAGTCATGTGTCCTCTAAAGTACCTTTGGAGTTATGTCAGGAGTTACAAATCAGACTGTGGCAGCAGGCTTTCTCTACGCCAGGCTTCTGCCTCACAGATGACCACTGAAAAACTCAACCCAGGTGAGTTCTGAACATTCTAGCACACAAATATCCCTGCACCAGTCCTATCCAGATTGGTAGCACATAGCCTAGAATTGCAGCCCAGACCTAGAGGAGGACATACAAGTCAAATGCCTAATGAGAAGCATTTTTTTTGTTTGCTCATTTTTTGTTTTTGTTTTGTTTTGGAGACGTAGTTTCACTCTTGTTGCCCAGGATGGAGTCTCAGCTCACTGCAACCTCTGCTTCCTGGGTTCAAGCAATTCTCCTGCCTCAACCTCCTGAGTAGCTGGGACTATAGGTGCCCACCACCACGCCCAGCTAATTTTTGTATTTTTAGTAGAGAAAGGGTTTCACCACGTTGGCCAGGAAGGTCTCGAACTCCTGACCTCAGGTGATCCACCCACCTTGGCCTCCCAAAATGGTGGGATTACAGGTGTGAGCCATTGTGCCCGGCGATAAGCATGTTTTGAATGAACAAAATTGTACAAGATCCAGAACTGTCTTAAGACCTTCATATTCTTAAAACATTCTTTCACATCATTTGAAACATATTAAAAGGTATATACATTTCACACTTAATAATTTTTCTATAAAAGGATTTTTAAAATTTTGCTTGTGAAATTATGTGGCTAAAAGTTAAAATATAATCTCTCTACACTCATCCCATATACTCAGGAACTCTCACTTGGTGAGAGCATCTCATCTAAAAACTGTTTTCCAATGTAATGAAGTTGTTATGAATGCTAAACCCAGCCATTAATGAAGCTGACAGTGTTCAATTTTGTGATCATTTAATAAATGTTTATTAATTTTGCTATGACTGTCCTTTTTTTTTGGTTTTGTAGACAATCATTTTTCCTGGCCAGACTCCAGATATTTTCCCAAGCAGAGCTCCTTTCCCCAGCACTGTAGGCCCTGGACCTAGAGGCTAAACTGGTCCTGTGAGCTCATGGCAGTGAGCCAGGCACTCCCAAAGAGGGTATCAACCACAGTGAGTTCTCAGGGATTCCCAGACATTCTACAGGACTCCCTCTAACCAAAACAATAATGTGGAGGCTCTAGGTCTTCTGCTATCACTTACAAACCCAAGAAATTCTTACTGATTAAACTCAAATTCTGAAAATGTGTGAACTTTTGGCTCCTTAGAGAAATTTACTCATAACCAGTGCTAAAAGCCTTCATTGTTGGCCTTGGTGAATCCATTCTTTTCCTTCACTGGGTGAAATCAGGTTTCATAAGTCCAAGTGATTTTATAAACCTTTGTTTTCCAACAATAAATGAGATTTGGAGGCTGATCTGGAGTTACATTTCTAGTAAGCTTTTCTGTCATTCCACAATATCTAAGATACTCGTGCTCCACCAAGGTGTTTATAACTAGATCCCAGATTCCTTCTTCAAAGATATCCTGTCAGCAACTGTTAGGTGGAGTGTGCTTTATCAATTGACTTTTTTTTTTTTCCAGAAAAACTAAGTCTTATCAGAGTGCATCAACTCAAAAATAACCATAGGTAGTCTGCTGACAGTCACAAAATTCCCTCTTTAGCCTATCAGAAAATGCTGAAGTGACAAAGAACTTGTAAATTCTACTATCTTAATGTGGCCTCTAGCAACATCACATAATCAGTGTGGTTTGTTTAAAGAATTCATTCCTGACCTTGGTTTGCTTTGTATCTTTTTTAAAACCACGGAGAACACATTGAATTTATAGTGGTAAGCTTAAGGCGTCAGACAGCATGAGATGGAATTCCAAATCTACCATTTTGTAGCTGTGAGAACTTGAGCAAGTTATTAAACCTCCATTTCTTCATCTGTAAAATGGTACTAGTAATACTTAATTGCACTGTTCTCAGGATTTAACAGACTAATGAGTATAAAGCTTTTTGTGAGCAATCAATAAATGTTAGCTTTGAGTATTACTATAATTATTATCCATCATTTTCTCATTATTTACTGTACCACCATTCAAGCCACTACACCTAGAACCTGGAATGCTCAGTAGCTTCCTCACCTCCCTGCTTGTTCTACTCTTGCCTATCCTAAACCCTTCTCATTTACTTCCCAAAGCTAAGGGATCCTTTCAGAAGGGAAAAGCAGTCAGTTCAGTCCCCTTCCCACATAAAACAGAAATGCCCTCCAGCTACCCTTAGCACAAACCTGAAAGGCCCTGCATGGCCAGACTCTCGCTTACCCTCTCCAGCCTGTTTCCACCTCTCTCCCCCATTCCCTCTAAGTCTCAGCCATACTCGTCAGTCTTCCGCGTACAATCCACACTGCACACCCTCCACCAGACCCTTCTGCCAGCCTGCAGTGCTCTGTCCCCAACCCACGCCCTTCAGATCCCAGCCCCAAAGCTACCTCTTCAACGAGATCCCACTCAGATCTTTTCTCATATTCCTTCCCTGCAAAGCACTTAGCTGAATAAACGCATGACCTATTTAATAAGGGATAATTTCCTAATATCTGCTTTCCCACACGATTTTCAGTTTGCGGGAGGGTACAGCTGCCAGTTTTGCTCATCGCATTCCCCATAACCTAGTTCAGCCAAGACCTAGTGGAGGAGGCAGTAAATATTAAATTAACGAAAGAATGGATGCATGCAGAGGGGTTAAAATGGCTCGGACTCCGCAACCTCAAAAAGTTGGCTCCCGTACCTGAGGCTCGTTATTAAATGGTTCCCAAACATGCGGGGTCACTTTTCCGTGTTTTGTTTTTTAGTTTGGCCTTGGTTTGTGTGTCACTCTTCACGAGTAAAGGTTCAGGCGCGGCCACCCTTGAGAGCGTAGACGGGACATCACCTGAGATAAAGAGAGCCCAGCCGGCAGTGCTGCCGGCGTGGGGCGGAAGTGCGGGGCGCGGGGCCCGCGCCTAGCGGGTGCGGGCGGAAGTGCCCGGCCCAGGGCGGAAGCAGAGACGTTGGCGGCGTGAGGCTCAGGTGGGTGCCGTTAACCCCGCGCCGAGGGTGAGCGCTCGCGGCTCTCGGGCTCTGCGCTGACGCGCAGGCAGGCGGTGGTTCACTGTGCCGCGTGCTGCCAATTTGGATCGTCGTTATACGGAATTTAATTAAACCGGGAGCCATAAATCCATGAACCACCGGGGGGAGATTATAAACGCGTGTGTGTGTCTGTGATAGCGCTCTGGGAAGTAAATAAATGACGGACGGGAAAAGGAAGCTTTTTTTTTTTTAAGAGAAAGCAGAAAACATCTCAACTTCATACTCCTCCAGTGATTCACAGATGCCCCGTCCCGGGTTTAATTGAATTCTATGAAGTGGTAGTGTAATCACACTTGGGAGCCCGCTGAGCTGACTGCATTTTTAAATAAATATTTTTGAGCAGCCATGTTGACCTTTAATTGGGGTGAAAAGGTTGAAAGGTGCAGCAGGGAACATTGTGAGTGCCGGGGCTCTCTGGATCAGCTGTCTGGATCTCCTCTCAGCCTTATTGGGGAAAAGCAGCCCTCTGGGTACTAAACAATGAGAGAGTAAATCAGAGGCTGTACATTCTCAACAAATATTCACTTCTGACAAATAGCAGTTTTTTAATAAGTCCAAGGGCAGAAAAGTCCCCACTGAAATGTCATTGTGAGTTAGGCTTGTGACTGTTTTTAAGGCTGTCTTTCACAAGGAGTGTTTTGCTTGGGTGATCTTTATTCTTGTTTATTAATAAATAGTGTATATGTGGTACTTTATATTTTAGTGCCCTTTAAAAAAATCCATAGTATGGCCTTAGCTTGACCCCAAGATTCTCAATTCCTCAAGGACAGAGATGGTGTCTAAGATCTGTTATATCCCAATACTTTCTAGCGCATTTCCCAGAATTAGTATACATTGCCTTGTTTAAGCAGCCACTAGAGCTATGCCTTGGTGCACAATGCTGAACAAGTTGGGGTGCCTATTAGAGGCCGCAGTGTTCTCATTTGGTCATATTCTGAGGACTAGCTTATAAAAATGCATGTGAAGCGCTACCAATATTTGGAGCTGTATACATTGAGGTGCATTATAGGTAAATAGAAAGATTTAAAACACTGGGAAAAAAGATACACCCTGGAAATATTGGATAATTATGATAATACTGGGGCAAAGCAGAACTAATCATGGTTCTATGTGAAATATTGTAGCCCAATAACCTGGGTCCTGCTCTGCTGAGGAATTGCCTGGAACCAGAAAGAGCCTGTTGTGAAAATTAAGATTGGTGGGGCTGGTGCTTTAAACAGGCAGGATCCTCAGATTGTCTTTTTTCCCTGCTGCTGTGGCAGCAGTAGCCACATGCCAAGGAAGGATCAATACTTTTTTGTCTCTTTCATCAGAGGAATATGTGGCTGTGTGGTTTTATTTAGATGGACTGTTGGCAGGTAAGTAATAGAAATGAGGATTTTTCCAACTTGGGAATTGATCGGACTGTGTTTCTATTTTGTTCCAGATGCCTGGCTCTAAGGTACTCAGAGACACTGTGAGAAATCCCTTAAAATAGGTTATTTTTTATTATTAAAGTTTTTTTTATTTCATAACTTGTATATACTCTAGCTGGCTGATGTATTCAGTTACTCTAATGCTAGGGCTTGGAGTTTCAAACATAGCAGGACCTTGAGGTGATCTGGTACAAGTAGCGAGGTGTTTTTATGTTCCTTATTTAAATCTAATTTTTGCTACTGCGTTATTCAAGGACTATACATCAGAGGAAGCCAAAAGCCAGCTGGAATAGTTCCTGAATACGGTTTTAATCTTGTTTGCAATTATTTCGAAGGGGAGAAATCATCTGGAACAGGTATGTGTAGCAGGGACTAGGTGAGCTTCCTCTATCCTTCCCCTAGTATTGCATAACAAATTCTAGGGACAAAATCATTTGGGGAAGAATGTGCAAATGAAAAGTTTTGGCTAAGTTTATCATAGATATGATTCCACATCCCTAACTTCCCATCCCAGTACAGCCATGGAGAACAGGAAACATGAAAATGTTAGTCTCTTTTTATTCCAATCCTTACCAAAGTTAAAGTTTCTAGAGATGGAGGCAAACTGAAAGTACCTACCTACTATTTTTAGAAAGTATCCATCTCCAAGGATTTCAGACCATTTCACCAGTAATATCTAGTAACAGCTTTTTTACTGTTATAGCCTTCATCACTGTGGTATTGTGTTATTTGTTTGTGAGTCTTTCTCCTGCTCAAGGTGTGAGTTCCTTAAGGGCAGTGACAATATCTTAATCACTTTTATATTTCTAATACATGGCACAGCACCTGGCACATTGCAAATGCTCAGTACAAACTATAGAAATGAAAAGTTAGTGTCCCTGAAGGGAGGTTGGATCTATAAAAAGTATAAAACATTGAGAATGTAACAAGATAGTGAAAAGAATATAAAGCAGTAACCTCCTTTCAGGTTGTTACTAGAGACAGAAGTAATGCTTTAATAAACAGCTTGGAGCAGGGAAGAGTGTATTTGGGAATCCATTAGATGCTCCTCAAACTGCCTTCCAAGGAGATCTGGCCTGGTCCGTTGTGTGTCCTTTGTTGTTTAGAATATGCAAGCTAAAAGCTTCCACCAGTCCTGTCTCCACACTCTCTCCAGGCCTGCCATGCAACGCCTCACCCAAATACCTGTTTAGCAAATATTTGAAGAGTATCTGTTTGAAAGTGTGCCAAATTATTAGCTTAAGTAGGGCACCAGTATCTTGGTTTGGTCTTGCCTTAAGGATAGAGGACCTCTGTAGAGTCACTGTCTTAAGTCTGGTCACTATTTTAAGTCTAGGTTGCCCAAATAATATTGAAGGAAATTCACACTTGTCTTTTCTACTTTACTAACAACATTTCAAAGGAGTTCAAAGTTGACAGCTTTTTGTGTTGTAATAGGACAGTGGTGGTATATGCTGCTGCCTTCTGTTGCCAGTGGGATTGCAGCAGAAATCACATTGTTATAACTGGAAACAAATGAATTTCCTCTCATTGTTCCAGTGCTTTTTCATGTTAATCATGAAATAATGGGGAAATGATTTTTAGTCAGGAGGGAAGGACATGACGTTGAATTATTTGATTTTTTTAAAACTCTGTTTCTTAAAACACATAGTCCTTCCATCCAGTGTAGAAAAATGATACTATTATTTAATAGAAAACTCAGTAAATTCAGCCATTTCTCCAGGTTCAAAAATGAAATGAATGTGAATCTTTTTAGATTTAGAGAACAGTAAATTCAGCCATTTCTCCAGGTTCAAAAATGAAATGAATGTGAATTTAGATTTAGAGAACAGAGCCTAATTCTGATGGTAAAAGAATTCTACTGTCTGAAACTGAGACTTTCCTCATTCTCTCCATCCTTCAATTAAGCCTTATACAAAATGAAGTGTCTGTTAATTGGTATACTCTGAGGATTAATATGAAAAGTGTTTTGTTATTTTTTTGGAAGAAAGAGGGTTGAACTTGGAGATCCCTTCTAGTTCTGAAATTCTGTGTTGATCTCATTATATATAAAAATATGCCATTGTTCCAGGAGAAAATATAGAGAAATGAACTAAAAAATGTAGTATGAAAGACTTAAGCATTAGTTTCCTTATACATAAAGCAAGGGGAATCTCCAAAGTCACTTCCAGTTCCAAAACATTAAAAAAATTCTATCAATGATAGCTATTAAAAAACAGAATAGGACTCAAAAGATCGTAGAATCCCACCTAACTGAGGGATGCCACAGCCTAATGTCAAGCAAGAGTGGATGGCTCCCAACATTAAGATTGAACACTGTATTTCTACAGGCCTGGGTCTTACTGTTATCACAAGTCCAGGAAATGCTGGGTTTAGCAACTCAATGTCCAAAGTCACTTGCTACAAAATGGCTAGCAATGAATGAAACATCTTTTAGGTTTTGTGGGGTCACAAAGATAACTTTATCTCTTTGACAAGATAAATTGAAAGTGGGTAGAATTTCAGGGACAAAGAGAAGACATTGCCTGGGTGGATGGTTTTTGAATTGCAAACAGTTGTTTTTGGAAATGGGATTATGTGCTTTTTAAATAGCAGGGAAACTTGCATTACTAGCTGGGTACAATAAGACTAAGATGTTTAATGAAATTGCCTTCTTTCTAGGTCAGTATTAAGTATAAGAGATATCTTCAAAGGGAATGGGTCATGTTGGTTAAGAAGGATAATGTGGAAAGGAGCCTGCGTAATTCCTTATATACTTTGTTCCCATCCCTTGAACTAGAATGATTTTGCCCTCATCTTAATGCTATCTTTATGGAATGAAGGAATTTTCAAATTGGTTTTTAAATTCTGTTAAGGCCTCATGTATGATATAACCCAATCACATTATTCAGGTTTTCTTGGCTTTCAGGAACAGCTTTGCAGCCATTATGTCATAATTGAACCAAGCATTGTTGCACACTCTGAATTTGGAATATGCTGCTCTGGCTCCAAGCCAGTTGCTGAGTCAGTATCTTTGGAGTTGAGGATGGAGAGGAGGGATGTAGTGTGTGCAAACCCCATTGTGTTAACAGGAATTAGTCCAGAATTCCCTTTGGACTCTTGGGAACTAGAGGGGGTATATGGCGAGCATACATTACTGTTCTTGATTAGCATCATTATTTTATTTTCTTAGCTGAATGTTTGGAAACTCTTCCCTGACATTGTCATGTGCACCAACCCCATTACTGAGTAGACTCCTCCAAAGCAATGATCCAGAAAGTGTGACTGCTAAGATCTAAATGTTCTAAAACAAAATCTTGCTTATACTGAAGACTCCTCTCCCCTTCCACTTTACATTTGTCAGCTTGCCACAGCTGAGGCAAAGACAGCAGTGCTTCTGGATGGGAAAGAGAATGCCAGGATGAAGAGGATCTTTCATTTAAAATCATCTTTAAAATGTGTTTAATAGTAAGAAAGAGAAATTCATTATTTTTTCTTTGTAGGGAGAATTCCATCTTGGATGCTTAGACAGTTGCAAGATTAGTGCCCTAGTGTCACCTTCCCCATTTTCCAGCTTGGTTCCTTTTGACACCAACACTTCCCAGTTATGATTGAGAGTGAGAAAAGAGAGTGTGTAGTGAACAAGTACCTTTACACTTCTGCCTGAATCTATAAGTGAATTTGAATCCTCTTTAAAGGGCTATTTTAGCCTCCTACAGGTAAAAACTACTTTGGATTTTTTATTCAAGGCCTTATTTAGTCATAGACTATTCCCATGGCATTTGTTTAGCGTGTGATTTCCCCTTCTCTGATCAGGAGAATGCTTGAGGCCCAAAGCCCCAGGCACAGTTCCCTTGGGTTTCTAAAATGAGAGAATGGGACAAGTGGTAGCATTTCCGTTTAATTGTGGATGAAACTGAGGCTTTAGGAGATGAGGATTTGCCTCTCTCTTTGGGTTTTATGTTTATGAAATCCTCACCTAAAAATGCACTCAGGGAATTCAAACATGCTGAATTTCAACAGAAACTCTATATGAAGAATAACTTCAAAGCTCAAAATGAAGAACTATACCATTTGTGCTTAATTCCCCTGACTGATTAGTTAGTAGGAACTGTGTTGGTTTAAATTTATTTTGACCTGTCTAGACAATTTACTCAGAACCACTTGGAACAAGTTTTGTCTTTCAAGATTATCAATAAAATCCACCTTTACAATTACCTAGGCGGCTTCTTTTTTGACATACGTGAATTGAGTATATCCTTGGTAAAATAATAATGGTACTGAATTTTTCCCTGTTTGAGAAATAAAAACAAATATTGGGAAAAACCAATTGGAAGGGAACTGGTCTTTGCTTAAAACCCATCAAGCAGAAACCTTGATTTCTCAAAATCTAAATTTCAATACCTTCATAATTTTGTGAAGGCTGAGTAAGTTTAAGCCAATACCTGGTGCCAAGGTATTTGCTAGTCAGTCTTACCTAGACTTAGTGACATCCTTAGGTGCAGATAAATATGTTGAATATTTAAACAGTCATATCTTAGAAATTCCTGTTTAAATAATATTTGTGAGAAAACTTTCAGTTATTTCTATTTGAAATTTTTTTCAGTTTTGCAATTCCCTATTTCTGAGACTGCTGTTAATAGAGATTTAAATGTTTCATTTGAGGCCAGTAAAAGCACATTTCAGTCAATAGAATCATTATTATTAATAGTGATCTCTTACTTTTAATATTGTTTAGTAATCAGTACTTAAGCTTTACTTTTCTATTCTGCTTTATAACTCACACAGAGATTTTTACCTTCATCATCTCTTTTTAAGATACCCAGTCAACTTTTGCCTTCACTCTTCCCACCCTCCCCACTCCATCCTCACCAGAAAGACCTCCTTTTAGTTAAGATGTTAAATTGGGTAAGAACCACTTAAGGTAGTTCATTTTAGGGGTAGGCATTGGTTGAAAGATTTCATTCCTTTGAAGCAACATTAGATGCATCTCTTCTGATTTGTGGTAGATTGTTTCACTGTCGCTGTTCTAGTCAAGCCCTCATCAGTCTCCTTGACAATGGACAATTATCTCATTCTGGAAACACTTTGTCACTGACTTCTGTGATTACACACTTTTCAGGTTTTCCTCCTACCTCACCAGCTGTTCTGTCTGCCTCCTTTGCTGGTTCCTCTTGATCCAACCTGTAAATGTTGGATTGCTTCAGAGATCTATCCTGGGCCCTCTTTTTGTTTTCTGTACAATTTTAGATGATTTCATCTAGTTTCATAGCTGTAAATATAATCCTTAAACCGACGGAGACTCGAGTCTTTATCTTTAGACCCGGATTTTTTTCCTGAGTATCAAATCTGTGTATGTCATTCTCTCTGTGAGTTCTAACATGTCCCTAACCGAGCTCTTGGTCCGACATATTCTTCAATCTGTTCTTGCCTCAGTTTTCCTTATTTTAGTAACAGGCACTGCCACCCACCTAGAGGCTCAGGACCAAAACTGAGATTGACCTTACTGCCCTCTTTTCTTTTCTTTAATTCCTCATGTCCAATTCATGGGCAAGTCCTGTCGGCTCTGTTTCTGTTCTAGTCCATACCATCCCATCTCATCCAAACTACTGCAGTAGCCTTCTCCCTGTGTCCCTGCTCCACTCTTGCCCCCCAACAATCTGTTCTTCGCACAGCAGCTAAAGTTTACTTTTAAAAATGTATATGAGATCATGTCATTTCCCTCTTCTGAATCTAATTGTACTTAGAATAAAATCTCAATTCTTTAACATAACCCACAAGGCCTATGTGATCTGTTCCCTGCTTACTGTGGGTTAACCTCGTCTCCTGATTGTATCCCCTTTTCCTTGGTGTACTCTGCTTAAGCCATACAGTCTTTTCTGTTTCTTTCAATAAATCAGTTGTCCTCACTTAACAGGCTTTTGCATTTACTGTTTCCTCTCCAGTGCAAACAACACCTGCTCAGAGAATACCTTAATTAAAGAACCTGCTTCAGTCAGCATCACATCACTCTGCTATTATCTCTTCCCTGTATGTATCACCATCTCAAATGGCCTGACATTAAAGAGTCTCTTCACTAGCACATGGACCCCATGAAGGCAACGTACCTTACTTTCTTGTTCATCACCATACCCCAGCACCTATAATAGTATCTGATACATGAAAAATATTAGATAATTGTTGAATAAATGCATCCCACACCTAGATTTTCATAACTGACTTCTCTTTTCCACCTCCATTCTCCTTTTCTCAACAGTCTTTTCTGCCTGCTGCTGCCAAATTAATCTTTCAAAACACCGATTTTATCACATCAGTCATTCAGAACCCTTCAGTGGTTCCCAAGACATACACATCACACATTGCTTAACCACCATTAAAATCCTCCACAGGCTCATCCTGGTCCACCTTCCAAAGCTTTTTTTCCACTATTATTCAGCAGAAGTCTCTTTACCCTGTTCAAGGTTTCCCCCATCAAATAGCCATGGCATTCCTACCTCTATTACCTTTGTGTCTAACCCTGAATTTGGAAAGCTTTCTCTTTTTTGTACATATCAAAATCCTCAATGAAACGATTTAAGATATTTCTCTTGTGAAGCCACCTCCAATTTTAGCCTGTAGTACTCTTCTTTCCCATTCTCTTGTAACATTTGAATTATATGGCCCTGTTACAGTATTTCCTGTATTTCTAATTTACCTGCTCATATACGTGTCTCAACTTCTGACCAGATTTTTCATGGGTTGGGATCAACTGTTATTCATTTTTAACCCATCTTTCCATCCCCACTGTGGAACTAATGAGTGAATGATATCATTGGTTCACTAATCACTGTGAAGCCTAACATAAAACTTTATTGTTTTAGTTAAGAATTCAACACCTTTCTCCTGAATCTGTATAACTGAAATACATCTTGTTATTCTTGTTACTTGTATCAAACATGTAGAGTTGATTACTCCATCTGAGAGCTTTATTTAGAGGTGAAAAAATGAGCTAAACACCAGGCAGGATACAAAAAAAAAATTAATGGCTTAATGTTACTGAGAACTAGAAGAGTAAGAGGATGTGCATCTACTAAGTGAAGGATATGTAAATGCTGTATACCTTCAGTGAAATTGTCATCTTAGGCAAGGCTTACACTTCAAATAGCTAAAGAATGTTTTCAGTGAGCAGTGTGTTGAATACAAATTAATGTAGCACCCATTGAGTCCAAACAGTGGAATAGAGACATCCAGCTACTTAGAAATTGTCATGGTAATAATTTGAAGGGAAATAAAGAGTTTTTGTCCCAGGCACTCATGTGACCAATCCTTTCTGGAGACTGATTCTTTGCTGGCTTCTCTCATCCCCTGTGTGGTGAACCTGTTGACACTGAAATCTGGAAGTAGAAGCTGCATAGAGGGAGTGGTATGAGGAGCTCATACCACTCAGGTATGAGTCTCAGTCCCCAGGGCTGGGCCATAATATAGGCCTATTCATAGTTTAATGTGTTGTGTGGAAGCAAATCTGCAGTCCAAACTGTGTAGTCAGAATGAAGCTGAGCATGACACCATGTATAGCCAGGCCCACAGACAGGTGGTTAGCTCAGGATCTTTGTTGCAAAATTTTGTTTGAGTTGGCTCTACCTCCTTAACACTTCCCCCTGGATGCTAAGGCTGAGACACTAGAAAAGCACCTCTGATCTCACCTATGCCAGTGAGTTAGAGCTGCACTCCAGGTTGGGCCTTCTACTCCCCACTCCCTGTTTCTGTTCCAAAGCCTCATTTTCCCTCTGTGTAGCCCCTGGGAATTGACACATCAAAATATTTACTCAATTTTCAGTTTTGGTTTTGTCCCTATATGGCGCCTCTTCTTGTCACTCTTGGCTCCACAAGAGTCATTCTTCTCTCTTGCCCTTGAACCCAAGATCCCAGGCTAGGTTCCCACTTGTTTGGGAGAGTGGGAGGTTTGGACACAGATGACTGACCAAAAGCACAGAGGCACACTGGGGAGGCATCAATTGTCCCTGTTTCGCTGGATTGGTAGAGCCCAGTGACCCAGATGTGTCCCCTAAGAGCAACCTCACCTCATTACATAAACTTCCAGTAATCTAAAATAATGGTTTTGTTCCCAAAAGAGGTGTGTTTGTGTTTGTGTGTACATGTTTCTAGTCATTTGGGTAAAAATAGGAATGTTACACTTAGATAGTAATAAATGTGAAATAGAGCACTTAACTTCTCACATGACACAAATGACTGAACAGAAGCCCTGAGTCTTCTTTAGGGAACATAGGTTCAGTGAGAGCTACAGTAATAGTATTTAGTTAATGTCAGCTCAGCATTAAATTTACATTATATTCTTGTGAAGAAGCTCCAACATTATCTGTTAAATAACTAAGGCAGTACCTGGGCTGATGTAGACTTTTTGATTTTGCACATGAACTAATACTGCAGCTTGCTGATGAAGGATCACATGAGCTTGAAAATTTGGTGTGCCAAAGGATTCTTTGTATGAATAAAAATTCTGGTCGGTGAAGGTCAGTTTCTCTACTCAAGCAAGAATAATGTTATTTCCCTTCTAATCAGACATACACAGTGTTTGAAGAATCCAGGAACTCCATACAAGTGATGTGTAGCCATAGCCTGGGCAGCTCCTCATGCAAAAAATGAATAATCTTTAATAAAGACTCAAACGACCCTGGCTTCTTTCTATACTATAATCAGTTGCCTTAATGGTGTGCCCTTTAGTGCCTTGCAGGGAAAATACTATAAAGTTATTTTTCTTATGTTGCTTCAAGGAGGGCTGAATTGGTCCAGTCAGTCCTCCTCCCATGTTGTATTTGACTCTGTCATAAAGACCACTGAAATCAGCCTCAGTTTTATTGAAAGGCCAGCATTCCCTTTCTCTTTCAGGGTGATCCATGCCTCTGAGGGGCACTGGACTTGAAACAGCAGGAGTCACCATCTTTATTGTTAGGCTGTGGAATTTGTTTTAAGCACATTCTAAATCCAGTCTTATGTCTTTTGCTTTTTTTTTTAGTCTGTGACAAAGGTGACCCAATTGTTCTTTGATATTGTGGACACAGCTCTCTTTGCTCATATCATAGAGGCATATAACAAAATATGAAGGATAAAATTGTGTCTGTGTTTGTAGTAAGGACACGTATTTCATGACTAAATTCAATGACGTAATCAAAAAAGTGTTGTCTTCTCACAGTCATGAGCTAACAGGCAGAGACCATGTTTCAGGATATTTTTTATAGTGCTGAGATACTGTTCAAAAATAATAGAACTAATGAAAAGATCACATTGACAGAGTAGCCCATATTAAGATTTTACTTCAAGAAGGCATGATTCAGTGAATGTGACTTTGACAGCAATGGTGTTAGGGTTTACAGAGTTAGTAAAATGTTCTAAGAAGAATATTATAGAGTTCCCATTGAAGTGTATCATTTTTCATTTTATTTTTTCCTTTCTAGGATTAAGTAAATGTCAGAAATTAAGGAATTTTAGCATACTATCTGCCTAGAAGAGGTATAGGGAGCTTTTTCTATCAGACTCTAATATAATTTTATAATACAGTGCTTCCAAAGAAATAAGGTAATTTAACAATACGATAAAATGCATATACCTTAGAGTATTTGAAGAATATGCAGGTAGTAAAATTGCATAGTATGGATGCATTTCTCAGTAAACAGATGTGCCATGTTTAAGCAATTTAAAATGTGTAAAAAAGTAGAAATGGAGAATAACAGTGGAAAAGAGAACTAGTTACAAACAGAATGGCTGTAGCATCACTGAAGACTTTACTTAGCTCTGTGGATTGGTTGAATAAATCCTCCAGCAAATCTGGAATGAATAGCAACTCTCCTTACTATGACAGGTTTTATTTGTCTGGGGTGCAACCAAAACCACATGCTGTGTTTTGTCATGTTGGAAAAACTGAAGCAGATTTCCGTTGAGAATTTGAAGTTTTTAAAAAACCTTAATACTTCAGTCTCAACTCAGCCAGGTAAAAGCAATGTTTTCCTTTTCTTATCAACCAGACGTCAATAAATCTTAAATCCCTTCACCAAAATCATGTAGCTGCAGTTCACTGCCCTGGTCGCAGTCAGATCACCACCACAGATGGCCTAATCCTTCTCATTTCCAGGGACCTTTAATAAAACTAATTTTTCTTTAATAAAGTTAATTCTTCTGCCTTTAATAAAGCTAATTTTTAATTTTCTTTCTCTTAGAAGGGTGTGTCACCATTAGCATAGAGACTTTCCAAATCCCATGATGTATAAGTTTCTACCTAGAGTAAACATGGCTAACAATTCTGTACCTCCTCCCCATTTTTATAGCCTGTGTAGACAAAGCTGTGTTTAGAAGGTATGTCTCTAACTACATTCACCTATTGGAAAATTGTTCATTCTGCTGAATCTATAGAAATATGTATATACCAGTGATTAACACTTCGTTGAGAGTAGCACAGAATGTTATGAAATTGTTTAGATCTACTTTTTACCTTGGAACAACTGGATAGCAGATCCTTGCAAAATTCTCATCATACTCCTTTTTTATGCATTTGTCAGGATCATTTAGTTGGCAGAGAGATCCAAGTGGAAGTGGAAGAGTAAGGGCTGAAGAATAAGGGAATGATCATTGTTTTCATGGATCAGTATCCAGTCTTTTTGTTCTGTGGTCTTTATTCTAGCGTGATATGGGTTGGTGGTTTTCTCTAAAGTCGTATCATTCTGTCTGAAATGAGTTTAAGGCTAATCTCACACTGAGGAGCCTGGTCTCCAGTGAAGATTAGCATTTAATTAACATAGTAATGCTCTGTGAAGCAGAGGAGGGCAAGATTTGAGGTGGTGGTGAAGGAGTTAGAACCAGCTGCAGTACCCCAACCCAAAATTTTGTGGGTACCCTGAGGAGCACTGATCTTTAGTTATTATATAGAATAGGCCCAAATAGTGACTGCTGTACATACTGAGTATCTAATCAGGGGTAGAGGTGAGATTAAAGAAAGTGAGAAAAGCTCACTTCAATACTTTTAACATCCAAATAAATATTTGAGCGCCTATTATGTGCCAGGTTAATTGTGGGTACTTGGAGATACAGGGTTGAACAAGTACCTGTTTTTATAGAACTTGCATTGTAGTGGAGGGGGCATAAATAATTTTAGATAGTAAAGGGCAAAAGAAAACTACAGCAAGGTGTGAGGGTGGGGAGTGATGGGCTGACTAACATTGGTAAGTTAGTCACTAAGACCTCCAAGGAGATTACATGAGGCCCAGGCCAAGTGAGGAGAAGCTACTTCAGAGCTTTTCATGCAGAAGTAAAGCAAGTGCAAAACGAGGAAGAAATGATATTGGGTATACGAGGAACAGAAAGAGAAACTTTGCAGTTGCAACTTGCCAAGGCAAGGGAGGGGAAAGTGATAGATGAAGTTGCAGAGATACAGTAAAGCAAAGTTTAAAAATGATGATCTCAGGAATTAGTTCATCCTGGAAATACTGATAAATGACAAAGCCAATAGTGCACATGTGTTTTTAAAGTGAAATTATAATATTTACAGTTTTAAGGACAAAGCTGGAGACTCAGTAGAATAACTAGGAATAAACAGAATGATTGTAGCATCACAGAGGACTTATGTCTTATCTTGAGCAAAGTAGCAGGATGAGGAAGCTTCAAAGCCTAGTGTTTGAGATGCTGCGATCACCAAGCTGTTCTTACTGGAATATGTCCAGTAGAAACACAAGTACATTTGTGTATGAGGTTTCCAAAAGTTATGATAATCTCCTTTTGAAACACTTCTTAAGGAGTTGAGTAGATGTTTTTTTCTGACAAGGTAATTCAGCCTGATTCTCTCCTATAGTTCCTGTAAGTAAGCTTTGTAGTTTTTGTTCTTGTTTTTGTTTTTTTGAGATGTAGTTTTGCTCTTGTTGCCCAGGCTGGAGTGCCCTGTGCAATCTCGGCTCACCGCAACCTCCACCTCCCAGGTTCAAGCAGTTTTCCTGCCTCAGCCTCCAGAGTAGCTGGGATTACAGGTTCCTGCCACCATGCCCAGCTAATTTGTATTTTTAGTAGAGACAGGGTTTCTCCATGTTGGTCAGGCTGGTCTCAAACTCCCGACCTCAGGTGATGCCTCGGCCTCCCAAAGTGCTGGGATTACAGGCGTGAGCCACCACGCCCGGCCACCTTTGTGTTTTCTTATGTCTCACAGTGGAGAAGCATAGGTCTCATAAGGAATAGTCTGAACCTTTACCTGGGGACTTATGCTGCTTACCCATTGTTTCTTTTTCTTTTTCTTTTCTTTTTTTTTTTTTTTGAGATAAGATCTCATGCCCATCGCCCAGATTGGAGTGCAGTGGTGCAATCACGGCTCACTGCAGCCCCAACTTCCCAGGCTTGGGTGATTGTCCCACCTCAGCCTCCTGAGTAGCTGGGACTACAGGTGTACACCACCACACCTAGCTAATTTTTTGTATTTTTAGTAGAGATGGGGTTTTGCCATGTTGCCCAGGCTGGTCTTGAACTCCTGGGCTCAAGTCATCTGCCCATTTTGGCCTCCCAAAGTGCTGGGATTACAGGTGTGAGCCATGGCACCTGGCCCTCATTGTTTTCTTTACCATGGCAGTGGCTAGGTGTTGTTGAATGCTTGCCAGTATAATAAGCTATCCATGAGAATAAAAGCCATCCAAGAAACCTCCACATTTTAGGGATCATCAAGATGCTGGCAAAATCTGCAGATGAAATTTTATATTCAAATTAACAAACCCATGCAGTTTATTTACAGAAACCAAGTGATTAGGCACACAGCTAATTCATAACAAGGGATTTTTTTCTATTCTAAATTCGGTTTTGTTTGGAATACAATGAATGTTGAGGCATCAGAGATACTTGCCAAATTTCTAGGTCTTTCCAACACTCCTGGACTTGAAGAAATAATTCTGAAGCCCATAAATTCCATCATAAGCTTGCAAATTACTGTTCATATTGTAAGGAACAAAGTCTAGGGCACATACGTTTACTGCTTTATTTTTCTTTTGGCAGAATTAAGATGCTCTGGTTTCAAGGAAATAGCATGCAACTTGCCAGATCCTCCTTTGGACTCTTCTTGAGAAATTGCTCTGCCTCTAAGACAACTCTGCCTGTGCTGACCTTATTCACAAAGGTACAAAGTGAAAAAGTAAAATTGTTGGGTGAAGAAAGTTGTACATTTAAGAAATGGGGACAAAGTTGAAAGGAAAGGCAATGGAATAAACTTTCTTCAGATCTGCTCTTCAATTTTTCTATCAGCATAACAGCAGCAACTCAGTTTTCTACCCAGATACCTTATTATCTCCCCATTAGCAAAGGGTAAATTGATGTATTTAATGGTCATCTGGCCCCTACATTGAAAAAAATGAAGTATAGGTTATACTATGGTGTTTAAAAATGTATCATTTAGAAATATAATCAATTATTTTTATTTGTGGTAATTATGTTCTATAAAGTCACCTTGAACACTGAATTAGTGAATATTGCTCCTAGGGGAAATACACAGTTAGGTTCCTATGAGTCTCTGGTCATAATATTTTCATCAGCCTACCAAATACAGAAGCTTATTTTATGTGTGATTCTATTTAAAGATACTTTATTTTTACATGTGTACCATGGAATACTATGCAGCCATAAAATAGATGAAATCATGTCTTTGCAGCAACATGGATGCAGTTAGAGGCCATTATCCTAAGCAAATTAACACAGGAACAGAAAACCAAATACCGCATGTTCTCACTTATAAGTGGGAGCTAAACATTGAGTACACATGCACACAAAGAGGGGAATGATAGACACCAGGGCCTACTTGAGGGTGGAGGGTGAGGATTGAAAAACTACCTATCAGGTGTATGCTTACTACCTGGGTGACGAAATCATTTGTACACCAAACCCCAGTGGCATGCAATTTACCCATGTGACAAACCTGCACATGTACCCTAGAACCTAAAATAAAAGTTGAAAAAAAAATTTTTTTAATAAAGATACCTTATTTAGTATATATTGTTGATTCATTAACACTAAACTCACAGCCAATAGCACCTGTGTATAACTCATGCCTAAATGACGCTTATCAAACACATGTATTTTCTCCCTAAGGCACATCACAGTCTTCCTGTGCTTAGGAACACTAGCCAGCCCTTCAGCACTATGCCTGGGGGCTTATTTAAACAGTGAAATCACCGATAAAAAGCACAAAAATGCAAAAATCTGGCACTATGCAGACCATGAAAAGGACACTAGCTTGCATTTACAGTATGAGAGCTAAAACAAGAAGGCAGAGCATCACCTTGTTTGACCTCAGCTTAGAATGAGTGCTTTGGGTAACTGAAATCTCTCACCACTCTACGCATGTGCATGTCTGTGAATACCTGCAAAAGCACTTCAAGTATTGATTTGGGGGTTGCAAAGAAGTTTAAGCAATTAGGCAAATTCATAAATATGGAATCCATAAATAATGAGGACTGATTGTACTTGTTTTCTTATCCCTAACACTAGTTTTAAGCCATAAAGCTAGTTTTAAAATATTTAACAGCTTTATCTCCCTGAAATTATAATACAGATATTACTGATTTCTTTTTTTGCTAATTAACATCACTTTGTGTGATTTAACAAAAAAGAAATAAAGTGCAGGTTAATAGAAGTAACTTTGGTGAATAATACTGCAATTCACACAAAAAAGATCTCTTTTCAATAGGTTTTTGAGATTTCAGGCATTTTAGCAATTTGGATATATATGACAGTTATCTAATAACAAAGTTTAATGAGTTTTAAAAATGAATTTATTGATGAAAATATTTAATCTAAACTACTTTGTGTATCTGTAAGTATATATTGCACTGTTGGAAATTATGGAACCAAAAATATTTCATCATCTGAGAGTCTATGATGGAAAACCCACGTGCAAACCACAGAAGTTAAATAATCCCTTAAGGCTGATGTTGCTCACTCAGCCTAACAGTTCTGCACTGTTCTTCAGTTTGGGCAGCAGCTTATATAGCCAAAAACATTTGTTAAAAACAAAACGAAAAAACCACACCAATTTTCCATTCAACTTAATATTTATACTTAATGCTTATTCTGTACATTAGGCACACAAGAAGATGGCACTCCCACCTTTGGCAGCTTATAATCCAGTGAAGTAAATGCTTAAAAGTACAGTATCAGATTGCTATCAATTATGAAAAATAGAAAGTACTTCCCAGAGTGAGTTAAACAAAAAGATTTTGGAGTTGGTCTGGTTTCAGGAACAGCTTGATTTAGGAACTAAACATGTTAACAATCTCTTCAGCTTTGCATCCTCAGGGTTAAATCCCCCTCTAGTTCTTCTCATGTGATAATGGTTTGGCTCTGTGTCCCCACCCAAATCTCATCTTATAGCTCCCATAATTCCCACATGTTGTGGGAGGGACCTGGTGGGAGATGATTGAATTAGGGGGTGAGTCTTTCCTGTGCTGTTCTTGTGATAGTGAATGGGTCTCACGAGATCTGATGGTTTGAAAATGGGAGTTTCTCAGCACAAGCTCTCTCTTTGCCTGCTGCCATCCATGTGAGATGTGACTTGCTCCTCCTTGCCTTCTGCCATCATTATGAGGCCCCCCCAGCCATGTGGAACTGTAAGTCCAATAAACCTCTTTCTTTCGTAAATTGCCCAGTCTTGGGTATATATTTATCAGCAGCATGAAAACGGACTAATATATCATGGATGACTGCAGCCATCCCAAGCCTCAGATCTCACATCTCAGACATCTACAGAAACTCCAGCAAAAGCCTTATGGCTACCCACTGGCTCTGACTGGCCCATTCTTGAGGGATAAGATGCACTGATTGCCTGAGCCTAAGTCAGGTTTCTCACCTTTGTTGTTCTGGGATGGAGTCAGCCACATGCTGAGAGTAGTTCCTGTGAAGCAATATTATAGCACGCTTGCTACAAGAAAGGGGAGTGGGTGATGGACAGCCAACCCAACAAATGTCCACTATGGTTTAGGAACAGAGTAAATAACAAGTGCCATGGAAAATCCTAGAGAAGGATATTTGAATGGTCCATTCCACTGGTATCTTTTTTTGGTTCTTTATCCTTATAAAATTTGATGAGCCTTTCCTCATAAAAATATGTACACATATTTTCAGGTATAATTTGCATAGACTTCTGTGGACCCCAGGTCTAAAAAACAAAACAAAACAAAACAAAAAACCCAATCTAGATTCTTTTAAAGTTCTTAATATAAAAGCAAAATTTTAGCACATTTGGTACTTCTGTAATTTAGCATGTTCTTGGGTTTTTTTGCTTTTAAGATCCTGTGTTGACTTTTTGAAACCTTCTCTGAAAATTTTAGGATGATTATCTTAAAACATTACAAACTATCCATAATCTATATATTGCTAATGCTAATAATAACATGATAAGCCAATTCTCTGTTCTAGGAGATTAGGGCCAGAAAGACCCTTTAATGGTCTGATTCTTATTTCAAAACAAGCTGTGAGTTAAGCTGGAGGAAAGGCCTCTCTTTTACATAATAGTTTATCTCTTCCTGTCATGTTAAAAAGAAGGTTTTATATAAGCATAAGTAATTTGGGGTCTGTTTTGAGCTCATCCAAGAGAACCTATAGCAGGTCTCTGTTCAGTCAAGGGCTGAGAAGCCTTTAAAATCTGCCGATGTAGCCTTGTAATATAGTTTGAAGTCAGGTAGCGTGATGTCTCCAGCTTTGTTCTTTTTGCTTAGGATTGTCTTGGCAATGCGGGCTCTTTTTTGGTTCCATATGAACTTTAACGTAGTTTTTTCCAATTCTGTAAAGAAAGTCATTGGTAGCTTGATGGGGATGGCATTGAATCTATAAATTACCTTGGGCAGTATGGCCATTTTCATGATATTGATTCTTCCTCCAAGCCTACAGTAACCAAAACAGCATGGTACTGGTACCAAAACAGAGATATAGACAAATGGAACAGAACAGAGCCCTCAGAAATAACACCACACATCTACAACCATCTGATCTTTGACAAACCTGACAAAAACAAGCAATGGGGAAAGTATTTCCTATTTAATAAATGGTGCTGGGAACACTGGCTAGCCATATGTAGAAAGCTGATACTGGATCCCTTCCTTACACCTTATACAAAAATTAATTCAAGATGGATTAAAGACTTAAATGTTAGACCTAAAACCATAAAAACCCTACAAGAAAACCTAAGCAATACCATTCAGGACATAGGCATGGGCAAGGACTTCATGACTAAAACACCAAAAGCAATGGCAACAAAAGCCAAAATAGGCAAACTGGATCTAATTAAACTAAAGAGCTTCTGCACAGCAAAGGAAACTACCATCAGAGTGAACAGGCAACCTACTGAATGGGAGAAAATTTTTGCAATCTACCCATCTGACAAAAGGCTAATATCCAGAATCTACAAAGAACTTAAACAAATTTACAAGAAAAAATCAAACAACCCCATCAAAAAGTGGACAAAGAATATGAACAGACACTTTTCAAAAGAAGACATTTATGCAGCCAACAGACACATGAAAAAATGCTCATCATCACTGGTCATCAGAGAAATGCAAACCAAAACCACAATGAGATACCATCTCACACCAGTTAGAATGGCGATCATTAAAAAGACAGGAAACAACAGGTGCTGGAGAGGATGTGGAGAAACAGGAACACTTTCACACTGTTGGTGGGAGTGTAAACTAGTTCAACCATTGTGGAAAACAGTGTGGCAATTCCTCAAGGATCTAGAACTAGAAATACCATTTGACCCAGTGATCCTATTACTGGGTATATATAAAAATATATACACATATTTTCAGGTATAATTTGCATAGACTTCTGTGGACCCCAGGTCTAAAAAACAAAACAAAGCAAAAAACCCAATCTAGATTCTTCTAAAGTTCTTAATATAAAAGCAAAATTTTAGCACATTTGGTACTTCTGTAATTTAGCATGTTCTTGGGTTTTTTTGCTTTTAGGATCCTGTGTTGACTTTTTGAAACCTTCTCTGAAAATTTTTGGATGATTATCTTAAAACATTACAAAGTACCCATAATCTATATATTGCTAATGTTAATAATAACATGATAAGCCAATTATAAATCAAAGGATTATAAATCATGCTACTATAAAGACACATGTACAGGTATGTTTATTGCAGCACTGTTCACAATAGCAAAGACTTGGAACCAACCCAAATGTCCATCAATGATAGACTGGATTAAGAAAATATGGCACATATACACCATGGAATACTATGCAGCCATAAAAAAGGATGAGTTCATGTCCTTTGTAGGGACATGGATGAAGCTGGAAAACATCATTTTGAGCAAACTGTCGCATGGACAGAAAACCAAACATGGCATGTTCTCATTCATAGGTGGGAATTGAACAATGAGAACACTTGGACACAGGGCGTGGAACATCACACACCGGGGCCTGTCATGGGGTGGGGGGAGTGGGGAGGGACAGCATTAGGAGAAATACCTAATGTAAATGATGAGTTGATGGGTGCAGCACGCCAACATGGCACATGTATACATATGTAACAAAACTGCACGTTGTGCACATGTACCCTAGAACTTAAAGTATAGTAAAAAAGTATAATATATAATATATATAATAAAAGTATAATAAAAAAATATAGGAGAAAGTGGGAAAAAAATAAAACATAAAAATAAAATCTGCCGATGATCCACAGTATTCTCAACAGACTTCTCCGCTAGATGGTTTATGAGTGCAAACAATGGACACTAAAAGTTGTTTGCTCTTCAGGTGGAGAATTTGTCCAGGAAACCTATTGTTGACACTTGTAATGAGAAAACAGGCGGTGCAATAATCATCTGAAGCGAATAGAGATTTGTTTTACTTTTTAAAGATGAGGCAATTACTATCTAACTCCATCCTAATGGGTTTCTTCCTGTGGACTGATTAGGAAAAACAGGCTGGCAAGGCTCAGTGCTTTTCAGTCAGAACAGACTTTAAGCCATCCTTGTGGTGTCAGCCAGGCCAACTGTATGAGGCCGTAAGGGTGCACCTGACCTAGGAAGGACAAAGCCCTTAGATCAGTGAAAAAGAGAAACATCTATGTGTATGTATTATACATACACATAGATAGATGGCTTGATTTATGGAGAAAAATCAGAACAAAACAACCAAAAAAATGCAAAGAGCCTATGAAATATTAGTTATTTATAAGATTCTATGGTAGTGTTTTACTTTGGAAAAACAGTGTAACTAACGTGGTAGAAAACTATTCTTTAAAATAAGTATAATCTCCCTCTTATGGGTTTTTTGTTTTGTTTTGTTTTTGTAAGGGCAAATGCCATTCTTTGGGTTTAATCGCTTGTTTTTTTTTTTTTCTTCCTGTAGGACCCATGCCCCCTTTGTGATGAAGCCAAGGAAGTACTCAAGCCTTATAAAAACAGGGTAATATAATACAGTGTGGCTTTTATGTATATGGAATGCATATTAGATGTGTTATAAAGTATCTGCCTGGATCCTTCCTTTAGGAAAAGAGATTAAATGATTTTTCATTTAAATTTTCTTTCTATTCTTCAGAGAGATAGTTTAGTGCTTATTACCATAAAACTCATTACACTTAAGTGTTTTTCTCTGAGCAGTGCTGGTTTTCTTACTCTGGCTCTTAATGAGTCAAAGTTAACTAGCAGGTGCAGTATTTGTGTTTTCTTTAAACTTTTGCCCCATTCCATTTATCTTGTTTTGCAGTTTGCACCGATGTGTTTTCATGTAACACACCATCACACCTTTCCAGTTCCTATAACCGAAACATTTCTGTCCTGATTCTCAGTCTGCCTCCCAACTGGGACATGTTTTATTTCAGTGGAACTGAGTACTGTCCTGATGCTGAATGTAACAAGGGTAACAGAAAAGCAGCAAGATCAGGAAGTAGAGAATATAATGAAACCAGTCAAGTTTTGGAAATCAGGGACATTAGATCACTGTGAACCTAAAACAAACAAACAACTATAAGGAAAATGGCATTAGAAATGGTCTGGGGATCAGCTTATCACTGCAGTTGTTACATCACCCCATGGTCTAAAATACAAAGCTTTAGTCTGTATCTGTTTCAGTTCATTTTACAGGAGGTGAACATCACACTTCCGGAAAACTCTGTCTGGTATGAAAGGTATAAATTTGACATTCCTGTCTTTCACTTGAATGGCCAGTTTCTGATGATGCATCGAGTAAACACCTCAAAACTTGAAAAACAGCTCCTGAAACTTGAGCAGCAAAGTACTGGAGGCTGACTAATGCCCTCATGATTTTCCACCCTCTCTTCCCAAAAGCATCTTCCTAAGGAAATGACCATGGCCTGATACTCATTTTGTCGCTTGTACAGAGCCCTAAGGATGTTCTGAATTCAGTGGTGCCAAATAAATGTTGACATTCCCCTTTTGGTTGATGGAAGTATCAGTGTGGGAACTGTTTACTTAATGGCATTTTATAAAATAAGAAGAGCATATTGGCAAGGAGGAGATGATGGAGGGAGGGAGAAGTCCATTTGTCTTATTTATCCTTTTTGTATTAATAGAGAAGCACTTCACATTCACTGGGCAATGCCATTTATAGGAAGAAGGTTCTGCATTCCTGCTGCTGCCCCGGAGGGCTTAACTTTTTAATGAAAGCATAAATGCTCTTCCACTCAGTAGATAAAGTGAAATGCGAATTGTTAATAACTGTGCACGGTCAATAAAGGGATGTTTTAAGGAATACATCTGCATGAAGCCTATTCAGTGGGATTTAATAATACCTGTTTAAAATTAAAGTTCATTTTTGTTGAGTAGAAGGGTATTATTATCCTAGCCAAAGAGGCATCATTTGAGAAAAACAAAAGAAAAACTTAAACCCCTAAAATGTATATAAAAATCTCAACATTCTCTACACAGTCATTGAATTGATTTTTAGTATTTGAGGACTGCCTTTCATAGTTATTCAGTTACCATCAATTGAGTTAATTCAACTTATTTTAAGACAGTAGGTTTTTTTTAAATCAGATTTTAATATCTTGGAAAAAATCACTCCTAAATATGTCATCTAAAGATAAAATACTCTTTGCCATTCTATGTAAAGTGTTAGAAATGTATTTGCATACCCTTATTTATGTTTAGTCAGATTAAGCCAGTGTAGAAATGGATTCACTTGAAAACAAAACTGCCTTTCCTCTTAAAATCTTACCACTGCAATTCCGTGTATAATGAAATTATTTTTTAAACTATTTGAATGAATTTGGATATTGTGAGTCACTAGATTTTAATTTGATCAGGATGATTCAGTCTTAGTATAGAATATTAGAGCTAGCTGACCTTAGACATTGTCTAGTCCCACTCTCCCATTTTACATATGAGGAGAAATCTGAAATTCAGAGAATATCAGCGACTTAACCCAAGGTCACACAGGCCAGGTCCTGCCCCACAGCCCCAGATTTCCAGTACTCTCTGGACTCATTGCAGGGGGCTCCTGTTATCTCATATACAGCATCCGCAACCATTTTGGATCCAACACAAATCTGGAAGCAACTTAAAAAGCCTTTTAAGCTGAGTACAGTGGTACATGCCTGCAGTCCCAGCCACTTGAGAGGCTGTGGCAGAAGAGCCCAGAAGTTTGAGTCCAGCCTGAGCAATATAGTGAGACTGTGTCTCTTAAAAAAGAAAAGAAAAGAACAAAATCTTAGCAATTGAATAGCAGTGTTTATAATTTACAAATTTCTGGAACATTTATTTGACATAAATATTGAAACCTGCGGTGGGCAGAATTCTAGGATGACCCCAGTGATCCCCACTCTTGGATAATTCCCTGTCCCTTTGAGTGTGGGTGGAAATATCACTGCTGTGATTATGTTACATTATATGGCAAAAGGGAAATTATCCTGGCTGGGCCTGACGTAACTGGGTGAGCCCTTTAAAAGCAGAGAATTCTCTCTGGTTAGTTATAAAGAGGAAAGTAGAGAGATGTGCTTTAGCAAGCCTGGAAGAAAGCAAGCATCATGTGAATTGCCTAGTGGAACCACATGGCGAGAAACTGGGTAGCCTCTGGGAACTGAGTAATTCTCGGCCAAAAACTAGCAGGAAGATGAGGACATCAGTCCTATAGCTTCAAGGAAATGAATTCTGCCAATAATCAGTAAAATTAGAAGAGGATC
Organism: Nomascus leucogenys; assembly: GCF_006542625.1. NCBI lineage: Eukaryota > Metazoa > Chordata > Mammalia > Primates > Hylobatidae > Nomascus > Nomascus leucogenys. The sequence goes on along the minus strand of NC_044382.1, from coordinate 134,973,907 downwards.
CACAATGACAGATGAGAACTGCAGCCTTGACCAACATCTTGATTTCAGCTCAGTGAGACTCTAATCCAAGAGTCCAGCCACACCAAGCCTAGACTTCTGGTTTACAGAAACTGAAAGACAATAAATATGTATTGTTTTAAACAGCTAAATGTATGATAATTTGTTACATAGCAGTAGAGAATGAATACAAGTCCTTACAGCACTGAAGCACAGTAGTAGGTGATGGGAGTACAGAAATGAATAAATCATAGTCCTTGTCTTTGAGATACTCACTATCTGTTAAGGAGCAAGGAGAGACAAGTGAATAAAGCACTGCATAGTGCAATGAGGGCTGGAACTGACATGTGTCAAATGGTACCAGGTGGGAAAAGTAGCAGGAATGATTCACAGAAAATTAAACTTAAGATAGGTCTTGATGGCTGAATAGAAGCAATGGATGGGGATTGGTAGTGAGGAGGGCATTCTATAAGGGAACAGTGTATGTAAAATATGAGGGTGTGGAAGGACACAGCATATTCAGGAAATGCTAGGTGGCTTTGTGTGGCTAGAGTAAAGGTGAAGAGAGTGAAGGAGATGAGACTGGCAAGGTAGATTGAGATCCATATTGTGAAGGCTTTAGCTAATGTGCTTTTGGCCCAGCATCAGTAGCCTCCCATGCTTCCTGCCTTTATCCATAGTCAGTCCTTCTGACTCCTGACTACTCAGGGGTGTCTGGCCTCCCTATCCCAGCCTGTTGCAGTCCTTCTTCCTGTCCTTAAGCCTGCTGAGCTCAACAGTCCCTTCTAGTAGTCCTGCAGGACAATCCCACTCTCAATACAACCAGGGATGCCACAGACAAGGTCCTCCACTTGTGTGTCTGGGTGTCCTGTGTTCATTCCTGCCTTCTCCAGGCAGGGTGAGAATTGTGTAGCCCCTAGGTCCTAGGTTGCTGATCCTTCTCCTAGACCACCAGTTGGAAAGGCTCCAAGAGTTTCTTTCAGTGTCTGCTCAACTAAGATGGAGAAAATCCACTGGTTCCCTTCAAAAAGCATGGCTGGCCAGAAAGCCTGGAGACGTTTGTTCTCTTGGAGCACTTCTTACCTGAGTATAACTGTGTGGTTATAGTGTGCAGGAAGTTCAGAGGCTAAAGGTGAAACAGTATTTCAGCAAGAAATTTCTGACACTAGAATTTCAAACAAGAATCCCATGATATAGGATGCTCAAACTAAAGTATTTGCTAAGGCACTAAGAAACAATAGATGCTACGTTTCAAGGAAATACTAGATCACATGGAAGATTATTATAGACCTGGGAGAGAGAATCTTTGGAGGAGTTCTTTAAGAATAAGATGTCCTCTCACTTATTTTCTACCAAAGTAGAAAGGTTGGGAGTCACTTCATATCAAGAGGGAGGGGCATAAGTTGGACTCACTGGAAAGCGAATGTATGTCCTTGGGTAAGAAGAACATAGTGGTCTAACTCTCCTGGGAAATCAGGCAAGAGACAGTTTAGCAAGCAGCTTTGGCTGTACAGTGAAGGCAGCTGATGCTGTTTCTCTGAGTTTGTCCCAGGGATGTGAGAGAGAGAGAGAGAGAGAGAGAGAGAGTGTGTGTGTGTGTGTGTGTGTGTGTCCTCGTGGACCAAATATGAACGAAATGTGAGAGGGAACTGGTATGAGGGTGACTTCGTTGCAGGCAGGCCTCAGAAGGGGAGACCCAGAGGGAAACACTGGGTTCCTAGGGGCTGAGGGGTCTGCTTGAATGGAGAGCCCATTTGCCCGAATCAGGGAACTGCAGGCAAGACATTGCCAGTAATCGGTACAGTCTCCCAATAACCAACCTACACAGCCTGTACCAAGTGTGGTCTGCTTTAACTGTTTATCGGGTCCAGAAAGTAGGCCAGTATACAACTCCACCACTGAAGTAAGAACATTCTCACCCCTCTCCACTTTTTCTTTCTCCCATTAGCAACCCTAGAAGGATCAGAAGCTGCCAGGAAAAAGGAGAAGACCCTCCCCTTCCTCAGCTTCCCACCCCCACATGGCTTCTCAGTCGGGGAAAAGATACAACTTAACTTTAAACCAAGTCTTAAGTTTTGATTATGACATGGGATTAGATGCACCAAAAACAATTTCAAGTGACTATGGGGCTTTCTATTGCCTGAGAATGTTCAAGAGTCCTGATATGACCTGTTGTTTTTATCCTAAACAGCGAAAAATTCATCCACCAAATATATAGGGGTAGAGGGAGACAGAAAGATGCTTTCTGAAGGTATCTCATATTTAGAGTATTGGTTACATATACCTAATGTTGGTTTTAACCGATAGATCTTCAATAAACTTACTCACCAATTCTTATTTCAGAGAGGAATATGGTCATGTGACTAGGAATCCTGCAGATCTTCAGCAAACCTATGGGTCCCAACAGCTGGCAAAATGAAAGGTAGATACCTAGAAACATCGCATTGAAAAGGTGGTTTGATTATCCCACTGACAAGTATCAGTGTTATGTCACCTATGACTGTGATTTTCATGTGATATTTGTAGCAGCAATTACTTTTCCTTTCTGAAATTATGTTTGCAAGGATCAATTTGTTTTTATATAAAGATTAATTTTGATGTAAGAAGCTCATCATTCACCTCCAAAGGAAAAAGTGATACAACCTTCCTTTTTTTCCCCCTTCAAGCTAATGCCTTATGAAGGAGTGGAATAGTTTGGGACTTCGTATTGCTGCTCTAGAATAGTGCCTCTTTCTTCCACATGTCTCCTCATAACATTATGAGCTTACTGAAACACAAAGCTCTTTGGCCAGTTTATTGCAGGAAACAAGGTATACTCAGACTGGGGTTTTTTAAATAATGCAGCAATCTCATGGACATCTGAGAGTAGGAATCACAGTACAGACAGGCTTCAGAAGTACAATTAAAGAACCACCCAAAACTGAAACATCACCCTTCTCACAGTGCCTTGGCTTATTTTCTTTCCTGTTCTCTCCTGGCTCACAGCTCCCCTGCTTACACACTCCCCTGCTTCCTCATAGCTGCAGCCTGCTTATGCCCATCATTACTGCTATCTTTCTGTTCAGCAATACAGCACCCTGAGCCTCTCAGGCTTCTCTATTCTGAAATCCTAAAAGAGGAATTTTACTCAGCTTATATTTTACAACCAGGCACCCATGACCTAAGTTGGCTGACCAAATCTGTAGAAGGAGCCAACTTTAGGACAGAAGCCCATTCCTGGGCCAATTGGCTGTGGAAGCGGTATGCAAATCACAGTCACTGCCCACTGGCAGAGGCCAGAAGCAGGACAGGCAATGACCAGCAACTCTGGTACACCTCCAAAAAGCTTAAGAATGTGACATTCTACCATACTCAAGAGGAGTCGGGAGGAACACATTGGTAAGTTCATTTATATCCTACTCCATAGGAGTAATAAGGACATGAACCAAAGCAATGGGAGTCAGACAGAAAGAGATATCAGGAGATATTTAGGAGTGAGGTTGACAAAACTTCATGACTGACTGGATGGGTGGGTAGTGATGTGGAGAGGGGAGTAGAGAGAAAGCATGGATTCTGGGATAACTCCCAGTTTTCTTGCTTACACTACTGGGTGAATTCTGATACTTTTTATTCCCTGAGGCAGAGAATATAAGAGGAAGGAAAAGTTAGTTTTGGGCTGTGCTTGGTGGATGGGAAAGATGAGACATGGTGAATTCTCCATGCTTGTGGGATATCAAGGTAAAGATGAAAGTTAGAAGTGCAAAACAAAGGTCTGGGGTTAAGGTATACATTTGAGAGCCCACTGAGTATGGTTGGAAATGTGGCCACCTGGCATATAAGGAGAAAAGCAAGCTATTCCCAAAACATGGAGAATACTAATCTTGACCCATGAGAATAGAGGAAGTTGCTAGTGAAGGAAAATGAGAGAGTGGTGGTGGAACTAGGAATGGGAGAAGCTCACCCATTTACATTACATGATGCCTTTTGTCATTTGATAGTGGCAGGTATTATTCCATGCACTGGGTATAAAACAATAAACAAGATAGCCAGGATTCCTACTCTCAGAGTCTTGCATTCTAGGGGAGAGACAGACAATAAAGATATCGTATCAGAGGAAAATAATCATGAAAGTCAGGGAGGAGCTTTTCCCAGAGTAACTGACAGTATCAAATAGCAAGAGAGTTAGGATGAGGACTGAACAGAAGACATCAGATTTGAAAATTAGAAAATCAATGCTGCTATAGGAAGAATAGTGCCCAAAGATATCCAGGTCCTAATTCCTGGAACCTGTTACTTATATGCATAAAGGACTTTGCAGATTTAAGTTAAGGATCTTGAGATGGGAAAATTATATTGCATTATCTAGGCAGGTCCTAATGTAATCACAGGTGTCTCTACAAGAGGGAGTCAGAAGGAGATTTGACTAGGGAAAAGAAAGTAGGAGATTTGACAATGGAAGCAAAAGGTTGGAGTGATACAAGAAAGCGGCCATTAGTCAAGGAATGTGAATGGCCTCCAGAAGCTAAGAAAAGAAAAAACAGATTATCCCCTACAGCCTCCTGAAGGAGCAAGCCCTGCTGACACGTTGACTTTAGTTCTATGAAACTGATTTCTGACTTCTGGCCTATAGAACTATGAGAGAATAAATTTGTGTTGTTTTAAGCCAAGTTTGTGGTAATTTGGTACAGCAGCAATAGAAAATGAATAGAAATGTTTCCTTGACCTTATTGAGAACAATTTTGGTGGAGAGGGAAGAGGTAAACTAAAAGAAAATTGCGGTGGGATGATGACTGAAAGATAAAGAAAAGACAGCAGAGTATCCATTTTTTAGGAAGTTTTTATATATCTCATTTGATCCGCTAAGAAAAGACATCCAGAAAGGAGCTAAAGACCAGAGGTAACTGATTAGCTCAGCACCCAAAAATGGCAGGCAGTGTTGGGGCAGTACTAGAATGAGGTAGCCATAACATTCTACCTGTCTTTTGGCTGAATTGTGGGCAGGAGAGTTCAGAGGCCTCAAAAGTAACCCTGACACTGGAGAGTAAACCATAGTAACCCATTATAGTCCACAGATATGCGCACCAGACCCATGACTCTTGTTCACCATAGAGACAGGATACTTTGATGCTGTGACCCAAAATCCTGCACCTGGAACAGATTTGGTATCTCTCTGTTGACACAGAAATTCATGTTGAGCATGGAGACATAATCAAGAGAGAATGGCCTCATTCGATCGGTCTTCAGCTTAGGCACTGACATTTTGCATTTTACCTCCTCTCTCAGGTTCAAAGATGACTACCAAAGCTAAACCTCTGAATTCTAAAGTCTACAAGGACATAAAGCTTCAGGGAAAGGGGAAGTATTAACATTAATATTAATGTCATACAAAAGAGGAGAAGCAGCACGTAGGAGTGCCAGCTAATAGACTAGTAGTAATAAGAAGAATCCAGCCATAGGCCTATACTGAGAGTCATGGGCATCCCTTCTTTATGCTGAAATAGTATATTTGAACTGAATTCCTGATGGAAAACTTTCTATCCTTAGAAATACTGTAGGCCAAATATTAATTGGAACTTTTGTTAATGATTTGAGAATACCAAAAAGTTTAGATGATACAAGTTAAAGGCAAATTAAGCCCATGGCCTCATTGTGCTACTTAGAATACACCATGACCCAGCTCTCCTCAGAAACCCTGATGGCTTTGTTGCAGCATTGCATTGCACAGAAGACCTCAGTGGTGATCCTGAGTCCTCACAACAAGGTCAACCCGTGGTCTGGCCACTAAGGCAACAGAGAGGGAAATAAATTTTAGAAAACGCTACCCTTAAACATGAGTTAAAATGTACATTTGCATCATGAGACTAGGTTAACTGTCACCTGAGAAAGTCCTGTATTCAGAAAGACTTAATCCTGGACCAGGTAAGTGAGGCATTTGCTGTATGTTCTTTGTTATGAATTTAATGCTACAAAGAGAAAATGGGCATTGATGCATAATCTGGGTAAAAAAGAGATAGCAGAAGTTGGGAAAGAACTGCCAGAAGAGCTATGTTTTAGGATTTCACTCCACCATATCCTGTGTTTTCTTGTAAAGATATTCTCAAAATTAGGCCAATTTCACTCTTTTAAGGTCAGAGGAGATTAAGATATTTAGAAATCAGATTGTGGGATTGATTCCCATTGTGATTGCTGACTTCTAGTATCAGCCTTTTGTTCTGCATGGATTCTCTCATCTTGCAAACTAGCAAGATTCCTGAGTTTGGCAATGATCCTGCTCTGTGAAGCATTCTCAAGTTAGGGTTCTTATCAATGTCATATTTCACTAAACCAGTAATAAAGGAAAGGTTGAGAGAGCAAAGGATGTCACTGAGTTGACACCTAACAGCACAAAACAACCTGTCAGCTGGCAGGACAAGCCAGCACGTTCAGGGTGGTCACAGCCTTTGAGTTGGAAAGATAGTCTTTTAAACCTCCTTACCTCACCAAATAACTTTAATAGATAAAATTTAGTTACTTCCTCCCATTTTTGTTCTATTCATTTAAAGCAGTGTTTTTAAAAAATCTATGTATATGTGACTACATGAAAAATACATTACTGTGTTTCTTGATGTTTTATGACCTGTACACAAAGTGAGACCAGCAGATGCCTTCAAGAGAAATAAAGGACAGTGCTGTCTAACTAAATTGTCCAGAGGAGGAAAGAAGAGTACAAAAATGATTATGAATACTTAAGAAGAGGCATCACTTTGTCATTGGTGTGGAGCCTATAATTATGTGCAATTCCCTACTTAAGACTTTTTAGTTATGCTGAACATTGAAAAAAACTAAACAGCGGAGAGGAGAAAAGAAAAAGGGGGAAATTTAAACATTTAACCGAACACATTCATTAAATGGAAACATCGCTTCACCATAAGGGGGCAGTTAAGAGTTTGGTAGTCCTGCTCACTTGCTATTGTCAAATCATTTGTTTTATCATGGATTTGGGATCCTTATAAGTCTTCATTATTATTTTGAAGTCAAGAATGGTTCCTTCTGCTCACAAAACATGATCACTTTTCATTGATTTTTTTTTTAATATTCTGACTGGTTTTGCATATCTGGAAAAGATAAATCTTCAAAACTTGGAAATAAATCTTCTTCCTCCCTGCCAAATCCATAATATGATCCCTTTCTGTCACTGACAGCACCATCAGATAAGTGGACATGCCTTGCTTGGTTAGAAGGATGCTGCGATTTTCAGCAGGAACAAGAATGTAGTTACAGACCCAGCCTAAGACATGTTTAGGGCATGTTGTTACAGATTCTTTTTGGTTCTGTTCTAGAGATGTCTTCTTAAGTCCCAATTTGACATTAGAGATTCTCATTCAGGGCCAACGTCCCCTGCAAACCAGTTATCCCAGAGGCAGGATACACCTTCAGGACTTCGGAGGAGGCCCTCAAGACGTGGGCTGCAGCAAGAGACACAAAGATGAGACTAAAAAAATACAGCGGCTTGGCCTCTTCAGATTCTTGGAATCTTCCTCTGCTCCTCAAACTGGAGCCTGAGTTTATCCCAGAATTGATGCTGAGAACAAATTGGGGAGGGAGAGGCAAATCTGAAGATGTGCAAACCACAAAAAACTGGAGGCATGAGAAAATGAAATCTAGGATTCTGTAATAGCACCAACATTTGTTGTTGTTCCCTTCCATCATGTATAAGTAAAATGTGAAATAAGACAAAGGGAATCAGTTACACTACCTAAAGTTGTATTTTCTAGTTTTCCCCAGCTTTTATTTTTAAAAATATATATTTTATTTTATTTTATTCTTTCAGCAATCCCGTGATATAAATAGGGCAGGTATTACTATCCTTATTTTTGAGATGAGAACAGTGAGGCCCAGAAAGAGAAAATGACTTTATAAGGTTATGCAGTGAGTCAGACAGCCCAAGGAATAATAAATACCCAGTTCTGCTCTTATTTAATCCAGAACATTTCCTTTCGTGGCTTTAAGCATCCCTTTCCTCCTTCTCCCTTTGGTGGTTCTCCTTTGAACATGATCTCTCATCAACTGTGGATGAGTCCATGTTCAGAGTTGCAGAGAACTGTTGTTTATAGATCCCCAAAGGGGTTATTTTCGTTGCTTACGTGGGAAGCCCCTGTGATGGAAGTCCCTTAGAGGCAGCTGCTGGGATTCTTCTCACCTGAGACTGCTGTAATTAGCTCTGCTAACAACTGTGATCTGTGATTGAGCATGGCTTGTCATAGTCATTGTTCACTGACAGGCACAGATAAGAGCTGCATCTCGGTGAGTGGTGTTCTAAATCGTGTTCTCCACTTGATAAACTCTGTAAGGCACTTGTCAGGGTCACTGTTCTCAAACTCAGCTAGCAGCAGGCAGTTTCACTGTAACACCTTCCAAAACACACAAAAGAGGCTTTAACAGATCCCCAGGGAGTGCACTGCCATGCACTGGGAGAGACTGTTTCTATTTTGACCTTGCCCAGGATTTGCCTGCCCCTCCTTCTAATGGAAAACATAGGTGTGGCCTTGCATGAGAAAAGGCAGTCTTTGTCTTCCTGATCCTTGAGACTCCAAGGTTTCAGATCTCCCCATAAGAACACTTGTAAGTGAAAGCATAATGGGTGATACGTTCAGCCTATGCTTTTCAAAGCCTACACTCTTATTAGAAGCAAAACAAAATACTGCTTATGAACACCTGCTGGTGAGGACCAAGCCAAGACGCAGTGTGGGCGTTGGATGGGAGGGTTGCCCTGGCAGTAAATCCAAGTTGCTCACACCAAAGGAAGTGTTTCTAGGGAAGCTATCTGAGCAAGAGGTAAATACTTAGTCATTCGGAATAGTCCACAAATGACGACTGCTTCATCTTCAACAAGGGGAGGTCTGATTGGAAAGTGCTCACAGAATGATTGGGTTGCATTTCTGTCTTCAATCCACCTTTGATTCACAATATACATTCCTTTGTTAAAAAATTTAAGAGTGTCTATAATCAAACCCTTGTTAACAGATGTAAAGAGCTACAATTTGCTTGCTGGACGTTATTTCAACAAAAGTTTTTTCTTTCAAAATAATTTGTCAAAAAAGGACCCACGCCCTTATGTGGTTTCAGATAGTGTGCTGTCCAATTTCTGTGCTTTTCCACCTACTCCCCCAGGGCCATCAGGGAGTAGGTAAGTTTAATGATTCTACTTCTTAACCATTTCTTTTTTTTTTTTTTTTTGAGACGGAGTCTCGCTCTGTCGCCCAGGCTGGAGTGCAGTGGCGCAATCTCGGCTCACTGCAAGCTCCGCCTCCCGGGTTCACGCCATTCTCCTGCCTCAGCCTCTCCGAGCAGCTGGGACTACAGGCGCCCGCCACTACGCCCGGCTAATTTTTTGTATTTTTTTAGTAGAGACGGGGTTTCACCGTGGTCTCGATCTCCTGACCTCGTGATCCGCCCGCCTTGGCCTCCCAAAGTGCTGGGATTACAAGCGTGAGCCACCGCGCCGGCCCAACCATTTCTTAAATCTGTCTCCTTGGTCGGGCGCAGTGGCTCACACCTGTAATCCTAACACTTTGGGAGGCCGAGGCAGGAGGATTGTTTGAGCCCAGGAGTTCAAGGCCACCCTGGGCAAAGTAGTGCCCTGACTCTATTAAAAAAAAAAAAAAAAAAAAGTCTCCTTGTTTCAGTCCTCACTGCTGTTGCAGTAGTCGAAGGCTTCTTCATCTCTTACCTCACATTGCAATGCCTTTGCCTCCTAAATGGCCTCCCTTACTCACTGCTCTCCCATGCCATCTTCTATCTACCTCATCACCACTTCTAATTATCCTTCCAAATCACAGGTCTGATCATCCACTCACAGACCTCTCGTGGCTTTCCATTGCCTACAAAAATGAAAACCAAACCACAGAACTTAGCATGACAGTAAAAGCCCTGCATCTAGCCTCCATCTCCTGTATCCTTCATGCGTCTTAAACTTGTCTATTCCAGATAACTTGCCCTTGCATGAAAGCATCCTCACTTTGAGTGTCTCTTTGAGCATACCTTCCCTCCTTTCATCCACAGCATCTTACAAAAATCATCCTTTTTGAGTCAGCTCAAATGTCATTTCCTCCAAGAAATTTCCCACGACTTTCTTCCAATCCAAATTAATTAATCACTCTTTCCTCCAAGTTCATACAGCTCTATCTATCTATCTATTATCCATTGTCTTTATTAGAGATACAATTTGCATATCATGTAATTCACCCATTTAAAGCATACAATTGAATGGTTTTTAGTATAGTCCACAAAGTTGTGCAACTGTCACCACAATCAATTTTAGGACATTTCATCACTCCAAAAAGAAACCCTGTACCCACTACCAGTCACCCATTTCCTCCATCCTTCCCCGTCCCCAGCCCTACGCAACCATCTGTTTTCTGTCTCTACAGATTTGCCTATTCAAGACATTTCATATAAATGGAATCATACAGTATGTGGTTCTTTGTGACTGGCATCTCTCATTTAACATAGCGTTTTTAAGATCCATCCATGTTGTAGCATGTACCAGTACTACATTCCACTTCATTGTTTAATAATAATAATAATAATAATAGTTCATTGTATGGGAATACCACGTTTCTGACTGGCTTCTCTCACTTAGCATAGTGTTTTTAAGATCCATCCATGTTGTAGCATTATCAGTATACATTCCACTTCATTGTTTGAATAATAATAATACTTCATTGTATGGGTATACCACATTTATCCATTTATCAGTTGATGGATATTTGAGCTGTTTCTACTTTTTAGCAATTATGAATAATGCCTCATCTAACACTTTGATTATACTTTTTATTATCATGTGTGGCTTCAGGTTTTTGTTTGGTTGGTTGGTTTTGCCTGTGTCTGTTTTCATCACTTGATTATAAACTTCTGGAAAAAGATCATTATTTTCACTCTGAAATCTCCATACAGCAAGTATTCAATAAGTGTTTGGCAGATGGATGAATGGGCAGATATTATAGGTTCTTACCATGTTGATTATGAAGAAGTACAAAGTATTCAGAATAAAAACATTAAGCACAGTAATAAACCAAGGGTGTGCCAGTAAATTTACCCAGTAAATTATAACTTTCAAAAACTGACGGTTCTTAAATAAACTTTAATCTCTGCACTATTTCCTGGAATTTCACACATGGTTATTACAGTTGATTATTTCAGGGAGGCAGTTCCTCTGCTAATAATAGTTGTGAACTGGCTGGACAGAGGCCTGGAAGACACCAGACTTTCTCTTCTGAATTAACTCTACAGTGTTTTGTTGTTACTCTTGGCCTGACCGACGTTACTCTTCTAGCCTAGAGTAGTGGTTCTCAACTCTGACTGAGCATCCAAATCTCCCGTGGAGATTTTTCAAGGCATAATTATCTAAATCCCACTGCCCAGATTATGATTCTGTTGGCTGAGTAGGGGCCTATGTGCTCACATGTTCTAAAAACTCTAGAGACATTTCTGATGCATAGCCAGGTTCAAGAATAACTATTTCAAAAGTCACCCAGAGGTTAAAAAAAAAAAAAAAAGAGAGAGAGAATTAATATTATATACCATGTATGAGCACTTTACTCCTGAAGAGTATTTTACTCATTCTGGGATCATACCCATTAATACTACCTAACATTTATAAGGTACTTTTTATTTGGAAAGAGCTTTGCAGTCATATTTTATTAGCTAGGCTTGCATGCTGGGTGACCTTGTACAAATCGCATAATCCCTTTGTATCTTAAATTTCCTCATCTGTAAACTGTAGGCGGTAATACTGACCTACCCTCAAGGGGTACTGTGGGGACTAAGGAAGGACTATGGAGCACTCAGCAAATATAAAAATGTTACATGCATGCTTATTAGACAGATATGAAGTCCTAGTCACAGCCTTTAAAAATGAAACAAATACCAAAATAAAACACTTCAACAGTCCTTCCTGCAACCTTCATCATCGTCTGTAAGATCCTTTCCTAACACAAAAGTACTATACAGCAATTCCCCCTTACCACCAAGACTAATAAACAACACAGTCTGCAGTCACAAAGGAAGACAGGGCCAATGATGGCAGCAGATAAGTACAGCAAACAGCCCTGAAATATAGTTTGCTAACCCTCTCTTATTTATCATTTATAATGCAATTAGAGATTATACCTATAATTACACTCTTCTGAAAAATATTCTTAGAAAACATTTGTGCACATTCACAGTCTTTAAACTGATGCTAACTACCAACTGTTGATAGTAAGCCTGAAGTTGTTTTCCAGTTTACTGATGAGTTTTGCTAGTCTTGCATAGCTACATTTAGCCCCTTTTCATCTCCCGCATGTGACTGAAAGAATATGTGATCAAAATGGGACCTGGAGACCTATTTCAGGTTGGGTGTGGGTGAGAATGGGGAGGCAGAGGAGAAATCTCTAACCTGAGAACAAGGGGCAGGTCTTGTAAGGATGTTGACCCACGACTAAGAGTTCATTTGCACTATATTTTCAGCTTCTTGAAAAAGGGAGGCAGAAAACAAATGTGGTTTTTCCTTGTTGGCATTTTGCTTCGAAAGAGTCACATAAAGGACCATGTTCATTTTATGTATTCTTGAAATCAAAGAAAATGTCATGGTGTTTTTAAGACAGGGCAGAAATAAGGTACAATATTCTGGTATAGTGCTTGTTTTCCACATCTTTTAGGTGGGAGCTTTAAAATCTTAGGTGAAACTTAATCATCTTGGCATATTTTTCTTTCTTTCAGACTTCCTAAAAAACAAAAGAAAAAAAACAAGCAAATAAACAAACATGGAGAAGCATTCAACCTTTTATTCACAAATCTCCATGACTTCAGTCGTAAAGGACAGTCTGTTGTGTAGTAGATTTGGGATTTTAAAATGTTCCATTTTGGCCAGGCACGGTGGCTCATGCCTGTAATCCCAGCACTTTGGGAGGCTGAGGCAGGTGGATCACTTGAGGTCAGGAGTTTGAGACCAGCCTGGCCAACATGGTGAAACCCTGTCTCTACTAAAAATACAAAAAAACCTAGCCGTGCGTGGTGGTGGGCGCCTCCCAACTACTTGGGAGGCTAAGGCAGGAGAATTTCTTGAACTGGGGAAGCAGAGGTTGCAGTGAGCCGAGATCACACCACTGCACTCCAGCCTGGGCAACAAGAGCAAAACTCCATCTCAAATAAATAAATAAATAAATATAAATAAAAATACAAAAATTAGGTGTGGTGGCATGCGCCTGTAATCCCAGCTACTTGGGCAGCTGAGGCAGGAGAATTGCTTGAACCAGTGAGCCAAGATCATGCCACTGCACTCCAGCCTGGGCAACAGAGCGAGACCCTGTCTCAAAAGAAAAAGAAAAAAAAAGATTTCACTCCTATGTACTTACTTTTTCTGGAACAACACTGAACTAAGGTGAGGGGCATGTTATTAGATGGGCATCCTGAGTACACTCTCCAGAATCTACACTCGTTCTTTCCATTTGTTGCCATGTAGAAGTCAGGGATCCTACTTTCAAATCTCACATATGTCAGTTATTAGCTACATGATCGTAGGCAAGTCTCAACCTCTAAGTGCATCAATTTTTTAATCCATAAAAGGAGGAATAATATGTATCTCATTAGAGTGACACGAAGGTTAGAAAAGCTGATGTGTGGAAAAATACCTGTAGACTAAGCACATATTAGCACTAGGTACAGCACATGTTAGAATAATGAGTGAATACGAGAAGTCAGAGATAAGTCCAACCCCCATTGCCTATTGGGCTGAAATCCACGTATTCATGGATTCATCCATGTATTTTGGCTGGGCATTCAGCATCCTGGGAAACCCGTTCCTTTCCACTCTCCTGCCCTTTCCCCACAACGGCCCTGCTGTAGTCAGATATTCTCCAAAACATCTTAAATTTGCCCACCTTCATGTCTGTCATTCCCACTAGCCACACTTCCATTGCCAAAATTCTACCCATCCCTCACGGGCCCTGAATCCAACTCTCTCCAGGAATCCTAGGGAACTGTCACCCACTCCTCCTCTGAACCCTGGTCCTTGCTGTCTGAGCACTCTGGGAGGCATAATTCATTAACCGCGTATTGTCTCAGAGACTGCAGGCTCTTGCAAGGTAGAGGCCACATAGACAATATCCATCTCTGTGCACCACCACCACCACACAGACTTTGGTGTCTTGCCAAGAATAGATGCATGATTGAATGAATGAACAATTTCTCACCCTGCCGTTGGCTTTGCTCTTGGACAAACCACTTTGCCTGTTTCAGTCTCAGTTGCCCCAGCTGTGAACAGAGGATAAATGCACAGATGTACTCCCCAGGTGTGCTGTGAAGAATAAACCAATGACTGAAAAGCAATTTGAAAATGTAAAATCAAATGCTATATATAAATGTTACATAATCAAAATCATTTCCCTCTGTATTATGTTTTATTTGGCTTTATATCTTCAAATCCTTCAAGGGTTTCAGAATTTCACAGATGTAGTACCATCTATATTAGCACCTAGATTCTCTTGGATAATAAACAATTTTGTATATTATAGCTCACGGCTACTTTTCCCTGGCATTCTTACATGTGAATCTGTCGTAATTTGGGGTATTCAGAATCAGTAATGATACAATTCATTTCTAAGGGATAATCCAGCTTTTTCACTCATTGGCTGGCCAGTTATTGTTCCCATACTGCTGTGTCAAGGGAACTAACTCCCATTAAGTCTAAAATCTAAGTGCCTATCATTAGTTATTGCTGTCATCTCTGTGAAATTGGTCATAAGTACCACTGCAGTTTCCCAGATAGGAAACTAAGATATGGAAGGTTGATGACATGCCCAAGGTCTCAGAATGAATACATTGCAACGCTAGTATTAGAATCTGCAGCTTCTGGGCCAGGCACAGTGGCTCACACCTGTAATCCCAGCATTTTGGGAGGCCAAGGTAGGTAGATCACTTGAGGTCAGGAGCTCAAGACCAGCCTGGCCAACATGGCGAAACCCTGTCTCTACTGAAAATACAAAAATTAGCTGGGCCTGGCAGCACGTGCCTGTAGTCCCAGCTACTCAGGAGGCTGAGACAGGAGAATCGCTTGAACCCGGGAGACAGAGGTTGTAGTGAGCTAAGATCGCACCACTGCACTCCAGCCTGAGTGACAGAGCAAGACTGTCTCAAAAAATAAATAAATAAATAAAGAATCTGCAGCTTCTGATTGTATTTCTTTGCTAGGATCTTTAGCTCAACTTCTTTAAATTGTGAACAACTTTCTCAGTAAATACATGTTGAGAGAGGTGGTAGGAGCCAGGGAGAGGAAAAAAATACTATCCATGTAAGTAAAATTTTCCTCAACTCTAGGTCTGCTTCTACAGTTCTTCCTGTTTTGGTAACTCATTCCTATTACACCTTCAAAAACTTTAGGTAACCAAAACTTTTAGAAGCTGTATTCCTCCTTAAAGAATAAAGATGGTTTCCTCTCATTTCCACTTAAATACTGAAAGGACAATATTCTAATGAGATTAAAATAAATGGGCTGGGCATGAGGGCTCACACCTATAATCCCAGCACTTTGGGAGGTTGAGGTGGGCAGATGACTTGAGGCCAGGAGTTGGAAACCAGCCTGACCAACATGGCAAAACCCTGTCTCTACTATAAATACAAAAATAAGCCAGGTGTGGTGGCCCACGCCTGTAATTCCAGGTACTCGGGTGGCTGAGGCAAGGGAATCACTTGAACTTGGGAGGCGGAGGTTGTAGTGAGCCAAGATTGCACCACTGCACTCCAGCCTGGGTGACAGAGTGTGAGTCTGAGAAAGAAAGAGAGAAAGAGGTAAAAGAGAGAGAGAGAGAGGAAGGGAGGAAAGAAAGGGAAGGAAGGGAAGGAAGGAGGAAATTGCACATGTAAATAGAAAGAAAAATGTAAATTGCACATGTAAATAGGAATTGTTCATACCACACTATTTTCCCATCTCAACATCATTTTCGTCTCCTTTTTAGCAGGCAGTACTACTATAAATGCAATGCATTTGCAGTGCTTCATAACCATTGTCATGATGTCCCCTTTATGCAGCTACACATAGTGGGCCAATTCTGCCACTACTGTTTTATGGCCAAAGAAGCAAGAGATAACAAAGGATGAGTGACTGCCAGGAGCACCCACCACAGCAGCTGTTAAGATTAGAACCCATGGCTCCTACCAATCACATCCTATTGAAATTTAGGAGTTTCTAAAATACCGTCTTAGTGTCATAAAGGAGTGACAGTGCCTGAAGACAATCTTACCATCCACAAAAGAACAAGCTTTGCTTCCTTGGTCCCACCTGAATCTTCTCATTCCCAAGCCATTCCGTAAATTTCTTCATCTCTTTGAGTAAAAGAAATTTCCTTTCACAAAATAGATTGGAACTAAACAAGTGACTTCCATGTTCAGATTTTCATGGTTCTCTGTTTGTTCCATACAGATAGTGTGAGCATGGGTTATTGGAGTAGTAACAGATCTCATTTTCCCCTGTAGAATATGGGGATGGCGCAAACTCAAGAGATTGTTAGGGGCTCTTGTTGAAAATCAATTACAACAAAAGATGGTATGGAAATACGAATATAGTCCGAATATGCTGTCTTTTCCATGTCTTCTGGTCTACAAGGGAAAATGAGACCTGTTACTTGTCCAAGAACCCATGGATGATCTTATCTGTCTGAAACAAACAGAAAACCGTGGAAATCAGGACATGAAAGTCACCTAATTGTTTCATGACAGGACATTTCCTTTATTTCCATTTTTCATCATGTAATGTAAATACTAAAGTAAGTACAGTCACGACCTAGTGTTTGGCTCCTATTCCCGAAATGATTTTAAAAATAATAATCAGCATCTATGAAAACCTTCACAGGGTACTAATATGATAAGCACTGTTGGCAAATGTTTTCTCTAGTTATATCCTGAAGTGTAGTAGGAAAAAAAATCCAAGAAAGTATATTTCTTCCATGAGCATTTCCTGATAATTCTAGTCAAAGATGATGTTTCACGGCAGCCTTCGTGAAAGCAAACAGAAGAGCACAATTTTAAAAACACATCAAAGTGGAGTTCTGCTAGAATCAGGTTGGGAGTCAAGTCTTCTCTCTCTTTGGCCTTCTCTCCTGTAAGGCACCTCCAGCCATGTCCCTACCCAATCCAGACCTGGGCAGAAACCTGGTGAATATTCCATTCATGTGGTCTACATCTAATACTTTATGGGCAAAGGCCATTCTCCTAGGCCAGTCAGCAGCATGCTAAGGAACTCCTGGAATTGAGTCAGATGGTCTTCCTTGCCTGTAGCAGTCCTTTGGTTCACAAGATAGAAAATAAATATGGACAATGTTTGCATTACTGAGCAATTTTTCACGGTCTGCAAAGGGCTATCCCTGCCCTAGTCTCTTGCCCTTCTGACAACCTTCCTATGGACCTTTTCCCATTGAGAAAGGGAGCTGAGGAGACAAGAGTTGAAATTCAAACCAGGCCAGAGCTCACCTAAAAGGGGCCATTTCACTCCTTTTCAGCCACCAGCCCTTTACATTCCTTCTCCCTGGTGACCTCATCAGAACCTTCTCATGAGAGGTCAGCTATGATGCAAGACCTTATAGAGGCCAGATGGCATTGAAATAACACCTGCAGCTCCCTTACATGTGAATAATTGCTCATACTGAGAGACTAAAACCCTTAGGACTTCAGGGACCTGAATGAGGCAATGGTCTGAAGTGGGCTTGCGCTGGAAGCAAGAGGTAAGTGGTAAAGGTGAGTATCAGGGCAGCAGGTTGTTTGACCCCTTTCTTGTTATGGGCATGCATTCCTTTATTCCTACTAATATGGGTTAGGTGCCTATCCATGGCAAGAGCAGTTCTAGGCAGGGAGAGGCCCCTACCCACCCAGAGCTGACGGTCTAGGGCTTGCTTACATTCTAGGTTTCCGCGCGAAAACAAGAATACCCAACCCCCTGCTTTTGATTCTACGTTAGTAGCTCAGCGCGCCTGTGCGAGCACGTGCTGCAGCCAGGGTAGGGGCTCAGAAACTGGTTGACAAGATGAGCAGCGGGGTCCTAGGGGATTGGGCGGGAAGGGCCCACAAGGCCATATTCCAGGCTGTTCGGCCGCGAGTGACCCCTGAGAAGTCGGGATCTCCGAGCTCGCCCGACGTCTCCATCCCAGCCAGGAGCTTGCGAAGGGGAAGGAGGGCGGAAGCAGAGTGGGACAGATGTGGTTCGTTCTGGGGCTTCCTGTCCACGAAGATGTATAATTCTAGCGACCCGCCCGGGATTTTGGAATCCTGGCGGACCCAAAAGACAGCGGAAGTCACCGCAGAGGATGCCACCCCGCAGGGCAGCCCGCCCAGAGCGACGGTCTCACAGGTTCCGGCGCCGCCGAGCCCCCAAGCCTCCTGTTGCCCGCGACGCCCTGGGTCGGGAGGAGGAGACCCGAGGCGCCGGCAAGTCCCCCGCTGCCAGTGGCCCGGACGGCAGGGGTGAGGACGGGGACGTGTACTGAACTTTGGGAGGTTTGCGGGGCTGGAGTTTTGTTTCAGAGATAGCCAGATAGAGATCAGAACCTTTTCCAGAGAGCCCAGGTTTCCACTTGTGGCTGGGCGACCCGGTCCGGAACTCATCCTTTCTGGGCCCTCAGCTTCCTCTGGGCGGGGCTCCGAGGGAGCAGCTAAGTTCCGCGCCTCCTGCGGGTGCCAGGTACTGGCGTGTCGACCCGCGCTGCGGTTGGCTTCTTGCTCCACAGCGCTATGCGCGCGGCGGCTCCGAGGGCTCCTGGTCTCTCTCAGCCAACGGCCTTCTGGGGCCGCCGCCTCCCTCCAGAGCCGCTCGGGTCCCATTGCAGAGAGCCCCGCAGCGCCCGCCGGCAGCCACAGCACTTCTCAATAACCAACTTCCCCGCCGCCTGCGTGTCTCCCCAGCCTGCCCTCGGCCGCAGGCTACTGGACGGCGGTTACGGGGCGGCCCCAGAGCCACCACGATTGGCTGTCGGCTCCGCCAGTCATGGGCTGATGACGCCCCGGGGCTGGCTCCGCCCTTCGCGGCGGCCCCGCCTCCCCTCCACAGCCTGGTCCGCTTAGCCCTGCATTTCGCCTCACTCGTTGAGCAGGTCCGTGAATTGTCAGCGCGCTCCGGGCAACTGTGTAGTCGCGGCGGCCGCCAGGCTTGCCGCACTCCCCCTGAGGTGCCCGCTGGAACCAATGTGCCCTGGTCCACTGGGCCGTGAGCAGCCACAGAGTGGGGGCAACTTGGCACTTAGAACCCGCAGCAGGGACGTCGGTTTGCGATCGGGACTCGGCGAGGACGGTGAGTGGCCGCGCGCCGGGCTAGCGGCTCCTCTCGGCGCGGTTCGGCGGCGGCGAGAGGGGACGGGACGCGTCCTGGCGCTCGGCGGTCCGTTCATCCGAGCGTGACCGCTGTGGGGAGGTCAGGGCTGGGCGGGATTTACTCCGTGCCAATATCCCCACTCCCGAACTTCTTGTCAAAGCATCCCAACGCCGCCCGGGACGCGGCTCCAGTCCGCACCAACTTGGCGTAATTGACATGGGTAGGTGGGGCCCGGACGCGTCCCCTGCCCCTCTGCGGCAACGACGTGGAGCGCTGGGGCGGCCTCCGCGCCCGCGGCGTGCGGACCGCGGTTCCTGAGAAATTACCCGCGCTATGCCGCACGATAAGACCCGGCGTCCGCGTCTGGATCCCCAGGCTGAGCGAGCGCTCATCGGGCTCAAGGTGGGTCTCAGCGCCAGAGAACTGGAGTACCAGCCGGGTTTTGTAGCGGAGGCTTCAGTGCTCTGCAGCTACTGAGAGGAATTGAGAGCACTGCTGGGCTTTGAACTTTCTAAAGTAATTGCTTTCTATTAGCACTTGAATCCATGACCCTCCTGAGGTGCTGGGACCTCCACATCCACCCGCAAGGGGTGTCCGAAGGACTTCGTTAGGACCAGGCGGGAGCTGCTGTCGGTTCTGGTGCCCAGAGCCTTGGAGAATCCTAGAGGCTGCGAAAGGGATTGCCAGCCTGGTCGGTTGGTGTTTGTTTGAGCACCTGCGTGTTTAAGTGATGAAGTTCAGTCAGGAATTGACAGCAGAGAACTCAAGGTTAAACCTGACACTCCGTTTGTGACTCGATCTGGGTTAGATTGTTTTTTCCCCCTTAATGGTAAGGGGGTAAAAGCAGCTTGTTTTTCTGAGGCCAACTACATGCATGTAGTTTATATTATGTGTGGACTAAATAGAATTCAACACGATATTTTCTTATAATTCTTACTTGACGTGAATAAGAGCTTTTGAAAATACTAGACAGAAACAAGTCCAGAATTTGGGGACGTTTAGACCTTTGAAAATACATGAAAATGTTGAGATATATAGTTCTGTATGTGTATATGAAGATGTAGATGCACATATACACACATATATACGTGTATATGTGTGCGTGTATGTGTATATATAAAATTAAAAGGTGAATGAGGTAAATATATGAAGGGGAAAATCAGCCTTGAACTTTCTTTGGGTCACAGAGATGGATCCTCTGAGCTGTGGGGTGTTAGTGAGTGCGTATGCGTAAGCATGTCTGCATCTGCCTGGTCTGTCTGGGTCAGACTATGTCCATGAACTTTACAAGCGTTCAGTTTAATACCACTCAGTGCAGATTCCGCGTTCCTGTTTTACAGCCCAGCAGCCGCCAGCCGGCCCATCTGTTAAAACATAACATGTGCACTTCAGTCCGACCACTGGGGTGGAGCCTGGGTAGGGGGCAACTCTTAGCAGAAACAACATGCTACAAACAAAGCCTGCCTCTCAAGTTCTATTTTCATTCAATATTTGGCCTGAACTTGCAGTTTTGGTGAGGCAGAAGGAAGTGTTTGTCTCTAGAAATGGAAAACTGCATTTTGTGAAATAATCATAGCCACGGCTTGGGGAGGGGAGCTTGTAGGAGAGAAAAAAAATCTCTCCAGAAATGTGGTGCTTGTCACATCACCGTGCAACACGGGTTTACAGCTTTGCAGTATGGCATGTATATCAGAAACCCTTTGCTTTTGCTTGTTAAAATAATGCATTAAAACGGAATCATTTTGCACCAAAAAAGAAAACAACCCACCTTAATAGAAGTAAACAGAGCTTTATTGCAGAGGCTATAGTTAAGACTGCCTTGGTATTTCTAATGAAACATGCTTTTAGGAATTTATAACCTGGACATATATTCATAGTCAGTCTAATCACTAGTTGCAATGATTCACAATTTATAGTTTTAAAATAATAAAAAGGCTTTATCATAAAAATTCTGATGACTAAAATTGTATGGGAGGAGTATAATAGCTTAATAAGTTCTTGCAGCCAAGTGACTGATACTTTAAAAAACAATAAATTCCTTTAATAGCATAATTACTTTAGTGGCAAAATAAAGGCAGTATTTTTGAGAAGCATAGTTCATATTTTTCCCAATAATTTTATGCTCATAATTACATTTCAGTGATGGTGTTCATTATATATGGGCGGAATAAACTGAATGGTTTTTAAGGGCTCATCACAAGAAGTATTGTTTTCAATTTTATGGTATATAAACATTTTGGGGAAAACATGCAAAACACTAATCTGTGAGTGTCTTTAAATTTCTAATGGACAATATAGACATAATAATTTTCCCACCTTGATATGAATCATCCAAATTAACTAGGCTGTTTCTTAGAAATTCAGTTCTTGGGCAGGACTTCAGTCCCAGGGTTTCAATTTAGAGGTCTGGGATGGAGCTTAGGAATCTGCATTTTCACAGGCACCCGCAAGTGATTCTGATGCCAGGGATCCCTTCACTGTACTTTGATAAACACTGGAATGGTGTTAATGACATAAAAGAACAATTATAGTCTGTGAGTTGATTTAACAAATAATTGTTGAGAAATGTCCAGGTGGCATTTACTGGCCATGTGAAATTTATAGGTAATGCATTAACTCTCTGTCTTCAGCAATGGACCCCTTTTGTCTTACGTCTGAAAGTGTTTTGGAATCCTCAGCTATCCCTATTCCAGGTTGGCCCTGATTCTAAGGAAGTCTGCCTGATGAAACAAGACCTGATGAATTTAAGACCCACCCCTCAAACCCCAGTTTTAGTTCCTTCACCCCCCACTCTGTGTTCGGTGGGGTCCTGGGATGCTCTGGGTTGGCTTTGCCAGTCCTAATTCACACGGTTGAGCATTTCCTCCTGCAAGGTAAAATCCTTATCTTCATGGGGCACCCTTTTTCTCTTTAAAAGCTGTTCTAGAACAAAGCCCAGCACCTCAGATGGGCTACTACAGACTATATGAGGTCAATGATCTCCTAGGGAAGCTGTGACTATTTTGCTTGTGGCCAGGAAGAGTGTCCCAGGCCACCCACCCAGAGGCCCAGAGATTCTTACTTTCTGAAAGTCACCTTAGGAGTATTTTGAGCTGCCCAATTAGTTGGGTAAATAGATTTTCTCATTGTCACAGAGATGTGGGTTAAGAATTGTTTGCTACCTCCCCTTTCACTGAGAGCACTGTGAATTTTTATTAATTATTGCCAATTAGTTTTTTATTTATCATTTGATACTGACATTTGGATTCTGTTCTCCCATTTCAGACTGGCATAATTCTCCATTTAAGACTACTCAATAAGATTTGAAAGAGAAAGGATCTATCAGAATTTACCCTTCCCTCTTTCTACCATCCAAGTAGCTAAAAAAACAAACGACTTCTTTCAGAGGTGAGAAGTATCCTGATAACAAAAGGATGTGGATAGGCCAGGGTATTGAACTTGGATTGTTCCAGACCACTGGATCGTCACTGGGACTTTTTCAGAGTAATCTCTGTTTAAAGAAGCACTTGGCAGGCATGTTGATAGGTCACTTATCTTAACAATCCTTTGAAGACAATGATTTTTTTCCACTTTGTTACAGATGAGCAGCTACAAAAGGATAATATTTAGATCTTGTCTTTCATATTCAAAGATGACACCAATAACTGAGAAGTTGGCCTTGCAACTTAAATTGTTTTGATTTAGGATCGTGGTGATATGATAGGGTTATGCTTAGTCGTTCATAACATCTACAATTTTTTTAACCTTTTTCTTCAAGTTGTTTCTTATATTGAATGTGACCTTGTAGTAGTTTTCTTTATAAAGTTAACTACCATATATAATAATTAGTTCAATGACCCTGACCTTAACCAGACACTCTTGACCCAGAGAGGCAAATAATTTGCTAAAAGTCCCAGATTACAAAAGCAGCAAAGCCTACATGTAGAATCCTTTAGACCTGTGTTTTAGCCCTGTGCTGTTTTGTCTATTGTCATGTTAAGCTGCTAATGTTTTTACTCTGGCAAAATAGAGTTGCTTTTGTTTTATTTGCCTAGCTTCTGTGTGATTGGATAGACTTAGAAAAATGGAAAAGCCTAAAATATACTATCCACAGCCCCGATCATACAATGGGACTGATTTCTGCCCAGTTACAAAAACTATAGTAGAATGCTGCTTTTCTTGAGACTGGGCCATAGGTCATTGCAAGCTTCTAAGCAACAATTCTATTATAACTTTTTTTTTTTTAGCTGTGGCATTCTTCTGGCATCTAACTTTCCTTTGACAAATTCTTTTCAAGTTTTTTATGCTTCTTTTCTTACCCTTATCCCCATAGCAAAATCTTCTTGTAAAAAATTCACTTTTTAAGTCAGTCTGCCCTCTTAACATCTCCCAGTTCTTCCATTTTAGCCATTTTACCATTTCTCCTCCGAAATGCCCCCTTAAGTTCCCAACCTTCACTTTAGCTTTTTGGGTCTAGTAATATCCTCTAATATAGGACAGTCATTGAGCTACAGAAGTTTCACAACAGCTTAAGCTTGTGGATTTAATGATAGCAGTAGTAAGAAAAAAGAAAATGATGAAGGATAATACTGAAGTCGTGTTGATATGTGTATCATATTAAATATTCCCAGCTTACAGTGTCAGTGGGAAATTTAAGATCCAGATGAATGAAGTGACAGATGCACTCATCTGTGGCCTCACAGACACTCTCCTGACACAAGCTGAAAAATATAACTGAAGACAGCATCCTGGGTTACACAAGGAAAACAAATGTTAAGCTCTGAGAAAAGAACTGGGCAAAAAGTGAAGGGTCAGGGGTGGGATGGGTAGGATGGTGGAAAAGAAATACCTCCAGTAAAATGCCAGACAGGGTGGTAAGAAATTTATAGAGGTGCAGACGGTTTGGGGTTTCTTGGGGGCATTGATTCTGTTTTATATTGTCCTCACAACCTGCTCACCCTACTTGCTTTAAATAATTTATTATAGCAGCAGGCCTTCCCCTGGTTAGTTTCTTTTTTTTTTTTTAATAACTTTTTCCTTCTCATCTCTGGGTCTAATCAGAGGCATATATAATAGTGTGGCTGCTCTGGAGTACTTAGGAAAATCTGTGATCAATATCACTGTATTATAAACCTATGGCTGTTTTGTTCTATTTTGCAGTGTTTTCTTCTCTGTTATATTAACTCAGTATCTGTATTTTAAACAATACTTTGTTAATCTCTGCACAATGTTACTTCTTGGCTTATTCCTTTTGGCTGGAACTATCTTTTGAGTAATCCGTCATTGGACCACCATTGATCTAATGATGTATTTATTGCTCACTATTGCAGTACTGGCAAGAAACCCAGTGTGGTTCTAAAAATTTGATTAAAAAGAAATCAAGTTTTTGCATTGCGAAGCCATCCAATTATGTTAGGAGCTGCCGAGTATATTTTATGCTAAAATATAAACATATTTCAAGTGAGCAAAATGTGCTGTTTTTGAAGGCTTTTAAAACTTCGCTATGAAATCATAGAACAACAAGAGACCTCATAATTGGGAAAATTATGAGTACACTCCCCCACCCCTGGCAAAGGTAAGATGTAGTACTTTTTCAGATTATAGCCTTGAACACTAAAATAGATAGACTTATCTTTTTAATTGACAATAATGAAAACAGTGGTGATAAGAACTAGCTCCCAGTCCTTAAATGATATTTCAGGTAATCTTTACAAATGAAAGTGAGCTGAAATTAATTAACAAATACTAATTGAGTACCTATCATGGGCATTACTTCTCTACTTAGCCAATTCAGGATTCAGTTCAAATATTAATGCCTTTGGGAAGCTTTTCACTGTCCCCGTTTGACCTGATGTCTTCTTCAGGCAGAACCCTTATCTCCTGTATTCTCCTTCTTGGAGCCCCTTGAGGGGAGGGACCACACTTTTCATCTTGTAGCTTCTCAAGCAAGGTTACTCAAGAAACAGTTGCTGGGTGCACTAGAGGCTACAAAGAATTACAAGTGAACATTTACAAGGCCTTAAAAGGATATGCATAAAAATAGTTCACCAAATGTTTGAATGGTACCAATAACTGAATCCTAGTGTTCGACTGTCAACTTTAGCAGTGATCTCAGCACTTCGTAGAATTATTATATCATCCATTCCTGCTCCATCCATCTCCAAAGTCCCTCCATTTCATTTTTACCTTGCCTCCTCCTCTCACTACCTTCCTATGTGTCTTCTTTAAGGATGTCTTCAACTCCCACCCTAGGCTAGGTCATCTCCCCTGATTTCTCCTTTGTTCCCATACCCCTTGTCATATCTTGAAAAGGCAGCTGACTTATGAGTCCTACTTTGAAACTGGGGACAGCTTCACTGTAATGTCATTTGAAGTTGAAAATGGCTGGGTTCCTTTTGTAATCCAATGCAGGTGACTAAGCTTTGGCCATGGGAGGTTTAGGGGCCTTTGAAGAGCAAAATGGTGCTTGGCCTGGAGGCTGCTAATGTCTGAAGTTCAGCACAAAGGGGAAGCTTGACATTTGTTGAGGGAACCTTTTTTTATTTTATTTTATTTTATTTATTTATTTATTTATTTATTTATTTATTTATTTTTGAGAAAGAATCTCGCTATGTCGCCTAGGCTAGAGTTCAGCGGCACAGTCTCGGCTCACTGCAACCTCCACCTCCTGGTTCAAGTGATTCTCCTGCCTCGGCCTTCCAAGTAGCTGGGATTACAGGCACGCACCACCACACCTGGCTAATTTTTGTATTTTTTAGTAGAAATCGGGTTTCGCCATGTTGGCCAGGCTAGTCTTGAACTCCTGACCTCAAGTGATCTGCCCACCTCAGCTTCCCAAAGTGCTGGGTTTACAGGTGTGAGCCACCACACCCAGCCTGAGGGAAACTTAAAAAAAAAAAATTCCAGCAAATTTTTTTTTATAAACTAATTTTTATAATACAGTTGACCCTTGAACAACTGTACAGGTTTGAACTGTACAGGTCCACTTATATAAGCAGATCAAAAATACAGTATTGGCAGGATTTGAAAGCCACATACAGGGAGGACAGAGTTTTTGTATGTAAATGGATTCCTCAGGACCAAATAGGGGACTTATATTGGTGGATTTCATTATATGTGGATGTCCTGGAACCAGTCCCTCGTGTATACTGAGGGAAGACTGTAGTTTTCGTTTATAAATCTCCTTTTCTTTAGAAAGCACCCTCTACATAGTCATGTTTAACACATGGTTTGATGGCTTAGGTAAACACTAGTCCTGGGCAATGGGTTACTGAGGTCATGTACAGACCATGCGTCCATGTGTACAGGCCAAGGATCAGCTGAATTAAGCCTAACTACCTGAAGAGGCCATTAGGATAGCCTTTTTCTGTTGGATCTTATGGGGCTTTAAATGATTGCAAGAAATCAAGGTCCCCTATTTTCTTTCTCATCTGGGAGATTGAGCCTCACTTGACGTAGGTGCTTTCTTCTCATGTCTGCCTGCCAAGAAGAAAATAGAAATTTGAATGGTTAAGCCTAGGAGGTACTTAAATGTTTAAGGCCACAGAGAAGATGAGCAACCCCAGATTAGGTCATGAACTCAAATGCTGGTTTCTCTTGGGTCTTGCAAATCAGGAGCACCTGTTTCTGCATATCCTGGGGCTTCTGCTTTTGCCTTTGAATCCGGGGGTTGGGAGGACTCAAGGGACGTTCCAGATGAGGGTGTAGAACCAATTACATGCGGACCCTTTCTTGCAACTAGTAGATGTTCTCCCTGTGGAAATTTGCTTTGGCATTTTCCCATATCTGCTTTTCAGTATCCTAACTATTAAATCTTATTCCTCTTACACTTTGCACATACTGAGGTTCTCAGTCAGAAAGTTCTTACCTTTTGTTTCCCTAATTTCAACTTACTCCTTAATTCAGCTTCCAACTTCCAATACTGTTTTCCTTCCTTTGATATTCTCTTTCCCCATCTTTTCAGGTAAGGACTCCACTTTATAAAAGCTCTGTTACCATCAGTGTCACCATTAATCTTTTCCCTTCGAGAGTAATGCATTTTTGACCATTCTCAAAGGACTTGCTTAGAGCATTCCAATGTGATTTTCCGATGGGATATTACATGCTCTGACAGCCTACACAGTAAAAAAGTGATTAGCCTCACAAAACCTTAGTTCTCACCAACCTTACCCATCCTTGCCAGTGATACCTCCCCCTTGTTTGTCTAATTACTCTTACCATGTCCTGCTCACATATCTGTCATTGAGAAACAAGATCATATGGCTCAAATAGCAACACACGTATTTATTACAAGATGAGGTTTTCTGTAAAACCAAAACAAATATACACAGAATATGGAGAAGGGCAGGCCTACCCTGATTTCTTTAAAAACAGGACATGTGGACTGATGTGTCTTTTGTTGATAGATTCTTAATTTGTTGTTTTCACTAGCTATGGTCTGTTTCTCTTTTTAGGCTAAGTTATTACGTTTATAGCTAATGTCAACAGTTGTCACTTTTTTCATTCCCTTCAGAATTATTGCCAGTGAGTTTCGGGTTTTTCTTCATTTATTTTACTCTATTTTTTGTGTTTTGGGTGATCTACCTAATTAAGTTGTGTTGTTTCTAACCTCTTCATTTATTTTTCTACCACTTTCCTGCCCCTGGCAACATCTCACAGTTAGATACCATCCTTACAGTCAATGAATTTCCACTTTCACTGCAAATTAGCAATGAAGACATTAAATGGAATCCCGATAGTGACCCTTTCAAGAGCTAAGGCACCATTTACTATTCTGTTTTAATTATGGTCTCTTAGCAAATTTTTACCAGTTATAATGTTCACCACATTTTCCAAGTAATGTTTTTCAAATACTGTATGAAATTATGAAATCTGTGTGTATTATATTTTCTGCTCTCTGTTACATGCAAAATTTATAATTCTATAATTTTCTTATAGGAAAAATTCTTATTAGACTGGAATGGTTAATTTGGTTTCATGCCATCCTGCTTTTTGCGTGTTGTGAACCACTAGACATTGATGTAATCTTTTATTTGACTTCCTTTCTAACCCCCACCATCAGTTCCCCAAGCAATAATCCTACTCCATCCCTTCCCCCCATAGTCAGTTATCATCTATGCTTTGTGTGTGTGTGTTGGTGGGGGGCGGGTATTAAATGGATATTTTTTTTGGTGCCTAATATTTTCACTTTTTAAAACTCTACATGGCTGAAAAAAAAAGCCAGTGTCATCTGATGATATCTTAGTCTGTTTGGGTTGCTGTAACAAATAGACTGAGTAACTTATAAACAACAGAAATTTACTCACAGTTTTGGATGCTGGGAAGTTCAAGATCAAGGTGCCAGCAGATTTGGTGTCTGGGGAGGGCCTTCTTCCCCACAGATGGTGCCTTTTCACCATAACTTCACGTGGCAGAAAGGGCTAGCTAGCTCTCTGGGGTCTCTTTTTATTTTTATTTTATTATTATTATTTTTATTTATTTTTTTTTTTTTGAGACAAGGTCTCGCTGTGTTGCCCAGGCTGGAGTAGAGTGGCACAGTCTCGGCTCTGCAGCCTTAACCTCCTGAGCTCAAGCAGTTCTCCCACCATAGCTTCCCGAGTAGCTGTGATCACAGATGCGTGCCACCATGCCCAGCTAATTTCTGCATTTTTTGTAGAGACATGGTTTCACCATGTTGCTCAGTCTGATCATGAACTCCTGAGCTCAAGCAATCTGCCCAACTTGGCCTCCCAAAGTGCTGGGATTACAGGCGTGAGCCACCACAACTGGCCTAGGGTCTGTTTTTATAAGGGCACTAATCCCATTCAGGAGGGCTTATAATCAATTCTCAAAGGTCCCACCTTCTAATACTATCACATTGGGGATTAGGATTCAATGTCTTTTTGGGGAGATATAAATATTTAGACTATAACAGACGGTCAAGATTTTTTCATCTTTTCTGTTCGGGTAAGTCTACCTCCTTACAACGTTGCACCTCTTCTCTGGTCTCCACATTAATCCTCTCGTCCCTGTACAATGTGAAACTGTTTTTGCTTCCTTAACATCTGGCCTGTGCCTGGGATCTGTGATACTCCTATGTGATCTCTATTGAAACTCTTGTAATTGGATAAGAGCTGAGTTGGCTGCTTTATAGCAACAGAAGACTAATGAAAAGTATGCTTTGTTTAGGTCATGGGAGAAGAACAGATGTCTCAGACAGGTGGGAGGTGAAAGTCAAAGTTTAAATTTAACATGTAGGGAAAGCCACAGACAGAGATTATTTGGTACTGGCTACTCATGCTAAAGTACCATCTTTCTATTGTGATTTCTAGGGTGTTTCCCCTTGGGCTTTTCTGGGTGACTATGCCAGTGTTGTAAATTAAAAAGCTGTCTCCTCTCCTATCCCAGGATTCTTGAGATCACTGGGCTAGAATCAGAGTCCTAGTTCCTGTCCTAGACCTTCTAAGAGACAAAGAAATTAGTGATGTTTCCAAATGGAAATGTCCACATGGAAGTAATGTGGTACACTTGATAGTATATCTCCTGCATACAAAACAAAAGACTCCAACTCAAATTGACATAAGCAGTAAGGAAGTGTATTATCTCGTGTGAGAAGTAAGGCAGGTGGCAGGATTGGTTGATTCAGTGGCACAGTGATGTCATCAAGGAAACAGGGTCCTTTCATCTCTCTGCCTCTGTTGTCCTCAGGGACCATTCCAGTCTAAGACTGGTTCTTTTCTTATTTGCAAGTTGGCTTCAGCAGTTTAGATGTTACTTGGAGACAAGACAATATCTACAGCACATAGCTGCCCCCATTCCAAGATCTCCTTTTGAAGAATATGAAATTATCGCTAAGAAGAATCCCAGAGGACTTCTCAACTCACTGATCAGAACTGCTTTGCATGTCCATCTGTCAGTGTCACTAACAAAGGACCACCATCATTGCCTGACGGAGGGAGGAGGTGTACTTGAACAAAGTTAGGATTCTGTTAGCAACAAAGAGGTATGTATAGGTATGTTGGGGGATGGGGTAGGGGGGTAGATGTTGGCAGGCAGTGTGTCTACTACTTGTTGTGACTTGGAAAATAACTATGAAATTCCCCTCATGACTATCTGGATACAAAATAGCAAGGCCTAGGCAAGAGAAAAGGCACAATGCAGACTAATTAAGGACAGAGAAATGTGCCAAAATCAATAATTATTCTGATTAGAACCACAATAAACCCTAATGAACTTGAATGTACTAATTTATATCTATTTGTACTAAATAAGTGTATGATCTTTACTGAATGAAAAAGATTAAAATAATTTGCTTATTTCTTAATAATTCTATATTTCTGGCATATTATTTTGCAGTATAGGCTATTTGAATATAAAATTTTTTATTAACTTTATATTTCATAGCATTAACAATACTGATAATTACTGATGAATGTAAATGGCCATTATTTATTGAGTACCCTTTTGTAAATTAGGATTTTAGCATCCAAGAGGAGCTAGTAATTTGCTTAGGTCACATAGCTACAAAGTGGCTAAGCTAGGATTAGACTCAGGTTCAGCTTGCTCTCCATGGTTTCCCTTTGCTTGGAAGACAATCCCAAGACTACCATGGCTTACAGGGCATTGGGTGACCGGGCCTGCTTATCTTTGTGACCTCATTACTTACCCTCTGGCCCTCACTCAATTTTCCAACCACACTGGCTTCCATGTTGTTAGTCTAGTGAGCCAGTCCCATTCCCACCTCTGGTCCTTTGCATTTGCTGTTCCTTCCACTTGGATCACACATCTTCAGTTTGTATGGCGACATCCTTTCCATTCAGGCCTTTGAATGTCTCCTCTTCACAGGTGCCTCCCAGGACTACCCCATCTCATCTGTTAGGATCCCCTGCACTACCACAAATTTTCTGTTTCTGCCCCATTTTTGTTTCCTTCATGGTACTTGCCATAATCTTTTTTTAATTTTTATTTTTTTTTTGTTTATTTATTTTGAGATGAAGTCACGCTCTGTCACCCAGGCTGGAGTGCACTGTCACGATCTCGGCTCACTGCAACCTCCACCTCTTGGGTTCAAGCGATTCTCCTGCCTCAGCCTCTCAAGCAGCTAGGATTACAGGCGCCCACCACCATACCTGGCTAATTTTTGTATTTTTAGTAGAGATGGGGTTTCACCATGTTGGCCAGGATGGTCTCAATCTCTTGACCTCAGGTGATCTGCCCACCTTGGCCTCCCAAAGTGCTGGGATTGCAGGCATGAGCTGCCGCACGTGGCTTCACAATCTTATGTAATTTGCTCATTTGTCTGCTTGTTTTTATCTGCCTCCCCTACTAGAATATAAACTCCATGAAGGTAGAGACCCTAGCTGTTTTGTAAAGCAAATGAACAAACGAGTGAATACGTTAATGAGGGAATGAATATTTAGAAGTTTTGGCGTCTAATAATCCAGTCTTTATCTTCTACACTAGGAATAAAGTAGGGTGCTGGTTGTCATTTGAGCTGAATATATACCTCTCAGATTTTTTTCCTATAAAATTTAAAAACTAAAAAAAATTATTCATTTTGTTTGAGGATGAAAAAAGATACAGAAATCAAAGTTCTTTGATATAGGCGTATTATGTCAAGTTTCAAGAGAGCTTAGTGTACATAGTCCTCAACTTAATGATGGTTTGACTTTTTTCAACTTTATGATGGTACCCATACAACCATTCTGATTTTCACTTTCAGCATAGTATGCAATAAGTTACATGAGATATTTAATACTTTATTATAAAATAGGCTTTGTATTAGATGAGTTTACCCCATGGTAAGCTAATATAAGTGTTCTGAGCATGTTTGAGATAGGCTAAGCTAAACTATGATGTTCTAGGTGTATTAAAGCATTTTGGTATACGATATTTTCAACTTATATTCGGTTCATAAAGACATATAAACCCCTTGTAAGTTGAGAAGCATCTGTACAAGAGGTAAATTTGAGTAATACTCAACGTTAGTTTTTTTTAATTGATTGCAGTTTTAAGTACACCATTTTTAATTTGACATATCTTTTAAAAATGAAGATACTTAGAAGACTAAATTGCAAACTGGGATAATTCATTTTTTTTTCATACTTTAAGTTCTAGGGTACATGTGCACAACGTGCAGGTTTGTTACATAGGTATACAAGTGCCATGTTGGTTTGCTGCACCCATAAACTCATCATTTACATTAGGTATTTCTCCTAATGCTATCCCTCCCCAGCCCCCCACCACCTGACAGGCCACAGTGTGTGATGTTCCCCTCCCTGTGTCCAAGTGTTCTCATTGTTCAATTCCCACCTAAGAGTGAGAACATGTGATGTTTGGTTTTCTGTCCTTGTGATAGTTTGCTGAAAATGGTGGTTTCCAGCTTCACCCATGTCCCTGCAAAGGACATGAACTCATCCTTTTTTATGGCTGCATAGTATTCCATGGTGTACATGTGCCACATTTTCTTAATTCAGTCTATCATTGATGGACATTTGGGTTGGTTCCAAGGCTTTGCTATTGTGAATAGTGCCGCAATACACATAGGTGTTCATGTGTCTTAGTAGCATGATTTATAATCCTTTGGGTATATACCCAATAATGGGATCACTGGGTCAAATGGTATTTCTAGTTCTAGATCCTTGAGAAATCGCCACACTGTCTTCCACAGTGGTTGAACTAATTTACACTCAACAACAGTGTAAAAGCATTCCTATTTCTCCACATCCTCTCCAGCATCTGTTGTTTCCTGCCTTTTTAATGATCACCATTCTAACTGGCATGAGATGATATCTCATTGTGGTTTTGATTGCATTTCTCTGATGACCAGTGATGATGAACATTTTTTCATGTGTCTGTTGGCTACATAAATGTCTTCTTTTGAGAAGTATCTGTTCATATCCTTTGCCCACTTTTTGATGAGGTTGTTTTTTTCTTGTAAATTTGTTTAAGTTCTTTGTAGATTCTGGATATTAGTCCTTTGTCAGATGGGTAGAATGCAAAAATTTTCTCCCATTCTGTAGATTGTGCAGTACAAATTCATTTAAAAAATAAAAATTTTTTTGCATACAATACACATAATTTTTCATTTGAACTCATAACAGTAGTTCACCCTTGTCTGCAGGGAATGTGTTCTAAGTCCCACAGTGGGTACCTGAAACTATGGTTAGTACTAAAATCTATATGTACTATGTTTTTTGCCTACATGTATATACTTATGATAAAGTTTA
This sequence comes from Nomascus leucogenys, assembly GCF_006542625.1. Taxonomy (NCBI): domain Eukaryota; kingdom Metazoa; phylum Chordata; class Mammalia; order Primates; family Hylobatidae; genus Nomascus; species Nomascus leucogenys. The sequence continues at coordinate 134,940,430 of NC_044382.1, read as the reverse complement.
ATTTATAAATTAGGCACAATAGAGATTAACAGCAATAACTAATAATAAAAGTAGAACAATTATAACAATATGCCAGCATCACTACTCTTAGGGCCATTATTAAGTAAAGTAAGGGTTCCTTCGAATCTGGCAACAGTTGATCTGATAATGCAGAGGGCTACTAAGTGACTGACAGGCAGGAAGTGTAGACAGCATAGATGCGCTGCACAAGCAGAGGATGCATGTCCAGGTAGGATGGAGTGAGACAGCATGAGATTTCATCATCAGAACGGTGCACAGTTTAAAACTTATGAATTCTTTGTTTCTGGAATTTTCCATTTTATATTTTCAGGCCATGGTTGACCAAGGGTAACTGTAACTGCAGAAAGTGAACCCACAGATAAGGGCGGGGGTGTACTACTGTATCCACTAAAATGATTTATTCTTAGAACTATGTTCTTAGTGATTCTAGGTAACCATGAAGGTACAAGTTGAAAAATAGCTTTACCTCAGATATTAGTTTGGAAGGGGTTGACAGAAACGAAGCAGAATGCTTTCCTCCAAAGTCCTTTTCTATGGCTTTCAGCTTGGGACGTTCTCCACTAAAGTGTGTGCTTTTGTGGTTTTTTCTTTCCCTGTCATTCTGTGGGTGGTGTCATTTGCCAACTAAATTGTGAGGCATTATTTTCTGGGGCTTGCAGTGTGACTTCCCCATTCAACTGAATAAATCATCATTTAACTTTGACAAGAACTTCACTTTCCCCTCCTCCCTGCTCATCTTCCCTCGACCTTTCCCCAGGTGATCTCAAAAGCTGTGTTGTCTCTTCACATGGTGTCAGCCTAAATCTACTTGACATTGTTTTCTAGTCCTCTGGTGTTCCCTCTACAGAAATACTTGTTAGAGTAACTTACTATGAAATATACTTCTGAGCTAAACTTCGCATGTCATATTTTCAAAAGCATATCTGAATTTTATGGTGAGTAAAATACATCTGTATTTAAAAGTAATTTCTTAAATTTATTTTTAACTGACATATAATAATCGTACATATTTATGGGGTACGTAGTGATGTTTCAGTACATACAATGTGTAGTGATCAGATCAGGGTAATTATCATATCTATCATCTCAACCATTTATCATTTCTTTGTGTTGGGAACATTTAATATATCTTTTCTAGCTATCTGAAACTATATAATGCATCATTGTTAACTATAGTCATTCTAGGGTGCTATAAAACACTACAGTGCTATAAAACTAGAACTTGTTCCTCCTACATAGCTGGAATTTTATATCCTTTAACCAATTTCTCCCTATCCCCAACTTCCTCCTACCCTTTCTAACCTCTAGCAATCGCTGTTCTGCTTTTTACTTGCGTGAGATGAACTGTTTTAGATTCTGTTCTGAGTGAGAACATATGGTGTTTAGCTTTCTGTTCCTGGCTTATTTTACTTAACATAATGTCCTCCATTTCCATCCATGTTGCTGTGAAATTACAGAATTTCATTCTTTTTTATGGCTGGATAGTATTCCATTGTGTATATATACCACATTTTTTAATCCATTCATCCATTGATGGACACTTAGGTTGATTCCATATTTTGGCTATTGTGAATAGTGCTGTAATAAACATGGGGCTGCAGATATCTCTTCAGTATATTAACTTCCTTTCCTTTGGATAAATTCCCAATTGTGGGATTGCTGGATCATATGGTAGTTCTGTTTTTAGTTTTTTGAGGAATCTCTATACTGCTCTTGATAATGGCTGTACTGGTTTACATTACCACCAGCAGTGTATAAGATTGTCTTTTTGATAGTAGCCGTCGTACCTGGGTGAGTTATCTCATTGTGATTTTTATTTGCATTTCTCTATTAGTGATACTGAGCATTTTTCCATATACCTGTTGGCTCATTTTTAAATTGGATTATTTGATTATTTGATTGTTTGAGTTCTCTGTATATTCTGGACGTTAATACTTTATCAGATGAATAGTCTGCGAATATTCTACTCTTCAGGTTATTGGTTCACTCAGTTAATGTTTTTCTTTGCTGTGCAGAAGAATTTTAGTTTTATGTAATCCCATTTACTTATTTTTGCATTAGTTGCCTGTATTTTTGAGTTCTTAATCATAAAATCTTTTCTCAGACCAATGTCCTGAAGCATTTCCTCTATGTTTTCTTCCAGTTGTTTTATAGCTTCAGGTCTTACAATTAGGCCTTTAATCCATTTTGAGTAGATTTTTGTATAGGGAGAGAGGTAGGATCTAGTTTCATTCTTCTGCATATGGATATCCATTGCTTTTAGCACCATTTATTGAAGAAACTGTTTTTTCCCCAATGGATGTTCTTGGCACCTTTGTCAAAAATCAGTTGGCCTTATATAGACGGATTCATTAATTTCTGGGTTTTCTGTTTTGTTACATTGGTCTCTATGTGAGAGTAATTTTTAATCTAATTCATCCAGATTGTGTTTATGTTATGCATCAGAGACAAGTCAGAAAAAGAAAGGAAGAGGATGTTATGATGTTGTCTGCGTCGTACTTCCTTCTTACGGATCCTGGCAGGGATCCCTTTCCTCCTCACTTAATTACCTGGGTAGATTTGGGTGTATAATTGTGAGAACTCATCAGGATCCAGGTGCAAATGAGACCAGTAATTAAAGGGCTGGGTCAATGTGTCATTAGCATTTAAGTTAAATGGGTACATGGTCTATGTAAGCTCTTGAGAGCCTGCCTTTGACAGCAGTTTTCATATACAGTAGATTTAGCCCTGGCTTAACAGAAGCTTTTGTTTTCCTTTATTTTGTTGTTGTTGTTGTTGTTGTTGTTGCTTTCTAAGCTATGTGGGTGAAAAACAGCATGAGGTTATAACAAAATGTATAGCAAAAGCAGTAGCAATGAGAAAGAGTCAATGATGGATACACACACTTTGCTGGAATATTTCTCAAGTATTTCGGGGGGTGGCTGTGAGGCTTCTTTGGCAGAGGCAAAGTGGAACATGTGCTTTTCCATGTGTGAACACTGTGATTTGAAAGGTCCATTATGATTCACTTCCACTAGAAAGCAACTGCTTTCTAGCTGGTGTAGCCACAGAGTTTTGAAAATTCACTTAAATAGGTGTAGTGCAGACTCCTGACATCTGTTTTGGAGATTCAGTTGAGTGTTGGGAATTTGCTTATTCACAAGTGACATGGAATGAGTTATTCTTTATGAGAGTGTTGTACTCTATTCATTTCTTTAAGGTTGTGGATTAAATGTAACAAGAAAAGACTTAAAATTTTGAACAGTCATTTGCTGTGTTACACACCCACATAAATTTGCACTGATTGCCTTCTTCTTAATTTCAAAAACTATGAATGACAATTTTACTTTGCCTAGTAAACCAACTTTACTGAGGTACCCTCAGGCATATTTTGTTGTATTGTAAGGCTTTCTTGCTAGGTATTTGCAATCTTATTGTGCACTGTTTTTCAGTGAGCTTTTAGTTTTTGCCCATAGTTTTACCTAACATATCCTGTGTCTCTGTCTTTTTGTACACTTCTGTTCCATCTCTGAGTATTAGTTTTTGTCTACTCTTTTTATCATTATTAATAAGTTGTTTTCACTCCTCTAATGATTTCAAACCTCGGTGATACTAGACGTATTGTTTCCTATCACTTTCAACAAAGGTCATTTGTAGCCAGTTCTTCAAACAAAATAAGTAACTAGGACGTGAGTCTTTCACTTTTTGCTAGTCAGTTTTCAATTTACTAGGTACTGACATAACATGGCATTTTCACAGGCTGCTTTTTTAAAAAGGTGAAAGCTTTGTTTTAATGGTTCATAACTATTATAATGTTTCTAAATGACAGAGCAAAAAAGGAATTACCACAAAATAAGATTAGTGTGGATATCCTGAGCTGGAAATCATTTGAAACATTTCATGGCTACATTTTGTGCTAAATATAAAAATAATTGTGTTTCCCATGTGTGAGCATCAAAAGCCCCAGTTGGAAAATCACATGGTATAGCAAGTAGGTCACTATTGATGGTAGAACATGAGACAGGAAATGTCACAGCTAAGATTAGAGGCCCAAGCACTATGTCTCACCACGCTTGCTGCATTGGTCATCCAAAGAAGTGGAAGGACTCAACAGGGCTTAACTAACTGTAGACCAACTGGAAAATATTAGCCAAGAAAATCTTTTAATCGGCCATTCCATTTGTTTCTAGATAACTCACTCTCCCAGTTAGGGAAAATAATTGAGCTGCTTGGGTTTGCACATTGGCAGACCTCTGAATGCCAATTAAAATGGCAGCTTTTACATACTAAAAGTATCCATGGGAAGCAATAATCAACTATATACAGTCATAGCTGTAGATTCACCTGGTGTTTGAAATTGTTAACAAGGAATAACCAACCAGTTAAAAATGAATTCTCTTAAAATCTTATTTATCTTCATATTTGAAGGTGTGATAATATAGGGATGTGGGGGAAAACTACACTTTTAGGGAATCAGTTTCCTTTTCCTTTTCTTTCTGGGCAACATGAGGAAGATTTGTTATTTATATGTAGGAATTTTTACCACAGAAGATACCTAATTTTTGCAAACATACTTGCATAGTCTAATTTTTAAGCAAAAGACTAGGAAAAAAAAGCAGTGCTCTGCTGCATACCCAAATGAGAGACAATACCTCATTTTTTGGGCCCAGACCAAGATAGAGCCTTGGATTGTGAGCATAGCCATCCCCTCATGCTAGATTAAGCAGTTGAACACATGCCCGAAGAGCTTGAGGTTATTTGGATGAGTAGATAGAGGCATGCCGTGATGACTGCATTTGGATCAGTCATCAGAGCCTTATTCATTCACTTCCAGCATAGAGTCCTTCACAGAAGTACACTGGCTGATGGATTCAGCGTACCGAGTGGATAGTTTTATTGCTTAAATCTCAGAGATCTTCCTAGGCTCACATTTCCAAAAGTCTTTAATGCAGATTAAAACATTCTATTTTGAACTAGGATTATTTCATGCAGGTTATCACTTTTAAGAGAGGAAGTTAGTAGTATGAAGGCTCCATGGAAAAAGTATTTTTTATTATTTATATTATTTTTGTGTAGTAAAATGTGTATTACATAAAATTTAACATCTTAAATCATTTTTAAATGTACAGTTCAGTGGTAGTAAACACATTCATAATATTGTGCAACCATCACCACCATCCATCTACAGAACTCTTCATCTTACAAAACTCCCTTCCCGATGCTCCTGGCAACCGCCATTCTCCTTGTTGTCTCTGTGATTTTGACTACTCTACCTCATTTTGGTGGAATCATACAGTATTTGTCTTTTGTAGCCGACATTACAGTTGGTATAATATCCTGAAGGTTTACTCATGTTTTAGTATATGTCAGAATTTCCTTCCTTTTTAAGGCTGAATAATATTCCTCAGTGGAAAAAGTATTTTGACAGTATTTTTAGTCTTTATTCCATATCCAGCTTAAATACAGAGCATAGATTTTTCATGCTTGATCCAGGGATAGTATATTGGGAAAGGGATTGGAAGCTCGGCTCTCACAGGCATTCCTCCAGAATGTTCATTCTGGAGGTTGTTGGCAGTAAGAGGCCTGTTGGCTTCCAATTGGAGAAAATGCAAGAGATGTGACAGTTGGGCCTGGATGTGCCACTGTGGCCTGGTTCTTGACCCTCACAAAAGTGAGCTGGTTGTGGGCCATATAGGGTTAGCTCATTTTCTAGGCTTCTGTCAGGGAATGTGAGTTGACAGAGGTTGGTGAAAACTTGCTGGAAAATATCTAGGAGTGTACAAAATACTTTTTTGCTTTGAAATGAAACATGTTGATTTTGGTTGTCCTTTCTAATTTCCTAAATGTTTCAATAACTAATAAATATCTAAACCTTTATGTGCCTTGTGTAACCCCTTACCACCTTATGAAATTGGTTACCTAATTTTAGTTACTGAAAAGTTCTTTGATCTTCAAAGATTTCTCTATGAAGTCAGTGTAAATGACTGAATGGCCAAGTCTTCCATTCTGCTTCAACCTCACTCAGAATGCTGAGTGGTCCAGGCTCTGTCTCTGACTGGAGATGGATGTAGAAAGTCACCAGGAGTCACCAGGTTCCTCTTCTGAGAAAGGAACAGAAAACTAGATCATTTGTACGGACTTGTTCCCACGTTAAGACAATATGATTCTATTCATCTTTCCAGTCTGTTTGTTATTCCTTCTTGTAGTTAGGGAAATGTAAAGTTGGCATCCAGTTGGTAACTTTTCATTGTGAGGATAATACTCACCAGGTTACTAGTTGGCTGCCTAAGTTGCAATTTTGGCTGTTTCTTTTACCAGTGTTGCATGGAAGAGCCCAACTAAATGTGTCTTTTCACAAACTCTAAGAAAAAGTCACCAATAGGTTTCATACTTTAATATAAGAAGAAACAAGATTTTGGGGGGCAGAGTGTTTGCTGGTTGGGGTTGGTAGGGTGTGGAGAATCTAGTTTCGTGGAAAAATAAAGAGGGGAAATCCTATATGCAAACATGTAACAGGAATCCAGTTGGGATTCACACAGTTAACTCTGTCCCTTTATATAAGAAATACAATACAGGTGCTTATAAACCTGTGTGTAAAGAAGTAGCACAAATAAAAATGTCATTTATAAGAGCCGTTTCTCATTTTTGAAAAGGCCAAGTGGAAAGGGTACTATAACTTTAGATGAGACACAAATAATCCTTTATTATCTTTAGTTCTCTCTGATAGTAGAGAATATGGGTGGAATCTCTAACATACAGAAAAACAACCTAGATTGGATATTTTTTCTTGTTTTTGTTAACAAAACTTTTTTCTGAAGAAATAAATACTGAATGACATCTATATTCTGTACACCTACATTTTCTCAAACAGACATAAGCAATCAATTTAATTTCCCAAGGGCTAATTATCCTTGCTTTTGGGAAGGATTCTGGTTATGAGAATGCTTAACCTCTGAAAGGAATTGGGCTTTGCAATCTCAGGGAATTCCTTATAAGAACAGGAGAGAAGCAGTTTTTGTGGAGGAAATTTGGACAGATTCTGGAGATCATCTTTTGGTCCTGTCTTCCTTTACTTGAAAACCTACCTATGTTATTGTAACTTAGTACCTTAAAAAGATTTTGCTTATAGGTAACCAGATCCTGCTGCTATAAAAATAACGCCTCTTCTGTCATCCTTTGAGCTGAAGCTGCAAGGTTAAAAATAAATAAATAAATAAATAAATAAATAAATAAATAAATTTTTTAAAGCGATAACATCTCCTAAATGTTTGTGACTGTCCTTTCAGACTCTTAAATTAGGGTTCGGTCACTGGACCAGGTTGTCTGGCCCATTGCCTGCCATGACTTGGTTACCACTGACTGCAGTGGTACACACTGGACTTCCTGAGCTCCTGCCCCTCACGGTGGAAATATGGAAAACCATGTTCAAAGCAAATAATCCAGGTGATAAAGACTCTAAATTTAGAAAACTTCTACTTTCCACATAATAGAACACAGTTTATTTCTTCTTCCCACACAAAACAGAGCTGTCCAGAACAATAACTATGAAAACACATGACCCCATCGTATCCCTCCCACTTGCAGCTGTTAAGGCTTCCAAATGCAATTTGTGTGTGCTGAATAATTTTGCTGTGAGACAAACTTATTGACGTTACCCAGTTCTTCTCCCAACTCTGGGTGGATTCACCCAGACTCTCTTCTAAGTGACTGCCGAAGAAAACTCACCCCAGTAACCTCACTTGATTCGTCTCTCAGTGAACTTTTGGTTGGAGGGTTTCTCTGGAGCCACTAGGAAAGAAACATGAATTTGGGGATTATCCAGGAGTTCTTTGAGCAATCAAACAATGAGGGCCAGTGTCCTTCTAGCATAACATTCATTAATTTTTCATTTTCAGTTGGAAACATCACTAGAGATTATCTAGACCAAGGTTTCCAGAGTGGAGTTTGCAAGATAAACCATTGGGGTATGGGAAGAAAATACTATAACTTCAATGCATTTTTTTTATACCCAAAGAATAAGAAAAATTTTTACTAATATTAAATACATGGATTGACATTTGCACCTCCTCCATTCTTTAGACTAGAAGGCCATGTGTTAAGTAAGATACACGATGTGTTCTGAAGGAGGACTAGGTTTTCCTCAGCATGCTGAGCTCAACTGTGGTTCCCTCATGTCTGTAGCATGTTGCATGTATTTATGTGTGTCCATATATGTATTTGTATAATATATTGTCCATATATTTATATGTATTTACATTGATTTGCAGAATATTAATTAGTTTTAAATATACTAGCCCTCAGCAACAAAAAGGTCAAGTAGCTTAAAAAGAATTCTGACAAAAGTAGAATAAAAACAAAAACAAAACGTGATTGAAGATGTCATCACTATTTGTGCAAGCTAGCACAAATGAACAATATCAAAATGGAGTTGCTACTTTATCATAAAATAAGCTCTTTGTTAGCCAAATTAGGAATTAATAACAATCCAATCAGACCTTATAAGTTAGCCCCCAAATCTCAAAATTGTAGAGATAACTAATTGAAATATAGATTTATACCTACTATCATTAAGAATGAATATATTAGAATGAAGCGTATACTTGGCCTTGAGAAATTTCCTAATGATAATATGAAGATACCACGATTAGAAAAACATGAAGAATAACTGCTATAATTTTTCATCAATGTTTAAATTTACGTAAGAATCTTTATAAAACTTTACTAAATTAAATATGTGTTTTGAAACCTCTTTTAAGGTTTTTTTTTTTTTACTTGTTTGCAAGTTAAAAAAAATCCATGTATCTTTAGGAAACATTTGTTCTTCCTCCTAAAGCAAGACAAGATAATATGTTGAAAATAACATCTATGTAAAATGAATTTCTTTGTCAGAAAAATGCTGTTGAAGGAATTATAGAAACTGTTGCCAAAATCTTGTTGAAGAAACAAGTATTATATTAGGTCAAATCATGGAGACAAAAGGCTTGTTTTATATTTGGAAGATGTTAGATCTATCTTGCTTGTTACTTTGTTTCACTGATGAAATATACTAAGAGCTTTTTGGTGAGCCACCACCAGAGATCTGTTCACAGACTTTATGAAAATGTTTTATGAAAAATTTAAAAAAAAAAGTAGTTTTCTCTTAAGAAGCAGCTGTTTCCTTGAGACAGATTCCAGGGTAATGTTACAAGACATAAATTCATTCACTGCATCATTCATAAGCAAGCTAGTGCAACCAGGATGTTAAAACCAGAGGTACACAAAAGGCTGTGGGATGTTACTAATGTTAATTTTATAAAAACAAACCTTTAATATCTTGTACAGTAGAAGCCATATAATACTATGTAGTAAATTGTGAAAGGACCATGAAAATCTTTTGTACCTCACAGAAGTTTGTTGGTTATCTTGTTGAAAAATACTTAATGGAAGAATTGTCAATCTTACAGATAGTTATATTCATCTTTCTCTTTATGAAAAGGAAAGTATTTCATATTTCGTTAACTATTTCTGTGATAATAAGCAACTTCAGTAGTATGCTACCTAGCAGTCATTTTTTAAAAAACTAAATGTAATGAATTTGTTCTTTCGAGATAAAGGTGTCATCTTAAGAATAAGAGAGAAAATAACAACTATTTCAAAGAGAACATTGTGAAAAAATGTTTGTAAACGTTTACAGTGTGTGTGAATTTATGGCCTAAAACAATGACAGCCCTTAAAACGCAGCTATGTAAAATAAATTGAACTTAGAACTAGACTTCAAAATTAACATATCACAAATAATTAAAGCTAGATTTTTAAACATAATGAAGCACATTCGGTCACACTGTTCTGGATAAAAATAGTGATTATTTGGTAGGACAAAAAGGATTTGTACTATTAGATATATTTAAATAATTTTTTTTTTTTTTTTTTTGACACAGCCTCACTGTGTCTCCCAGGCTGGAGTCCAGTGGTGCGATCTCGGCTACTACAACCTCTGCCTCGCGGGTTCAAGTGATTCTCATGCCTCAACATCCCGAGTAGCTGGGATTACAAGTGCATGCCACCATGCCCTGCTAATTTTTGTATTTCTTAGTAGAGATGGGGTTTCACCATGTTGGCCAGGCTGGTCTCAAACTCCTGACCTCAAGTGATCCGCCTGCCTCGGCCTCCCAAAGTGGTGAGATTACAGGCATGAGCCACCACGCCTGGCCAAAAATCTTTTAAAGTATGGTTTATTTTATATTTATTTCATGCTTTTGTAATGTTGATGTTTGTTTTATAATGTACCTAATATAGTACATATGTACATATGTACGTATCTACATGTATGTACATATATGTATGTTAAGTATGCATGAACATGACATGCATACTTACAAGCTTTTTAGTTTTGGGATTCATGATCTAATAATTTTGCAGATCTCTACTGTAGGCTAAAGATTTTTAAACTTTTTGGGGCAGGGAACAGTCACAGACCCCTTTGAGACAATAAAAGTTATATACTCACTTCTCAGAAAAAAATGATGCACACATTCTGCCAAATAAAATTTTGCCCAGAATTTGAGGGCAGTCACATGCCTATTGATAGCTGTTGTTATGGATTCCGATAAAACCCCCTGGATGAGGATGTGAATGCCCTAAGGAATTGTGTGACTTACCCAGGATCATGTGGTAACATAATCTGATCTCTCAATCAAGACTTCCTGGCTGAGGGCGTTGACTCACACCTGTAATCCCAGCACTTTGGGAGGTCAAGGCGGGCGGATCACTTGAGGCCAGGAGTTCAAGACCAGCCTGGCCAACATGGTGAAACCCCATCTCTACTAAAAATATAAAAATTAGCCAGGCGTGGTGGTGGGTGCCTGCAATCCCAGCTACTTGGAGGCTGAGGCAGGAAGATTGCTTGAACCCGGGTGGTGGAGGTTTCAGTGAGCTGAGATCACGCCACTGTATTCCAGCCTGAGTGACAGAGCAAGACTCCATCTCAAAAAAAAAAAAAAAAAAAAAAAGACATTCTGAGCATGTGTGTCATTCCAGGCTTTGGTCTATTTACTGAGGATGCAAACATGAGGACAGAACTCTTTTCTGGACTTTCAAGGAGTTTACAAGTCCCCTGGGAACTTTAGTGTTCAACAGATAATCACAATATGATTTGTGTTTAGGAAGAACTTTTTTTTTTTTTTAACTCCAGCATCAGCTGACACCAGCTGTGTGAGGGCATTGTGCTGGACTCCATGGGAAAAACAGAGATGGCAAGGCAACTCGTGTAGTGAATTGGGTCTCAGTTACTTGCTTTCGTGCCCACTGCTTTTTCTAATATGCCTTTTATATTGCCAAAGAGCACCAATGAAGGCACTCTTCACTGGGGTTTTGCAGCTCTGTTTCCTTCGTGTACTAAGTGATGATGCGCATGTAAAGGAAGTTGAGAGAGGGGTCATACTCCTTCCTATGTCTTTGAGTTTATGTGCATTTACATGTACTTCTTTGCCCATGGGATAAAGACTTGAACTCTTAGCTAAATTGGCAAATAGAAGAAAACAGGGAATAATAAAGGAAGTATGGAATTTCATAAGCTTCATGATCTCCTTCCCCAAAGGCCTGAACCTATGTAATGAGGTAGTAGAACAAATTCATGCCAAGTCTGAATTTATTCCTATAAAAAAAGAAATGATAGGAATAAAGTAAATTTAAATTCTATTTCTGCCTTCATCATTAATTGGTAATATTCCTGAAGGTGATACAGAGTTTTTTTCTACAAATATCAGGCTCTGTGTAAGGGCTAAAAATAAACAGAGCAGCACACGGAAATGGGCAAGCATTATTGATCTGTGTCAGGGCCTTTTCCACTTTAATGTTTGCAAAAGGCACAGCCCTGTTTTGCAGCCTATTTATAGGGAGCAGATCATTCATTGCTATATATAGATAATAAAGACAAGGTGGATTGTCAGGTAAATTTTGGTTTCTATTAGGAAATAGGACTAGACGGGCTCTCCTTTGGAATTTGTGAAAGGGCTCATTTGTTCCTGTGGAACAAAGAAAGAACCATACAGATGGGTGCCTGGAGCAGCCTTGCCCAGGACCTGTCCACACCCTGTGTGCCACCTGCAGCTGGTGTCTGCCCTCACTGGCTGCCCCCAGCCTCCCTCAGCCACTCCCCATGCTGCAAGCAGGGGCCAAAACCAACAGGGCCCCTCCCAGAACCCTGCACCCTTCATTATTCTGTCAAGTTCTAGTTCCCCATTAGTACATACCATGTTTGTGTGCACATGTGTGTGCAAATGTGTCCACATTACATTTGTGCACAACTGTGTACGACAAATGTAATGTTTTTGTGGGATCCTCTCATGACACATAATTCTCTATCCATTTTTTGTAAGTTTTTCTCTTCACTCCTCAGCTACCAAGGTTGTTTACTCCTCTAATACCCTAAAAGTCTTCTTTTTCTTTTTCTTTTCTTTTTTTTCTTTTTCTTTTTTTTTTTTGTGAGACGGTGTCTCGCTCTGTTGCTCAGGCTAGAGTGTGGTCGCACAATCTCGGCTCACTGCAAGCTCTGCCTCCCGGGTACACGCCATTCTCCTGCCTCAGCCTCCCGAGTAGCTGGGATTACAGGCACCTGCCACTGTGCCTGGCTAATTTTTGTATTTTTAGTAGAGACGGGGTTTCACCGTGTTAGCCAGGATGGTCTCGATCTCCCGACCTCGTGATCTGCCTGCTTCGGCCTCCCAAAGTGCTGGGATTACAGGCGTGAGCCACCGCGCCAGCCTTTGAGACGGAGTCTTGCTCTGTCGCCCAGGCTGGAGTGCAGTGGCGCGATCTCGGCTCACCGCAAGCTCCACCTCCCGGGTTCACGCCATTCTCCTGCCTCAGCCTCCTAAGTAGCTGGGACTACAGGCGCCCGCCACCACCCCCGGCTAATTTTTTGTATTTTTAGTAGAGACGGGTTTTCACTGTGGTCTTGATCTCCTGACCTCATGATCCGCCCGCCTCGGCCTCCCAAAGTGCTGGGATTACAAGTGTGAGCCACCGCGCCCGGCCAAAAGCCTTATTTTTCTAGTTTCACACCGCACTTACCAAGCTTCCACCTCTCGGCTTTTTTTTTTTTTTTTTTTCTTTCTTAGAAATGTCAGTTCAACAAGTGTTTTGTGAATGCTGGGCACCTGCTAGGAACTGGGGCTAATGAGATAAATAAGACAGAATCTCTGTCTCCCAGTTGCTCAGTCCACTGGGACTTGTGATTGTTGCTTTCCTGTTCTCTCCACTCTGGTTATCGATTGCTCCCTCCAGGCAGTTTCCTGCCAGCGTACACTATTGTAGTAACAGCTAAGCTTTGGCCTGGTAGAAATTCACTTCGTCTTAACTCCTCAATATTGTCTGATTTATGAAAGGAGCTGTGTTTGTAGAAAGGGGGGCTCACCCGCCCTGAAAAATGTTCCAAGAAGGGGTTGGAATCTGGGTACGTTAAACATGTCAAAGGGATGCTAATGGCCATCCACTTTCTGAACGTTCTGCAGTGATACTGTTTCACCAGAGGACAAAGTTGTCCAGGCTCTGGAAAATGGCTTGTTGACAGTGTTTCCTCTGATGTGGTGATCTTAGTGCCAGTGCAGCAGTGGAATGCTAACGTAACTAAGCATTTTTAAATCAATGCAGAAAACAAACCAACCCTAAGTAACCATAGTAACTGTTTACTCCAGTTTGGGGCTGGTGAAATTGCTTTCCATCTCTGTGCCCATCCCTTCCCTGTAGATCTTTTCTATGTGTAAGTTTCTCTGCCCATCCAAATACAACAGACATCAGTTTTTTTCAATGAAAGAGTCACCAAGAATAGTGACAGGCTGGTACATCTTTAACAGTCACAAAACTATGCTGTTTATATATAAGCCAGACTTGAGTGGTAGGAAAGGAACTTGAAAACTAACAAACATTTTTTTAAAAACCCTCATCTCTACTGCTTAGTGTTCTGATAATCACCAGACAAATGGTATCAGGGCTGAGATAATATGAGATCTTTTCCCTTCAAGGCCTTGCCGTTTGGCTGGAATTCTTAACTGGTTTCATCATTCGTGATAGGGTTAATGTCTTCCTGGTGGCTGGATATTGTTGGTTTCCCAGCTTCATTCTTTAAATCCTTTTGCGCCATGTCATTCTTCACTAAGTCTACTCAATTCATCCTTGGTCTTACTCTGTTTCTCATTCCATATCCTCCGGAATGTGTCACTATGTGTAGTGTCCATTCTGCAGTGTTCTAGTGGCATGCGTCCAAATGATTACAGCTGTCTTCCTTGAGTCCTCTATAAGGTAATTCGTGCTTGCCTTTTCAGAGTGTAGTGATTCCATGAGATCACTGACACTACAAATCCAAATTATTCCTCATCCTCCTGCATGTTATATCAGTGCCCAGCACTCAAGGACTTATTGGTAGGACCAAATTCACTGTGACTTACTTATATCATGTGGGCACCCTGATGACTGTCTGCTATGTGGAGAATAGATTGTACAGGGACAAAAGTGGAAGCAAGGCAACCCATTAGGAGGTTACCACAGTAATTCAGGGAAGATCTGATGATGGCTTGGGTAGGGTGACAGTGGAGAGGGAAAGAAGTATATTATTTCAAGGTGGCAGTAAAACAGGACTTGATAATAAATTGCATGTGTAGGGTGAGGAATGGAAAGGAAGCAAATATGACTCCTGAGTTTTTGGCCTGAGCAACCAAATGCACACTGGTACCATGGGGGAGAGGCAGGTTTTGTAGTTTGAATCAAGAATTATGTATTGACCATGTTATGTTCTGTTGTTTTACAGATGACAGTAAAGTTCAGTTCCGTATAGAATTTAGATCAGAAGCTTTAGACTAAGATATTTGAACAAAATAAGAATCTTTCTGACCCATTATTGTAAGATGGCAAGAGTAAGACTGAATTACAAAATTCCTACCTTCTTTGTTAAATGGCATTGGAAATCCTGTGTAGTTCTACCAGTAGAACCTTTTTTTTTTTTTTTAGATGAAGTCTCGCTCTGTCACCCAGGCTGGAGTGCAGTGGCACAATCTCAGCTCACTGCAACCTCCATCTCCCAGGTTCAAGCAATCCTCCTGCCTCAGCCTCCCGAGTAGCCGGGACTACAGGTATGCATCAGCATGCCTGGCTAATTTTTGTATTTTTAATAGAGATGGAGTTTCACCATGTTGACCAGGCTGGTCTCAAACTTCTGACCTCATGATCTGCCCACCTCAGCCTCCCAAAGTGCTGGGGTTACAGGCGTGAGCCACCATACCTGGCCCTAGAATTTTTTAAAAGGGCAAACTCCACTTGGGGAGGCCGAGGCGGACGGATCACGAGATCAGGAGATCGAGACCATCCTGGCTAACACGGTGAAACCCCGTCTCTACTAAAACTACAAAAAATTAGCCGGGCGTGGTGGCAGGCGCTTGTAGTCCCAGCTACTGGGAAGGCTGAGGCAGGAGAATGGCATGAACCCAGGAGGCAGAGCTTGCAGTGAGCCGAGATCGCACCACTGCACTCCAGCCTGGGCAACAGTGCAAGACTCCATCTCAAACAATAAATAAATAAATAAGTAAATAAATAAATAAATAAAAATAAAAGGGCAAACTCAAGAGTCATGAATGATCACCACCTTTGCTCAAAGGCGGTTGCAATTCCTTTCATTCTGCCCTGTTGGTAATGTAAAGCTGGATAGGTTATCAGGTGTTCTTTGCTAGCTTTAGTGAGTCTGTGAAGATTGTTTCAGCAGCATCTGGTTCTCCCTGGTCCCACTTGTTACTCCTTCCACTGGGGTGACTTGGTACTGTTGGGTTTATCTGGGGGTGTAAGGGATCATAGAGGGACCTTGAACCCCCTTGGCTCTGCTGCCATCTAACTCAGTGACCGAATAACTTAGCCACGCTAGGCCCATAGAACTGTCCAACATAGATCTGATCTGTCACATCACTTTGTGCCCTAAAATTCTATTTCTTCTAGCATCAAGAAGCAGAGTGTGAGAACAGGCATTTTTTTTTTTCAAGAAGATCTGAGAAACATGTTTCCAAAAGATTTTTATTGAGGCTACAGGGAGAGGGAGGTTGATTAGGAGGGAGGTATGCTAAAAGGGAGGGGGCTAGAGATAGCAAACAAAGGTTGCTTAAATGATATGAAGGATCTCTTTCAATCTGCTCTTGAGACTCTGACTTAAGATCATTAATATAATATACTTTATACAATAATATGTATTCTATATAATATATATTCTAATGTTAACGATCTTATATATTCTAATATATTTTATAGAATAATATATATTCTATATAATATATATTCTAATATTAATAATCTTAAGTCAGAGTCTCACTAGTGGAAAAGCTACTGGAAAGCTATAAAGTTTAGAATGACTCTGAAGTATTAGTATGATTTTGCTTTGGTTCCATAATATGGATTCAATGGGGTAGCTGATTTCTATCCAGTGTGGTACATTAGTAATGGCTGAGTGCTCTGAGGATGACAGTATATTATTTGATGTACCTTCAGCACTAACAGTCTTATAATAATCGGTGTTCATTGTTTGTTGAACAAATAAATGATGTGTATTTGATTGGTAGAAGAGTTGACCATCTGGTAACAAATAGCATGTTTTGAAAATATATCTCTCTGCTCCCCTAAAGTGGCCAGGTGCCAGAATACCAACGACCAAGTCAGCTGAGAGACATTACTGCAATGCAACTGAATTGGCTGGTGAAGCTGTAATGGAGGGAAGGTAAATTTATGCCTAGAAATAGAACAACGAGGGTCAAATCTGAAGGTCAGGGAGAGAGTAGCCTGAGAGAACAATGATGAAGTCTAGAGCTTGGAGGAACGGAAGCTGGGTCAAGCCACGCAGGTCTTTGCCCTGTAAACAGAATCCATGTCCGCAAGGGACAGGCTGTGTAGGAAGTTGTGCTGGACTGGCCGGCTCTAATGGACTCATTGAAAGCTGGTCTGGGCATAATTGCCATACAAATGGGTATTGTATAAGAAAAAAAAAGTCTGCCATCTGGAAAAAGGAAGAAAATGGACACATTTTCTGCATCATCTACATTAGATAAAAACTTCTTATGCAGGTTGGCAATTTTTTATGTGTTTGCCCCAACTGAGCCCTACAGCTCACCAACCTGCCAGTATTATAGGATCAATATAAAAAATCCTGTTGTTTTGCTGACTTAGGTATTCACCAAGGAATTATTTGGGAGGCAGACCTGAAAAGCAATTATGTGTAAAGTACAATAAGCTGGTTCTCCTTGAGAGGGGTTGCTGAGAGGGAACTTTCTGGGAGCCTCTCTGGATTTTTGGCACACATACTTTCCTCCTAATGTCTTGTGGCATGTAGTAATATTTTTTCCAATTCTTAGTCACAGTTTTTTACTTTGGTCCATGACTTCGGGGCTTCTTTAGGTAACATCCACAGATATTTTGGAGCTTTTTCTTTTTACCACAGATCTTTACAGCTTCTCAACTTATTGTGGCATGTCCTGGGGATTGACAGGGAGAGAGTGGGACAGGGTAACGAGTGAGATTTCTGTTGTTTAAAAGATGGGTTTTCTCCGGTTGGTAGCCACAGAAACATCTGTGGGCTGTCTTCTCCTGGGATGGATTTTAAAGCATTCATGAGGTGGCCTCCTTCTTATCCTGTTCCTGACCTTCCCTTACCCCACCTCCCTGCCTGTTCTCCCCAGCATGAGTGTGAGAAAGTACATGTGCAGCCATCTCCACCTGATGGCTTCTGTGTGTGGCCTCAGCCATGAAATGCTGAATGTTTGCATGGGGTTTGCTGAGAGCCAAGTCAAGGAAGAAGCATGTTGGTGAGAGGTCAAATGCCCATCTTGTGTACCTTCTCCAGTTTCACTCTTGATCCAAGCTGGAGCATATTCTCCAACTTGAAGAAAGCCAATGAGTGCTTTGAAAAGGGACCAGGAACTTGGTGTTTTATTCTTAGCTCCTAGAGCATAATCCTGGTCCACCATAAGTCAGCACTTTCTGTTTACTGATCAGCAGATGGGCCTGGCTGATTCCTGGTTGTGCAGCTCACCAACTGCCACATGGGCCACTTGGACACTGCCTTTGTATTTTCATAATCCTCTCTTCCCTTGTACATGGAGTTTTCTAATTTACTTGTGACAAAATAAAAGATAAAAGTTCTCCAAGACCCAAGATTTCCCATGTTGTGAGATGTATTATTTCCTGCCATTGGACAGATTGTTTTATGATTCCAGCCAGGAGAGATTTTAGTGATAGGGTAATATTCTCTTTTTTCTCTTAATATTTCCTCAGTTGTTCTTAGACTGCCTATAGCCTCCAATGGACTTCTGTAATAAAAGTGCTTCAATATTTTCTTTCTAGTGATAAACAATCAATAGGCTTAATATGGTCATTCTCCAAAACAACTGGCTGTGTTTCTTTGCTATATTAATACTATAGCACAAATGGTTAATTCCCTAGTAGTGGTAGCAGGCAAGCCTAGGTTGACCAGGTGTACCAAATGGACAATGAGAATTATTGTTTATCTAATGTAATTTTAAGGGGAGAAGAGATTTGCAGAAAAGCATAGCTTTATCAAAAAAATTAAGTATGCAGTCATTTTGAATAAACTGGAATTTAGAAAAATAACTGAATAGATGATTCTACTGTTTCTATTAGAAACAAGATCTGAATCTACAGGACAGACTGGCTTGAGGACCCAGTCCTTTCTACCTTGGGGTATCAGTGATAGGGAGAGATTGAAAGCCTATTGATTAGAGAGGAAGTTCTCCCTGGTAAGGGGGTCGAGCCTTCCTCAGGCAGCGTTCTGCCATCCCTTTTGAGACAAGTCCTCACCAAACTGACTTCCCTTCCATGTCCGTTGAAAAGCCCACCACGTTTTTTCTTGTCTTCTCATTCTGTTGCTCTTTCTGTGTTTCTTCTGCTTCTCCCATCCAAACCCTAATCCCTGCCTCCACCAGGAAGTCTTCTCTGACTGCCTGGCTTTCCCATGCATTCACATCATATCTGTTACCTTTCTCTTTGTATTAACTTGTCCATGTACTCTACTGACAGCTGCTTAAGGATTGGACAGTAACCTACTCAGTAACCACTTATTAAATTAAATGATTTAATAGTTGTTAAATTTAACATCTGGTATCTATTGGTCCTTTTACAACAGTAGTTGCTTGTCCTCATACTAAATTTCAGGTCAGCCCTGGGAAGTACTGTAAGTATTCTTTAATACTTACTCATTGTCATCATCATATGAGTTGCTTTTAACTATTTGTTAAGGGTATAAATTCAAAAGTAAAATTTTTGCTTTCTCTTATCCTCATTTTTCACTCCCCAGATATAACAAATGTTAACAGTTTGTATGCACCCTCCTAGAAGTTTGTATATATATGCGAACATAAATGGGAGCCTATTACATATACTCTTCTGCGCTCAGATTTTTAAATAATTTATCCTAGACATCTTTCTATCTCTTCACGCTTATTTTTTTTCTTACTTGCGTTGTTGTACCACATTGTATAAATAATCAATTATTGATTTAATCAGTTCCCTGTTGATGAACATTTAGGTGATTTCCAGTTTTCTCGGTAATGATAATATTACACTGACGGTTCTCCTGCATTCCTTATTAGTGCTTTTTACTAATACCACTCCTCAAGGGGATTAAAGATCCTAGATCCATATCCCCACTGGAGAAGAGCTGCAACCCCTCTTAAAGCCTGCCACCAGTGTGCCCCCTTTTCCCTTTCTTTTTTTTTTTTCCTTCCTTGCAGTCAACTCTTCCTAACCCTATGCTTGCCCACAAGCAATACATTTAAACCAGGGACCCAACTGAAATGCTTTAATGGACAACACAAAGTGGGAAACTAAATATGTGAAGCTATAGCAAGTGCAAGTGACTCACCAACCTATTTGCATCTGGGTCTCTTGCCCACTATCTACTAACATTTTTCCTATCAAAGCTGCTTAATGATTCCTTAATTGCCAAATCAGATAACTGGTTCTGTTCTCCATGCATCCTGACTGTGCTGCAACATTTGGAGCTATTTATTGCCCCCTCCCCTCTCCTGCTCTTTCCTCTATAACTTTAGAGATGCAGTGGGACTCATGGAGAAATGGAGAGACCTGAGGCCTGAAGACATTGAAATTCAAAAATATTTTCAAATACTCGTGGCTTTCAGGATCTAGGATGCCAGCTGATGTTCACTGATTTTAACAAATCTGCACTCAAAAGTGTGCAAAATAGTCCCTAAGCCTGGAATGTCTGGAGTCTCACTTCTTATTCATCTTTCAAGGACCCAGCTTAAATTCCACCTTCCCATATTGTTCCAATTTCCTCTCCCTCTTGCTGCCTTAGCAGTGTATTTATGCCTGTGTTTATAACACATCACACATTGCCTTCCATTCAAGTTATCTGAGTAGGTCTAGTAGAATGCCAAAAGGCTGGGTTTGAGTTTCTCATTCTTCCTGCCCTTAGCATTCATTTCCATTTAGTGAATTCTTAATAAATGTTTGGCTGATTTGTTTATTGGGAGAAAAACAGGGAAAAATAAAACCTAGTTGCAAGTCACGGACATTCAAAGTGGAGACAGTATATAATGGTCATGACATCAAATGGAAAGTTAAACAAAAATCTTTGAATACCCAGGATGTGAATATTGTTCAGCCAAAAATAAGTCTGTAAAAGGAATCTATGAGAATATCACATAATTAGGGAAGTCTGTTTTTTCTGTATTATGTTCAGTCAGAAAAATAGATTACTTTGCTTCATCATAGAAAACACACATGGCAGGCTTTAATAATCAGTCTGAAATAATTTCTTGACTCCCAAGGATTAAGAAAGCAGTGGCACCGAGGCAGTTAGAACTCTAGGAAAAGCAAGATAGGAACATGTGCAACAAACTGCAAAGTAAACATCACCTTAATGTCAGAATGCCAGAAGCTCTCATGAAGAACAGGCTTGAAAACATCCAGTTGCATGCTGGTACATTGGCTCAATTGATTTACGTATTAGTGCTTTTTTAAACTGTGTGTCCAAGAGTAACAGGGCGCTGTCTCCAGAGTGCTACCAGACCAAGAGTAATGGTTAATATTGAGTGTCAACTTGATTGGATTGAAGGATGCAAAGTATTGTTCCTGGGTGTGTCTGTGAGGGTGTTGCCAAAGGAGATTCACATTTGAGCCAGTGGGCTGGGAGAGGCTGACCCACCTTCAATCTGGGTGGGCACCATCTAATCAGCTGCCAGTGCAGCCAGAATAAAGCAGGCAGAAGAAGGTGGAAGGGCTTGACTTGCTGAGTCTTCCGCTCTTCATCTTTCTCCTGTTCTGCCTTCGAACATCAGACTCCAAGTTCTTCAGCTTTTGGACTCTTGGAGTCAAACCGGCAGCTCTTGGGCCTTTGGCCACAGGCTGAAGGCTGCACTGTTGGCTTCCCTACTTTTGAGGTTTTGGGACTCTGACTGGGCCACCACTGGCTTCCTTGCTCCTCAACTTGCAGACAGCCTATCATGGGACTTCATCTTGTGGTCATGTGAGTCAATTCTCCTTAATAAACTCCCTTTCATATATACATATATCCTATTAGTTCTGTACCTCTAGAGAGCCCTGATTAAATACACCAAGCTTGGGAGAAAGCCTGCAAGATCTTGTTGATGTAAGTGGGAGGTTAATCGGTTGTTTTGAAGTCTGCCTTTCTTACATTGAATATTTTACACTGAGATTATGTTTTTCATTGTGTTTATTGAGGTAGAACTTACATGCCATAAAATTCATTCTTTTTTAGCATACACTACTATACATTTTGACAAATGCATACAGTTATGTTAACTACTACCACAATCAAGATATAGAACAGTGCCATCATCCCCCTACCCCCTAGGTGCTCTCATCCCCTTTTAAGGTCAACCCTTTCACCACCTCCAGCCTCTGGCCACTACTGACCTGTTTTCTCACTCTATAGTTTTGCCTTTTCCAGGATGTCATATAAATGAAATCATATGTAGCCTTTTGAGTCTAGCTTCTATGACATAGCATAATGAATTTGAGGTCTGTCCACATTGTCGTGTCAGTAGTTAGTTCCTTTTTACTGCTAAGTAGTCTTCTACTGTGTGGCTATGCAGTTTACCCATTCACCAGCTGAAGGACATTTGGGTTGTTTCCAGATATTGGTCATTATAAATAAAGTCACTATAAGCATGCATATACCATTTTTTGTATGTATATATGTTTTCATTTCTCTTACCTAAATATCTAGGTGTGAGGTTACTAGGTAGAATGACAGGTGTATGTTCAACTCTCTAAGATGCTGCTGAACCATTTTCCAAAGTAGTTGAACTATTTTGCATTCCTATAGTATTCACAAGAACTTAAAGGTCTAAGACTAAGGTTAAATCTATACCATTGTATATTATTTCAGTAGGGTTACTTGTTTCAAGTAGACTGAAAGTCACTTAAAGGTGTTGATTGGGTTGTTCTGGCTCAGCTGCAGGTGTATTGAGAAGAAAGGAGAGAAGTGGAATGGAGATGTAGACACCATCTCAAAGGGTTAAATTTTTAATTTATATACAGAACACTTTTTTTTCCCTGCCTGAAAATGATTAAAGTGAGTGTTTGGCTGCTTGGCAAGAGTCTGCCCTGATATTCAGGGGAGATTAGAGCAGCTTTGTAGATAAGCTCAGAAAATCTACTGAGCCACATAGTGATTTCCCAGGTCCTCCAGGAAGTCACCAGTGTTGGGGTATTGATGGCATCTGATAATGTTGCCTATCTGGAACCTGAAGATGGGTACATCTTTTAGAGGATGATATTTCCATAACTTGTAACACATGTAGAAGAAAGGAGTAGTGTCAACATGTATATTCTCAATTGACTAATAACTGATTACTTTTAGCTCCTCATCTGAATGTTTTCAGATTCTGACCTCTGGGGATACTTTGCTTGTAAGGCTTGTTATCACCTACATTTCATATGGTTGAAATAGGAGACGATGGAGTTGGCCTCTACACCTCGCCTTGGAACTTTAGCCCGAATTCAGGATTGATGTATCTATGTGCTGTCTGCCTGTTGCTGTAGTCAGCACCTTTTATACTCAACGGAAAAATCCGTGCAAGGACTATTTGAGTTGGAGGTCTCGTCTTTCTGTAGCCTATTGTGGATCATGACGGTCTGCTTAAAATCACATGGATGTTGGCCAGGCGCAGTGGCTCATGCTTGTAATCCCAGCACTTTGGGAGGCCGAGGCGGACGGATCACGAGGTCAGGAGATTGAGACCATCCTGGCTAACATGGTGAAACCCTGTCTCTACTAAAAATACAAAAAAATTAGCCGAGCATGCTGGCTGGCGCCTGTAGTCACAGCTACTCGGGAGGCTGAGGCAGGAGAATGGTGTCAACCCGGGAGGTGGAGGTTGCAGTGAGCCGAGATAACACCACAGCACTCCAGCCTGGGCAGTAGAGCAAGACTCCGTCTAAAAAAAAAAAAAAACCAACCAAACAAAAAATCATGTGGATGTCAAAAAGAGGAAGAAAAAAAATCAGTGACTTGTAGACTTCTGATGTCACTTTGTGATCGTCAGAGTTCTATGGTAACTGTATCAGCACCCTGACCTAAAACTCAAGCCAGTAACCTCCAGGAACCCGTAATGTGTAGTAGGTAACCTCTACGTACTACATAATTTCTACGTAGTAGAAATTAACTAGAAGATCCTGACTAAAGGAGACATTCAGCCAGGGGCACAAAACTCAACAGAGTTTTTGTATTTTACTCACGACACCACTTTAACAAAATAGAAAGGAGATGAGAAAGCAAACGGAAAATGATTATTTTCTGTCTGATTTTGCTTCAGGGGAATGTCCATTCAGATGCCTGCCTATAAGTCACAGGGCTACAAATTCTTCTGCCCTGAGCCTGTCTCCTCTGAGGTGCCATGGAAGGAGCTTGCAGCATCATTAGGGAGGTGCTTGTGTTTCAGGCCAATTTGGCATTCTTCTTATGAATGTCAGTTTGGACAGAGTGATAAAAACTAATAAATATGGTATCCTGTGGTATGGAGAAGAAGTTTGTTTTGTTTTGAGCTACAGATTTGTCTGCAGGTAACTTTTTAGAGCTAAGCTAACAGAATGTGAGCGCAAAGAGAAGCTGGGGGGAAAACAATCACAGGTTTTGATTGTACTGAATATCCTGGGGCGACTGTTCACTCAGCATTAACTAAGCCCACAGGATGCCTTTCTCTTTTATCATCAGGTAAATTGTTTTCCCAGAGCTGCTAGTGTTTGTGGTCCAAGCGAATTGTTCAGCTTTGTATATTTCACATGGCCTGAAGAAGACCCAGTTGACAAACCCTATTGATCAATTAGGAAAGGCAGAAAGTCAATGGAAATATCTTTGAGACTCTAACTTGCTAGGCATATGGAGAGTTGACAAAATGAGATGTTTTATCAGGTCGAGGCGTACATTTGCCAAGGAAAAGAATACAGTGACAATGGAAGTGCGGGGAAGAAAATGCAGTAATGGAAGAAGCTGTCATGCCACTAGGTTTCTTTTCATTTTTTTTTTTTTTTTGAGATGGAATCTTGCTCTTTCGCCAAGGCTGGAGTGCAGTGGTGCGTTCTCAGCTCACTGCAACCTCTGCTTCCTGGGTTCAAGCGATTCTCCTGCCTCAGCCTCCCTGAGTAGCTGGGACTACAGGCATGCACCACCATGCCCAGCTAATTTTTGTATTATTTTATTTTATTATTATACTTTAAGTTCTAGGGTACACGTGCACAACGTGCAGGTTTGTTACATAGGTATACATGTGCCATGTTGGTTTGCTGTACCCATCAACTCATCATTTACATTGGGTATTTCTCCTAATGCTATCCCTCCCCTAGACCCCCATTCCCTAACAGGCCCCGGTGTGTGATGTTCCCCTCTCTGTGACCATGTGTTCTCATTGTTCAATTCCCACCTAAGAGTTAGAACATGCGGTATTTGGTTTTCTGTCCTTGTAATAGTTTGCTGAGAATGATGGTTTCCAGCTTCATCCATGTCCCTGCAAAGGACATGAACTCATCTTTTGTTATGGCTGCATAGTATTCCATGGTGTATATGTGCCACATTTTCTTAATCCAGTCTATCATTGATGGACATTTGGGTTGGTTCCAAGTCTTTGCTATTGTGAATAGTGCTGCAATAAACATATGTGTACATGTGTCTTTATAGTAGCATGATTTATAATCCTTTGGGTATATACCCAGTAATGGGACGGCTGGGTCGAATGGTATTTCTAGTTCTAGATCCTTGAGAAATCGCCATACTGTCTTCCACAATGGTTGAACTAATTTACACTCCCACTAACAGTGTAAAAGCGTTCTCATTTCTCCACATCCTCTCCAGCATCTGTTTTTTCCTGCCTTTTTAATGATTGCCATTCTAACTGGTGTGAGATGGTATCTCATTGTGGTTTTGATTTGTAGTTCTCTGGTGACCAGTGATGATGAGCATTTTTTCATGTGTCTGTTGGCTGCATAGATGTCTTCTTTTGAGAAGTGTCTGTTCATATCCTTTGCCCACTTTTTGATGGGGTTGTTTTTTTTCTTGTAAATTTGTTTAAGTTCTTTGTAGATTCTGGACATTAGCCCTTTGTCAGATGGATAGATTGCAAAATTTTTTTCCCATTCTGTAGGTTGCCTGTTCACTCTGATGGTAGTTTATTTTGCCATGCAGAAGGTCTTTAGTTTAATTAGATCCAGTTTGCCTATTTTGGCTTTTGTTGCCATTGCTTTTGGTGTTTTAGTCATGAAGCCCTTGCCCTTGCCTATGTCCTGAATGGTATTGCCTAGGTTTTCTTCTAGGGCTTTTATGGTTTTAGGTCTAACATTTTAGTCTTTATTCCATCTTGAATTATTTTTTGTACAAGGCATAAGGAAAGGATCCAGTTTCAGCTTTCTACATATGGCTAGCCAGTTTTCCCAGCGCCATTTATTACATAGGGAATCCTTTCCCCATTTCTTGTTTTTGTTAGGTTTGTCAAAGATCACATGTTGTAGATGTGGTGTTATTTCTGAGGCCTCTGTTCTGTTCCATTGGTCTATATATCTGTTTTGGTACCAGTACCATGCTGTTTTGGCTACTGTAGCCTTGTAGTACAGTTTGAAATCAGGTAGCATGATGCCTCCAGCTTTGTTCTTTTTGCTTGGGATTGTCTTGGCAATGCGGGCTCTTTTTCGGTTCCATATGAACTTTAAAGTAGTTTTTTCCAATTCTGTGAAGAAAGTCCTTGGTAGCTTGATGGGGATGGCATTGAATCTATAAATTAATTTTTGTACTTTTAGTAGAGATGAGGTTTTGCCATATTGGCCAGGCTGGTCTCAAACTCCTGACTTCAGGTGATCTGCCCACCTTGGCCTCCCAAAGTGCTGGGATTATAGACGTGAGCCACTGCACCTGGCCAGATTTCATTTTCAATAAAAGCAACTTGATATTGCTGCAAGAGACACTGAGGATCAGAGTGTAATATAATAGGAAACTGTTCCTAATTATAATTGATGTACTGTAAGTATTGTGATTAATGTATATATGTTGATACTACTCCTTTCTTCTACATGTGTTACAATTTATGGTTCACCAGATCACAGTAGTGCTGAACACTCTACAAATCTCACTCCCCAGCTGAGGGAAGGTGTTAAGATGAATCTGTGCCCCTGTCTGTGGAGCTATTATCCATTTTTCCACTTAGATTTACATTGCACCGGCACTTAGACACGAACAAGATTCATGGCATCTGGAGAGGGGAAGGGGAAACTAAATTGTTGCTTAATTTTCTTCTTTAAAAAAACTTCCTTTGCTTTCTAACAAAGTGGTTGGTGTAGAAATTTCCAAATTGTCTTACTGCTTTAGCCTCTAAACCTGCATTTGAAATGGTTCTCTTTAGTCCTATTATTAGTAGTAATAGTAGTAGTAGTAGTAGTAGTAGTAGTATTCTAGAGATGGGGTCTCTCTCTGTCACCCAGGTTGAAGTGCAGTGGTGCGATCATAGCCGACTGCAGGCTCAAACACCTAAGCTCAAGCAATCCTCCCACCTCAGCTTCCTGAGTAGCTGGGAGTACAGGGGTGCACCACCACACTCTGCTAATTTTTTAATTTTTGTTGAGATGGGGTCTCACTATGTTGCTCAGGCTGGTCTCAAACTCCTGGCTTCAAATGATCCTCCCACCTCAGCCTAGTCCTATTGTAGACTTTTTTTCTTCAATGAAGTGTGTTGTTGATGCTGGTGGGAGTTACCTACATTTAAAAAACTCCTCTTTCATCCCTGAAAGGAAATTTTTGAAGAAACATCTTTTCTTTATTCCCTTTTAAAGTTTTTGTGAAAATAGTATATACATAGGTTAAGAAATAAAATAGCATAGAAATGCTTATAATGAAAAGCCATGGTTCCCTTCCAAGGACAACATTTCTATGTGGTAATAGATGCTCACTGATATAATAGTAGTTTACTTGCCTGATGTAATAGTGGTAATGGTAATAATAAGCTTATACTCTTGCCTTTTTGCTGTTTGTTCATTATCCTTCTCCCTTCCTCAATTGATAGTTATTATTTTAACTTTTCTAGTGATAATCTTTGTACCTTAAAATAATAGTTTTAAACCTCAATTTCTTGTCCCAATTTTTGTAGTTAAATCTTAACTCTCCTGTCTGTTAGATCAAGATGTTAATAATCCCTGTGAAAACAGAGCATGAGTTCTCTTTTAAACTTCTCTTATGTGGTCTGAATTGTCTGTGTCTTCAGGAGTCAGGGGCCATGTTTAATTACTTGGCTTTTCTCTTTGGTGTTTCTGTTTTGTTTTTAGATATGAGTGGTGAACTTTGGTTATCCATCTGTATTTAAGAGCAAGGGGCTGAGTTTTATTTTTCTTCACAGATGATGTGGGTTTCCCCTGCTCTTATATATGTAGATCTGGTTTCCTGTTATTGCTGCCTATGAATAGGAAGTCTGCATGGAAACTTGATGTTGGGTGGGGGGCTTGTCTCCTGGAAGTTTCACTTTAAGATCAAGACTGAGAATGGGCTGGATTTTAGTCAGGAGTTTATGTGTGTGTGGTAAGGGGATTCAAAGGATTTAAATACCTGGAGATTTGATGGGGGCGGAGTATGCTTTATTCTAGAGTGTTTGCATATAATCTGGCCCTCCTAGTTCTTTCTAGACAGTTTTTTTTTAACTTTTTATTTTGAACTAATTTTAGACTTAGAGACAAGTTACTAAAATAATACAGAGTTTCTGTATGTCCCTCACGCAGCTTCCCATAATGGTAATGTTATCTACTATATAGGTTCCAGGCAGTTTTTCAATTTCTTTATAGATCAAGAGTCCTGTGATATTTGGCCCCCAAGTAAAATCATGGGTTTCTAGTGCAGTGCATGGACCTAAGGCAGGGAGTAGGGGAGGAGAGTGAGGGGTACCCACAGTGTCCCTTAGGCAGACTTCAGTTCACTTCTCTCTTCTCCACCCGGACTTGAAATCCCAGTCTCTGTTGCAGCTTCCCGGTGGGCCTGGGGTTTTGTTGGCATGTTGCTGGGCAGCTCACTCCCACCCTCTGACTTTCCTGAAGTTTTCTCCTGTATATTCTAGACTCTTCCATTCTTGCTTTGTATCAGGTATGGTTCTCCATGCTGGGGGTTGGGGGATGGGGAAGTGGCGGAGGGGTGAAAGAAAGACAGAGAAATATTTGTTTTAAGGAACTGGCTCACCCAGTCGTGAGCCAATTTGGGCTGGGAAGTCCAAAACCCATGGGGCAGGCAGACATGCCAGAAATTCAGGTAAGAGCTGATGTTGCAGTCTTGAGTCCCAAATCCATAGCACAGGCCAGCAGACTGGAAACTCAGGCAGTAATTCTATGTTACAGTCTTTTTTCTTTTTCTTTCTTTTTTTTGTGGTAAGAACAAAACATGAGATTTACCCTTTTACCAAATGTTTAAGTATACCCTGTATTATTCTTGATAATGTCAAGACAAGAATGACAGTGGATTTCTAGGGCGTATTCATCTTGTTTGACTGAAACTTTATACCCACTAATGAATAACTCCTCATTTTCTAT
This sequence comes from Nomascus leucogenys, assembly GCF_006542625.1. Lineage (NCBI taxonomy): Eukaryota > Metazoa > Chordata > Mammalia > Primates > Hylobatidae > Nomascus > Nomascus leucogenys. The sequence goes on along the minus strand of NC_044382.1, from coordinate 134,911,378 downwards.
GTTACAATCTTGAGGCAGAATTCCTTCTTCTCCAAGAAAGCTCAGTTTTTGCCCTTATGGCCTTCAACTGATTAGATGAGGCCTACCCATATGATGGAGGGTAATCTGATTGACTTAAATTCAGGTGATTATAACTGTTCATCACATCCACAAATACCCTCACAACAACATATAGACTAGTGTTTGACCAAACAACTGGCCACCATAGCCTAGCCAAGTTGACACATAAAACTGTCATACATTCTATTGTATTTGCCATCTTCTTCCTGGCCTCCAGAAATTTGTTGAAATCTTCTTTTCTTGAAGCTCATCTCCCAATTGCATCACTCTCATGTCTTTTTCCTTTTAGTATTATTCTCTTAGAATCCAGAGAACCAAAGCTCATTTCGTAAAGACAATCCAGTTTTTCATACAGGTGCCTCTCCCAAACATTGGCGTGTCAACCAAGGTCAGCAGTCTTCCTGAGGTTAAAAAAGAAAAAAGGCATCATATGATTTAGCTCAAATTTATTTGCCTTACATATTACTCTAGACAGTTTCATCAGTGTTCATTTTTGGGTATCTATCTCATTGTACTTATTTAGAATTTTTTACATATTCATGTTATTTACTCTGACCTATTTAAATGAAACTGTTTGTTTTCCTATTTATTTGGAAGTAAGTTCATCCAATTTGAAATATTTTTTAAAATCTTCATACTGTGAGTTTAATTTTAAAATAATAAACTATGATATTTAAAGGGTTTATTCACATTACCTTGAGCAATACTTTGTCCAAATTAGATGCTCAAAAAATTGCTTACATTTTCAAAAAATTATTTAGCTTTGTATAATAAAGGCATAAGTTAATATGATACTTAGAGATTTTGAATGCTTTAATTGTGGGTATTTAACTCACTGCCCACATTTGATGCTACTTACAAGGTAGGGAGGTGGCAGGCATTTTTAGTTTCTTGGGTAGCACACTTGGGCCCTGTCTGAAATGTTTAATAATTTGCCTGAGGTCATTTTCCTTACAGTTTCAAGCCTGCTACAAACTCCAGGTCTTTTGACTCCTACTTCTGTGCTATTTATTTTGCATATGTTACACTATGCTGTACATATCCTTGGGGAATATTTGACAATGAACATATTTCTGTAAATCCTAGTACTGTTAGATATGCTTGCAATCGATTCACATGCAGAGCATGTTCTGCTAATGATTTAAACTCTTTTGTAAGAAGGTGAGTTTCCTTGGATGATCAACCACCTCACTGTGTTCCTTGTATGTTTTATACCCAGGGACCAAATTGAGTCATGCATGAAGAATACTCTCAAGGTCAGGTTCTCTCCCTGCAAACGTGTATTTAAGAATCAAAAACAACTGTGTGTTTTCAGAACCCAAGTATCCCCACCACCTCTAAAAATTCATCCAGGTAGCCTGGGCGCAGTGGCTCACGCCTGTAATCCCAGCACTTTGGGAGGCCGAGGCAGGTGGATCACGAGGTCAAGAGATCAAGACCATCCTGGCCAACATGGTGAAACCCCATCTCTACTAAAAAATACAAAAAAAAAAAAAAAAAATTAGCCGGGCATGGTGGCGGGTGCCTGTAGTCCCAGCTATTCAGGAGGCTGAGGCAGGGGAATTGCTTGAACCCAGGAGGGGGAGGTTGCAGTGAGCCAAGATCGTGCCACTGCACTCCAGCCTGGGTGACAGAGTGAGACTCCGTCTCAAAAAAAAAAAAAAAAAGTTCATCCAGATAAAAGACATGCTCTAGTATTTACACAAAAACATCAAATTAAACCCATCATATGATTCACTAAGAGCACACAGAACTGTAACCCTATCCCTCCCATTCTTCCCAAGATGCATCTTTTCAAAAGTCAGATTGTGGTTTAATTAAATGACCAGATGAAAAGTAACAATGCCTCTGTTTGAGAAAGAGAGCAGCATTTCAATGTAAGTCCTGGCTCACTGTCGCAAATAAGTATTTTCTCTTTTCCTTTTTTTGTAGACATACCATATGCCTTAATTTAGTATGAAACGCATGTTACAAAAGCCAAGAGTAGTCCCCCAAAGGAAATCCCCATCCTCCAGGTCCATTCAGCATTGTTCTGAATTCACTTTCTCCCACCACCACCTAGGGGAGAGTAGGGAGAGTTTCCTCACCACTCACACCCACCTTTGACTTCTCAATTTTTTGTTATTCCTCTTTTTTCCAGGGCTGCCTCTGAGGCCTCCCACCCAGCCTCCCAGCTCCCACCTTTCCACTGGAGTCTTGCACTCACTGACAGCTTAAGTGCCTAACTAATCTTTGCTGCAAGTTATGTATTATTCAGACCAGTTTCAGGCCAGGCCTCATATTATTCCACTTAGTTTTCCAGAGGTTTAAAGGATTAAATAATCCTCCAAGTATTTCCTGTTATCACTTCTCTTTCTTCAGTGCATAGGAGTATCCTCTGGACCTGGGGTTCATAACCTCCAGTCTGTGGCTTGGCTTTCAGGGACCTGTGAATCCCCAGAAGTGAAAAGCAGAATTATGTGAGCATCAGTGCATTTTCTTGGTGGGGTGACTCTATAGTTTTTCTTGTATCCTAGAAGAGACCCATAACCCAAGAATGTTTAAAGAGAGTGGCTGGCTCTCAGGGCCCTGCCCTGGAAGCCCAGCTCTCGCCAGCTCCTTCTGTTTTTACTTGAGGCCTAGGCTGGATTCTGTGCTGGTCCTGTTTCCTACTGGTTCCCCTGTGGACCTCAACCTGTGGGACGTTACCTCCTGTACTTTTTCTCCAGTATACTACCCCCTTGGCTGGACCTAACCTGCTTGGCGTTCCTTACTCCCTTCCACATCCCCCTGTCCTGCTGTAGAAGGGGTTCCTGTCCTGCTTATTTCCTAAGTACCTTTATGCTGTTTTGGTTTATTCTAGAGTTTCTCTGAATATAGAATATCTCCAGAAGTTTTCCTCAACTGCCTTCCTCCTCATCAGTCCACGTGGCCTGTCCTAGAACCACTGTCCTCTTAAAGGATGGCACATTGCCTTCTCAGGGAATGGCGTGGCTCAAAAGACAGTAGCACGCCCATGCCCTCGGAAATCCAGGCATTGTCTTTTCCCACAACCCCCTAAAACTGCAAGATCCCACATTAGCATTGCATAATATCCCCCCACCCCAGTCCTATCCAGTTAGCTGTAGATCACAAGCAGGTTTTAATCTTTTGCTACAACCTGGCTTAATATCTTCTCTCTCTTAGTTGTATGATAGTGGCTTCTGTATTTTCCAGTTGATTTCTCAATGTTGGAGTTGGGAAAAAATAGCCAACGCTAAACATGAAAAAGATGAAGGAAGCTGGAGATAAGAAAAAGATAGAGGAACACAGACTTCCCATACTCTCCTTTGGTTACACCTTTGCTTTGGTATGGCCTCTTCTGAGAGAACCCTTTGCATCCTGCGCTCCTTCTGATTTGCCTCCCGTTAAGTGTCAGGGATGCGGGAAGGGACAAGTTGGAAAGTGAGGGACCTGGCTCCTCAGCCGTCTGAGCCCCAGTGGACTGACCTCAGCATCATAAATCATAAATTGGTAGCAAGGTTGGATTTGAAGCCCCGAGTAAATTGCTGTTCTAGTCCAAAGTTAGCTCTTCACGAGATCTGCATTCTGAGCCTGCTGACAGTTCCGAGAGCCTTTGCTGATATCCAAAAGAGAGAATTCGAGCCCTGCCATATTTAGATCCCTGCCCTAAGTCAAAGTTCTGAGCTGCTCTGTCGCTATTTCTGATACATGATCTTGTGCTGAGGAAGTGACCAGCCTGTGGCCTCACAGACTCAGGAAAGCCTGGTCATGGGCAGAGGGCTAGTTCCTGTCCCCTGATAGGGACAGAGGCACCAAGGCCCACCAGATCGCCTGCCCACCCCTTCCCTGCCCTCCTGGAGCTGATTTTTAAGAAGGATCATCTGTCCCTTCATTAACTGAAAAACAGGCAGCATTCTTGTGAAGCCAAAGCCAACTCCCTTTTGGGACCTGTGGGGGCTGCTGGAGCAGTGTCCGGTGGCATCCAGCGATGTGATTCCTCTGCGTGGTTAAACCAGCTCTTCTCTTGCAGAGGGAAGATAGAAGCACAATGGAGGAGTGGACAGCTGGCCCCACACTCCTTCCATGCGCCACTGCTCCTCCTGTCTTTTAAGAAATGAAAACAACATAAAATGCTGGGGCCCAGCTGTGCACCTATGTCAGGATTAGCTGTAAGGTCCCCAGTATGCTCAGCCAGCTCAGCCATTTTGCCTTTCATCAAAGGAGTCACCCTAACGTGGACCTTGTGGGAGACAACCATATTAGTGGTATAACAAAAACAATTCAGAACAAGGGATGTATACCCCAATTCAACTCCCATCTCTGAGCTTTGTACTCTATTTTGTACTTCACATTTGATCTAATTAGTGGTCAGAGTATTTCTGTGAAGGTGCATTTATCCCATGTTACAAATGTGAAAATCTAGAGTAGAGAGTTGATGTGCCCCAGATGTTACAGCTAGCCATTAGTAGACCGAGGTTCAAACCCAGGTCTTCTGATGTGGAAGCCCTTGCTTGTCCTACTACCCCTTGCTACTGTAGCCATCTAGTAGATCCTAGGACTGTGCATTAGGTCATCTGGGGGACTCTGAAAATAATTAAGTCAGACTCTCTGCAGATGGGGTCCAGACTGCCTTGGGAAGAGCTGCAAAGCAGGTCAGCTTCCTCTCCAGTAGTGCTGGGACAGCCTTCCTCCCTGTCAGTCATCCCGGGGCCCACTGTGGGTCTAAGGAGAATCACCAGCTCCCTTGCTGTTTCTTCCCCATCCCCGCCATCAAGACAGAGCCATTTGCTGCTGTCCATCCATGTTATGGCTCAAGGGCTCAGACATGGTATAGGGAAGATGGGAGCAGGGAAAGACATGAACTGCTGTGCTGTGTGACAAGGCCAGGGGGTGTCACTGAGGATGCAACAGGAAGCAGGCAGGCAAGTGAGAGAAGCTGGGGAGGCAGGAGATAGAGAGTTATGCTAGCACAGCAGTGAATGAAATCAATTTGAATGAAGCACAGATGCAAATGTTTGGACAGCAGAACCAGGTTTCATGATCTTTGAGTTTTCCTCATAACATGTTGGAACTAGGTATTGAAAAGTCTGAGGTAATCTGAAGCTTAGAAAGGCACAATCTATCAAGTTAACTTAAAGGAAAGGAAGGTGTTAACAAAATTAGAAAGTGCTGCTTTAGAAACAGCCCTAGATATTTTCCAAAAAAGCCTTGGGAATATTCCAGTATAGGGATTCTAAATACCATAGTAGTCAAGTAATGTGTTCTTCTGGTAAAATTAAAAAGAGCATGCCTGGCAGCATATGAAGAACTAAATTTCACCCTGAACATAATATTTGATATTATCCTACTTCAGTACTCTGTTACTGTTGGCTTAGGTATTTGATGTAATATTTTCCTTTGTTGTTTAAGAAAAAAGGTTGGACAATTCTCAATTTGCTGGTATAGTGAGAGGGAAATTTTGTGCGTGCACAAGCATAAATCTCTCTTCAAACCAAACGTGTATGTAACACCTTCACTTTGAAGAGAACACTGTGTTTAGTATTTCCCAAAGCCTTGCAAAGTACATTAATATCCTACAACCATTTCTCTAATGTATTTAAAGAAAGTAAGGCTCAAGGAAGTTATCTCCAAACACACTTACATCTGGAGTGGGAACAAAATCTTAAAGGTCTCAGAAGTCTCATCTCGCTAAGTTAGGCTTTTCATGGCTTCCTCCGTCGAAGCCTCTGAGGTTGTGTGGTCCAAGAAGCAGGCCAAGAGCCCAAGATGCTCATGGATTGGATTAGTTGGTCCCTGAATGGATGCAAGTTTAGTCGATGTTTTGCACAGCCTTGCTTGAGTAAAAGAGGAGGTAGAGTCCCCCTACTAGGAGAGGTTCCATTATTCTGAGAAGCTTTTCTTCCTCACTGGACAGTGACTATCCAGAGATGCCTGGGAAGCAGTCATTCATTGTTTATTGCTGGAGGCCAATTTGCTGCCCATCAGAAGTATATGTAATGTAAGAGGGAAAAGGCAGGCTGTAGATTTTTCTGTAAATTCAACAGAGTGCTGCACACTAACAATCAGTTTGAAGAAAGCTGAAGTCGTGTGTCAGTGCTCACCAGGCTGATTCTTTGTGCGGCACAAAGATTGAATGGTGGCTTAAGGGAGGTAGCCACATACAACTTCTCTTGACTTTCAGTCTGGGGCCATGGATGGAATTTTTGAAATCCACAGGTAGTCTAAAAACAATTTTAACATCTCTGTCCACCACTTCCCTCACTAAACCTTGTTGTAGAGATGCTAACAAACGAAAACTTAAAATACTAATCTTACCTCTCCGTCATGCCTATAATATGCCACACTGGGCAGAAGATGGTTCTGGATGTTCCCCAGATGAAACGAAGTTTGCAAACTGGTGGCCCACGGGCCCACCCAATCATAGATGTGTTTTATTTGGCCTGCACTGGGGTTTTAAAAAATATTTGAGGCCAGGCGTGGTGGCTCACGCCTGTAATCCCAGCACTTTGGGAGGCCGAGGCAGGCAGATCATGAGGTCAGGAGATTGAGATGATCCTGGCCAACATGGTGAAACCCTGTCTCTACTAAAATACAAAAAATTAGCCGAGTGTGGTGGTGCACACCTGTAGTCCCAGCTATTCAGGAGGCTGAGGCAGGGGTATCACTTGAACCTGGGAGGCAGAGATTGCAGTGAGCCAAGATCATGCCACTGCACTCCAGCCTGGCAACAGAGTGAGACTCCGTCTCAAAAAAAAAAAAAAAAAAAAAGGAATGAATCATCAACATCTAAAACTCAAGAGATTCTACATAAAATCTGTGTTTCTGGCTTCTCTTAAAATTCTAAAGATCTAGTCACCCTGGGCCAAGGAGTGGCTATTCCCTTCATAATGGATTAGGGCTCCCGCATGGCTGCCCCAGTTCACACCCAGCCCACTTGTCACTTCCAGTATCTACTAGTCTCTGCAGGCATTTGAGTTTGGCATCCCCAACAAGAGAAGGTGTGCAGAAGAGGAAAGATTTTGCTTTCCTTATAGATGTTCGTGGTGACATCTCTGTGTCAATAAGAAATTTGATCCACTAATGAACAAGATTATTATACACAAGAGTTCTGGAATCAGAGACAGGAGAAATAAGTTCAATTGGTATACAGGATTTCACTTTCATTTCTTTTTTTTTTTTTTTTTTGAGATGGAGTTTGGCTCTTGTTGCCCAGGCTGGAGTGCAATGGTGCAATCTCGGCTCATCTCAACCTCCGCCTCCCGGGTTCAAATGGTTCTCCTGCCTCAGCCTCCTGAGTAGCTGGGATTACAGGCATGCACCACCAAGCCTGACTCATTTTGTACTTTTAGTAGAGACAGGGTTTCTCCATGTTGGTCAGGCTGGTCTCAAACTCCTGATCTCAGGTGATCTGCCCGCCTCGGCCTCTCAGAGTGCTGGGATTACAGGCGTGAGCCACCACGCCCAGCCTCACTTTCATTTCTAATAAGGAATAAAGACCATTTCAAAATTAGAAAAGTCTAAGGAAAAATACACTTAAATGGAAGACAGGTAACCTGAGTTCCTGATGCAGCTGCCCTGCCCCCATACTGATACCTAGTGTCTTTGCCTACATAATGGAAAGTGTTAACCATTATTCAGCATTCATTCCCTTAACAAGATTTATAGAGTGGTTGACATCGAGGGTTTAGAGTCTTCCCAAAATGGATCTGCATTTAAGACTTCATTTTCCTCACCTATCAAATAAGGAATGAAATCACAAACACCTCAGTGTGTGACATACTCTGAATATCCAGTTATTGTGAGCTCCTATTCTTTGTTAAGTACCAGCTGTTTGCCAAGCTTTGTGCTAGGCCTTGGAAATACAAAAACACAGAAACATGTGGTCCATGTCCTAAAGAGCCAGAGCCGTAGTCTGGTTGAGGAAGTAAATTCTGGGCTAACACGTAGAGTCAGTAACCTAAAGAAAAGCCCCTCAGAATGACTGTACTGTTGAAACATAAATAGAGCTGATAAAGCCCCAGGTTGTTACAACATCATATTAAATTAAGGAATGTTCGTGTGCAACACCTACCTTGAGAAATAAACATGTATATACATATCTAAATATGACAGAGGTAACAAAAGTTTTCAATAATAGGATTTTTCTTAGAAGAGTTCCACATCAGACTTCTAAATCCGAGGTTCTTGACATCTGGAGTGGAGTCTTCCCATTGATAGTTAGGCCAAAGCCCTCGCTCCAGAAAATGTATGCAGACAGTAGTTTGCATAACATTCCAGGGATTTGAGAGCCCCAGAAGCCCATCCATGAGGACTGCTCCATGTAGTTCCTCACTGGGCTGGTCACACAAGACATAAAAGCAGTGGCTCCAAAAGAGGTGCTCAGTTACAGAAGAGAAAGAGCCGCTCATAGAAACAGTCAGGGCAGTTCTGTGTGAGAGCAAAAAGCTGAGTTGCATAGAGGTCCAGTGGGCAGTGAGGGGAATGTTGAATGAAGAAAACATCTTTTTTCTTCTCTTAGATAATGCTGATATCCCTGTAATAACTAATGTAGTCAGAACGAGTACTTCATATATCTGTCACATGTTTAATTGTGGCCACTCTGACATCTTATCTTCTCTCCTGTGATCCTTTCACCTTTTTCATAAATCTCTGTTATCTAGGTATGATAAGAAACCTTAATATCTACTAAGCCAGAACATCCTTTCACATAGGGTTGATTTGGCTTTTTCTTCTTTTTCCCCCCTCTTTTCCTACTCTTCAACATTCCGTTCCCAATATGTCCAGAACTAATTCTGCATGGGACCTAATTATCTGCTGGTGACCCGAATGGGGCTGGTCACTCTGGGCAGTCTCTCTGTCCTTGGCCCTTTCTGGCCTTTAGGTCACATGTAGCACTTTATCAGTTCCCTCCAAAACAAATCCAGCTGTAAAAGTATTGGAAAATAAGGTAGGTTTTACTGAGGGTTTTGGGGGTAGAGTGAAAAGAAAACTCGCCACGTGAAGACAAAACATCACAAGATTCCCATTATACAATACTCAACTGCCAAAGCCTTTCTCTTGGGGGCAGCCCCTCATCTTTCCTCGGCTCTACCTGCCTTCCCCACACTCTTGCTCTGTACTTTTGCTAATTCAGAGAATATGGCTCCCTCACCTTCTCCAATTTTGCTTTCTCATATCTGTTAGTTACTTAATACTGCCTTGAATTATGAGAAAGCCTCTATGCTAAGGATGACAATTTTTGTTTGTACCCCTAATCACAAATGTCTTTGTTTTTTACTTAATACATTGAAGGCATCCTTGATGTTAGGACATATATATTAATCTCTCATTTCTGAATGGCCGAATAGTGTTGCCTTGTATACATGCAACATGCTGTGTTTAACCATTCCTGTACATTTACCTTATTCCCTTTTCTTTTTTCTATTATAAACGAGCTGCAATCAAACATATATTGCACACTTATATGAGTATGACTGTAGGATAAATTTCTGGAATTGATATTTCTGTGTCATGAATATATGCATTGTAACATTTAGTAGTTATTGCTCTCTAGAAATTTATCTTCCAAGCAACAGTGTGAAAGAGATCCTGTTTCAGTTTTCCATAAAACCCCATTTTTATGTTTGTTTACCTTATTTTATGTTTGTTGATTCCTTGATTTAGGAAGGGCTTAAGGTGGCTAGCAAGGAAATGTACATTAGAGGTAGATGGGTTGGGGGGAGAAGTGAAAAATGAAAGGTAAGAATATAAAATGGACCAGTGATTAAGATTATTATAAAAATTCATTCAGGTTTATTCTATGCCCTAGGTGACCTTCAGGTTTGGTGCTAAGCTTTCCATCAGCCAAGCAAAGAGGGGAATCAATTACATAAGCCACTACTAAAACAAAGCTGTGCCTTGGGGTCCTTATAAAAAGGAAAAAAGGACTTTGTACAGGGCAACAGTAACTTCAGCAGCATGACTTCATGTGATCGCCTCAGCACCTCTGTATCTGCTATTTGCCTCGGACCCAAAACACGTTGCCCTAGAGCAGAGCTCTGCCTTCAGTCATGTATGTGCTGATTATGTTGGGTGGACAGCAGTCTGGCCAAAACTGATAAAACCTGTGCCTCCAAATGTGGCCAGATAGCAGGGCATTAAGAGCAGGCATCACCTCTCATATACGTAGACCTTCCTTTCTCTTCAAAGCTCCTAGGAATTGTCTTAGAGGATGGGACCAAGAAGCTACTCCAGGATCAGTGGATGTAAACCACATCAGGAAAGCACCACTGTGGGGGCATTTCCAGGCAGGATGTGTGGGCTGCCTGCCACGTGAGCAGGTGGAGGGCCCAATGGGGCTCTCCCTGCTGCCAGGATCGGGGCGAGGATTCCCAGAGGGAGAGAGAGCCAGGTGCCATGTGTGCAACTGCAGATGCCAGAGTGGGCTCCTGAAGGAGACTGGGTCATTTCAGCTCCTGACCTCAGGGACAGGAGATAGGAGAAAGCCATGGTGACCTCAGCTGGGTGGGGAGACAGCTAATCAGCCACCCCAGGTCTGAGGTGGCCCCAAGGCAGGTCAAGGATGTGAAGAGGTCTAGATAGATAGAAAGGAAATACAGAAGCTCAGCTTTGTGGAAATCACAAAGGGGCTGAGTGCCCCAGTAGAGGGTCAGATAGTTCTGTGAGGAAGCCAGGGTGGCCCAAAGCAGAGGCAATGAACCTGGAGACCAAGTAGCAGAGGAGCTGAAAATGAGTTTGACTTGTACCTATATTTGAAACCAGAGTAAGCTAACAAGAAGACAATGATTCCCAGGTTCAGGGCTGGCAAAATGCAAAGTGAAATTGATCGAGTCATGTAAGATTTTGTGTCCAAACTCCACTGGGCTGTGGATAATTTTACCCTCAAGGTCCTCCACACTGTAGTATGGACACCCAGGTGTGTCCCATAGAGGACATAACAAAAATGTATCTTAACTGGGAAAAAAAGATTAACAAAAAGAATGAACATGTGCCTCAGCTGCATGAATATAGAAGGAGAAAGATCCCTCTATGTCGTTCCCTGGGTGATAGCAGGAGAACATTATTCTAAGCAGGAAAAAAAGACAGTGGAAACCTGGTTGAAGGAGCTTTTTTGCACATCACCCTGGGGAGCCACAAAAGAGAGACAGGAACAAAAGAACAGCTGCAAAGGGAGTGAAAGAAACCCAAAAAGGCATTGGCACAGGCCTACTGGGAATATGATATGGCAAAGGGAGAAAATGAGGTATGTTTTCTAGTTAGAGAGATTGATCTATTCAAAGGACTTTAAATTTTGTTGATTCACTTTGGGTGCATCCATGTGAAGGTTTGACTTTTGAATCATCATGAATTTTAGCCAGTAAAAGTGTTCGGGGTTTTAGCTTCACCCACATGGACCCCAACTCACTACTTAGAAGTCTACTGCCCTTCATGTGGGTTGCCAACAGACTCTGCCTCTGCTGTACCTGGGAGAATGGCTTCCTCATCACCACATTCCACATCCTTCCAAGATGGCAGTGAAGAGCTTCCCAGGGCATCTGGCATTAGCAGAATGTGGCTGATGAGGAAATATGACCCCAGTTTAGGCCATTTTACCAGAATATTACACAAATTACAAAATAATTTGATAGCTAGAAGAGAGGATTTTGAGTGTTTTTACTACAAAGAAATGATTAATGTTTGAGGTGATGGATTTGTCAATTACCCTGATTTGATCAGTATACAATGTATACATGTATCAAAACATCTCACTGTACACCAGAAATATATATAATTTTGTGTCAATTAAAAGGAAAAGAAAATTTAAAAATTTTTTTGAACTATATATGTGAACACATGAAAATGTAATAGTAAAATTTCATGGTTGCAATATTATATCCCACTTTAGCCAGGCTCAGAGGCTCACACCTGTAATCCCAGCACTTTGGGAGGCCAAGGCAGGCGGATCACAAGGTCAAGAGATTGAGACCATGCTGGCCAACATGGTGAAACCCCGTCTCTACTAAAAATACAAAAATTAGCTGGGCGTGGTGGCACGCGCCTGTAGTCCCAGCTACTCGGGAGGCTGAGGCAGGAGAATCACTTGAACCTGGGAGGCAGAGGTTGCAGTGAGCTGAGATTGCGCCACTACACTCCAGCCTGGCAACAGAGAGAGACTCCATCTCGATAAATAAATAAATTTTTTTAAAAAAAGAATGTTATATCCCACTTTAAATATAGATTTCAGAATGAATGGTAGCCAGATTACTTCAGCTGTCACATGTAACTTACATAGCTTTTCATTAAGACTTTTAAGTCACAGATAAAATTAATTTATTGGAATAAAGTAATGCTCAAAGCATGACTGAACATGTAAAAACTTAATAAGAATCAGAGTTTAGGTTACAGAAAGAGACGTACTTTCTTATTGTCTGAGTAACCACAGTCTCTGTAACTTGTGTGTGGTGATCTGAAATCTTGGTCAAGATTCCCTGAAATCCGCTTTTAAATGAGTTCATCTGACAAACAGTGCTAGAAAGGCCCTACCTTTGACCCACGCAATGATTTTGATTTCAGAACCTCCAACAGATTCCTAATCATTCCTTTGGTAACAGAGAGTTTTGAACAAAATACAAGGGCAAGAGTATCAGGAAAGGTTACTTATTTTTCCCTCTGCCTCTGATTACCCAGAGAGCAACAGTGAAAAATACGGAGGAGGAGAGCAGAGGGCTCTTTTGGTCCAATAAGAGAATTCAGAAGTAGGACACACTGGGGAGGCTTCTCCCTCCTGCAGTGGTTTTCTCCAGGAATTTTTACCGTCACTTAGGTGTAGCCTTGACCGGAAAGGATGGGGGCCAGGAGCCTGGACCATCACTCCCAGCAATCTGACCTGCTTGAGGGAGGGAAGGGTCCCCATCCATCTTTTCTTCATTCTGGGCACCTCACTTTAAAAAATAGATTTTGCTTAATATTCTGCATAGAAAGTATTCCTCTTACAGATCCTTCAGTCTCCAACTTATATTTATGCCTGAAAATAATGTTCTTTATGGCCATCACCTTAGGCAATTTGGATGGTGATGAACTACAAAAACGTATATATGTTCTTATTAATACAGATAACTTACTGCTTTATCATTGCACAGAAGCAGTAATCCACATATCTTTCCTAGCACTACTGAACTAGGTGGAGTCATTACAATGCATTTTAGGCAAAAGGAATGTCAGAGTTGAGGATCATTGCCCCTAAATGCTCTCTGCCACCTTCTGCACTTCTGCAATTGTCTGCTTTAGCATCTAGCTAGGTGAGCTCAGATGTGGCCTGAATCAAGAGCAGTGTGACCTCAGAGCCGCCAGGTTTGCAGGCACCTCCCCTACAGGTGGAAGCTATACTTCTGGATTGCTCCACCTGGCAGGAACCCCAGAGAGGTGGAATTACACGCGTTGTGCTCAGACCTCCACAAACTACAGGCTGCTACAGAATGTGTTTACTGGATTAGTGCAACCTAGCATGCAAATATGTGGACACAGGATAGTCACAACTCCCACAGCAGCCTAAAGGAACTATGCAGGTCAGGTTGTGAAATGGCACCCAGCGTTATTTAGAAGGGCGTTTGGAATTCATAACGAGGTTGGTTTTGTTTTAAATCCTACTGTTGCCCTGGTAGAAAACAATGAGTGTTGATTACATTTTATTCTACTTAACATCAGTGCTTCTCAAGGGAGATACTGGTGACATGGAATTAGGTCCTATATTCAGGCATATAGCAAAAATAAAGAACCTGGGGAGAAGATATTAAAATTTTAAGTAAAAGTGAAAATGGGACTATGAACAAAGGCAAAGAGAAAAAATATTTTAAACTGATATATCATGTGATATAGAGACATTAGCATACACTTTTGTTGGGTACAGGGAGAAATGTGGTATATAAATTATGCCAAAATCAACTTTTTCTCCATTACTGGTGTATATTTGGGATGGGTTTCAAAACTCTCTCAAATACACAGAGTTTTTTTGGTGTTTTTTTTACATCCTGTTTCAACATCCAGGGTCTAGACATTGGACTTCCTTCAAACAAGAGGCCAGTGAGAATAAATTTGAGCATGCAGTTGTTAAAACTGCTCTCTTCCTCTACATAGCGCTTGACAGCAGCTGCAGAAAATGAAACCTGCTGGGGATGGAAGTGGATGGAGGTAACACAGTCTCAGATGGGAGGAATATGCTGATGGAGGAATCTGACCCTCAATTAATGAATGGCATCAACACCTTTCATGTTGAATGGCACACCCAAGGCCTGGGTGAGACAAGCAGGAAGAGAAGAGAAAGATCCTATCTTGTTAATTGACCTCATCTCACCTCCTCCCCCATAAGAGCACATGACTTGTAACACAGAACTTCCTTTAATTTCATCAGACTGCCTTGCCCAGAAATGAAGCACAGTAGTGATTATGAACAGATACTTTGCCCCTACCTCTTGCCATTATCTCTTCCATAAACTTACATAGGGAAAGCTAACATGAATCTCACTTCCTGGTTTTTAGGGGGTGATTTGAGGTTCTGAGTTTTTTTTTTTTTTTTTTTTTTTTTTTTAGTTCTTTAATTTTAAGCAGTCAAACACTCTGTTCCAAACAGAATGCAAATCCCACTCGTTGTACTCCTAACTTTGTATTATAAATGTTGGACTCTGTGAAAGCAGCAAGAGTAATGGTGTAACTGGTGTGGATAATGACAGCTTTTGGTCTTGGAAAGGAAAAAAATGAAAAGACTTGTTCAGAATTGCAGAGCCAGGGAGTCTGGCAGTTTTTTCTCATATTTCTAGGTGATAGACAAATTGTTAGTTACCACATGTATAATTTATTAGTAATTGCTCTAATTTGCCTCCTAAGTTTCTAAGTTGCCGGTTCACTGAGATCAACTATTTTGTACCCATAAAATAAGAATCATATGGTAATTTAATGAAGTAGCTAGCCAGTTAGCATGATTTCTGTGCAAATGCAGTATTACCCTTGCAATTTAGAAAAGGGGGAGAGGAATAACAGTGTCGAACTTCTTAGAAGCCTAGTGACTAATTATCACTTACTGGGATTAAAATGCTACACCCACATTTTCCTCTTGTGGACATATGGACACCAAGATAACTGGCTTTCCTTTGGGTAGTGTTGCAGTCTCTTTAAAACAAAATGCTTCCTTCCTCCTGGGAGCAGTTTAAGAGCTGCTGAGTGAAGGAAGCTGGATCCCTCCCATGGGTGATCTGGGGGACAGAGGCCTAGAGCCTGCCAATGAAGTTAGAGCACATCTTAAGGTACAATAGACCTGCTGCAAGGATGTTGAGGATAAGGTCAGCATAGAACATTTGTTTTTTCTTCTTCTTTTTTTTTTTTTTTTTTTTTTTTTGAGATGGAGTCTCGCTCTGTTGCCCAGGCTGGAGTGCAGTGGAGCGATCTCGGCTCACTGCAAGCTCTGCCTCCCGGATTCATGCCATTCTCCTGCCTCAGCCTGCCGAGCAGCTGGGACCACAGGCACCCAGCACCACGCCTGGCTAATTTTTTGTATTTTTAGTAGAGACAGGGTTTCACCATGCTAGCCGGGATGGTCTCGATCTCCTGACCTCGTGATCCGCCCGCCTCAGCCTTCCAAAGTGCTGGGATTACAGGCGTAAGCCACCGCGCCTAGCCTGTTTTTTCTTCTTAAAGCAAGCATTCTACTTCTCTCCAAATGTAATTAGTTGACTTCAGGTATGGCTATAAGAATATAAATGCAAAAATTTCTTCTTATGGCCAGACTGTCAGATTTCTCTGTGTTCTTGAATTTTCTCAACCTACCAACAATAAATTGTCTACCTATCTTCTAAACTCAGGAGCCAAACAAGGAGAGGCCTCATTCTGCCTCATGTGACATCAGCAAGACTGAACTCTCCTCTGCTTGCTGTGCTCTGTTCTTGCTGGTTTGTAAGAGGCGGCAATTGTAAGAGGCAGGAACACGGCTTCCCATTTGTTTTTCAGGTTTAAGTGGTTTTGGAAATGACAGGAAGTAGGAAAATGAAGCTTTTGGCTGGCCTTTGAAGAAACTGGAAGTAGAGGTGATAGAATACATGTGGATTGCTCTGGACCTTTTTGGAAAATCATTCTTTTGCCCAACGCAGTTGGCAACCATCCTGGGACTGATAAAATTCCTTTGCACTTCTTCAGAATTTAACTTTGGCTCAATCTGTTAAAGTCACAACCACATTTCTCAAGAGTACCATTTGGCCACAAGTCAAATACATTATCACAAACACATTAGATGTTCCTGAATAGCATTCCTAACCCATAGCTGATGTCCACATTCATCGAGCAAGATCAAATACCAAAAAAAAAAAAAAAAAAACCAGAAAAAAAGTAATTTAATCCATGCTAATTTTATTGAAATCAAGACACTTTCCTAAGTGGACAAATTTTTAGAAAACGGACAAATTTTTAGAAAAAGAGCATAAGCCAGCTGGGCGCAGTGGCTCACACCTGTAATCCCAGCACATTGGGAGGCCGAGGTGGGTGTATCATCTGAGGTCAGGAGTTTGAGACCAGCCTGGCTAACATGGTGAAACTCTGTCTCTACTAAAAATACAAAAGTTAGCCAGGTGTGGTGGCGTGTGCCTGTAATCCCAGCTATCTGGGAGGCTGAGGCAGGATAATCATTTGAACCCGGGAGGCAGAGGAAGCAGTGAGCTGATATTGCCCCACTGCACTCCAGCTTAGGTGACAGAGCGAAACTCTGTCTCAAAAATAAAAAAAAAAAAAAAAGAAAAAAGAAGAAGAAAAAGAGCATAAGGCTGTAACCTGAAATGACATCACCAATGGTTAGAAATTTTAATGAAATTGGGATACTTACAGCCTCTTGAATTTCTCAATAGATTGTTATCATATTCATCCCCAAGGAGAGTAACCTAGCTTAATGTTTGCTTGGTCAATGTTTGGTAAGCACCAGGGCAAGATGGTTGGCCCATATATCTAAAGTAGTGCTCCTCAAAGTGTGGTCTTAGGGCCAGTATCATCTGGAACCCTATTAGAAATGCAAATTAATGGCCCCACCCCAGCCTCCTATAGCAGAATCTCTGCAGCTGGGGGTCAGGAATCTGGGGGTTTATAAACTCTCCAGGTGATTCTAATGCTCACTCAAGTTTAAGAACCACTGGCCTCACATCTCCAGAACAAACTGTCAACCAGCAACTGATGGTTTGTGGTTATGCCTGCAAATGAAAAAAGTGCAGCCATCCATGCCATCCTCCCTTGGTTGGAAACTAAGTCCCAGCTGCTGATTTTCGCTTCCTTTTCTCTACACTTCCAAATACTGTGTTAGAACTGTGGGGCTCTATATGTAGAAAATGTCTTAAGATAACAGTCTGTGTTTTTAAACTTGGGACTGTAAGGGGCTCCTCCTAAACATGTTTGGAGTATTTTCTTTTGCTGATACTAAAAGCTGACCATTTACCTAAATAGTAATATACACCTTTCCAGAATCAGCTCTCTGGACAACCCAGCTGTCTGCTGCAAAAGAGCAAAAAACCCTGAAGTAGACCAAAAAAAGTTCCAATCATCCAACATATATATGTTGGGTAAAATTATGCATCAAAGCTCATACCTTTTTCTAAACTCTTGGAGGCTATCAAAATCTACTCACTCTTTCTAAAATTAGTTGTACCTTAGAAGTACATAAGTTTTTTAAAAATTCAGATGCATAAAAACTAATTGTAAGAGCTAAAACTATACAACTCATAAGAAAACATACATGTAAATCTTCATGATCTTGGATTAGGCAATGGTTTCTTAGATATGCCACCTAAGGCACAAGCAATGAAAGAAAAAACAATTAAAATTTGAAACTTTGTGCTTTAAAGGACTATTTCAAGATAGAAAGTGAAAACACAGCCCACAGAATGGAAGGAAATATTTGCATATCACTTATCTGAAAAGAGTCTAGTATCCAGAACATATAAAGAATTCTTACAACTTAATAGTTAAAAAAATAGGCCAGGCACGGTAGCTCACACCGGTAATCCCAGCACTTTGGGAGGCCCTGGGTGGAGTTCAAGACCAGCCTGGCCAACATGGCGAAACCCTGTATCTACTAAAAATACAAAAACTAGCTGGGCATGCTGGGGTACACCTGTAATCCCAGCTACTCTGGAGGCTACACAGGAGGATCACTTGAACCCAGGAGGTGGAGGTTGCAGTGAGCCAAGAACCCACCACTGTACTCCAGCATGGGCAACAGAGCCAGACTCTGCCTCAAAAATAATAATAACCCAATTAAAAACTGGACAAAAGATTTGAATAGGCATTTCTGCAAAGAAGGTATACATATGGCCAATAAGCACATGAAAAGATGCTCAACATCTTTAGTCATTAGGGAAATGCAAATAAACACAATGAGATGCCATTTCACACCCACTAAGATGGATAGAATCAAAAAGATAAACAATAACAAATACTGGCAAGAATTTGGAGAAACCGGAACCCTTATACATTGCTGGTGGAAAGGTAAGGTGGTGTGGCCACTTTGGGAAATAGTTTGGCAGTTCCTCAAAAAGCTAAACAATAGTCACCATATGACCTAGCAATTCCACTCCTAGGTGCATACCCAATAGAATTGAAAATGTATGTGGAAACAACCCAACTGTCCAACTGATGAATGGACAAACAAAATGTCAAATGGTCAACTATGAAAAGGAACAAAGTACTGGTGCATTCTACGACACAGATGAACCTTGAAAACATTAAGCTAGGTGAAAGAAGCCAGACACCAAAAGCCACATATTGTATAATTCCATTTACGTGAAATATCCAGAGTAGGTAAAGCCAGAGAGATAAAGTTGATTAGCGGTTGCCAGGGGCTGGTGGAAGGGGAGAATGAGTGACTGCTAATGGGTGTGGGTTTTCTTCTGGGGTGATGATAATGCCCTGGAATTAGATAATGGTGATGGTTGCACAATGTTGTAAAATGCTAAAAACCATGGAAATGTATATTTTAAGAGAGTGAATTTTATGATGTGTTATATTAATCATATCTCAATTTTTAAAACACAGGCAGCAGGTTGGATGTGGCCTATGGGGTTACAGTTTGCCAATCCCAGCTCTAGTGCAAAAAAAGAGGAGGGGGCAGATAATTGAAAAAGGCTGACAAAATGTTTGAGACAGTCTTGCTCTTGTCACCCAGGCTGGAGTACAATGGCAGGATCTCGGCTCACTGCAACCTCCTCCTCCTGGGTTCAAGCAATTCTCCTGCCTCAGCCTCCCAAGTAGCTGGGATTACAGGTGCTGGCCACCACGCCTGGCTAGTTTTTGTATTTTTTTTTTTTTTTTTTTTTTGAGACGGAGTCTCGCTCTGTCGCCCAGGCTGGAGTGCAGTGGCGCAACCTCGGCTCACTGCAAGCTCCGCCTCCCGGGTTCACGCCATTCTCCTGCCTCAGCCTCTCCGAGTTGCTGGGGCTACAGGCGCCCGCCACCACCCCCGGCTAATTTTTTGTATTTTTAGTAGAGACGGGGTTTCACCGTGGTCTCGATCTCCTGACCTCGTGATCCGCCCGCCTCGGCCTCCCAAAGTGCTGGGATTACAAGCGTGAGCCACCGCGCCCGGCAGTTTTTGTATTTTTAGTAAAGATGGGGTTTCACCATGTTGGCCAGGCTTGTCTCGAACTCTTGACCTCAGGTGATCCGCCTGCCTCGGCCTCCCAAAGTGCTGGGATTACAGGTGTGAGCCACCACACCAGGCCTAATGTTGAGTATTTTTGAAGCAGGGTGATGAATATGTAGTGGTTCATTACATTATTTTCTCTGCTTTTACGTTTGTTCAGACACGCACATATTTTTATAAGAATCGCATATCATGTATGCCAAATTAGATAATAGAATCACCAGGGATGGGGTCTGGGCATCTGTAAGTTTTAACAATTTTCCAGTTGATTCTTTTGAAACCAATCAATTGCTGGATTGAAAATCAGTAGTTGGGGATCACTATTCTATATATAGTTCTGTTAACTTGATTATCTTAGCAGATTAAAAGAGAGGAAAACAATTCCAATAGAAAAACAAATAGGAGTGTGTACTCCTAGGGTGATGGGTGCGCCAAAATCTCACAAATCACCACTGAAGAACTTATTCATGTAACCAAATCACCTGTCCCCCAAAAACGTATGAAAATAAAAATTTTTTTAAAAAAAGAAAAATAGGTAATAGCAAAAAAAAGGCTCTCACAGCCCAACAAGAGAGAAACAGAAAAGAAGGAAATACAAGAATTTAAAGAGCTCAGTATTCTAAGGCCACTGTTAGCATAAATCAAACAGCCTCTGTGCCGTAAGAAACTTTGAAGTCATCACTGTATTACAGAATAGCACAACTTTTGATATTCCTAATGATGACCTGGAGGCATTCAGAGAGGATTAAATATGTTCAGTAAATGGTATTTAAGGTATATGGAAGTAAATATTTATTTTAGAAAATAGCATTTTAAGAATGCTCCTTTCTTAAAACCTCAAATATCTAGGAAATCTGATTCACCCAAAAGATGGTTTAAAAATCCTTAACAGCTTTATTTTAAAGTCTTCTAATTCTTCCACTTGACATTTATAAACAAAATTCTACCTTGCAACTAAGGAAAAATAACAGGATATAAACATCCTTTCTGAAACAAGTATTGGATACAGAAAACTCTTGGGGGATGGTGGGAACTGAGATGGATGTGATTGTTTTTGTTTCTTAATGTATACTGCCTTCTAATCTTATATTTTTTAAAAAATCAACTTTATTGAGATATAATTTACATATAATAAAAATTTTTAAGGCTATATGTTCAATGCTTTTGACAAATGTATACACCTGCGTAACCATCATCCCAATAAATATATAAAACATTTCCACCTCCCCAGAATTCTGTGCCCCTTTGCAGTCAATCCCCCACCCAACACCCACTTTGCCTCCAGGAAACCACTGATGTGATTTCTGTCACTATTGATTAATTTTGCCTCTAGACCTTCATATAAGCAGACTCATGCTGTAAACATTCTTGTGTCCAGCTTCTTTGTGTCAGCATGGTATCTATGAGATGCATCCATGTTGGTGCATGTTGTTAGTAGTTCATTCCATTTTATTACTGAGTAGTAATTCATTACATGAAGATACTACAAATTATTTATCCATTCACCTGTTGTTTCTGTTTGCATGAATAAAAATGCAAAAGTCTTTCTTATGCACATAAGTTTTTATTTCCCTTGAGCAAATACCAGTGTTGGGTCGTATGTTAAATATATGTTTAACTTTTTAAGAGACTGCCAAACTCCTTTCCCAGATAGTTGCACCATTTTATACTTCCACTAGCAATGCACAACAGTACCACTTAAAAGCCATGACCTTGACTTACAAATTAGTAGAAAGAAAATCCTCTCTTTCTCTCTCTCAGTGGTTTCTATCTCTCACTGACTCACTATTTTGTGTGCTGCTTTAGGCACTTCACTTTGTACTTACGTAAACCTTCTCCCATATGTTTCCAAACTCATTTTAAGCTTCAATCAGCATTAATATTAATATGCTATTAATAGAGCAACCAAAGTTTTAAGCCTAAAAAATTTTTCCCCAAATACTAATAGCTAAAAACTGTCTCTAAAGCAGCATTTATTTATGTTTCTAACGAGTAGGCAATGAATGTGATTGAGTCCTTGACCATTCAACATCTTGGCAGTTTTTGTGGTTTTACTCTTTTGAATGTCAACTTTCTGTGGAAGTCAGTGCCACAGTTCATAAAAGAGGAACAATACAGTTCAGTGATGAAGAGCTCTAGCTTAAAGAAGTGGTCAGACCAGTGTGAGAACCTTGGCTTCTTTCCGTGGGCCCATTCTTTAATAGAGCATTGGTTTCTTCATCTGTAATCTGGGGAGTAGGGGTCATTATTATCCATGTCTCATATGATTGTTATGAAGACGATGATCTCATTTATGTAAAGCCTTTGGCAATGTTCCTGGTCCATATTTATTGCTCAAGAAATGGAAGCCTTAAGAGAGGAGTCATCATTAGAAACACATTCTAGAACACAAGTGTTCTAGGATGTAAATTCCCTCCTAGAACACATGTGTTCCAGGTTGTAAATTCCCTCTTTTTTTTTTTTTTTGTTTTTACTAAGAACATGTTTCTTCTCTCCTTTCAGAAGTCAAGAAGGCTCCCATTTCATTAGCTTCTAATAAGCCCTATCTTTCTCAAAGTTATTCCCTCCTCCCTACCTGCAGGGCTGGCTATTAGGAGGGAGGAATGTGATTCTTCTCTCACCAGGGTCTAGTCTTGCTTACTTGCCCAGATGCCTGTACGCAAAACTGGCTCACCATGTTGTTGTCTGCCTCAGCTGGTTCAACTGGTCTCACACTACTTCTTTCCACAACTTGGCGTTGACCTCCCATATGCTCAGGAGACTTACCAGACCTCTGGGTTGAGGGATTAAGATGTATCTGCAATGTGGACCCCAGCCTAGGCTGTGAAATTTCCCTGACCTCTTTTCTCTTGAAAAACAACCACAGTAGGACAACAAGAAAAAAACTCACTGGACTCATATCTTAAAATTTCAGAATATCATTTTTAATTTTCCAAAGGCATGTACCATAAGAAAGGGAAATTGCTGAGGCTTAGGCCTTCCATTTAAAGACCGTTTTGTAAATTTGCACTTGCTCTTAGGGCCTTTATGGAGTTGCTAGTATTATATCTTCCCCAAGTACTGAATCTGGAGAAATTGAAGTCTGTCAGGAGGTGAAAGAATCATACCAATAAATAAGCTAATTAAGAAATGTAATGTGTTTATGTATATCCAGCAAATAAAGCAACCAGGGAAACTCAGGATGAACCAGCCTTGTGACATCAGACCACTCATTTGAACATCTTATTGAGGCAAATTTTGTTATATTCACCTTTGTGTGTGCTGTGTTTTTTGATCTGTGGATTTAGTTCCACCTTCAGGCCAAGGACAGATGAGGCATAGCCAGGAGGGGGAAGAGAAAAAGAATGCAGAGGTTATGGTCTGGCAGTGTTGGGGTGAAGTAAAGCTAACCTTAGCTCAAGATCTTTCTGACTTTGTCAAATACCCTACAAAGTATCAACTGAAGATAGGCTGTCACCTCTGACCACATGATCCAAGCAAGAGGCTAGCTCACTCAGTCCCCTTAGCCAGAACTAGTGAACGTATGATACAAATACGGCCCATGGTAGGAGCGCTTATGACTCTCTCAGCCCCTGATGCTGCCCCTTAGGTGGGTTCTCTGTTACATGGAGACTAAGAAAGAATGACAGATTTCAGTGAACTATGTGAATACACTTTAAGAGTTTAACATCAATACTCTTGATATTGTGACATCCTAATCTTTTTGTTTGTTTTCCTGACAGAAGAGTGTATACCAATTAAAGAAGAGTCAAAATCCTCTACTTGCTCTTTTTCAGCTGCTTAAAAACTCACCAGATTTTTTCTTAATTTCCCAATTATAAAGCTAAATTTAAATTTTTGTCAGCTTCTATTTCTAAAAAATGCTTAGTATCTTAAATCCAATTAATCTTGTCTTAGCTCAAAGTATAAATAAATCTCCGTAGCAAATATCTCTTATGTCATGCAGAAGATGTGAGTGCTTGGTTTTTTGTTTTTCAAATTTTCTTCTTAAATATAGCATTTTTTTAATAGCACTAACTTTTTAATGATTTTTTTTCTCCTTGAAAATGTTGACTGTTTAAGATTGGTCAAATCTTCTATTTTGGTTTATATGGGTATTACCATTAATATTGTCTGAATTTTTCCTACAAAAATAACAAACATGATGTGTAATTACTCTAGTTTATATATTAAAGAAGAATTGCATTATTTTAGGGTCTGTTCTTATAATTCATCAAAAATCTTTTTGTAACAATTCATAAAAATGGCTTATCAGGCCGGGCGCGGTGGCTCACGCTTGTAATCCCAGCACTTTGGGAGGCCGAGGCGGGCGGATCACGAGCTCAGGAGATCGAGACCACGGTGAAACCCCGTCTCTACTAAAAATACAAAAAATTAGCTGGGCGTGGTGGTGGGCACCTGTAGTCCCAGCTACTCGGAGAGGCTGAGGCAGGAGAATGGCGTGAATCCGGGAGGCGGAGCTTGCAGTGAGCCGAGATTGCGCCACTGCACTCCAGCCGGGGCGACAAAGCGAGACTCCACCTCAAAAAAAAAAAAAAAAGAAAAATGGCTTATCTTCCAAGGAGACAAACTGTAAGACTAGTCATTCTTTGCTCACTTATTTCATAAGCTAAATAAAGAGGGTTAGAAAATAATAGAAAAACGATATTGAGGGCCTACTCAGTGCTGCATACTAGGCTAAACATTACATACATTATCTGGTAAGGCTTACAACATGCCATAAGCAGTGATAGGTGTTGTTATCATCTTAATTTTGTATATAAGGAAAATAAAGCTTAGAGAACATCAAGTTGCCCACAGTTACATAGGCAGAAAGAAAACACTTTCTCATGAAAAAAATCATTATAAAACGGAGTCAATAACGAAAAAATAGTTATAAAATGGAGTCAGTAACAGGTTACAGCATCACAAGTGCATATTTGTTTTATTATTGTTGCTACTATTGAAAACATGTAGTTATACACACACACACACACACACACACACACACAGGTTTATTCCATATTCAAAATGCTGGGACCAGAAGTGTTTTGGATTTCAGATTTTTTTCAGTTTCTGGGATATTTGCATATACATAATGAGATATCTTGGGGATGAGACCTAACTCTAAACATGAAATTCATTCATGTTTCATATATACTTTATACACATAACCTGACATTAACTTCATATAATATTTTAAATAATTTTGCACATGAAACAAAGGTGTGTATATTGAACTATCAGAATGCAGAGTGTCAGGTATGAAATTTTCCACTTGTGGGATTATGTCAGCACTGAAAAAGTTTCCTATTTTGGAACATTTTGTATTTTCAGATTAGGGATGCTCAACCCATGTATAAATAAATATATGTAAACACACACACATACACACACACACATATATGATTATTGGTAATAGAACGTTAGACTGGAAGGGAATGACCATAGCACATTAATTCCCTCATTTTCCAAATGAAGAAATTAAGGGCCACAGAAGCGAAATGACTAGCCCACAGGCTAGTTAATTGAATTTCAAAATCAATCTACAGATATATATATATATATATATATATATATATAGAGAGAGAGAGAGAGAGAGAGAGAGATGAGATATAGATATAGATATAGATACATAGATACAGATATAGATAGATATAGATATAGATATAGATATAGATATAGATATAGATATATATAGGGTGTGTGTGTGCCTCCTGGGTTCCATGAGTGTTGACCAAAAAATTTCTTTCCTAAGTTCTCACATTGTAAAACTATCATGTTAATGTCACAGACCCATATACTTGTTTCTTCACATGATTCTTCCTCCCTAACTCTGTAGGACAAAGAAATACACTGCATATTTATGTTAAGTTTTGCAGGTGCCTGTTTGTTTGCACTGTGAATGGGTAACCATGGTTGCTTCAGCATTGTCACTCTCAAGCTTGTCCGTATAATTGTATAGTGGTATCACTGGGGTTGTGAAACAACCAGTAATATTCTTCTTTGTGTTTATATTTAGTAGTGACTGTTAGTGGTGTGATTATAGGATGTAAACAAGCTCCACCTAGAGTGAGCTCAAATGACTCAGTGACTGCCTGGGAGCAGGTTGCCCCATGCATATTGCACTCAGAAATGAAAATATCCAGCGTAGACAAGTTTATTATGACTATAAATTTGACTTCATACTATTACTACTTCAAGCCAAATTATATATGTTTGATGAGGCATAATTTCTTATTAGATCCAAAGAATACCAGGGCAGACTACATTGCACTGGAATTATAATTTGGATTTAAATCATTTTGTTCTTTTCCAAATTCTGACTAATGAAATAAATTCAGTACTGTAGTTACACAAATGAATAGGGGACAGCATAGGACAAAAAAGGAACAAATTGTATTGCTTATCATTAATATTTTTTATAAGCATAAGCTTAACTGTTGGCATTTATTCCTGCCCTTTTCATCAGCCTTATGGTGGTTGCTTCTGAAAGACAGATGTCTGAGTTTGGACATCTCTGATTAGGGATTGAACACCCCAAATTCTGCCCTCTCACGATTCTCTAAAATTTTATTTTGATAACCTCTGTGCAAATCCTTCATGTAGATCAATGTTCCTCATTTTTGACAAAGAGAATATGTTGAAACCTTTTCAACAAAATATCTTTTGTGAAGAGGGGAGGGAATTGTAGGAATGACCTGTGTTTGTTTGTGCTTGCTATATTTCTCTCTTTTCTTCAGTACTTCTGGGATTCAGACATATGAAATAAATGTTTACAATAAAAGATGCCATTGAATACATGACGTCATAGCTGGAATTGCCTCTGACACCTCATCTTATTATCTGTACTAAGTATAACATCAGCTGCATTTGTATAATATAAATAATAGGAACATGGAGTTACCTGAATAATGAGCAATTTCTCCTTAATTCTAGCTACTTTTAATTCATTCTGGTAAGTACTTAGCTTCTAATCAGAATATTTATTTTCTGATCATTTTTCTAAATCACAATTACATATTTGTGTATGTGAACAATCAGAGTTTCATAAGGGTTAAGGAGTCAGGTGAAATAAGCCAGTGGAAACAAGATGATATATAATTTTGAATATTAAAAGTATGGTATTTGCCACACTGCCAGACAGTTCTCTCGTTTTTAATGCATAAAAATGGCAAAATATCATTGCTGTGAATGTCTTGAGAGTCTGGTATCTGGCTATATATTGTTTTTCTAAAGTATTTAAGTCATCAAAACAGTAGCAGGAGGTCATTGTCTAATGTTAATTTACAGCTGGAGGCAGGCAGATCAGGAAGATCTTAGATTCATTTTACAAAAAATGTTCACATGGGAAAATATTAATAAGTATTAATAAAAAAATTAAAAAGAAAAGTTTTAGGGTTTGCATTAAACAGTAATAAGATTTATACTCTGCTTCTGTAGGGGTATTGAATATCATTTGAATTTGCAAATATTGATACAACTGTCATTATTTTCACATTGCGACAATTTTGAGTTTTCTTCACTTGAAACATTGTCCCAAGGGGCATTATGACTATTAAACTAATCTTTATGCAGATTTATACAGCCTGAACTCAAATCTCTGGAACAAAATTAATAAATCATGTGTCAACTGAGAGAATAGCAGAAACTGTAAACAATTTGATGAACAATTTCTAGGTGAATGGCACAACTTATGCCAACTTTTAGTTTATGGAAATTTTCTATGTAAGATATAAAAACTCTTAGGACCTCCTGGAAACAGTAGAAATTCACGTTCTTGCTGGATTTACTCCAAGATGGATTGAAACCAGGCTGGATCAAACCATTGTATGGACCCTTGGAAAGATAATTAGCAGAGAATATCACACAGCTTGACTTCATAGCATTCTAAAACTCTAACTCAAACCCCTCCTGCTGCAATTTATGTCCATTTCTTCTTGTGGTTTTCTCAGAGGAGCTCTTGGAGCATAACTGAGTGCCTTCTATGGAACTATAACTAACTAATAACCTAGGAGACAAAGGTACATTGGTAATTAGTAGAGGAAGTGCTGCTGGTCGGAATACCAAGCAGTGCTTACTGTCTATTAGTTACTGAGTTGTTTTCCATGGAGGTATAGTAATTACAGCTTTAAGAACATTCAAAAATTATTGGCCATGATCACTTAAGGTGTGATTATTTTCTAAATAAACTCTTTTTTAGAACAGTTTTGTAGTGACAGGAAAAAATTGCTAAGATAGTACAGGGATTTTCCCTATACCTTGCACCTTCTTTCCCCTATTATTAATGTCCTACATTAGTATGGTATATTTGTTAGAACGAAGGACCAAGATTGATGCATTATTATGATATTAGCTAAAGTCCATACATCATTCATATTTACTTAGATTTTACCTAACGTTCTTTTTGTGTTCCAGGATCCCATCCAGGAGCCTATGATACATTTAGTTTTCATTGCCTCCTTAGGCTCCTCTTGGCTGGGATAGTTTCTCAGACTTTGTTTGTTTTTGATGACCTAGATAGTTTTGAGAAATGCTGGTCAGCTATTTTGTAAAAAGTCCCTGAATTGGGATTTGTTTGCTGTTTTTCACATGAATAGACTGGGGTTATGGATTTAGGGGAGGAAGCCCACAGAAGTAAAGGGCTATTTTTCATCACATCATATCAAGGAAACATACTACTAACATGCCCTATCACTGTTGATGTTGACCTTGATCACCTGGCTGAGGTAGTGTTTGTCAGGTTTCTTCATAGTAAAATTATTCCTTCCCCCTTTCCATACTATAGCCTTTGGAAGAGATGGCCAGCCTATACTCAAGGAATAGGGAGTTACGCTCCACTTCCTTATGGTCAGTGTCGACATAAATTATTTGGATTTCATCTGCACAAGAGATTTGTCTTTTCTCCCCCTTCCCCTTTATTTATTCAATCGTCTATTTAAAGCAGTGTGGACTAATGGATATTTATTTTATACTTGGCAATAATATAATACTTCACTTATTTCGTTACTTAGATTGTTCCGCTGTTGGTCATTAGTGGTAGCTCATTCACTTGGATCCCATGTTGCTTTAAAATAGCCCCATCATTGTGGAGTTAGGTTTGTTTTAATTGTACATTATACTTAAAAATCAGTCAAATAGCAGTTGTCAACTTGTCTCCTCTGTGTGCCAGGAATCAATCAATTTCTATTCAAGTAAACAAGTGGCAAAAGAGTCACATTTGATTATTAACTAAAAGAATATTCAGTACCCTTTATCGGTCTTCTTCTATATACTTGCCAGTCCTGACACCCTTTTTAGATTCAAAGATTAATTAATTTAAAGGCTGTGATGAGCAGATTAGATCAGAAGTAACTAGAGACCTAGAATGGAATATGAAGAATTAGATCATGAAAAAGAAAAAATACAGAATACAAAAGCAGTGGGCTTTTAGAAGTTTAAGAAAATTGAACTCTGTAAAGAAAAAGCTTTAATTCAAGAAAAAGTAAGCAAGCTAGACCATTTATTAAACTAATATACATCTTAATATAATCACTTGTCTTGGCCAGAGCAACAACATAAAGGACGGTTAATGGTAAACTGGAAGCACCTTATTAAAATCAGAAACAAGACAAAGATAACCCCTGTCGTCATGATCATTCAGTGTTATTCTGGAAGCTACTGCCCAGCTAAGAAACAGAAAGCAGAGAAAAGGAAGAGAAAGACAGCCATGATTTGTATGTTATATTTCTGTTTACCTAGAAACTTAAAAGAATCAACACAAAGTAATAAATAAAAATTTGATAAACAATAAAAATCTGTATACAAAATAAAACTAAAATCAATAGCTTTCCCATGTATGGGCAATAAGTAGTTACAACATGTAATGGGAAATGTCCCATTTACAAGAGTATAAAATATTCAGTAATAAATCTATATTTGGAAAACTAAAATACTGAGCAAAATAAAAGAAAAATTTGAATAAATACTATGTTCCTAGATGAGAAAACTAAATATTTGCAAGATAAAATTCTTTCTATATTATTGTTCAGCTTAAATACATTTTTAACAAGGTAACAATTTTAGATGATGATTTAAAAAATATCAGGAAAGATAAACAACAGAAATGATCAGTAAAATCTGAGCACAGTAATGTTGGGAATCTTCCTCTACCAGTTATTAAAAATGAATTATAAGTCTATAATAATTTTTAAATGTGATGTTTTACAAAAATAGATTAATGAAGCAGAATCTAGGAACAGATTCAAGTATGTATAAGAATTTACTACAGATAAAGATGACATATAAATAAAGAAGTTATCAAAAATAAGATTGATACAATTGAGAAGCCATTGGGAGAAAATGAAAGTTACCTTTTAACATCATGCAATACACCAAAATAAATTACAAATAGATTGAAGGGTTTATGAAATCATAAAGCTATAGAAAAATCTAGGATGAGTATTTATCTGCACTTGGAAGTACAGGAATGATGGAAGAGACTACAGAAAAAAATGATTGATAGGTTTAACTTCTAAAAGTTGTGTGTCAAATAGCCTGTAAACAAAATTAGAAGACAAATAACTGAATGTTTTTAAAGTTAAACATACTTGACAAAAGGTTACTATCTTTAATATATACATGGAATTCTTAAGCACCACTAATAAAAAGGCAAAAAATATAACCCAATAGGAAAGTAGGGAAAAGACATGAATAGACAAATAAAAAAGACTAAATACTATGGCCAAGAAATGTGATAAAGTTTTAAAGGAATATTTATTACTTAATGTACATTTACTAAAATGTTTATGTCAAAAAAAACTCTAATAAAAGAATACCATTCTTAGCCGGGCACAGTGGGACGATGGCATGTGCCCATAGTCCCAGCTACTCAGAAGGCTGAGGTGGGAGGATCACCTGAACTCAGCAGTTCGAGGCCAACCTGGGCAACATAGTGAGACCCCATATTTTGAAAAGAAAGAAACACCGTTCTTAACCTGCCAATTCAAAGAGGTGTTTTAAATGATAAAACCTAGTCGTGACAAAAATTTGGTGAAATGGGCAATTTTGTTCAACTACTGATGAAAGTAAAATTTTCACAGAAAATGGAAACTTTTAGTGAGGAAGGCATTAGTGGAAAGTGGATTGGGATGCAGGTTAAGATCTGAGTTGAAGCTTTCTGGGGTTTTTTTGTTATTGTTTGTTTTTTGTTGTTGTTTTTATTTGTTTTTTTGTTTGTTTGTTTTTTGGAGACAGAGCCTCACTCTGTTGCCCAGGCTGGAGTACAGTGGTGCAATCTTGGCTCACTGCAACCTCCACCTCCCAGGTTCAAGCGATTCCCCTGCCTCAGCCACCCAAGTAGCTGGGATTACAGGTGCTTGCCACCACACCTGGCTAATTTTTTTTTTTTTTTTGTATTTTTAGTAGAGACAGAGTTTCACTGTATTTTCAGGCTGGTCTCAAACTCCTGGGCTCAAGCTATCTGCACTCTTTGGCCTCCCAAAGTGCTGGGATTACAGACGTGAGCCACCATGCCTGGACCTAGTTCAAGCTTTCTAATTGTCTTGCTGTGTAAACCTGAATGGGAAATATAAGATCTCTGCATCTTTGTTTCTTCAGTTATAAACAAAGAGGCTTGGTTTAAAAATATCTTCAGGGTAATTGAAGACAAAAGAAATCCTTAGGTTGGGGTACAGATGGACAATTTGAGGACTAGAAGAAAACTGTTTAAAAACAGGTTCTAACAAAAATCTGAGACCTATTCATTGTAACAGTGTAGAAACTCCAAAAACAATCTCCAAAATATATGTGGGAATTTGGCATAGAGTAGACAAGGCATTAAAAATAAGTGGGAAAAGAAGGGATTATTTAATAAGTGATTTAGTTCTCTTCATGAAAAAGAAAGGTAGATTAATGTCTCATCCCATACAAATGGATAATTTTAAATGTATTAAGGGCCTGAGTGAAAAATAAAACTTTAAAATTATTAGAAAGAAATGCAGGCAAATATCTTTATGACTGTGAGGAAGAGATTATTTCTCAGTCAGTACACAAAAAAGGACAATTTGTAAAGGAAAGATTACGCTAAGAAGTAAAACTCTTTTATGCAAAATCCTCTATGAGTAAAGCTAAAAGACAAACTCTGAACTGGAAAAATATTTTTTCAACACATAAAGCAGAAAAAAATGTTTCAGACTATATAGATGGAGAATCCTTACAAATCAGTATGAAAAAGATGGACAACTTACTACAGAAATCGGTTGCAAAGGATACCCTCAGGCAATACACAGAGGAGCAGATTTAAAGAACCAATAAACATAAGACATGCTGACCTTACTAACAATTAGGAGAAATGCTGGCTGAAACAAAAACTACCCTTTCTCGCCCTTCATAATGACAAAAATAAAGAAACATGACTGTGCAAATATTGGGTCGGATGAACGAAACTGGGCATGTAGTGTGGTACACCACTTTGGAAAGCAAGTTGGCAATACCTGGTAAAATTTGAAATGTGGTCCGTAACCAAGCAGTTTTACCACAACAAATATTTCCCAAAGAAGCACTTGCAACAGAAGCCCTGTACAAGGATGTTCATTGAAGCATTTTTTTTTTGTCATGATGAGACCTAATGTCTCTTAATGGAGAGATGAAAATAAATTAGAGTATGTTCATATTTTGTTTCCTTCATTGCTGTGCTCCCAGCCACCAGAACATTTCTTGGAACATTGTTGATGCACATAAATATTTGTTGAATGAATGAATACGGTGAAACCCACATAGCGTTGAAAATGAATAAATTAGATCCATATATATCAACATGGATAGATTTCAGGAACAGCGTTGGGCGAACAAAGTGACTTTAGGGTATGGATGTTATGGTACACTTTTAATATGCATAAAATGATACTATAAGGCGTTTATAGATGCCTATGTGTAGTAAAAATATTAAAATGTACTGAAAAAATACAAAAATTATAATGCCAGTTGCCTCTGGGAAGGGAAAGGAAGGAAGGATTTCTCTAGGAAAGGGAAAGAGGGAAGGAGAAGAATGAGGGCAGGCATTGGGAAACAGGAGACTTAAGTTTACCTCTGTGGCCTTATTTCTTTTAATAAGAAAATACATCTGAAGTACAAATGACAAAATGTAAACTTTTTTTAAAATTCTGAGTTGTAAATGCATGAGTGCGCTCTATTTATTAAACTTAAAAAAAAAAAAAAAAAAACCGGGGCCAGGCATGGTGGGTCACGCCTGTAATCCCAGCAATTCAAGAGGCTGAAGTGGGAGAATCACTTGAGTGCAGAAGTTTGAGACTAGCCTGGGCAACATAGGGAGACCCGTCTCTACAAAAAAATTTAAAAATTAGCTGGGCATGGTGGCACATACCTGCAGTCCTACCTATCCAGGAAGCTGAGGCAGAGGGATTGCTTGAATGCAGGAGTTGGAGGCTGCAGTGACCCATGGCCATGCCGCTGCACTCCAGCCTCAAAGACAGAACGAGACCCTGTCTCAAAAAAAAAAAAAATTGTATCCATAAAATTAGAAGAGGTTAGGCCGGACGCGGTGGCTCACGCTTGTAATCTCATTACTTTGGGAGGCCGAGGCAGGTGGATCACGAGGTCAGGAGATCGAGACCATCCTGGCTAACACAGTGAAACCTCGTCTCTATTAAAATTAGCCGGGCGTGTTGGCAGGTGCCTGTAGTCCCAGCTACTCGGGAGGCTGAGGCAGGAGAATGGCGTGAACCTGGGAGGCAGAACTTGCAGTGAGCCGAGATTGCACCACCGCACTCCAGCCTGGGCAACAGAGTGAGACTCCGTCTCAAAAAAAAAAAAAAAATTAGAAGAGGTTACTACATAAACGGAAGTAACTAATAAAAGAGTGGAAATTAAAAATGTGATGGATTGTATTAAAAATTCATTTACTAGGTTTAAAATAAAGTCAAGTAAATCTCCTAGACCATTGAACAAAAAGATAAAAAGATAGAATATACGAGAAGATTTAACGGGCATAGACACCCAATCCTAGAAGTCCAACATCTGATTAATGAGAGCTTCAGAAAGAGCAGACAAAGACAAGGGGGAGGAACAAGCAATTAAAGAAATAATAGAACATTTCCCAGAGTGGAGGAAAGGCAAGAGCCTTCAGATTAAAAGGCAACTCCTTATGAAATTTTGAACACAAAAGATAAAGATGTGATGCTAGTGGTATTCAGAGGGAGAAAAAGTTACTGACAAGGAAGTAAGAATCAGAGTGGCATTTTACTTCCATATTGTATAGCAATATGACATTAAAAGAATTACTTCAGATTTCTGAGGGAAATTTTTTGAACCTAGAACTTACATACCATTGAGCCATTCAGCAATATAAAAGCAGAATAAAGATTTTTGGAAATCTTTGGAATCAAAGATTGTGATTTTTTTTTTTTTGGAGAATGTTCTCTAACAAAGAAAACAGGGAACCCAAAAGAGAGAAAGAATGTTATTCAAGCAAATATTCATCCTAATCTCACGGAATACAAATTTTTAAAAATCCTAGGGTAGTGGCAGGTTTAGAAAACAGTATGTGTGAATTACAACATGAAGTTTGAAAGCAATAGGAAGCATGTCTTCAAGAAGAACATGGATTTTCTGTCATGACTTGATTAAACAGTTCAATGAAATTAAAGTGAAATAATATGCTGTTTTTGTCAACAAGAAAAAAAGGCAATTAGAACTGCCTGGAAAAAACAAAAACCTTCATAAGAAATCTGTAGTCCAACTATGAAACAAATGAAAATGTTTTGATTTTGAGCAGCTGGTGGAATATACTAAAATAAAAACAGACTTGACCTTGAGGTTTGGAACATTTTCCCTCAAGCAACACCATTAAAAGACTTAGCATCTCCTCTCAGGGTGCAATTACACTACTTGGTTCTGAAGCAAATAATATCTATAGAATCATAATATTGAAATGTTCTTTGTTTTCATTTTCTAGAATTTATTTCTAGAGAATCTGTGGAAGACAATTAATATTTTAAGCGATTCACGTTATAAACCTTAAGAATGCAAAATTGATTATATGGCTAAGAGGATTTGGGTAATGGAAGAAGGAGGAACAATGGAGGGAAGTGAAATAGGGCCAGTTTCCCCAACTGAAGTAATTGGGGGTGGTTAAGATACTGCCCCAAGTTGATAGATTAACAAATAAACATTTAGGCATATTATTTAAAGTTATAAAGATAGCAAAGACCTTAAAAGTAAAAAAAAATAAAAAATAAAAATAACAAAACGTGGGAAAGGAGGGAACAATGGTAAAAAGCTAAGTTTCTATTAATTTTAAATTTCGTAAAGGACAGGAAGTTAATAGATACTACTTAAAACTGATAAATCAAGAGAGGAGATAAAAGCACCACCAGAAGAACTAAAATCAAGAATTGTTACAAGAGGTTACTGGGACTATGTATAGTGTATAAAATGGAAATGTGAAGCCTCCATTTATACCATCCTTTAATGAGTGAATTTGCATTATTATGAGAATATACTACCTTTATAAATTTTGAAAGAGAGATTTTTAAAATGTAAGATTTCCTCTGTCTTGCTCATTCTCCCTCCCCTCCCCCTAATAAAAAGAGTCTAGCTAGAAAAAAATGCAAGAGTTTGCTGTCGAAGCTGGTTGTTTTGTAACTTGTGTATCCTTCTTACAGGGTAGTGGGCCTAGATTACAGTTGTACCAAAACTCAAAAACCTACTGAGGTCTGGGCGTGGTGGCTCACATCTGTAGTCCCAGCACTTTGGGAGGCCAAGGTGGTCAGATCACCTGAGGTCAGGAGTTCAAGACCAGCCTGATCCACATGGTGAAACCCTGTCTGTACTAAAAATACAAAAATTAGCTGGGTGTGGTGGCGGGCACCTGTAATCCCAGCTACTTGGGAGGCTGAGGCAGGATAATCGCTTGAACCCGGGAGGCAGAGCTTGCAGTGAGCCGAGATAGTGCCATTGCACTCCAGCCTGGGCAACAAAAGTGAAACTCCGTCTCAAAAAAAAATAAACACCTACAGAGGAAACACTGAACAATGGAGAAAAATGTCCAAAGAACTCAAATGGAAACATTAAAGGTCAATGCCTTACAGACAGAGCTTTTGTGTACATCTAATCTACTCTTTGCTGGATGCATGAAACATCACCCAGAAGCAACAGGGAAAAGATGAGTCCCATGAACTTAGCCAGCAGAGAAATAAATGGGCTCAAAATGATTTGAGGGTGGGTACAGAGGTATAATAACGAAGATGAGACTGTACACTCAAGTTCATTGCTCACTCCAGGAACTTGCCATAGTCAACATATGACTCAAAATATTTCATGAAAAAAATTCTGCAAGTAGTACAATATATATTCCACCATTTTGAACTCCATAATTATTGTAAAGGAATAGTAATAATAATAATAATAATTAAGACTTTATTGAGTGCCTACTATATGCCAAATACTGTATTGAGTGTTTTGTGTGTATTGTTTCATTTAATCTCTAAAAGAGTCCAATGAAGTTAATATTATTATTAATGTTATTCCAATTTAAAGATGAAGAAACTGAGTCACCAGGGGTTGAATAACTTGCTCATACTTGCATAGCCATAAGAAATGGAGCATAGATTATATCTCAAATTTGCCTAATTCCAGCTCATGAGTTTAGAAAACATGAACACATATTTAAGAAATAAATAAATAAATAACTGCAAGCTGAACATCCAGAGATTTTTATGTATTTTGATATATCTCATACTCCCAATGTATTTCCTATGTGTAATACATTTTCTATTTATTACCAATTTAGGGATTATACTATGTTACTATATGTTGTTTGGTAATTCACTTTTAAAATTTAAGAATAAACGAATATTATTTCATGTGATTCAATATTCTTCTGCAATATCAATTTTAATATCTGGTATTAATTCATTCAACTAATATTTATTAATGCATAAGGCACTATTCTAGCTACCTGTATAAGTGACCAAGTAGACAAAAAATCCTTGAATTGATAGAGCTTCTATTTCAGTGGGGAGAAATAACAATAAAAACAATAAGCAAAGTATATATTATGTTGGAAACTGATATATATGACATGGATTAAAAGGTGCAGCAAGATAAGAGGAATCAGGAGAGTTAGAGGGGATGGTAAGGTGATTGCAGTTTTTATTGAGAAAATGACATTTGAGCAAAGCTTTGAGAGAGGTAAAGGAGTAATCCAAGCAGATATCTAGGAAGAAACTCTTATAAAATTGAGATATAATTCACATATCACAAAATTTATTTTCTTATAGTGTACAATTTAGTGGTTTTTAGTATATTTACATCACTATCTAATTCCAAAACATTATCCCCCTCCCCAAAAAACAAACCCCTGTACCCATTACCAATCACACCCTATTCCCCCTTCCCTCCAGTACCTGGAGACCATCAGTCAACTTTCTGTTTCTATAGCTTTGCCTATTCTAGACATTTCATGGAAATGGAATCATACAACATGTGGCCTTGTTTGTCTACCTTCTTTCACTTAATGCCTTCAAAGCTCATCTATGCTGTAGTATGTGTCAGTACTTCACTCGTTTATGGCTAAATAATAGTCCATTGTGTGGATACACTACATTTTATTTATCCACTCATCAGTTGATGGGTCTTTGGGTTGTTTCCACTTTGTGGCTATTATGAACAATGTTGCTATGAACATTCATACACAAGTTTTATATATATTTTCCACTTATCTTGGGTATATACCTAGGAGTAGAATTACTAGGTCATGTGGTAACTCCATAATCAGCTTGTTAAGGAAATGTCAGATTGTTTTCCAAAGTGGCTACATCAGGGAGAAAGCATTTGACTCAGGAGGAACAGCCAGAGCAATGGCATATCAAAGATGAAGCAGGGTGGCCAGTGTGGGTGGAGACAAGCAAGTGAGTCAGAGATGGTTTCAGAGAGATAATTGGGGAAGGGCTAGAATATTTAGGGCCCTTTAGGCCATTGTAAGGACCTTGGCTTTTATGCCAATGGGGAACCATTGGATGGTTTTGAGCAGAGGGATGATGTGACTTGACTTCATGTGCAAAAGAATCAATATTGCTGCCATGTGGAGAACAGACTATAGAAGAAAGGTGGGAAAGAAGACCATTGTGATCCAAGCAAGAGAGGACAATGAGCCCTTAGTGCTGCCCAGCAACTATTCCTCACTTCATTCATTTATACATTTTCACTCTTCTGTAAAACAATTTCACATTGACATTTCTCCCCCTCAAATTTCCAGCACCTTCTTCCCTATCCTTACACTCCAGGGTGGAAGCAATAGAGGTAGTGAAAGTGGTTAGATTCTGGGTATGTTTTGAAAGAAGAGCTAACTAGATTTCTGTTGAATTTGGTGGCAGTGGTGAGAGAAAGAAAAGAATCAAGAAAAACTTCAGGTCTTTGGCAGCCTGAGCTTTTGGAAGGATGGAGATGCCGTTGACTGAGATGAAGATGACTGCAGGTGGAACAGTTTTGTTGGGGGTGGTGGATTCAGGAGTTCAGCTTTTAACATGTTAAATTTGAGAAGTCTCCACTCGGCTACATGGAGATGTTAAATAGACAGTTGGACATACAAGTATGGAGCAGAGAAGTCTGGGATGGAGATATAAATTTGGGACTAGCCATTTCACTAATTATGGA
The DNA here is from genome assembly GCF_006542625.1 of Nomascus leucogenys. Lineage (NCBI taxonomy): Eukaryota > Metazoa > Chordata > Mammalia > Primates > Hylobatidae > Nomascus > Nomascus leucogenys. The sequence goes on along the minus strand of NC_044382.1, from coordinate 134,873,061 downwards.
TCATGAAGGGAGTGAGTCTGGATTGAGAGGAAAAGAAGACTATGGACTGAACCCTGGGGCCCTGTAGCATAAGATGATAGTGAGAATGGGAGGAACTAGTAAAGAGCATCAGTGAGGTAGGAGGAAAATTAATCAAGTGTGATGTTCTGGAAGCCAAGTGAGCAAAGCATATCGCAATAGAAAGAGAAAACAATGAGGTCATATGCTGTGGCGAGGTCAAGTAAGATGAGGACCGTTGGATTTAGCAACATGGAATAACTAGCGAACTTAACAAAAACAGTTTTGTTGAAGTGGTGGTGGCAGAAGCCTCATTGGAATAGGAGTAAGAAAGAAGGAAAAGGTATAGAAGGAAACTGGAGGGGGATGGATAAGTTCATTGTCTTGATTGTGGTAATGGTCTGATGGTGTGTACATATGTCAAAACTGATCAAATTTTACACTGTATATTTGTGCAATTTAGGATATTTTAGTTATACCTCAATAAAGCTGAAAAAGGTAATAGGAGACAAAAATGGAAAAACCTATTTCAGGGAGATTTGCTGTAAGGGGAGAAGAAAAATGAGGTGATAGTTATAGAAAATCTGGAGTAAAAGAGGGACTTTTTTGAGATGGAAGAAATAACCAGATATTTGTATGCTGTTGAGAATGGTCTAATAAGGAGAAATTGACGATTTTGAAGAGAGGCAGAGTTACCAGAGTTAATCCTTAGAGTAGATAAGTGTGTAGAGGGATGGGTCTAGGGCACAAATGGGAAAAGAAGAACCCAGTGGTTCCTTTGTGATAGCAGCTGCAGAGGCAGAGTCAATAGAGACAGACACCAGTAGATGAGGAGGTGGGATGGCGAGAGTCTGTGGAAGTTCTCTGTGGATTCTTCCACTTTTCTCCATGAAGTGGAAAGCAAGCTCATCATCTGAGAGTGTGAGGATAGGGAAGAAAGTGTTGGAGATTTGAGGGGAGAAATGTCAACATGAAATTGTTGTCAGGAAGAGTGAAAATATGTAAATGAATGAAGTGAAGAATGATTGCTGGGCAGCATTAAGGGCTCACTGAGTCTGTGGTCATGAGTTTAAAGTAAGACCATTCAGTACAGTCGTATGTGTTTCTCCAGCCATGATCAGCAGCAGGAGTGCAGGCATCGAGTTGACAGAGTTGGATCCTGGTTTTGCCAGGAAACTAGACAAGAAGTTGTGGGTGCACACGAGAGATTGATTATAATGATGGGCCACTTGTTTAAACTGGGTCAGAAGGACATCAAGGGGCTGAGGAAAAGCAAAAAATGGGTAGGATCAATATTGGAGGTCCTGGGGGAGTCAAAAGATTATTGGAGTTGGGGTACTGGAGGGAGTGAGCTGGAAAGGTAAGTAGTACACAGGGAGTGGGACGCATGATGTAGTGTACCATTATATGGTTATACAGATTTTGTCTAACAGCTAGGACCCCTTTGGAAGATAAGCTGATAGGATCACAGAAGCTATCTCTTTTACTTCTGCCACTCCTTATTTTTTGGTCATTGATGTTTCTCCCTGAGTTCCCAGGAATTCCTGCAGGGTTCAATTCCTTCCTTCTCAGATCACCTAATCCCAGCCTACCTTTGTGAGAACCTTTGCCTCTCTGATCCCAACTGCCTAGCAACATCTGCTTTTGAATTATGCTGGGAATTCTGCAATTCCTTTGACAACCAGGAAGGAAGTAAGGGGAAACCAGTTCACTAGCCACATGTCTGTCTCTCCAGGGCCTCCTAGGATGTATTCCACTTTGTCAAGGGCTGGGTCTCAGATGAAGGGTTGCTGGAAGGGAGAGAGATGGTGTATTTTCCTTTTACAGTGAGGGTTCTAGCTCCCTGGTCCAGGAATGCAAAGATAAAAGGTTCAGGTTTTTCAGGATGTATTAATAGCTCAACATTTTGAGGCCTCTTGCTGTATGGAATGTGATCTGTCACTTTGCCCTAGAAGATATTCCACATTTTCTGTTTTATCAGAACCGCTAGAAATGTTATTTGTAGATATACCAGCCATTTGGTGTCCTCATATTTTTCTTGGTTTAAATGATCTGTGTGTTATGATCTTTAATGGGATATCAGTTTAACAGGATAATTAAATCCATTAAGGAGGATTAATTTGAGATTTCATATCATTTATTAGCCTGCTAGTACTTTGTTTTCTTTAGCATATGTTCATGTAGGAGTTGGCATTTAGACTTGAATGCCTTTATAACTGTGTTTGCCTCCTAAACAATGTCTTTTAAGGTATTTCCTCCATTGGGATTTCCTTTTAATGAAGTTAAAATTCTACTCAAAAGAATTTTTATGCATATATCATAAGCTTTGTTGACTACCAAGGAAGATTTTTTTTCATGATGGTAAATATCCTCCCTCCTCTCCACATGCCCAAATTGTTCACCCTCCCACCTCCACCACTGCAGGCCGACAAAGGCACACTCACAAAGACACAGGGGACAAATGCTACCTATCCAAGGAGGCTGCTTTCACCTTCCTCAGCTCGCGCCTGCCAGATGTGGATATTGAAGTCATCCTTTCCAGCATCATGGCAGCACTATCATATGGGGGTTTCATCCACAGTTATTAGTTCCCTGTTGTTCTTGTATCCTCTTTGTACACCAGAATCTTTCTGTAACTGTCACCAAGTTCCCTGCCTCTGATCTATGTCACAGGTGACACAGATGTGATGAAATCCCCAAGCACTTAAGAAATAGGCCCCTAAGACATAGCCCAAGGATCACTATACAGAACTCCATGTCATAGACCCCAGTGCTCTGACTTCACACTGCTTTCAGCTTTTGGTTCTCCCGTTCATTCTTTTATTCACCATAATGCTTCTCCATGGAGTATGGAAGTTATCAGCACTAAAGTTTTCCCTGTACCTTTGTGTGCTTCTGAACAAATCCTAGTGTGGTGCACACAGTAGATGTTCAGTAGAAATTACAGTTGACCCTTGAACAACACGAGTTTGAACTGGCAGGGCTACGTATTTGCAGATTTTTTCAACCAACTGCGAATTGAAGATACAGTATTGGCGGGATGCAAAACCTATACAAGGAGGACCAACTGCAGGACTTGAGTATGCAGATTTTGGTACACTCGGAGTTCCTGGAACCAATCTCCGTGGGTACTGATGGATGACTGTCTTAGCAGACTGATTAAGAAAACTGGGCAAGCACATTGAAGATACTCAACAGAGCCTGGCAGTGGCCCACCCAGGGTTGTCATGGGAGAGGCTCCTAGTAATGTCTGGGAAATGGAAGTAGCCATTTCCTGGCTCCTGCTTGATTAATGTAGGAAGTGTCTATTGCCTTTTCCTTCCAACAAAAGATGATTTTGACGAGTTGAGAGGCATGGTAGGAAAAGGCACAGGAGTTGAGTACCTGCAGATCATTAATGAGAATGTCCTCTTTGACCAAGTACAGTTGTCATGGTTAGGACAACAGTTCTTACACTGCTGCCCCCCCACCCCTCCCAAACCCACGTGGGAGGCAGTCTCATAATAGTTGCAGTTTCAGTGACTGCCTGGACTGATCATATGACATCCTGCACCAAGAAAAAGATTGGCCAGGGTGAAGTAGGAAGGGGAGGGGATATTTTTCTATGAATATATATTCCATTTGTTTGAGTTAATTTTTTTAAAGACTTGTTTTTTAGAGCAGTTTTAGGTTCACAGCAAAATTGAGAGGAAGGTACAGAGACTTCCCTCTTCCGCATGCCCCTGTGCACACGTACAGCCTTCGCCATTATCACCATCCCCCACCAGAGGGTACATCTGTTGCAATTCATGAACCTCTAAGTTCACGTAAGGGCTCACTCTTGGTGTTCTATAATCTAAGGTTTTGGACAAATGTATAATGACACATATCCACTACATAGTATCATCCAGAGCATTTTCACTGCCCTAAAAACCCTCTGTGCTCCTCTTATTCATCCTCCTCCCCTCAAGATGTTCTTTTGTTCTTTGGCTCTTGCACCTTCCTCAGTGGAATCAAGGGTTTAAGAGGTTATTTTTAGCCACTTTTATCAGGAGGAAAGGGGGAAAGTGAAGGAGCCCTGATGTCTGTCACAGTTTGCTGTAAAGAATGGGCTTTAAAAAACATCATTGGTGAAGATTAATTCCTTTGTCAATAAATGTCGGCAGCTAATCTAGTGCCAATTGAATATGCAGGGGAATAAGCCCTTTGGAAACTCTAGGAAACTAAATCATCATGGGGTGCTTGTTTTTTCTGCCAAACACTGACCAGGCCTCTGTCATTACTTTCCATTTTTTAAATTGAAAAGGAAAAAGAAATGCCAAACGGTGTTTGCAACTCCAAAGGGCAAATTGGATATGTTTTGACATATGTTGAAAAGAAATTATTCTAAAATCTATTCACATACAGAATTATCTTTCTGGGATACACCAAACTAAAAGTCAGTTTCACATACTCAGTTCCTTCATGTGCCAAGTGGTTGGGCAGCAACTTGCCTTAGACGGTTCCAATTACTGAGTTAATAAAAACAGCGGTGTTGGAGGTCCTCAGTGCCCCCTCCCCTCCACCACACACACACAGACACACACACCCCCACACACACACACCCCTACTTATATGAGTCCCTCTCCCTCTCTGACCTCTGGAGCCACTTCTGTGGGTTGTTCTCTTTCCTGGTTTGGGGAGGGCAGATAAGCCTATAGTCCTACCTGGCCCAAGGAGCATCCATTTTTACTGGAAACCCAAAGGACTAACTGCCTGAGACATTCCCAATTCCTGATGGGGTAGGACCCCTTCTCCCAGTCCCCAGGACTTGCCCACAATGTCCTGTTAAAGCAAGGGCTTTCATGCTTCTTAAATGCGGGAATAAGTTTTACATGGTGACTTCATAAAACCCCGTTGTGTTCACACAAACACAAAACTTAACTTTGCAACATGTGATGGACTCTGGCATTTTGTTTTTCATTTAATTTTATTCCTTTTTTTTTTTTTTTTTTTTTGACAGAATCTCACTCTACGGCCCAGGCTGGAGTGCAGTGACACAATCACGGCTCACTGCAGCCTCTGCCTCCCGGGTTCAAGCAGTTCTCCTGCCTCAGCCTCCTGAGTAGCTGGGGTGACGAGCATTTGCCACCACGCCTGGCTAATTTTTGTATTTTCAGTAGAGATGGGGGTTTCACCATGTTGACCAGGCTGGTCTCAAACTCCTGGCCTCAAGTGATCCACCCACCTCAGTCTCCCAAAGTGCTGGGATTGCAGGTGTGAGCCACCGCTCTCGGCCCCTCCTCTGCTTTTTTAAGTGCCACTCAAGACTCACTAAATTGATTTCACCACTCACGAATGGGTCACTACCCAGAGTGACCTAGACTACCAGAAGACTAATGTTTAAGGCAGGAAAGGGCTGCAAACACCACCTCTCCACTACAGAATGTGTACATCTGCTCTGTGGTTAGCTGGTCTGTGCTTGGACATCTCTGAAGCAACCTCTGATGAGCCAAACATTGTGCTGAGCACTTCAGTTATAGCTTCACAACCACCCCAGGAGATGTGAGTACCATAATTGTTCCCATTTTACAGATGAGGTTCAGCTGAAGTAAGAAGTGCACCTGCTGTCACCCAGCTGAAAGAGCCAGAATTCAAACACCATCTCTCTGACTCTGAACTCAGACCCCATGCTTACAACCTTTACCATGCCTGCACAAAGCCCCCTGGTAGCACCCATTGTGCTCAGGGTCAAGTTGAATCTCTTACCTCGCTAGCTTCATTCTCCTCTTCTCCCTCCCACCTGGTCCACAGAATTAAGGAATTGCCTTCAGTTGCTCTAACACCGGGGCATTTGCAAATGTTTTTCCCTCTACTTGGAACTCTCTTCTCTCTCCCCTTTGCCTGGCTGGCTCCTCCCATTATTTAGTCTCAGCTTAACCTCATTTCCTCCAGGACACCTCTGAATGCCTCTGCCCACCCTCCATAACTGTGGCAAGTGCCTCCCTATATGCGCCCAGATTCCTCTATGCTATCATTCCTAGCACCTGTGACAAATTGTATCTTGCTTCTCTATCCAGAGGAGTTCTGGTAAATGTTCAACAGCCAGCTCTCTGGGGGAAAGGAGGAGGGTGATTTGTAGCATTTGCCAATCCCATGGTGTAAATACTCCCACTATTGCCAATTTCAAGCCATCAATATGGCTTCATTGAATGTGAAGCTGAGAAGAGATCAGTGAGACGGTACGAGCTGGCTGTGGCACACCACTGTATGCCTGTCTCGTCATCTCTGATGATAGGGTTTGGAGGGGATCATCTTTTGTCTTATTGACCATTGTGTATCTCCTCAGCAAATAAAAAGAAGGGATGGATGAGGGAGGAAGGGGCAGGCAAAAAAAGTGACTGGTATTCTGCAAAATACTAAGATTGTAAATGTACTGCTTCTTAAGAATGACTAAGGAAGGAATGAGAGAGGCAAGGATAAGGGCTGTATGTAATAAAAATAATTACCAACAATTACTTATTCCTCACAAGATATAAAATACCTCCTCATACTTTGTGTCATTTGATCATGTCAGCAGAAAGATTACAAGGACAGGTGTTACTTTGTAGATTAAGAAACTGGATGTCCTAGAGGTGAAGTGATTTACAGAGTCATACAATTTATACCTGACCTAGAACCAAGGTCTTCTGAGTTCTAGTCCCACATTCCTTTACTCTTCAAGGTGGCTTCCCATGTCAACATACCTCTTCAGGGTGTGAAAGCGGGTGATGATGATGATCATGATTATTATTATTATTACTATTATTTGAGACAGGGTCTTTTCCCCAGGCTGGAGTGCAATGGCATATCAGGGCTTACTGCAGCCTCAACTTCCTGGGCTCAAGCAGTTCCCCTGCCTCAGCCCCCTGGGCATGTACCACCATGCCTGGATAATTTTTGTATTTTTTTGTAGAGATGGGTTTTTGCCATGTTGCTCAGGCTGGTCTTGAACTCCTGAGCTCAAGCCATCCACCCACTTCACCCTCCCAAAGTACTGGAATTACAGGCGTGAGCCACTGTGCCCAGATGAAAGCCAGCATTGAGACACATGCAGAGATTAGAGGAAGGAGTGCAGTGGTTCAGAGAAGTGTGAATACTGTACAGATATGATGTTATATGCACCCCTGACAATATCTTGGGAAAGGAATGCCTAGTGAGTGACAGAGCTGTTGTATTAGTGAGATCCCTTAGTGTTGAGAGGTGGGATTATGACTGGCTAAGATTAGGGGTTCATGGCCGGACACGGTGGCTCACGCTTGCAATCCCAGCACTTTAGGAGGCCAAGGTGGGTGGATCACGAGGTCAGGAGTTCAAGACAGCCTGGCCAAGATGGTGAAACCCTGCCTCTACTAAAAATACAAAAAAATTAGCTGGGCGTGGTGGCGGCCGCCTATAATCTGAGCTACTTGGGAGGCTGAGGCAGAGAATTGCTTGAACCTGGGAGGCAGAGGTTGCAGTGAGCCAAGATCGCACCACTGGCACTCCAGCCTGAGCGACAGAGCAAGACTCCATATCCAAAAAAAAAAAAAAAAAGAGTAGGGGTTCATGAATCTGATGCCAGAGTTCAAATAATTCTGGTTCTGCCATTTTGCTTTGCTCCTTTACAAGTAGCTGTACTTGCCCAAGTGACAGTTTTCTACTAATAACAATTTTTTAAAATAGTCCTTACTTGAGAGGATCATTATAAGGATTCAATAAGATAATACAGGCTAAATGCTTAGAGAAGTGCTTGTCATATAGTGAATATTTAATATTTTGAGGGGTTTTTTGTTTTTGGAGATGAGATCTTTTTCTGTCACCCAGGATGGAGTGCAGTGGCACAATCACAGCACACTGCAGCCTCGACCTCCTGGGCTCAAGTGATCCTCCCACCTCAGCCTCCCAAGTAGCTGGTACCATAGGCCTGTGCCACCACACTCAGCTAATATTTGTTTTAATTATTTTGTATAGACGGGATCTCCATATATTTCCCAAGCTGGTCTCAATCTCCTGGGCTCAAACAATCCTCCCACCTTGGCCTCCCAAGGTGCTGGGATTACAAGTGTGAGCCATCATGCACAGCTCAATATTATTATTGAGCTCTGTTGCCCAGGCTGGAGTGCAGTGGCACAATCTCGGCTCACTGCAACATGTACCTCCTGGGTTCAAGTGATTCTCCTGACTCAGCCTTCCGAATAGCTGAGATTACAGGTGCCTGCCACCAGGCCAGGCTAATTTTTGTATTTTTAGTAGAGACAGGGTTTCACTGTGTTAGCCAGAATGGTCTCGAACTCCTGACCTCAACTGATCCACCCGCCTTGGCCTCCCAGAGTGCCAGGATTACAGGCATGAGCCACTGCACCTGGCCTTAATATTATTTTTATATCCTTTATTAGTTTCTCTTTTTTTCAGTGTTTGACACTGAGGAATTTTAGCATCCTTTATTGGTGTAAATCATAGAAAAAGAAAACCTTGCCAACAGTGTAGTGCTGTTAATACAGTAGTGATACAGGGCTATCTAGCATTTGAGTTGGGGAATGTTTTAGTAAGTGGCATTTCTGAGAAAGTTTCAAAACATATGTCAGAGAACTGTCCCAACATAGTCATAGAGTTAGAATAAAAGCCAATAACCGCTCGGATTTTTCTCCTGGAAAGCTCTGATGATTTCTCTTCTTCATGTAAATTAACTAGTGGCTTTAAATGACCTAAGATAGTCATCGGTAAAACTTACAGAGATGTCAAACATCTAATACAAATGGCTTATCCTAAACTGTTATCTTATTGTGTCTGGTGCATAGTTATTTCTCTGTATTTTATTTATATGTCTGTATCAATATTTATTGTTTTAGATGGTCAACTCCTATAGGGCAGGGATTATATCTGCTTTTTCAAACTAAAAGAGCGGTTTTTGCGTTCTTAATTTTTTTTACAAAACTAAAACAAAGAATTACATGAAATTTGAATTTTAATATCCAAAATTTAAGTTTTATTAAAATATAGTCATACTTGTTTAACGTTTGCAGCTATTTTCATGCTACCATGGCAGAGTTGAGTAGTTGTGACAGACTGTTTGGTCTGCCAAGCCTAAAATATTTACTATCTGGCCCTTTACAGAAAAGGTTTGCTGACTCCTGACCTAGAATAACTAATAGATTCTCTAAAAAGTTAAGATTTAATCAGTAAATGCTATGATGGCCATAGTGGAGCTTTCAATGTTTTTATTGCTTCTTAAGCCACATGAGAAACAGTGTTGTAATGCCATTTTTTTAAAAAGTTACAATGTGATTAAATAGCTCAAAGTGCTCAAGAAGGCTTCTTTTCAGTCTCTTAAGATAGCTGTGGTGGGGTTGTGAAGTTAATTTTAGGTCAGATGAACTGAGCAGGAAGATTGCCACCTTGAGTCTCAGCACCATGATTCTGTAAACCAGGAGTGAGCATACTGCCCAGCGCTGCTTAGATTAACTGAGATGAACCATTCATTCCTCTTAGATATGAGATACCCTCATTGTATGCTTACATCTTTCAGGACCTGACTCTCTTTTCCTTCCAAGACCGCTTCCACATGCCAAGTGTTTGGATGGAAACAACAGTGGCAATGGGGTCAGGGTACCTGCTGGCAGCTCCACCAGCAGAAGGCCTCCAGATGCTTTCATGGTGCTCTCACCAGTGAACCAAGAAATGAATGAATATGCTTTCCTGGGGTCAGACCCAAATGTAAATGCTTCCTCTGCTAGAATCTTACTTTAATGCAGTCCTAGACCTAGATGCAAGTCAGTTCTGCCTTATTCAGATTCTACTCCACAAGGCACTATTAACACGTATAACACATACTTTGACTTCAGTTTTGAAAACCCAAGCATAATTCTGAAAACTGTTTTTAACAAGTGTAAATTTTTCCACCTGTTTTTTTTTTCCTATTTATCACACCTCATTGTTGGATGGATGGTGTCAAGATTTTCCTCCACAGTTTTAGAAAATACAATAACTTTTAAAAAATAGGCTTGAACTTCTAATCCTACCTGCAGGGTTAGAAAGCCCCTAAAATGCAGCTCAGCACAAAAGTGTTTAAGAGGACAGAGGCCTCGTTGTTTATGTGTTCAGTTCAGCAGCTCTCCTTTTCTAGAATATGTATAATTGTTTGTCATTCTTCTACCAAATTCTAAACATACCTTCTTTGAACCAGAATAAATTGTAATGCATTATAAAAAATAACTCTTGTGTCTGTTCAAATGATAACTCAGGCTCAACACTTTCCCTATTTCTTTCTAAAACAGGTAAATGGAGAAAATTTTGTAAACTTGTGGTTTTATATTTTCTACCATCCATGTCACATTCATTAATTTTTGAAAATTAAAGTTTCCAACTTCCATTTACTTAAAAAACAAAAAGCATTAAATAATATACAGTTGAAAAAGTATAAGTGGGTTTTCTATAACACAAAAGATAAATGCTTGAGGGGATGGATACCCCATTGTCCATGATGTGGTTGTTTCACATTGCATGCTTGTATCAAAACATCTCATATACTCTACAAATATATACATAGCTGTATATGTATATACAGCTGTATATAGCTGTATATATTTGTGGAGTACAGTAATTTTAATAAAAATTTAAAATTTTAAAAAAAAAAGGCCGGGCACAGTGGCTCACACCTGTAATCCTAGCACTTTGGGAGGCCGAGGTGGGTCAATCACTTGAGGTCAGGAGTTCGAGACCAGCCTGGCCAACATGGCGAAACCCCATTTCTACTAAAATACAAAAATTAGCTGGGTGTGGTGGCGGGTGCCTGTAATCCCAGCAACTTGGGAGGCTGAAGCAGGAGAATTGCTTGAATCTGTGAGACGGAGCTTGCAGTGAGCTGGGATCACACCACTACATCCCAGCCTGGGCAACAGAGCAAGACTCTGACTCAAAAAACAAACAAACAAAAAATTAAAAACATATATACAGTTGCACTGCAACTGTAATGGCCATCTAGCATAAAAATATTTCTCATTGTTTAGCATGAAAGATTAATTGAGGCTATTAGGAGAAAAGGAGATAAAGAAGCATGATCTGCTACTGGATAAGAGGTAGAATTCATAGTCAATCCTCATTATTCATGGATTCCATATTTGTGAGTTCACCTACTCGCTAAAGTTTATTTGTAACCCCAAAATCAATACTTGAAGCAGTTTCACAGTCATTCACGGACACACAGCCCTGTGGTGAAAAATTCGAGTCACCCTACATGCAGCTGAGGTCAAACAAGGCAATGATCTGCTTTCTTGTTTTAACTGTCACACGTTAAAAAGTGCCCTTTCTATAGTCCACTTGGCGCCACATTTTCCACATTTTTTTGCATTTTGTTGGTGATCTCACTGTTTAGACCCTAAGGGCAGTGCTGAAGTGCTGGCTAGTGTTCCTAAGCACAAGAAACTTGTGATACCTTATGGAGAAAATACATGTGTTAGGTAAGCTTCATTCATGCACGAGTTACAGTGCTGTTGGTCATGAGTTCAATGTTAATTAATCAACGATATATATTAAATAAGGTGTCTTCAAACAGAGACTTGCATAAACAAGGTTATGTATTGATTGGTAGATGAAAATGTTGTGGCCAGTGGTCTGCAGGAACCTAATCCTGCATTTTTTCTAAGAGCAATGGTTCAGTATTCACTAATTCAGCAATCAGCAATGTATAGAACATAACTACTGTAAGTAACAAGAATTGACTCTGTTTAAATTTCCTTTCTATTCAAATCTTAGATTCAGGGTTTAAGTACCTTTAATCCTGATGAATCTCTGGTGTTAAAATTACAACTAAACATTTACAAAGTTCTGGTAATAATTTTTTCCAGTCCTTCTCAGATACTATGGTTCTGTGTTTTATGTACTAAAAGGAATCATAGTGAAGGCTGATCACCCAGAACAGCCCACATAAGAAAGTGTAAGGGATAAGAAAGAAATGAAGAACGGGTAGTAGCAGGGTGTTAGTAAGTGTTCTCCCAGCCCAACCGCTCCTGGACTTTTTGTCAGCCCTCGCCAAACAACTTATAACACTTTAGGGAACCATTCCTTTCAAATGAAAGGGCGTGAAGAGGGGGATTATGTAGGTGAGATGTTGAGCCTAACCTTTTCATATGTAGGGAAGGTATACTCAAGGGGGTGGGGTTGTCAATGAATAAATAATACTAGCATTTAAGTTGAGTTCACCTGTTATAATCAACCCTAGCATAAGGTTATGTTTGTTGCAGAATCAATGCTAACAGGAATCTGTACATGTGCTGTTATTACATAATATCCAAGAAGGGAGAAACCTCTGGCAATCTTTCTAAGGGTTGCTAAGGAAAAGAGCCATTTGCAACTTTAGTGACTAATGTATCCACAGAATTCATTTTCATTTAGTGACAGGACAAGCTTAGACCTCTTCCTCCACTCCCCAAATACCTGATTTTAATAGCAAAAGGAAATCACTATATGGTTTTTCGTGTTATGTATAAGAAATAAGGAAAATTATTTATTTTGGCTTCTGCGAAACTGAGGAAACATTACATTTTCTTCATTGTAATGCACATGTGAAGTGATTTTCCTCAAACCAGATTCTAATTTTCTGTAATTCAGCAGCACAGCTCCCAGAAGTTTCTTGCCTACAAATGCTGTGGGGGAAAAATTAAATCATTGCACAAGTTAGGAAGTGAATGAGTTGTGATGCCTAGAAAAATGCATGATGACTCACAAATATGAAAAGAAATTGTATCCACAGTGTGAGACTTGGGAAATACTAAGGATTTGGCTCTAAGGGTTTTTTTGTAATTTTTTTTTTTTGGCTTTTTTTGCCCTACATGTTAACTCCTAGCTTTTAAAAACAATAACAACAAAGTTCTCTAGAATCAGATCAACAGGCCAGGCACAGTGGCTCACACTTGTAATCCCAGCACTTTGGGAGGCCGAGGTGGGCAGATCACATGAGGCCAGGAATTTGAGACTAGCTTGGCCAAAATGGTGAAAGTCCGTCTCTACTAAAATTACAAAAATTAGCCAGGTGTGGTGGCACACACCTGTAATCCCAGCTACTCAGGAGGCTGAGGCATCAGAATCGCTTGAACCTGGGAGGCAGAGATTGTAATGAGCCAAGATAGAGCCACTGTACCCCAGCCTGGGCGGCAGAGCAAGACTCTGTCTCAAAAAAAAAAAAAAAAAAAAAAAAAAAATCAGATCAACAGAGCTGAGAATTATGTTCTATTCTCCCCTTAGTTAATAAAACGTGGATTGAAAAAATCTGAGGTGCTCATCAATGTCAGTGATAGCTGCTGCAACTGTGTATTGTAAAATTTAGTCATGAAATTCTGCAGCTACTACACATGGTCTTGCCCAAGCATTAAATACCAGGATTCTCCTTGTTTCAAAATTTGAGTCTTATCAAAAGAACAGATACTTTCCCTTAGGCCTTCACTCCTACTCAGTGTTATTAGGAAACTCAGTAGTTTTTTTGTGGAATATGCTTGTCATAACTGCAGAAATCACCTTCTTTGTTAACTAATTTTGGAGGAAGAAAGCTTTTCGATTCTGTAAAAGAATTAAAAAGAATTGCCCTACTCTTTCTTCTCAAGCCACTCTCACCCCCAAAACAACAACCAAGGTCACCTTGCATAGTATATCCATTTAGTCAGTATTAAATAATAATAGTGGTAGCAATTCATAGAAATTTGGGTCAGAAATGGAGTTAATCAGTTTCTTCCACTAACTTTATGGTGCTAAGAAAATCATAAAGTCCCTTTGCTTTAGTTTCCTCATTTATAAAACAGGTGTCCACACGCACCAATTCTCATAAGGCCACATGGTCTAAATATACAATTGCTGTCTGGACAATTTAGATATATAAATTCCAAAGAGGAATGATAAATGATGCCTTATAAAATTTGGCAGATTATTGCTGCTGGCTTCTGTTTATAATTTGTCTTCTCTAGCAAGAATATGACTTCTGTAAAGTATATGGATTTTTAACTTAAATTGGCATCTTTCTGGTTAAAAAGGAAAAAAAAAGCTAACCAGATGTTAATTTAGACACATTGTAGATGTACGAGGAAAAAAGAGTATATCCTGTCTGGGTCATTGTCTGTCTACTATTGACATCTGTGACTGCCCCCAAGTGGGGCAAAGGACCACTGGAGGGTTCAGGCATGAATTTGGTGGTGGTGACCACTGATGACGGTTTGTTACATTGCTGCAGTGCTCTGTAGCTGGGGACATTTGTGAATTTGTCACTTCATTTTATTCTGACAAAGCCTGGTGTAGCTCACAGAAGCTGATTGAGTTCTTATATATTACTGTTGAGAGACCCAAAGCTGAGGGAAAGCAAATGACACACTAGTGGCCCCAATGCCAGTCTGCAGCGTGGCAAAGAGCCTGGGGCCTCTGGGGCCTGACCCAGGAGTCTTCCCACTAAACCAGCTGTTTCTAGGAGCAGGCTGCTGGGGAGAAATATTGTTGAATTTCTTTCCCTGGAGATCTGTAATGTCCTTTCTGCACCTAGGAATAAAGGAAATTCTGTGGTTGCCTTTGGATTATTTATGGCGAGGGCGTGTGCTTTTTTGAGTTTTGGTTGCTTGCTCTAGTTTGGCCTGTGTTTATTGTTTGTTTTCTCAGGAGGCAGTTTAATATGCATTCCCTCCTGAGGGTTATAAAATGCTATTTGTTCAACTGTTTTTTCTAAACATAATAAAAATTTATTTTAGAAAATTTCAAAAATACAAAAAGCAGAAACAAGAAAGTAAATTAAGAATCACTTGTTACCCAGAAAGAACCACTATTAACATATTGATATACCATCTTTCTCTCTTTGAATTATACTTGGAATTACAAGCATAAATATCCAATTTTTTTCACCTAGCCTTATATTGTGTTTTCCAGTGCTATTAAACATGTGTTATAAACTCATGTTAGTGCCCTCACTGGTAGTCTAGGATATGGATACACTATGTATTTATTTAACCTTTCCCTGGCTGTTGGATGATTATCTCATGTTGTGCTACTAGAAAGGAGTGTAGAAGAATATTAAGAAGTACTGCAGATTGTGCATAAGTCCTTGTTTGCATTTCTGATTATGTCCCTAAGATATATTCCTTTTCTAAAAAGTCTCAAACATTATGTCCTAAAAATCAGTTTCTAAAAGAAAAAGCACAACCATCTTAAGGTTATTGATACATATTGCCAAACTGTTCTTCCGGAGCCGTGAAGGCTCATCACCCACGCTCAGAAGAGCCCATGTCATCTCTGCCCAGCACACCCCAGCAAACACTCTTTTTAGTGTGTAGCAGGGATTGTAGATTACTTTCTATGTAGCCTGAGCATCACCAAAAAGGTAACTAAGAATCTGCTTAAATTTTACTTTATGACTCTTAAAGACATATGTGCATGTGTAAATATATATACACACCTGTATATACATATATTAAAGCCATATAGGCCAGGTGTGGTGGCTCATGCCTGTAATCCCAGCACTTTGGGATGCCGAGGTGGGTGGATCACCTGAGGTCAGGAATTCGAGACCAGCCTGCCCAACATGGTGAAACCCTGTCTCTACTAAAAATACAAAAATTAGCCAGGTGTGGTCACAGGTGCCTGTAATCCCAGCTACTTGGGAGGCTGAGGCAGGAGAATCGCTTGAACCCAGGAGGTGATTGCAGTGAGCCGAGATCACGCCATTGCACTCCAGCCTGGGCAACAAGAGCAAAACTCCGCCTCAAAAAAAAAAAAAAATGCCATGTATACATTTGTACTTTTTAGATTGGCTCTTTGGTGTTTTCTGCTCTGTTAGTGTTTTCCACAGAAACAGAACCAATAGGAACATATATATCTATTTCTCTAGCAAGCTAGAGACCCAAGAGAGCCATTGATGTGGTTCTAGTCCAAATGCTGGCAGGCTCAAGACCCAAGAAGAGCCCATGTTTCAGTTTCGAGTTCAAAGGTAGGAAAAACTGATGTCCCAGCTGAAAGGCAGTCAGGCAGGAGGAATTCCTTCTTATGTGGGGGAGGGTCAGCATTTTTGTTCTATTCGGACCTTCACATGATTGAAGGAGGCCTACCCACATTAGGGAGGGCAAACTGTTTGCTCAGCCTATCAATTTTTTTTTTTTTTTTTTTTTTTTTGAGACAGAGTCTCGCTCTGTCACCCAGGCTGGAGTGCAGTGGCACAATCTCGGCTCACTGCAAGCTCCGCTTCCCGGGTTCACGCCATTCTCCTGCCTCAGCCTCTCCGAGTAGCTGGGACTACAGGCGCCTGCCACCAGGCCCTGCTAATTTTTTGTATTTTTAGTAGAGACGGGGTTTCACCGTGGGTCTCGATCTCCTGACCTCGTGATCCGCCCACCTCGGCCTCCCAAAGTGCTGGGATTACAAGCGTGAGCCACCGCGCCCAGCCAAGCCTATCAATTTGAATGTTAAATGTTAAACTCATCCAGAAACACCCTCACAGAAACTCCCAGAATAATATTTGACCAAATATCTGGACATCTTATGGCCCAGTCAAGATGACACATAAAATTAGCCATCACACCTATACCACTGTGCCACTTTTGCCTGCCTATCTATCCCAACCAACAGCTACACTTGACTATTTGAACCAGCTCATAAAAGCTCAATCACCTAATAATATTTCTGAATATGGAAGTAATGATACCATTCTAACTATAACCAGCCATCTTATTCCCAGTGGGAAAATGTATGCATGAGTTTCAAATCGGTGGGGACAGAAACACAGCTCCCACCATGCTCACACTCTGCCTCACACAGCAAATCAGGACCTGGGCCTGGTAGACAGGATGAGAAGATTTCTGAGCCTGAGATCCTCCTTTTCTACACTTTCAATGTGTCCTGAATTGATGGAAAAATGGGACTATTTTGGCTCTGTATCCACTCATTTCGTCATTTTTTCTTTTTCTTTCTTCCCCATCTTCCTTCCTTTCTTCCTTCATTCTTTCTTCCTTTCAATCTTCTTTTTCAACAATATTCTCCATATCAACTTAAAGAGACTTATGTGCAAGTAGGGAAGGGAATTAGGGATGCTTTGTTTTAGAGATGCTTGCAAACCATTACTAAGTTAAGAGTTCAGATTCATGGCCTGCCTCTTAATTTTCCTAAATAACCCCTAGATCAGAGTGCCTGATTTCAAGTTTGGTAATGAACATAAGGATTATCCAAAATTCATGCAAAAAAAAAAAAATAGAGGCTACCATCAAATAGCAGAGTTAATACTAGACTGCTTTAGAAGTTAAGTCAGATAGAAGATATTGTATTTCTAAATAGGAGGTCTGTGTTAGCCCTGTGATTGTGTCACTTAACCTGGATATACATTTTGATATCAAGATAGTGTATTCATTTAATGAGTCAGCAAATATGTTTAAGTGCCCATTATATGCCAAGCACTTATAAAAATAAATAAATAAGAAGAAAGTAGAGAGGTTCTATCAGGTGGAGGGAAGTTCTGTAAACTATGCCTGTGAATGCAGTCTTCCCAATGACTGCATTGCCATTAAAGAAGATTGCTCACGTAAAGAAATCACGTATGTTTTTGTAGTTTAAAAAATAATGCAGTTTACCGAAGCAGATTGGAGCTTCATTCCTTGAAGCTAATAAAAGAGGCTTATGGGAGTTGGAAAGAAAT
This sequence comes from Nomascus leucogenys, assembly GCF_006542625.1. Lineage (NCBI taxonomy): Eukaryota > Metazoa > Chordata > Mammalia > Primates > Hylobatidae > Nomascus > Nomascus leucogenys. The sequence goes on along the minus strand of NC_044382.1, from coordinate 134,855,438 downwards.
AAAGAGAATGACTTTACAATCATTTGTAGATACACAAGTATCTTTAGATGGCCTTTTTACTCTTTTTAATGAAAATACCCAAAAACCTCCACAGTAATGGGTAATTCACCTAGGAACTCATCTTCATTATCTGTGTAATTTTTAATTCTCCCAGCTTTTAGTTTTATGTAAATCAAAAGCATTTAAGGGCTTTAAAAAGATACCAAAGAGAGGCCAGGTGTGGTGGCTCACACCTGTAATCCCAGCACTTTGGGAGGCCAAGGCAGGCGGATCACAAGGTAGGAGATCGAGACCATCCTGGCTAACATGGTGAAACCCCATCTCTACTAAAAATACAAAAAATTAGCTGGGCATGGTGGTGGGCGCCTGTAGTTCTAGCTACTCCGGAGGCTTATGTGGGAGAATGGTGTGAGCCTGGGAGGCGGAGCTTGCAGTGAGCCGAGATTGCACCACTGCACTCCAGCCTGGGCAATACAGCAAGACTCTGTCTCAAAAAAAAAAAAAAAAAGATACCGAAGAGAACGCCAGGCATACAGCAGAAAATTCTGTTATTGAATTTGCCATAGTGATTATTGTTGTAAATCTAAGAAATGAGTCCAGTTTATGAACAGACCAGGCTAGAGACATCAGTATGCTTTGTTTGTGTATATATGCACTATCATCATGGATTAGATTTGGTTGCATTTCCTCCCCTACTGAACAGGATGCATATTTTATGTCACCTTGAAAGTAGAACTTAGGGGGGGTGGAGCCAAGATGGCCAAATAGGAACAGCTCCGGTCTACAGCTCCCAGCGTGAGCGACGCCGAAGATGGCTGATTTCTGCATTTCCATTTGAGGTACCGGGTTCATCTCACTAGGGAGTGCCAGACAGTGGGTGCAGGACAGTGGGTGCAGTGCGCCATGCACGAGCCGAACCAGGGCGAGGCATTGCCGCACTTGGGAAGCACAAGGGGTCAGAGAGTTCCCTTTCCTAGTCAAAGAAAGGGGTGACAGACGGCACCTGGAAAATCAGGTCACTCCCACCCTAATACTGCGCTTTTCCAGCGGGCTTAAAAAACAGCACACCAGGAGATTATATCCCACACCTGGCTCAGAGGGTCCTATGCCCACGGAGTCTCACTGATTGCTAGCACAGCAGTCTGAGATCAAACTGCAAGGCAGCAGCAAGGCTGGGGGAGAGGCGCCTGCCATTGCCCAGGCTTGCTTAGGTAAACAAAGCAGCCAGGAAGCTCGAACTGGGTGGAGCCCACCACAGCTCAAGGAGGCCTGCCTGCCTCTGTAGGCTCCACCTCTGGGGGCAGGGCACAGATAAACAAAAAGACAGCAGTAACCTCTGCAGACTTAAATGTCCCTGTCTGACAGCTTTGAAGAGAGTAGTGGTTCTCCCAGCACTCAGCTGGAGATCTGAGAACGGGCAGACTGCCTCCTCAAGTGGGTCCCTGACCCTGAGCAGCCTAACTGGGAGGCACCCCCCAGTAGGGGCAGACTGACACCTCACAGGGCCGAGTACTACTCTGAGACAAAACTTCCAGAGGAATGATCAGGCAGCAGCATTTGCAGTTCACCAATATTTGCTATTCTACAGCCACCGCTGTTCTGCAGCCACCGCTGTTGATACCCAGGCAAACAGAATCTGGACTGGACCTCTAGCAAACTCCAACAGACCTGCAGCTGAGGGTCCTGTCTGTTAGAAGGAAAATTAACAAACAGAAAGGACATCCACACCAAAAACCCATCTGTACATCACCATCATCAAAGACCAAAAGTAGATAAAACCACAAAGATGGGGAAAAAACAGAGCAGAAAAACTGGAAACTCTAAAAAGCAGAGTGCCTCTCCTGCTCCAAAGGAACACAGCTCCTCATCAGCAATGGAACAAAGCTGGATGGAGAATGACTTTGACAAGTTGAGAGAAGAAGGCTTCAGATGATCAAACTACTCCAAGCTACAGGAGGAAATTCAAACCAATGGCAAAGAAGTTAAAAACTCTGAAAAAAAATTAGACAAATGGATAACTAGAATAATCAATGCAGAGAAGTCCTTCAAGGAGCTGATGGAGCAGAAAGCCAAGGATCGAGAACTACGTGAAGAATGCAGAAGCCTCAGGAGCCGATGCGATCAACTGGAAGAAAGGGTACCAGTGATGGAAGACGAAATGAATGAAATGAAGCGAGAAGGGAAATTTAGAGAAAAAAGAATAAAAAGAAATGAACAAAGCCTCCAAGAAATATGGGACTATGTGAAAAGACCAAATCTACGTCTGATTGGTGTACCTGAAAATGACGGGGAGAATGGAACCAAGTTGGAAAAGACTCTGCAGGATATTATCCAGGAGAACTTCCCCAATCTAGCAAGGCAGGCCAACATTCAGATTCAGGAAATACAGAGAACACCACAAACATACTCCTCGAGAAGATCAACCCCAAGACACATAATTGTCAGATTCACCAAAGTTGAAATGAAGGAAAAAATGTTAAGGGCAGCCAGAGAGAAAGGTCGGGTTACCCACAAAGGGAAGCCCATCAGACTAACAGCAGATCTCTCAGCAGAAACTCTACAAGCCAGAAGAGAGTGGGGCCAATATTCAACATTCTTAAAGAAAAGAATTTTCAACCCAGAATTTCATATCCAGCAAAATTAAGCTTCATAAGTGAAGCAGAAATAAAATACTTTACAGACAAGCAAATGCTGAGAGATTTTGTCGCAACCAGGCCTGCCCTAAAAGAGCTCCTGAAGGAAGCACTAAACATGGAAAAGGAACGACCGGTACCAGCCCCTGCAAAAACATGCCAAAATGTAAAGACCATCAAGGCTAGGAAGCAACTGCATCAACTAATGAGCAAAATAACCAGCTAACATCATAATGACAGGACCAAATTCACACATAACAATATTAACTTTAAATGTAAATGGGCTAAATGCGCTAATTAAAAGACACAGACTCGCAAATTGGATAAAGAGTCAAGACCCATCAGTGTGCTGTATTCAGGAAACCCATCTCATGTGCAGAGACACACATAGGCTCAAAATAAAGAGATGGAGGAAGATCTACCAAGCAAATGGAAAACAAAAAAAGGCAGGGGTTGTAATCCTAGTCTCAGATAAAACAGACTTTAAACCAACAAAGATCAAAAGAGACAAAGAAGGCCATTACATAATGGTAAAGGGATCAATTCAACAAGAAGAGCTAACTATCCTAAATATATATGCACCCAATACAGGAGCACCCAGATTCATAAAGCAAGTCCTTAGTGACCTACAAAGAGACTTAGACTCCCACACAATAATAATGGGAGACTTTAAGGCCCCATTGTCAACATTAGATAGATCAACAAGACAGAAAGTTAACAAGGATCCCTAGGAATTGAACTCGGCTCTGCACCAAGTGGACCTAATACACATCTACAGAACTCTCCACCCCAAATCAACAGAATATACATTTTTTTCAGCACCACACCACACCTATTCCAAAATTGACCACATAGTTGGAAGTAAAGCACTCCTCAGCAAATGTAAAAGAACAGAAATTATAACAAACTGTCTCTCAGACCACAGTGCAATCAAACTAGAACTCAGGATTAAGAAACTCACTCAAAACCGCTCAACTACATGGAAACTGAACAACCTGCTCCTGAATGACTACTGGGTACATAATGAAATGAAGGCAGATATAAAGATATTCTTTGAAACCAATGAAAACCAAGACACAACATACCAGAATGTCTGGGACACATTCAAAGCAGTATGTAGAGGGAAATTTATAGGACTAAATGCCCACAAGAGAAAGCAGGAAAGATCCAAAATTGACACCCTAACATCACAATTAAAAGAACTAGAAAAGCAAAACCAAACACATTCAAAAGCTAGCAGAAGGCAAGAAATAATTAAAATCAGAGCAGAACTGAAGGAAATGGAGACATTAAAAACCCTTCAAAAAATTAATGAATCCAGGAGTTGGTTTTTTGAAAAGATCAACAAAATTGATAGACTACTAGCAAGACTACTAAAGAAGAAAAGAGAGAAGAATCAAATAGATGCAATACAAAATGATAAAGGGGATATCACCACCAATCCCACAGAAATACAAACTACCATCAGAGAATACTACAAACACCTCTACGCAAATAAACCAGAAAATCTAGAAGAAATGGATAAATTCCTCGACACATACACCCTCCCAAGACTAAACCAGGAAGAAGTTGAATCTCTGAATAGACCAATAACAGGCTCTGAAATTGTGGCAATAATCAATAGCTTACCAACCAAAAAAAGTCCAGGACCAGATGGATTCACAGCCGAATTCTACCAGAGTTACAAGGAGGAGCTGGTACCATTCCTTCTGAAACTATTCCAATGAATAGAAAAAGAGGGAATCCTCCCTAACTCATTTTATGAGGCCAGCATCATCCTGATACGAAAGCCTGGCAGAGACACAACCAAAAAAGAGAATTTTAGACCAATATCCCTGATGAACATTGATGTGAAATTCCTCAATAAAATACTGGCAAACCGAATCCAGCAGCACATCAAAAAGCTTATCCACCATGATCAAGTGGGCTTCATCCCTGGGATGCAAGGCCGGTTCAACATACGCAAATCAATAAATGTAACCCAGCATATAAACAGAACCAAAGACAAAAACCACATGATTATCTCAATAGATGCAGAAAAGGCCTTTGACAAAATGCAACAACCTTCATGCTAAAAACTCTCAATAAATTAGGTATCGATGGGACGTATCTCAAAATAATAAGAGCTGTCTATGACAAACCCACAGCCAATATCGTACTGAATGGGCAAAAACTGGAAGCATTCCCTTTGAAAACTGGCACAAGACAGGGATGCCCTCTCTCACCACTCCTATTCAACATAGTGTTGGAAGTTCTGGCCAGGGCAATTAGGCAGGAGAAGGAAATAAAGGGTATTCAATTAGGAAAAGAGGAAGTCAAATTATCCCTGTTTGCAGATGACATGATTTATATCTAGAAAACCCCATTGTCTCAGCCCAAAATCTCCTTAAGCTGATAAGCAACTTCAGCAAAGTCTCAGGATACAAAATCAATGTGCAAAAATCACAAGCATTCTTATACACCAATAACAGACAAACAGAGAGCCAAATCATGAGTGAACTCCCATTCACAATTGCTTCAAAGAGAATAAAATACCTAGGAATCCAACTTACGAGGGATGTGAAGGACCTCTTCAAGGAGAACTACAAACCACTGCTCAATGAAATAAAAGAGGACACAAACAAATGGAAGAACATTCCATGCTCATGTGTAGGAAGAATCAATATCGTGAAAATGGCCATACTGCCCAAGGTAATTTATAGATTCAATGCCATCCCCATCAAGCTACCAATGACTTTCTTCACAGAATTGGAAAAAACTACTTTAAAGTTCATATGGAACAAAAAAAGAGCCCGCATCACCAAGTCAATCCTAAGCCAAAAGAACAAAGCTGGAGGCATCATGCTACCTGACTTCAAACTATACTACAAGGCTACAGTAACCAAAACAGCATGGTACTGGTACCAAAACAGAGACATAGATCAATGGAACAGAACAGAGCCCTCAGAAATAATTCCGCATATCTACAACCATCTGATCTTTGACAAACCTGACAAAAACAAGAAATGGGGAAAGGATTCCCTATTTAATAAATGGTGCTGGGAAAACTGGCTAGCCATATGTAGAAAGCTGAAACTGGATCGCTTCCTTACACCTTATACAAAAATTAATTCAAGATGGATTAAAGACTTACATGTTAGACCTAAAACCATAAAAACCCTAGAAGAAAACCTAGGCAATACCATTCAGGACATAGGCATGGGCAAGGACTTCATGTCTAAAACACCAAAAGCAATGGCGACAAAAGCCGAAATTGACAAATGGGATCTAATTAAACTAAGGAGCTTCTGCACAGCAAAAGAAACTACCATCAGAGGGAACAGGCATCCTACAAAATGGGAGAAGATTTTTGCAACTTACTCATCTGACAAAGGGCTAATATCCATAATCTACAATGAACTCAAACAAATTTACAAGAAAAAAACAACCCCATCAAAAACTGGGTGAAGGATATGAACAGACACTTCTCAAAAGAAGACATTTATGCAGCCAAAAAACACATGAAAAAATGCTCATCATCACTGGCCATCAGAGAAATGCAAATCAAAACCACAATGAGATACCATCTCACACCAGTTAGAATGGTGATCATTCAAAAGGCAGGAAACAACAGGTGCTGGAGAGGATGTGGAGAAATAGGAACACTTTTACACTGTTGGTGGGACTGTAAACTAGTTCAACCATTGTGGAAGTCAGTATGATGATTCCTCAGGGATCTAGAACTAGAAATACCATTTGACCCAGCCATCCCATTACTGGGTGTATACCCAAAGGATTATAAATCATGCTTCTATAAAGACATATGCACATGTATGTTTATTGCGGCACTATTCACAATACCAAAGACTTGGAACCAACCCAAATGTCCAACAATGATAGACTGGATTAAGAAAATGTGGCACATATACACCATGGAATACTATGCAGCCATAAAAAATGTTGAGTTCATGTCCTTTGTAGGGACATGGATGAAACTGGAAACCATCATTCTCAGCAAACTATCATAAGGACAAAAAACCAAACACTGCATGTTCTCACTCATAGATGGGAATTGAACAATGAGAACACATGGACACAGGAAAGGGAACATCACACTCTGGGGACTGTTGTGGGGTTGGGGGAGGGGGGAGAGGGGAGTGGGGAGGGATAGCATTAGGAGATATACCTAATGCTAAATGACAAGTTAATGGGTGCAGCACACCAACATGGCACATGTATACATATGTAACAAACCTGCACATTGTGCACATGTACTCTAGAACTTAAAGTATAATAATAATAAAATTTAAAAAAAAGAAAGTGGAACTTAATAAAAATCATGATACAGTGTATTCTGGCCTCTTTCAAATGTCCAGATCCTTATGACCCAGATATCCAAAAGTAGTAAATTTCCACTTTAGCATGTCCCTGTTTTGTTTCATTTTATTTTTTTAGAAACCATACATTTCTTACTATGTACCCAGTAAACATCTAAGTGGGTCCCATGCTGAGCTCTGTGTAAACAAGATGAAGAGAGTCTCTGGTTTCTAGAAGTGTTAGGATCAGCAGATGAAAATGGAAGTACAAATTTAGTTTGTTTCTTCCCTTTGTTGTTAGGAAAGGGGAGAAAAGATATCTCCTCCCCAGAAAAAAAATAGGACCATTCATTCCTCTGAATCTGTACAAAATGCTTCAGAGTAGCTATCTCATTCTGGAGCCAAAATGGTACCTGGCTCTTGGGAAAACTCGAGTAGGATAAATGGAAAGCTCCTAGAGCTATAGTGGCCCACCTAGCTCCCCAGAGCCCCATATTTTACCCCTTGAAGCCAAAAACAGAAGGAGACAATTTTGTACTCCGTATTATACTGATGCTGTATTTTAAGATAATATTCTCTGCATACTTCACCTTCCAGTAACACCTACTTTCCTTAGGTTCTCACTGTGCCTTGGTATGTGTCCTCAGTCTTGCTTACCCCAGTGCTCCTCTGACAAGCTCTGGCCTATCCTCCCCAGCCCAGGATCATGCCATCCAGTGGCAAGATTCATAAGGCCCACCTCTGTCCCTTTCCTGAGCCTTCTATAATACTCTAATAATGATGAGAGCTACCACTCAGCGAGCACCCACTGGGTAAGACACTTTAAAGACTCTGTGGGCTTTAAAACCACAATTTAAAGTCTTACAATGACTCCAAGGAAGTCACCTTCTCCTTTTTCCCAGGTGGGCAAATTGACATACAGAAAAGTTAAATAACTTAGCCAAGGTTGTACCTTTAGTAACTGGTGGCAAAAGCCAGTACTCACAGCCATGTGTCTGATTCCTGAGCTTATGTTTCTGCTTCTCCACTCTGCCTCTCAAAGTACTGTGGTGCCTCTCATGTTAATGTCAGTATAGTGATAAATGTTTGTTGGCTTGAACAGAAATAGCAAAAGCAACAGGGCACCCTGGAAGCATTTGAGGCTGCTGTGGCCCTAACACAATCTTGCAGCCATTGGTGTTTGCTGTGTGCTAAGCTCTGTGCTAGGCACTTTATATACATTATTTCATTTAATCCTCAAATGTTCTGAGATGGGCACTATTTTATCCCTGGCTTAAGGAGGCATAACTGGTAGATGGAAAATTGAAGGGATTCAAACCCAAGGTATTTAACTCCAACTCTCACATGCTGAATTATTATTATTATCACCAAATAGCCTTCGCCTGCTTTGCTTTTCAAAAAGAAAATTGTTAACAGTTTTTTCTGGTGAGGCTAGTGATTTCTGGCTTCCACTCTAGTCCGGTTGACTATTCCCACCCAATATAATGGCAGCTATTTTCCTTCTGTTATCCTCATGTTACAGCTTTACAGTAGAGATTATACTTTAGTGGTCCCTAGGCTTCATGGTCAAGTCTAGGATGATAAGATTTTACAGTGAATTGCTAGCATAAAGATGGCCTTCTATAGAGCCTGTAAGTACGTGTGTGTGTGTGTGTGTGTATTCGTGTATGTATTGGAGGATATGCTTTTATTTACACTAGCCAAGAAGTCAGGACCTAAACATATGACTAGAGATCCAAATATCTGAGTAATAATATTACTTTGTAGCACAGAACCATTTACTAGAAAGATCTTTGGGAACCAAATTGCTTGTATTCGTTTATTTATACTGTGCATTTCCCTTTCACCTTGGCTTTATAAGAAAGTATTTGCCCTTTTTCAAAATGTATGAAAGTCCTCCACTTACAGAGTCATGGAAGCTGTTTCCTGCCGGTTCATTGGTTCAGCAGCTCTCAATGAGTTCTAGGGAAGCCAAAAAAACAAAAAACAACAACAATAACAAAAACCACTTTCACCCTGGCCAGCCTCCTTAGCTTGCATTTTCTAACCCATTCTCTTCCTTCTTAGAGCAACAAGCCCCACACTGGTGTCTGCAGAACCATTTAGGAATCTCCTCAGAGTCCACCCCTACATTATTTGTTCTTTCACTGCTTTGCTATTCTACACTCAATTTCAAACTAAATAGAAATGCAGATGGGCACATGAGCATCTAGGTTTCCCAAAATACACATTTTTCGTGAATGTTCCCCTATCAAAGTATGTGGACAGAGCCAGCATATTATCTTCCCATTATTACTCTGTTTTAATATGTAACTGACAGATGCATGTCACTAAAACAAGGCAATCATGGGCAGAAAATGCCCCTGCTCTTAGAGAACAAAAAAGAAAGACCCAGGATTGCTGTCAGTCTCAGAGACACTGTCAGCTACTGTTCAAGAAGGCTTATAAATGCCTCTGTGGGGAATACGTATGAACTGCCTAAATGTTTTCACCCTTATTAGTGAGAAGAAGGAAGGGGAGATGTTTCTCGTACATACACAGATCCTTTCCACAGTGGAAGCTTGCCCCGGGTGTTAATGTGTCACCAGCATGGTGCTGGAGCAGGGTGTGGTTCTGCCACATGGCACCTGCAGGATTTTCTGGGTGGGAATGGCTTCCTGTCGGATCACAAAGCCCAAGCTATACAGGCATGATGACCTTGAATAGTCAGTCTACAGAGGCATTAGTTCTCCTGACCTCCTTCCACAGCCTTGGGCCACCTTCAGATGTATTCCATAAATAAAATACAGTGGAGTCTGTAGGGGCAAGTGGCACCAAGTGATCTGTGCAGCAATAAGCAAAAGAAGATAATGGTTTAGAATTGTTCTCATTTTTCCTAAGGGATGGGTAAATATAGAAAGTTGTTGAGGAGTTTTGGACCTAAGGAAAGACTATATCTACCATAAGGACAAAAGTCTTAGATACCAACACAGGCAAGGAAAACAGCACCTGGCCTTCCTTCCAAGAGTGCTGCAAAATGGCAGGGATAATGCCCTTAACTTGTTTTGTGTCCCTTTAAATCACAAATCCAGATCTTCTCTATACTGAAGAAGTGTTTCTTATGGAGTAGCAGTCTGACTTTTTTTTTTTTAATTTCAATAAAGACAGGTGGATCTTTAAGAATAGTGTATTAGTCTGTTCTCATGCTGCTAATAAAGACATACCTGAGGCTGGGTAATTTATAAACGAAAGAGGTTTGATGGACTCATAGTTCCACATGGCTAGGGAGGCCTCACAATCATGGCAGAAGGCAAAGGAGGAGCACAGTCACGTCTTGCATGGCAGCAAACAAAAAAAGAGCATGTGCAGGGGAACTCTCCTTTATAAAACCATCAGATCTTGTGAGACTTATTCACTATCACAAGAACAGCATAGGAAAGACCTGCCCCCATGATTCAGTTATCTCCCACCAGATCCCTCCCACAATATGTGGGAATTATGGGAGCTACAATTCAAGATGAGATTTGGGTGAGGACACAGCCAAACCATATTAAATAGTATGAACAACAACAAATACAACTCAGTTATTATAGAACATAACTAAGGTACAAATTCCATACTCTGAAGACTGGCTATCATAGGAAAGAATTAAGCAGTGCTCATGACTTTTTTGTGTAAATCATATTTAACCAGATTGCACTGATTGATCAAGGAAAGTTCTTTGTTCCAAAAGAACTCCAGCTACTAAATGTAGAAGGGAAGTTAGAATTGGAAAAGCATAATTGGATAGCTCCCAAATGAAATAATTGATTCAGGCAACTGTCATCAGTGGATGCAATCATTAGACCTTTAGAAATGTCTACCTGGGGACTTCTCTGAGCCCACTAAAAGTGGGACTGCCATACATTACTTGCCATCTGATGTGATGCACCAAGAGTAGACAGTACCACCTGTGAGCTAGTACTGCCTGAGAGTTGAACCTGAAATGAATCAAGCCAATCCTGGGGTTCCAGAAAATACAGGAGAGAGAGGAACAAGTGAAATGGTAACACAAGAAGGCAGACAAATTTAAAAAGTGGAGATTAGGACAGGGTTCTAGAGGACCTCTACGTGAATTTCTTCAACAGACAATGGCTTGGGAAGAAAGGGAGAGGCCGTGCATGAGTGAGAGGGACATATAATGAATAACATCCAAATATGATGTGTACAACTTGTTTGGGCCTTTTAAACAAACCAACCAAAAGATTTTTCGAGACAATTGGGGAAATTTAAATATAGTGTAGGTAGTAGATGATATCAAGGAAATATTAAGTTTGTTAGGTGAAATAATGGCTGTGTGGTTATATGAGAAATGTTCATATTTTTAGAAATCCATACTAAAGTATATAGGGGTGAAATGACTGATTTCTGGGATTTACTTTAAAATCATAATAAAAAGGAAGGAAGAAAGGATAGGTGAAACAAATGCGATAAAATCTTGATTAATTTTTAGATTGGCATATATACATTCTCTTGTAATCTTGTAAACAATTTTTATGAACAAAGGGAAGGAAATGCAAAAAGTAAAATACAAATATTGGCATAAAAAAATTTAGATTGGGATAAGATATATGTGGATTTACTGTCATATTCTATTTGTTTGACACTTTTCATAATAAAAATATTAAGGAAAAAAATAACAAATCTCTCTCAGGATAATAGTGGGGGGTCCATGGCCTAGAAGCAAGATAGGAGCTCTGACTAGAAAAGGGTCATTATCTGATAATTCAACTTCTTTTTTTAAATTTTTTTGATGATCTCCTTTACTTAAATTTAAAAAAAACCTATTTCTGTTGGATTTTTGGTTGGTCACTAAAAACCAAGTTCCTTGCCTTATAACAGGCAATTGGAGGAGAATTTGGGAAACCAACAGTCTCTGGTTGAAGTTAATGCTGATCTTGGCTGGAGTAACTTGCTTTCTTCAGCATCTGCAGTGGCTGGTCTCCTGGGACTTATCTGGCTACATGTATTTTTCACATTTATTAGTGAAATTGGAGATTCAAGAATAAAACACAGTCCTCAGGAACACTGTGTTAATTTGTGACACACTAGAGATTTTTTTGGCCCATAAAACAAATGAATGAGCTCCATGGGGGCATAAGTGTTATTTTCACCCTAGAAGGCAGTAAAGGCCCACTGTATTTATTAAGTACTTAGAAGACGGAAAATGAATAGTGCTATGAAAATAGAAAAATACATTCACACTGTTGCTATTAATAGTGTAATTTTTTTGTCTGTCCTGAAGGAAAAGTACCATCAGATGAAAATGTATAAGGGTAGACCTCTGTATATTATTTAGTTATTTTGCCTTGGATAATAATTTAATTCAGTCTCAATATAAAGTTGTTTTTGTTTCTATCAAACAGGCTGAATCCGGGTAAGAAACCTCACCCATTATTTTTGGCAGGGCTGGGCCTACAAAAAAAAAACAAAAAAACGAACAGAACAACACAGATATTTGATTCAGGACCTTCCTTCTGAGTGGCTAAATGACTTAAGGGGATGTTCTGTGTAAGCTGACACACTATGGGCATTTCTAACAGGCCTTACACACTTGGCTTCCCAGGAGGATTGTGGAGACAGCACGCCGGTCCTCCCACTGAAAAAGTCCAGATGGAGCCGGCGCTCCAGCAGGTGGGGGTGTGGAAGAGAGGCCACTCTGTACCAAGATGCAGGGGACTGTTGCAGCCACCCAGGCCACGATGCATGCTGTGCCCATACAGGCAGGCAGGTCCCAGCCAGGGAGCAAGTGCAGGGAGGGGGCATGTGTTCCAGTTAGAAAAAAATAGCACCTCAGAGGTTCCCTAAAGAGGTACATAAGTGCTTTGCATTGAGGTACATAGAAAATAAGTATCATCACCAAGAGAGAGACCCTATTCTCCATCCATTTCATGGTCTGCAAGAATCCAGGATACAGGCTATGCAGACAGCAAGTGATAAAGTGATCTCGGGTAACTCGGTCCTTGGCTATGTGTTACTTTGTTCTTGTGCTTGTTTGGTATCTTGACTGTTTAAAAGACTGGACCCATTTTAGGGAGCCAATCAAAAAGAATCTATATTTTTTTGTGTGTATATGTCAGTATGTGTGTTGGGGTTTAGAGGAGGGAAGCCATGTCTAAGGCCAAGGAAAGTAATTCCAGGGGGAGTTTCTGTGATTTTCTTTTTTTACCTGTTTATACAAGACTGTCAAAGCAGATGTCAGTAGTTGTGTTCATGAGCTATTGGCTTGGGAAGATGGGGGCAGGGGTAATGAGAACTGTAGAGGAAGGTGGGCTGAGTGAGGAGCCTAGAGGTGGGATATGGAAGGTGCCTCTTGTACCCCTACCATGGCCCCATTGTTCTGAGCTCATCCTGTTGCTCTACAGACTTAAGTACTTCGCATTATCAAGAGTCCTCTATGTGCCAGGCCCACACCTACCTCAGGTCCTCAGTCTCAGGGGGGAAATTGAGGCTCAGCGTCAAGTAACTCTCCTGTTGATAAGCAGCTGGGTGGTGGTTCAAAGCCAGGACTCCCTGACCCAAAACCAGAGCTCGGTCTCCTCAACCCCAAGGTCCCCAGACAGCTCCTTACTCAAAAGCTAAATGTGTGAAAAGACCATGAAGGAACACTCAAGACAGGTTTGTTTCTGTAGAGCATACATGAAAGAACAATTGGTGTTTTGAGGATGTTTGGTATTATGTAGCATATGATAGAGAGTTCATCTATCATGCCTAGGAAGGGGATGAAATGCAAAGTCCAAGGAGGTTTAGACTTCATATTCCTTGGCAAGCTGAGTGACCTTATCTTATGTGTAAATGCAAAGTAATGCAGCCAAATGTGTTGTGGGTCCTTGTGGGCCTGAAAGTGCTCCAGGGAACGCACAGGGAGGCCCAGCCTACCTGAGCCTGATGGAATGCAGAGTTTAGACTGCCCTGCCAATGGACAATACTGCAGCCTCCCTGTAGTCTGGGTAAAACGGGGAAGAGGAAAGTTCCAAGGAATCCTGATTTAAAATAAGCTCACAACTGGCTTTATTCTAGGCTTCTGGAGGCTTGGGTTAAGAATTAGCACATCTATCTAGCTAATACTGGGTTGCTTATGCAGAGGAAAGTGAGGTACAACTTGGAAATGAATCCCAAATCAACTTCCTTCATGATAGGCTTTCACTTGGATGCTGATTTAAAAAAAAAAATGTGTGTGAGCCCAAAAACAAATTGGGAGCCTTCAGTCCTTAGAACATATTTAGCTTTCATTGTGACTGAGATGTTTTTCTCTTGTATTATCAGATATCCTGACCAGCATGTTGTACCCTTCATGCCTTTCCTTATGCATGCTGGACAGGTAGCTATTTGCTGCTGGTCACACTGAATATCATTTGAAGAGTACATTTTAATTTTTCATCCCTGAGTAATGTCTCATGAATGTCTCATTATGTTTTGCCTGCTCCTCTCAATTTTTGAACTTGATGTTTAAACTTTTCTGATGTGCCCTCATTATTCCCGAGTGCCCAGAACTCATCTGTGCAACCCCCCTCCCTCAGCTCAGTGGGGCTCCGTGTGTAGGAGCCAGTTGTTATTTACAAGTGTAATTCAGCTGTCGCTGTGTCTTTGAACACATAGGGTTGTTGTGGGATTTTTAATTGCCATTTTCATCTATATAATTAAAATTAAATGAAAAATGGATAGCCTCCAAAATCTGAATTAATTTCATAAGTACTTGTTGAGGGGAAAATATGTCTAAATATGATAATTGTTACTTGATTTGCCTTCAGCAGAACTAGAGGATTTTACCTGGCTGAAGAGAAAATACAGTAATCTTAAATAATAAAAAAAAAAGAGATCTGTCTGATACTTTGGATACTTCTTGTGGCTGAGAATCAGAATTAATCATGTGGATGAGAAATGATAAGTAACTCTGAATATAACTTTAAGGTAGTACACTAGGAACATATTATGGTAACTCTCCCCAGATCCAACTTGCCTTATGCTGGTCAGGTTTTTTTTCTCCCTCTAACTCATCACTGGGGCTTATACATGTCTCAAGAATATGCCATTACCCCCAAATCAAAACCTCCCTCATGCTCAGAAACAGGCATTTCACCTGCTTACTGCTTAACCGTGCCCTGTAAATGTGACAATGAGCACCTAGCAGAAAATAATGAGACAACAAAAAGAGAAGTATTTTTTAAAATTCACTGGGCTGGCCAGTGTTTCACTCTGCAGGCTCATCAAGCGCCTGATGGACATGTTTGTAAAGATTTGGATGGTCACTTTATTTGGAATGACAAATTCTGTGCTCCACATAATGAGGTCAGTGAAGCATCCAGAAAAGAAATGTATAATGTGGTAGTGCAGTCTGTAAGCACAGCCATGCCACGGCTATTTAAGTTTAATGAAGCAACTACTTTGCCGCTACACATTGTTAGTGAATAGCCTCCTTGGCGTGTTTTTGAAAACTTAAATGTTGCTGGTAATCATGTCACAGCAATCTCCTTGGAGAGCCTTTGTGTCCTGTTCTCAGAAGAAATATGCCGCTTTTCCATGTTAATGGTTTTGAAATTAGTCATTTGCTCTATTTTCATTGGAAAGGAAGGTCACTGTGTGATTTCCTACCTTGCCTCATTTTCTCTGAACATTCAGGATACTCTTAAGTCAGTTCATCAGCCATGCAGTGCACTGTCGGGTTATAATATGCCTGAAAAGCCAGAGGAATGTTCTATCAAAGAGCAGCATCCCTATTCTCAGAGACTGTTCTTAGAATTCAAAGTGTAAAAATCTAACTCAGAGAGGAAAGTTCCTGGACAGACCATTATTGCCATTTTTTTTTCCCATTTCAGTCACTGACCGCCTTGTATTGTCCATTCATTGGTCTTATTAGAGAAGGCTGTGCTCCCCACGTATTAAGCCTCTCACAGAGGACATTTAAAAATCCTTTCTGAAGCAGATTCACTCATGTAAAACTAAGGTCAGACTTACGGATCCTGGACCAGCATTAATGGCGCAGAACTCTGTGGGAGCAGAAAGACTTCTAGCCATTGTCAGTTCTTCAGTGTTGGTCCCCAAACTTAGGGCCTCAGGTGGTTTCCCCTGAATGAGCAAGGGCATGATTGATTGTGGAAAAGTGCTAGGTCCTCATGGCTCTGCCACCCCAGTGAGGGTCTGGGGAATTCTCCAGACTATTTGGTGGCCTCCACATTTCCTTGGGAAATGTAAAGTAGGATTTGAGATGGCTGGACCCTGCACCACCAGAAACTTCCTAGGAATACCTAATAAGTACTCAAAAAAAAAAAAATAGTGAATAGATGGAAGGATGAATAAATGAATTTGCTTCTTTGATTTGCTTTGTCAACCAACTCTGGTTGTAGAGGTAACACAGGATCCCTCTAGGACACATATTGAGACCTGAGGAGCCTACCTCTTCTTCTTCTTTTTAAAAATTGTATTTTATTGCGGTAAGAACACTTAACATGAGATGTACCCTCTTAACAAAGTTTTAAGTGTCCAATACGTTATTTCTGACTATAGGTATAGCAGATCTCTAGAGATTATTCATCTTGCTGGACTGAAACTTTATTCCTGTTACTAAACTCATTACTTTGGGGGATCATTTCTATAGTTTGTTATTACTTCTTGAAATCTCTGGAATTGGGTATGAAGGTTGAATATGGAGGTCCAGACTTGCTCCAGACTGCCTCCAAGTGAGGGCCTGCTTAGACCACTGTCCAGGCAGCTCACATGACTATGTCAGTGCCAGCCAGCACTCACAATCTCCTGCTCTCATTTTCACCTTTAAACCTTTTGAGTCATTTTCCTACCCAAACAGAGGTGCCAATGTAACAAATTTCTCCCACTTCTTGACCTCCATCTAAGAGACTAATGTTGACTTGGCATTGAAAATGTGGTTCTGATACAAGTAGGCCTGAAAAGGGCCTTGAGATTGGCCTGTGTTTTATTTTCTAGTGTATTTATCACATGCTGGATTATTTAAGATAATGGTAGCTGCTCTGACAAATAGACCCACATATGTCCAACATCATAGCAGCTTTTCCTCATATATCTTTGTTTTTCTTTTTTCAACTTTTATTTTAAGTTCGGGGGTACATGTGCAGGATGTACATGTTTGTTACATAGGTAAATGTGTGCCATGGTGGTTTGCTGCACAGATCATCCCATCACCTGTCATATATCTTTATTAAGCATTTTCATGGAAGAATGAAACCTATCTTCCAGATCTGAAGGCAATGGGGCCAGGGAAAATGAGAAGTCGAAATGCAAGGATGACGCTCCCTCTGTTCTCCCTAGCCAAGACAGATGGCATGGTCAATGTCAGAGTTCAAGTGTGATGCAAAAGGTACATCATGGTAGAGATTGACCAGACATGAGGAAAGACAGTTTTAAAAGACAGAAATGAGGCTGGGCGCAGTGGCTCACGCCTGTAATCCCAGCACTTTGGGAAGCCGAGGTGGGCGGATCATGAGGTCAGGAGATGGAGACCATCCTGGCTAACATGGCGAAACCCCGTTTTTACTAAAAATACAAAAAACTAGCCAGGCGTGGTGGCGGGCGCCTGTAATCCCAGCTATTCAGGAGGCTGAGACAGGAGAATGGCATGAACCTGGGAGGCGGAGCGTGCAGTGAGCGGAGATCACACCACTGCACTCCAGCCTGGGTGACAGAGCAAGACTCCAACTCAAAAATAAATAAATAAATAAATAAATAAATAAATAAATAAATAAATAAATAAAAGACAGAAATGAGATGTAGCCCAGGCTAGAAAAAGAGCAGAAATGAAGGTTAACATAATAATAAAGTTCAAACTTCTCTGTACGTGGCATGTTCCTGCTTACAAAGTGAATTCATATGTATTATCTTGTTTTAGACCTCACAAACAACCAGGTGAGGAGGATGTATTAGTATCCTAATTTCAAATATTCAGGAAATCTCAGGAAAAGTCTGAGAGGCTGAGTGATTTACCTTGGTGAGTAGAAAGCCAGAGTGTAGGCTTTGGTGTTGTGCCTCCAACAACAGAGCTTTTTCCCTAACTCATGATTCTCCTGGAGGTTTGGGGGCTGCTGAGGCAGAGGGGCTGCAGAGGTGAGCAGAGCCTGCCTCCCTTCCCTTCCCCCATGACCTGTGGCCACATC
Organism: Nomascus leucogenys; assembly: GCF_006542625.1. Taxonomy (NCBI): domain Eukaryota; kingdom Metazoa; phylum Chordata; class Mammalia; order Primates; family Hylobatidae; genus Nomascus; species Nomascus leucogenys. The sequence goes on along the minus strand of NC_044382.1, from coordinate 134,837,369 downwards.
CTCCTGATGCCAGCCATGCTCCCATGGAAATCACTTAGCAGTGGCAACCTATTCAGAAATGCAGCAATGAATCGCTGCTGCCTGGTTAGGTGTCCTGCTTTTGTGAAACCTGTACCCTGTCCTTTTCTGGGGTCACAGTTTAACAGACAAACCTTTTTATTTTAACAATTCCCTAATCAGGCTTTCATTTATTTGCCCACCCCCTCTGTTTTCACTGTCTCCCTCTCATCCACCTACTCCTGCTCCTCCCACTGTGTGCAGCTGAGTTTGGCCAGTGCCAAATCATGTTTTATTCTCAGCCTGAGAAAGAAATTATGCAAGGTGTCAAGCATGGCCAGCAAAGGACCCATCCCACCAGTGCCATTTGATGTTTTAAGTTTACACATACACCGCTCCCTCCCAGAGAGAATTCTTAGGTAGACTGGGAAGTACTTTACCACAAGAGCAGTGCACTGGCATTGATAAGAAAGCAGTCAGATAGTGCTTGAAATTTTGCAGAAAGCTCAATAGAATACCCGTGCTCGACTGCAAACCAACAGCTCAGCTCTTTCTAGCATCCTCGGCAACAGCCTGCTGTTTTCCCAGGTGGCTTTGAACTAGACAGGAAAATGCAGTGGGCCATTTGTCACTGCCCCAGGTGTAACATAAGCATGCCAGTTGGTGCATGCAGCTTGTGAGGTCCGCTCCTGCCTGCCCCATGCCTGCATCTAGGCCTCTGGACTTCTCTTTCACTGAGATTAGGGCAGAGTGTGCTTCCTTTCCTCCTCTGCCACCTGAGTAGGTGGTTAGATCCACTCTTCTGAGATTAGAACCAACTCAGCCATCCCCACCATGTTCAAGAGTGCTAATGCTTTGTGTAATCCCTCTTAGCCCATTAATTCAAGTCCACGGTCTTTCAGGGCTGTTGGGACTCATTGCTGGCATGCCAGTCTTAGAATCTTAAGGTTATTCTGATGTGTGGTATACGTAAGACATGCTGGTATGTTTTTCAGGGAATGCTGGACCGGACTATCATTTTAGTTAGGTCCTAAATTGAGCTGGGGCTTAGAGGATCTTGGATGCAGGGTTCTGCAGATATGGCACAAGAGAAAGAGCCAGGGCTTGCTTGTAGGAGAAGGCAAGGTGTGGTTTCTTTTGTTCTTTTATGCTAAACTCAGTGCCCAGCACCCACTACGAATGGAATAAACTGATCAGGTGGCAAATAATATCCCTTTTACCTGTGAAAGATGAAATGAAATCATGCAGAAGTGAAAATACATATATAAAATGAATTTAAGGGAAGCTCTGCTTCTAGAATATTTTTAAGGACATTTTACTGCGGATTTAGGTCACACATTTAGAACTACTTCCTTTGATGAGGACTTAATCTAGGTTACAAGTGTGTGAACTTAGGGCTGTTATATGCCTGGGTGACAGGCAATTCACTGAGGGTAGCCTAACTACTGGCAGCCCTGGGTCCCATTATTTACTCTGCACACCCCCTCCTTACCGTCTTCCAGTTCCATCAAGTAGAGGGAGGGAGTGTTTGGCCCTCTGAGCTGGAGTTATGCAAAACCCGAAAATAGACTCTCAGAGTGCATCTAGACATAATGATTCCATGCGGCAAGAAGGTCACTGTGTCTGCTTTTCCTGCCAATACACCCCTGGCTCTTAATCTATGGCTGCCTTGTGAAGCAAGAGAGCTGTGCCAGGAAGTTACACTTTGTGACTGTGAAGCATTATGAAAATTTAAAATCATGTCAATGGAGTTTTGTAAGGGCAGGCCAGAGGAGAGTAGTTATGCACAGTTTTAGAAGAGGCTGTTCTTTTAACATCTCTTTGTTTTTCGGTCTGAAAGCTACCATAACTCAGTTTTTAAAAACAAAACAAAACAACTGTCTGGCCCCAGTCACAAATCAGCTACACCCTGCCAACCCTTTCAAAAAAATAAAAAGATATCTACCCAAAAAATTTACTGGGGTTATCCGAATGGTGGGATTATGAATGAGTTTTATTGTCTTCTTTGTGCTCTTCCATAGTTTTTATAACACACCGTATACTAATTGCTTTGTAATTTTTTTAAAAAAGCAAAAAATCCTATTTAAAAAGCAAAACTACACTCTATACCAACTAACTGACTGTGGTGAATGTTCAGTATTGCTGGTCATGAAAATGGCAGGAGTGGGGCAGCCCCTGCCTGTGCCCCCACATCAGGTCTCAGACAAGGACTGGAGTCCACAGCCATCTCCCCACTGTGGGTTCAGAAGGGCTGCTGGGCAAGGGCAGACGCAGACCCTGAGAGGACTCCAGGCAGCCAGTGAGGGTGGGAAAGGGAGGCTGCTTGTGCAAAGCCAGCCAGACACCTCGGCAGCAAGGAAGGGATGACGATCACGTCCGATTGTTTTGGACAGTCAAGCCTGCTTGACATGTGCTTGTTGGGAGGGAAACTGTCAGTTTCATCAGGAAACACTGCATCTTGCCCTGAGAACATCCAGCTGATGCACATTGTTCTGAAAGTTGGGAAGATCCTGTTTTCCAGAACCATGGGGATCAAGGAAAATGTAAGAAGTAGAGACAAATATCTGGGAGAAAACAACCCCTTGCTGAATTCCAGGAATCCTCTTGGGGTTTTGGGTTGTGCAAATGACAAGATATTTCATTTATTTAAGTCTGGGCCTTGACCACCTAAATGGGTTATTGATGTGAGCTCAGTCCGTCAACTAATCCTGCTGCTGTCTACTGAGCCCAGGCCATGTCGAGCTCGGGAGCTTGAGGTGAGCAGGCTAGGACTCCTAGCCATGAAACTGTCATCTCACCTTCGGACAGAATTCTTCCTTCAAGTTTCTGTAAAAACCTCTATTTCTTATGTGTCACATGCTGACCTATTATTGAATCCAGTGGAGTTCCTCACTCCAGTGGGTCTGAGTGCTTTGAACTTGAGGTCATGACCCAAGCCTTCACCACACAGATTGGGAGCAGAATTCCTCACGGTTTATATGATAAACCATGTGCCTAGGAGGTAAGGCCCTTATTCGTAACGGATTATGTTTAATTGGTGATAGAGATCTCATTCATTATTTTCTCACGTTCTCCTATGTGTTTCCCTATGATGATGCATATACGTCTGCATTTTAGGTAGTACACAAACAAGACATCATGCTAACGTATTTGTTGTCATGTTCATTAGAAAATAAAAGCTCATTAAACTCATTTCATGAATAACTTGAAGACAAAGCTAAAATAGGTTCCATTTTTAAAGGAAGTTAATTTCAAGATGTATTGAGTAGAAAATTTTATTATGCAACAGATATGGCAAAAGTCGAAAGGTGGTACAGTCATTGAGTGATTCATGTTTGGCAAATATTGTCCTAGAGCATGCTATTAATACTTGGCCAAATTCATTTTTATTTTCCTTCCTTCTTACTCTGTCTTTTTAATCTTAGTATCTCAGAATGAAGCTGCATGGAGAATAAATTGCTTACCAGAAAAAATAGTTCTGAATGTTTTTAATAATAATTTTAGTAACTTTTAGAGTGTCAACAAAGACTTATTGCTTCTCTGGCACAGAGCAGGGAACTGCTTATCTTCTCTCCAGATCTGGGCCTCAGAGTCATCATTCTGTCCCCTCGTGGAAAGCAGGGCTGCTAAATGTTTATATACACCGACATGCTTGCTGTCTTGTTCATACCATATATGCTGTTTCTTGTGGGCTGTGTGTGTGTGTGTGTGTGCACTTATATTAAATAGTAACAAGATAATGTGCCACATCTAGGCTACCCCTGTTATTTGTATTAAATAATGACATGATGATGATGTTGGTGGCCCATAATTCTCAATTTTCTATTAACTACCCTGCCCAAGTAAACTGTTTTCTGATCTCTCTTAGATGGAAATCCTGTATGAATGTGGAAGCCATTAGCAGAGTAATTGCTGTCTGTTACCATGACAACCAGCCGCTGCAGTCACCTGCCCGAAGTCCTGCCAGACTGCACCAGCTCAGCTGCGCCTGTGGTGAAGACGGTGGAGGATTGTGGCAGCCTAGTGAATGGGCAGCCACAGTATGTCATGCAAGTTTCAGCCAAGGACGGGCAGCTGCTGTCAACGGTAGTGCGGACTCTTGCCACCCAGAGGTAGTACCACAATTAAAATAAATGAATCTGTAATTGATCCAGAGAACTCTTTGTCAGATGGAAAATGCTAATGGGAATGTAATTAGTGCTCAGGTCTTTGTGTCAGGTGAGAGGAGGTGCTGGAAAAAAAAAAGACTACACGAGTTCTGTTATTGCCGTTTCTATAGCAATAGGATATAAAGCTAAAATTCACCTTATCAAGATTTCCCCTCAAAGTCATACTTACGAAGAGCCAGGAGGGGAAGGAACCCGCAAGATACAGGGTTGTTATTTTGACATTGTTATGCTCTCTTGTTGTCTCCAGTAGGTAACAAAGGTAGTCCTATTGGAACAGGATTAAGAAGGTATCTGACTTCAGGCAACTGAGTCAAAGTGATTGGATTTGTGGGCAAAACTTTTGAAGTGACATTCTTGGTGTGCATGTGGACTGGCATTGCCTGATGGAAGCACTGCCCAGGGCTACTTTCTGGGTGGGTCTTTTCTTATCATTTGGAGGTCTCTTCCGCTGTCCCCTCCTTCAGCCTCAATGGTCCCCCATCCCTGACCCTTCACGCACACTCTGCCCTATGAAGTGCTATTGTGAAAACCTCCTGAGCCTTCCCAAGTGATGAACTAAAGCCCAAGTGCAGGCTCTGAGCAGCTTGGAGACCACTTATCCGGACCAGCACTGTCTCCTCTTGTGCTCTTGTTGGATAGGGAGCTATGGGCTGCCAGGCTAATAGGAACTCCTTGGCTTCTCCAGCTTTTTCTCAGAATGGGACTTCTAACCTATGCATTTAAAAGGTGGATCAACATTGGATTTGCCCCCTAGTGTCAGTGCTGACACTTCTGACCTCTAACATAGGACGAGTCATTCACACCTTATTCTCTTACCTCTGTCTGAATGATCAGTCAACCCCTCTGGTGCAGTGGCATCCCACCCTGGGCATGGTGGCCCTCAGACACTGAATCACACTCCCATGCATGTTATAAACATTGCCCATATGCCCTCCATTTAAAATCTGTGCTGCTGGTGCAAAGGAAAAAAATAGAAAAACATTTAATATGTAATTTCTGACTCTTGGAGAACTTTTAGCAATTGGTTAGGACTCAGAACAGGATGAGGCAGTGACTATCTTCGGTCCTCTGCAAACTGAGACTGGTGACTGATGTGCCCCACTCAGCCTTTAACTCATGATTCTAGGCCTCCTTTATTTACACTGAGCCTGTAAAACTCTGAAACCTGGTTTACAGTACTGGATGGTGGGAGAGCAGGTAAAAATACCTGACAGACAGACAGACAGACAGACACACACACACACACACACACACACACACACACAGACGGAGGCTCACAGGTCTCAACCACATCAACCATAGCCTGCTCTTCCTGGTCAAGTGAAAATATCCACTGCTTGTTTTCAGTCATTTTTGATCCTGGGCCACACCCAGCTACTTTGATATTGGCAATCCCCTATTTCTTTGTGTTGTCACAAGTAGATGACCCAAGTGCTCTAGAGTGCCCAGAATCATTTGCCCCATTGCCAAGGTCAAGTATAGATCTAAGAGATCTTAAAGCAGCTGCCCTGGGGAGGGCCCAAAGGACAAGAGCTAGAGGGCCATCCACTTGGTGAAGGTTTCCAGCCCAGTGACCAGCAGGTGCCCCTCCTTCTCTTGCAGCCCCTTCAATGACCGGCCGATGTGCAGGATCTGCCACGAGGGCAGCAGCCAAGAGGACTTGCTCTCTCCATGTGAATGTACAGGGACCTTGGGAACAATTCATCGGAGCTGCCTGGAGCACTGGCTGTCATCCTCAAACACCAGCTACTGTGAACTCTGCCACTTCAGGTTTGCAGTCGAGCGCAAACCCAGGCCGTTAGTGGAGGTCAGTAAGTGGGGCACGTCCTGAAAACTTAGCTCTAATGAGCAAATGATGTCTGTTTTTATGCCTGGATCACAATCCCTGTACAGCTTTACTGAAGCATGGTAATAGCTATGTGAGTGTGTGTGTGTGTGTGTGTGTGTGTGTGTGTGTGTGTGTGTCTGAGAAAGAGAGATGTAGACAGACAGACACAGAGAAGGGAGAGCTTGCTAGCTCACTTGGGATCCAGCAGTAGAAGGATAGCAGAATAAATCAGTATAAGGAGAAAGGGCCGGTTTAGAGACTTGATCTCCATTTTTCAATCCCTGTGAAATGGAACCAACAGATCAAACATCTTTCTCCTTGCACACCATCTGCCCAACTTGAAGCAGCAGATAAATGGGCATTTGGGTTGCATATCCTGAGAAGTCTTCATGAAAAAGTGTAGCTCCATAGTTTAATGGATATAGACCCAGACGTCCTGGGTTCTGTGACCTCGGGTTTGTTACTTTACCTTTTGGAATTACTATAAGGATTAAAGGAATTAATATTATAAAACACTTAAAAGAATACAGGGCACATATGCAACAGTTTGAATAAAAATATCTCACTTGGGAAATTACACACAAACTTTTTTCAGCCAATAACCTAATATTATTGAACTCTTGGCTGGGCAAGGTGGCTCATGTCTGTAATCCCAGCACTTTGGGAGGCCGAGGCGGGCAGATCACAAGGTCAGGAGATCAAGACCATCCTGGCTAACACGGTGAAACCCCATCTCTACTAAAAATACAAAAAATTAGCCGGGCATGGTGGCGGGTGCCTGTAGTCCCAGCTACTCTGGAGGCTGAGGCAGGAGAATGGCGTGAACCTGGGTGGGGGAGCTTGCAGTGAGCCCAGATCGCACCACTGCACTCCAGCCTCGGTGACAAAATAAGACCCCAGTCTCCAAAAAAAAAAAAAAAAAAAAAAGTTGGGTATTGGCAACAGTAAATATTTTAATATATTATGAGCCAGAGCTAGCTGAAGGGAGCCAAGATATTGTATCTATGATTCAGACCTGCTCCTAACCTCCTTATTTCAGCAGCTAACTCAGTGAAGCCCTGGAATGAAAACTAGTGCTGGAAATCAAGAAGCGCTTCTTGTAGACTGTTTAATAAGTGTGTTAGCGCCCAGGCTTAAGACGCTAGAGAGCTCTGTAGCTCTGTGTATACATTCTCTTGGGTTTGACCTTGAAAATTAAATCAAGACCTCTAACCGGGGCCTGTTTTAGCTATTATGACTTACTTGCCAAATGGCACAAAACTTAAAACTTATTTGACTTGCCCCAGTACACTCCATGCTTTGCTTAAGAGTCGGGATCTAGTGACCTCTTAATTTAGCCATCTTGCCACTTGACATCCACTTTCAGAAATTCATATTCAGAAAGCGCCTGTGGGGAATTTGGCCTTGTGCCAGATTCTTTGGGCTTTAACATTTTAGAACTTATCTGCAGAGGGGAAAATATAATTAAATAATAAACAAAGGAGTTGAAGATTTCTTAAGCCTAATGGCAAAGTAAAAAGAAGGTTATTTCTCCTTTCCAGAAACTTTGTGGAACCTCCCCAATTTGATATTGCAGCCTCTCCAGGGAAGCTGGCTTCCCAGAGTGAGGAAGCCCTCTTTGAAATAGACTCCATCCAGCGATCTTTTTAACTAGCGTTTCCCCAGTAAAAATCCCAGTGTATGTGCACGTGATATATAACAAAGGAGGGTGTGTGTGTATCTGTGTGTGCACACATGCATGTACATACCCTAATTTTTCTCAGATGAAATCCATGTGGCAAATCACCCAGTGATCTCTCTCAGTCTCAGAGAGGGTAACATGTACCTACACACACAGGGGTCTTCAGAGTTGCTGATGTCAGGTCACAGACTCATTCCTGGATCTTAGGCAACTGTCATTAAACAAGGAAACAAGGCAAATGACCTTGAGAATGTGTGAGGTGCTCTACAAGATTTAGGGCCTCGCCTACGAAAACTTCACCCAAACGGTCACCAGTGATGAAATTTTCATTGCACAAATGGAATGTGACAATTTTCAGAGTTAATGATGATTGAACAAGTTGAAAGTGAAAGGCAAACCTTCCCAAGCTGGGGGAGGCTGGCCATTTGATCATCCCATGGCGAAATCAACTTGCTGTTTGAGCACAAGCAATAAAAAGAAGTTGTCTTTGGTTTCTCAGCTGAAGGACAAATGAGAACCAGGTGCGGGCAGAGTTTTAAACAAATGACATGACTAAGTGACTTTTCCCTTCTTATCAGAGGGCAGTTTATTCCTAGTGAGCATCTCTTCTCAATACTTTCACCTCAAGATAAACATGCATCTTTTTTTTTAAGCAAATCAGCAAAACCTGCCTATTTGGGTTAAAGATTAGGAGTAGTGTTACTTTATTTCTCAGTTTTACTCTTTTAATTGGTTAATCATTACTTTGTTTACCAGTTGGATCTGCCTTCTCATTAAAGCAAGGAAATTCCATAGCATTGAATTTCAAAATCAATGTGACAATAACAGCTCTTGTTGCTCGAGGAAGCGGTTTAAAAAGTCATTTATAAATTTTATTTGTCAGCATCTAAACGCTAACATTGGTTGAAATTACTTTTAACACCTCAGACTTCCAGTTGTCAATAAACCCTCTCAGTCCTTCGTTCTGCATAACTGTTCATCCCCCTTCATGCCACCATTCCTAAGACACTTCTTCACTTCCTTTTCTTATCTCTGCAGCCCGCAGTTGGATGTTCATTTTTAACTGGGCAGGAACCCAGGGCTGTTGTATATACACTGGCTGCTATGTGAAGTCTTTTTTTCTGCCTGTAAGGGTGAGTTTCTACTCATAATGGCAAATCAGTGGGCTGATTCTCATTAGAACCTCCAAACTGGGCATGCCCTCCTCACTTAGCCACTGGCCATCTGTGTGGGTTGGTTCAACTTCTCTGAGCTTCCCTGTGGAAGACAGTGAGCAAAGAACTCTCCGTGACATCTTTTGGTCTCTATATAGCTAAAAGTTATTGTTCAAAAAATGTGTATCCTACATTTAAAATGGCTATACTGTATGGCATATAATTAGACCTCAGTGAGTTGATTTTGTGTGTCTACTTACCTCTCTACCTACTTTACCTACCTTACCTACCTACCTACATGGCCAGTCTAAATCTTTTAGTCTCTTTTACTCTAAATATTGGTGAATCCTTTTATGGTTAGTAGATATCTATTTACTACATTCTACAGGATGTATTATTCGTATTTTCTTGGTGCAAGGTAAGCCAGTATAACAAGAGCTAGTTTCAACCCAAGAGCACTACATTGCAATCATCTATGTTAGTCAGATGTGGATGAATTTCTGATAAAGTCCAACTGAGGCAAATCTCATAAGGTCTGTGTCCAATCACACAAAACTTGAAAGAAAAGCATTCAAAACGTAGATTATCGGGGGAATCTGCCCCCAGTAGTCACGTAGGTTCTTTTCTATTTTCCCTAAGTGTCGGCCGGTCTGAGAAATAAAGGGACAGAGTACAAAAGAGAGAAATTTTAAAGCTGGGTGTCCAGGGGAGACATCACATGTCGGCAGGTTCCGTGATGCCCCCTGAGCCGTAAAACCAGCAAGTTTTTATTAGCAATTTTCAAAAGGGGAGGGAGTCTGCAAAAAGGGTGTGGGTCACAGAAATCACATGCTTCACAAGGTAATAGAATATCACAAGGCAAATGGAGGCAGGGCGAGATCACAGGACCACAGGACCGGGGCAAAATTAAAATTGCTAATGAAATTTTGGGCACGCATTGTCATTGATAACATCTTATCAGGAGACAGGGTTTGAGATTAGACAACCGGTCTGACCAAAATTTATTAGGCAGGAATTTCCTCATCCTAATAAGCCTGGGAGCACTACGGGAGACTGGGGCTTATTTCATCCCTACAGCTTTGACCATAAAAGATGGCCACCCCCGAAGCAGCCATTTTAGAGGCTTACTGTCAGGGACAGATTCTCTTTCTCAGGGATGTTCCTTCCTGAGAAAAAGAATTAAGCGATTTCTCCCATTTGCTTTTGAAAGAAGAGAAATATGGCTCTGTTCCGCCCGGCTCACTGGCAGTCAGAGTTTAAGGTTATCTCTCTTGTTCCCTGAACATTGCTGTTATCCTGTTCTTTTTTCAAGGTGCCCAGATATCATATTGTTCAAACACACATGCTCTGCAAACAATTTGTGCAGTTAATGCAATCATCACAGGGCCCTGAGGCGACATACATCCTCCTCAGCTTACGAAGATGATGGGATTAAGAGATTAAAGTAAAGACAGGCATAGGAAATCACAAGGGTATTGATTGGGGAAGTGATAAGTGTCCATGAAATCTTCACAATTTATGTTCAGAGATTGCAGTAAAGACAGACGTAAGAAATTATGAAAGTATTAATTTGGGGAATTAATAAATGTCCATGAAATCTTCACAATCCATGTTCTTCTGTCATGGCTTCAGCCAGTCCCTCCATTCGGGGTCCCTGACTTCTCACAACAGTAGATAGCAAAAAGGAGGAGCAGATGTAACACACATAAAAATACCATGACTTGTTCCCCTAAAATTTGTGTCTTGACTCCAGCCTTTTGCCATTAAAGCATTTCTGGTTGACCAGTTTGCCAAGGAAGCCCATCTTACGATAAGCAAATAGCATACTTGTAACGTCGGTTTTTAGTGATGGAATATTTGCCACTAGGCTTTGAGACTCTCCTAAGATATGTATTCATAACATCCACCCTTGCCCGGAAAACTCATGAAGTTATAGATCAGCTCAACAATGTTGTGATTTAAATGAAACAGCCAAGAAATAGTGGGAATCTGGAGGAAAGGCCTTCTAGGATCTGATTTTCCTCTGATCAGGGAGACACAGTGATTTTTCACAGTGGAAGTGATTAAGTTTCCGTATTCCTATTTCCTCTACACATGACCAGCTGATTGATAAGAATCGTATGAACGATTTAAAAGCTGTTCCCTGTGAATCAGAGGTTTAGCTAAATTGAAACTGAGCATGTTTTCACACATAGCAGTTACCCAGAATAATAGGATATGAAGGTAGGGAGATGAGGATTAAGGATTTTTTTTCAAACTTTTTTATTTATTAATCTTTTTTATGAAGTCACTGGAGGACAATGGTTTTAAAGTGTGCCCAGGATTCAGTGTAATCTCCAGGTATACCATAGGGAGCAGAGTTGAACTGCTATGAAGAAACCACTTTGTACTTTGGCACTTGCTATTTAATAGATTCAAGAATTCACTTCGCTGCTAATATATACAGATAGATTATATAGAGATTTTATATATATATATGTATACACACACACACACACACACATATGTATACACACATGAGACTTAGGTGGAGACATTGCTGGACTGTTATTATAATGGATTTGGTTTGGTTTTGATTTTTAATATTCATTGAAGTAAAACTACGAGTTTTGGTTTCAGAGTATTCACTTCAATCAGCAATATAAAGTGATTCAAGAAGATTTATAGGCACGAGGACCACCACTCCATTCTTTATATGAAGGCAGGCAAGCCCCTTTGTTTATTCTAACCCATGAATGCAGCCTAGTGAGTAAGGTAGTTGGACCAGTATCATAGCATGTCATAAGTGCATTGTATTGGATCAATACTTTTATTGAGGAATTTGAATGCCTTTGGGTGGGACATGATCTCTCCAGTTCCCCAGGCCTTGCCTTTTGCTTGTACACACCTAGCCCTCCACCATCTTGCATTCCTTCCTGCATTTACAGTTGAGGTTTTAGGACTGGGTGACTTCTCTCACCTTTAAAAGAGTTCTCTAATACCCTGTGCATTTCTTTCTACCAACACCTCATCTTCCTTTCAGGGTATTATAGACCGAACCTAATGATCTCCTTCCTATTGTGCCCACATTATAAGTGAGCTGAAATGATTGATTCAAAATCACAAGGGAAATGAACCTCTAGAAGACAGTGTACCAGCATGGACGGTGATGAGAATACAATTATAACATCTTGCGCCTGAGTATGTTGTAGTGTCAGCCAAGTACTTTCTTGACCTCTGACAAGGTCGCTGAGCACACCATCCCTCGGGCCGCCTGCCTCCATGTGGACTCATGGAACCATACTTTGTGCCAGCAGTGGAGATGACATTTTCTGATGACCACACCCCAACAATCCTTGATCCTGCAGTCGTCCAGTCTTGAATTTGTCTCTTGTTTTGGTGGCTAATTTGGCAGTTGCTTTGTTACTTAAAGCTTAAATACAAAAGAAGCTCTTTGAAGGTATCCATTAAATTCACAGCTTGCTTCATTAAAAATCACTTCATTAAAAAAGCAAACCAACCGAAGTGTTCACATGGCCGTGCCAGATGGAAGTGAGCTAACTGTTCAGTGTCTGTGTTTTCAGCCCATCCACTGCTGGTAAAGGATTAATTTGGAGGGAAAATGCAGTTCTGTGTATAAAAAGAATTACATGACCAGATTCTGTTATTTTCAATTGTTCTGATCCTTGCTGTGAACTTGGGTTGGATACAAATGAGAACCCACATTCTCAAGAGGACCTCTGTCCACCTTGATAGCAGCCCTCTTCGTCTTTCCAAGGACTTCTATGAGCAGAGACACGAAGATGCAAAACACCAAGAATTGCTTCATATAACATGTTCATTTTAATCTATGTTTTTAAAAATACAGAAGAGGACAAAGAATAATATGACAAACAGATGTGTATTTACTACCCAGAATTAACAAACGTTAGCATTTTGTGAATGGCATACCCTTCAAAGGAATAGCCTGTTGGGGCCAGGGAGAAAACCATGGTCTTCACTGATTCATCCCTAGGTGTTCTCAAATAGGGAGGAAATCCAGCCAGGTTTTCCTTAAGCACATCTGGGCCAAGAATAAGAAGAAGTTAACAGAAGAGACAGATCATCTTGAAAGATTCCGGACCCTTTCAGCTAATTCCAAGTGTGCAAACAATTAGTACAGCAAATGTTGACAGCTATGGAGTTCACTTCTTTGAAAGGCAGACAATTAGAAGTTATTCCATGGGTGTTGGGGTGGTGGAAGTGAAGGTGTCATGGGCTGCTGGCAGAAAAGCTTTGTAAAGGGGAGTCTGAGAGAGGAGAAGTGAAATGTCACTGAATAACTACAGCTGGTAATCACCTTTATCCTAAGTCCTGCTGAAATAACAAGGCACAATTAACTCTCAGGAATTGCCCTGTGTTGGGTACAAGGCACCTGGTTGAGCTGAAGGGAGACATAAATTGCAGAAGCCCTGGTGCAGATTTCAGAAGCAGAGTTACAGAATATGCATAACGCTCCTTGCTGGGGGCTCCTGCCAGCCCTCCACAAGCATCTTCAGTTTTAAGTGTCAACAACTGACTTTTAACTCCAAAGAAAGAATACATAGTTTTAAATGACTAATGTGTGAAATATTGTGAACAATACATGATTATAACTAATCCCTCACACTGCCTAACAATCAGTTGTAAACGAGTGAGCAGAGAGAAGTATCTTCAGTTAGGCACAGGGAGATCAGTGGTTGTTTATTCACTGAATGAGACCTGCTATGCCTGTTTGTGCAAAGCATTTTACTTTCCAGAATAGGCACAGATCTTGATTCCAGTCCAGTGTCATTAATTAATGTGAGTCCATCTATGTTTATCAAGATGTTCACACCCCAGAGTTTTTTTCTTCTTAAATTTTGTTTACCCATTTCTGAGGCAAAAGAAAAATATTACATGCAATATTCTTTGCAATCTAGTTTTACAGAGTTAAGGGGATAGATTTGCACTGTGATGGATATGTGAGAAGAAAGTTATGTTGTGCTTGTATACACTTTATATAATCATCTTATTTCAATGTCTCAGTTATCCTTCTCATAGCAGATATTATCCTATTCTGTAGATAAGGAAGCTGCAACCCAGACCTCAGTCACTCTTCATTGATCTTAAATACTTTCAGCCTCAGGGCTAGTAAGTGAAGGCAAAAGAATAATGCAGGTGGTCCAGGTATGGTGGCTCACGCCTGTTATCCCAGCACTTTGGAAGGCTGAGGCGGGTGGATCACCTGAGATCAGAAGTTCGAGACCAGCCTGACCAATATGGTGAAACCCTGTCTCTACTGAAAACACAAAAATTAGCTGGGCATGGTGGCAGGCGCCTGTAATCCCAGCTATTTGAGAGGCTAAGGCAGGAGAATCACTTGAACACGGGAGGTGGAGGTTGCAGTGAGCCGAGATCGTGCCACTGCAGTCCAGCCTGGGCAACAGAGTGAGACTCCATCTCAAAAAAAAAAAAAAAAAGAAGAATCCAGGTCTATCTCCAAAGCCCACGTTCTTTCCACCACACCTGGTGTCCCAGTCCATTCTGGCTACTATAACAAAATACTGTAAACTGAGTGGCTGATAAACAACAGAAATGTATTTCTCACAGTCCTGGAGGCTGGGAAGTCCAAGGTCAGGGTGCTGACATAGTTGGGTTCTAGTGAGAGTCCTCTTCCTGGTTGCAGACTGCCAACTTCTGACTATGTCCTCACATGGTAGACGGGAAGAGCTAGTTCTCTGGAGTCTCTTTTGTAAGGGCACAAATCTCAGTCATGGGTGCTCCATCCTCCTGACCTAATCACCTCCCAAAGGCCCCACTTCCTAATACCATCACCTTGAGGGTTAGGATTTCAACATATGAATTTTGGGGGACACAAACATTCAGACCATTGCACCTGGCTTCCTTCCTGGCTCTAAAGTACTTTCTTTCGTTTGCTCATTGGTATGAACCTATGCACACACAGAGCTGAGGGTTTCTTTGCCAATACCCAGCCTTTCCAAGAAACTAGATGTGTTTCAGAAGGGGGAAGATGGAAAAAAAAATTATGAGTAAAGCCCTTGTTTCCTCTTGACACCAGATTTGTCTATTAAATCAGAGAGTTAGCAAGGAGGGAAGGATGAAAAGGTGGAGCACAGAGGATTTTTAGGGCAGTGAAACTAGTCTGCACTATAATGGTGGATTCGTGTCATTATACATTTATCAAAACCCATAGAACGTTCAACACAAGAGTTAACTCTAATGTAAAGTATGAGCTTTGGTGACAATGTGTCAAGGTAGGTTCATCACTAGTGACACATGTACCACTGTGGTGGGGGCTGTTGACAGTAGAGGGGACTATAGGGGACAGGGGGAGACAGGGATATATGAGAACCCTCTGTACTTTCCATTCAATTTTGCTGTGAACCAAAAACTGCTCTAAAAAATAAAGTCTGTTTTAAAAAACACCCTGAGCTGTGCCAGATCAAGTGCTGGAAGAGTAGAGTGGCACTTCTTTCCTGTGTCTCTTTGTACTCTAGTTGGAAAGCAACGCTTTTGGCTACAGCACCCTATCAGAAGCCAGAAAAATCATTCTTCATTTCCAAGTGACTTACATAGCCTTTCTTTTTTTCTTCTCATTTAGTTACTCTTCCTCTGCATTTGAGTCTTCATTTTACTGAGTCATTATGTCACCAATTCCTTAGGAGGATTCTTTTAACCCAAAATTGTCAGAAACCTTTCCCTCTTTTCACGAATGGTCGTGAAGGTCAATCAGTCCTTATGTGGCTGTACACACTTGTGAGACAAATTTCTTTAAAACTACCATCAAGGTAATTCAGATTGGTAAACCTTATTTTGCAACCCATAAAGGAAAACACTGATTTTTGTCTTCAGTTATTTGTGGCTTTCCCTCAATTCTTTGCCTCACTTTTTTTGACAGGTGCAGCAGATTTGGGGGACGATAAGAAAAGACCCCGTCAGGTCTTCAGGCTTTGCCTTCCTCCTCATTCTTCATGGAATGTATGTTTCTGTGGCATGCCTCGTCACTGCCCGCCTCCTTTCTTGAAGAGATAGGAACCCTGTGAGATTGTTTGGGATAAAGCGGTTTCTTTGCAATCCATCATTACAGTTAGAGGGATAGATTTACACTGTGATGGATGTGTGAGAAGAAAGTTATGTTGGTGCTTGTATAGCACGAAAGAGAAATAATATGCTTTTGAAGCTTTTAGTTTGGATACTAAAAAAAAAAAAAAGTTTAATTCTTAGATGTGCCACTTACGAAAATGTATAAAGATCTGTTTGTGAAGATTGAGGTCAGATTACAAGAAGAAAATGAAATGTTTTCCACTCATTATTTCATCATTGCTTCACCTCTAGCAATGCTATTATAAATAGAAAGTTGGAATAAGTAGTGAGGTTCAAAGTCTTTTAGGGCTCCGAGGAAAAATGGCTAATATAGCTTATATGAAATGCTGACACGTAGGAGCAGCAGGAAAGTTGTAAAATAGAATTTATAGGCATTTAAGGACTTATATCTGGGAAGAGTCAGTAAAGCAGAAATTGGGAGATGAAGGGAAAATATGCGCTATCCTAGAAAATAAGGCAGCCCTTCCTCACAATTCACCACTTCCAAAGGCTTGCTGTTTGCATTATGTAGTTGGTAGGTGATGGGAGAATAGGCATGAGAGATGGAGGTAATAAATGGCTCTAATATTTTTCTAAACACTGGTTTATCTGCTAAAAATCTATGACTTTAATGTTGAATTCATTTATCAAAATATACCTACGTCAGCTGTTCTTAAGACATGCCTTATGTGTATCTGAAAAATCACTCTGTTAGACGAAGATGTGGCAAGGCAAAGGAAATAACTACATAAGGGAATTTATGCAAGATGGAGGGTTTCCTTAGAGAAATCTATAGGATGCTTCAGATTTTTCTTAACTAAAGGGTCTTCCAGTCTCAGATTTTTTGAACAGCTTTATCGAGATATAAAAATTCACATACCGTACAATTCACCATTTAAAGTGTACAATTTCATGGTATTTTGTATTTTCACAGTTGTATAGTCATCACCACAGTTGATTTTAGAACATTTTCGTCACCCAAAGAAACCTCATACACAGCAGCCTTCACTCTCTAGCCATCCCTTCTCTGTCCCCCACCCCCAGCCTAGGCAGCCACTAATCTATCTTCAGTCTCTATGGATTTGCCTGTTCTGTTTCCTATGAAAGGAATCCTACAGTATGTGGACTTTTGTGATTGGCTTCCTTCACTTAGCATAATGTTTGCAAGCTCTAGTCTCAGATTTTATAGAAAATGAATCTTAACCTTCCTTGCTATATATATATATATATATATATTTTTTTTTTTTTTTTTTTTTTTTTTTTTGAGACGGAGTCTCGCTGTGTCGGCCAGGCTGGAGTGCAGTGGCGCAATCTCGGCTCACTGCAAGCTCCGCCTCCCGGGTTCATGCCATTCTCCTGCCTCAGCCTCTCTGAGTAGCTGGGACTACAGGCGCCTGCCACCACACCCGGCTAATTTTTTGTATTTTTAGTGGACACGGGGTTTCACCGTGGTCTCGATCTCCTGACCTCGTGATCCGCCCGCCTCGGCCTCCCAAAGTGCTGGGATTACAAGCCTGAGCCACTGCGCCCGGCTCCTTGCTATATTTTTTATTTCTGATTTTTTTTTCTCAACATCCTGGTTACCTTAATATACTCCTCCTACTGCTACTACTAGCAATTATTTCCTGAGGCCTTACCCTGTGCACTGTTCTGGGTACTCTAATAGTCTCCTATTTGTGGATATAAATGAGGAAACTGGCCCGGAGGTGTCAATGGTATCTTCTCCTCTTAAACTTTGGCTTTCTCCCTGTCACTGCTCATCTTTTACTCTCTTCTTTTATGGATATCATTTGCACATTGAACTTTTTATATTATCTGAATTTTTGCCATTGTTGCTCAGTAAAAGCCCTCTCCTTCCTTTAAGCCCATTAATTTAATTTGGATGCTTTCTTGATTCTGCTGTCGTATGTTATCTAAAACTATACAGTTAATTTTTTTAATCTTATATTTTGCACCCTTTGTCAATTTTTTAATTTTTATTTGAGGAGTAAGGAGAAGGTCAGGGTCTAAGGATAAATGACGATTCTCAGAAGGCAACCGAATCCGCATTCTTAAATTTCTTGGCCGGGGGCGGTGGCTCACGCCTATAATCCCAGGTGTGGGAGGCCAAGGCAGGCAGATCACCTGAGGTCAGGAGTTCGAGACCAGCCTGACCAACAAGGAGAAACTCCGTCTCTACTAAAAATACAAAATTAGCCGGGCATGGTGGCACATGCCTGTAATCCCAGCTACTCGGGAGACTGAGACAGGAGAATCGCTTGAACCCGGGAGGCAGAGGTTGCGGTGAGCTGAGATTGCGCCATTGCACTCCAGCCCAGGCAACAAAAGTGAAACTCCATCTCAAAAAAAAAAAAAAAAATTCTCAAACTTCAGAAAGTTGGATTGAATCAAGGATTGTCTCAGGCAGTTTAGGGAAATGCTCCAGAACAGTGCCTCTTACCCTTTCCTGTATCTCAGATATGTGTGAGAATCTGATAAAAGCTTGAACTGTCTCCCCCAAAATATACACACATCCATTGTCCAAATACAGGTTCAAAGGGGTCATAGATTTTCTGAAGCCCTATACCCTAAGTCGAATACCCCTAACCTAGAAAGGTAATTATGTAAACTATAAAACAGATTTTTCTAAAAGTGTCTCTTGCACCCTTAAAATGCCTTAAGTATGAAAAGTGAGAGAAGGTCTCAACACTTCACTGCATATTCCCTCTTCCATGAGAAGGCCATAGTATACTTCTGTGGGTACCAAGACAGTGGATATGATTTGTTAGTCTTAAAGGGAGAGCTGGTGATTCAGTTATACATATATACAGAGACTGGGCTAGTTATTAACTTGGGTTCCTTAATGGTTGGCTTGGTTCTGCCACAGGGACACCTAGGGGTTGCATGTCTCAGGATCACTCAAGCTAAAAATGTATATGTGTTTCCCAGTTGGAGCAGAGCTTTCCCACAGACCCCAACTCTATTCATCCAGCTGGTTTCCTGCCTGCCCTTCTCTAAATGCCAGTCCCTGATGTCATGAATCATGTCATTTGGGCTGTTGCGCCTTACCCCTTAAGAATGTCTTTTCTGAAGACAAGTCTGTGAGTTTTATAGCAAAGTGATCTACAAACATTAAACATAATCAAAGGAAGTAAGGCAAGCAAAATAGGGAACATTGCCCTCTGCTCAGATAACACAGCGAGGTGTCTTCACCTGGTAATCTGATATTCTGGGCCCCATACCCAGTGAAAGACATCCAAAAGGTCCAGGGGTGTGGTTAACACAGATGGCTGGACAGAAAGTGAGAGATATGAGGATGCTACTAATCTAGATGTGAGGATGCTACTGAGGGACATGTCTGAAATCTTGAAAATCATGAACAGCTTAGACAATGTGAACGGGGAGTGCCTCACACATTCCAAATTATTTAAATGGTGGTGGGCTTCCTTTGAAATTCAAAGAGAGAGTTTAGAACAAAAATAAGGAGATACCACCTCCATCGTGGTGCATGAACTTAAGCCGCTGCCTCAAGTGGAGCCTTGAGTGATTCCTAATCCATTAGTTGCTAGGATGTATCTAATGTCAGCCAAGTCAGCCAGGCCCTCCTAAATATGTGGGTCCCTTTTAGGCTATAGGGACTGCAAATCCAAGAGTTCCTCTGTTTTCATGGTCCTTCTATTTAGAAGAAATTTCCCCTTTTTCAAAGTGTTCCCATTCTTGCTTACTTTGGGAGCATGTGGTGACATTGTCTGCTCTGTCGTCTGTTTTCCATGTGCATTGTATTTCCTTGAAATCCCTCCACCATACTCTGCTTGGATAGTTTTCTTACTCACATTCTCACTATGCCTGAGGCACACAGATATGTAAGTGTAGTACCATTTTGAAAACCTGGTTTTGAATGTTATTTTTTCCTCTCTATTCCTTCAAACATCCCTATTATCAAAATAGAAATTTATTGTTCATATTCATGTTCTTTATCATATTCTCATCTTTTGTCTAGTGCTCTAGCGGGGGGTCTTATTTGGTACACTGTCCTGGTACAGTGTATCCCATGATCATGTACTTCTGCTGGAGGTAATTATTCAAATGTTCAGAAACCCAAATTCCAACAGCAGTCCAACGGAGTGGTCATTAGACACCAGTAACCTTCCAGTCGGAGGGTGAGTAAGAATTAAAATGAAGCAAGATCAGGAGAATGAGAGCTGCTATTTGTGTTTATAAAAGACCATACAGGGCCAGCCACAATGGCTCACACCTGTAATCCCAGCACTTTGGGAGGCCAAGGCGGGTGGTTCACTTGAAGTCAGGAGTTCAAGAACAGCCTGGCCAACATGGCAAAACCCCATCTCTACTAAAAGTACAAAAATTACCCGGGCTTGGTGGTGCATGTGTGTAATCTCAGATACTCAGGAGGCTGAGGCACGAGAATAGCTTGAACCTGGGAGGTGGAGGTTGCAGTGAGCCAAGATTGTGCCACTGCACTCCAGCCTGGTTGACAGAGTGAGACTCCGTCTCAAAAAAAGAAAAACCACACAGTGTGAATTTATTGTTCCCAAAATAAATAATATCTACTTTTGGCACTATGCATTTTATCAATTTCTTCTAAAAACTTCTGTTTCCTTGCTCTCCATTCTATCTTGGTTATCTCATGTTTCTTGCTTTACATTGATCAGATATGCCACATAATTCTGAAGTATCTTCTTATATTTCAGATAAGCAATCTCCATTTGGCTGTGATCACTCCTATGCTGTAATGATCTAAAATAATTAGAGAGAGATTATTTTCATTTTGTGTATGTCTGAAGTTACAAGTGAATATATAAAATGATTTGCCATCTAATACCGTTGTGCCACTGATCTAATCTTTGGAAAAATAAACCATTGGTGTGAGTGTGTGTAGCATTTGTTTAAATAATGTCAGAGCCAAATTATAATGTCCCAGGCATAAGCATAGTATTTATGGAGCATTATAGCCCATTAATTGGCTTATTGGCCTAAGTCCTCCAGGGAGCATCACAAATCTCCAGGGTGTCCTTGAATATGACTTTATGCTTCAGCCAGATCACAGCTGTGAGTGCCAAAGTAACTGCTATGCACGTGTGTGGCAAAAATTACTGTATTTAATGGGAAGAGTCCAAGCAAATGGTCTTATATATGCATTTCAGTTATATTCATTTGATGTCTACCCAAAGTGATCCTCTCTGGCTTAGAAGGATTTGTTTATTTCTTCAGCTAATATTTATCAAGCACAAATTAGATATTTAAGAAATAGGAATGTAGCTGTGGAAAGGCCAGAAGAATCTCATGTACTAACAGAGCTTCCCTGCTGGGGAGGAAGGAACAGAATGAACAAGTAAATAAATAAACAAGATTGTCTCTGGTAGTGGTGGTAAAAGCTATGAAGCAATAATCGAGACTTTGTGGCAAAGAAGAACTGGGGTGAGGGTTTGTGTGTGCTGGTTTGTGAAGGCCCATCTGAAGAGGTGTCATTCAAGCAAAGGTACAGCTGATGAGAAGGAACCTACCATGGGTAGAGGAGTTCCAGGCAGAGGAACGGCCACTGTAAGGCTCTGAGGCAGAAGCTAGTCTAGTGTTTCTGAGGCAGGAAGAAACACTGCAGGAGAGCATTGCAGGAGAGCTCAAAGGAGCTGGGTACCAGGTGCTTAAACGTTTCTGGACCCTTTGGCAATGTGTTGAAGTGCACGGATCCCTTCTCAAAATCATGTTCTTAATTGCATAAGATAAAATACACAGGAATGCAAAGGAAGCCATTTACACTAAAATACAGGTATCAAAATATTTAAAAGACACAGTTATAATATAAAATGTAAATGATTCTTTAGCATGTTTTGTTGCAGATCTAATAACTAACATTAAAATAATGATATTTCAAGATATCTGCAACAATTGTTACGGGATACGAAATTTCCGTATTTCTGTTTCTACTGGTGACAAAGTCGCAGGTACTGCTGATGCCACCTAGATTTTCTGCATCGCTCAATGGAATGTTCTGTTTCAATTAGAGTTTGTGAAAATAAAGATGTGATTTTTTTTTTTCCCATTCAAAATCATAGATCCTGTGAATCTTATCTGTGGACTCCAGGGTACAAACACGTGGGCTAAACTATGCAGGACTTTGTAGGCCATGGTGAGGTGTTAGGCTAAGGGTGATGGGGAGCCATTGGGAAATTTTAAACTAGACAAGTGTCATGATTTGCTGCTTTATAGAAACTGGATTCTAGGATAACAGGAGTGGAAGGGTGAGAAAGTAAGGAGACTATTACATGGTACCATCTTTTAGGTAAAAAATGAAGAGGGTTTGGAAGGGAATAGTGGTGACCAGAGAGAGCAGTGCAAACATACTCAAGATGTATTCTGGAAGAATTGACAGCATTTGCTGATAGACTGGATATAGGGGGAAGGGGAATGAAGAAAGGGAGAAATAAGGATGGGACTGAGGTTGTTTATGAGAGCCACCAGGTGTTAGTGTTGCCACATGCTAGTATGGGCCACCCTGAGAGAGGAATCTATTTGTGGGTTAGTTGGAATGGCGGATGGTGAATCTCGTGTTCTGCAGTGGGTCTTGTAAAGCTTGTCATGTTTGCTGCCCAAATGGAGACATATCAAGTAAGCAGCTGGGCACACAAGCCTGAAGCCTAGAAAAGGGTTGTCCTGAAATCCTTTAGTCAAGCCTGATGTTTTGAACTAAAATGAGAACTTAAGAGTTCTCTAGCATTGCTCTGACAACAAGAGAAGCTGCTTCACCACTCCGTCAAAGCCACAGCATCCTTATTCTGTTGAGGTAGACTCCCATTTTTTACTCCACAACAGAGCTAAAGAACTTCATAAAGTCACACAGCATTTGGGGGGAACAGAATGTGGGGCAACCGGAAGTGGTGTCCTGTCCCCTGCCTCCGAGCCCATATCTTATCCCCAGCAAGGTGCTGCTTCTCCAACTTTATCCGTTGCAGGAGGGAACAAAAATTGGGTTCAAGATTTTATGTAGTGTGAAAGTAAGTGAAAAGAAAGAATTGAAAGAGCATTAGGCTGGAGGTTTCAAATACTGGCTCCTTACCATGTAACCCTGAACAAGGAACTTAACCTCACTGAGTCTTCATATCCTAATCCAAAATGGGAATAATAACAACACCTGGTGTTCCAAATTCAGTACAAATATGTGGTACATCGTAGGCAATGAGTACGTATTTTTCATTGAATTGGAGTTGCATAACTTTTAAGAGGACATGTGGTATGTACCCTTCTCAATTATTTCAAGGTAGGTTTCTTCTAGAAAAAAAAATATATATATATATATATATAGTAATTGTGACTAAAACAGCACAAGAGATCTTGAATAATTTACTAGGTTTCTCATATGACTTCATGACCTATGGAAAAATAGATGTTCCATGGTTACTTACATTTTAGGAAAAAAAGCTTGAATCAAAACTACAGGTTTTTCATCTTGTAACAACAAAACAATGTGTAGATATTTCTCTTGGAAACCTAAGAAGGGCAATAGGTAAGAAATGGTATCTCTAGTCTAGCAGGCTAAAAGCAATTAACTTGACAATTTGATGTTTATATGTATGCCAACAAAGTTTCTCCTTTCCAATCAGTTTAACTAATACTATACTAACTAATACTATAAGATCATTTCTGGTCAGACGTAGTGGCATCTCAGATGTTTATTCATTCATTTTCCTTTTTTTAATCAAGACATATTTTTTAAATCAAGATTTTTTTTAAATCAACACTCTTGTTGCCCAGGCTGGAGTGCAATGGTGCAATCTCAGCTCACTACAACCTCCGCCTCCTGGGTTCAGGTGATTCTCCTGCCTCAGCGTCCCAAGTAGCTGGGATTACAGGCGTGCACCACCATGCCTGGATCATTTTGTATTTTTGGTAGAGATGGAGTTTTACCATGTTGGTTAGGCTGGTCTCAAACTCCTGACCTCAGGCGATCCGCCTGCCTCGGCCTCCCAAAGTGCTGAGATTACAGGCGTAAACCACCACACCCAGCCTATTCATTCATTTTTGTTCAACGTCTACTATGTTCCAGTGCTGTTCTTAGATCAAGGCATATGAAAATAAACAAAAATAAACAAAGTTGAAGTGGGTAGCAATACATGGGCAACTAAACAGATAACTAAAGAAACAGCTTCGTTTCAGAGAGTGTTGTGTGCTCTTGAAAATACAGCTGAGTAACATTCACAGGTGCTGGAAGTGTTTTCCATGAGAAGGTGCCTTTTGACCTGAGACCTAAATAATGAGAAGCTGAAAAAGAATATGCGCAAAGGCTGAAAATGAAGGGAGAGGTAGCAGGAGACATGGGAAATGGTAGGAAGGGATGAAGTCAGGGCTTATAGTACCAGGTAGACAGTTTGGACTTAATTATGACCACTGGAGAGTTTTGAGCAAAGAAGCGACCTAATTTGATTTATATTTCTAGAAGCTCACCCTGACTGTTGTTTTGGGACTGGACAGCAGGGTGGCCAGAGTGGAAGCAGGGAGGCTATTGCCTCCCAAGTAGGAGATGATGGTGACCTAGCCTGGGATGTCAGTAGTGGGGCAGAGAGAAGCAGCTAGATTCCAGGTGTATGTTGCAGGCAGTGCCAATAGGACTTACCATGTCCTGGGCAAGTCCCTTAGCCCAGAAGGAAAGACACAGAATGGAACAGGATGACTAAGCGACAGGGGTGGATGGTCATTTACTGATATGGAAGAGACTTAGCAGAAAGGAGTTACGAGGTACGTGCTAATCAGGAGTTCTGTTTTGGACAGATTAAGTTTGAGTTGTCTATTAGTCATCTAAGCAGAGATGTTGACTGGGTCGTTGAATGGGCACATCTAGAGGTTTGGAGAGAGGCCAAGGCATGAGCAAATACTCTGTAAAGTTCTCCTTTGAGATGCTTTGTTACAAGCCTGGTTTGATGGATATCTGAAGCATGCATCTCCTAAGGTCCCCTGGAGTCAGAATTTCCTTCTGTGCATCTTCAGCTGTCCTGGAAACTCATTGACAGACTGTGGAGTTCAGGGATTTAAAACACTAGTGGGAGTTTGTTTTTGTTCTCTGCTTTGTTTCAAGTTAACTGAAAAGCATGATTTTCGACTTTCATCTTCAATTTTAAAGCATGCAAGAAACCTATCACTTGCCTTCTGATCATTACACTGCCCCCCTCACATTCCAACTCCCCAGATAAGCGAGAATTTAGGGTAGAATGTGTTGGGCTTGCAGAATAAGACCCATCTCAAGAAAGGCAAGGTTAATAACTCTGCCAAGTGTCAGCCTAACGGGAGACTCGGACAGATAAGCCAAAGTGAGTAAACATTGTGAGACTCTGCCTTCTCTTTTTTTTTCTTCCAGCTCCATAAATTTACTATGGTTTTCTTTCTATCAGTTTCTTTCATTCTTGTGATGGTTTCTCATTAAGGAGATTCATGGGGAAGGTTGTTATCGATCAGAGCTATTAGCCACCAGAGTGTAATCTAGTTCTAGTACAAACTGACCTGCACAGTGTCCTGTCTACCTTGGGGATTTAAGCTGATTAACTCAGAGCCTGGGAGGCAGAGTCTAAAGTTCTGTAACACAGCACCTGTGGCACCCCCTCTTCCCCACCAACCAGTAGGGGATTTAACATATTGACACTGTAATTAAATCCAAATCCACCCTTAACCCACCTTGAAAGTAGCCACTGGTACCTGGCTTACCTTAGATGTACATTCACAGCCAGTGAATGATGCTGTGGCAAGGTAGTAGAGTGCTGCTTTAATCCCCTCTTCTGTCTCGGCCCTTCAGTGCTGATTATGATGGGGTTTCTAGTTTGTTTACTTGTTGTACTTATTTCCAAGAATTGATCAACCTCATGGTTCAGAAACAAGTTAAGTGATTAGAATGAGATTTCTACAGAAAAATAGGTAGCTCACTGCTGGGGCTTTCAACAGCACGATCTCTGTACTGCATGTTTTTGATGGAACCAGAGAACAAGATGCCAGAAGGGTGCCCTTGGTTGCCCACAGAACCCCTGGCAGCCATATGAGTGGGTCCACCAGGAGAAAAATGCCACAAAAATTACTAGTCTCAATCATTGACCTTGGCTTTTAAAATATAGCTAACCACCAAGTATAAGCTGAGGACTAAAGTCAAACTTAAGACCCTTCAAGAATGGCATTTGAGCTGCAAAAGCTGTCCACAAGTGTGCAGGATAAATTAATTGGTATATCACACCAGAGGAACTTCGATAAGTAAATATTCCTTCTTGTACTGATAAGTACAATTAAGGTGTAACCATTTTCCTCCCCTTCCATCCAGCTACTTCCTGACTCCATGCTTTACTAAGAATTGTGATATAGTAGAATGGTTAGGGGCACAGTCTTTGGAGCTAGACTTCATGAACCAAAGCCACGACCAATCTTGTGTAAGTTATTTAAATTCTCTGTGTCTCATTTTCCCTATCTATAAAATGGCAGTGGTAATAATGATTCTAAGATTATTGAGGAGTAAATTAATTATTAGATGTAGCATATAAGATAGTGCTTGGCATATAGTAGGGGCTGAAGAGACATAAGCTCTTCTCATTCATTTAGCATGAGGTGCCTGATATGAGGCAGGCACTGTGCTAGACACCAGTGATGTAAAGGTAAGTTTTAATGGGAAGACAGACACACGAACAAGCCTGCCTTCTGCCTCTTCCTGTTCTTTATTAATGCTTAGGAGATGAAGATACTACTACAGAACAGGTATAATAGTCAATGTATATGCCCCATAACTGATAAGAAAGGTAGAAGACATAAGAGCCAAAAATGTAATAGAACAATAATCGAGGAGGTCAACCCCTTGTCTATTATGAATTAGGTCACAATGCATGATAATGTAGCTGAGATTAAACACCCAGAAATTAGACCTCATCGTAGTTTGGCAAAAGAATTGACACAGACCAGAACAAGAGCCTAAGAAAATTTTCTGAAACTACCGTGATCACATCCTGGCCAGTGAACTAAACGTTCAGTTACCAGATGTACCCAATAAAACAGCAGGACTTAAATGTGTCCCACCTAACTGAAAAGTTAAAAAACCTTGCACACGCAAGCATACACACACAAATGCCATTTGGTACAAAAAGAAAATTTTAGTAGGAAAACAAGGAAGAGACATGTGAGGCTGGTTTAAATCTCACCTCTGATACCCACTGCCTATCTCTCCTTAGGTGAGTTATTAAACTTTCTGCTCCCTGGTGTTTGTATCTATAGAATGGGGATACTGTTATCACCTACTACATAGGACTGTTGTGAGGACTCAGTGAGATATTGCATAATAAACTCCAAGCTGTAGCACTGAGCCTGCCCCAGCCATCTCTCAGTAATAGCTGTTTTGCTATTTTAGTTTGCTGTGCGCTAGCTAAGCATCTGCCTCCCCTGACAGCCTTGTCTGTCCCTCTCTCTCACTCTGTGTGTCTGTCTCTCTCCCTGTCTATCTGTTTGTACACAAGTGATTTATATACATATATTTATGCAAGGAATCCATGTTTATTTTACAAAAACAAGAAAATAATGTACAAAAAGTTTTAAACCACTCACAATGCCACCACCAAGAATAGCTATTATTTTGCTAGGTGTCCCCCTGTCTCTGTGTAAATATGTCTTACATATATAGGATCATACTATACAGTCTTTCCACTAGAAATTTTTTCTGCTCAGCAGTATGTTATGTCAGTAAATATAAAATGTACATTAGCATTTGAAATTGCTATTAATATGTGGTATTCTATGTTAAGTAAATTCCATAATTTATTTAGACAATTCCATATTGCTAGAAATGTAAGCTGTAATCAGATTTTCTCTGTTATAAACTTTGCTTGTATTAATATTCTGTGTCAATATATGGATATATCTGGATACTTAGTAGCTCTTACCATGGCCAAGGGTAGTTTTTTCTTTTCCTTAGTAAGGATGGATGATTGCTACTGATCTTTCTCACAAACCTGCGTTTGTATAATAGGTAAGTAACATTTGGAGCTCTGCAGAAGATACACAATTTAACATAATAGTACCATGTAAAGTACTCCATACCTAAGTACAACCAGCAGCAAACAACACAAAGAGTAAGCCGAGCCCCCCAAAACTAGAGTTAACAAGGTGCAGAATTCATCTTATTGGGTGATCATGGGCACATAAATACGGAAGATCAAAGAACAATTAGAAAACAGGAAACTGGAAACAAGCAATCATAATCTCTAGTTTGTCTTTGCACATTTATTTTGCATCAGGCAGAGATAAACATTGATTCATAATTACCTCCTTCCCTCCTTCCATATCTAAGTCATTTCACTGGGTAATGTCAAGGGCCACATAAATAAGTAAAGTACTAAATTAGTTTTAATAAAATGCATCCAGAATTCCCAAGCAAAAGAAAGGAAGGGAAGTCTTAGCTAAAGAGGTCAGCGTTTTTGTGGACATCAGTAGCATATGTATTCAGGGCCTACTGTTCCAAAATGGAAGTACAGAGAAGAGTACACCAGATGTCTGTCTGCTTCCAGGGAAAACCCAAACCACGAGGAGAATTGGGTTGGTTTGCTATAATTTGGTCACCATTGTTTAAGAATCTGTATGTCTAAATGTCTTGCGATTTTAATTTTTGAATATTCACTAACATTTAAATAAGAGTAGAGATCTCAATCCTCTTCTCAGTTCAGCTTCTGAATCACCTGGCAGCATCATTTAACTTTACTGAGCCTCTGTAAAATTAAGATACAATAATGCCCTATTTCTACTCTCCACTTGATAGTGATATTCCCAGTACTTAGGCAAGAACATGTTAATTAATAAGAGCTCTTTGAATTTCTTTGAAGCTGCTGAGATGTCTGAGGTGGCATGACAACACATGGCAGGATTAATATCATTTGCACTTATTTTGGTATTTATATTAAATATAATGCAGTATTTAAAATCACAGACAAGTCAGCTCTCCATTATCTCTGTTTTAATATTTGTTTGTGTCCACTTTTGAGGTGAAACTGACTGTATTCAGCATCTCAGCCCATGTTTAAGGTGGATTGTCCCTGAAAGGTGGAATGTTGGGGATTCATGCAAACATTTGAGGAAGGGCACCTCCCAGAAAACTTTCTTTGGTGCCTTTTACCTCCTGCCTCTTTTACTCACTCATTGGGGTTTTGCCAGGCCTTACACTGCTCTTTCCTCAACTTCTTTCCCTCTTTGCAGCTTTTCTATTTTGTCGTTCCATCCTTGAGCATGGCCTTCCCCTCCCTCTCCTGTCAGCCCCACCCACTCCTGTCTCACCCATCATGGCCCTTCTCTTCCTCCCAGTGGTTTTGTAGGATTTGCTGCCCTGGCCCCTTGGGCTGTCTCCTCGGTGGCCAGTGCTCCTGTTTGGCAAGCTAGCTGTGTGGCATTGCTGGGCACGCATCAGCAGACAGTCAATGCTAGGTCCCTGTTTGTTGGTAGGGACAAGATGGAAGGCAGAGTGTACCAGTGTCTCTCCTCACCCCAACCCCATCGTCTGTGTTTGACCCCACTCCTTCTCTGGACTCCTTGGCCTCTGTCATTACTACATGGAACAGTGAGATGGGAATGTCAAATTATCTGTAGAGTGTTTCAATGCTAATCTGAAGAAAAGCTATCAGGCCTCATTACCCATGTGAATTGACACCATGCAAGCACTGAATTAAATCTATTGTTGAATGGATTTTGGAAAGCATTATAGCAGGCATTAAGCAGGTACCCAAATGGGAGGACAGCCATCCTATTTTCCTAACTGTAGAAATTCTCTTTAGTCTTTCAACAAGCATGAGGTTTTCCTCATCCTTTTGGGGATTGGTTCAGTCAAGATGGTTGCATAATCAACATGTCAGAGGTGGTCCTAAGTGAGGAGGTTCAGGATCCAAAAGCCAAGAGTGGTCATTAATGAGTTCATGGGGTCAGGTGAGTATTATTCTGTGTTGGGTATCCCCAGGACCATCCTCAGGCTCAATTATTCACTAAAAGGACTCACAGGACTCAGAAAAAAACTGTTATACTCATGGTTATGGTCTATTACAGCAAAGGGATACAGATTAAAAGCAGAAAAGTGTGAAGGTGCATGGGGCGAAGTCCAGGAGAAACAAGACACAGGCTTCCAGGTGTCCTTTCCTAGTGGAGTCAAACAAATATGCTTAATTTTTCCAGCAATGATTTGTGACAACATGGGCGAAGTATTTGCCAATCTGGGAAGCTCACCTGAGCTTTAGTATTCAGGATTTTGACTGGGATCAGTCACACAGACATGCAATATCTGCATGACTGACCTCAGCTACTCAAACTCCAGGCTCCCAGGGCAAAAATAGGTGTTCACCATAAATCACACTGTTGGCATAAAGTGTCTGATCATACTAGTATTGTGGCCTAAGGCCTCTGGCATGCAAAATACTCTTATCAGGCAAAATATTACTAGGACTCAGAGCTCATCTCTCAGAAGCTGGTCAAGAGCCGGTCCTAAAAACAGGCCTGTCTTGGGAATGTGCAGGGCTTGAGCAACCCAACCCTTTCCAGCACACATTCCCAGGGTCAAGACACTGGAAGGCTTTGAACACATGACTGAATTTCTCCTACCTCAGCTGTCACCTTCCAAGTGTAACATTCTCTCTTCCTTCCACATGGGATCATTGTGATTCAGAATAGTAACGACTATTTTCACAAAAAGTAGGTCATCTACAGCAAGGACACTATAAATTATTATTGTTATTTGTATCATTTCATTATTATTCAGGGGGTGGAGCATGGGAATGAGCCCTGAACACTTCCTTGTTATCTCTTAACAAGTCAGAAATGCCTTTTCCCAAAGTTCCGAAGGCAAAGATAACTTCAGAACAGCATGTCTCCACTCCACACTGGCATTTAACCTTCTCCCCTGCTCTTCTCTGTCTCCCTTTACCTGGCAGTGGCTGAGAAACCCTGGCCCCCAGCATGAGAAGCGGACTCTGTTTGGCGACATGGTGTGCTTCTTGTTTATAACTCCCCTGGCCACCATCTCGGGCTGGCTGTGCCTGCGGGGCGCTGTGGACCACCTGCACTTTAGTAGTCGGCTGGAAGCCGTCGGACTGATTGCACTCACTGTCGCACTCTTCACTATTTACCTCTTTTGGACACTAGTAAGTATGGGCCATGGCTGGGGTTCAGGCCATTTGGAGCTAGCAGCCTCACAGCTGGCATAAGCCTTTCCTCTTGTCTGTAACACATCTCACCTGCCTGGTGGAAAACAGACCTTCGATTGCTGGCGGGAGCATGAGATTTAGTTTATGACTACATGTGTGTGTGCGTTTGTCTGTGTGTGTGTCTGTGCTGCTAAGGCAGATCACATAAAGAAAAAGTTCAGCTTCTCGGTGTCCATCAGTCAAAGACACAGACACATCTTGGACGTTTCTCTCCTCTAGTAGTCTAGGACTCCATCTGTTATGAGGCTTGGCATTTTCTTTCTCTTGTTTATGTTTCTCACTTTTGCCGGGATTGTAGTATATTATGAATGATGCATTTGGCTGCTGTTGCTGTCACTGCCTGCACAGATCATGAATCCTCCCTGCTGGTTATTTCCTTCTTACGTCCTGACACAGCCTAAAGTCTTTGTTGGACGTGGAGCCGCACTTTGCCTGATGATTATTCTGTGTGTTGGGATATTGACTCTGCTGCCCATGAAAGCACTAATTTGTCTAGCTGAGAAGCTGCCACCAAAGAAAGACCATTTCTCAATAAGTGTTCTTGCTGTGTGTGAGGAAGAATTTTTACATATCCCTTTTTTCATTCTTTTAACTTCATGCAGTAAGGTGATTGCTCGAGTACCAGTTGACAGCGCCCACAAAATGCAACATTTGATCTCTCTCCTTATGCCTTCCTCTGGGAGCTGCAGGGAAGGACATCACTGTCTTCTAGAATATTTCCAGAAGCTAGGCCCCCTGCTTCCTGGCATTACTCTCCTGTGCCTCCTCGTTTCTAATCTGAGCACGTTCCATTGTTATTCAATATGTATTTCCTGTCTAAAGTGTACCATTCCCATATCCCATAGCACAGTGTCAGCATGTGGAAACTGCCTCTAGCACACACTTCCTCCCTTTCTCTGTCTCCCAGACCCTGTTCCTCCAGCTGCCACTCCCACGACCCTGTTCATTTCCCTCTTCTTCATCATAAGGCTCTTCCAGCTCTGTGCCTCCCCTCCAGTGAGAGTGTTCAAACAGTAAGAAGATACATTTCAGTTTCAGTAAAGAGGGAGTGTTCTAATGCTAAGAACTTATCTGAGTCTTATGGTAAATTTAGACATTCTGTTCCCAGGCTAATGAAGCCCCAAGCAAAACTATTATTGCCTCCTTTAGAAGTCTACGCTCCCAGCTGGGTGCAGTGGCTCATGCCTGTAATCCCAGCACTTTGGGAGGCTGAGGCGGCCGGATCACTTGAGGTCAGAAGTTCGAGACCAGCCTGGCCAACATGGCGAAACCCCGTCTCTACTAAAAATACAAAAATTAGCCGGGCATCGTGGTGCATGTCTGTAATCCCAGCTATCTGGGAGGCCGAGGCAGGAGAATTGCTTGAACCTAGAAGGCAGAGGTTGCACTGAGCCGAGATCGTGCCACTGTACTCCAGCCTTGGCGACAGAGTGAGACTCCATCTCAAAAAAAAAAAAAAGCCTATGCTTCCAAAGTGCGTCCTGGTTCATTTTGAATCAGGCAATGAAGCTGTTCCAGAAGTTTCCATTGTGATGGGAGGAGGGTTAGAAATAAGAAATGAAGGAGTCTAAGCAGCACCGTCTAACACCTGGTCAACAGCACCACCCTGGGAAAGTTATTTGGCTTCTGTGAGGCTCAGTGTCCTCATCTGTCAAGTGGAAATAGTGGTAATGCCCATCCTGCCAAATTCCCCTGGTGTTATGAGATTTAAGTCAAAGTGTATATGGGAAAGTACTTTGGAGAATAATATAAGTTCTTGCCATGTTTAGAGGTTTTCTAGTCTATAATTTTTTTTAGAAGAGTGCCTATGATGAAGGATGGATGAAGTGAGCTTAAATGCTGGGCTTTCAAAACCAATGTAAGGCCTTTATGAAATCCTGCTTTGTAAAGCATACACTTATCTAACAAGAAAGTAACAGGGTGATAGGTGGCTGGAAAAGAAGGAAGAAAAGAAGAAAAGAAAGAAGGTTATCTCAAGACAAAATGGATGGGACCTTGTTTCATCTCCCATCTCAGGTGAAAGGAAGGTTTGGGTAGAAAAGGTACCTAGACTAGGCTCTTTCAGGAAAATGGTAACATACTTCATTCCAGTAATATTTCTCATGGGCAGTGCTATGCATGCATTTAGAATCCAAGGGCCCTGTGTTTAAACTCAAGATTTATCATCCTAGTAACAGTGTAAATTCAAATAGGATACTTAACCTCTCTGTTCATCCTTCCTCTTATACAAAAAAAATACAGGACATAATTGATAACCGCTGGGTCAATGGGTTATTGCAAAGATAACGTCTGAGAACAGACATGCAAGCCCCTAGCAGAGTGTTGGCCCCAGGCTCCTTCCTGCGGCTTCCCTGCTCCCCCAGCTTCCACCCTCCCCCTGCCCTTTATAGAATGCAAAGTAGCAGGAGGGAAAGAAGGCATCTCTCCCCTTTGACTGGTGTGAAAAACGTGCTGTGGAGTCAGCTCAGCAATAGGTTACTGAATATAGAATAACTCCGTCCCAGATAAATGCTGTACTGAGCGGCCCTGGCAAGAGCCGTAATTCAGAAGCTGACAGCACTTGGAAACTGCCCTGCGGCAGAAACCCATTGTAAACAAGCTGTCAAGCTTAAGGAGAATATGCTGTGAAAATGTCTTAGATAAACAAACACGGTGTCAGTCCAAGCCTGGCTCCTCAGAGGAGCGGTTCCTGGAAGGGCCTCCCTGGTACTGTGAAGAAGGACGAGCGCTCACACTGCACACCTCAGAGTGCTTTGGAGTTTCTCGCAGGCACACATGGCCATGCGGGTCCAGCCTCGACACACCCTCAGGGAGTCCCACCTTCTGGAACCTGCTGTGTTCCAGAAGCACACCTGGGCCCCAGGAGGCCAGGGCCTTGGTCAGCTCCACCCTAAGAGCCCAGGGAGAGGTATCCTAGAAACATCACTGTCCACGTCACGAGTGACTTGAAGCCCGCAGACAGACACAAAGAGAGCTGGCTGAGAACTCAGTCCACATTAAACATGAAGAAATTGTCGGTAATGGACTTGGTATCAGCCCCAGTTTGGAGTTTGGAGGAGAATTGAGGCACCGTGTACAGGATGTCTTTCCACTCACTGCATCACTGATGCAACCGGTGTCCAGCACAGAAGGGAATGAATGAGCGACCCGGTTCCTCAAAGGCTGACTCCCAGTCCCATGGTTTGATTGTTTAAATTCTTCTTATAAAGGGGGAAGCGCCAATGGAATGCTGTCCCAACAAGGCTCACTGTGGGGCTGCTTTAGACACATCCCCCACACGGCCTACAAGCATCCTGAGGGTATTCAGCGGTATTTCCCCATGACCAATTCACTCCTATACTCCTTTTCCCCAGTGCAGTCAGAGATAGATAAGTGAGCTGGGCACATTGCTGGGGAGGCCGTTTGCCAAGACCTGGTCCCGTCCATATCCCTAAGTCACACCACTTCCAGAGAGAAAGGGCAAAATCAAAATACGTAATCGGATGTCCCAAAGTCTTCTGTGACTTTTTTTTTTTTTTTTTTTTTTTTTGAGAGGGAGTTTCGCTCTTGTTGCCCAGGCTGCAGTGCGGTGGCGTGAGCCGAGATCGCCGAAACCTCTGCCTCCCGGGTTCAAGCGATTATCCTGCCTCAGCCTCTCAAGTAGCTGGGATTACAGGCATAGGCCACCACGCCCAGCTAATTTTGTATTTTTAGTAGAGACGGGGTTTCTCCGTGTTGGTCAGGCGGTCTTGAACTCCCAGCTTCAGGTGATCTGCCCATCTCGGCCTCACAAAGTGCTGGGATTACAGACATAAGCCACTGCACCCGGCCGCCTGCTGTGACTTTATAGCACACCTTTGCCCCAGCCGCAGTCACCTCCCTAAAGGGAAGAGTGGATGCTAACATTTTCTAACCCTTCTCATAATTTTCATGCGATCACAACTCTTTGTACAGCAGACTTGCCCATGATAGGAGGTTAGTTAGATGAATAAACTAGAAAGTTCAGGAAGCCCATCCCATAAGGAGTAGTATTTTTCGAATAGTAGCCCTATACACTCTTCTTCCTCTCTCCTAAACTAAAAAATTTAAGAAATATCTGTGTAATTCCTAACATTATTGTTATAGCGTCTTTTTATTTTATGTTTTCTTTTTCCTTGCTGCCTTCTTCTTCTAAATTAGACCTCCTTTCTTTCCAATTATATTGCATTGCAGGGATGCAGTGTCTTGGAGCATCTAGAGAAGTAGTATTAACCCAGGGCAATGCAAACCTGTGGTCTCCTTGGCATTGTGCTCAACTGCCTTTATTTTCCCTGACAAAGAAGCATCTTCTTATGTTGCTTTCTTCTTATCGATTGAATTTGCCTGCAGACTGTGGTGATTAACCACAATTAAAATAGATTAATGTATAATAAGATCTCATCTGTTTGCCTACACAAGTGGGCTGAATTTTTTAATTTCCTGGCCAAGGAACCGGGAGACGTGCTAAGTCGTTGACTCCCTTGTTCCTGGAAGCAGTGCGTCTCAGGCTTGAATGCACATGCGGATCACCTGGGGATCTTGTTAAAATGCACTCTCTAATTCCTTAGGTCTGGGTGGGGCCCAAAATTCTGACATTCTAACAAGCTCCCAGGTGATGCAGGCTGCTGCTGGTCCAGGACCACACTGAGAGCAGAGCCTTAAAGGAAATAGCCCAATCTCGCTCTGTCTCTCTCTTTTTTTTTTCTGTTACCCTGTATCTAAAGGGTGTCACAAAATTCTTTCTTATACTTAAGACACACAAAATACCAGCCCAAGAACACTAAAATGTATGCTCTGTGCCCTGTGCTAGGTGTTTTATATGCATTACATCAAATATCATTATTCACATCTTACAAACAAGGAAACTGAAGCTTGTTGACAGCAAATAACCTCCCCAAGTCACGCGACCACTAAATAGAGGATACAGATTGCAGGCCCGTGTGCCTGGCTCCGGAGCCTGCGGCCTGCACTCATAACTACTTCTCCAATTACTAATGCCAGTGTGCACAGCTCTCAGCATCATGGAAAAGGGGACTCTTGATTTGAAATCCAGCTTTCCCGTAATGTTCCCAGATTCCAGACTTCTTATATTGCCAAATTTCCTTATTAGTATAATACTTGTCTGCATTCCACCTCTTTCCTGCTGTTGGCCCTGAACAGCTGGCTTCCCAGCCTGCCTCTCCTACATTCGTGAGTGGCACCAAGCAGCATCAGGACAGAATAGATACAAGAGAATCACGCTTGAAAAAAAAACCAAACTGATCCACTTTGGCATGTTCAGGGACTTTTGGAGAAAAGCACATCTGTGTGAGTTTAAAAGCGTATATTTTCATACTCAACTCTCTCTGGCACTCGGCCCGTGGCATCTGCTTTCTAGCCTCAGAAATTTAAATAAGTGGCCTTGAATTTCATGATCCTGCTGTGAAGACTAAAAAGCCCATTCTGATCAAGGTCCTGCACTTTCATCTACTTCCAGAAACTCGAGTCCAAGTCATCAGGCCAGCCTACTTTCTGACCACCATAGACCTTTAGTGGGATCAACACAACCCACCTACTCCCAGATCATTAAACAGCCCAGACCTGATTTGTCACTCCAAGCTCATGGGCTCCTTCCTTTCCAGCACTTACCTACACATCAGACTCTGAATTTCTTGGACAGTCCAGCCTTCTCCAAAACAGACTACAGGTTTAAGCATCTCATTCCAATATATGTACATAAAAAGCAAGCACCTCGGCCGGGCACCGTGGTTCATGCCTGTAATCCCAGCACTTTGGGAGGCCGAGGTGGGTGGATCACCTGAGGTCGGGAGTTTGAGACCAGCCTGACCAACATGGAGAAACCCTGTCTCTACTAAAAATACAAAATCAGCTGGGCATGGTGGCTACTCGGGAGGCTGAGGCAGGTGAATCGCTTGAACCCGGGAGGCGGAGGTTGTGGTGAGCCGAGATGGCACCATTGCGTTTCAGCCTGGGCAACAAGAGTAAAACTCTGTCTCAAAAAAAAAGAAAAAAAGGCAAGCATCTCTCAGGCACAATTATGTCACTGCTTCTACCATCATGTATTATATGAGAGGTGTGGTGGGGCACAGTGGCTCACGCCTGTAATCACAGCCCTTTGGGAGGCTGAGGCAGGCAGAACACTTGAGATCAGGAGTTCGAGACCAGCCTGGCCAACATGGTGAAACCCTGTCTCCACTAAAAACACAAAAATTTGCCAGGCATGGTGGCGCATGCCTGTAATCCCAGCTTCTCAGGAGGCTGAGGCACAAGAATCGCTTGAACCCGTGAGGCAGAGGTCACAGTGAGCTGAGATCATGTCACCGCACTTGAGCCTGGGTGACAGAGCAAGACTCCATCCAAAAACAAAAAAAAAACAGGCTTAAGTCTGAAGCAGTGTTGCAATCAGAAAATATAGGATGCTTATTCACTCATTCATTTACTCAGCAAACTCTCTTGAGCAACTTCCTAAGTGCAAGGCATTGTAACAGGTGCTGGGCATGCAAAGATGAACACAAGACAACCCCTGCCCTCAAGATGCTTCTAGTGCAGGGGGAGAGAAAAACATGCACAGTGCTGTTCAGGACACTCAGTGCCACGTGGGTAAGCTTGAGGCACAGTGGGCACCCAAGGGAGTCGTGCCCCACCTAGCCTGAGGCTCAAGAAGATTTATCAGGGGAGTTAGTGCCCATGCTGTGATTTCCTTACTGGAAGCTATAGAATGCTGGAGCTGGATGCAATTAGGAATCACCCATTGGTGCCACCAAGCTGTTGTGCAGGTTGTCCACAGGACAGTACAAAGGGTGTCCTTCGTATCATAGTATGGATGGGATCCTTTGAGTTGTGCAGGGTCTAACTTGCAGGAAGGTTCATGAAGCCCTAGCATCCCACTCATCTAACAGAAGAAGGCACCAGATAGGTGCATTGCCAAGGTCACACAGCTGGGCGAGGGCTGGTATTGTATCCACCACTAGTCCGAAAATAAATCCAAACTCAGAAAGAACCTCATTTTCCCATTTATATCCTGAATTTACCCAGTATGAGGAGGAACAAAGGAAGCCACCATGCAAGCCCTGCCCATGTGTCCACACATAGGGTGCTCTTTGGCTGGTGGCCAATCTCTCAACACTCACTGCGTGCCAGAGCCATTTTCCCAGGGTTCTTGCCCTGCCATGGTGCTTCCAGCTCTTTGAAGCTCTTTCAAATGACATATTTGTTTCTTGTATTGATTATCCACTTCTCCTGACCTGAATTCTTTTCTCTTACTTTTCCTCTCCCACCCCCAGGTGTCATTTAGGTACCACTGTCGATTGTACAACGAGTGGCGTCGGACCAATCAGAGGGTGATTCTCCTCATTCCAAAGTCTGTCAATGTACCTTCTAACCAGCAGTCCTTGCTGGGCCTCCATTCAGTCAAGAGGAACTCAAAGGAGACAGTTGTTTGATGTTTGTATGGTTGGTTGGTTGATTCATTGTTTGGGGTTTGGAAGTGTCTGCACTGGGGTCATGCACTGAGCCACCCCCAAGCCCTTCCTTAAGCCTGTGGGTCTAAGAACATCCAGAGCACGTTAGCACATCACCCCAAGCAACGACCTCCGCCAGAAGAAAGCAAATGCTGTTTTACTTCAAATCATGGATGCTGCAATCATATGATATTTGCTAAGCTGCCAAACATGTTTATTTAGCAGATACTGTATGGAATTTTCTGAACACCTCTTTAACGTATGAGGAAGGTTGTCCTGCTATGGATGCAATTCAATTCTTCCTTTTTTATTACAATTTCAAACACACACACATATATATATATATATATATTAAACTTAGATGATAATCAAAATCAAAAAGCCAACATAAAAACTGGTTTCTTGGTTTGGTTGGGTCTTATTTGAGTTAATTTGTTTCTCAGTTTCTCATATGGATTCTTTGGGGTACTTTGGTAGCCTGAGTGGTCTTTTTCATCTCTTTCGCGTCCAATTCTCAAGGAGACAGCATAACAGATGCAGAACAAGTCATATTTGAAGAATGTTTTGTACTAAACTTCATTTAATTATCCAGTTTTTAAAGGGAAAAAGGGCGTGGCAACTCTCCACACAGTGAGCTGTTTATTTAAATATCATTAAGGAGAAAAAAATACGGTGAGAAGCTCGCTCCTTTCAACTTGTTTGGTACTGACAGCTGATAGAAGCTATTTTCTAATAATAAACATCCAGTGTGTGAAAGACAAAACCCACTGATTGCAATACTCTTTTTTAAATCATAAAACCTGTGAAGTTTCCCAAAGCAGGTTTTAAAAGGAAAAGCAAAAAGGTTGGTGTTCTCACTCACATCTCATTTAGTGCATGTCTTAATTCAGCATTCGTAATGAATTGGAGGATCATTAGACATTTCTAGGAACCCTAGACCTGTTTTGCATATCAATTAGCATTCCCATTGCTCTACTGAATTTCTAGCTTGACAGGTAGATGTGGCAAAAAAAAAAAAGCCTGTCCTAGCAGCCCTGCACTTATTCTAAGACCCCTTTGTCTGATTCTTTAAAAAGGAGCCCCACACAGTGCCTTCCCCCAACCATGAGCCAATTCTGTCACAGTCCGAAATAGACTTTTTCTAAGCGTTTCGTGTCCCTCTTTTATCCGTCGCAGTGTAAAGGGTCTGATCCGCAGCCTGCATTGTGCGCGCACCGAGGCAGGAGCGGATGTCTTCTAAGGAGAGCGCTGGCTGGGGTTGACGCTCAGGCTCCCGGCTGTCCGCCCGCCCACAAGCGGCGAGGAGGGGCGGAGCCCTGCTTCGGGAATGCTTAAAATATGGAATTCTAGAACATGACCCACATTCTGAGTATCACTCCAGCATCTGCCTTGTGCTCCCCAAGTGGGAAAACGAGAAGTGCAAAGGAACAGGCAGCGAGGAGGGTAGCAATTTTTGTCTGCAAATTGATGGAGCTGATGCAGGTGTCCCCTTTGTAGGCGAGCCCTCCATTCACTGGCTGCCCCCAGCGCTGCCTGGGGAGGGAAACAGCTGTACTGCTCTCCACTGCAAAACTCAGATGTGCTTTATGGCTTGTGACAATAGATTTCCTCCCCACCAGGCTTCACTTGGACACTTCAATTCCAGTAATATATGTCTCAGCCCTTCTGTTTACTCGGCCCTGCTCACCCCCCTGGGCTGTCATTAGCTGCACCACCATCAACCGTTTCTTAATTGACCTTTTTAAAATGCTGGACACCACCGGCTGCACGCAGCTGCCACCCATTAAATTTCCAGAGCCAAGACTCCAACTTGGTAGCTGGTGAATTGCGCCCTGTAATATACTTAATAAATGACGTCCACCCAGCCTTAGTCCCTGAGCTGTCAGGTGAACCCGTGACACCTCTCAACTGAATGGCACAACATTCATGAGAGAAGCGTACCCTTTCTCCCTGCTTCTTCCATGAATTAAGGAAGCAGCGGATTTCCAGGATGATTTCCTGTCTAGGTTGGCTGCAGAGAATTCCTGCCATCTTGGTTCATGAGATGAGATAGGACATCATCAAAGGCAGCCAGGTCCCAGGCAGTTCAATGGGGATCCTGCATTAGGAAGGGTTTTGCACATTAATACTGTGCCTGTGCCACACCTCTTTCCTTCGTGTTTGCATCCCTGCCCTGTGAAGTAAAACAGAATCCAAGATGCAAGGAGTAGATGGAGTGTGGGGTGGTGGCAGGACACCTCTGGCAGCCAGGCAGAGCATCAGTGCCTCCCTTCCCAGGTCACCGGCTTGGGACCTCCTTGTGAGAGGCTCTGATCTCCATCGGCATCAGGGCCCATAGGGGATTCTGAACTCTTGGAGGATATTTCATCCCCTCCAAGCTTTGCCCCATGGAAAGGGCTACACCTCCTGCAGGAGGGGAGCCTTTTGTTAATGGGTATTAATGGGTAAAGAGGCACCATGCAGCCTACCAGCACCCTTGCTAGCCTAGTCCTCTTCCTGTGCTTCTTTTTGAAAGATCAAGAATGAAAAGGAAGAGATGAGGAGTGGGGTCCTTTACCTAAAGGACCCTGGTGGTTCATTACTTCTCTTTCACGGACTTTTTTTAAAAACTCCCTCTCTTCCACACTCCTTGCTGTGATTCTGTCCTAATCATTCTTCTTGAGAATATCATGTAGAGATAAATGTGTGTCACAGTGAAGCCAGAAGGTGAATTAACAACTAAGACAAATCCAGCATGCTCTTGCCTGCCCTGCGTGTGTGCACATTTGGGGAAGGACGGAGGACACAGGGCATCGACACAAATTCTACAGCTCCTCAGAGAACACAGCAGAGACTCAGATGAGCTGTAAAATCCATTAAGGAAAAATAAATGGCATGATTTGGAAGTTACTTTCATTTGTCTTTCATTGTCCTAGTCTCCCCTGCCCCAAGTGCCTGGGCTCTGCCGTGGATTGTCACTTTCAGTGGGGCTGTAGCCATAGGCATTTCATTTTCAGTGAAAATAACTCATCTGGGGCATGGAGGAGCCAAAGGAGAAAATGGAGGTGAAATTGCAGCCCAAATGACCCCGCACTTGGGCAAGCAGCCAGCTTCCGGTTCCACTTCCTCCTAGGTCCTTATTGTTCCCGTCGGGACACTGACCCTGGCTGGGCTCTGGGTCTGCGCCTGCACCGTGCACCTTTCTCCCATATTGGAATCCGCTCAGCCTTGCCTGACACTCCACACAGCTTATGGAGCTGTCCACACTAGGAAACGACCCATGGCCCAAAGAACCTGAGTAGGCAAGACAGCTAGGAAATGAAATCAGGAGATACTTCCTTTCCACTTCAATCCAGAGTGTTCCTAGAAGCTGCCTGAAGATCTGCCACACAACTCGTAGTCCCTAGTGCTAGATGAGAAATGTAGAGTTGTGATTCTGATGCCTGAAGTAGAATGGGAGTTGAGCCAGTGCATGGGGACAAGGTTCAGGCTTATTTTAGGACAAGAAGTTAGGGACCATGATGGACCTGGCTTGACATTATTCTTCCCAGCCAAGCATATGAGGACCTGCTTTCTGGCAGACGGACCACATGAAGCCTGGTGCTGCTGAGGTTGGAGTCATGAGAAGTTGGCACTGTGGCTTGTGATATCTAGGCAACTGCTAACTCTCTCAAAATGTGTCAGTTCTGCAGAAATACATGGGCTATGATCCACCAATTTTCTTTTTTTTTTTTTTTTTTTTGAGACGAAGTCTCACTCTGTTGCCCAGGCTGGAGTGCAATGGCACAATCTCGGCTCACTGCAACCTCCAGCTCCTGGGTTCAAGCAATTCTCCCACCCCAGCCTCCCAAGTAGCTGGGATTACAGGTGCGCACCACCACGCCCAGCTAATTTTTGTATTTTTTAGTAGAGACGGGGTTTCACCATGTTGGTCAGGCTGATCTCGAACTCTTGACCTCGTGATCCACCTGCCTTGGCCTCCCAAAGTACTGGGATTACAGGCGTGAGCCACCGCACCCGGCCTCTTTTCTTTTTTTATTGATGCCTTCAGATGATACACTCCCCTTTTTTTGGCTTCACAAAAGTCTCAGTGTCTAGGAACTGGCTTTAGGACATTTTGCCTTCCCCTTGCTATTTAAGTCATTCTGGGGTGATCCTGTCTCCTCTTCCCAACATGATAAAGTAGAAGAGAACCAGCTAGGGAGTAAGGCTACGTGAAGGCTTTTTGTGCAGCTTTTTTTGAGACAGGGTCTCCCTCTGTCACCTAGGCTGAAGTGCAGTGGCACAATCTCGGCTCACTGCCACCTCCACCTCCCAGGTTCAAGAGATTCTCCCACCTCCGCCTCCCAAGTAGCTGGGATTACAAGTGCCCACCAACACACCTGGCTAATTTTTGTATTTTCAGTAGAGACAGGGTATCATCATGTTGGCCAAGCTGGTCTCAAACTCCTGACCTCAAGCAATCCATCTGCCTCAGCTTCCCAAAGTGCTGGGATTACAGGCATGAGCCACCATGCACAGCCAAGACTATGTGAGTTTGAATCCTGGCTCCACAATGCCCCAGCTGCAGATTGTGGACAAGTGACCCCATCTATCTAAGCCTCAGTTTTTGCTTCTGTAAAATGGAGAAGTATCTACCTCATATAGTCCTTGTAAGATTCACAAGGTTTAGATCCCGCTTCACAGATGAACAGCGGTGCCATTCCCTTTCTATCCTTTCACTCACTGTTGCTACCATCTAGGTTATTTTGCCCTAGCCAGGATTTCAAAGAACAATTTTAATAATCAATTTGAAAGACCATAAACAAATTGTTTTAACTCTTATTCAAAAGGAAGAGGGATTAATTTTAAATAATCAACAGATACTTATTGTGCACTGTGCTTGGGAATAAAAAGAACTATTAAGATAACTTTCTGGAGGTTGAAATTACTGATTTGATTGAGATCTTTGAATTATGGGTAGATTTTTGTTTTCCTTGTATTTCCTGATACCGAGACCTAGGGTTAATTGAGAATTCATTACGGATTAAAATTTGCTAGTTCTGGGTCTAGTGCTACAGAGGAAAACGAATATAGCCCATCAGTTGTCTGTGTTCCCAGAAATGAGACATTCGTGAGTCACTGAGCTCATAC
This sequence comes from Nomascus leucogenys, assembly GCF_006542625.1. Lineage (NCBI taxonomy): Eukaryota > Metazoa > Chordata > Mammalia > Primates > Hylobatidae > Nomascus > Nomascus leucogenys. Next base: position 134,793,703 of record NC_044382.1, on the reverse strand, counting down.
ATCCAGTGCTTTCTTGAGGCTCTAAATTCTGTGCACAAAGACAACAGAAGGAGAGTTGGCTCAGGGAGCCCTGCTTCGTTATGAGACACTCTCTTTTTTGGAATACACTTTTCATCTGTCAATCAGGGCCATAGTTTTCCCATCAAGGAAATGAATATATGAGTCTTTATCAGAGGTTTTAGCTTCTCTGTGAACATCATGTGCAAAGAATTAAGTTAATCTTACATTTTTGGGCATGACACTATTTCTGTGACCATTAGGTCCTTGTTTTTTATTCCATAAATACATATATAGTGCCAGGCCCTTCCCATGAGCCACGCACTATCCAGCACTTTGATTTTTTTTTTTTTTTTTTTTTTTTTTTTTTAGACAAAATCCTACTCTGTCGTCCAGAGCTGGAGTGCAGTGGGGGAATCTCAGCTCGCTGCAACCTCCGCCTCCAGGGTTCAGTCTGTGACATCTGTTTCTAGGGCCCCTTGAAACGGCTGTGGGGGCCCAAGGCTCCTTCCTTAGCTTCCCGAGTAGCTGGGATTACAGGCGCATGACCAGCATACCCAACTAATTTCTTTTTTTTTTTTTTTTTTTTTTTCAGTAGTGGCAGGGTTTCACCATGTTGGTCAGGCTGGTCTCGAACTTCTGAGCTTGTGATCTGCCCACCTTGGCCTCCCAAAGTGCTGGGATTACAGGCGTGAGCCAACGAGCCCGGCCCTATCCAACACTTTAAAAATTACCTCCTGGCCAGGCGCGGTGGCTCACGCCTGCAATCCCAGCACTTGGGAAGCCTGAGGCAGGCAGATGGCTTGAGTCCGGCAGATGGCTTGCGCCCAGGAGTTCGAGACCAGCCTGGGCAACACGGTGAGACCCCCAGCTCTCCATAAAATACAAAATATTAGCCAGATGTGTCGGTATGCACCTGCGGACCCAGCTACTCAAGAGACTGAGGTGGGAGGATCACTTCAGGCCCGGAGGTCGAGGCTGGAGTAAGCCGAGATGGCGCCACTGCACTTCCTGCCTGGTCAACAGAGTGAGACCCTGTGTCAAAAGAGAAAAAAATAAAATTACCTTATTTAATCCTCATAACCTAACCTAGTGCCACGTAACAGAACTTAGTGGTCCAAAACAACTGCTTTATTGTATCTCATTATTCCACGGGTTGATCTGGCCACAGCTGGGCAGTGCCTCTGCCAGGTGTCTTACACAGTCCGACGGCACAGTGCTACTCCACGTGGCCTGCCTCTCCACGTGGCAGCTGTTTGTAGGACCCCTTGAAATGGCAGTGGCAGAGGCCCAAGGCTCCTGCTTAAACACGGGGCTAGGCAGTCCCAGGGCAGCACTTACTCTGTATCCTATTGGTCAAAGCAGTCACAGGCCCGCCTCTTGTGGGAGGAGCTACACGCAGACAGGGCGGGACAGAATTTTTTGGAGCCCGACTTTGCGTGTCAGTTACCAGCCCATTTTAGGGATGGGGACACTTCTAAAGAGGTTGTTAATTGCCCAGGGTAACAGAGCTAGTAAGAGGCACAGCTGGGATTCAGAACCATGCAATCAGAGCATGGACTCTGCCACTAGTTTTAAATATTTTCCCTTTCACTTCTAATCTCCACTCCTATCTCCTTCCTTCCTCCATTAGGCAACCACTCTCTAATATGTTTGATATTATAAATTGAATATGTATGCTTCTTTGCAAAACATATTGTTTTGTGAGTATGTCTTAATTTACACCAACGATATTACAACTGTCCTTTTTCACTGAACACTGTTTCTAAAATGCCTCCATGGATTCAATACTGGGGGTGGAGCCAAGATGGCCGAATAGGAACAGCTCCGGTTTCCAGCTCCCAGCCCCAGCGACACAGAAGACGGATGATTTCTGCATTTCTGCTTGAGGTACCGGTTTCATCTCACTAGGGAGTGCCTAACAGTGGGTACAGGACAGTCGGTGAAGCGTACTGTGTGCGAGCCAAAGCAGGGCGAGGCATTGCCTCACTCGGGAAGCGCAAGGGGTCAGGGAGTTCCCTTTCCTAGTCAAAGAAAGGGGAAACAGACGGCACCTGGAATATCGGGTCAGTCCCATCCTAATACTGCGCTTTTCCAACGGGCCTGGAAAACGGCACACTAGGAGATTGTGTCCCGCACCTGGCTCGGAGGGTCCTATGCCCACGGAGTCTCGCTGATTGAACACAGCAGTCTGAGATCAAGCTGCAAGGCGGCAGCGAGGCTGGGGGAGGGGCGCCCGCCATTGCCCAGGCTTGCTTAGGTAAACAAAGCAGCCAGGAAGCTCGAACTGGGTGGAGCCCACCACAGCTCAAGGAGGCCTGCCTGCCTCTGTAGGCTCCACCTCTGGGGACAGGGCACAGACAAACAAAAACTCAGCAAGAAACTCCACAGACTTAAATGTCCCTGTCTGACTGACAGCTTTGAAGAGAGTAGTGGTTCTCCCAGCACGCAGCTGGAGATCTGAGAACGGACAGACTGCCTCCTAAAGTGGGTCCCTCACCCCTGAGCAGCCTAACTGGGAGGCACCGCCCCAGTAGGGACAGACTGACACTTCATTCAGCCGGGTACTCCTCTGAGACAAAACTTTCAGAGGAACTATCAGACAGCTGAATTTGTGGTCCCACGAAAATCCGCTGTTCTGCAGCCACCGCTGCTGACACCCAGCCAAACAGGGTCTGGAGTGGACCTCTAGTAAACTCCAACAGACCTGCAGCTGAGGGTCCTGTCTGGTAGAAGGAAAACTAACAAACAGAAAGGACATCCGCACCAAAAACCCATCTGTACATCACCATCATCAAAGACAAAAAGTAGATAAAACCACAAAGATGGGGAAAAAACAGAGCACAAAAACTGGAAACTCTAAAAAACAGAGCACCTCTCCTCCTCCAAAGGAACGCAGTTCCTCACCAGCAACGGAACAAAGCTGGATGGTGGATGACTTTGACGAGTTGAGAGAAGAAGGCTTCAGACGATCAAACTACTCTGAGCTACGGGAGGAAATTCAAAACAATACCAAAGAAGTTCAAAACTTTGAAAAAAAATTAGAAGAATGGATAACTAGAATAACCAATGGAGAGAAGGGCTTAAAGGAGCTGATGGAGCTGAAAGCCAAGTTTCGAGAACTAGGCGAAGATTGCAGAAGCCTCAGTAGCAGATGCGATCAACTGGAAGAAAGGGTAACGCTGATGGAAGATGAAATGAATGAAATGAAGAGAGAAGGGAAGTTTAGAGAAAAAAGAATAAAAAGAAATGGACAAAGCCTCCAAGAAATTTGGGACTATGTGAAAAGACCAAACCTACGTCTGATTGGTGTACCTGAAAATGATGGGGAGAATGGAACCAAGTTGGAAAACACTCTGCAAGATATTATCCAGGAGAACTTCTCCAATCTAGCAAAGCAGGCCAGCATTCAGATTCAGGAAATACAGAGAACGCCACAAAGATACTCCTCGAGAAGAGCAACTCCAAGACACATAATTGTCAGATTCACCAAAGTTGAAATGAAGGAAAAAATGTTAAGGGCAGCCAGAGAGAAAGGTCGGGTTACCCACAAAGGGAAGCCCATCAGACTAACAGCGGATCTCTCAGCAGAAACTCTACAAGCCAGAAGAGAGTGGGGGCCAATATTCAACATTCTTAAAGAAAAGAATTTTCAACCCAGAATTTCCTATCCCGCCAAACTAAGCTTCAAAAGTGAAGCAGAAATAAAATACTTTACAGACAAGCAAATGCTGAGTGATTTTGTCACCACCAGGCCTGCCCTAAAAGAGCTCCTGAAGGAAGCACTAAACATGGAAAGGAACAACCGGTACCAGCCACTGCAAAAACACGCCAAATTGTAAAGACCATCGAGGCTAGGAAGAAACTATAGCAACTAACGAGCAAAATAACCAACTAACATCATAATGACAGGATCAGATTCACACATAACAATATTAACGTTTAATGTAAATGGGCTAAATGCTCCAATCAAAAGACACAGACTGGCAAACTGAATAAGGAGTCAGGACCCATCAGTGTGCTGTATTCAGGAAACCCATCTCACGTGCAGAGACACACATAGACTCAAAATAAAGGGATGGAGGAAGATCTATCAAGCAACTGGAAAACAAAAAAAGGCAGGGGTTGCAATCCTAGTCTCTGATAAAATAGACTTTAAACCAACAAAGATCAAAAGAGACAAAGAAGGCCATTACATAATGGTAAAGGGATCAATTCAACAAGAAGAGCTAACTATCCTAAATATATATGCACCCAACACAGGAGCACCCAGATTCATAAAGCAAGTCCTCAGTGACCCACAGAGGGACTTAAACTCCCACACAATAATAATGGGAGATTTTAACACCCCACTGTCAACATTAGACAGATCAACGAGACAGAAAGTTAACAAGGATATCCAGGAATTGAACTCAGCTCTACATAAAGTGGACCTAATAGACATCTACAGAACTCTCCACCCCAGGCCAACAGAATATACATTTTTTTCAGCACCACACCACACCTATTCCAAAATTGACCACATAGTTGGAAGTAAAGCTCTCCTCAGCAAATGTAAAAGAACAGAAATTATAACAAACTGTCTTTCAGACCACAGTGCAATCAAACTAGAACTCAGGATTAAGAAACTCACTCAAAACCGCTCAACTACATGGAAACTGAACAACCTGCTCCTGAATGACTATTGGGTACATAATGAAATGAAGGCAGAAATAAAGATGTTCTTTGAAACCAACGAGAACAAAGACACAACATACCAGAATCTCTGGGACACGTTCAAAGCAGTGTGTAGAGGGAAATTTATAGCACTAAATGCCCACAAGAGAAAGCAGGAAAGATCCAAAATTGACACCCTAACATGACAATTAAAAGAACTAGAAAAGCAAGAGCAAACACATTCAAAAGCTAGCAGAAGGCTAGAAATAACTAAAATCAGAGCAGAACTGAAGGAAATAGAGACACAAAAAACCCTTCAAAAAATTAATGAATCCAGGAGCTGGTTTTTTGAAAAGATCAACAAAATTGATGGACCGCTAGCAAGACTAATAAAGAAGAAAAGAGAGAAGAATCAAATAGATGCAATAAAAAACGAAAAAGGGGATATCACCACCGATCCCCCAGAAATACAATCTACCATCAGAGAATACTACAAACACCTCTATGCAAATAAACTAGAAAATCTAGAAGAAATGGATAAATTCCTCGACAAATACACCCTCCCAAGACTAAACCAGGAAGAAGCTGAATCTCTGAATAGACCAATAACAGGTTCTGAAATTGTGGCAACAATCAATAGCTTACCAACCAAAAAGAGTCCAGGACCTGATGGATTCACAGCTGAATTCTACCAGAGGTACAAGGAGGAACTGGTACCATTCCTTCTGAAACTATTCCAATCGATAGAAAAAGAGGGAATCCTCCCTAACACATTTTACGAAGCCAGCATCGTCCTGATACCAAAGCCTGGCAGAGACATAACCAAAAAAGAGAATTTCAGACCAATATCCTTGATGAACATTGATGCAAAAATCCTCAATAAAATACTGGCACACCGAATCCAGAAGCACATCAAAAAGCTTATCCACCATAATCAAGTGGGCTTCATCCCTGGGATGCAAGGCTGGTTCAACATACACAAATCAATAAATGTAATCCAGCATATAAACAGAACCAAAGACAAAAACCACATGATTATCTCAATAGATGCAGAAAAGGCCTTTGACAAAATTCAACAACCCTTCATGCTAAAAACTCTCAATAAATTAGGTATTGATGGGACGTATCTCAAAATAATAAGAGCTATCTATGACAAACCCACAGCCAATATCATACTGAATGGGCAAAAACTGGAAGCATTCCCTCTGAAAACTGGCACAAGACAGGGATGCCCTCTCTCACCGCTCCTATTCAACACAGTGCTGGAAGTTCTGGCCAGAGCAATCAGGCAGGAGAAGGAAATAAAGGGTATTCAATTAGGAAAAGAGGAAGTCAAATTGTCCCTGTTTGCAGATGACATGATTGTATATCTAGAAAACCCCATTGTCTCAGCCCAAAATCTCCTTAAGCTGATTAGCCACTTCAGCAAAGTCTCAGGATACAAAATTAATGTACAAAAATCACAAGCATTCTTGTACACCAATAACAGACAAACAAAGAGCCAAATCATGAGTGAACTCCCATTCACAATTGCTTCAAAGAGAATAAAATACCTAGGAATCCAACTTACAAGGGATGTGAAGGACCTCTTCAAGGAGAACTACAAACCACTGCTCAATGAAATAAAAGAGGATACAAACAAATGGAAGAACATTCCATGCTCATGGGTTGGAAGAATCAATATCGTGAAAATGGCCATACTGCCCAAGGTAATTTATAGATTCAATGCCATCCCCATCAAGCTACCAATGACTTTCTTCACAGAATTGGAAAAAACTACTTTAAAGTTCATATGGAACCAAAAAAGAGCCCGCATCGCCAAGTCAATCCTAAGCCAAAAGAACAAAGCTGGAGGCATCACGCTACCTGACTTCAAACTATACTACAAGGCTACAGTAACCAAAACAGCATGGTACTGGTACCACAACAGAGACATAGATCAGTGGAACAGAACAGAGCCCTCAGAAATGATGCCGCATATCTACAACTATCTGATCTTTGACAAACCTGACAAAAACAAGAAATGGGGAAAGGATTCCCTATTTAATAAATGGTGCTGGGAAAACTGGCTAGCCATATGTAGAAAGCTGAAACTGGATCCCTTCCTTACACCTTATACAAAAATTAATTCCAGATGGATTAAAGACTTAAATGTTAGACCTAAAACCATTAAAATCGTACAAGAAAACCTAGGCAATACCATTCAGGACATAGGCGTGGGCAAGGACTTCATGTCTAAAACACCAAAATCAATGGCAACAAAAGCCAAAATTGACAAATGGGATCTCATTAAACTAAAGAGCTTCTGCACAGCAAAACAAACTACCATCAGAGTGAACAGGCAACCTACAGAATGGGAGAAAATTTTTGCAACCTACTCATCTGACAAAGGGCTAATATCCAGAATCTACAATGAACTCAAACAAATTTACAAGAAAAAAACAAACAACCCCATCAAAAAGTGGGCGAAGGACATGAACAGACACTTCTCAAAAGAAGACATTTATGCAGCCAAAAAACACATGAAGAAATGCTCATCATCACTGGCCATCAGAGAAATGCAAATCAAAACCACAATGAGATACCATCTCACACCAGTTAGAATGGCCATCATTAAAAAATCAGGAAACAACAGGTGCTGGAGAGGATGTGGAGAAATAGGAACACTTTTACACTGTTGGTGGGACTGTAAACTAGTTCAACCATTGTGGAAGTCAGTGTGGCGATTCCTCAGGGATCTAGAACTAGAAATACCATTTGACCCAGCCATCCCATTACTGGGTATATACCCAAAGGACTATAAATCATGCTGCTATAAAGACACATGCACACGTATGTTTATTGCGGCACTATTCACAATAGCAAAGAGTTGGAACCAACCCAAATGTCCAACAACAATAGACTGGATTAAGAAAATGTGGCACATATACACCATGGAATACTATGCAGCCATAAAAAATTGATGAGTTCGTGTCCTTTGTAGGGACATGGATGAAACTGGAAAACATCATTCTCAGTAAACTCTCACAAGGACAAAAAACCAAACACCGCATGTTCTCACTCATAGGTGGGAATTGAACAAAGAGAACTCATGGACACAGGAAGGGGAACATCACACTCCGGGGACTGTTGTGGGGTGGGGGGAGGGGGGAGGGACAGCATTAGGAGATACACCTAATGCTAAATGACGAGTTAATGGGTGCAGGAAATCAACATGGCACATGGATACATATGTAACAAACCTGCACATTGTGCACATGTACCCTAAAACCCTAAAGTATAATAAAAAAAAAAATAAAAAAACAAATAAACAACAACAACAAAAAAATTCAATACTAAAAAAAAAATAAAATAAAATAAAAAATAAAATGCCTCCACGTTGCTGCATGTGCTACCTCATTGCTAATGGCTGCTTGGGATTCCATTTTACTTTTCCTTTCCCTTAACGTTACCTCCAGCTCCCTGACCTAGCCAACAGTGCTGTGATGGAAATCCTCGTGCTCATCTGCATATGAGCCTGTCAGAGAGTTTCAGTGCATCAGTGTCCATCAGTGGGAGTGCTGGGTTATTGGACGCAGACATATTTAACTTCACTATTTTGGTATTGTTCTCCAGGAGTATTTCACTTTAGACACCCCTCCCTGCAGTAATAGTTGAGTTTTCCCATTTCTCCATATCCTTTCCAACACAAGCTATTATTTATTTGTTCATTGTCGCCAATCTGATAGTATAAACCTGTGTTTTATTGTTACATTGCTTATTTGTTCATTGTCGCCAATCTGATAGTATAAACCTGTGTTTTATTGTTATATTGCTTATTTGTTCAAATTTACGTTTCTGGTTTTTTTCCTATTGGGTTCCCTATCTTTTCCTTTTTAGTCTCCTTAGTCAGTTTGATGTCAGACAAAGTCGTCTCTCATTTGTTCACCCCTCTCTTAATTTTGTTTATGGTATTCTTCGTTGAACAGAAATCCTTAATTTTGACATAGTCAATTGTGAGTTTTGCTATGTAGTTGGTACTATGGGTAGTCTTATTTAAATTTAAGAAGTTCTTTCTCATTCCTGAAGCACAAAGTTATTCTCTCATATTTTCTTCCTTTAGCTTTAGTCTTATCTTTCACCCTTAGGCCTCTGATCTGTCTAGAGTTCACCTTTGTATATGGTATAAAATAGGGATCCATTGTTATCTCCTAAAGCAGGCAGTTTTTTCATCATCATCCACTAAACAATCTACCCTTTGCTCATTCATTTATAGTGTCACCTGTATCATATATCCAGTTCCATATAAACATGGGTCTCTTTTTGAGCACTGAATTTATGGCTTCAGTCTTTTTGTCTGTTCCCGCATTATCTCACCATTTATCTTACTGTAGCTTTTTTTTTTTTTTTTTTCTAAGATAGAGTCTCACTCTGTCTTGCCCAGGCTGGAGTGCAGTTGCGTGATCTTGGCTCACTGCAGCCTCCGCCTCCCGCATTCAAGCAATTCTTCTGCCTCCCTCATTCAAGCGATTCTCCTGCCTCAGCCTCCTGAGTAGCTGGGACTACAAGCATCTGCCACCACACCCAGCTAATTTTTGTACTTTTAGTAGAGGAGGGGTTTCCCTATGTTGGCCAGACTGGTCTCGAACTCCCAACCTCAGGTGATACACCTGCCTCAGCCTCCCAAAGTGCTGGGATTACAGGCATGAGCCACTGCGCCTGGCCTTTAGTGTGGCTTTATAGCATGCCTCAGTACCTAGTGGAATGACCAACTCCTCCCCAATCCCTTAACAACTTCACTCTTCTTCTTTTCAGAATTGACTTAGTTATTTGTGATCAAGCTTTTTATTCTTGTGTATAAATTTTCGAATTGTTAAGTAGTTGAAAAGGTCTTAGTGGAATTTTTATTGGCATTGTAGTGAATTTATAATTCATTTCATTACAATTGACATCTTTACAATTTTTAGTAATCCCATATAATGATCGTAGCATATCATCACATATTCAGCTGCTTTCTGTGTCTTGTAATAGCGTTTTAATCTTCTCCAGTAAAATTCTTGTGCGTTCTTTGCTAACTTGATTCCCAAATTTTATAGTTGGTACTGTTATTATAAATGATATTGGCTGGGCAAGGTGGCTCACGTCTGTAATCCCAGCACTTTGTGAGGCCGAGGCGGGCGGACCACGAGGTCAGGAGTTCCAGACCAGCATGGCCAGTATGATGAAAACTCGTCTCTAAAACTACAAAAATTAGCCGGTGTTTTGGCACGCACCTGTAGTCCCAGCTACTCGGGAGGCTGAGGCAGAAGAATTGCTTGAACAGGGAGGTGGAGGTTGCAGTGAGCCGAGATCGCACCGCTGCACTCCAGCCTGGCAACAGAGCGAGACTCCTTCTCTAAATAAATAAATAAATAAATAAATAAATAAATAAATAAATAAATAAATAATATCTATCTTCCATTACATTTTCTAGTTGGTTAGTGCCGGTGTAGATGTACACTAGTTATGCTGTATCTGTGTTGAACTCTGTAGGAGTCTCATAGTTTGTTGATCGTGACAGTTTGTTTACACCCGGCCAGGTCTGCTCTCTCCTGTGTTAATGTAGTGGCGAAGCTCTCCACAACTCTCCCACTGCTGTCTAGTTAGCAGTTGTATTTGCTGGTTTTCCAGGCTTAAAGGGTGTGTTCTGTTTCTCCGCCAGTGTGATATTTTTTTACATTTTTCCTATATTCTGTTTCCTTTCTATTCTAATACTATTTATACTCTAATACTGTTTTAAAAATTCTTTTAACGAACATTCAATAATAATTATGTATAATCAATAGCTGTTAATAAAACTGTATAATTATAATTAATCATGTAAAATTCACAAAACATTGAGAAAGTTGTGTGACTCTCTACCTTTCATTTGCCAATGTAGTATGATACATTAATGTTGCACCATCCTTTCATTCCTGGATAAATCTTACTTAATAAAATTTTCTACATCTATCTATATTCATATATGGAAAACCAAGAGTTCACAGTGACACCACCAATTGCAATTCAGTACCACAGAGGTGAATTTTGTTTCTATTTCCATATTTCTATCCCCCTTTCCTAACAGTAAGAAAACTTGTCTTTCATTGTCTTTGATTTACTTGCCTATTTAATCAATTCCTCTGCATGGAAGCCACCTCCCAGCTTCATAGCCATCCCCTCCCCAGCACAGAAGGCCTCCTCACTGCTCTCGAGCTCTGACACCCAGACCAGGCTACTCCCAACCCACTATGAGGACACCCTCCTCATCCCAGTCCAACTCTGGTGCACCCAATGGGTGTTCCTCATCTTCATTCAGCCTGCAGTTATCCTCTCCTTCATTTGATGTTTTATTTCCATCCTCTCTTTTACTTTTTGTCTAGGAGGAGTGGATTAATGGTGTATTCACTAATCTTTTTGAAGAGTAAATTTAGAACTTTCTTAATCTTCTCTCTCTCACCCTCTTTTGTCCTCTATCTCATTGATTTTAGCTTTATCTTTATTTTTTTCCTCCTTTCTTCTTTTAATTCACTCGTTTCAGTCTTTTTTTTTAACCTTTGGATGAGTGATTTAAAGCTATAAGTTTTCTTCTAAGTACTACTTTATCTCATACAATTTTTTAAAGTTTTCATTGTTTAAATTTTAGTTCTAAGTATGTTTTTTAAGTTTCTCTTGCTTCCTTCTTTAACCCAAGAATGCTTTAGTAGTGAGTTTTTTTAGCTTCCAGCAAATGAACGAAGGGAGGATGTTATACTTTTGTGCTTTAATTATTTTAATTATTACATAATGATCAAAGAACTATGATCTCTATGATGTAGATTCTTTGAAAGTATGGCACGTTTGTGGCTTAATACAGGATTGATTTTTGCAAATGTATATGTATATATGCTACATATATATGCATATATACTATATATGCTACATGTATGTGTCTATAAGTAAATACTACAGTTTATTGAGTAGTTTACATCTTCATTTTTTTCATGCTTTATCAAACTCTGAGAGGAGCATATAGCATTTTATTTTTTTTTTTTTTTTTTTGAGACGGAGTCTCGCTCTGTCGCCCAGGCTGGAGTGCAGTGGCGCAATCTCGGCTCACTGCAAGCTCCGCCTCCCGGGTTCACGTCATTCTCTTGCCTCAGCCTCTCCGAGTAGCTGGGACTACAGGCGCCCGCCACCACGCCCGGCTAATTTTTTTGTATTTTAGTAGAGACGGAGTTTCACCGTGGTCTCGATCTCCTGACCTCGTGATCTGCCCGCCTCGGCCTCCCAAAGTGCTGGGATTACAAGCGTGAGCCACCGCGCCCGGCCACATATAGCATTTTCTGATTACAACTGCTGATTTATTTATTTCTCCCTTCAGTCCTGTTAGTAGCTACTTTATGTATTTGAAGCTATATTGATATGTTTATTATTATATCTTCTTGACATATTGCTCCTCTTACCAAAATATAATATCCCAATATTCTGCTTGTCCACTCTGATGTTTTAAAATTCTCTTTTCTCTGATATTAATACTAAATATTTCTATAACCTTTCTAACTCAGGAATAGAAAACCAAACATCGTATGTTCTCACTGATACGTGAGAGCTAAGCTATGAAGACTCAAAGGTGTAAGAATCATACAATGGACTTTGGGGATTTGGGGGGAAGTGTGGGGGGCGAGGAATAAAAGACTACAAATATGGGGCAGTGGACACTGCTCGGGTGATGGGTGCACCAAAATCGCACAAATCACCACTAAAGAACTTACTCATGTAACCAAATACCACCTGTACCCTAAGAACCTATGGAAAAATAAAAAAGAAAAAAAGATGAAGGAATACTAGGAAAATTTTTTTTTTTTTTGAGACGGAGTCTTGCTCTGTCGCCCAGGCTAGAGTACAGTGGCGTGATCTCGGCTCACTGCAAGCTCCGCCTCCCAGGTTCACGCCATTCTCCTGCCTCAGCCTCCCCAGTAGCTGGGACTACAGGCGCCCACCACCACACCCTGCTAATTTTTGTATTTTTAGTAGAGACGGGGTTTCACCACAGTAGCCAGGCTGGTCTCAAACTCCTGACTTCAAGTGATCCTCCCGCCTTGGCCTCCCAAAGTGCTGAGATTACAAGCATGAGCCACCATGCCCGGCCCACTACCACCTTTTTTCATGTCTCATTATATTTTCCCTGTGATCTCATATTCTCCTGGGGATCTTGACTACCTTGGCTAGTGGTGAGTATTCAGGGTGAGAAGAGCTGAATCCCTGGTGGGTCAGCAGGGAGGGCGGGGCACACACCGAGGGTGGGAGATCCTCTGGTGTTGCCATTTGGACTCGGCCACTCCCCATTTGCCACAGGTTATCACGTGACCCTGCCCTCAGGAAACTGCTACATACCTCCATCCTGGCGGAAGTTCCATCTCCCTGAATTGCAGTCAGCTCACCTTTAAAGAGGAGAAGGCTGGGGAAGAGGAAATTCCGTGCGGTTGGCAGATCCGCCTGCACATATTTTGTATGTACCTGCCCCAGTGTGCGTGGAATGCAGCCCTAATCTTACCCTGCTGCCCGGGAGCCACCTACTGCTATTTGTTGTTTTCTGGGGTGTGATGCTTCCATGGAGAAGCATTTCACAGGAGGGAGACAAGGACGCTACTCTCCACCCGTACCTGTCCCCTAGGTGTAGTGTCCTGTTCTCCACCCATACCTTCTGTGGCCCCCGTGTTCCATGTTTTGTTTGGTTTGGTTTTTTTCTCAGACTCACCAACAATTATCTCACTTATTCGGCGCTTGCACGGGTGATTGGGGAAGGGGGCCGAAAGTCAGTGTAAGTTTGCCATACTATCTGCTATCAGCACTTCTCCAAAAGTCCTTCTTGGAATCCTGCAGTTGCCATGGGGACAGGCCATGGGAAACAGACCAACAACCTTGGCTCTGGTGCCTTGGCCCCATTCAGCCAGTTTCTCTCTGCTTTATAGAGTGGGGATCTGGGCCAGATTTCACTGGAAAGAAAAGGATTGGGCTCTTAAAAATGATAATGTTGAAATTTGTTAAGTCCTTTTTTATTCTAAAATTCTAGGTAGCCTCATCTGGTTCCCTGGTTCATGGGGACTCTGTGTTTACCAAAAGCAGTGAAGTGCTTGGTAGGAAAAAGCCTGCACCGCACGGGTCTGTCTTACATAAAAATGACACCCACACAGCATTCCTGGCTCTCATCCCTTCCCCAGTGCCAGAAAGGAGGCAGCCGTAACTTTCACCCAGCTGCAAATAAGTAATGCTCAGTAGACATATGAACTGTGTTTTACTCTCAGATAGAGCTTAAAGACTGCTGATGTTAGGAACTTTTTTTAAGTCAGTCTTGAGATTTGTGAGAGAGAATGTCTGGAAGCCACCGTGAGGGCAGATCTGCAGAACACCGGTCCCAGTGCAGCCAACGCCAGGGAGGCCACGCAAGTGGCAAGAAGGCCTGCGGTGGGGATGTCACCAGCAAAGGGTCAGCTGCATTACTTTTACAGTGTAAGAACTGGAACCGCATTTTCCTGGCCTTTAAACAGTACACTCAGACAGGCTTTTGGGCACTTGGCAATTAACTTTGCTAACGTATAAAATGTCACTGGGTTTTCTCCGTCATTGACCTTCCTTGTCACTCCCCCTGCCTCGTAACTGCAGGGCTGAAACTTTGTTAGATGCCTCTGGTTTGGCAGCTGAGGGGGCCCATGGCTCAGCCATGTCCATAAGACACCACATGGTAGGTGCCCTGCTCACTCAAGGCTTGCCTCTATAAGGGCCTGTCAGCCACTAGGAACCCAGAGAGACCAGGCTGAGCCGGTCCAGACATGGAGGTGAGATAAGGAGAGTCTAGGGAAGCCATCTAAGACTCTTTCATCTGGGTATTGGTGGCTCTATTCTAGAGTCTGTGTGAGGGCCCAGGACTCAGTTCTCGTGGGCAACATCTTACAGCAAAATTGGCAGTCCCGAGTTAGGAGGTGTGCTATGTGAGGAGAGATTCCCCAAAAGCATGCACCATTCTGGACAGTACGCCAGGGTCGTGGGGCAGCTCTGGCCGGGTCAACCTTTGCAGCTCCACAGAATCTTTGCATTGTGGGAGCTCTTAGGAGGAAGAGGAAAAATTCTAACATTTGTTAGTAAATCTGCTTCATCCCAGATGAGAAGGACTAAGAATCAGTCTCGGCCATGGTCTGCAAAAGTCAAGGGACTTAAGTTTTCTTGTCTTGGAGTGGTTTTTTTGTTTTGTTTTGTTTTGTTTTTTTAAGACAGGGTCTTGCTCCGTTGCCCAGGCTGGAGTGCAGTGGTGAGATCACAGCTCACTGCAGCCTCAACCTCCTGGGCTCAGGTGATCTGCTTACCTCAGCCTCCCAAGTAGCTGGGACTAAAAGTGTGCAACACCAAGCCTGACTAAGTTTGTGTGTGTATGTGTGTAGAGACTGGGTTTTGCCATGTTGCCCAGGTTGGTCTCAAAGTGGAGATCTCACCACTGCACACCAGCAATAGAGCAAGACTCTGTCTCAAACATAAAATAAAATATAAAATAAAATAAAATAGGCCGGGTGCGGTGGCTCACACCTGTAATCCCAGCACTTTGGGAGGCCGAGGCAGGCGGATCACGAGGTCAGGAGGTGAAGACCATCTTGGCTAACACGGTGAAACCCCGTCTCTACTAAAAATACAGAAAATTAGCCGGGCGTGATGGCAGGCACCTGTAGTCCCAGCTACTCGGGAGGCTGAGGCAGGAGAATGGTGTGAACCTGGGAGGAGGAGCTTGCAGTGAGCTGAGATCACGCCACTGCAGTCCAGCCTGG
Source organism: Nomascus leucogenys (assembly GCF_006542625.1). NCBI lineage: Eukaryota > Metazoa > Chordata > Mammalia > Primates > Hylobatidae > Nomascus > Nomascus leucogenys. The sequence goes on along the minus strand of NC_044382.1, from coordinate 134,778,257 downwards.
GCAAAAGAGCAAGACTCCGTCTCGAAAAAAAAAATAAAGAAATAAAAAATAAAATAAAGTATGTACTGTGTACTTGAAAGTTGCTAAAAAAAAATTAGATCTTAAATGTTTTCACCACAAGAATGATAGCTTGATGTAATCATTTCACAATGTATACATATGTCAAAACATCACATTTTACATCATAAATACATATAATTTTTGTCAGTTATACCTTAATAAAGTGAACGGGAGAAAAAACAATATTATGTGACATACACCGCATATGTAAATATTATCTTTAGTATATTCTGAAGAGTAAAATAGTATTACAAACTAAAAAAAAAAAGTCATGCTATAATGCTATATCTGGGATACGCTTTAAAATCATCCAGTGGATGACAGAGTAGAAGGTGGAAGTATGGATGAAATAAGATTGGCCATGTGTAGGTAATTGTTGAATTCAGGTGATGAGTATATGGTGTTCATTATACTACTATCCAGTTTTATATAGGTTTAAGTTTTCCATTTGTGAAGTTACTTGTATTAAAAAAAAAAAAAAAAAAGAGGGTTGGGCACCGCTGCCTGATACATGCTCTCTCTAAAAGAACTCACTGCTCTGCAGGGACAGGGAGCTGAGCAGAACAGATCCTGTAGCTCATAGGCTATAGGCTCAAGGTTGGTCATTTTACATAGAGATGTTAAGTATATGAAGTCAAACATGATCAGAGTAGTACAGTAAGGCACTGTACTGGGCTGACTGTGCAGTAATTGTAGATAGGGGAAGGGAAGCAGAGGTCAGAGAAGAGGCCTCAGGCTCAGTGCCAAGAATGATGCTTTTGGTCACGGACAAAAGGGCTTCAGAGCATCCCGTTAAAAAAGAAAACCCACATCCTGCTGAGATTGGAGGCTGCCGATAAGGCTGTTGCCCATCTGACAGTGCTACAGTGATGGAGGCATCCCACCACACTCTAGAAACAAAAAGAAGACAAATGTCAACAAGATCCTCTGAAGCCTCAATGCTGTTATTATCAAGTGTGTGTGTGCACATGGCTTGGTTTGAGGCAGAGGATGCGGGTTCCGTGATGAGAGGGATGATTCTCATTAGCTTGTTCTCGATGCTCTCTTTGTGCGCCACAAGGTTAATACAGAAAATATGAAAGGCGCTCAGACTGCCGGGAGCAGCTGCTCGTGGGCAGTTCAGCCCTAAGCAAAGCTTCCTCAGGTCCAGACCATGACTGTCCTGCCAGTTGTTCATAGTGAGAGGTGACAGCATGCTGGCAGCCCTCACTCGCTCTTGGCACCTCCTTGGCCTCGGGGCTCACTCTGGCCACGCTTGAGGAGCCCTTCAGCCCGCCACTGCACTGTGGGAGCCCCTCTCTGGGCTGGCTGAGGCTGGAGCCTGCTCCCTCTGCTTGCGGGAAGGTGTGGAGGGTAGAGGCGCAGGCAGGAACCAGGGCTGCGGTGCATGCTTGCAGGCCAGCGTGAGTTCCAGGTGGGCCTGGGCTCCGCAGGCCACGCACTCGGAGCAGCCGGCCTGTGCCGCCAGCCCAGGGCAGGGAAGGGCTTAGCACCTGGGCCAGCAGCTGCAGAGGGGGTGCCAGCTCCCCCAGCACTGCCGGCCCACCCACGCCAGGCTCGAATTCTTGCGGGGCCTCAGCCGCCTCCCTGGGGCAGGGCTCAGGACCTGCAGCCAGCCATGTCGGAGCCACGCCCCTCCCCCTGCGGTGGGCTCCCGCTCGGCCTGAGCCTCCCCGACGGGCACTGCCCCCTGCTCCGTGGTGCCCGGTCCCATCGACTGCCCAAGGGCTGAAGAGTGCAGGCGCCCCGTGCAGTAGTGGCGGGCAGCTCGGCCCACGGCCCTGGCACAAGAACCACTAGGTGAAGCCAGCTGGGCTCCAGAGTGGGGTGGGGATTTGGAGAACTTTTATGTCTAGCTAGAGGACTGTAAATGCACCAATCAGCACTCCGTGTCTCACTAAAGGTTTGTAAATGCACCAATCAGTGCTCTGTGTCTAGCTAATCTAGTGGGGCCTTGGAGAACTTTTGCTCTAGCTCAGGGATTGTAAACGCACCAATCAGCACCCTGTCAAAACGGACCAATCTGCTCTCTGTAAAATGGACCAATCAGCAGGATGTGGGTGGGGCCAGATAAGGGAATAAAGGCAGGCTGCCCGAGCCACTAGTGGTAACCTGCTCAGGTCCCCTTCCACTCAGTGGAAGGTTTTTTCTTTCGCTCTTGGTAATAAATCTTGCTGCTGCTGCTTGCTCTTTGGGTCTGCACTGCCTTTATGAGCTGTAACACTCAACGCGAAGGTCTGCAGCTTCACTTCTGAGGCCATCCAGACCACGAACTCACCGGGAGGAATGAACAATTCCAAATGCACCACCCTAAGAGCTGTAACACTCGCGGGAAAGTCTGCAGCTTCACTCCTGAAGCCAGCGAGACCACGAACCTACCCGAAAGAAGAAACTCCGAATATCAGAAGGAACAAACTCTGGACACACCATCTTTAAAAGAACTGTAACACTCACCGCGAGGGTCCGCGGCTTCATTCTTGAAGTCAGTGAAACCAAGAACCCACCAATTTCCGACACAATAGCACCCAAGCATCAACTTCACTCTGGTGGCTGGCGGGGGCCACTAGGAGGACACATCCTCTGTAATCTATCCCAGCCTGGGACATGGAGGGTGGGCCCTGTGTCACAGGGCGGAGCAGAGATCTCTGCCACCCAAACGACGAAAAAGGAGAAAAGCTTGTGAAACAAAGCCCTCCATGGCCCAGGTGAAGAAAAACATCTAGACAGATGAGCAAAATGGCGTTCCTCTCCTAGCGGAAAACTTACCATTTTAAAAGGTTATTCTGACCCAGAAAATAACCCTCTTGCCCGCCCCCCCTCACCCCTGCCACCCCACACACATACATCATGCATGCATACACACTGAAAAACTCTTTTGGCACAGACACACAGTCACACACAGCATTAGAAGAATCCTGGGCCAGGTCAACTCAGCAAGTCTCAAAGTGAGCCCTCTGAAACTCCTGTGACCCCCTCTCTTCCTTGTCCCACACCCCTGCTAAGTTCAGCACCACGTGAGGAAGAAGTGCCTGCAACAAGCTTGCTTGAGGAAAAACAGTAAGGCGGCAGGTGTAAGAAGCAAGTCCCCCTGGGGAAAAGTCGGGGAGAAGTGGCCACATGTCCCTCTGGGGTCAGTATCAGAGCTGAGAAAATGACTCATTTGTCTCTACAACCCCCCAGTAGCTCTTCTGAACATAAGAGGGGGTCACAAGTCCAGACAGGGTGAATTTGTTATTAAGCAAATCAATGGAGGGCAGGCAGCACATATGCTCACGTTTCCTGCCTCTTCCATCTCTTCTTGGAACTGAATGAGCCCGTTCAAACAGCAGCCTTCTGGAATCCTGTCAGTTTCCTCGTTTCCCCCAGAGACAACATCTGGGCACTAACTAGTTTCCCAACTATAACCATCCAAAATCAGGCCGGGCGCGGTGGCTCACGCCTGTCATCCCAGCACTTTGGGAGGCCGAGGCAGGAGGATCACTTCAGGTCAGAAGTTCAAGGCCAGCCTGGCCAACATGGTAAAACCCCGTCTCTACCGAAAATATAAAAACTAGCCAGGTGTGGTGGCACGCACCTGTAATCCCGGGATTACAGGAGGCTGAGGCAGGAGAATCTCTTGAGCCTAGGAGGTGAAGATTGCAGTGAGCTGAGATCGTGCCACTGCACTCCAGCCTGGGCAAGAGTGAGACTCTGTCTCAAACAAAACAAAACAAAAAACTCATTTGCATCAGGTCAGCCACTTTCTACAGAGTCTGTTCAAGAGCACACACAGAAAAACAAATTGCCTAAGAGCAAGGTGCCCTGGAGTACACCGTTAAGGGGCTGATGTCATTACCATAGTTTAGGATTCGGGTGCCAAGGATGACAAAAGGAACTGCCTTGCTTTATTTCATAATTCAGTGTTTCCCAGCCTTCCACTATGTATTTTGGGAAAGAGTTGTCAAAAACCCATAGTTATTTCTCCCAGCAACCTGGGTGGGGAAGGGAGGAAAGTCACTCGGGCTCAGTCACATGTCACTCTGGCGTGCCAGAGGCTTTGTCCATTGGGGATACTTCAATCCCCTTTCCCAGCTGAGGCCTTAAACTACTTGTTTAAATGAAAATCTGAAATAAAACTACAGCTATTATCAAGAACAGGCAGGAGATCCTGTCATCTCGGTTCCATGGATCAAGCAGAGGGCCAGTGTTCACTGTTTGTGCAGAGCACCGGCGTGATTTTCCAGCAGCGGAGGACAGCCCCAGTGCAGCGTGCAGCCCTGTGAGCTGGGGAAGGTGGACAGAGGTTGGCCAACTGGCAGGAGCCAGATTTTCTTCATGTTCGGGTCTCAGTGGAAAACTCAGAAGTGACTGCCAAACACGTTCCGGGAACCTTCTCCATTTCCCATTTGAGCGCTGAGCACACAGGGTACCTCCACAGTCACAGTCATCTTTGGTTTTAAACCACAGGGGCAAAGGTTCCAATGTGACCGACCTGTCAAAAGTACTGACAGTATTCACAAACGCCTCCTTCCTGCCAGAAATGCAGAGGGACCCACCCAGGTACGCGGCACCTCCACACCGTGGAGACAAGCCACATAACTGAGTGTTTAAAGCAAAGAGAAGGGAAATCACAGCACTGAAAAATGATTTGGAACAAACAAGCACGATGGAACCCACTTCGGGGGAAAGCTGACATTTGTCTAAAATGGAAAAATCCAAATGCACTTTCCAAAGCATCAAGCTGGGAATAGTCATTGTCCCTCATATAATATTCAATTTTCAAAAGGAAAAAAGCAGATTTTGCCATTTATTTAAGTGTTGCTTTTACTTGTCCAAACCAGGTAGGTATAGGGTGGAAGAGGATGTGAGTTATGATTCCCTCAGGTGGGGATCTCTCTTTGAAAGCACTAGGCCCTCAAACTCCAAATTAACCAGGCACTCCCACGTTCTATCCCAAATCCCATCAGCGCAGGGACAGCCAAGTCTCAGGGAACCTCAGGCGAACTCTGAATTCCACGCAATTGGTGAGCGATGTTCTCGGCACACATCAGCCTGCCGTTTCCACGAAAGCACCCTGGACTGACCTGGACCCTTGCGTTTGGGTACCTCTGAGTACCCAGGACCACTCAGGGAGACCAGGGAAACATACTGAGGCTGCAGGACTGTGGCCCCTCTTCCCCCACTGTTCTGTCTGCAATCAAGTTCTGGCTGGAGTCTAGACGGATTCTTCCAAGGTTAGAGCAAAATGCCCTATCAGGACCACCAGCAGTATCCCTTAGCTAATGCTTTGAGAGATGATGGCCGGTTTTTAATAAGCTCAAATCGTCTTAATGGGGAGTCAAAGAATTTGAACCTCGCCCTTAACATCCCCAACCTTGGAGCTGTTGTCATGACTGTGGAGGCAAGAACTTCACCTTTGAAACTCAGCCTCCTACCACGCAATTCTTCCTTAACGACCATTTCCCATAAGAGACCAGTGCTCCTGAAGCCTGCCGTGTGGTGCCTTCCTTTTATAACAGCACTTGACCACAGTTGTTGTTCTACACATCTGTGAGACTATTTGATTGATGCCCCTGCCCCCACCCCAACCGGGGTCAGGCAGAGATTTATTTTCACTCACCATTGTATTGCCAGTGCACAGCATGCCACTTAGTAAGTGATTAATAAATGTTTGTTGTGGGCCAGGCACAGTGGCTCATGCCTGTAGTCCCAGCACTTTGGGAGGCCAAGGTGGGCAGATCACTTGAGGTCAGGAGTTAGAGACCAGCCTGGCCAATATGATGAAACCCCATCTCTACTAAAAATACAAAAATTAGCTAGGAATGGTGGCACACACCTGTAATCCCAGCTACTTGGGAGGCTGAGGCAGGAGAATTGCTTGAACCTGGAAGGCTCTAGCCTGGGCAACAGTGAGACTCCGTCTCAAGAAAAAAAAAAAAGTTTGTTTAATTAATATGAATATTAATAAAATGAGTAAAATGTGGTGTTTCCAGTATTCTCAGTGGCCTTCCTTGTTTAACCACTCAGTTGACTAAACCCAGGAGAAATGTTAATTCTGACTGGCACTATTTTTGCTGGTAGACTTACTTAAGCCAGCAATAATTAACAGCCCTGCCATTTTATAACAGGACAGCCTCACCTTACTTCCCATCTTAATTCCCCTGATCAAAAAATTTTAAGTTAATTAGTTTTAAATTCCTATTTCTTTACAACCTACTATGTTGGTATGACCGTCTTACATGGTCGCATTCATTCCACCATCAACTCTTTATAATAGGATCTTTAGTTCCAATTTACAGATAAGGAAACTGAGATGCAGGAATGTTAGCTTTTTTAGACTTACATCACTAAGTGACAGCAACTTAGTGTCATTAACTACTTCTCTTATCAGGGGTTTTCCATTCACAGACCTAGTTCAAAGGCAAAAACAACGCACTGTTTATTCTTTCTACGTGAAGTCTATCTATGGAGAAGGCCCATCTATGTGGGAAAGTACAAATTTGGGACATAACCCATGACTATAATTGAAGTCTCTATCATTAAAAAATCACTTATTTTATCTCCTTTCCAATCAAAGCTGAATCATCAGTTCTGATAATTCCTGTTATTCACAGCCTCCCCACCCTACCCCCATCAGGATAACTTGGATGTACTTGCAAACCCTCTGGGTCATTTTCAACACTTCGTAGATACAGTAACACATTGCATCACTGGGGTCCAAACTGCTTTCACCTACTTGCTGGGTGGTGTGTTAGCTTACCTAATGGTGACTATCCCCCCAAAGGAGAGTTTTAAATCAGAACACTTAACTACCTCCCTGATGTCAGGGAAAGTGCATCCTGAAACAGCCAGTTTAGGAAAGGTCATTCTACCAGGGCTGTGGCTTTCTGCCTTATCTGAGAGCTTACGATGCAATAGTGGGAGGAAGGCAGATTGAGCAAGAGCTGGAGCTGTTCCTGCTCCTAAGTCCATCTTCATACGCTGAGAGGTGCAAATCAGCTAATATACAAGAAAGCATTTTCTAAACCTCACCATGAAAACAATATTTATTACATTTGCCATTAATTTGAAGAACATTAGAAACAACAGAGATTTTAAATAGGGATTTGGGGATTATCCGACAGTTGGAATTGTTCCTATTCATTTCGACAATTAATAGCACCGTTTTCATTAGTAAACTGGCTATGTAAATTATTTTTTGACAGCTGCCTGGGATAGCAGAATAGGCATAGTCATCAAGGATAATAGAACTGTGATCACACTGAGTTCCTCAAGGAAAGAACTGGCTGTCTCATCTTGGTATTCTTGATGCCTTGCTCAGCAGCACCTGGCAAAACTAAATCTCCCAGTGAATGGTTGGTGAAGGAATGAACAAGTGAATAAATGACAACCTGTGGGCCTGTTATCCCATCTACAAAACAAGGGCAATACTAATAATGCAGTATTGTGAGCTGTAAGGTAATGTTTGATGTGACAACTCAAGCAGAGTGAACATTCAATAAATGTTTGCCCCCTTTCCTTTCACCCTGCTTCCTCTTGATGGGTCTTATGCTGCTTTTCTGCCCTCCTATGTGAAAGTGTCCCATGTGTCAGAGACCAACACGTGCTGGTGTGTACTCCCCATATGTCAGAGCAGCACTGCATTTCCAGACCCTGCCCCTGTCGGTTTCCCCCAGTGGGGTCCCCAGTGTTCCCCAGGTGTAAGGTCCGGTAAGGGCCCAGCTTCAGGTCCCCTCTGGGATTTCTGGTATAAGGTCAGCCTGAGTGACCCAAAGCATTCACCTCTAGCACCCACACCCTTCTTTCTCCAGGGAAGGATCCCGCCCAGAAGGATTGTGACAATACACATTACTTTCCCTGGTAATGAAATGCAACATGTCTCGGGGTGGAACCTAGGCTTACTATTTCCTTTACGACATAATATGAATGTTTTCAGCTCTTGATGTTTTTTTTTTTTTTGCCGAGTTCAAATTTCATAACAATTTTCCTCTTAGCAAGACAAAAATTTTTTAAAGAGAAATGATCTGATTCAGTAGCTGGGAAAACAGTTCATCGGAAAATTCTGTGAAAACCCTATGATCCCAGAAAGAGCTTGGGTTGAGTCCCTTCCTGGCGTCTGCTGGTTGGAAGAGGCAGCCTAACAAGGGAGTGAAAGCTGGCAGTGAAGAGGAAGGCTGGGTCATGACCCCAGTCCTAGGAAGAGAATGAACTAACTGCCAGGGTCATAGTCACACTGCTCGCTAAAGGGCAGTGTGAGAGGGAGGCTCCTTGGCCTAAATGTGGACAATGGAGAGAAAATCGGAAGAGAAAAACAAGTGATCTGGGACTGTTTGTGAAACTAGACAAAAAACAGGTCATCTGAAGATCACTCTCAACCACTGCGTTAGGAAGCCAGAGAAGCACATTCAGCACACTCAGACATTTTTGTCCCGCTGGTCACAGTGGACACTTGTAACTAGCACTTGTGGCTAAACTTAAGTCATGGGACTCAGGACTAGAAGGGGCTGTGGAAACATCCGCGTGTATTCAACAGACGAAACCAGACAATTTGAGAATCACTATCCAGACTGAGTCAGAAAACACTGAAGAAAACCTCGCACTAGCAAAGGGACCTCCACCCTATCACAATTACACAGTGAGGTCTGCCCCCAAAGACAGATCCATGCAGAAAACCAGCAGATGCTACAGTGGGAGGATTAGGGCCACCAGCTGTAAGCCAAGTGGGTCACAAGATAAGTCTTAAAAGGCAAGTGGGAATTTATTTTTCATCAAAAAAAACACTAGTATTTAAGAAAATGACATATAAATGCAGAGAAATCTTCCGGTTTCACAGACTGCAGCTCATTTGGAGTAATACACAGCCAAAGTAAGTATTTTAAAACCCAAAATGGAACAGAAGCGGCATTTCTCTAAAAGCAAACTTGGCTGGCATTTAAACTGAGAATTCCAATTCAGATTGGTGGAGGAAGCACTCACATCATAAATCTGGGTGAATATGTGTTTTATTGTTATAAAGTAATTAAGCTACTGAGCAGGCTGTCTCCCTAAATTGAGAGGTGTATTTTGTCTCTGGAGAAATGTCAGGAGAGGACAGGATTTACCGTGCTGTTAAAAGTGAAAGAAAATGCATTATTGTGGAAGTGAGGGGTAGCAGGAGGTAGGCAGTGAGGCGACTTTACACTCTGGGTCCCATGCATGGCTCCAGGGCAAACTGGTTACTGATCTGCCTCTAAGATTGTTCTCTGTCCTCACTCTGACCCTCCAGGACAGCAAAGCAGCATCCATTTACAGTACTGTTCCCTGCTAATTCCTCTTCCCATTCAATACTGCTAATGTGACGCCTCTCCCTGAGAACTTGAAATATGACTTCTGTTGAGTTTTGCATGTATTTTGCCATGTATTTTCCTCATTTTCATCAGTCTGGCTCTGAATGTCCCCTTCAGTAAGGCAGCCAAATAGAAGAAACACAAAATTCTAAAAACTACCTCCTTCAGTACCTTTTTTTCGTGGAATTTTTTCCCCCCTAATTTGGTAGACAAGGAAGGGCAGTCAGTCCCAACTTCAGAATTCTGGGTTTTCCTGTGTAAACACCGCAGATACTAGAACCTTGCTTCAGGGATTCAAAGGTTTGAACCCTAAAAAACATTCCCCTCTGGCAGCACCTCCTAAAATTCCATGTTGTGACTTCAAGCAATGGAATTAAAAAGAAAAAATCTGCATTTTGTTTAGAAGCCAATGATCCAGAAGGTATGGATTATTTAAAGATTCTTTTCAATTTTTCTCATTTTATCATGTGTTTTGGCAAGAAAAGAAGGGGCATCCAAATAAATTTCTTTGTAATTTAAGATACGATGAAAAGGATGATGGGTAAGATATTGAAACCAAAGAGGAACATGATTTAGAATCATATCTCTTAAAAATATACACAGACACAGACACACTCATGTATGAAAGCAGATTAAAATGACATGGACAACCCCTCCTTCCACTACAAGATTGAGACAATAGAACGAAATTTGTTTTAATAGAGACAAGCTTTAAAGAAAGAACAAGAAATGTCCAGGTGCCACAAAGAACTCAAAATCTGGAATATAAGCCTTAAGGGCTGGTAGTTGGGGACAGGAAACGGCTTTGGGTCTTTGCAAGGGAGTGAACCTAGAAACCTAGAAGATTGTTGAACAAAGCACAGAACCTTCCGTTGCTCCCTGCAGCCTCACACTACCAGAATACTACCTGTCAGCCCAGAGCAAAAACAAACCACCGGCGGGGTGGGGCGGGGCAGGGCGGCAGGCGGGCGGCGCTTTTCGGCAGGATGAGGAAGCTACTTGAGAAAAACAGAACAACCATGCATGTAAGTGTCACAGTAGATTTGTATTACCACGAGGTGAGAAAGTGACCCAAAAACAGTCCTGGGACTCTGGCATAGGAAACTCCCAAATTCCTCTGTAGCAATACCATCAAAACCCTGGGACACGGATCACTCACAAAATAGCCCTTGCTGGAGATGTGTTCACAATCCTAAAAACTCCATGAGAAAGCCAACTACCATTAGGAGAGTCACAGACACAGCTAACAGAAAAATCAGCATTCTCCAAAACTCAAGAAAATCGAATCGAGACTATAAAATAAATATGGTTAAAATGATTCATAAAAAGAATAAAAACTATAATAAAACATTATGAAAAAGATAAATTTGAGAAAGTATCAAAGACAACTTCAGAAACAAAAAGATAAAGTCTAAAAAGCTCAATGGCTGGAATAAACAGATAAGACAGGGCTGAGAACAGAATCAGTGAGATAAATACAAAGGAGTTAACTGAGAATATAGTGTGGAGAAACCTAAAATATATGAAACAGGACAGGTTCCACATAGGTAAAAAGAAACCCTAGAAGGAAAGAACAGACAGTGGGGATGAGATAATACTCAACAAAATAAGAACATCCAAAATTTTCTTAATGAACAACACAGAGACGAGACCTGAACAAGAGGAATAAAAATAAATCCGTACCTAGGCGTGGTCTTGTGTGCCTATAATCCCAACTACTCAGGAGGCTGAGGCAGAAGAATCGCTTGAACCTGGGAGACAGAGGTTGCAGTGAGCGGAGATTGCACCGTTGCACTCCAGCCTGGGCAACAAGAGCATGACTCTGTCTTGTTATAAATAAAATAAAATAAATTTTATTTATGTTATAAATAAAATAAAATAAATTTTATTTATGTTATAAATAAAATAAATTTTATTTATGTTATAAATAAAATAAATTTTATTTATGTTATAAATAAAATAAATTTTATTTATGTTATAAATAAAATAAAATAAATTTTATTTATGTTATAAATAAAATAAAATAAATTTTATTTATGTTATAAATAAAATAAATTTTATTTGTTATAAATAAAATAAATTTTATTTATGTTATAAAATAAAATAAATTTTATTTATGTTATAAAATAAAATAAATTTTATTTATGTTATAAAATAAAATAAATTTTATTTATGTTATAAAATAAATTTTATTTATGTTATAAAATAAATTTTATTTATGTTATAAATAAAATATATTTTATTTTATAACATAAATAAAATAAAATAAATCCATGCCTAAACAGAGGTGAAAACAAACACTGAAGACAAAACAAGGGGAAAATGTGAATCATGCTTGTTATCAAATAGTTAAATAATCCAAAAATGTATATATATGCTGTATGCCTAACATCAATTTCATGCGGAGATGCTGATTTTAATACACGGAATGGCAGCGTGCCCTCTGGCTCGCTCACGTTCTGCAGGAATGGGCTTAGGTGCAGCTCAATTTCAGAAAACCTCAATTTAGTCCAAAGTTTGTCAGTCTAAACAGATTCAGGAATCTACTACTGTCACACATCCAGGGGCAACAAACTATTTACGTTGAGCCCTGCATTTGTACTCTCAATTTCCCCAGCATACACACTATTCTACTATGTTACAACTGCCAATTTTTCTTAATGCCCAAATTAATTAAAGTGTCGGCTTTTATAACCTAATTTATCCAGCAATAAAAGCACCTAGAATGTATTTTGATGACAAGAACCCCATCTTGTGGCAAAACGTTTCCCAGCTGAGTTTGGCTGTGTACTGTAATGCCATTCCCACCCTGAAGGTAAATCTGCGTTGAGAAGTTATCATTTTAACTGCTTTACCAGACAGAAATTTCTAACCCAGCATTTATCTTGTGTCTGCGACGGCACCAAAGTATGCAGTAAATCTGTGGAGCACAGTAATTCCGGGGCTTTGTGAGTTATTTTGAAGTGAAAGCTGGTAGTCTTTGTGCAGCTTACTGCAGGAATATTTTAAGAGAAAAACAAACACTGACTAGGGTTGGCTTCTGAAATATTATCTGTCCATTCTAGGAAGAGTTCAGATATTACACTTCCTATAAGATGAACTCACTTAACTAAAGCAATCAAGACAAAACCTCCCCAAATCCACAGGAATTGACACCATAATTAGCACCATACAGAACAAAGCTACCCCACACACAGCACACTTGTATTTCATAGCATTCATTTTATTCCTCTAAAAGGTGGCTTTTAATCAATTTCTCTGCCCTTCCTATTTTAAAAGACAGTAGAATTACATTCTAAAATATTCTTCCCATTTTTTCTTTTACTAGGAATGTCCAGCATGGGAAACATGACAAAACGCTCTCTACGAATACAAAAACACTAGCTGGACATGGTGGTGTGTACCTGTAGTCCCAGCTACTTGGGAGGCAGAGCCCAGGAGAGGTCACGGCTGCAGTGAGCTAAGACCGTGCCATTGCACTACAGCCTGGGCAACAGAGTGAGATTCTGTCTTTAAAAAAAAAAAAAAAAAAAAAAAAGGAATGTCTTCCTCAATGTTTTCTATTGTCCCTATTTGGTTTTCCTGAAGAAATTTGAAAAGGCCTTATTGTTAGTAAGCTAAAAAATGTAATAAAGCATTGAGCATGATATCTGGCTCAAAAGCATTAGTTATTATTATGGCTTTTATTATTGTTGTTGTTGTTATCAATGACAATTAAATACTGAAAGACCTCCAAAATAGCTTAGCTTCCACAACTAGCAAAGCCTTAAAGAAAAATCCAGTTCAAACAAGTCAAATTATATTTTTATCAAAAGCAAAACTGAAACAATACTTTTCTCCCCTCAAAATCTGTTTTTAAAGCGTTAAAAAGGACAGTAGATCAATATTAAAAGAGCTTTATTTGTTAATGTCACATAAGAAATTTAAGCAAGTTACGCTATCTTAAAAAACACAACGAATGCGTTTTAATAGAGAAACCCTTCCCTCCCTCCACCTCCCCCCCCCACCCCCCTCATGAATTAAGAATCTAAGAGAAGAAGTAACCATAAAACAAAGTTTTGTGGAATCCATCATTCAGAGTGCTTACATGGTGATTAGGTTAATATTGCCTTCTTACAAAATTTCTATTTTAAAAAAAATTATAACCTTGATTGCTTATTACAAAAAAATTCAGTACAAAAGTTCAATATATTGAAAAATGCTTTTCCCCTCCCTCACAGCACCATCATATATAGCAGAGAATAATGAAGAGCAGATTGCTAGTCTAGATGGAGCAATCTTCAAATTACACCGAGACGCACAGTGGTTTATTTACCCTCCCCTCCTCATAAGAACTTAAAAAAAAAAAAGAAAAAACACACATACAAAAAAAGTCAAAAAATTTGAGGAACCCCTTCCGAACAGTACACAGTTAAGTTCAGTGTCAATAATTCACATCTTGCAACAAAGTGTATGGACATGATTTCTTTTACAAAACTTTCAGTGTCAAAAAGGAAATTAAGGCCATCAGATTTGCAGCTTAAAAATTCACATAAAGGAAATATAAAAATATTCTGTGCTTCTGAGAAGGCTCTGCACTGTATACAGGTAAGGATTACCATACTTCTTTATTTTGAGGAAGACAGTTGAAAATTTTACATAATTGCACAGCTTCTATTGGATGCTCTTGGGGTTCCCTGATGAGGAAAACAGAAGGAAAAATTAATAAAGAAACAGATCACAGTATTCTAAAATAAGACAAAAACTTTTAACTACAGGGATACATATTACCTACCTCAAATGGGCGCTTTATCATCTCTCATCTTTTCTAACCTTTTCTTTTTTTCTTTTTCTTTGTTTGTTTGAGACAGAGTCTCACTCTGTTGTCCAGGCTGGACTGCAGTGGTGCGATCTTGGCTCACTGCAACCTCCACCTCCTGGGTTCAAGCGATTCTCATGCCTCAGTCTCCCAAGCAGCTGGGACTACAGGTGTGCATCACCACCACACCCGGCTAATTTTTATATTTTTAGTAGAGGCGAGGTTTCACCATGTTAGCCAGGCTGGTCTTGAACTCCTGGCCTCAAGTGATCCACCTGCCCTCGGCCTCCCAAAGTGCTGAGATTACAGGCGTGAGCCACTGCATCTGGCCTCTAACCTTCTTTTATGGACTTCTTTCTAGAATACCCCCCAACAAATTCCAGAACAGTAATTGTCAACTCTGGCTACACATTCAGAACCTGAGGAGTTTAAAAAAAATTCTGATCTAGGTCCCTTGATCAATCAAATAAGAATTTCTCATTTTACTGGGAAAGGGTAGCTATCTATATATAATTTTAAAGTAATTCTAATATGCAGCTCAATTTGAAAACCATTGTTCAATAACCTCTTTTGATAACTTAGGAAACAGGAGATCAGTGGATCAGCTTTTAACAACCACATCGGAGACTACAGCTTGCTAGATCCTGAACTTACAAATCCCAAGCCATCTGCGGTGGATTTGTCCTCCAAGGTGAAGTCAATATGGCTCCTCTATCCATTTCTTTATCACTCATTAACTCCGTATAACCTCACAATATAACTTGTGACTCACCACTGATTGAACTAAAACTGGTTTTTTGAAGGTCACCAAAACACTTCTAATCAATTCAAAAGGCGATTGGATTCATCCTCAAATATGAAGTTCAAACGCCTGTTCTGCCCTTCCATCTTTCCTCTTATGAACCTTGGTATCATTATTTTCTGTGATCACAAAAGCTAAAAACCTCATACATCTTTATTTTTTTTATTCTCTCACCCTCAAGTTTAGTCACTAAGCCTTAATAAATCTCCATTATATATTCCCTCAGTGCCTCTAGAATCTCCCCTCTGGAGTTAGTCCCTCTGATTCAGCTTGGCCAGTGATATTTTAAAATGCACTCGTAACTTCTCCTTTGTTCCAAATTGTACAGAAGCTACATCCCCAAGCATTCCAGACTATGTCAGTTTAATTCCAATCTTTCAACTTCATTTATCTCTCACATGAACCCTACAAAATAACTGGATGAGCGGATATACTTGGTGCATTAAGTCTTTTTTCATGAGACAGAGTCTTGCTCTGTCACCCAAGCTGGACTGCAGTGGTGCGATCTCAGCTCACTGCAAGCTCCGCCTCCCGGGTTCATGCCATTCTCCTGCCTCAGCCTCCCGAATAGCTGCCACCGCGCCTGGCTAATTTTTTGTATTTTTAGTAGAGACGGGGTTTCACCATGGTCTCGATCTCCTGACCTCGTGATCCGCCCGCCTCGGCCTCCCAAAGTGCTGGGATTACAGGCATGAGCCACTGTGCCCAGCCACGTTAAGTCTTTACACATCCTCTGTAGTGAGTTAAAGATCACCATGAATTCTTTGCCATTCCTCCCACCAACAGGTGGAGACTATTTACCCCCACTTTGAATCTGGAGTGGCCTCATGACTTTGACTAAGAGAATGTTGAAGAAGGGACAAAGGGCCGTTTAAGAAACCTGGTTCTCGCCGGGCATGGTGGCTCACGCTTGTAATCCCAGCACTTTGGGAGGCCGAGGCAGGCGGATCACGAGGTCAGCAGATCAAGACCACGGTGAAACCCCGTCTCTACTAAAAATACAAAAAATTAGCCGGGCGTGGTGGCGGGCGCCTGTAGTCCCAGCCCCTTGGAGAGGCTGAGGCAGGAGAATGGCATGAACCCGGGAGGCGGAGCTTGCAGTGAGCCTAGATCGCGCCACTGCACTCCAGCCTGGGCGACAGAGCGAGACTCCGTCTCAAAAAAAAAAAAAAAAAAAAAAAAAGAAAAAGAAACCTGGTTCTCTCTTGAGATCAAGACTGTCATGGCCAACATGGTGAAACTCCATCTCTACTAAAATCCAAAAATTAGCCAGGCATGGTGGCGCGTGCCTGTAATCCCAGCTACTTGGGAGACTGAGGCAGGGGTATCTCTTGAACCTGGGAGGGGGAGGTTGCGGTGAGCTGAGATCGCGCCACTGCACTCCAGCCTGGCGGCAGAGCAAGACTCCATCTAAAAAAAAAAAAAAAAAAAAAAAAAGAAAGAAAGAAACCTGGTACCCTCCACTTACTCTGTTAAGACAACTGCCATGCTATTATAAAGAAGCTTTGACTAAACTCTTAAATCGTAGAAATCCACACAGAAAGAGACCTAAAAGATATTCCAGCCGAGGCCAACTTCTGAGCTGACCACAGCCTGCTTGATTGAGTTCAGTCTGCATCATGTGGAACAGAAACACTGCCCAGCTGAGCGCAGTCAAACCACAGAATTATGGGAAGTAAGAAATCGCTGTTTTAAGCCACTAAGCTTTGGGATGGTCTGTTGGTGAAGCAACAGATAATTCCAACATCCTCAGAACACCATCATCTGCCTTCTCTCCAATAACCAAATAATCACCCATCCTTCAAATTAGTGGACAAGCATCACCTCCCAGAGTTCTTCTCAACTACTCTGCTGGCCTGGAGTACCTCCTCTGTCATCTGACATGCTATATAACTCATGCTGAGCCACTTGTCTGGCGCCTTGAGTTCTCTCTTACATAATTATTTTACTTCTAGTAATTACGATGGTTCCCATTTAAGCACAGAAAATGGAACTTGTGCTTGTTTCTTGTAAGCTACGTGTAATGTATGTGTTTTAAAATATTCCTCCAGAATGTATGAGAAGGCATCCAGGTAAAAAATTCATGCTACTTCATGCAACCCACCTCAAGTGGTTCTCAGGCCTGGGGGTTAAATACACGAGACGGTGTTTATTTAGACCAGGACTAGGGCTAATGAAGCAAAGCAGACTTACGACTAACATTCTGAAGCCATGGAAACAGTCTTATCAGGATAAGGGTAGACATTTTGATTAATGATCACACTCAAACAGCTTGAGAATATAAACTGAAGGCTCATTAGTTATTAATAATTCCAATTTAATTATAATTAAAACCAAATTTGGAGTTTCTTTATTGCAAGGGCTCTCAAAAGCCCAACCATCAGCCAAAATCTATCTTCAATTAGATAATGATTAGGAACTTAATAACAGCAAGAATTTTGTTTCACAATGAAGTTGAATATTACTTTGTTTTTTTAAAGTTTATATGCAGATGCTTGCTCTAAATTAGTGATCTAAACCTTTTAATCATAGAACCCTACAGAGTAAACAAGTTTGGGGCATAACATCCAATCCATAGACACGTTTTACTATAACACATAATGCACATTAGAAAACAAAGGACAAAACTGAAATTTGGTAAAATGAGAAAAAATAAAAATAAAAGTGCAACATATTCTTCCAGTACCCTAAAGTATCACCTTGAATATCCCTTTGGGGAATACAAACCCCACTTGGTAGATAACTGCTCTGGTTCACCAACTGATAGGGGAAAAACCCAACCACACTCTTGGTCTTCATGTAATTCTGTGAATAAAATTTGAAATAAATATATTAAATAAATAAAGTAATACCTGCTGGTGGAAAAGTTCTTCCTCAACAACCACTCCAGCTGCTTCTTCCTCCTCCTCCTCCTCTTCTTCAGGTATGGTTGTTTTAAAGACTGTACTTCTTTGAGCAACCTCCTAAAAACAATAGCAGTTTAATTTTAAGTTAAAAAATACACTTAAAATCACCAAACGCGGGAGAGAGGGATCTTTTCTTTGCTTAAGAGACAGCATTTCTTGCCAGACGCAGTGGCTCACACCTGTAATCCCAGCACTTTGGGAGGCCGAGGCGGGCAGATCACCCGAGGTCAGGAGTTCGAGACCAGCCTGACCAACATGGTGAAACCCCGTCTCTATTAAAAATACAAAAATTAGCTGGGCATGATGGCACGTGCCTGTAATCCCAGCTACTCAGGAGGCTGAGGCAGAAGAATGGCTTGCATTGAGGTTGCAGTGAGCCAAGATCACGCCACTGCACTCCAGCGTCACAGCAAGACTGTCTCAAAAAAGAAAAAAAAAAAAAGAGACAGCATTTCTGTTTATTATTATTACTATTATTCATCCCTTTTTTTGGAGACAGAGTCTCACTCTGTCACCCAGGCTGGTGTGCAATGGCATGATCTTGGCTCACTGAAACCCTCATTTCCCAGGTTCAAGCGATTCTCATGCCTCAGCCACCCCAGTAGCTGGGATTACAGGTATGCACCACCACGTGCAGCTAATTTTTATGTATTTTTAGTAGAGATGGGGTTTTGCCACGTTGGCCAGGCTGGTCTTGAACTCCTGGCCTCAAGTGATCCACCCACCTCAGCCTCCCAAAGTGCTGGGATTACAGGCATAAGCCTCCACACTTGGCCCCTGTTTATTATTTTTAAAGGGGTGGGGTGGGGGGAGCTGTATATCAGTAACTTTCTGGTTACTAAACTGAAATTTCCACGTAATTAGTAGCAGTTCTTATACCTTCCATATTTCTTGCAGGGGAGGAAGTGATATCCAATTTGAAATATCTGCTGAGAAGTTTCCACTGCTTTTTATCCTATTCTGTTACTAAGAATTCTACAAATTATTTGACATACTAAATTCTTTATAAAACTCAACATGAATTCAGCTTAAAGATCTTAGCTCCTGGCAAAGAGAAAGTGCTAAATAAATGCTGAATAAAAGGAAGCTGGAAGCCAACTGTGATCTCAGGGACCATCAGCAACAGGACCACCTGATAAGTGAGAAGAAAGGACAAGCTCCTTTCATTCCTTTCAGCAACTGATACCTCTTGAATGAAACAAAATCAAGACATATGAACACTGTACACTATTTACCAATAATGTACTAGCGAGGTTCCAATGTATTCTGTAAAGAAATAGGTCACCTATCATTCACTAAAGGTATGACAGAAAGCAAGTATTTCCATTTTCTACTAAAAAGGTCAAATACAGATTACTTTCCTGTGGAAAATGCTGACTTGGCACAAATGCAGCAGTGTTTTTGCTTAAGCACAAAGCTAACCTGATGAGCTGGCAGCAAGTAAATGAGTGTGTCCTCAAGAGTGCTGCAGAGCATATAATTTTATTCTGTACCCTGTCTTAAGGTCACTCAAGAAAGAGAATGCTACAGGGGAAGACACAATATTACTTCAGTAAAGGCTTATCTAACACAGACCAGCTAGTTCACAATGGCAGAGAAAGAAAACCAAAACCCAGTGTCACAGAAATGAGACTTCGATTTGAAATATGCCCAATAATGTGTTTTGTAAATAAAGTAAGGTGGTAGAATAGTATTTTGTGGGGATTTTTTATTACTCTTGCAGGACCGAGGAACATGGACCATTCCGAGCCTCTCAATTAGCCAATAACTTCAATTCTGTGAAATTGGTCTATCTTTACAAACAGAAATAGCCATTTCACAAATATCAGTGTTTTAACCAAATTAGTAATTTTA
This sequence comes from Nomascus leucogenys, assembly GCF_006542625.1. Taxonomy (NCBI): domain Eukaryota; kingdom Metazoa; phylum Chordata; class Mammalia; order Primates; family Hylobatidae; genus Nomascus; species Nomascus leucogenys. The sequence continues at coordinate 134,758,532 of NC_044382.1, read as the reverse complement.
AAAAAAATGTGATTCTTTAGATCAACCACCATTCAAGATATCAACTAGGAGACAGCAGCATATAAAGCAGAAAAATAAATTCTTAAAAAACTTTGAGAGTACCCAGCTTTTCTCAACTCATCTTAAAATGAGGAACGAGTCACATAAAATCTTCTATAACGAAATTACCACATTCCAGCTTCTAGAAGCTCATGGTATACATCCCATACGCAAACATTGGTTCTTAAGGCTCATGATGTAGCTTAAGACTATTAGCCTCAATGAGAAACTCAGAAAACAGCAACTTGCCCATCTTCATTATTATGAATTACCTTAACATAACTACTTTAAGTGTAACCCTGCTGTTAAGCACTTTTCATTTGAAAACATGCAAAAACCAATTAATCTAATACAGAAAGCCGTATAAAAAATGAGTGAGCTAATGTCTAAAAATCTAGGTAGAAAAATAATAAATAATAATTTAGAACCAAAAAGCTGTTGGGAGGTTTACATCAAGGAAACTGTTATTAGTCAAGATGCTACTAAATAAATGTGTTTACCCCAAGTGTCCTGAAAGGTCCACATAAATAGTCTTACATGACAGGCTTTACTCTGTCTGTAAAATGCAGCATTGGTCTGCCCCTGCTCAGAGCCTTGGGCATATGAAGGTGCACTGATCTGTGCAGTGGTGCCTGGAGCCGGCTGCACCTGCTGATGCTGCTCATCACTGCACAGCTCTGTGCTCAGTCACATAATGCTGGAAGCCTGGCATCAGCCACGGTAGGAGTATTTACACCACAGAAATCAGCAAATGCTACAAATCAGGGCGATCTTATGTGGATGAAAGATGATTGTTTATATTTTATATATTGCATCTCTACATATATAAGTAATCATTTGCATATACAAAAGTTTCCATTATATCTATATTCTGGAAAAGTTTGGAAGGACTGTTTTATTTTTTATTTCCCTCATAAAAACATCTTGTTTTTGCCATGGTGACAATTGCTGTTTTTAACCACCCAGTGCCCCCTCCCTCCTAAGAGCCCCCAGGTTTACCTGGGTACGCACCCCCCATGGAGCACACATGTGTCACAAGGAGCCCAGTGTGATGTGGCTGTAGAGGGGAGGGAGAAGGCTTAAGGTCTAATTCCACCCTCCCAACTCCAGGAACTGGTTTAGAGGCGAGCACGTGACCCACCCTAGTCCAGTGTGAGTGAAGCCCAGGATGGGTGCCTCACAGGGAATGAAGTTTAGCTTCCCTCCATAATTCAAACACTCAATATTAGATTATTTGGTGGGCTGGATTGTCCATTCTTTTAACAAACTTCTACTGCCTTCTGCTTGCTAGGCTGTTCTGAGAGTTCTGTCAGGAACGAGGAGAGAAAGTGGTATGAATACAGGTCTTATTTCATTAGACAGTTACTTTTGGTATGTATTCATTTAATTGGGTAAGACCATGTTTATCTGTCAGTAGTACCGGACCACATTAGCAACAACCTATAAACTCCACCATAAAGAGCACTTTTTTGAAAGATCACCTTCCCACAAAAAGCAAATAGAAAAGACGTACCCCTGGGAGCAGCCGGCAGCTATCTTGCGTCCCCAAGGGAGGCAACCAGAAGAGAAACAACAGACAGATCCCCGGGGACATGCTGTGAGACACTGGATTCGGTCCACTATTTAAATTTTTTATTATGTGAGCCCAAAAAATTTCCATTATTTCTAAGCCAGTTTAATTGGGTTTTCTGACATTTCCAATGCCCCAGCAAGAAGAAAAAAAAAACCATAAAAAACAAAACTGACTAAGCCAGTTACCAACAATCTTACTGCAAACTGGTCTTTATGGTGGGGATTGTTTATAGATTTTTCCTAATGTGGTCTGGTCCCTACTGACAAATATGGTCTTATCGAATTAAATGAATAAATGCCAAAAGTAACTGTCTAATGAAATAAGACCTGTGTTCATAATACTTTCTCTCCTCATTTCTGACAGAACACACTTAAAACAGAGCCTTGCAAGCCGAAGGTATTAGAAGTTTGTTAAAAGAATGGACCAACCTTGGCCGGGCATGGTGGCTCACGCCTGTAATCCCAGCACGTTGGGAGGCCGAGGCAGGCGGATCACAAGGTCAAGAGATTGAGACCATCTTGGCCAATATGGTAAAACCCCATCTCTACTAAAAATATAAAAATTAGCCAGGCGTGGTGGCATGCACCTGTAGTTCCAGCTACTCAGGAGACTGAGGCAGGAGGCAGAGGTTGCAGTGAGCCGAGATAGTGCTATGCCACTGCACTCCAGCCCGCGCAACAGAGCGAAACTCCTCAAAAAAAAAAAAAAAAAAAAAAAAAAAAAAAAAGAATGGATCAACCAACCAATCAAATAAAAAAAAAAAAAAGAATGGACCAACCAACCAATCAATCAAATAATCTACTATTCAATGTTTGAGTTATGAAGTGGAGCTAAGCTTCAGTTAGCTTTACTAATATGTCATCAGTAATACTAGTAATACTGTCTGAAGATGCATCCCATGTCATAATATCTACTACTTTGTTCATGTCACTATATCTATTTTGGGGGGCATTTAAACCTACTGCTCCATTCCAAATATCCTCCTATAACATTGTTTCTAACTTCGAACACACTTTCACAGAGAAAAAAAAAAAAATGACATAAATAATGACTAGATTCCATGATTCACGAAAGTCCATTTAATCTGCCATGTACCCCTTATAACAGTGCTTTTCAGTCTTATCTGAGCAAATCACCACCCTTAACAATGTTTCGCAAGAGACATGGTTACAGTGAGGGATAGACAGGAAGATGGCCATGAACAGAACTTTTTATCCAGGCACCTCAGACTCCTATAATGAATGCTGCTATTGCTTTATTTCTCTGAACCTAAGTCAAGGTCCATGTCTGACTTTTTTTTAGAAAATGCATCCAGTAAATGCTTCCTGAATTCCTGTTATGTGCCAGGCATGATGCCAGGATCTACCAGAACAGGCCCTTGCCCTCAGTGTGCTTCCTCTAGTGAGTGAGAACAATGTGATGAGCACCACGCAGGTTAGAAGCCTGCCCGTGGCACTATGGGAGCAGACAAAAAACCCCTAAGGGGATGGTGTGATTTGACCCGCTGACCGCTCCTTCTTTCACAGATACTTTCCTCCCTTGGCTTTCCTGACATCACACACCATTTTCCTCTGACTTCACTGGCTGCATCTTCTACCTCCTTTGCTCTTCTTATTCCTAATGTCAATATTTTCTAGGGCTCAATTCTGGACCCTCTTCTGACAAACTTTACTCGGCGAGTCCTGTAACTTTATTTATTTATTTGAGACACAGTCTTGCTCTGTCGCCCAGGCTGGAGTGCAATGGCACAATCTCAGCTCGTCGCAACTGAGCCTCCCGAGTTCAAGCAATTCTCCTGCCTCAGCCTCCTGAGTAGCCTGGACTACAGGCACGCACCACCACGCCCGGCTAATTCCTGTGTTTTTAGTAGAGACGGGGTTTCACCATGTTGGCCACGCTGGTCTCTAACTCCTGACCTCACGTGATCTACCCATCTTTGGCCTCCCAAAGTGCTGGGATCACAGGCATGAGCCACTGCGCTGGGCCTGATACCACAGTTTATCTTTATTACATTTATCAGGAAGTCACTTTATCTTATTCCCTGGCTCCCTTACTCTCTTTAAAATGTGGGCTCCATGATGCCACAAACCATGTATGGCTTTTTTCCTGCTTATTCCTAACACAAAGTGGCTGGCATACAGCAGATACTCAGGATTTTCCAGATAAATGAATAGCCCTGCACTTGTAAATATGGTTAGCTTCCCTACCAGGTTTGCCAGCCTGACATTCCCCCTATATATCTCCTTTCAGCACCACTCAGACTGAAATGCATACCCAGTCAGGTTGTAAGGTACAAAACAGCAGAGGCTGCAACCCTGGAAACTGGGTGAAAAGGTCAGAACCAGTAAGCATGTCAGAACAAGGTTATGACCAATGGCTTCCTTGCAAGCCAACTTACAGCTCTCATGGTAGGCAAAGGATGAAAAAGCAGTATTACAACTAAAAGGAAAATGAGAAGTACAAACCATCCTAAACTCACAACACAAGTTCCATTAACATGCTTATGGCAATCGCAACAAAGGAGGGACTCAAATTCTAAACAGAGGCTCAGTGATGCTTTGTATGGCACCTGGATAAAGTGATTTGATTCGCTAGGGAAAGACAAGGAGGAAGCCGTGTTTTACTAGCTTCAAAGCACACTTTAGCTGCTTTATTAGGAAGTAGTATTTCTAAGACTAGTATTGGTAGGGATATATGCAGTGTCTTTAAGTGGCAATGGGGACGGTAAGGTACTTTGACGAGGATTCTAAGACTGACACACTGAAAACATACACTCCAAGAAGATGTACACTCCACAATCTTCAAACTCACAGTTTCATGAACATTCTGAGAGCTAGTAACAAGGTTAATAACTTAAGCATTTACTAGATAAATGTACTACGCCAGATACTATTCCAAGAATTTCCCAAGTACTGTCTCATTCTTATTATTAGCTCATGGATATTGTGTCATTAATATCAATTTTTAAATGAGAAATCTAAGAGAGGTGCAGTAACTGCCCAAAGTCACAAAGCTAATGTGCAGTGAAAACAGAAACTGGACACAGACAATCTGTTCTGGAGCCTGTGCTAATAATCAGTACTCTGTAATACAATCCTATTTATTCCTAAAATTTAAAGACAGCTTCAGTTCAATTTACTTAGCAGCTTCGGTCTGTTTATGCAATCAGTTATTGCACGTTTCAATCTGATCTTGATTTATACTTGCACAGTGAACTTTAAGTGAAATTAACATTGTGGTGGTCCTGATAAACTGGCCATACCTCTCCCTGAGAATTTTTCAGTATAACCTTCACATCTTCGCCAGTGCCCCACGAGTTCTGGTTCTTCCAGATGAGGTCAGTTGGGGGACTGGCTGTGACACCAGCGTTTGCAGCCCAAATCTGTAAAAAAACAAAGCATGTCAGTACACCCAGAACCCAGTTCTCCCACATGCCAATGACAGCAACGCAATGAGACTCAAACACTTGATTCTAAAAGTCTGAGAACTATGCCCCAACTACAGAGTGCTATACATAGCTATGTGGCCAGGAGAACTCACAGAGCTCCTCAAGGCCTCAGCTTCCCCATCTGATAAGTGAAGATAATGATATATAAAGCCTTGAAGTAAAACTGCCTACACTCACATCCTAGTTCCTTTACATACCAGCTGACCCTGAGCAAGTTACCTTAGTCATCCATAAAACAGGGTAGAAATGGCACCTGTAACAGATGCGATTATTAAAAAGACCAAGTGATAACCCACATTCAGTGGCTGGCTAACTCAGTGAATGGCAGCCTCAGCATTCTATTACTCTGAGGTTTATGGGCCATCCTTCCATGTTAGAGCCTTCTGTGACTCCCTCTAATAATGTTCTCTGGCTGCCTACAGCAAGAACTAAACAGACCTTCTGCAGCAGACAGCCTATCTAGAATAATCTTATGGAAACTGGTACGTCTCCAGACAATGTCACAATACCCTAGAGTATCTGAAGACAACGCTCCAAAAAGAATGCTGGAAATGGTTCAAGGGAAAATATAATTGCTATTCAAATAGGCCAAAGAAATAATTATATTTTCCTTCTCATGAGCATGAAATTCTTTTTATATATCTACTGGCAAAAGAGAATGGATAGAGTGAAGAACACCTGGCAGTCAGAAAGCCTAGGTTTGAGTTCTGGACAAATCACTACACCTCTAGGAAGCTCAATGCCTTTAGCTACAGGGATACTACTAGCCCTGATCTTTTAGAAAGATCATTTAAAAACAAATAGAAAAGTTTGTAATCCATACATTGTTATAGAATATAAAAGACTTTATGACTGCAAAAGGAAAGCTGACGATGGCAAAGACAAGTATATTTCAAAATGGGGGCCAGGTGTAGTGGCTCCAGCCTGTAATCTCAGCAGTTTGGGAGGCTGAGGCGGGCAGATCACTTGAGCTAAGGAGTTTAAAACCAGCCTGGGTAACATGGTGATATCCTGTCTCTATCAAAAAAAAGAAAGGGTGGGGTGTGGGGGTGGAAACAGGAAAAAAAATCTATGAATTACTGATTAGGAGAGAGCCCTTACTTTTTAGATGTTCACCTGAAGCATACAGATCTTTCATCAGCATTACAAATAGAAAGGGACACAAGATATTAACTGGGATTAAACTGAAAAAAAGAACTGAATCTGGTCCAACATTCAGACTATGCGGAATGTTAGTGTTTTCCTAATTGTAAGCACTATTTCTCACTAGCCTATATGTAATCACATAGTTGGTTTATGTTAATAATCATCATCATAAAATGTCAGTATCCTTGCTGGCTAATTTAACCTAAAACCAATATGTCCTATAGCCATGTCATTCAATATGGCAGCAAAATCTGGCTTGTTAGCACTTAAAATATGGCTAGTCTGAAATGAATGTGCTGTAAGGGTAAAATACACACTGGATTTTGAAGACTTAGCTTAAAAAAAAAAAAAAAAAAAAAGAATGTAAACATATCTGACTTTTTAGACTGATTACATGTTAAAGCAATATTTTGGATATATTGGGTTTAATAAAATATAGTTCTAAAATTCATGTCTTTCTTTTTTACTTTATTTTAATGCGGCTACAAGAAAATTTAAAATTACACATGTGGTTCTCATATTTCTATTCTAGAGTTTTAAACTGATCTTTGCTTTTGCCTCTGCAATTTTACAGAAAGATCACTTATCACTACCATGTTCCAAAGAGCTGCTTATCATATTTAATGCCAGTTACTGAAGGGAAAAAAGTATCACATTATTTTATATGATAATTGAGTTCTCCACTAGACCTCTAGAATCCATGTATTTAGTCCCTGAGGTAGTATACCCAGTAGAAAAAGCACATGATTGGCATAAGGCTTCCATATTACTTCTGAGATAAAGAGCACACTCCATTCTGAATCCTCTGAACTAAAATGTCAGTCTTTTTACCACATTATACAGCTTCCATAAGACATATAATAGGACTGAGCAATTTTTTCTCACTATAGTAATTACTAATGAGAAGAAAGGATATTGTAGTTAGGGTAGTTGATCCCATTTTTACCCATTATTACCAAATTAGCATTTGATATTTTCACAAAGTGGCATCATGCTCTCTGAATACACCTTTTTAAAGAGAAGTCTGAGCCTTTGATCTTCTACTGTAAGGTTTGTATCAACATAAAATTATAAACACATTTAAAACATGCATTTATTATTTTTTAAAGAATATATAAAAGGAAAGAGACAGTCACCTCTACATTCTTTTAGGATGAAAAGAGTAACTTCTTTGAAATCTGTATCAAAGTTGACATATTTTACTGTTAGCTAAAGCTACCTACTAAGTAAAAGCAAAAGAATCTTTTGTTTACTCAATGAAACATACTTCTCTAAAAAGTAAGCTCATAATATTTCAGTAACTATTAAAGATGTAGTATTTCAGAACATACCAATAGAGAGCCATTTAGAAATCAAGACACAGAATGCCAATTAGTGATAATTTACAAGGGTGCCTATAATCTAAGGACTTACTCAAAACCTAGGCTCCTACCCCAACCCCAAAGATAGCTAAGGGTGAAGTAGGGCCTGAACACCAAAATACTACCCAAATGATTCTGAAGCTCACCCAAGGCTACAGATTGCTGTTTTAGGCATTTATTAATGCTAAATTCTTAACAGTTCTTTATGCCAAGTAGTGTCTCCTGAATGACACTGGGCTATAAGTATCAGTCAAGAGATAGCTTTTATATCTACTGGAATAGACAAGATAAAAATAATTCAAAGGTCAATTCTTCACTACTCTCAATAAGACAGAATTTTAAAAATCTTTTATAGCACTTGCAATGCCCTAATCATATAAAAAGTGCTTTAACGGCCATTTCTAAAATGCTTCTCTTTTAGCCAAAAAACTTTTTAGTTACTTTGTTAGTTAACACAATGAAGTTAAATTAAATGATGACTAGATTCACTTACTGTAACAGTCTGGCCTGCCTTCAGCACATATCTTGAGGTATATTTATAACTGACTGATGCGTCTCCAATTTTTCTGATCATCTCCCAGCCTCCCATTGGTTGATCCTACACACAGAAAGGAGGGTGGGGGGTGTTACTTCAAAGATACAGGAAGTTGTGGAAAAATCAAATAAATTAATCCATACAGGCAGTTAAACTAAGACCGCTTCATGGCCATCTTCCCACATTTCAGGTTTTCCTACTATAAAAAGAAAACACGACTTTGTCATTTTGTCAAACAGTAACTTCAACAATGAGTTAATTAGTAAGGTACTTAACTTTAAAGAGGACAGAACTGGAAGAACAGGGTATGAACCAAATTCATAATGGTCAAATTCACTGCTAGATAAGGTGGGTCTTTCAAATTTACAACACTATCTAGCTGTCATAATCACAATTTTAAACATCAAGTATTAGATTACTTCAAGCTTTTAAAATAGACACATAAGCTTAGAAACAAGAAAATCTGTCATTTTCCTTCTGCAACTGTCCCACTTCTGCCCACATTCAGCTCTTGTACATGAAAGCATAAGGGGCTCAAAAAAAGGGTCAATGGGGCTGGGCGTGGTGGCCCATGCCTGTAATCCCAGCACTTTAGGAGGCCGAGGAGGGTGGATCACCTGAGGTCAGGAGTTGGAGACCAGCCTGGCCAACATGGTAAAACCCTGTGTAAAAATACAAAAATCAGCAGGTGTGCTTGTGTGCACCTGTAATACCAGCTACTCAGGAGGCTGAGGCAGGAGAATCACTTGAATCCGAGAGGTGGAGGGGCCAAGATCATGCCACTGCACTCTGACCTGGGCAACAGAGCAAGACTCAAAAAAAAAAAGGCTACAAAGAGACCTTAGAGCCTATTCTCTTTAGCATTAAAACTGTTAGTGCTCATTAGTGCTCCTTCACTCATCCAAATTATGTATTCATCCACATGCAAGATAGTTTTAATAACTGTGGTGAGAAAAGACTAATTTTCAAAACTATTTTTGGCAGGCCCTGAACATATGTTTCCAGAAGTGACATCCATCCCACTGCCGCCTGCATGCTCCCAGACCATGCCTTCCTCTAGTATCATCTCACAACCTATCATGGCCGCCAGCTCCTTGATGCAGAGCTAGGGAAGGCCTACACTACAGAGCTCCTGAAAGCCCCAGCCCTAAATTTCAGAAATCTCTGCTATGAATACTTCATGTTTACTTTTAAACATATTTCAAAATAAGGCTTCATGCTATTTTTCATGTAAAGTATTAGCATTTGTTCATTCATTTATTTGCAGGGAAAAATATTCCCTTAATATCTGAGTCCAGGCTCTTATCTCCTTCTTTCAGTAAGCTTTTTATTAAGTTAATAACTGAAAGAATATCCACCATTTTCATCCAATTGCTCCAACTTCTTCACAAATTTGGCTAGGGCAGAGAATAATAACTCATCCTCAGAACCAGTGATAAAAGGAATGTGCTTTTCAAAAAAGCCCTGGCCCTCTAAAGAAGGGTTAATGAAGCAAATCTTTAAACTACTAAGGGTACCTACCTCTTCCTCCTCCTATTTTAATTTTTGTTTTATTTTATGAATTTAAGTAAAAAGGACATAAACCCTTATTCCATGAAGACTTAATGAATCCAAACAAAAACTAAGGAGCTACCACAATTGCAAGAGAACCTAGCAATCTGCAAAGCCTTGCTAGAAAAAAAAGGTCTATTTTATTACCTGTTCAGAAGTGTTCTTCAAGCGGATAAATTTCCCATCAACATCAATTTCTTCGATGCAAACATTTCCAGTGGCTGAGGCGGAATGAGAGATGCTAACGCTACTACTCGCCTCTGATTCTTCCACATCAACCCTCTTCCGCTTTCCTCTAGTTGTACGTACACTACGACTTGAGGATGCTCGGGATACTGTCACACGGGAAGAAGGACTTGGAGACAGCTTCAACCTACATGGGAAAAATAAAACAATTCATTTTTAAAATACATATGCCCTTCTCGCCTTAAAAAAAAAAAAAAAAAAAAAAAAAAAAAACAAGAGCTGGGCACAGAAGCTCATGCCTGTAACCTAACAGCACCTTGGGAGGCCAAGGCAGGTGGATTGCTTGAGGTCAGGAGTTCAAGATCAGCCTAACATGGTGAAACCCCATCTCTACTAAAAATACAAAAATTAGCCAGGCATGGTGGCGGGCGCCTGTAATACTAGCTACTCGGGAGGCTGAAGCAGGAGAATGACTTGAACCCGGGAGGCAGAGGCTGCAGTGGGCCAAGATCACACCATTGCACTCCAGCCTGGATGACAGAGTGAAAACCTGTCTCATAATAATAATAATAATAATAAATATCCCACCCATGCATTTCTAAAGCAAAATATTACTTACAATCTGTTAGCCAAAGCCAAAGTTTACCTTAACTAATGTAAGCTTCTTCATAAGGTGCCCATCATCAATTTCCTTTTTAAAAAAATAACAATCTGAATGTTTTCTCTAGGGATAGAAGTAATATAACCATAATGCAAGAAGTCTGGTAAACGGGTAGAAAGTCATCTGATCTACCACCACCCACCACAGCCACTGTTATAGTTGGTGTACTTTTTTCTCTTTTCATACTTGTACTTTCCTATGATCACAATGGATATAATATTAAAATTATCTGGCTTTTTATCCTAAATCAGCCACTTTCATTTTGGAACTTTTTTTTCTTTTTTTTGTGAGACAGAGTTTCACTCTTGTCACCCAGGCTGGAGTGCAATGGCACAATCTTGGCTCACTGCAAACTCCACCTCCCAGGTTCAAGCAATTCTGTCTCAGCCTCCCAAGTAGCTGGGATTACAGGCGCCTGCCACCATGCCCAGCTAATTTTTGTCTTTTTAGTAGAGACAGAGTTTCACCATGTTGACCAGGCTGGTCTTCAACTCCTGACCTCATGTGATCCGCCTGCCTTGGCCTCCCAAAGTGCTGTGATTACAGGCATGAGCCACCGCACCTGGCCCTTTTGGAACTCTTTTCTGAGAACAGGTGTCAAAAAAATTTATACATTGACCAGATTTAAAATATATACAAAGCCAGCTGGGCGTGGTGGCTCACACCTGTAATCCTAACACTTCGGGAGGCCGAGGCGGGTGGATCACTTGCAGTCAGGAATTCGAGACCAGCCTGGCCAACATGGTGAAATGTCTCTACTAAAAACAAAATTAGCCGGGTGTGGTGACACGCGCCTGTAATCCCAGTTACTCAGGAGGCTGAGGTAGGAAAAATTGCTTGAATCCAGGAGGTGAAGGTTGCAGTGAGCCAGAATCACACCACTGCACTCTAGCCTGAGCAACAGGGTGAGACTGTGTCTCAAAAATAAATAAATAAATAAATAATATGTAAAGCCTCTTTCAGTCAATTTGGCATTTTACAATATATTAAATCACCAAAACACTTAAAATCTCAAAAGAACTAATCCATCTTGATGCAGTTCAGCATTTAAAGTAATAATAATAAACTAGGAGTACTTGAGCAACATTTTCTGCGTTGAGGTAGAAATATGATCTATTACTACCTCTATACCTAGGTGTTAAAAGAAATGACCAAGAAAATAAAGTTCTTTTAAAAATGCTATTTATTTTTATTTCAATAAAACGGGTGAGGGGCAAAAAGTGGACCATAAGGTAGGGTGACCCTTAAGTTCCTTACCTCTCTTCTTCGCCTTCTAAGAGTTTCCTGTAAGCACTGATTTCCATGTCCAGGGCTAACTTTACATCAAGAAGCTGTTCGTAGTCATTCAGCTGTTGCTGCATTTGATCCCTTATTTCCGCCATCTCTCTCTCTTTGTCTGTCAGCATGCGACGAGAGTTGTCTTTTTCTTTAGCAAGCAAGTCCTCTAATTCTTGAATCCTTTCCAAACATGCTCTAGACTTAAGATGCAAGGAAACATATTTACTTTCTAGGAACATTCCAACATTAGCACCAGGCAGCTATTTTAAATCATTTCCTAGACTGGAAAACAGGTACAACCCTATGGAATCTCTAACTCACTAGAATTCAAGAGATTTTAAGAAATTAAAACCCAAAATTCCTCAAATACAAAACACAGACCTCAGGATAGTTTTGGCTGATAAAAGAATAAAAGACATATTCCACAAATGTAAGTTCTGTAAATATACATATAATTTTTCTGTACTTAGCCAAAAAAATGTAAAGCTGTGGTTTTGGTAAAAGTCAAGTCTGTCTCCCTTACAAGCCCTTTACTTCCAAAAGTATAAATTAAATAAAGAACTTAAAAAGATAAAAACACTGGCCGGGCGTGGTGGCTCACGCCTGTAATCCTAGCACTTTGGGAGGCCGAGGCAGGCGAATCACCTGAGGTCAGGAGTTTGAGACCAGCCTGACTAACATGGCGAAACCCCGTCTCTACTAAAAATACAAAAAAAATTAGCCGGGTATAGTGGTGGGCACCTGTAATCCCAGCTACTTGGGAGGCTGAGGCAGGACAATCGCTTGAACCCCAGAGGCAGAGGTTGCAGTGAGCTGAGATCATGCCATTGCACTCCAACCTGGGCAACAGAGCGAGACTCTGTCTCAAAAAAAAAAAAAAAAAAAAAAAAAAGATATAAACACTGACTGACAAAATAAACCTAAGAGTGGGTAAAAGTATGTTTTAGCAGACTGCTAAGGAATATTCAGAAACCAAGGCAAAGGGACTCTGGTTACTATGTGGAAGGCACTACCTAGTGTCCCTTTGGGATTGCTGGCCTATCTCATGTTCAGTCAGCACACAAAGGACATACAATACAGGGTGATTTGTAAAGTATTACTGTGAATATAGAAGCTGTATATTTGGCATAAAAAAATTAAAAATCACACATCCTACACCAGAAAGTTCATCTTAGAAACCTTGTGGCTCGCTAGGTAACAATTCTTCTGTGTTTCTCCATGACAGAATTCATCTCAGTAGCCTCAGAAAGTGACAACTCAAAAAGACTGATGGATAGCTTAGGCCCTCAGAATCACAAGTACCTGCAACAGGGCAGGAGAGAAAGGGCGTCTAATGTGCAAAAACTCAATCTAGAAGGCTAGAGATAAAAAGGAACTACCCAATACATAAAAACTGTACTCTTGCTGGTAAATTTACTTTTCACAGCAGTACAGTTTCAAAATTTTGAAACTGCTTTAACATATACTGGGGCTGAACAGATAAGTAAATGAATGATAAAAACCGGGTTTCTCACTCTCAGAGAGAAAAGATATAGGTATGTCAGAAAGGAAGCCAAAAATGAATCCTGACATACTAGATTCAAGTCAGAGACATCTGTATGAATTCATGTTTATCTTAATACAAATGATTAGACAGAAAAAGTTATAAATATGTGCGTACACATGGGTTAGCATACATAAAATGTTACCCATTTTTATCGGTGAGAGGGCCGAGAAGCAGTGACACCCAGTACCAGTGAGCACACTCAGTGCCCAGATCTTAATTTCTATATACCCTTCTCCAATAACAAGAACCAGGGCTTCTTGGAGAATGGATAATTCTAGGACAGGTGCAGGGAAAATGCAAGATGAGCCTGGAGCATGTTATAGTACCAGAAAGCAACAAAGTGCTCAAAAAACAATGGGACACAGTGGCCAGCCTGACAGAACTCCCAATGGCCAAAGATGAAACAATCTAAGCCAAAAAAGTAAATATTGCAGTATTAGCTTACAATCCAAAGTATAAAGTAAATGCCCATGAGTCCATGACACAAACAAACAAACAAACAAACGGGGAATGGATAAATCTTTATAGAAGAATGCCATTTAATAAATGTAGATCTCCCTCCAGAATGTGGCGCTTAAGTCCTGCCCTGTCCTTCACCCTTGAGGGTAGGCTGGACTTAGTGAGCTGTTTTCCATGAACAGAGTATGGAAACGGAAAAATAGTAGTGCTGTTGACAGTGGAGAAACCTGACAAACACTATCTTAAACCAAACACCACCAGTGATGTCATGTGGTTATCACATACGTGCAATCCTTGATACGATGTGATAAAAAAGGCACTTAAAACCCAAAACCCAGTCTAATCACGTGAAAAGCACCGGACAAATCCAAACTGCGGTACAGTCTACAGGATACCTGGACAATCTTACTCAAGACTCAAGCTCATAAAAAACAAGGAAAGCCCAAGAAATTGTCACAGACCAGGGGAGGCACGTGGCACCTGGAACAGAAAGAGGATAACAGAAAAACTGGTAAAATCCAAATAGTCTGGAGACGAGTTCACAGTAATATACCAAAGTCAGTTTCTTAGTTTTGACAAATGTACTATGGTAACATAAGATGCTAACAACAGGGAAAAATGGGTGAGAGGAAAACAAGAACTGTCTATAGTACTTTGCCAACTTTTCTGTAAATCTAAAATTATGCCAAAATAACAAGGTTATTTAAAAAATAATCAAGAGTCACTGTAAACCTATTTGGGGGCAGAGGGGGTGTCTGGTTCACATGCACACAGAAAAATATATTTTTAAAGAAAAAAAATTGACCAATTAATTAAATTCCAGAGTAGTATATGACTTGACATTCTATTTAGACAGGCACTCCTCTTAAGATGGATATTACAAAGGTAGTCCCTGAACCTCAGAGAACTTGCATTTAACTGCGTTTGCAAAAATCATGCTATAAATGGAGAAATCCATTTCCCCGCTACCATGTTCTTGTATTTTCTTTTTCTCCAAAAGAAAAAAAAAAAAGTCATGTAAGTTCAAAATGCCTCCCTTTATTTCATATATCAGAGGTAGAAGACAGAATGGGCAAAAAGGTAGAATCTAAAGGAGAGTTGATGAGAGATATAAACTACCCAAGATTCACAGATAACCTGAGCCGAGATTTATAAACTCAATGATGTCTCTGTTTGACTGCCTTTGATGTTGTAGAGCTCTTTAAGAGGGAAAAATCAAAATCTAGGTATAGGAGTTTTAAAGTTAATCTGAATCATTCTGTATTTTAAATAGAAATATTTAAATTCTATTTTCAGTAGCTGCACTTATACCTGTGTAGTGAAATATCAGGAACACAGTATGAGAAGTTAGACCTAAATTCTCCTTTCTAATTCTGCCATTAACTACCTATGAGGCTATAAGCAAGCTGTAACTAACCTCACTAAACCAGTTTCCACATAAGGAAAATGAAGAGCTCTATCTAGATTATCTCTCAGATCTTGCCACTAACCCTAAATTTTATGACTTCTGACGATCTTGGGGGTTTTTTAATTTTTTATAGTATGTAATGTAATTATACTGGTGTATTAAGGTCTAGCTGCAACCAAAGTCTCCAGAATCTGGGTGTTAGAAAAACAAAAGTTAGAGGTGTTTTGAAGTACCATACTGTACTCTTCTCTAAGGCAAGCAGATTCTAACCAACCAATTCATTTGGTCCCAAGTCAAAAATCTAGAGATGCTATAAGCAATGTAAAATTTCTAATTCCAAAACATAACACTGCTACCATCTATATATTATTTAAATATATATTGTAAAACCAGTATTTTAAAAGCCATGTCAATTTTAAGTAAAATTTAAGAAGTACTTCACTAACCTGAGTTATTTAACAAAAAGGAAATTCTTATGGCCTAACAGGCAGCATGATGAAACTGATATGACTCAGCAACAAACACTCTTAAGACAAACAATAGGAAAATATTCAAAAAGATAACATTTTTATTTTTGATGATTTTTCTAAGGCTAAAATTTATCAACTAATAAAAATATTCCTCAAAATATACTGTTTACCATAAAGTCTGTTACCAATAATGAACAGAGGAAAGATTCACCCTCAGAGAGAGAAATTAAAAACTATTTTGGCTAAAGGGATTCCTTGTCTCCTATCTGCTAAGGAGTTAGCTCCTGGAAACCCCCAGTGCACTGCCTAACATTACCTAAAAACCACTAAGCTAAGGTTAACAAAAAAAACTTGCGGCCAGGCACAGTGCCTTACACCTGTAATCCCAGCATTTAAGGTGGTAGCTCACGCCTGTAATCCCTTCCATTTTGGGAGGCCGAGGTGGGCAGAGTGCCTGAAGTTAGGAGTTTGAAACCAGCCTGGCTAACATGGTGCATCCCGTATTAGCTGGGCATGGTGGCACGCCCCTGTAATCCCAGCTACTCAGGAGGCTGAGGCAGAAGAATCACTTGAATCTGGGAAGCAGAAGTTTCAGTGAGCTGAGATCGTGCCATTGCACTCCAGCTTGGGCAACAAAAGCAAAATTCTGTCTCAAAAAAAAAAAAAAACCTGCAAAAATGGGAATTCAATTAACAGGCAAACAGGGAAACAGCCTTGAACCTGGGTCAGAACATATAGCTACTAAGTTTCAGAGCCCACTACTACTTATTAATAACACTAGACTACTCTCAGTCTCCTCATCTAAAGTACAGTGAAGATTAACCTCAAGAGAAGATCTGTACTAAGTAAATCAAATGGATTAAGCAGCAGCCAAAAAAAAAATAATACAGTAGGAAAAAATAAAATTGAGGGATAGACTAACCGGTAGACAACTTACTATTAGTAAATGGAAAAGAGTAGTAAATGCCAACTCAGTATAAGAACAGTCAGGCCCATTTTTGGAAAAGTACCTGTTAAGACAGTGATATAGGCTGGGTGCAGTGGCTCACGCCTATAATCCCAACACTTTGGGACGCTGAGGCAGGTGGATCACCTGAGGTCAGGAGTTCGAGACCGGCCTGACCAACATGGAGAAACCCTGTCTCTACTAAAAATACAAAATAGCAGGGTGTGGTGGTGCATGCCAGTAATCCCAGCTACTAGGGAGGCTAAGGCAGGGGAATTGCTTAAACCCAGGAGGCGGAGGTTGCAGTGTGCCGAGATTATGCCATCGCACTACAGCCTGGGCAAGAAGAGCGAAATTCCGTCTCAAAAAAAAAAAAAAAAAAAAAAAAAACAAAGACAGTGATACACTCTGTGTGTTTGTGTTCCCATAAATTTCATGTTTAAATCCTAACCCTCAAGGTGATGTTATTAAGAGGCAGGGCCTTTGAGTGGAATTAGATCATGAGAGGAAAGCCCTAGTGACTGGGATTTGTGCCCTTATAAAATAGTGCCAAGGGTGCTCATTCACCCTTCAACCATGTGAGGACACAGCAAGAAGGCATCGTCTATAAATCAGGGAACAGCCCTCACCAGGCAGATATCCAATCTGCCAGTGCCTTGATCTTGGACTTCCCAGCCTCCAGAACTGTGAGAAATAATTTCTGACATATCTGTTGTTTATAAGCCACCAAGTCAATAGTAGTTTGTTATAGCAGCCCAAGAGGACTAAGACAGATGGTGCAATGGAAAAAAAGATTATCTGTTAAATTTCTAAAAGTAAATCTTCTTTGAAGAGAATGAGGTATAAAAGGAAAAACTGGGAACCAGTAGAGAAACCCACTGATCAGTCTTCAGCCTCGGGGCAAGTCATTAAACTCACCTAGGTCTGCGGTTATATGGAATGAACTCAGAGGTGCTTCCAGCTCTGCTATTAAATGAAAATCTTCAAAACACTATCAGCACAAAATAGGTTTAAAATAATTTAAAAATTTGTGCTGTAACAAAGCACATGATAGGCAATGTAAAAGCCCGTGTTAACTAAATTATTTTATATCACCCCATTTTATGGGACTCATTTTCTGTTTTATTTCTAAGTTCCTGCAATAGAGGTCATCAGTTTTATAATTAGAAAAATATTTTACTAAAAATGGTAAAAAGAAAAAGGAAGGAAGAAAAGCCTAATCAAGAGTAAAACAGGCTGGGCGTGGTGGCTCACACCTGCAATCCCAGCACTTTGGGAAGCTGAGGTGGGCGGATCATGAGGTCAGGAGATCGAGACCATCCTGGCTAACACGGTGAAACCCCCTCACTACTAAAAATACACAAATTAGCCAGGTGTGGTGGCACGCACCTGTAGTCCCAGCTACTTGGGAAGCTGAGGCAGGAGAATGGCGTGAACCCGGGAGGCGGAGCTTGCAGTGAGCTGAGATCGTGCCACTACACTCCGGCCTGGGCAACAGAGCAAGGCTCTGTCTCAAAAAAAAAAAAAAAAAAAAAAAAAAAAAAGAGTAAAATAAAGTTTATTTTCATGTGGAAAATTCAGAACAAGTTTTCCTCCCTTGAGGAAAATAGAAGCTGAAGTTATTTCCAAAATAATTAAGGTGACGAGTTAATTGCTGAAACTGCTGAATCATTCTGAATGCAGTATATGGAGTATATGTACCTTATGTCCACACTGACATCACCATAGGCTACAACTGATCTGAAGCAGTGTCCATGCCTGCTTAAGCAGCACCTGAAGCACACCATCACACCCTGGTAGACAGCCAGTCAACACAGCCGGCAACAATGCCATTTGTCACTTAGGCGTACCAACGAATGAATGAGTCACTAAATTCTTATTGGAACATGCAAATTAAAGCCACTTTCCTGGATCCTAATTATTATATACTTTAAGCACTAAAGAATTTGTCTAGAAACACAAAGCATTCACCACCCACAAATAATTTTTGCATGTTTTTCTTCATTTTGGTTTTCAAATGATATAAAAAAGGAATGTGTTGAGAATAACTCTGTAGAGATGAAGCTGTTAGACAGGTCAGAAGATCCGGGTCCTAGGGTAAGTACAGTGAATAAACTAGCAGGCTCCTTCCTGAAGGGCAAGTCCCTTAGCTCTGTGTAATCTACTAATTCGGAACCATAGTATCTGCTCAAAGGATGTTTATGCAATGCAAAATGAACGAATCTAGAAAAGTACTGTGAAGACCAAAGCGCAGGATGACACCATCCTCTGTAACAAACAGAGGGAGGAGTGACATCAGCCCGAGCAAAGCAGGTAGGTGCCCATGGTGAAGGTAGCTTTCAAGTCTAACTTCTTACAGAAAGATGATTATTTACCTCTTTCTGCAGATTAGAAAGCTGGGATGAAAGGCTCTCAATTCTCATGCGGCTTTCCATCAGTTCTTCCCTGGCACTGTTGACAGTAGAAGTATTCATCTCTGATGACAGTCTGGCATTCTCAAGCTAAAAGAAGAAGCAAAGCATAGTCAGTCTTATCTAGAACTGAAACAAATAAGGAAGCATGATTCACCTCAAGGCAATTCAAACCTAAGTCCTGCTGGTAACTGGTCGATGAAACACAGGAAAAGCATCATGAAGTTTGCTGACATGGTGTGAATGATGGTAATTCTGTGTGACTTTTAAAGTCACTTCCTAAATAATGAGCTTTAAGAATGCTAATATACCTAGGCCTTTACCCAAAGCTTATTACTTCAATATTTCATCTATTAAACCTTTAATGTCTAAGATAACACTGATAATAAGGAGACTGGGAAATAGCAACTTGACTGTGGTGGTGTCTGTAAGAAAAGAAACATCACATATCCCTAATCCACCAAATCCAACATAGAATATAAACCAACAAGCAGAAAATACTAATTTATATATTCGTTCAAACCAGATAGAAAGACTTCCTTTCAGAAGCAAAAAAAAAAAAAAAAAAAAAAAAAAAAAAAAAGCTCCTTGAGTAAAATACAAATCCCATAATACTATTGTGTATGTGTGTCTCAGGCACATGCTCCTGTGTCTCCTCCCTGGCTCCCTGTGAGGCCAGTCTGTGACTCATCCTTACTTTAGCTCCTTCACTGTCTAGCTCAATGTGTGATATTGGATAAATGCAATACAACTGAAGTTACTGCTTATAATAAGATCTTTCACTTTCACTAATTGCTACTTCATACAATAGATAAAAAGCAACATGAACAGTTTAAGGCCATGCAGTGAAAATTTTCAATAACTCTGTGACTCTAATATTCTAAGTCAGCCACAAAAAAGTCTTTTTAATCAAATCATATAACATTTAAAACACGTGGCAAAATCATTTACCAGGGAAAGCCTGTACTAGTTGGTGATTTTTATGAATTCTTGTATGGTCAGCTAATACAAGTGGGAAGTTTCTACAATATTTTTTTAAGTGAATAATAGTGACAGAAGAAGAAATAGCAGAGACTTTCCATTTGGCCCTTATGCAAAAAAGTCCAAAGTGTAGTAGTCACAATCTATGCACAATGATAACATGAAAGTGAGATCTAATGCAGTCTGACATTCATTCACTACTAAATGGATGTGTATGTAGGACAGCATGATCAGTACTTGTTATTGGAAGAAAGTTATTTCACATGGCTTGGGTTCAACTACTATGGCATAATACGAATGATCAATGGGACAAAGAGACAAAACCTTACCTCTAATAAAATTGCAACAACCCTACATTCTTCTAGTAATTTTTAATAACATTTAGTTTATAGAAAACTGTACTTTTTTGAAAAAATCAATTTTCTATATATTTCATGGAGACTAGGGGAATCATTTTTAAAAACTAGAACAAAATAAACATAAAGCCATGTTCATCATGGGAATTGTGAAGTAATGATTTTAAGTGTTCAAAAGAATCTTCTGAAGAGAGCTCACTTTGGCATGGTAAGTCTGCTCCAGCTCTTCCTTATACATCCTCACTTGGGCATCATGTTGCTCTCTCATCTCATGAAGGGCTTGCGCCAGCTTGTACTCATACTCAATTTGACGCCCAGAATCCACCTCTACCAAGCGTGTTTCATGCTTCCTTCTGGTCTCGT
This sequence comes from Nomascus leucogenys, assembly GCF_006542625.1. Classification (NCBI taxonomy): domain Eukaryota; kingdom Metazoa; phylum Chordata; class Mammalia; order Primates; family Hylobatidae; genus Nomascus; species Nomascus leucogenys. Next base: position 134,737,814 of record NC_044382.1, on the reverse strand, counting down.
TAATCTCCTGGGGGAGAAAAGAAATAAAAAACATAAAGCCAAGTTACTTACCACGGCTGCACTGGTACACATCTGAGTGACATCACAGCCATCTGAAGTTTTACACACGAACCTCCTCCTGTTTGTCCTCAGGCAGTGATGTGAACAAACACTTTTTTGCCTCTTAGTTTTCAGTTGAGAAGGTTTTTAAAATGGAACTAATGACAGAAATGGTAGCATCTCAAGCCTTAGGAAGTTTCTATTCCTTTTCAGGAGCATAGGTATTTATTTTTCTGAAGCCAGGGAAAGGCCTGGATGGCCTACTAAAACTACCATGCAATCAAGGATTTATACACAGTATACTAAACACTAGGCAGAAATTATTTTTCTGAATTGTTTCACTGACAGTCTTAAGAATATCTCTGAAAAAAAAGCACATGGAAAGTTAAACTTAACAGTCGTGATAAATTCAAGTAAAGATTTAAGTGAAATGAAACTTCTTTTTTTTTTTTTTTTTGAGATGGAGTATCACTCTGTCGCCCAGGCTGGTGTGCAGTGGTGTGATCTCAGCTCACTGCAACCTCCACCTCCCAGGTTCAAGCAGTTCTCCTGCCTCAGCCTCCCTAGTAACTGGGATTACAGGCACATATCACCATGCCCAGCTAATTTTTGTATTTTTAGTAGAGATGAGATTTCACAATGTTGGCCAGACTGGTCTCAAACTCCTGACCTCAGGTGATCCATCTGCCTCAGCCTCTCAAAGTGCTGGGATTACAGGTGTGAGCCACTGTGCCCAGCCATAAAACTATTTTCTTAGACATAATAATAGGCAGCACAAGCTAATTTACAGGACTTCTTTAAAAGCTGGTATTAAGCTATCACTATCAAGTGACACAGGATCTTATTAACAATGTTAGTTGACTAACTCAAATATATATAAAAATTTACCATTAAAGAATAGAAGTACTTGTCATGATCCCTTACTCTGTTTTAAGGAAGTGTCTAAATAAAATTAGAATGGAAGGCTGGGCACGGTGGCTCACACCTGTAATCCTAGCACTTTGGGAGGCCAAGGCGGTCAGATCACCTGAGGTCAGGAGTTCAAGACCAGCCTGGCCAATATGGTAAAACCCTGCCTCTACTAAAATACAAAAATTAGCCAGGCATGATGGAGGGTGCCTGTAATCCCAGCTACTCGGGAGGCTGAGATGGGAGAATCGCTTGAACCCGGGAGACGGTGGTTGCAGTGAGCCAAGATCGCACCACTGCACTCCAGCCTGCGCAGCTGAGCTAGACTCTGTCTCAAAAAAAATAATAATAATTAGAATGGTAATATCTAAAGAAGCCACAAGAGGGAAGTATAACCCACCAAAGTTGCTGTTTGTGTACATTAGCGCATGTATTTTCCTGTGTATTTCTTCATCTTTCTCTTAACTACTACACAGGAGCGGAGCGTGCACTTGACAAAATCAGAAAAACCAGAAAAATCAGGAGGGTTCTGCTATCACCCTCCCAGAGATCACATCTATTTCACGAAGCAAATAATACCTAAATCATGAAAACACTGAAGAGGGTGACTGCTAATGGTTTACTTTTTGTCTACCTTCTCCTTCCTCTTTTGTCTTTCTCCTTCCTTTTTTCCGCCAACTGTTCTTAATAAGGAAGTTAGATATTATTACTGAATATATATCATGAATGTAAAAAAAAAAAGTTAAGGCCAGAGTAGTGGCTCACACCCGTAATCCCAGCACTTTGGGAGGCTGAAGCTAGTGGATCACCTGAGGCCAGGAGTTTTAGACCAGCCTGGACAACATGGTGTTACTTAGTAAAAAATAAGGAAAAAAAAAAAGTTAGCCAGTTGTGAGGGTGTGCACCTGCAATCCCAGCTACTCGTCAGTCTGAGGCACAAGAATCGCTTGAATCCAGGAGGCATAGGTTGCAGTGAGCCAAGACCATACCACTGCACACCAGCCTGGGAAACAGAGTGAGACTCTGTCTCAAAAAAAAATTTTGTTTTAAGTAAAAAAGGCCAGGTGCGGTGGCTCACAACTATAATCCCAGCACTTTGGGAGGCCGAGGCAGGTGATCACTTGAGTTCAGGAGTTCGAGACCAGCCTGGTCAACGTGGTGAAACCCTGTCTCTACTAAAAATACAAAACTTAGCCGGGCAGGGTGGCGCATGCCTGTAGACCCAGTTACTCCAGAGGCTGAGGCAGGAGAATCACTTGAACCTAGGAGGTGGAGGTTGCAGTGAGGCAAGATCATACCACTGCACTCCAGCCTGAGCGAGAGAGAAGGACTCTGTCTCCAAAAAACAGTAAAAAAAAAAAAAAAAAAAAACTGAAGAGGACTATCTTAAAATCCATTCTCAAAAAGGCAAAAGCCAAAAATTCAAAGATGCTATGCACTCTAAAAATATTAAATTACTTTTTACTGATGCTATTTTTTATATAGAACCAGTGACCTTACAAAGAAAAAAAAACCCTACAGCTGGTTGTCTACACACAACATCAGAAATAAGTAATGATAAATCACAATTTTTACAAAACAAAACAAAAATGTAAGTCAACCTCATACAAAAATATCTGCTTTAACAAAGCAACACTTAGTAACAATTATATGACAGCACTCGTTACAGTATCCAAAGAGTTTTCACACACAGTATTCCACTTTGATCCTCACCACTCATTGAAGAAAAAAATAGCAGTATCAGTATTTCATTTTAAATAAGAAACTAACGCTAGGAGTTGTCCAAGGTCTGACTGCTTGTCTGGTGCACCTTGCACTAATATCTATTTTATTTAAAGCCTATAATTTTAAAAAATAATCAGATTTCTATTATTTTTCCTCCAACTAAAAAACTGGTTTGCTAACTGCTACAATGAATTCCTATTTTATTGTTAGTCACTGTTTTCAAAATTACTACTTCTAAAAACATTAAGCCTAGCACATTAATAGCATGTTCTCCCCCATGAGTTGATTCCAACCCTCTATAATTTTCATGAAATATACATTCCCCTTTCCTCAATTTTATTACTTTCTTTGTTTGACAACAGTTTTGCCCCTGCCCCTTAACCACAGTAGTTAAGGCTTATAAGTGATATTTTAAGATTTCCACATGAGTGAGCCGGGCACGGTGGCTCACGCCTGTAATCCCAGCACTTTGGGAGGCTGAGGCAGGCTGATCACAAGGTCAGAAGATCGAGACCATCCTGGCTAACACGGTGAAACCTCGCGTCTATTAAAAATACAAAAAATTAGCAGGGCATGGTGGCACGCGCCTGTAGTCCCAGCTACTGGGGGGGCTAAGGCAGGAGAATAGCTTGAACCCGGGAGGCAGAGGTTGCAGTGAGCCAAGATCATGCCAACTGCATTCCAGCCTGGCTGACAGAGCGGGACTCGTGCCTCAAAAAAAAAAAAAAATTTACACTCCTATAAATGCTGTGAGTAGCCTCATTTCCAGATGTGAGCCATAGGAGAAGGCAAAAGTGATGGTATGTAACCTCTGTGATTAGGTTATAGAAGACAATGTGGCTTCTGCCTTGGTGGCCGGTAGCATGTATTCATGTTCTCGTTGTGTTTCTTTCTCTCTCTCTCTCATCACTGACCCTCAGGGGAACCATATCATGAGGAGCCCTATGAAGAAGACCATGAGGTGAGGAACTGACACGTCCTGCCTATAGCCCTGTGAATGAGCTCAGATGCCATTCCTCCAGCCCAAGTTAAAAGCTGTACTGCAACCTCATGGGACCCAGAAACAGAATCACCCAGTTTAGCAGCTCTGAATTCTGACCTTCAGGAACTGAGAAATTAATACAAGTCTGTGGTTTTAGGTTGATGAACTTTGAAGTAATTTGTTAGGCAGGAATAGATAACTAATGCTTAAACATGTTGACAGTAATTAGCTGCTGTGACCAAGCCTTTATAAGTTAAGATGAAGTGAGGCCGGATGCAGTGGCTCACACCTGAAGTCCCAGCACTTTGGGAGGCCGAGGTGGACGGATCATGAGGTCAAGAGATCGAGACCACCCTGGCCAATATGGTGAAACCCCGTCTCTACTAAAAATACAAAAATTAGCTGGGTGTGGTGGTGCACGCCTGTAGTTCCAGCTACTCGGGAGGCTGAGGCAGGAGAACTGCTTGAACCCAGGAGGCAGAGGTTGAAGTGAGCCGAGATCGCATCACTGTACTCCAGCCTGGCGGCAGAGCAAGACTCCGTCTCAAAAAAAAACAAAAAAACAAAAACAAAAAACCAAAAATAAGTAAGATGAAGTGAAATCATATCTGTTTACAGTAACAGCTTGAGTTCTCAAATGCGGTCTTTTAGCAGCAGTAGCTTGAATAGTCTACCCGCAAAATTTCTCCCCATCCCCAAACCTTATTATTTCTTTATTTGATATATTTTTGTGGCAAAGAAATCATAAATAAAATATAATTACATGTTTAGCTATGACAAAGTCATTCTAGAACCCCTCCATTCCTTTACAAAGTAAAATTATATATAGTTACCTCTTCATACATGTTTTTGCGAAACTCCAAGTCCTCAGTAAGGCTCTGACAACGATTCTCCAAATCCACTTTAAGTAAAGTTTCATCTGCTAACTGTTTTTTGGCTGCAGCTAAGGAGGCTTCCAACTATTACAAGGAAAAAGAATTGTGATAAAAATTGCATGGCAATCATTTAATAATAATATCTATGATATTAAATGATAATAAGATATCTATGAATCAAATCGGATCAAGTGTTAAAATTCCTATACATTTATCAATGTATAATTACTTCATCTTAACATTTATCACAGAACTGGGTATTCATTTGCTGGTCCCACCCACAGAGTATCATACCAAATCACCCGTCAAATTATTAATTGGCAACAGGGAATAGAACAGAGACGTATGACTCACTCACATTTCAAAAATCAAACTAGTTATTTTAGCTAACCACTTTCATTTTTTCCTGCGTGGAAAGCAGCATTTTGGCATCTCGTTTCTTACTTATTTCCTAACTAACAAAATAGGCTTTGAGAGCAGAGACAGAATGAGTGTGTGTACAACAGGGAAGAAGAAGGGAGCCACAAGATCTGGACAATCCAGATATAACACCTGGGAGGCGATAATGTTTTGCATGTTAGCTACCTCAAGACTTTTCTTCAAGTAAACCATCAGAAAAGAAATATATAAAATTTCAAAAACAAAATACATTTGAAAATCAATCAGTCAAACAAACTATGGCTTAAGGCAGATGAGGCAATTAACCTGTCACATACGGCTCAAGAGTAGGCTTGACCTTACCTGGGCAATCTGATCCTTCAGATCCTCCAAATCTCCCTCTAAACTTTTTTTGTCACCAAGTGCAGTAGCAAGAGCTGCATCTTTAGAATTCAGTGCTGCTTCATATTCTCGAAGCTTGATCTGGGCGCCATTAAGATCAGATTCCTTCTTAGCATAGCTGGAATAGATTTAAAAAGCATAAGACATCAAACCATACTGATGACTTGAGGTCTTCTCCCTCTGCTGAAGGGACAAACAAAAGAAGTAGTTTAAATAAAGGCTCCCATCACCTATCAAAATTAGAGAAGCAATTCACAAGCATTGGATCTAGAGTTTTTATTGGCTAACATTCTCTTTCAATGTCACATGATTACTAATGACTATGGGTCAAAGACGTCCATATAGAGACCAATGTACCAGAATCCTGCTTGTCCCTGAGTGAGACTGCATGTCCCCCTTGTTCTATAAAGAGGCACACTAACACAGGATATTTTTGAAGAAATGAAAATTCATTTTTTTAATATAATGCATATTATAAGCCAAAACGTACAGGAACTATAAGTCAGGATATCATGCTAAGCACAGTGGCTTGCATCTGTAATCACAACACTTTGAGAGACCGATGTGGAAGGATCACTTGAGACCAGGAATTCAAGACCAACCTAGGCAACATAGTAAGACCCTGACTCTACAAAAAAAAAAAAAAAAAAAAAAAAGAGCCCGGCACGGTGACACACACCTGTAGTCCCAGCTACTCGGGAGGCTTAGGTGGGGACATCGCTTGAGACCAGGAGGTTGAGGCTGCAGTGAGCCATGACTGCACAACTGTACTGCAGCTGGGCAGTAGACCAAGACCCAGTCTCAAAAAAAAAAAAAAAAAAAATCAAATTACACTAAATGCGAAGAAAATGTTATTTTAAAAAGTAATGTTATAACGCAATGCATGATACTGAAACTCCCCTGATATTAATAAGAACTAATTGACCCCAAGCTTGCAAGTATCTCCCATTTTGTTACATAGAGGTAACAATAAATAATGGCCTCCCTAATATTTTGCATAAAAATTATTTCAGTTTATACAACTAACTACCAAAAAACTGAGGTTCAGGGCCAGGCCCGGTGGCTCATGCCTGTAATCCCAGCACTTTGGGAGGCCAAGGTGGGCGGATTACCTGAGGTTGGGAGTTCAAGACCTGCCTGACTAACATGGAGAAACCCCGTCTCTACTAAAAATACAAAAAAATTATCCAGGCATGGTGGTGCATGCCTGTAATCCCAGCTACTCAGGGGGCTGAGGAAGGATAATCACTTGAACCCAGGAGGCAGAGGTTGCAGTGAGCCAAGATTGTGCCATTGCACTCCAGCCTGGGCAACAAGAGTGAAACTCCGTCTCAAAAACAACAACAAAAAAAAACAAGCTGAGGTTCAAATTGAAGTTTCTTTTTCCCTAAATATTACTTTTTTTTTTTTTTTTGAGACAGCGTCTCACCATCACCTAGGCTGGAGCGCAGTGGGGCGATCTCGGCTCATTGCAACCTCTGCCTCCTGGGTTCAAGTGATTCTCATGCCTCAGCCTCCCAAGTAGCTGGGATTACAGGCGTGCGGTACTAGGACCGGCTAATTTTTTGTATTTGTAGTAGAGATGGGGTTTGCCTATTTTGGCCAGGCTGGTCTCAAACACCTGGCCTCAAGTGATCCGCCGGCCTCAGCTTCTCAAGATGCTGGGATTACAGGCATGAGCTGCTGCACCCGGCCTCTAAATATCACTTTTTGTTAAATGGAGTTCTACATTATAAAATTATAGTTCATTTGGATATATTATGCCCAATAATTATATTTTAAAGTTCAGTATTTCTCTCATCCAAATAATTGTTAACAGTAGTTACACAGAGAAGCCTTAATAATATCAAAATTATTGCCAGGCATGGTGGGCCATGCCTGTAATCCTAGCACTTTGGGAGGCCGAGGCAAGTGGATCACCTGAGGTCAGGAGTTTGAGGCAAGCCTGGCCAAAATGAAGCCCTGTCTCTATAAAAAACACAAAAATTAGCAGGGCGTGGTGGGGTGTGCCTGTAATCCCAGCTACCTGGCAGGCTGAGGCAGGAGAATTGCTTGAACCCAGGAAGTAGAGGTTGCAGTGAGCCGAGATCATACCACTGCACTCCAGCCTGGGTGACAGAGTGAGACTCTGTCTCAAAAAAAATAATAATATCAAAATTATTAATACCTGTTCTTAAAACTGCTATTGTATTTTTCTTGGAGAAATAGGATTTAAAAAATAAACTAAAAAACTGCTATTATAGAAGAATACTTTTACTTACTGATGTTTGAGGACTGGCTAAAGAGGAATCTTTAATTAATAAAAATTTCAAAATAATATTGTAATATTAAAATAAAGTGAAGAAATAAACTGGCCAAATGATGATCACATATGAAAAGATTTAATAGTCTTCACTTTTTACTCATCATAAAAGCTCAGCAGTCATGCTACATGCTTAAATCTCATGCTTTAAAACACCACAAGATGGCAGGCTTCAACTGAAGACTAGTCCAGAAGAGGAAAAAATTAACTGTTAAAAAAAAATCCCATATTGTAATAATTTACAACCAAAATGCCTAGTTCACACAAGTGCTGGATCTCCACAGGAATGAACTGACACTTGTGAAGAAGCCGCTATTTTGCCCCACTATAAAATTACCAGAAGGGCTAGGATACATGTCATAATACATATGATTGAAAATAAAACCATATTTTAAATACAGTATTACACAATACTTACAAAAGCTACTGACTCAAAATTAATTACTTAAAACAATTACAAACAGTAATTTTTAAAGCTCAGGTCATAATGTGGTACTTCTCAATGTGATGCTGCCTCATGGCAGGAGAATGACCTGTGCCTTCCAGGGACCAAAATGGTCCAGCAAGAATGATACTGCATAAAACAGCACATCAACTTTACAAGTTATTGTATGCAACAACCTGTAAAATCGGCATATTTTATGCAGTATCGTTCTTGTTTATTTGACTTCACAGATTTAATGAGTAATACATGCAAATAGCTCAAAACTCAGGATGTCATACTACCAAGTGAAAGATACTGTGTGCAACATCTTGTGGAGTGTAGAAAACACAAGAAGCCAAAAACTAACCCAAGGCAGTACAACCACGTGACTAGAATATGGCGATTTCTTCCATAAAAATAAAAACCAAAGAAGATAAGGAGGACAGGGGATGAAGAGAGTATTTACTTGTGGTACCCTGAGGGCCACCCAGTGATACCAGTGGAAATTTTATAGGAGCTTTAATTTCAATCATGACTAATGCTTCTACTGTTCATTTTATGTCAAGCTCTTAGTCACGTAAAACACTGTTTTATGAAAATATAAATTGTTCTGTTATAAATTACTTTTTGGCCAAGTGCGGTGGCTCACGTCTATAATCCCAGCACTTTGGAAGGGAGACTAGCCTGGGCAACACGGTGAGACCCCATCTCTACTAAAAATTAAAAAAATTAGCCAGGCGTGGTGGCACATGCCTGTAGTCCCAGCTACTAGAGGGGCTGAGGCAGGAGAATCACTTGATCCCAGGAGGCTGAGGCTGCAGTGAGCCCTGATCGTGCCACTGCACTCCAGCCTTGGTGACAGAGTGAGACCCTATCTCCAAAAAAAAATACATAGATTGACAGACAGACAGACAGACAGACAGTCTGGCTGCAAGGGCTCACACTTGTAATCCCAGCACTTTGGGAGGCCGAGGCGGGCGGATCACCTGAGGTCAGGAGGTCAAGACCAGCCTGACCAACATGGAGAAACCCAGTCTCTACTAAAAATACAAAATTAGCCAGGCGTGATGGCACATGCTTGTAATCCCAGGTACTCAGGAGGCTGAGGCAGGAGAATTGCTTGAACCCGGGAGGCGGAGGTTGCGGTGAGCCAAGATTGTGCCATTGCACTCCAGCCTGGGCAACAAGAGTGAAACTCCGTCTCAAAAAAAAAAGAAGATACAGTGTAGGGTCCAGTGTCCCATCAGGCCCCATCCCAACAGTCCTAGTTTTCTGCAAAACAGTTTGAAAACTTCTGACCATCAAGAAATATGCAAGCTCCTTGGCATGGCATGTCCCCCTAGAAAACCCTTCAGGTCTAAGTCCTAAAGACCTTCTGAGCCTCGGACTTCACTCTCCCCAACTCCATGCCATCTATTCCCATTCCTAACTCCATCTAATTCCTAACCAACTGCCATGTGAAACCAAGATCAAGGATGGAACAAATGTCATCCTTCCTCTGTAATGCTTCCCTGCTTTACCTCTCCTAGCAGAAAAAAATCATGTACCTTTCTAGGCTCCATAGCACTTTGTGCATCATTCTCATATGGTGCATAGTATATACATCTTTTTAAGATTTAAGATTCCATGTCTGTCTCCTACACTGGAATGTGGGTAAAATGAGATTACCTTCAAATCCTCAGGGCCTGGCAATGCCTGGTATAGGGTGGGGATACTCAATAAAATTTCTGTTAAAAAATGAAAGAAGTGGCCGGGCGCGGTGGCTCACGCCTGTAATCCCAGCACTTTGGGAAGCCGAGGTGGGAGGATCACAAGGTCAGGAGATCGAGACCATCCTGGCTAACACGGTGAAACCCTGTCTCTACTAAAAATACAAAAAATTAGCCGGGCGAGGTGGCGGGCGCCTGTAGTCCCAGCTACGCGGGAGGCTGAGGCAGGAGAATGGCCTGAACCCGGGAGGCGGAGCTTGCAGTAAGCCGAGATCGCACCACTGTACTCCAGCCGGGGTGAAAGAGCGAGACTCCTTCTCAAAAAAAAAAAAAAAAAAAAAAAAAAAAAAGCAACAAAAAGCAGTACTTACAATTTACTTTAGTATAACAACTCATGAAAAGATAAGTACTCAGCCTCTGTTACAGAGGACCAAGGTTATTCTGAGACCCAAATAGTCAATCTAGATCTGCCCTGCAGTGCCTGTACAAGCCACCACAGCTTTCACAAGCAGGTGGGCAGCAGGCATTGTTCCAGGCACTGAAGAGAACTCAAGAGTCAGCTACCGCCCTTGGTGCAAAGTAATTTATAGTCTCTTCTCACAGGAGGTTATGAACACACTTTTGCTTTTTCTAACCCACACAAATGTACAGTGGCATTTATATGCACTCCTATGCACAGGTACGCAGGAGAGTTTCGAGACGGGGGGAGAGGCTCAGTCCAGATCCTTAGTTTTGAGACACATTTACTTAATCCAGCAGACATTACTGAGTACCTACTATGTACTATCAGGAAGAGAAAGATAAATAAATAAGACAGGGTCCCAGCTAAGTGCGTTTTTAATATTCCCTTCCTTCTTCTGGACTCTTAGTACCTTTACTGCTCAGGGTCAGGCACTAGGCCATGTCACCACACTTAGATGTGTAGCTGTCTAGGTAGCATAAAGGCTTATCTTGCAGATGCTGAAGTAAAATGATGAAAAGGGACTTGTGGGGCTACCTGCACTGGGAGCACAGGGCAGACAGTTCTTACAGCTGTCCTTACATTGTGAGCCCTTTAATTCCACAAACAAATTGTTCTGTGTTCATACATTTTTCCTCTTCCTCCTTAGGCCACAATATTAACAGTGAAAGAGTCAATGCATCGTAAAGTGGCTAATTAAGACATCTCTTCCTCTTGCATATACAGCACTTATACAGTGCATTGATCATACAAATCCCTGTATTTGTGGATGTGCTTAGCTACCTCAAGAGACTGAAAACTCTTTGAGGGCAAGGCCCATGACTTATTATTCCTACATCTTCTACACAGAAAACTCAGGTAACGACTATTTTGGTAAATGTTACAAGCACACGCACACACAAACACACACACAACTTCTCTTTTTTCATCCTATGTAACATGTATCATGTCTTTTCCAGGAAGGAAAAAAAAAATCACACACACAGACACACACAACTTCTCTTTTTTCATCCTATGTAAAATATCACGTCTCTTCCAAGAAGAAAAAAATAATAACTGATGCTTCTATAATCTCTAAAACTCACATGCATGGATATTCTCTCTTTCTTCCTACCAATTTCCTAGGCTGAATGAATCATGAAAAAAATTCTTAAGGTTACATTCATGTCTCCATCAGATAATAGCAATAAATCAATGAGTTGGAGTTTTTTTGTTTGTTTGTGTTGAGACGGAGTCTCGCTCTGTCGCCCAGGCTGGAGTGCAGTAGTGCAATCTCGGCTCACTGCAAGCTCCGCCTCCTGGGTTCACGCCATTCACCTGCCTCAGCCTCCCGAGTAGCTGGGACTACAGGCACCCGCCACCATGCCCAGCTAATTTTTTTGTATTTTTAGTAGAGACGGGGTTTCACCATGTTGGCCAGGATGGTCTCCACCTACTGACCTCGTGATCCACCTGCCTCGGCCTCCCAAAGTGCTGGGATTACAGGCTCGGTGAGCCACCGCGCCCAGCTTGTTTTTTTTCTTTTGTTTTTTTGTTTTTGTTGTTTTTTTTTTTTTGAGATGGTCTCACTCTGTTGCCCAGACTGGAGTGCAGTGGCACAATCACGGCTCACTGCAACCTCTACATCCTGGGTTCAAACAATCTTCCCATCTCAGTCCCCCAAGAAGCCGGGAGTATACACATGTGCCACTACGCCTGGCTAATTTTTGTATTTTGCGGGGGCAGGTGGGAAGATGGGGTTTTCCTATGTTGCCTGGGCTGGTTTCAAACTCCTGGGCTCAAGTGACCTATCCGCCTCAGCCTCCCGAAGTGCTGGGATTACCAGCATGAGCCACTGCACTCAGCCAAATCAATGGGTCTTCTATGTCACACGAGTTGTCAAGGATACATGGGGAGCCATGCAGTGAGTTAATATTCTGAACACATTCTTGTCATAATTTTCTAACCATATTATTTTTCATTTATTAATATAATGTAGAAAGTCCAAGTGTAGTTATCAGCACATAGTCAAAGTGCAGAAACCTGTAGAACTGATATCCTAAAACATACATGTATGAATTTACTGCAGCTATCACCTAAGCACAGAATGACATCTGACAATGCCTCGAAACACAGAGCAATTAAGATAGGAATTCTAAATTACTAGAAGCTATCTAACACTTAAGGTATTAGTATACATTTACTTTGAGTCCACTTCCTGACTGGATTTGTTGTGTTATCCACCTGCCTGATTAAACTATTTATATTCCAGATAAGGAGATCTTCTTATGTTAAATTCAACATGTGAATCTAATAGTAGAAATATATGCACTTCTGAAAATAAGTCACAAAACATACCCATTTGCTTTAGATGTTTTACAGAAGAACCAAACCCTAACTGCAACCAGAAAAAAAAAAAAGTTTTATAAATGTAACTGGCATTCTATGCTAATTAAGAATTTCCTCCCTTAATAAACCAAATTAGCTTTCATTTCAAGTAAGCTTGAATTTTATGTGTCATAACAAGTAACCAGGTGTAATCAAGTATCTGGCCATTAAAAAGAAAATTAGCCCGGCTGGGTGCAGTGGCTCACGCCTGTAATCCCAGCACTTTGGGAGGCCAAGGCGGGTGGATCACATGAGGCCAGGAGTTCAAGACCAGCCTAGCCAACATGGCGAAACAGTGTCTCTACTAAAAATACAAAAATTAGCCAGACATGGTGGTCCATGCCTGTTATCCCAGCTACTCGGGAGGCTGAGGCAGGAGAATCACTTGAATCCGGGAGGCGGAGCTTGCAGAGACCTGAGATCGCGCCACTGCACTCCAACTGGGCCAAAGAGCGAAGCTCTATCTCAGAAAAAAAAAAAAAAAAAAAGAAAGAAAAAAGAAAAAGAAAAAGAAAATTAGCTAGAAAGGATATATTTATATTCCTGCTAACATTCTACAGCAGTGACTTAAGACTAACATACACAGCTTTACTATGGTTGTACTTTCCCAATAAAACCTAGTACCATGTATCTGGGACACATGCCTATCCTCTCCTGAGGCCTATAGAACTAATCTAAATCCACTTGGTTAACACTTTCTAAATTGCTCCTAAGCACCTTCTACCACTAGCAATACCATATACTCTGCTGCTTTAATCATGTTGGTTTTTCAACATGCCGCCAGTTTGACCTTGATTTGTTTTAAGGTCATTTCCAACCCTGACTTCTGCATTGAACTACTTGGTTCTGGAACTTAGTGTCTGAACTTTGCTTGGCCTCTGCACTAGTCCTTCTGTGAGGATGACTCTGTCTCTCACTCCCTGGGTGTCCTTCATTTGTCTAGGTGTACCCTACTCCAGACTAGTCCTACCAATCAGAAAGTAGAGATCAGTCAGCACCATAAGAAGACAGGGCAAGGCAAAAAAAGGAGATTAAAAAATGCATCCAGGGCCGGGCACAGTGGCTGACGCCTGTAATCCCAGCACTTTGGGAGGCTGAGGCGGGCGGATCACCTGAGGTCAGGAGTTCGAAACCAGCCTCAACATGGAGAAACCCCGTCTCAACTAAAAATACAAAATTAGCCAGGCGTAGTGGTGCATGCCTGTAATCTCAGCTACTCGGGAGGCTGAGCCAGGAGAATTGCTTGAACCCGGGAGGCAGAGGTTGCAGTGAGGCAAGATCGTGCCATTGCACTCCCACCTGGGCAAAAAGAGTAAAACTCTGTCTCAAAGAAAAAAAAAAAAAAAATGCATCCTGGGCCGGGCACAGTGGCTACTGAGCCTGTAATCCCAGCACTTTGGGAGGCCGAGGCAGGCGGATCACGAGATCAAGGGTTTGAGACCAGCCTGATCGACATGGTGAAGCCCCATCTCTACTAACAAATACAAAAAAATTAGCCAGGTGTGGCCGGGCGCGGTGGCTCACGCTTGTAATCCCAGCACTTTGGGAGGCCGAGGCAGGCGGATCACGAGGTCACGAGATCGAGACCATGGTGAAACCCCGTCTCTACTAAAAATACAAAAAATTAGCCGGGCGTGGTGGCGGGCGCCTGTAGTCCCAGCTACTCGGAGAGGCTGAAGCAGGAGAATGGCATGAACCCGGGAGGCGGAGCTTGCAGTGAGCCAAGATTGCTCCACTGCACTCCAGCCTGGGTGACAGAGCGAGAGTCCGTCTCAAAAAAAAAAAAAAAAAATTAGCCAGGTGTGGTGGTGCGTGCCTGTAATCCCAGCTACTGGGGAGGCTGAGGCAGGAGAATCGCTTGAACCGGGTGGGGCGGAGGTTGCAGTGAGCCAAGATCGTGCCACTGCACTCCAGCCTGGGCGACAGAGCAAGGCTCCATCTAAAACAAACAAACAAACAACAACAAAAAAAAAACCGCATCCAATCACAGAATCGCCAGATAATGAACCCTCAATGGAGCTCTTAGAGAAATATATTATTACTAGGTGATAACTTTAGGGTATGTTCTTACAAAAGTCATACCACATACATAACATTCAGAAAGTCATTCCAGGCCTGCAATAACAATAACTACTTGAAAATGAATTAGGGGGCCAGGCCCGGTGGTTCATGTCTGTAATCCTAGCACTTTGGGAGGCCAAAATGGGCAGGATGCTTGAGCCCAGGAGTTCGAGACCACCCTGGGCAACATGGTGAAACCCCACTTCTACAAAGAATACAAAAATTAGCTGGGAGTAGTGGCCTGTGCCTGTAGTCCCAGCTACTAGAGAGACTGAGATGGGAGGATTGCTTGGGCCAGGGAGGTTAAGGCTGCAGTGAGCTGTGGTCATGCCACGGCACTGCAGCCACTGTCGCTCTAGGCAACAGAGCAAGATCCTTATCTTAAAAAAAAAAAAAAAAAAAGGAAAAGGAATTAGTAAGCATATCCAACCATAAACACTTGAAAAAATAAGATTGTCCACTTAAACAGGGAACAAAGAATTAGTGTGAAACAAATCAGTAAGTAAACTTGCAGGGACAAATACAACATAATCTGAAGCTCATTACAGAATAGTTTTAATTAATTTGGGTAACGGCAAATTATTGGCCATCTGTTAACATTCTCTTGGTCAGTTTGTGTCAGTACCTATCCCTAACATTTCACCTCAGGCCCATTCTTATTTAGAAAAACAAATATATTACAGTAGATGAAAGAGAAAAGCCATTTAGTTTTTCACTTGTAATCAGCTAACAAATCATTCTATACAAAATTGTTACTTCTAATCAAAGCCACAAAACAAGGATTTTTAAATCCCTTAAAACAGACCCACTGTACATACAGAGCCAGGCCAATTAGGCCTAGCTGGCTAAGCTCTGTTCCTGCTTTCATGTACTGTAAGGTTCTTCTGAACAGCTGTCTGGTAGCAGCTGAACACCACTCAACACTAGTGCAGTACTCAAGTGACTATCACACAAATCCGTGTCTGGGGATCTCTTCACACCCAGAGCTCAGCATCACCATGCCATGTCTTTTATTATCTAGCCATGCTCCAGACCTTTAGAGAAAAAATAAACCTTATTTTCAATTTAAAGTAAAATATGCCCACATAAAAACCTTGTCGTAAAACTAGATAATTTTATTTCATAACAGGCTCAAACTGCTTATCAAGCATGCATTTGCTCCAGCAGCCACTCATCAGCTTCAATACCGTCCTCATGTTAACTTCCCTTCCAAAGGGAAAAAGGATATGATCCACAGTATTTTTCCAAAAGAAAATTAATGAACTTCCCCGAAATTAAAAGAAATATAACTTAATTTGTTTTAAAACAATTAAGTTTTAACACAAAAACTCGGCCAGGCACGGTGGCTCACTCCTGTAATCCCAGCACTTTAGGGGGCCGAGGCGGGCAGATCAGCTGAGGTCAGGAGTTAGAGACCAGCCTGGTCAACATGGTGAAACCCCATCTCTACTAAAAATACAAAAATTAGCTGGGCGTGGTGGCTCATGCCAGTAACCCCAGATACTCAGGAGGCTGAGCAGGAGAATCGCTTGAACCTGGGAGATGGAGGTAGCAGTGAGTCAAGATCACTCCATTGCACTCCAGCCTGGGCAACAAAGCGAGATTCCATCTCAAAAAAAAAAAAATTACACAAAAACTCTAGAAGGTCTTATGAACACAATTTCTTTCTTTCTTTCTTTCTTTTTTTTTTTTAGAGATGGAGTTTCACTCTTGTTGTCCAGGCCAGAGTACAATGGCGCGATCTCAGCTAACTGCAACCTCTGCCTCCTGGGTTCAAGGGATTCTCCTGTCTCAACCTCCTGAGTAGCTGGGATTACAGGCGCCCGCCACTACACCCGGCTAATTTTTGGTATTTTTAGTAGAGATGGGGATTCACCATGTTGGCCAGGCTGGTCTCGAACCCCTGACCTCAGGAGATCCACCTGCCTCAGCCTCCCAAAGTGCTGGGATTACAGGCATGAGCCACCATGCCCAGCCTGGTGATCACAATTTCTATTAACAAGGGTCTCCTCTGGCATATGCAAAAAGACTAAGAAGATGCTTTTGCATAAACTCAAAGTTACAAAGGGTAGTTTCCGGTGCCAATAAAATTCTGCTACTCACTGAATAAACTAATCTGTCAATGAATTAGCAACAACCTAATCAAACTCAGGCAAACCCTAGCTGAAACTCGGGTAAAATTAGGAAAAATACTGAATGAGATTGAAACTGGACCACAAAACCACTTCTTTCAAACAAAAAAAAAAAATTGACTGTAACATAAACAGGCACAGGAGTGTGGAGCAGACTCTTACAGATTAAGTCTTTTTTTTTTGAGACAGAGTCTCGCTGTGTCACCCAGGTTGGAGTGCAGTGGCGCGATCTCGGCTCACTGCCAGCTCCGCCTCCCAGGTTCACGCCATTCTCCTGCCTCAGCCTCTCCGAGTAGCTGGGACTACAGGCGCCCGCCACCACGCCCGGCTAATTTTTTGTATTTTTAGTAGAGACGGGGTTTCACCGTGGTCTCAATCTCGTGATCCGCCCGCCTCGGCCTCCCAAAGTGCTGGGATTACAAGCGTGAGCCACCGCGCCTAGGGGGATTAAGTCTTAATTAAAATGACTGATTCATTTAAAAAGAAAAACCAATAGCTACTACCTTTGTCACTCATCTACAATGTGCTAGGCACTGACCCGGGTGTAAAATATTTCTGAAACAGTGTTCCAATGTCCATTCTCCAGTTTGCTGGGTGTTATGAGGCAGCTATTCCTAAAGCAATAGCAGTGGCAGCTTCCTAGACCTGAATAGTAGCTATATACTGTTTTTAAAACAGTTTACTGGTTCCATTGGTGGCCTCACACATAAAAGCTCCCAAGAAGGTTAGTTCTACAACAATGTTCTAGGCATCATTACTGCTCCTGTAGCCTCTCTAAAAATAGTTTCTAAGCACCTATATCTCATATTGTTTCCCTTTCTGCTTAAAATCCCTAGTGCTGCCGGGCGCGGTGGCTCATGCCTGTAATCCCAGCACTTTGGGAGGCCGAGGTGGGCGGATCACCTGAGGTCGGGAGTTCGAGACCAGCCTGACCAACATGGAGAAACCCCGTCTCTACTAAAAATACAAAATTAGCCAGGCGTGGTGGCACATGCCTGTAATCCCAGCTACTAGGGAGGCTGAGGCAGGAGAATCACTTGAACCTGGGAGGCGGAGGTTGCAGTGAGCCGCGATCGTGCCACTGCATTCCAGCCTGGGCAACAGAGCAAGACCCTGTCTCAAAAACAAAAAAAGAGACATCAAGGGAATAAAAAAAGGCTAGGCGTGATGGTTCACACCTGTAATCCCAACACTTTGGGAGCCTGAGGCAGAAGGACCACTTGAGCTCAGGAATTTGAGACCAGCCACATAGAAAGACCTTGTCTCTATGAAAAAAATCAAGAAATTAGCTGGGTGTAGTGGCACACACCTATAGTCCCAACTACTCCAGAGGCTGAGGTGAGAGGATCACTTGAGCCTAGGAGGTTGAGGCTGTAGTGAGCCAAGATCATGCCACTGCACTCCAGCCTGGGCAAGGGTAAGACCCTATCTTTAAAAGAAAGAGAAAGACTAAAAAGAAGCTATTAGAAATTTAAAATACAATAGCAAAAATTGGAAAACAAAATCGAGAACATCTCTTAGTAGACAAAAAATATTTTTTAAAAAAGGGAAGAAAACCAAAGGATCAATGTAAGAGATCCAACATTTGAATAACAGGAGTCTCATATGGTAATAAAAGAGGAGAAAATACCAAGAAAATTTCCAACTGAAGGACACAAATTTCAAGACCAAAAGAATTCAATCAGATGATCAACACAATGGATGAGAAGAGATCTACGAGGAACATCCCTGTGAAATTTTAGAACTGGATCAAAAGAAGATCCTATAAGCTTTTAAATTTTTCACTCATCATTACTTCTGTAGCCAATGAAAGCTAGAAAACTAAAGAACATGTCTTCATTTTATTTATTTATTTATTTGTTTATTTATTTATTTATTTATTTATTGAGATAGAGTTTCGCTCTTGTCGCTCAGGCTGGAGTGCAGTGGCACGACCTGGGCTCACTGCAACCTCCACCTCCCGGGTTCAAGCAATTCCCCTGCCTCGGCCTCCTGAGTAGCTGGGATTACAGGCACCTGCCACCACACCAGCTAATTTTTTATATTTTTAGTAGAGACGGGATTTCACAATGTTGGCCAGGCTGGTCGCCAACTCCTGACCTCAGGTGATCCACCTGCCTTGGCCAAAACATGCCTTCAAAAGTCTAAGAACATAGCATTTACAAACTAGAATTCTATATCCAAACTATCAATGCTTATACAATACAACTAGACTGGAGAAAAACACAAGGTACCCAAAGGTAATTATTTAATGAGATAAAATTAATTTAAAAATGATCCTGAATGATTTGATGTTCTAACAACTGGCATAGACTCTATATAATTATACAAAAAAGTGGGAAAAAATACTATTTTTATAGGTGATCAAAAGGTGTGATAGGCAAGAAAAACTAATCACAGTATATTACTGAGTTCTGCTGGGGACTATGTTTGTGAGTATTTCTGCTATAACATATGTGCTTCTGACAACTCTTGAATTCTGCACAAATTAAAAATAACACAGCAGACCAGATGTGGTGGCTCACATCTGTAATCCCAGCACTTTGGGTGGCCGAGGCAGGCAGATCACCTGAGGTCAGGAGTTCGAGACCAGTCTGGGCAACATGGCAAAACCCCATCTCTACTAAAAATACAAAAATTCACAGGGCTTGGTGGTGCACGCCTGTAATACCCGCTACTGGAGAGGCTGAAGCACAAGAATCACTTGAACCTGGGAGGTGGAGGTTATACTGAGCAGAGATCACACCACTCACTACACTCCAGACTGGGCAACAGAGCAAGACTGTCTCAAAAATAAAATAAAATAAGGCCGGGTGCAGTGGCTCATGTCTGTAATCCCACCACTTTGGGAGGCTGAGGCGGGCGGATCATCTGAGGTCGGGAGTTCAAGACCAGCCTAACATGGAGAAACCTCATCTCTATTAATAATGTAAAATTAGGCCGGGTGCAGTGGCTCACGCCTGTAATCCTAGCACTTTGGGAGGCTGAGGCAGGTGGAACACGAGGTCAGGAGATCGAGACCATCCTGGCCAACACAGTGAAACCCCGTCTCTACAAAAAATACAAAAAATTAGCCGGGCGTGTTGGCAGGCGCCTGTAGTTGCAGCTACTTGGGAGGCTGAGGCACGAGAATGGCGTGAACTCGGGAGGCTGAGGCAGGAGAATGGCTTGAACTCGGGAGGCGGAGCTTGCAGTGAGCCAAGATCGTGCCACTGCACTCCAGCCTGGGCGACAGAGCCAGACTCCGTCTCAAGGAAAAAAAAAAATATATATATATATATATATATGTATGTATATAAAATTAGCCGGGCGTAGTGGCACATGCCTGTAATCCCAACTACTTGGGAGGCTGAGGCAGGAGAATCACTTGAACCCAGCAGGTGGAGGTTGCAGTAAGCCGAGATTGCGCCATTGCACTCCTGCCTGGGCAACATGAGCAAAACTCCATCTCAAAAAAAATAAAATAAAAAAAATAAAAATAACAGAGCAAGTAGAAAAAATAACATTGGAATAAATAGACCGCTCAAAACCTATGCACTCTGAAACAGAGCACCAGCAATAATATAAAGAATTAGTATCTCGGCCAGGCATGGTGGCTCACACCTGTAATCCCAGCACTTTGGGAGGTCAAGGCTGCTGGATCATCTGAGGTCGGGAGTTCGAGATCAGCCTGACCAACATGGAGAAACCCCATCTCTATTAAAAAGAATTAGTAACTCAGGAGGTAATCTGGACAGCCCAGGCAGTCAGTTTAGCGTGGCTACAGCTGCGTCAAAAGATGTTTTAAAATGCACAAAAAAGGCTGGGCACAGTGCCTCACGCCTATAATCCCAGCACTTTGGGAGGCTGAGGCGGGTGGATCACTTGAGGTCAGGAGTTCGAGACCAGCCTGGCCAACATGGTGAAACCCGGTCTCTACTAAAAATACAAAATTAGCCGGGCGTGGTGGCGCATGCCTATAATCCCAGTTACTCAGGAGGCTGAAGCCAGAGAATCGCTTGAACCCAGGAGGTGGAGGTTGCAGTAAGCTGAGATCATGCCATTGCACTCCCGCCTGGGCGACACAGCAAGACTCTGTCTCAAAATAAAATAAAAAAATAAACAAAATGCACAAAAACAACAGAGTAGAAATGCTGGTTTGGAAAAATTTAGGCAATACAAAGAGAAACAGAGCTCTGAACACAAGAATAAGACTGGCTACAAGAGCAAAGCTAGAGGTGCACCTCTCTGGGGGAGAGAACCCTGTGCACGGGCACTCACTTTTTTTGTTTCTTTTTTTTTTTTTGAGACAGAGTCTCCCTCTGTTGCCCAGGCTGGAGTGCAGTGGCACAGTCTTGGCTCACTGCAAGCTCCGCCTCCCAGGTTCACACCATTCTCCTGCCTCAGCCTCCCGATAAGCTGGGACTACAGGCGCCCACCACCACGCCCAGCTAATTTTTTGCATTTTTTAGTAGAGACGGGGTTTCACTGTGTTAGCCAGGATGGTCTCGATCTCCTGACCTCGTGATTCGCCCACCTTGGCCTCCAAAAGTGCTGGGATTACAGGCGTGAGCCACCGCGCCCAGCCCAGGGCACTCACTTTTAATTTTCTTAAAATAGAAGTGAAAGCAAAGCTGAGGATCTTCTTTCCTTCTGAAGATTAATACTATACTCTAGCTATTCTGGTTCACCTTTACTAGGATTCACTAGGACAAGGCACATATAATGCAATAAAACTTCCAATTATAATAGTATCATCTCTATTTACCTGTCACATATGAGCTAATTGGTGTTAC
The DNA here is from genome assembly GCF_006542625.1 of Nomascus leucogenys. Taxonomy (NCBI): domain Eukaryota; kingdom Metazoa; phylum Chordata; class Mammalia; order Primates; family Hylobatidae; genus Nomascus; species Nomascus leucogenys. The sequence continues at coordinate 134,716,274 of NC_044382.1, read as the reverse complement.
AGAAGTATCTGTGTCAGAACACACTGAATCAATACTTTAGATACCAAAAACTGATCTAAACTAAAATGTAATATATGACTATCGGGAGGATAAGGAGAAGAGAAATGTGTTATGAAGACAATAGAAGAGCTCAATTCCTTGTTGTCCACAGCACAAAGTTAACACTGTCGCACTGTCATCTAGATACAAGAATAAATAGCAAAGGAGCACTGAAAATAGCTGAAAGTAATCCTTCTCATGAGAAGTCTTGGAGAAATCTTTTGAGTCCTTAAATTATGTGTACACACACACACACACACACACACACACACACCACTGCTAGAAAGTTATAGGTTTTGGTTTTTTTCCCAAGGTACATACATATTAGAAAACTGAATCAGGGAAGTCAGGGAAGACATCTCTAAAGAAATGAATACTGAGAGGAAACCTGAGGGATAAGTAATCCAATGATAAATGAAATCCAGACAAAGGAGGCCGGATGCGATGGCTCATGCCTGTAATCCCAGCATTTTGGGAGGCCAAGGCAGGTGGATCACTTGAGGTCAGGAGTTCAAGACCAGCCCAGCCAACATGGTGAAACCCCATCTCTACTAAAAATACAAAAAAAAATTACCTGGGCAGAGTGCAGGTGCCTGTAATCCCAGCTACTCAGGAGGTTGAGGCAGGAGAATCACTTGAACCTGGAAGGCGGAGGTTGCAGTGAGCCAAGGTCACACCGCTGCACTCCAGCCAAGAAGACACAGCAAGACTCATTGTCAAAAAAAAAAAAATCCAAAGGAAACCCCAAATGCAAAGTCCCTATTTTAAGAGGAGCACAGTAAAAGGGACTGAATAAAGGATTTCACGACTAAAGAGGAGTAAACAAGTTCAACTGTGGTATGAGATGAAGCTGGAGGGTCAGACTGGGGCCAGCCCATGTAGGGAAAGAACTTTTAGGTAGGATAACCTGGGCAAATATGTCCCAGATTGCCCAGGACAAGTTCCATTTATGCGAGCTGTCACTGCATAATTATTAACAGCTCCCTCTTTCATACACAAAAGTATCCCAATTTGGATGCTAAATTATATGGTCACCCTACTATTAGTAGGGTCTTAGTCTTCACCCTAGAAGCTACTAAAATGTCTTAACCAAAAGGGGTGAAATGATCACATTTTAGTACACAACCTTAGAGGGATAAGGGTTCTGGTCCCCTGTCCAATGTTTTGTTACATAAACACTGAGTAAGAATCTCGTTTAAATTGACCCTTAAGAATGCCTCCCTCCCGCCAGACACGGTGGCTCACACCTGTAATCCCAACACTTTGAGAGGCCGAGGCAGGCGGATTGCTTGAGTTCAAAGCTCAAGACCAGCCTGGGAAACATGGCAAAACCCTCTCCCCACAAAAACTTATCCAGGCATGGTGGTGTGTGCCCGTAGTCCCAGCTACTCCAGAGGCTGAGGTGGGAGGATCACTTGGGCCTGGGAGGTCCAGGTTATAGTGAACCATGCACCACTGCAATCCAGCACCAGAAACAGAACAAGACCTTGTCTTAAAAAAAAAAAAAAAAAAAAAAAAACAAACAAACAAAAAAACCTTGTCTCCTGCCCTTCACTGCCAACACTCTTAAACAAGTGTTCTAAACTCATAATCTTTTTCCTCTCATTCTCCCCTTAATTATGGCCCGTGGTTTCCTCTATTAACCAAAGGCTCTCCTCTCTGTCAACAATCACCTAAAGCACCAAAGACACCAATGACAACAGGTACTTTTTAGGCTTCATCAAACAAAAAACCCTTGTTCCATGACTCACCTCTCTTTTCGCACCTTTTAGGACGAAGTGTCCCTCTGTCACACAGGCTGGAGTGCAGAGGCGCAATCTCAGCTCACTGCAACCTCTGCCCACTACAACCTCCGCCTCCCAGGTTCAAGTGATTCTCCTACCTCAGCCTCCACGGTAGTTGAGATTAAAGGCATGTGCAACCACACCTGGCTGATTTTTATATTTTTAGTAGAAATGGGGTTTCGCCATGTTGCCCAGGCTGGTCTCAAACTCCTGGCCTCAAGTGATCCACACACTCAGCCTCCCAAAGTGCTGGGATTACAGATATGAGCCACCATGCCCGGCCTCACCTCTCTATTATTTATCATCCCCATTGTGGGTTTTCCTTTCTTTACCCAGTCCTCATATGCACATGCTTTCCATGTCTCTTGAGTACTTCAAATTGCCAACTAACACTGCTACCTAAAGTCTGGCAAACACCACTAATTCACTGACTTAGGGTCCTCCAAACCTCTTCCTTCCCCACCAATTTCAGTTAAGAGCAATATTGTCTACCCAGGCACCCAAGCATGGAAGCAGTCACCCTGGACTCTTTCTTCTCCCTAGTCCCTTATGTTCAGTATCTCTTAAATCCACCTTCTCTCCTTTCTTCCACCTGCCTCAGTTCAAGGGCTGCCTTGTTACTCCCCAAGTGTTCTTACTAGTGTTTGTACCTCTCCTCTTTTTTTTCCCTCCACACCATAGCCAGAATGATCATGTCACAATTCTGCCTTAAAATCTTGGGTCTACTCATTACTAAAAATACAATCCCCTTCCCCACCCCATGTATTAAATATATATATGGCTCCAGTAGGCCAAGTGCAGTGGCTCACACCTGTAATCCCAGCACTTTGGGAGGCTGAGGTGGGTGGATCACTGGAGGTCAGGAGTTCATGACCAGCCTGGCAAACATACTGAAACCCTGTCTCTACTAGAAATAACAAAAATTAGCCGGGTGTGGTGGCAGGCGCCTGTAATCCCAGCTACTTGGGAGGCTGAGGCAGAAGAATCATTTGAACCCGGGAGGTGGAGCTTGCAGTGAGCCGAGACCACACCATTGCACTCCAGCCCGGGCAACAGGAGTGAAAATCCATCTCAAAAATAAATAAATAAATATATATACACACACACACACACACACACACACACACAATATGTTATATGTAACATACTTTATATATAACATATTATATAACATATACACATATATATAAAGTGTATGTTATATATAACATATACATATAAGATGTATATATACATACACACGCACATATATATGGCTGCAGTTATATGAATTATTTGACATTCAGGACAACTCACTCTCCACTTTCCATTTAGAAGCAAATCCCTACTTACCTCCCTACACTTAGCTCAGATTCCCTTGGGATGTCTTTCAAAATTTCACATGGCTCCTAGCCTGCCTTAGGTAGCAGTCCTTGTTTCTCCACAGCAACACCTGGATACTGGTATCACAGCACTTAATATATTTTCTTAGTATACTGCACTTACACAATCACAATCCTGTAGTGTTGGTTTTCTGTCTTCCCCACTAGACTGTAAGTAACTTGATAATGGGGACTGAGTATCCCATCTCTCTATTCCCAGCATCTGGTTCAAGACCTGGCATATAGTACCTGTTCCACAAAAATGTGTCTTGAATAAAGAATGAAAGAACACACTGTCATGAGTATTAAAGATTTATTTAGAGGTTTTAATTTCTTTTAAATTATTAAGGCATGGAATAAAGTTGGAAAGTAGCTTTTTAAGAAGAGAAAAAAGATAAAAGTGATCTCTTTCAGTAATTCATCTTCACCTTTCTTTAGCAAATGAAGCCCTCAGTATTTCAAACAGCTGTTTCAACTACTGACAACTACCCTTCTGACAAATCCAAAATTACCTCCCTTGAAGGCTACAAACTATCAACGTGAAAAACATGCAACTAGTAGCATTTCCAAAAGTAGCACCCAAAGGGATCTGAATATCAACTATCCTATCTGAGACTTCAAGTACCAACCACAGATAATGATGCTCTGTAAGCCTGCTACACGTCGGTAAACCAGAGTAATACCTGTAGGACATTGTTGTATGGATGAAATAAGGTTATGTATGTGAAAACCCTATCACAATGCTAGAAGTCAGGCTACCATCCTTTCTAGCTTTCATTGCTCTGCTAAGTAATACCAGGCAAAATACTTAACCTCTCTGAGCCTGAAGTTTCCTCACTCATCAGCAGTTATCATAAGCTTAAAAGATAATGTCTGGCCGGTCGCGGTGGCTCACGCCTGTAATCCCAGCATTCTGGGAGGCCAAGGCAGGAGGATCACAAGGTCAGGAGATCGAGACCATCCTGGCTAACAGTGAAACCCCGTCTCTACTAAAAAATACAAAGAATTAGCCAGGCGTACTGGCAGGCACCTGTAGTCCCAGCTACTCGGGAGGCTGAGGCAGGAGAATGGTGTGAACTCAAGAGACGGAGCCTGCAGTGAGCAGAGATCGCGCCACTGCACTCCAGCACTCCAGCCTGGGCGACAGAGCCAGACTCTGTATCAAAAAAAAAAAAAAAAAAGATAACGTCTGTAAAGCATCTACTGTAATGCCTGGCAAACAGAATTGGCACAAAATAAATGTCAGCTCTTTTTTTCCTGCATCTTTTCCCCCATCCCCCAAAGGGAGTCTTGCTTTGTCACTCAGGCTGGAGTGCAGTGGCACGATCTCGGCTCACTGCAACCTCTGCCTCCCAGGTTCAAGCAGTTCTCCTGCCTCAGCCTCCTGAGTAGCTAGGATTACAGGCGCCCACCACCATGCCCGGCTAATTTTTGTATTTTTAGTAGATACTGGGTTTCACCATGTTGGCCAGGCTGGTCTCGAACTCCTGACCTCAGGTGATCCGCACACCTCGGCCTCCCAAAGTGCTGGGATTACAAGCATGAGCCACCAGCCCCAACCTAAGGGTGATTTTTAATTTTCTTCTTGGTGTTTGTGTTTTATCCTTTTCTACAATGAATATACATTTCCTGTATAAAAAATCTAATTTTTGACCTGGTGCCGTGGCTCACACCTGTAATCCTAGCACTTTAGGAGGTTGACACGGGCAGATTGCCTGAGTTCAGGAGTTCCAGACAAGCCTGGGCAACCTGGTGAAACCTCGTCTCTACTAAAATACAAAAAAAAAGAAAGAAAGAAAAAAAAATTAGCCGACATGGTGGCGTGTGCCTGTAATCCCAGCTAATCAAGTGGCTGAGGCAGGATAATTGCTTGAACACGGGAGGCGGAGGCTGTAGTGAGCTGAGATCGTGCCACTGCACTCCAGCCTGGCGACAGAGCGAAACTCAGTCTAATAAAAAAAAAATAATTAATTTTTAGGCAGGGCACCGTGGCTCACACCTGTAACCCCAGCACTTCGGGAGGCCAAGGTGGACAGATCACAAGGTCAGGAGATCGAGATGATCCTGGCCAACATGGTGAAACCCCGTTTCTAGTAGAAATACAAAAAAAAAAAAAAATTAGCCAGGCATGGTGGCGGACACCTGTAATCCCAGATATTTGGGAGACTGAGGCGGGAGAATCGCTTGAACCCGGGAGGCAGAAGTTGCAGTGAGCCAAGATTGTGCCACTGCACTCCCGCCTGGTGACATAGCAAGACTCCGTCTCAAAAATAATAATAATAAAATTAATTTTTAAAAATTTGGGCCGGCCGGGCGTGGTGGCTCACGCTTGTAATCCCAGCACTTTGGGAGGCCGAGGCGGGCGGATCACGAGGTCAGGAGATCGAGACCACGGTGAAACCCCATCTCTACTAAAAATACAAAAAATTAGCCGGGCGTGGTGGCGGGCGCCTGTAGTCCCAGCTACTCGGAGTGGCTGAGGCAGGAGAATGGCCGAGATCGTGCCACTGCACTCCAGCCTGGGTGACAGAGCAAGACTCCATCTCAAAAAAAAAAAAAAAAAAAAAAAAAGGCCAGGCGCGGTGGCTCACGCCTGTAATCCCAGCACTTTGGGAGGCCGAGGCGGGCGGATCACAAGGTCAGGAGATAGAGATCATCCTGGCTAACATGGTGAAACCCTGTCTTTACTAAAAATACAAAAAATTAGCTGGGCGTGGTTCGGGCCACGTGTAGTCCCAGCTACTCTGGAGGCTGAGGCAGGAGAATGGCATGAACCCGGGAGGCGGAGCTAGCAGTGAGCAGAGATTGCGCCACTGCACTCTAGCCTGGGCGACAGAGCGAGACTCCGTCTCAAAAAAAAAAAAAAAAAAAAATTCAAGCCAGGCACGGTGGCTCATACCTGTAATTCCAGCACTTTGGGAGGCCGAGGCGGGTGGATCATGAGGGCAGGAGCTCAAGACTAGCCTGGGCAAAATGGTGAAACCCCGTCTCTACTAAAAATACAAAAAATTAGCCGGGCGTGGTGGCACATGCCTGTAATCCCAGCCACTCTGGAGGCTGAGGCAGAGAATTGCTTAAACCTGGAGGGGCGGAGGTTGCAGTGAGCGGAGATCGCGCCACTGTACTCCAGCCTGGGCAACGAGAGCAAAGCTCCGTCTCAAAAAAAAAAAAAATTCAAATAACAGCCAAACCACAATCTCCTTATCAAAGAGGTACACTGTAAAAAAATCACTCAACTGATACCTGAGGTTCATTCTCAACATTTGTACATGAAAGACACTTACACTAATGGTATAAAAAAAATGTCTGAAGATTTCTAACTCAGACGTATCAGAGGTGACACCATCTATACAAACGAACGAATAAATATAACCAGCAACTGTATAAAGACACGAAAAAGAAAAGACCCACCATATTTTAATAGTGCTTTATCTTTCATTCTGCCTGTTTACTTCCTGGAATCTGGGTATGCAAAATATTACCTAGTCTCATCCCCCAAGTTAAATAAACAACTCCAAAAGATCTTGCTTTATCAAACATCTTTTGAAAGCATGGGAAGGAAATGTCATGACAGTTTAATTACTTGGGACCTGCTTCCTAGAATTTTAAATCAGTTTTAGGGGTTTGGTCCTTCCAGTCTTCCCTTGAAAATTAAAGTAACATTTAACATAACTCTGTTATAAAAGAACTATGAAAAGCAGTTTAACTAGTTTTATAACTCTTATAAAGAAAACTAGTTTTATAACTCTTCTATTTTAAGAGTTATAAAAATATAAAAGTTTGATAACTTTTATATTAAGGCCAGGGTGTATACTGTCAATCTGCTTCAAACAGGGCAAAATCAGTACATTAAAAAAAGATATAGTAATACACAGGATGATGAAGGTTTGTTTTTTGTGTTTTTTTTGTTTTTGTTTTTGAGACAGTCTCGCTCTGTGGCCCAGGCTGGAGTGCAGTGGTACGATCTCGGCTCACTACAAACTCCACCTGCTGGGTTCAAGAGATTCTCTTGCCTCAGCCTCCCAAGTAGCTGGGATTACAGGCGTGTGCCACCACGCCCAGCTGATTTTTGGATTTTTATAAAGACGGGATTTCACAGTGTTGGTCAGGCTGGTCTCGAACTCCTGACCTTGTGACCCGCCCACCTTGGCCTCCCAAAGTGCTGGGATTACAGGCGTGAGCCACCACGCCCTGCCAAAGGTTTTTGTTTTTCAATTAATCATCCTATGTACAAAGAAAATGCTCCTAAAGAAGATTAGCATGTTTTTGACCAGGCACAGTGGCTCACGCCTGTAATCCCAGCACTTGGGAGGCAGAGGCGGACGGATCACAAGGTCAAGAGATCAAGACCATGCTGGCCAACATGGTGAAACCCAGTCTCTACTAAAGATACAAAAATTAGCTGGGCGTGGTGGCGGGTGCCTGTAATCCCAGCTACTTGGGAGGCTGACGCAGAAGAATTGCTTGAACCCAGGAGGCAGAGGTTGCAGTGAGCTGAGATTGTGTCACTGCACTCCAGCCTGTGCAAAAGAGCGAGACTCTGTGTCAATAAATAAATAAATAAATACAAAAATTCACAATCTTTTATCTATACTTCCAGAGTCTGAAAACCTAAAATTTTTATTAACACATTTAGTGGCAAAACCTGACCTGAAACAAGGTCTATTTTCAATCTGTCTTTCTCCACTTGCCATGACAGTATCTTTCCCTCAGAAATGTTTCATGATAGAGTGCTAACTCTATCTACCCTAACTCTATCTACAAACCCCACTGGGGGTGTCATAGCCAGTATGTGCATATTACCGTCTTAAATTGGAATTGCTTTAACTTCCAAAGCACATCTGGCCCCCAGGGTTTTACAGAAAAGATAGGGGACCTGTATCACTGAAGGAAAATAAATGTCTGAATCCACAAAATTAGTTATTGAAGACTGATGTAAACACTTAACATTCTGTTATATCTAGTTTTCCCATATAAGTTAATAGTGAAATTCTGAAACAAGTCAATTTCTCTGTACTTTTTGTTCAAAGTGTTCAGCGATGGCATTCATCATCATTCTTGGAAACTGTTCTCCCAAAAAAGCTTTCAGCAAAATATAATTAGTCTTGGACTGAATCAGAGTAACTGTGCCTTACATATGAGATCTGTTTTCTATGGATTCGGACACCACCTGCATGGAAACTGTTGCCAAATTCTCTTTAGACCAAGCATTTCCACGCTCTGCCTCTAAGGTATCTTGTGTGCTGAGGAACCAAAAAGAAACTAAGTAACCTGGAATCTATAATTCTCTCAAAGCTGTTTTCTTAATCTAAATCTACCTAAATGATGATTATACTTAATTACAAACACTCTGGTTCCAAATAAAAAATTAAATATAGGCCAGGCATGGTGGCTCACGCCTATAATCCCAGCACCTTGGGAGGCCGAGGTGGGTGGGTCACCTGAGGTCAGGAGTTCGAGACCACCCTCACCAACACGGTGAAACCCCGTCTCTACTAAAAATACAAAATTAGCCGGGTATGGTGGTGCACACCTGTAATCCCAGCTACTTGGGAGGCTGGGTCAAAGCATCTCTTGAACCTGGGAGGCGGAGGTTGCAGTGAGCCAAGCTCCGTCTCAAAGAAAAAAAAAAAGAAAAGAAAAGAAAGAAACACATTAACAACCCTGGATGCCAGAAGACAACAGGGCAAAATAATACTTTCCAAGTTTTGGAAAAATGTTAACCTAGTATTCTATACCTAGCCCAACAGCCAATCAAGCATGAGACAAAGCTATTTTCAGACATACAGGACTCAGAAAGTTTACCTCCTGCCATCCTTTCTGTATAAATTACTTAAGGATGTTCTTCAACAAAATATGAAGAAACCAAGCAAAAGGGAAATACACCCAGGGTGGAGTGCAGTGGTGTGATCTCAGCTCACTGCAACCTCCACCTCTCCGGTTCAAGCGATGCCTCCTGCCTCAGCCTCCAGAGTAACTGGGATTGCAGGTGCCCATCACCACACCTGGCTAATTTGTGTATTTTTAGTAGAGACAAGGTCTCGCCATGTTGGCCACGCCAGTCTCGAACTCCTGACTTCAGGTGATCCACCTGCCTAGGCCTCTCAAAGTGTTTTACAGGTGTGAGCCACCATGCCTGGCCAGGAAGCTGTCTTTAATAAGTTACAGGGCATCAGTACACAGCATACCTTAAGCAAAGAGAACTGTAGGGAAGAAAGTAGATTCATGTGATAGATATCATGATTAAATATCTCCAAAAAGTCTGCAAACACACTGAGGGCAAATTTTTCTTAACCAACAAGAAAAATGAAAGGCTATTGAGGAATACATCCATATAAAAAAAGTCGTAAATTCAAATAAGGAGCAAACTAAAACGTGCCATGTTTTGTGCAAATAATGGTATGTTGGGGGAAAAAGAAGAGTATATCTAATCCTGGCAATAGGAATATACATACAGTAGCAGAGACTTAAGAAAAATATAATCCCAGAACCTACAAACCCTCAGAGAATAGGTACTGTCAACCCCTCAGACAGGCCTTCCTTAATCACACTAACCCTTCATTCTGCTTTATTTTTATTCCCTTAGCATCTGCTATTACCTAAATTGTATCACATACATTATTTCATTGATTCTAATACACATTATTCTCATTTGTTAACCCCGCTGAAACCAGCATGCATTTTACAATCGATACATTTACAACTACTGTCCGCCAGGTGGCAGCCTTGTTACTGTGTGAAAAACCTTCTGTGGATAACTCCGGAAAGATTACAAAAGCGCCAGCATCAAAATGCTTCACATCAGACAAAAGACAATCTTTCTTTGCTTGCTGGGATATAGCTCCCCCACTACACTCTCAGCAACAAAGAACAGTAATTCATTTTTTTAAAAAAATCTTCATATCCTCTAACATAGAACGGTGACTGGTACACAACAGTTATCTCTGTGAATTTTTTTTTTTAGACGGAGTCTCACTCTGTCACCCAGGCTGGAGTGCAGTGGACCATCTGGCTCACTGCAGCCTCTGCCTCCTGGATATCAAGCGATTCTCCTGCCTCAGCCTCCCCAGTAGCTGGGATTACAGACGCCCACCACCACGCCCGGATTTTTCTTTTTTTTTTTTTTGAGACGGGGTCTCACTCTGTCGCCAGGCTGGGGTGCAATGGCGCAATCTCAGCTCACTGCAACATCTGCCTCCTGGGTTCAAGCGATTCTCCTGCCTCAGCCTCCCGAGTAGTTGAGACTACTGATGCGTGCCACCAGGCCTGGATAATTTTTTGTATTTTTAGTAGAGACGGGGTTTCACCGTGTTAGCCAGGATGGCCTCGATCTCCTGATCTCGTGATCCGCCCGCCTCGGCCTCCCAAAGTGCTGGGATTACAGGCGTGAGCCCCCGCGTCCGGCCAATTTTTGTATTTTTAGTAGAGACTGGGTTTCACCATATTGGTCAGGCTGGTCTCGAACTCCTGACCTCAAGTGATCCGCTCACCTCGCCTCCCAAAGTGCTGGGATTACAGGCGTGAGCCACCACGCCCGGCACTGTGTGACATTTTAATATCTATGAAATCATGATGGGTCCAACAGGATGGATCCTACACAGTTGGTCCTGATGTTCTTATCTTCTTAGTGGTACACATAATAATGGCAAGTCTTACAAGCAACGATATCTAAGATTTGAAGGAATTCAGTGGCAAAACATTTGGAGGAACACAGAAATAATAAGGTGAGTGAACTGACCGCTCATTTCAAAAGATGAAGCCAAGGCTTAGTAAATCCAAGAAACGGAAATATAAGCTTAGTATTATTTTCGAGTTGTATAACTAAATATCCAAAGAAATAAGAACAAAAAGGGATAAAGTGATTGCCTCCGGAAAGGGGTAGTGCAGTTACCGTTTTTCGCTACAAACCAGTCTATACTAATTCTTACCACGTGCACATGCTTTTTTATGAACCGAAAATATATGATAGGAGGGATAAGTAAAAATACACAAAATCACAGAGACTTCGGACAGGGACATTAACATAGATACAGACAGAAAGACATCCAGGGACAAAGGGTGTCAAGGTGAGAATAAGGTACCTCCAGAAATTTCAGCTGGCAGTGCTAATGACGACCATGAATTCCAAACCCAAATTTTGCGAATCTCTAAAGCATGACATCAACACTTGCTGCCTACTGATGACAGGCCATTTTGCTTATCAGAAAGTCAAAATAAGGCCAGCAAAGGTCTGCGAGTGTATCCTTGTGCACTGGAATGAAAACTCACACTGGCTTAGGTGAATAATTACAAACTCTTCTTCGCTCAAACACTCAGCTCAAACACTCAAATACACAGCACCCTGTCATCTGCCCTGGTCTACTATCTGCACAGTGGCCGACTAAGGGGTACTAAGCACGGTCCCTACCCGAAAGCCTGACTATACTATGAGGAGGCAAACGCTGGGGAGAGGGGGCCGCTGCCTGAGGGGTAGGCGAATCGCAACTCTTAACAACAGTGGCCGTGACATGCACAAACCCAGCTTTCCTTCCCTCCGCAGAACCACCCGAGGGCCCGCACCATCCCCGCTGAGACAGGACACCTTTCCCCAGAGAAAGCTAACCAGCTAGCAAACCTAACTTGCCCGGGGCGGGCTAGAGGCGCGCAGATCAAGCCCCGCCTCTCTCTCCCGCCCAAAGCAGGCGTAGAATCTTCGCAAAATGTCACAGGGCCAAGACTGAGCGCGCCAAAGCGGGACCCACCCCCAGGAGACGCGGATGCTCCGGGAAAGTCCCTCCCCTTCCTCTCTCTGCCCGCGCGAAGCTCATTCATTCTAGAGGCGGGCTACTAGTCCTCCCCGGCCGGCCATCCCGGCACTGCAAATCCGCTAGACGCTTTGTCTCGCGCCGGCCGGAAACTGGGGCGCGCACGCGAGCGCGTGCTCGCGCTCCAGATCCCCGAACCTGGGGCCTGCCGGGCCGCCTCTCCGCGCCGGCTCCCTGGGTTCGAGGTGCGAAAGCGGGAGCTCCTTCTTGGCAGTCCCAGGCGCGCACTTATCACGTCTCAGCGGGTATCCAAAACCTAGAAATGGGCATCACGGCCCCCCATCGCTCGAGCCCCCTCCGCGACCCCTGCCTGCCTCGCTATGAACTCTAGATTCTTTCTCCTTTCCGGAGACCGAGACCCTGTTCCTTCAGAAGGACGCGTGCATCCTGGCCTCTGCTCCCTCCCCACGGCAGAACCCAGTGAGCTGGCCGCCGCGGTTGCGCCCCCGCCCCTCCTTGGCGCTAACGCGGCCGCCAGCTAGCACTCACTTGAGGAGCAGCTGGTCGTGTTCCGCCTTGCACTTGCCCAGCTCGATCTGCAGCTTGGCGCGCTCGCGGGCCGTGTCGTCGAGCGCGCGTCGCGCGTCGGCCAGCTCGGTCTCGTAGAGCGCCTTGAGGCCGGTGAGCTCGCGGCCGCGCACCTCCTCGCGCTCCGTCACCTGCAGCTGCAGCGCGCTGTTCTCCGTCTCTAGGCTGCGCACCTTGTCGATGTACACCGCCAGCCGGTCATTGAGCTCGCGCAGCTCCTCCTTCTCCTGGAGCCGCGACAGCCGCGTGGGGCTCAGAGGCGTGGTGGGGCCGCCAGCGCGGCTGCCCATCCGCGGCGGCACGGGGGTCGCAGTCGCCATGGCGGGCGGCGGAGACAGCGGGGCGGCGAGGCCGCGAGCGGGACCGTGACAAGGAGGGGACGGCAGGGGGCGAAGCGGGGACCGAAGGCACAAACCGGCGACCTGCGCTCACGTCCAGACGCTGGCGTTTAGAGGAACGGAGAAGCACCTGGGATGGCGGGAGGGAGCTCGATTACAGCACAAAGGGCAAAGGCGCGGGGAGGGAACTACGAATCAATCGATCGATCGCGAAATGCCCTTTGTAAGAAAACACACACACCCACTCACACACGCACGCGGGAAAATGCAAGACGAGGGTGACTGGAGGCCAAGCAGGGTCCGCGCCGCCGCCGTCTCCTGCTCGCAGCACTTTGTTTCCTCTCAGGCTGCACGGAGCGGCGGGCGGGGGGAGGAGGGCCGGGAGGGGCGGGCTGGAGGCAAGCCGCGGGGGGCGGAGGTGGCGCGGGCCGCGGTGCCGCACTCCCCAACATGGCCGGCGCGCCCCGGCGCCTCCACGTGACCGCCATGGGCCAATGGGGAGCAGGCAGCGCGCTTCGGCGGTTCGGGGGCCGGACCTGTAAATTTAAAATCTGGCCCTCGCGCAACCGTCCGCTCGGCACGCCCGGCTGGGCGGTTCCGCGACCGGACTCAGGGCGGTAAGGAAGGACGCCTGGGACTGCCCACCCGCGCGGCTCTGGGCCCAGCGCCCTCCGGGCCCTCCCGCCGCCCCGCGGGGACCCCTTGGAGGGGCCGGGCCTGCGAAAGGCGGGAAGGAGCCCGGAGGTTTCCGGGGCGGATCTGCGCCACCGCCCACACTCGGCGGTTCAGGGAAATTCAAATATAAACGTCCCTAAAAGCCACACGCGAAACTCAAAAGTGTCCCCGGCCACCGCGGGCGTGGTAACCTTATCCCCTGCTCCGCTGGAGGGCTCGGGAAACGGCCCAGAGGCCGAGACGCTGTAGAATTACGTAATAGGCACTTGAGTCCGAGGTTCCAAATGCACGGCTTGCAGGTTCCAAGTACCAGCCTTTATTTTTCTCTCCGGTGGAAATCTGTATCAGGCAACTTCTTTCCATGAAATTGAGATCTGTGCGTCTTGAAGCCGACAGATTATCACACAAAAACCAGCAACCCTGATTTTAAATCATTTGCTACCAGTGTTAATGGGCAGTTCCTAATCCGTTTGTTTCTTAATTAAAGGATTTGTAGTATCGAAAAACAGCTCAGAAATTATACGATTAACATATGACGGTAAGTAAATACGAGAGCAAGCTGTTTCATACTCCGTTAAAATCAGATGCATAAAAATCTGAACTTGTGACAATTTAAGATGAAATAATTTTTTGCTTTTAAAAAGAGGCTCCCAAGATGTCACTGGCAGCTACTTCTATTAGAAAGAACATTTCATCCCTTTGAAAAGTTCCTAATTTTTAGGCTAACACTTATTGGGACTGAATGCCAGCACTAGGCTTTTCATGGATTACCCATCCAGACAATCTCCGTGTGATGTGGGAAAGTGGATTGTTTCTATTTGAAAATTCATCCGGGCGGGCGCGGTGCCTCACGCCTGTAATCCCAACACTTTGGGAGGCCGAGGGGGGGAGGATCACCTGAGGTCAGGAGTTCAAGACCAGCCTGACCAACATGGTGAAACCCCGTCTCTACAAAAATACAAAAATTTGCCGGGCATGATGGCGGGTGCCTGTAATCTCAGCTACTTGGAAGGCTGAGGTGGGAGAATCCCTTGAACCCGGAAAGGGGAGGTTGCAGTGAGCCGAGATGGCACCATTGCACTCCAGCCTGAGTGACACGGAGACCCCGTCTCAAAAAAGAAAGGAAGAAACTATCCATTTTATAGATTCACTGCTCAGCAGGACTGCGTTTGACAGGTCCCAGGATTCTAATTGACTCGAGTCTGGCCCTGAGCTATACCCTAGATGACCACCTTACCACCTATTAGGAACGCTTCTGTAATTAATGATTACTTACTTTAAAAATGGCAGAAATGGAGACCAGGATATTCTTTAACTATTAATCAAGTCGTGTACATAAGAATTAGTGAAGAGCACTGGGAGCTGCATATTCATCCCAGATGAATTTCTGGCACTCTGTGAATGATGACATTCTCTTTATTAATGGTTCTATTTCCTGTCCAGTTTCCTAAAATACTTCGTTGCTTTTTTGGGGGGGTGGGTAGGAGGGAGGGTGGCAGGGAGACGGAGTCTTACTCTGTCACCTAGGCTGGAGTGCAATGGCACAATCTCGGCTCACTGCAACTTCCACCTCCCGGGTTCAAGCGATTCTCCTGCCTCAGCCTCCGGAACTGAGACCAGCGCCACCATACCCGGCTAATTTTTTGTATTTTAGTAGAGACGGGGCTTCACCGTGTTGCCCAGGCTGGTCTCGAACTCCTGAGCTCAGGCAATCCGCCCGCCTCGGCTTTCCAAAGTGCTAGAATTACAGGCGTGAGCCACCGCGCCCGGCCATGAAATACTTCCTTTCTTAACCTCATTGAGAATTAAAGAATCGAAAAGCTTAGACTTTAAGTATTCAAGTACTTAGACTTTAAGTGTTCAAGTAATCTTAAAGGGAACTTTAAAATCTAAATTACTGATCAGAAAACCGGCCGGGCGTGTGGCTCAGCCTGTAATCCCAGCACTTTGGGAGGCCGAGGCGGGCAGATCACTGAGGTCAGGGTTCGAGACCAGCCTGTCAACATAGTGAAACGCCGCCTCTACTGAAAATACAAAAATTAGCGAGGTGTGGTGGTGCGCGCCTGTAGTCCCAGCTACTCCGGAGGCTGAGGCAGGAGGCAGGAGAATCTCTTGAACCTCAGAGGCGGAGGTTGCAGTGAGCTGAGATCGCGACACTGCCTCGGCATCAAAGTGAGACCCTATCTGCAAAAAAATAAAAAATTTTAAAAAAAGTTAAATAAAATAAGTTACTAATGAGGAAATAGACCAAAAGAAGGTGAGTGCTGGGTCCCAGGCTGTGGAACCAGGATTGTAATGTAAATCTGCTTGTTCTCACTTGGTTGTGAGACCCTTTCCACTACGATAGGTGATATAGTCAATGCATATGGTTTTATGGTTTTCATTCCTTGCTTCCGTTTACCTGTCTTTTAAAAATATTTGGTTGGGAGGCCGAGGCGGGCGGAACACGAGGTCAAGAGATGGAGACCATCCTGGCCAACATAGTGAAACCCCGTCTTTACTAAAAATACAAAAAAAAAGAAAAAAGATAGCTGGGTGCGGTGGCACGTGCCTGTAGTCCCAGCTACTCCAGACGCTGAGGCAGGCGAATCGCTTGAACCCGGGAGGCGGAGTTCGCCGTGAGCCGAGATCGCGCCACTGCACTCCAGCCTGGCGACAGAGTGAGACTCTGTCTCAAAAAAAAAAAAAAAAAAAAAAAAAAATTGTAAGTTTTCTTTTAAAATTATTTCCTGTCCATGTTTTAAGTTTTAAGATTATATGTGATTCCAGCAATGATCTCTATTGCTCTGAACCCCATGAAGCTTTCCGTTTTTTGTTTTTTGGTTTTTTTTTTGAGACAGAGTTTCGTTCTTGCCCAAGCTGGAGTGCAGTGGCATGATCTCAGCTCACCACAACCTCCATCTCCAGGGTTCAAGCGATTCTCCTACCTCAGCCTCCCGAGTAGCTGGGATTACAGGCATGCGCCACCACACCCGGCTAATTTTGTATTTTTAGTAGAGACGAGGTTTCATCATGTTGGTTGGGCTGGTCTCGAGCTCCTGACCTCGTGATCCACCAGCCTCAGCCTCCCAAAATGCTGGGATCATAGGCGTGAGCCACTGAAATAGAAAAGCCTGAAGCTTTCTATTGATAGAGTTCCTCAATTTTCAGATTATTTGAAGAGGCTCACATTATACATGCCCTATTATATAAAACAACTTTCTTGGGAGTCAGACAGTTGAGGATGTGCTACTGATAGCTGTATAACTGTAAGAAAATTATTTCGTGATTTCCTTCAAGGAAAATGGAAATGGAGCCGGGCATAGTGGCTCACGCCTGTAATCTCAGCACTTTGGGAGGCCGAGGCGGGCGGATGACGAGGTCAAGAGATTGAGACCATCCTGGCCAACACGGCGAAACCCCGTCTCTACTAAACATACAAAAAAGTTAGCTAGGCATGGTGGTGCGCGCCTGTAGTCCCAGCTGCTGCGGAGGCTGAGGCAGGAGAATCTCTTGAACCCAAGAGGCGGAGGTTGCAGTGAGCCGAGATCGCGTCACTGCACTCCAGCCTGGCAACACAGCGAGACTCCGTCTCAAAAAAAAAAAAAAAAAAAAAAAATGCCGGGCTCGGTGGCTCATGCCTGTAATCCCAGCTCTTTGGGAGGCTAAGGCAGGTGGATCACCTGAGGTCAGGAGTTCGAGACCAGCCTGACCCACATGGAGAAACCCCGTCTCTACTAAAAATACAAAATTAGGCGGGCGTGGTGGCACATGCCTGTAATCCCAGCTACTCAGGAGGTTGAGGCAGGAGAATCGCTTGAACCTGGGAGGCGGAGGTTATGGTGAGCTGAGATGGCACCGTTGCACTCTAGCCTGGGCAACAAGAGCAAAACTCCGTCTCAAAAAAAAAAGAAGAAAGAAAAGAAAATGGGGGCCGGACGCGGTGGCTCACACCTGTAATCCCAGCACCTTGGGAGGCCAAGATGGGCAGATCACCTGAGGTCGGGAGTTCGAGACCAGCCTGACCAACATGGAGAAACCCCATCTCTACTAAAAATATAAAATTAGCCGGGCGTGCTGGCCATGCCTGTAATCCCAGCTACTCAGGAGGCTGAGGCAGAAGAATCGCTTAAACCTGGGAGGTGAAGGTTGCGGTGAGCAGAGATCGTGCCATTGCACTCCAGGCTGGGCAACAAGAGCAAAACTCAAAAAAAAAAAGAAAAAAGAAAAAAGAAAAAGAACGAAAGAAAAGAAAAGAAAATGGAAATGATTTCTACCTTGCACAGGATTTGTAAAGATTTAATAAAACAATATATGCAGTATGTTAGACATACAACATGTGAAGGCTAAATAGTAACTCTTACTAATAGTAATCATGTGTTTCCAGTCAAAATCAAGGAAAAAGAATGGAAAATCTTGAAGCCTTAGAATTAGGTAATTGTGGCCGGGCATAGTGGCTCACACTTGTAATCCCAGCACTTTGGGAGGATGAGGCGGGTGGATCACTTGAGGCCAGGAGTTTGAGACCAACCTGGCCAACACGGTGAAACTCCATCTCTACTAAAAATACAAAAAACTAGCCAGGCGTGGTGGCAGGCGCCTGTAATCGCAGTTACTCGGGAGGCCGAGGCAGGAGAATCGTTTGATCCTGGGAGGCGGAGGTTGCAGTGGGCCGAGGTAGTACCCTTGTATTCCAGCCTGGGCAACAAGAGCAAAACTCCGTAGCAAAATAAAAAACACACACACACAAGAATTAGACAATTGTGCACATTTTTGGTCAGGTACTTTACAAAATATACACTTTCCTTATTCTCTAGGTGTTTCCCATACCTAATGCTAAACCTGGATTATGGCCTTCTGTACTCTCATACTAAGTTAGTCAAGCTCCCTTTATTCAAGTAATTCCTGAAATTTTATCCCTCCAAAGTTTTCCCCCAATGAGTTAGAAGTAACAAATTTGTAAGTTTGGTGACAACACTTCTGCATTTACTAGGATTGTGGTGATTTCAAATATCCTACCTTTGTTTTTACTATACACCTCCATTTCCTTCTCAGGGCACATGTCCTGATTATTGGTTAGACCATATATATCCCTACCAAGTCTCAAAATGCCATGCCATCATTTTCCCTCGTCCATACTCCTCCTACAACTACCTCACTACATGTAAAGAACTTAATTGACATTTGTCCTACTTTATGTGTGTCATTTGGATCTGGGACAGAAAAATATAGGATACATAAGACATCTGGGGAGAAGGGGCCATACTAGGATGGGGTGAGAAGGAACGGGGAGGAGAGACTGAAAGCTTAGCAGTAACCCACTTTTGTCTTGGGAGAGGGGAGTGGCAGCTGGCAGATAAATTGAGTATACGTCGCAAACAAATAGGATAGCTACGACTGTGACACAAAATGAAATAAAAAATTGCTAAATGGTATCTCTTCAATATATGTTTGCTGAATGGATGAATGAAGAAATAACTGAATACATGATCTTCTCCTGGAACAGGTTTTTTGACTAAATATATTTTACAAACTCGATACTTTTTCCAGTAGTTATAAAACTGTAGACATCATGTTTTAGAAGGTTGAGTGACTATTCAGAATGTCGTCCAAGTCTGATTTTGATTTTCGTGTTAAAAAAAAAAAAAGCTTAGGAGTTTTAAAGTATATTTACCATCTTTAAGAGGATTCAGGTAGCACAGCCACCTGAAGTTTTTATACTACTCAAACTTGTTTTCTTTTTTTTTCTTTTTTATAGGTAGGGGTTTTAAATTCTGAGAGTAAGAACAAAAATTTTAAAATTAAAAAAAAATAGGGGTGAATGACCAGGAGTGGTGGCTCACGCCTGTAATCCCAGTAATTTGGGAGGCTAAGGCGGGTGGATCACAAGGTCAGGAGTTCAAGACCAGCCTGGCCAACATGGTGAAACCCCGTCTCTACTAAAAATACACAAATTAGCCAGGTATGGTGATGGGCACCTGTAATCCCAGCTACTGAGGAGGCTGAGGCAGAGAATTGCTTGAATCCGGGAGGCAGAAGTTGCAGTGAGCCAAGATCACGCCACAAAGAAATGTATCAGGTCAGTTTAATTCTCAGGCCCAGCCATAGAAGCTAAGAGTAGGGGAAAGCTTTTACTCCCTACACAGCCAAAACTGAAAAAGATCCAAATGTTCATCAACAGGAGAATAGAAAAATGGATTGTGGTATAAGTACTATTTAGCAATTTTAAAAAAAGGAATGGCAGGTACACCAACCACATGGTTGAATCTCATAAACATTATATTAAGCCACAGAAGCCAGGTAATAAAGAGTACATCTTGTAAGATTTACTTATATAAGTTTGAGAACAATTAAATCAAATTTATGGTGAAAGAAATCAGAACAGTGATTTCCTACAGGGTTGAGAATTGATTGGAAAGAGTCATTAAGAAACTTTCTGGGCCCAACGTGGTAGCTCACACCTGTAATCCCAGCAATTTGAGAGGCCGAGGTGGGAGGATGGCTTGAGCTCAGGAGTTCAAAATGAGCCTGGGCAATATGGTGAGACCCCCTATCTCTATTTAAAAAAAAAAAAAAAAAAAAGCCAGGAGTGGTAGCTCCCAGGACTTTGGGAGGCCAAGGTGGGTGGATCACCTGAGGTCAGGAGTTGGAGACCAGCCTGGGCAACATGGTGAAACCCCATCTTTACTAAAAATGCAAAAATTAGCCGGGCTTGGTGGTGGGCACCTGTAGCCCCAGCTACTCGGGAGGCTGAGGCTGGAGAATCACTTGAATCCAGGAGATGGAGGTTGTTGTGAGCTGAGATCAGGCCATAGCACTCCAGCTTTGCCAACAAGAGCAAAACTCCGTCTAAAAAAAAAAAAAAAATCCTGGGCGTGGTGGCTTACGCCTATAATCCCAGCACTTTGGGAGGCGGAGGCAGGCTGATCGCCTGAGGTCAGGAGTTTAAAACCAGCCTGACCAACATGGAGAAACCCCATCTCTACTAAAAATACAAAATTAGCCAGTCGTGGTGGGGCATGCCTGTAATCCTAGCTACTCGGGAGGCGGAGGCAGGAGAATAGCTTGAACCTGGGAGGCAGAGGTTGTAGTGGGCCAAGATCACGCCACTGCATTCCAGCCTGGGCAACAAGAGGGAAACTCCGTCTCAAAAATAAAAATAAAAATAAAGGCCGGGTGTGGTGGCTCACCCCTGTAATCCCAGCACTTTGGGAGGCTGAGGCGGCCAACATGGTGAAACCCCGTCTCTACTAAAAATACAAAAATTAGCTGTGCGTGGTGGCACGCGCCTGTAGTCCCAGCTACTCGAGAGGCTGAGGCAGGAGAATCGCTTGAACCCAGGAGGCGGAGGTTGCAGTGAGCCAGATCACGCCATTGCCCTCCAGCCTCGGCAACAAGAGCAAGACTCCATCTTGGAAAAAAATAAATAAATAAAAATAAATAAAATGGTTGGTGCAGTAGCTCATGCCTATAATGCCCAGCACTTTGGGAGGCCGAGGTAGGCATATCATTTGACATCAGGAGTTCCAGACCAGTCTGACCAACACGGTAAAACCCCATCCCTACTAAAAAAAAATGGCTGGGTGCAGTGGTTCACGCCTGTAATCTCAGCACTTTGGGAGGCCAAAGTGGGCAGATCACTTGAAATCAGGAGTTCAAGACCAGCCTAACCAACATGGTGGAACTCCGTCTCTACTAAAAATACAAAAATTAGCCGGGTGTGCTTGCACATGCCTGTAATCCCAGCTACTTGGAAGGCTGAGGCAGGAGAATCACTTGAGCCCAGGAGGCAGAGGTTTCAGTGAGCTGACATCATGCCATTCCACTCCAGCCTGGGTAACAGAGTGAGTGAGACTCCATCTTAAAAAAAAAATAAAAATAAAAATAAATAAATAAAAGTTAAAAAGAAAAAGAAGAAAATAAAGAAAAAAAGAAACCTTCTGGAACAACAAGAATGTTCTATACCTTGACTGAAGTCATGGGTACATGGGTATATACAATTACCAAGACATTAAATTGTACAATTAAGATCTGTGGATTTTACTATATATACAATACATTTTACCATGATAAAAAATGAAAATATTGGGAGGCTGAGGTGGGCAGATCACGAGGTCAGGAGTTCAAGACCAGCCTGACCAATATGCTGAAACCCTGTCTCTACTAAAAAAAAATAAGTCGGGCATAGTGGAGCGCGCCTGTAGTCCCAGGTACTCGGGAGGCTGAGGCAGGAGAATCGCTTGAACCTGGGAGGCGGAGGTTGGAGGTTGCAGTGAGCCAAGATCATGCCACTGCACTCCAGCCTGGGCGACAGAGCAAGACTCTGTCTCAAAAAAAAAAAAAAGCAAGAAAGAAAAATAAAATATATTCTGCTCTCCTACACATTAGATTTTAAAATTTATAAGGTATATTTTGAAGCTTTTTTTTGTAAGTAGATGAAGTCTCCACCATATTTGATGCTTAATTCTAAATTTTCCTTTTTACACTCATGCTATAAAACCTGTGTGATTTCTTCAGGAGTCAGCAATTGTATACAATCAGGTTTTTTTAAAGCCTATGATTTGATCAGATTTAAAAGATGTATTTGAGTAACAAAAGCAGGTGTTAAGAGTGAAACAAAACAAAACAAAGCTGAGCGCGGTGGCTCACGCCTGTAATCCCAGCACTTTGGGAGGCTGAGGTGGGCGGATCACAAGGTCAGGAGATCGAGACCATCCTGGCTAACACAATGAAACCCCGTCTCTACTAAAAATACAAAAAATTAGCCAGGCGTGGTGGTGGACACCTGTAGTCCCAGCTGCTGGGGAGGCCGAGGCAGGAAAATGGCGTGAACCCAGGAGGCGGAGCTTGCAGTGAGCGGAGATCGCCCCACTACACTCCAGTCTAGGCGACAGAGTGAGACTCCATTTCAAAAAAAAAAAAAAAAGAGTTAAGTGATTCAAAGAGGGTTGCTGTCATTTTTGTCTTGGAAAGATTGGAATATGACTAAAGTATTATGAAACAGATGTTTAAAAAGGAAAACATCGGCTGGGTGCATTGGCTCATGCATGTAATCCCAGCACTTGTGGAGACTGAGGCGGGTGGATCACCTGAGGTCAGGAGTTCAAGATCAGCCTGGCCAACTCGGTAAAACCCCGTCTCTTTTTTTTTTTTTGAGACGGAGTCTTGCTCTGTTGCCCAGGCTGGAGTGCAGTGGTGCAATCTAGGTTTACTGCAACCTCCTCTGTCTCCTGGGTTCAAGCAATTCTCCTACCTCAGCCTTCTGAGTAGCTGGGATTACAGGCACCTGCCACCACACCCAGCTAATTTTTGCAGTTTTAGTAGGGCCGAGATTTCACCACGTTGGCCAGGCTGGTCTTAAATTCCTGACCTCAGGCTATCGACCCGCCTCAGCCTCCCAAAGTTGTGGGATTATAGGTGTGAGCCACCGCACCTGGCTGAAACCCTGTCTCTGCTAAAAATACAAAAACTATCCAGACCTCCTTGTGCGCGCCTGTAATCCCAGCTACTCGGGAGGCTGAGGCGGGTGGATCATAAGGTCAGGAGTTCAAGACCAGCCTGGCCAAGACGGCGAAACCCTGTCTCTACAAAAAATACAAAAATTAGCCTGGCATGATGGCAGGCGCCTATAATCCCAGCTACTCGAGAGGCTGAGGCAGAGAATTGCTTGAACCCAGGAGTGGAGGTTGCGGTGAGCCGAGATCGTGCCACTGCACTCCAGCCTGGGCAACAAGAGCGAAACTCCATCTCAAAAACAAAAACAAAAACAAAAAAGAAAAGTTCAGTAGTCACTGTAGCATTCATTTGAGAAAATCACCCTGTGGTAACCTGCATCAACTTCTTCATAAGGTTTTCAGGAACCTGTTGTCATTTATAAGAAATTGGTTTCATTTCTCCAATCATAACTTCTTAGCTACTTTCATTTACTATATACATCCTTTAACAGATTTAAGTTGGGTTTATCTCAAAGTGAAGGATGGAGAAATGAATTCTCTATTGTCATAAGGAAAAGGGAAGTCATGAAGTTAGAAGGCTGAGTCCACCGTTTTTATTTTTTAAATTACAGTGAATCAAAATATCTGCTTCACTGTAGATGAATTAAGATGCCATTCTTCCTATGAACTACTATAGCAGTCATTTGGAAACCAACATATTGCTTTTTAGTCGACCTTTTCAACTAAATCATGACTCAAAGGCAGCAGAATGTCTCCCCGGGGGACAATGCAATGGTGCAATGATGTCATCTTTTTTTTTTTTTTTTTTTTTTTTTGAGACGGAGTCTTGCTCTGTCACCCAGGCTGGAGTTAAGTAGCGCGATCTCGGCTCACTGCAAGCTCCGCCTCCCGGGTTCACGCCATTCTCCTGCCTCAGCCTCTCCGAGTAGCTGGGACTACAGGCGCCCGCCACCACGCCCAGCTAATTTTTTATGTTTTTTTTTAGTAGAGACGGGGTTTCACCGTGGTCTCGATCTCCTGACCTCGTGATCCACCCGCCTCAGCCTCCCAAAGTGCTGGGATTACAAGCGTGAGCCACCGCGCCCGACCTAATGATGTCATCTTTCTGTCTGCCAGTGCCCATATGCAAGTAGAACCAATATAGGACAATGGAAGATCTAAGTACCCTGATCTTTCACCAGTCTCTTATTCCTCATAATGAATCTACCATATCAAAGAGATACTTGTGCATACTTCCTTTGAGTAAGGCACCCTAATGGACGTGAATCAAGAGATACATACTTTTGAAACTTTTCAAAACAATTCTTTATAATAATTACAAGTGGAATGTATCTTATTTCCTATTATTTTTGTCTGAAAATAAGAAATTGATTTGTCATGTTTATTTTAGTGAACATGTATCCATTCATGTTTAGATAGTACCAAATATAGTAAATAACATGTAATGTAAGACTTATTCTCTCTAAATACCACCAGACTATTTCGGTTTCAAGTTTACTGTGGCATGTCAAATGCTTCATCAACTGGTCGTGACAACTGATGAAGAAACTGGAGGAAAGCAACCACTTAATTAAAACGCATACTTTAAATACTGTGTAGTGTGCTAAGCAATGAGAGAGAGAGAGCCATGGATGTAGCAGCTGCATCAAATAGAATCTAGTTAACATTAGACATGTTACTAGAGCTAAAAGATGTTCAGCTAATAAGATACCTGCATCACATATTAACAGGCACAAGATGAATGTGAAGGTTTGGGAATTTGGTAAAAGGAGGTTACAGAATTGCGCATTAGGAACAGAATTATTGGGCCAGGTGCGGTGGCTTATGCCTGTAATCCCAGCACTTTGGGAGGCCGAGGCGGGTGGATCATGAGATCAGGAGATCGAGACCATCCTGGCTAACACGGTGAAACCCCATCTCTAATAAAAATACAAAAAATTAGCCGGGCGTGGTGGCGGGCACCTGTGGTCCCAGCTACTCGGGAGGCTGAGGCAGGAGAATGGCATGAACCTGGGAGGCGGAGCTTGCAGTGAGCCAAGATCAGGCCACTGCACTGCAGCCTAGGCGACAGAGCAAGACCTTGTCTCAAAAAAAAAAAAAAAAAAAAAAAAAAAGGAACAGAATTATTGCTCTGTGATAGATCACGGGCAATACACCATTTCACTTCCCTTCGTCCTTTAAAGTCCAAAAAAGATCTGAATGTAGGAAAATTAAGCCATTGAAAATCTGGTTGGGAGGCCAAGGCGGGTGGATCACGAGGTCAGGAGTTCAAGACCAGCCTGGCCAAGATGGTGAAACCCTGTCTCTACTAAAAGTACAAAACTTAGTGGGGCATGGTGGCGGGCACCTGTAATCCCAGCTACTCGGGAGGCTGAGGCAGAGAACTGCTTGAACCTGGGAAGTGGAGGTTGCAGGGAACCAAGATGGCGCCACTGCACTCCAGCCTCGGGGACAGAGCAAGACTCCGTCTCAGAAAAAAAAGAAAGAAAGAAAATCTGGGCCAGGCACAGTGGCTCATGCCTGTAATCCCAGCACTTTGGGAGGCCAAGGGGTTGGGAGGGAGGGGAAACACTTGAGGTCAGGAGTTCAAGACCAGCCTGACCAACATGGTGAAACCTCGTCTCTAATAAAAATACAAAAATTAGCTGGTCGTGGTGGCACACGCCTGTAATCCTAGCTACTCAGGAGGCTGAGGCAGGAGAATTGCTTGAACCCGGGAGGCGGAGGTTGCAGTGAGTTGAGATCACGCCACTGCACTCCAGCCTGGGAGACAGAGTGAGAATCTGTCTCAGAAAAAAAAAAGAAAATCTGGCTACAGATCTCATTCTGGCCTTTGGACTGGGAGCAACAAAAACTCTGGAGAATGCTTTGGAGATAGAGTGGGCTAATTTTACCAATCACTAGACAGATAAAACTGGGAGCATTTGAGGGAATAATGAGGTTTTGAGGATCAGGTAAATAAAAGTAAGACAGCACGGTACAGCAGGACAGTCAGGCATACCCATGTGTGAATCCTGCTCAGTCACTCCCTTTGTGACCCCAGCAAGTTACTTAACATCTGCAAACCTTCATTTTATCATCTGTAAAAAGCAGAGAAAGAACCACCTTATAGGGATATTGAAAGAATTGAATATGATAATGTATGCCAAGGGTATCTGACACAAGGGTAGTACTCAGTAAATATTTATTTCTTTGTCTTCCCCTACAAAAATAGATATTAGGATCCTTGCTTCCCAATTTTGAAAGCAACTATTTGATTTAGCCCATAAGGCATTATACTAAAAATCAGTGCTTGTTACACATTACATTTTCAAAATGTTAACTGTTTTACCTTGCCATACTCACTAATGTTTATATTGGCATGGAGTCAATATTTACACAAATATTGAATAGTGTATGTACTGATTGACTTACTATAACTTGATTCAATTTAACAAACTTTCAGTTACTGTTACTATAGTCAGCTCCAGAGAAATTACGAAATCAAGACACAGAAACTAACAGGGTGTGCAAGGAAAGACCTGCGTTGTTAGTAACCCAGCCCCTCTCCAAACACAAGATGCTGTGGCTTGAGTTTGGATTTCATAGCCAGTTGTATCGTTTTAGTGATTATTTCTTACATATCCTGGAACAGTTTGATTAATTTGAATTGACTTTTGTAATAGAAAGGATAAATCACTTTCAGTTGATGTTGTGAAACTATAAACAGGCAGCCAGGTGCAGTGGCTCACCCCTGTAATCCCAGCACTTTGGGAGGCCGAGGCGGGTGGATCATGAGGTCAGGAGATCGAGACCATCCTGGCTAACATGGTGAAACCCCGTCTCTACTAAAAATACAAAAAATTAGCCAGGCGTGGTGGTGGGCACCTGTAGTCCCAGCTTATCGGGAGGCTGAGGCAGGAGAATGGTGTGTACCCGGGAGGCGGAGCTTGCAGTGAGAAAAGAAAAGAAAAGAAACTATAAACAGGCACCTAGTTATTGCAAAAAATGGAAGAAGATAAGATCTATTTTTCTTTTTTTTTTTTTTTTTTTTTTGAGACAGGGTCTCGCTCTGTCACCCAGGCTGGAGTGCAGTGGTGCGATCTCGGCTCAGTGCAAGCTCCGCCTCCCGGGTTCACGCCATTCTCCTGCCTCAGCCTCCCGAGTAGCTGGGACTACAGGCGCCCACCACCACGCCCGGCTAATTTATTTTTTTTGCATTTTTAGTAGAGATGGGGTTTCACCGTGGTCTCGATCTCCTGACCTCGTGATCCGCCCGCCTCGGCCTCCCAAAGTGCTGGGATTACAAGTGTGAGCCACCGTGCCCGGCCGATAAGATCTATTTTTCTTAGATACACATAATATTTTAATCTACATTTGCCCTTTGTATGTCCCTACACCACATCCACATTTTGAAGACAAAAAAAAAAAAAAAATGCGTGCTTTCTACATGACCACAAGACCAACCACCACTGCCTGCTAGACAGAAAAAGGGTGACATTAAGTGTGCAGCCATCTGCTTGTCACTGGCTCCTGGTGAGGCAAGAGAAGCAAATTAGCACCCTCACCCCACCCCCACTCTCGCCTCCATGCCCCACCATCTGGCTGGTCACCCCTTGCCGCCAGTGCCAGTTTCTTCCTGCACCGTCTGGCTTGAGGAGGCCAGAGACATTTGCCTTCTTAGGAAGCGGCAAGAACAGGCTTCAGCAGCACCGTAAGCCATGAATTTCTAAAACTCAAAGGAGATTACACAAATTACCTCCTCTCTCCATCAGCAATGCTCTCTCCTTCACTGATCCCTGTTATCTTACCTAAAACATCTTTTCCTCTCTATCCGGGAAAATAGGTCTGGAATCCAGTCCATTTTGTAATTGACAGTTGTCTAATGATCAACAGGTATCTAATTCCTACAATGAGTCTCTCTCATCAATTTTATTTAAGGATTTGGGGGCAGAAATGGGATGCCAAATTATTCAGTAAATGTAGGGTATTTCACCATAAAGCCACAGGAAATGGTGAAAGGGGACATTTAATTGAAACAGTAGTGACAGCTCAAATCCCTCACTCATTAAAGAGATGTAGAATAAATAGGACATCGGCAAAGCAGACTAAGATTTTGAGATTTCACAGAATAAGCAGCGAACTTTCTAATGAGTAAACAAATATAGACTAGCTATCACCAGACAAGAAATATGATTCTCCTATTTGCCTGAGAAATAATGCTATCCGGATAAACTGATGTTTGTTTCACTAAAAAAAAAAAAAAAAAAAAAAAAAATCTTGCTAACCTAGGATTCAGTTTTCTTAAAAAAAAACACATTATTTTTTTCCCTATACTTCTTTCTCGTTCTGACTTCTTTCTACTCTTTTTCTAACTTGCAGTAATACAAGCCACTTTTAAAAACTTAACAATGCCAGCTTAAAAAAGGAAAGGCAATAGGAAAACAGAAAATTAACTTTGAAAATTTCAAAACTGTAAATATTGGCTTAGAATATGAATCCGATTAGAATCTTACAGATAAGCTGTAGCTAAGCTTACTATGAAAAGACTTGCTCCATAGTTATATTCAAAAGCAACAATGTAAACTTGGAAGACAAACTATAAAAAACTATGGGGTTTTGATGCCAGAATTTTTACCTCGCTATAGTAACTTGGTAGAAGAAATTGTCCAAGTGTATCTTTTTATTTTAATAACAGAAGGAAAGGGAAGCAAACCAACTTTAGTTTAGAATAGTTTTCTAAGTTAGATGAAATAATGCTGTGACCCATATCTGAACAGAGCACCAGATGCTTCCTACCTACAGGAGACATTTGCAATTTTTTTTGGCTGCTCACCCTCTGAACTGTCTTCCTGTTTGAGGAATTCCTCACCATTTGAGTCTTAGTAAGAAACAGGGTCCTGCTCCCACTCTAGATGCTAAAAAGCCATCCACCCATGTCAGCCATCTCTTTCTTTTGCAGGCCTAGGTTTCGCCAATCAGGTGTACCAGCTCCAGATTTTTTTTTTTTTTTTGATACAGAATCTCGCTCTGTCTCCCAGGCAGGAAACTGCAGTGGCACAATCTCGGCTCACTGCAACCTCCGCACCATCAAATCCAGCTATTTTTTCATAGAGACAAAAAATGTTGCCCAGGCTGGCCTCAAACTCCTGAGTTCAAGCAATCCAGCTGCCTCGGCCTCCCAGAGTGCTAGGATTACAGGTGTGAGCCACCACGCCTAGCTCCAGAATTTTGACCCTGGAGCCAGTCACTCAAAGCAATGGAAGAGAGGCGCGTCCGTTCTGGTAGCCACACCCAGTTTCAAAAGGCCGTTGGGGCCGGATGCTCTGGCCCACTCCTGTAATCCTAAAACTTTGGGAGGCCGAGATGAGCAAGTCACTTGATGTCAGGAGTTCGAGACCAGCCCAGCCAATATGGTGAAACCATGTATCTACTAAATATACAAAAATTAGCTAGACATGGTGGTGCACTCCTGTAATCCCAGCTACTTGGGAGGCTAAATCACGAGAATTGCTTGAACCTGTGAGGCACAAGTTGCAGTGAGCGGAGATCACACCACTGTACTCCAGCCTGGGTGACAGAGCAAGACTCCATCTCTGGAAAAGAAAAAAAAAAAAAAGTCAGCGGGGACGACAGCACCATCCTACGTGCTGGTGAGTGTGGCAGCTGTAGACTCTCCTCCTCTTTGGCAGCAGCAATGACCTGGTCAGACACATCCTGGGGCCCCAGTATGTAGCCTCCTTTGACCTTGGACTTCTTGCCCTCCCGTGATTCTGTGAGCTACCCGAAATGTTTTCAGTACTGTCCTTTTCTGCTTATGCCAGAATCAGCTTCTGTTACTGATTCTAAAGAACCCTAAGAGACACAGAGCCTCTGGAATAGTGACTTAGAATTAAAAAGAGAGAGGAACCAGGGCATGAAGTATAGTTTCTTATAAGGTGTATACTACTCACAAAAGACATCTAATTGAAGATAAGATCATTAATTTATGTGCATATTTTTCCTTAATGTAAGCCAGGGACGTGTGTCCAGGAGGACACATGGGGGAGCGGGGAGGCTGCAGAGGACAGGTGGGAGGGGTGGCAGGAGAGGGCGGCGTGAGAAGGGGGCCCCAGGGGGAGAGGTGGCTGTCACTGACAGTTGGGAAATAGTGAAGGGAAACCTCATCCCTTTATTGAGGTCTAGGCCCCAAAACTCTTTTGCAAAATGCAGGGCTTGTATCTAAAGGCCTCTGGCCAATGTGCCTGCTGCCATTTCCTCTGTCCCTGAGATCTCCAGAAGAGAAAGGAGTTCCAGCCTTGCATTCTTTGGGTGTGAAGAGGAGCAGAGCAGGATGGAGCCTGCAGGTCATGCCACGAGTCACCACAGGGCTGTGGCTGTTAGCTCAGGTACCAAGCTCACCCACCTGGGGTGGAAAGCCATGTGCAGAGGATGATGATATTAAACAACCTCTTTTACAAACAAAACTCTTTTAGTCTAAGCCTAATTATAGTGCTCCCTTTGGCTGTACATACACTAAAATTGGAATGATACAGAGATTAGCATGGTCCCTGTGCAAGTATAATGCAAATTTGTGAAGCTTCCATTAAAAAAAACAAAAAACTGGAGGCCGGGAGCAGTGGCTCATGCTTGTAATCCCAGCACTTTGAGAGGCCAAAGTGGGTGGATCATGAGGTCAAGAGATCGAGACCATCCTGGCCAACACTGTGAAGCCCCATCTCTACTAAAAATACAAAAATTAGCTGGGCATGGTGGCCCACGCCTGTAGTCCCAGCTACTCAGGAGGCTGAGGCAGGAGAATTGCTTGAACCCGGGAGGCGGAGGATGCAGTGAGCCGAGATTGCGCCACTGCATTCTAGCCTGGCTACAGAGCGAGATTCCGTCTCAAAAAAAAAAAAAAAAAAAAAAGGGAAGAAAATAGAGCCTGGACATATATCGAGGCCTTCTCTCTAGAAAAATAAAAATAAATATAAAAATTAGCCAGGCGTGATGATTTTCACCTGTAGTTCCAGCTGAGGCTGAGGTAGGTTGGAGGATGGCCTGACCCTGGGAGGTCGAAGCTGCAGCGAGCCATGAAGCCATGATTGCACCATTGCACTCCAGCCTGAGTGACACAGCGAGATCCCATCTCAAAAATAAATAATAAATAAATAATAAAGGCCTAGTTATAATAGAGCAATATTCTAAGTGTTTTGTTTGGGGTGATGAAAAAGTTTGGAAATAGTGCTAATGGTTGCACAACATCATAAATGTAAGTAAGTAGTGGCACTGAATTGTACACTTAAAAATGGTGAAGATGGCAAGTTTTATTGCATATATTTTACCATAATTTTTTTTACAATTTTTAAAAATTAATAATTTTATATACCAAAACCCATTGAACTGTACACTTTAAGTAGATAAATTTTATAATATGTGAGTTATGTCTCAACAAAGCTCTTTCTGCTTTTATTTTTTTGAGACGGAGTCTGGCTCTGTTGCCCAGTCTGGAGTGCAGTGGAGCAATCTTGGCTCACTGCAACCTCTGCCTCCCAGGTTCAAGAGATTCTCCTGCCTCAGCCTCCCAAGTAGCTGCTATAACAAGCATGCACCACCACGCCTGGCTAATTTTTGTGTTTTATTTTATTTATTTAGTTTGAGACAGAGTTTTGCTCTTGTTGCCCAGACTGGAGTGCAATGGTGCAATCTCAGCTCACCGCAAATTCTGCCTCCCGGGTTCAGGTAATTCTCCTGCCTCAGCCTCCCAAGTAGCTGGGATTACAGACATGTGCCACTGCACCTGGCTAATTTTGTATTTTTAGTAGAGATGGGGTTTCTCCACCTAAGTCAGGCTGGTCTCCAACTCCCGACCTCAGGTGATCCGCCCACCTCAGCCTCCCACAGCACCCAGCCTTAATTAATTTTTTTTTTTTGAGACGGAGTCTCTCTCTGTCGCCCAGGCTGGAGTGCAGTGGCACGATCTCGGCTCACTGCAAGCTCCACCTCTCAGGTTCACGCCATTCTTCTTCCTCAGCCTCCCGAGTAGCTGGGACTACAAGTGCCCACCACCACACCTGGCTAATTTTTTTGTATTTTTAGTAGAGACGGGGTTTCTCCATGTTCGCCAGGATGGTCTTGATCTCCTGACCTTGTGATCTGCCTGCCTCAGCCTCCCAAAGTGCTGGGATTACAGGCATCCAGCCTAATTTTTTTTTTTTTTTTTTTTTTTTTTTTTTTTTTTTTTTTTTTTTTTGAGACGGAGTCTTGCTCTGTCCCCAGGCTGGAGTGCATCTCGCTCACTGCAAGCTCCGCCTCCCGGGTTCACGCCATTCTCCTGCCTCGCCTCCCAGTAGCTGGACTACGGCGCCCCCAACCCGGCTAATTTTTGTATTTTTAGAGACGGGTTTCACCCTGTTAGCCAGGATGGTCTCGATCTCCTGACCTCGTGATCCACCCGCCTCGGCCTCCCAAAGTGCTGGGATTACAGGCTTGAGCCACCGCGCCCGGCCTAATTTTTTTTTTTAAGGCTAGATAATAGAATGTTAGGAAAGAGTGTGTCATTTAATGTGATGATCACTGTAGTATAGAAAATAAGCAAAACTTGCCTTTAGCTGTAATACCTGATTATAACATTAAAGTCTATGTGTGGTTGGCAATGGACTGCCCCCAGCGCTCTCTGAGAATCTCCTGATGTGTCCTCAGGAGTGGATGCTTCTCAGCCTTGTTTCTGCTGTGTGGTTCTATCCTATCATATTATCATGGCTCACTGGCCCAGAGGTGACCCAGAGCAAAGAAGCAGCAATTAGCTTCTCTTTTCCAGGAAGTAGACATTTTGACGAAGAAGCGCTTGAGGCAGCACTCTAAGAAGAAGGTCTCTGCCTATATGCATGCTCACAGAGTTCTCCAGATGTGCCCTGGCTTTTGTCCCTTTGAGGCCTGGTCTCCCACTCTTCCCCGGATTCAGGTTTGCTCTGGTATTCTAGTAGTGCCTCTACCCCCCTTTTTTTTTGTTTTTTTTGCTTAAGCTGTTTTAGTTTTTAGTCCCTTGTGACCAGAGAATATTTAATTTAATATAATACAGCACAAATATTTAATATGATATTATTTCAGTGCTAACACAGAATTTCTGGCTTATGGTAAAATAAACATCATATGGTCATCTGCCACTTCCCACTGTCCTTTCTGAAGTACAAGAACTCCAAACAGCTACAGCTGATGTGTTTTAAATTATTTGAAGGTAAGTTAACACAACGTTTTAGAAAATAATTTAAGGACTCTGGGGGAAATATGAGGTCTATTAACTTAAATGTTTTTTTTGTCCCGGGTAGTTTTTGTGGGGTTTTTTTGTTTGTTTGTTTGTTTGTTTTAAGTAAAAATATGTTACACTTCCTTTCAGAATTCCATCATCACTTGGGAGATTTCTGTGAATCATCACTAAAGCCATTCACTTTCTTATAACTAAACAAGAATCTACTTCTGGAGTTAAGTATCAGATATGAATGTTCTCACTGACCTCCTCAGGAAGCAAAAGTCCTAAATCATTATATGGCAGTGAAGGCACACACACACAAAAAATCAGCAGGAAATAAAGCAGAACTGCTGCCAACACATAAAAGCTGCAGTAGCACCTACAAAATGTGTAGTATCCATTCTAACACATTCATTGGACTGATTACATTGCCTCATAGACTCGGTTAACTCTGGAAGAACATAATAGGTGTTTATTGTTTACTATGGGGATGGGAAACATAAGTCTAAAGTCTCCAATTCTTCTCAAGTTCCAATGAAACCAACAATTTTGGTTTTGTCTTAACATTCAGGGTGTGTTTCTAATTAAACTGAAATCACAGTAAGCACCTCCACTTTCTTTCTTGGGATCTCTATCATGAAAATTAATTGTATGATTTTGCCCTTCCCACCTAACCCCCCTTCTTCTGGAGAAAGCTATACTTACACTTGCTGTACCTGAAAATCCCCATTCGGGGCAAAGGTAGGCATTATGGCATTTGTCTGATCTCCGGTGTGCCCCCAAAAAATGGCCTGAAACTGGGGGCATATGAAGATTGCAAATGGTGATTTGGGTTAGAGTTCCAACCTGCAGCTAACTAGAACATCCTTTCATTGACTTCTACTCTCTCAATTAGTGGGTTTTTTTGTTTGTTTGTTTGTTTTGTTTTGAGACGGAGTCTTGCTTCTGCCAGGCTGGAGTGCTGCGGCACGATCTTGGCTCACTGCAATCTCCAACTCCCTGGTTCAAGTGATTCTCCTGCCTCAGCCTCCCAAGTAGCTGGGATTACAGGCACATGCCACCATGCCCAGATAATTTTTGTATTTTTAGTAGAGACGGGGTTTCACTATGTTGGCCAGGATGGTCTCGAACTCCCGACCTCGTGATCCGCCCGCCTTGAGCCTCTCAAAGTGCTGGGATTACAGGTGTGAGCCACTGCGCCTGGCCTTTTTTTTTTTTTTTTGAGATGGAGTCTCGCTCTGTTGCTCAGGCTGGAGTGCAGTGGCTTGATCTCGGCTCACTGCAACCTCCAACTCCCGAGTTCAAGCAATTCTCTTGCCTCAACCTCTCGAGTAGCTGGGATTACATGTGCCTGCCACCACGCCCGGCTAATTTTCATATTTTTAGTAGAGACAGGGTGTCACTATGTTGGACCAGGTTGGTCTCGAACTCCTGGCCTCAGATTATCTGCCCGCCTCGGTCTCCCAAAGTGCTGGGATTACAAGCATGAGTCACTGGGCCTGGCCTAGTGTTCTTTATAACTCAAATAATTGTTAGAAGATCTTAAGAGAACTCCTAGTCCTACGTTTTTGTGAGGATGTCTTATAAGACCACACATTTCCTGGTCTAAATGCAAATTTCAAACATCTCTTAGAGGTTTTTTCGTTAAGTTCAGTGAGTGAGTCTTGTTACGTACAGGTAGTTGGATAGGCAGGAGCCAGACAGGAGAGGGCTCTCCCCCACCCACTAAGCATATCAGCAATTACCGCATTACCTCTCTGAGTGCGATAATTCGGCAGCGCCAGGGAAAAGGCATTTCCTGATGGTCCACACCTGTTAATATGAAAATGTTAATTGATGCAAGCCTCAGGGAGAAGAAACTTCCTGGGCATGCATATTAAGAGGCAAAAATGGCAAAGTATGATCTTCCAGGTAAACTCCACCGGCAAAAGGAAGAAAGCCCCAGATAGGCATGCTTATAACTCCCTAAACACACTGCGCTGTGCTCAATTCCAAAGGGTAAGGAGGGCACTGTGCAGGCGGGCAGCCAACCCTAAGGGGGGAATCATGGGAAAGAGGTGAGCTTATACAAGTCCTAGTATCGCCGGGCGCGGTGGCTCATGCCTGTAATCACACCACTGCACTCCAGCCTGGTGACAGAAGGAGACTCCGTCTCAAAAAAAAGTCCTAGTATCACAGTTCAATGGGGCACTTCACTCTCCCCCTTTTTGTTCTTTGGGTCTCTTCCAAGTGTGCTTCCCTTCTTTCCTGTTCTAAAGCCGTTTTAAACAAACTTTTATTCCTGCTCCGAAACTTGTCTCGCTCCTTATGCCCTTCAGTAGAATTCTTTCTTCTGAGGAGGCAAGAACCAAAGTTGCTGGTACCTATACAGATGTAAGGCTGGATAGGTGGCTGGTAACTCAGGGTGACTCCGATCTCTTCCGCTGGTAACATGATTGTCAGCAGGAACTGACAATTCCCGCCACACTGAGTGAGTCCTCCAGCACCAGAACTTTGACCAATTCACCTTTGCATCCCTAGTGCCTAGCATCATTCCTGCTATTAGGAAGTTCAATAAATATTTATCAAATAAGCATATCATTTATCTTTCCTACTAGACTTTTCTTCTCAGAGAGATTGGACTTAAGGGCCCTGTGGACTTAAACTTTAGATTGGAGACAGGTCTGACAAATTTGATGCACAGGGAAAGGACTTAAAACATTTATTTAGGGCCGGGCGAGGTGGCTCACACCTTTAATCCCAGTACTTTGGGAGGCCGAAGCGGGTGGATCACAAGCTCAGGAGATCGAGACCATCCTGGCTAACACGGTGAAACCCCGTCTCCACTAAAAAAAAAAATGCAAAAATTTAGCCGGGCATGGTGGTGGGCGCCTGTAGTCCCAGCTACTCGGGAGGCTGAGGCAGGAGAATGGTGTGAACCCGGGAGGCGGAGCTTGCAGTGAGCCGAAATCGCGCCACTGCACTCCAGGGTGACAGAGCGAGACTCCGTCTCAAAAAAAAAAAAAAATTATTTCACATATATTTGTCAAATTAAATAAAAAGTAGTATGTTAAGAAAAAACAAAGATATTTCAAATATAGAGTCTACAGTGAAGTTGTGGAGACTGCACAAGGAATATATTTTTAAAAACAACCAGGGTGGGTGGGCCTGGTGTCTTATGCCTGTAATTCCGACACTTTGGGAGGCTGAGGTGGGTGGATTGCTTGAGCTCAAGAATTTTGGCAATATAGAAAGATCGCGTATCTATAAAAAAATCAAAATAAATTTTAAAAAAGAAAAAAGCCGGGCGCAGTGGCTCACGCCTGTAATCCCAACACTTTGGGGGGCCAAAGCGGGCGGATCACAAGGTCAGGAGTTCAAGACCAGCCTGGCCAACATGGTGAAACCCCATCTCTACTAAAGATACAAAAAATTAGCAGGACGTGGTGGTGCGCACCTGTAATCCCAGCTACTCGGGAGACTGAGGCAGAATTGCTTGCACCCGATAGGCAGAGGTTTCAGTGAGCCGAGACTGCGCCATTAAATTCCAGCCTGGGCCACAAGGCCAGACTCCGTCTCAAAAAGAAAGAAAGAGAAAAAGAACGGATGAAAGAAAGAAAGAAAGAGAAGGAAGGAAGGAAAGAAAGAAAGAAGGGAGGGAGGGAGAGAAGAAAGAAAAGAAAGGAAGGAAGGAAGGAAAGAACTAAAGAAAGAAGGAAAGAAAGAGAAAAAGAAAGAAAAGAAAGAAAGAAAAAGAAAGAAAGAAAGAAAGAAAGAAAGGAGGGAGGGAGGGAGGGAAGAAAGAAAAGAAGGAAGGAGAGAAAGAAAGAGAAAGAAAAAGAGAGAGAAAGAAAGAAAAAAGAAAGAGAAAGAAGGAAAGAAGGAAAGAAAGAAAGAAAGAAAAGAAGAAAGAAAGAAAGAAGAAAGAAAGAAAGAAGGAAGAAAGAAAGAAAGAAAGAAAGAAGAAAGAAAGAAAGAAAGAAAGAAAGAAAGAAAGAAAGAAAGAAAGAAAGAAGGAAAGAACCACAACCCACTAAAAATCCCTGGGTTTTGTGCTTGGAGCCAAAGAAGCAGCCTTCAAAGCAAGCGCCACTGAAGGGAAATCCTGGTGGGCTGGGGATATGGGGGCGGGCCTCAAGTGACAGGTAGAACCTACTCTGACTGTGAAGCCTGAGCAAGAGTCAGACACAACGACAAACCAACCGCTTCCACCTACACAGGGTTCCTAAATAGTCACCACCCCCAGTCTTTTCAGTTGGATGATGAGTCAACTAAAACTCTCATCAAAGCTGCCAGGCTTTTCGCCCCCTGCTGTTTTTAGACCCAAGATGAAATCCTCAAGGCATTGAAGGAGATCAGAATCTGCCACCCCCAAATATGCCACTTCCGCATAAAGATGATTTTGAGCTGATGGCAATTAGGAAGCAGCACATGAAGGAAGAACTCTGTGTCCTTCCACTTTCTGCCTAAAAGCAGGGCATAAAATCCTCCTTGTAAAGGTGATTTCCTTTTCTATATCAGAGAGAGGAAAATGATTCTTATTTGCATAACAAGGCTTACTAAACGACACTTATCTACTATACATTTCCTGGTCACCTTCCTGCGATTTACCACTTTTAGAAGGCCAAACTCTTTTTCCTCTGTATGGTCACTTCTCCACCACTTACTGCTTTTCATTAAAATGGTATATAAGCCCTTGGGTCTACCTACCTCTTTGGTTTTCCACTTTATTTCTGTAAAGTCTCCACGCACATAAAAATATTAACATTAATAAATGCTATGATTTGAATATTTGTCCCCTCCAAAACTCATGTTGAAATTTAATTTTCAGGCCGGGTGTAGTGGCTCATGCCTGTAATCCCAGCACTTTGGGAGGCTGAGGCGGGTGGATACCTGAGGTCAGGGGTTCAATACCAGCCTGGCCAACATGGTGAAACCCCGTCTCTAGTAAAAATACAAAAATTAGGCGGGCATGGTGGTGCACGCCTATAATCCCAGCTATTCTGGAGACTGAGGCAGGAGTATCGCTTGAACCCGGGAGGCAGAGGTTGCAGTGAGCCGAGACCACGCCACTGCACTCCAGCCTGGGTGACAGAGGGAGACTCCATCTCAAAAAAATTTAAAAAAAGAAAAGAAATTTAATTTTCAATGTGGCAATACTGAGAGGTGGGACCTTTAAGAGGTGAATAATGAATTAGTGGGACAGTGTGGTAATGGGACTGGTAGCTTTATAAGAAGAGGAAGATCTGAGCTAGCATGCCCAGCCCCATCACCATGCAATGCCTACACTGCCTTGTCACTCTGTAGAGAGTCTCCACCAGCAAGAAGGCCCTCACCAAGTGCAGCCCTCTGACCTTGGACTTCTCAGCTTCCATAACTACAAGAAATATTTTTTGTCGGCCGAGCACGGTGGCTCACGGCTGTAACCCCAGCACTTTGGGAGGCTGAGGCAGGTGGATCACGAGGTCAGGAGTTGGAGACTAGCCTGGCCAATATGGTGAAACCCCATCTCTACTAAAATACAAAAATTAGCAGGCATGGTGGCACGCACCTGTAGTCCCAGCTGCTCAGGAGGCTGAGGCAGGAGAATCGCTTGAATCGGGAGGTGGAGGTTGCAGTGAGCCAAGATCACACCACTGCACTCCAGCCTGGGCAACAAGAGTGAAACTCCATCTCAAAAACAAAAACAAAAAATAAATATTTTTTGTCTATATGTTATCCAGTTTCCAGTATTCTGCTCTAAGTAACAGAAAACAAAGAGAATAAAGTAACGTATACCTTTGCTATTGTTAATGTCTTTTGTGAGTTTAATTTGCAGGCCCCAGTTACTAAACCTAAGAGGAAAAGTTTTGTTTCATTTTGTTTTGTTTTTCTCCCTTACAGCCTAACAGAAAACAAAACAAAACAAAACAAAAATAAACTTCTCCAATAAAATAGTGTGCTTGAAGAAGGAGTTACTTACTGTTTTTGGCCAGTGTTGGCTAAAGGGTTAACTCAGCATCTTCCCCTTCCCAGGAGTCTGTGTGGGAGGAGAGAGGAGAGGACTGATTACATTCTTTCTCCACACAAGCTTTCACCTGTCCTCCTCCTGAAAGTAACTCTTTATCTAGAACTTTAGTGGGATAGGGTCTAATGGAATTTCATGTGTGAAATTTTTATTTTTTTAATATGAGAAAAAGAAACAACAAACTAGTGCAGCAAATGCCACTGAATTGTACACTTAAAAATGGTTAATGGTTCATTTTATTTCGTGAATTTTACCTCAATAAAAAAATGAGTGAAACTACCTTAATTTGGTATCTCTGAAAATCTTTCCTGGTCATGAAATTTATCCATCCTCTTCTGTGTTTGTAAAGGGCTGGATCAAAACTGA
The DNA here is from genome assembly GCF_006542625.1 of Nomascus leucogenys. Lineage (NCBI taxonomy): Eukaryota > Metazoa > Chordata > Mammalia > Primates > Hylobatidae > Nomascus > Nomascus leucogenys. The sequence continues at coordinate 134,676,752 of NC_044382.1, read as the reverse complement.
AAAGAATTTAGCCCTGTGAAATGGCTTGGACACAAAGTTTGAGGTGTGGTCCCAGCTCTGCTTCATCTTGGGGATCCTTTACTCTCGATACGCCTCCATTTCTATTATGAAATAGCAGATTTGAATATTGGATCTCTTCCAGATGTAAATTGTTTGATTTGGAATCAAGAGGTGATTTATATCTTTATTGTTATCTTTCAGTAGGGCTCATTTTACATTGCATTATTCTGTAAGCCTAGAGACTGTGATCTGATATAAGCGTTGAAACCCAAGCAAATCATTTTCACTGGTGTCTCCTTACCTAGGTACTCATTCATCCAGAAAAACCAACCAAACAAACAAAAAACAAAAAAGCCAGGCACTGTGGCTCACACCTATAATCCCAGCCCTTTGGGAGGCAGAAGTGGGTGGACGGATTGGCTGAGCTCCAGGCCAACCTGGGCAACATGACGAAACCCTGTCTCTACAAAATAAACAAAAATTAGCCAAGTGTGGTGGTACACGCCTGTAATCCCAGGTACTGGGGAGGCTGAGAAGTGAGAATCCCTTGAGCCCAGGAGTCTGAGGCTGCCGCGACTATGACTGCATCACTGAATTCCAGCCTGGATGACAGAGTGAAACCCCGTCTCAAAAAACAAACAAACATAACACAAAATGAAAACAGTAACAATTTAACATATTCCAAGACACAAAACTAAATAAAACCCAATTCTATCCCCAAGAAATTTGCAGTCTACTGATCATTACGTAACTGCAGTGGGCCCTCCCTCTCTGTGAGTTCAGCATTTGTGAATTCAACAAACTACGGATTGACAATGTTTGGAAAATGCTTTGGCATGGTGGCTCATAGCTGTAATCTCAGCATTTTGGGAGGCTGAGGTGGGTGGATGACTTGAGCCCAGGAGTTCAAGACCAGCCTGGGCAACATGGCAAAAACCCGTGTCTACAAAATATACAATAATTAGCTAGGAATGGTGGTGCATGCCTGTAGCTCCAGCTGCTCAGCAAATGAGAATGTGAGCTGGAGTCATAGCCTGAAAAGCCTCATTTACACTATTATTCCTACCACGAAGATGAAGAACTCAGGCCTAGCATCTGAAACATGCGGCTGCCTACAATCTTACTTATAAAGAGAAAAATAGAATTATCTTACAGTGGAGAAACCTGGCAAACACATCCTTATCCTGAGATCAAAGTTAAAGATCACCAGATCAGAAGAAATTGACGTCATGTGCTTACTGGCTATAATGTACTGAGAATTCTGTGAAGTTTTTGCCAAAAATACCTCCTCTGTATTTAATCATAAGGCTCCAGCCAAACCCAAACTTGAAGGGCACTTTAGAAAATAAATGACCAGTATTTTTCAAAAATATTAATGTCGGCCAGGTGTAGTGGCTTATGCCTGTAATCGCAGCACTTTGGGAAGCTAAGGTGGGAGAACCGTTTAAGGCCAGGAGTTGGAGACCAGCCTGGGCAACACAGCAAGACCCCATATCTATTTAAAAAATTAATGTCATGAAAGGAAAAAAAGAAATTGATTGTTTCCAATTAAAGACAACTAAAAGAGACATAGTCACTGAACACAATACATGATGTAGGATTTCTTTTGCCATAAAGAACATTATTTGGACAACTGGAAAGATCTGAATAAGATCTATTATCAATAATAATATCGTATCAATGATAATTTCCTGACTTTCTGGTTATGTAAGAGAATGTCCTTATCTTTAGGAAATAGTCCCTGAAATATTAAGGGGTAAAGCCTAAAAAAATTTAAAATGCTGGACATGGTGGCTCACACCTGTATTGGAGCACTTTGGGGGGCCAAGGTGGGAGGATTGCTTGAGGCCAGGAGTTCAAGATTAGCTTGGTCAGCATAGCAAGACCCCGACTCTTAAAACAAAAGAAAACAAAACAATTTTTTTCTTTTTTTTTTTTTTTTGAGATGGAGTCTCGCTCTGTCACCCAGGCTGGAGTGCAGTGGCACGATCTCGGCTCACTGCAAGTTCCACCTCCCAGGTTCACGCCATTCTCCTGCCTCAGCCTCCCAAGTAGCTGGGACTACAGGCACCTGCCACCATGCCCAGCTAATTTTTTGCATTTTTAGTAGAGACAGGCTTTCACCGCGTTAGCCAGGATGGTCTCGATCTCCTGACCTCGTGATCTGCCCACCTCGGCCTCCCAAAGTGCTGGGATTACAGGCATGAACCATCATGCCCAGCCTTTTTTTTTTTTTTTTTTTTTGAGACAGTGTCTCACTCTGTCGCCAGGCTGGAGTGTAGTGGCATGATCTCAGCTCACTGCAACCTCCACCTCCTGGGTTCAAGCGATTCTCTTGTCTCAGCCTCCCGAGTAGCTGCGACTACAGGTGTGTGCCACCATGCCTAGCTAATTTTTGTATTTTTAGTAGAGACAGGCTTTCACCATGTTGGTCAGGCTGGTCTTGAACTCCAAACCTCAAATGATCTGCCTGCCTTGGCCTCCCAAAGTGCTGGGATTACAGGCATGAGCCACTGTGCCCAGCAGGATTATTTCTTATTTAGAGATGGTGACATTCTTTTTTTCTGAGACGGTCTCTCGCTCTGTCGCCTAGGCTGGAGTGCAGTGGCGCGATCTCGGCTCACTGCAACCTCCGCCTCGGGTTCACGCCATTCTCCTGCCTCAACCCCCCGAGTAGGTGGGACTAGAGGTGCCCGCCACCACGCCGGGCTAATTTTTTGTATTTTTACTAGAGACGGGGTTTCACCGTGTTAGCCAGGATGGTCTTGATCTTCTGACCTCGTGATCTACCCGCCTCAGCCTCCCAAAGTGCTGGGATTGCAGGCGTGAGCCACCGCGCCCGGCCGAGATGGTGACATTCTTGGAAAGCATGTAGACTGAAATAAGTCGCTACTGAAATGGCATCAATGTGAACTTGCCCATTCCACTGAAATCTTTCATCATGTAAATACTTTCCATATCTCTTTTTTTGACCGTGCCTGGCCAATAAAAGGTATTTTAAAGAAACCTAGGCGTTGTGACTCACCCCTGTAATCCCAGCACTTTGGGAGGCCAAGGCGGACAGATCACGAGATCAAGAGATCCAGACCATCCTGGCCAACATGGTGAAACCCCGTCCCTACTAAAAATACGAAAATTAGCTGGGCGTGGTGGCGCTCGCCTGTAGTCCCAGCTACTAGGGAGGCTGAGGTAGGAGAATCGCTTGAACCCGGGAGGCGGAGGTTGCAGTGAGCCAAGATCGCGCCACTGCACTCCAGCCTGGGCGACAGAGCAAGACCCTGTCTGGAAAAAAAAAAAAAAAAAAAAAAGCTGTTAAATTTGTTAGTTTTGTGATTAACTGTAATTTTGGGGGGCTTTTTAAAAAGGTAAGGTCTGAGTTAGTCATTCATGGAGAGCCTGAAAAGGTTAATTAGAAACAGCTGGAGGCAGTTAATGACCTTAAAACCCTAAACAGCACCCAGAACAGAAGCTAAGCACCCTCTGGATCGTCCCTGGGGATGCAGCAGGGAACGGTCCTCAGTGTCAGCTTGGGACTACAGATTCCTTCACCAGCAACTACAGCTACTGTGTGGATCCACACCACCCAAGACAGCACCATCCCAGAGACGTGTGACCAAAATGGTCAGAGTGAGTAAGTGCCCCAAGGCAGGTATTAGGAGAAAGTGCAGAGGTGAAGGAGTCAGGCACCAAGGAAGATAAGAATAAGGAATATACAATTAGGACAGAGGAAAATGGTTTTGGATCAATTTCAGAGGTTTTAGTCATTGCCTAAAGATGAGCTTTACATTCTACTTATAGAAGGTTGCTTGGTCAGGCTAGATGCTTTGGAATGTTTCAGAATGGAACATATCAGAGAGGATAAAAAATTTAAAGGGGATTGATGTCAATGTCACAAAACAAGACAGAACTGAACAGAGACAGGTGTCTGACCAACCCCCGATTCCCTCAAATGATTTGAGACTCAATGATTTGAGAGAACAGATTGAGTCAGTAACACCTAATAAGTCTTAAAAATTGGTGTTTATGACCGGGCATGGTGGCTCACGCCTGTAATCCCAGCACTTTGAGAAGCCAAGGTGGGCAGATCACCTGAGGTCGGTACAGTGGCGCTGATCCTGCAATCTCCCTGCAACCTCTGCCTCCCGGGTTTAAGTGATTCTTGTGTCTCAGCCTCCCACGTAGCTGGAACTACAGGCCTGCCACCACGCCTAATTTTTGTATTTTTAATAGAGACGGGGTTTCACCATGTTGGCCAGGCTGGCCTCGAATTTCTAACCTCAGGTGATCCACCCGCCTCAGCCTCCCAAAGTGCTGGGATTACAGGCGTGAGCCACCGCACCCAGCCTGGATATCAGCATTTAAAGGTAACTAATATAATGCTTTTTGGCCTGTAATCCCAGCACTTTGGGAGGCGGACGCTGGAGGATTGCTTGAGCCCAAGAGTTGGAGACCAGCCTGAGCAACATAGCAAGGCCTCATCTCTACTAAAAATAAAAAATAAATAAATAAAAATAAATTTAGCCGAACATGGTGGCGCACACCTCTAGTTCCAGCTACTCAGGACGCTGAGGCAGGAGAATCGCTTGAACCCGGGAGGTGGAGGTTGAAGTGAGCGGAGATCGCCTCCCAAAGTGCTGGGATTACCTGTAATCCCGGCTACTTTTGAGGCTGAGGCACATGAATCGCTTCAACCGGGAGGCGGAGGTTGCAGCGAGCCGAGATCGTGCCCCTCCACTCCAGCCTGGGCATCGGAGTGAAACTCTGTCTCAATAATAATAATAATAATAATAATCGGCTGGGCGCGGGGACTCACGCCTGTAATCCCAGCACTTTGAGAAGCCGAGGCGGGCGGATCACCTGAGATCAGCAGTTTGAGACCAGCCTGGCCAACATGGTGAAACCCTGTCTCTACTAAAAATACAAAAATTAGCCGTTCGTGGTGGCAAGCACCTGTAATTCCAGGTACTCAGAAGGCTGAGGCAGGCGAATCGCTTAAATCTGGGAGGCGGAGTTTGCCGTGAGCCGAGATCGCGCCATTGCACTCTAGCTTGGGCTACAAGAGCGAAACTCCATCTCAAAATAAAAAAAAATAAAAAAAATAAAGAGCTAATTTATCTTTGGTAATAGTACATATCTATGTAAAATACTCTGTAGGAAGAGGTGTCCTTTTTGTGTCTTTACATTCCAAAAGCTTTTCACATCCAAATCGATGTGCTACACTATTCAAAAGATACACATCTCATTTGGTAAATGCATAGAGAAAGCAAACAGCATCTTTAGGGCATGCCAAAACCTCCCGGGTATGTATCAGCTCCATCACTGACTGCTTGGATACTTTATTTTGTCAAAATGAAACTTGTATATTTTCATAATAAACAATTTAACTGTTTGTTTCTCAACCACTTAAAGCAAGGTGAAATGGTCTCCTCCCAAAGCTCAAAAATCTAATCTGCAGACACAAATTTACAGGATTTTCTTTTGTTCTGAAACAAAAGGAAGTAGGGCCAACTCTGCAAATAGTGAAGATCTACTATATAAACTATTACAGTTATGATATCCAGTGAAAATTCTAGAAGAATATTGGATAGGTTTCACATTTCTAAACAGTTGGAATCCTTTTAGTTCCTTAATCAAATCCACTTAGCATCAGATCCTCAGGATATTCAAGAGAATTACCCAAAGGGAACAGAACAACAAAAGTAGGCTATTTAAGGTGATACTTAGGGACAGTATCAATTCCTCAAAACTCTTCAAAAATGGATTATTGATTTAAAACATCAAAGACATACTCTTTTCTGTTCTATGATTGTCCAGAAGAGATGAGCAAAGTACAGCTGAAAGAGATGAAAGTTGCTTTTGACAGCAGGTGAACTTGTTGAAGAAAAAAAGTTAAAAGTTGCAGTTTTATGAATTTTTTCAAAGGATTTGTGTTTTAAGGTATATACTTTTTAGGTTCAGGTAGCCAAAAGACACTTTTATCTGACAGTTAAATGAATTTACTTTAGAAAAACAAGTGATAGATCTTCCAGGAAACCTATTGTTCTTTTCTTTTCTTTTTTTCTTTATCTTTTTTTTTTTTTTGAGACAGAGTCTTGCTCTGTCGCCCAGGTTGAAGTGCAGTGGCACGATCTCGGCTCACTGCAAGCTCCGCCTCCCAGGTTCATGCCCTTCTCCTGCCTCAGCCTACCGAGTAGCTGGGACTACAGGCGCCTGCCACCACGCCCGGCTAAATTTTTTTGTATTTTTAGTACAGACGGGGTTTCACACGTTAGCCAGGATGGTCTTGATTTCCTGACCTTGTGATCCACCCGCCTCGGCCTCCCAAAGTGCTGGGATTACAGGCGTGAGCCACTGCACCCGGCCTGTTCTTTTCTTAACAAGGTCAATTTTCAAAAATGCTGGAAACACAGAGAAAACCACTACAATGTGGAGGGAATCTTTCAGGTACTGCAAGTGGAACAAATGGCTCTCCCAGAGGGTACTTTTCATTGGGATGTATATCCTATTAGGGGTGATACCTCAGCAGAGTAATGTGCTTAGCATCACTCAGGCAGGAATCTCACTGGCCATAAACATTTCAGAAATACACATTTAAGCCAGCCTTGACCAGGAGCCAAAACAATACACTAATCCACTTGGACAGCTGAGAGGGTGAAGTTGGGTCAGAGATAAGTAGCACCAGCTGAATGCTCATCGCTCACCTACAACCTGACAAGCCCAAGTATGGGGGGGTGCGCAGTTGGCATAGGTGTTCTTGTTGAGCTGGCTGAAGGCTTAACAACTGCATGATCCAAACTCTGTTACTGTAACTACACTTATCCCTGACACTTCATATTTGCCAAAAAGAATAAATTTTCTAAATTCATGCATAATGGCAGAAATAAAATCCTCAGTGCTTTAAAATAATGTTAAGTTTCTTCTGGGTTCTCTTTTTATTTATTTATTGCCATGATCTTCATGAACATTTGTGTTCTCTTTCTTTTCTTTCTTTCTCTCTTTCTTTCTCTCTCTTTCTTTCTTTTTCTTTCTTTTTTTTTTTTTTTTTTTTTTTTGTTTTTTTGAGACAGAGTCTCACTCTGTCACCCAGCCTGGAGTGCAGTGGTGCAATCTTGGCTCACTGCAACCTCTGCCTCTGAGGTTCAAGCAATTCTCCTGTCTCCACCTCCTGAGTTGCTGGAAATACAGACACATGCCACGACGCCTGGCTAATTTTTGTATTTTTAGTAGAGACAGATTTTCACGATGTTGGCCAGGCTGGTCTCGAACTCTTGACCTCAGGTGATGCCCCCGCCTCAGCCTCCCAAAGTGCTGGGATTACAGGCATGAGCCACCGCACCTGGCCGACATGGGTTTTCATTTCATTTATTCAATGAGCATTTATTTAGTGCCTCCTATGTTTCAGGGTTTTCCTTATGGTTAAGCCAACCAGGAAAGAGAGCTGCCAACACTGGCCATATTCGATTTCCTTTCAAGTGAACAAATACCCAAAGGTGTTGGCAGTTTAGAGTTGATTTTTTTTTGTGGCAGCTGCCAGCAGCAAGGAAACAAAAGTATTATAGCCCACTGGTGAAAGGTGGAAGTAACGGCTTGGGTTCAGGAAAAAATGCAAGTTTATGGACCAACAATATAAAAAAGCGAAAATTATTTAGCCAGTTATGCAATATTTTAAGGTGTAAAGTAATATGAAAGTATAATTTAGACAGAACACTTTTGTGCTGTCAAAATAGTAATGCAGCTGGGAGTAGTGGCTCATGCCTGTAATCCCAGCACTTTGGGAGGCTGAGGTGAGCAGATCACTTGAGGTCAGGAGTTTGAGACCAGCCTGGCCAACATGGTGAAACCCTGTCTCTACTAAAAATACAAAAAAATTAGCTGGTCATGGTGGTGCATGCCTGTAACCCCAGCTACTTGGGAGGCTGAGGCAGGAGAATCGCTTGAACCCAGGAGGCAGAGGTTGCAGTGAGCCAAGATCGTGCTCCAGCCTGGGCAACAAGAGTGAAACTACATCTCAAAACACACACACACACACACTAGGAATGGATTTGAAAATTCAAGTATTATGAGTATTAGTTTAATACCTTCTGGTTACTCTTTATCTCCAGTGTAGCAGCCAGCATGCTTTCTATTAGAAATGACAGAGGGCCGGGCGCGGTGGCCCAAGCCTGTAATCCCAGCACTTTGGGAGGCCGAGGCGGGCGGATCACGAGGTCAGGAGATGGAGACCATACTGGCTAACACGGTGAAACCCCGTCTCTACTAAAAATACAAAAAATTAGCCGGGCGTGTTAGCGGGCGCCTGTAGTCCCAGCTACTCGGGAGGCTGAAGCAGGAGAATGGCGTGAACCCGGGAGGCGGAGCTTGCAGTGAGCCGAGATTGTGCCACTGCACTCCAGCCTGGGGGACAGAGCGAGACTCCGTCTCAAAAAAAAAAAAAAAAAAAAAAAAAAATGACAGAAACTCAAAACAGTCTGAGCATAAAAGAATTTATTGGCTTGTGTAACTGGTAAACTCAGGGTGTGACTGGTTTCAGGATGACAGATACAGGTTCTCAAATGAGCTTCTTAGGTCTTTCAACTTAGCTTTTTTCATTGTTCTGGACTTACTCTCTTCTCTGTAGGTGGGCTTTTTCCACCTGGCAGGGGAATTATCAGATAATATTCCTCAGTTAACGTCTGTCCTACCTCCATAATGCGAAAAGCAAAGCACTTCCTCCTCCATATCCAAATGTAAATCCTGGGCAAAACTCTAATTGCCCCGACTTGGGATGCATGGCCCTGTCTGGAACACTCGCTAAAGGCAGATAACTAAGACATTAGAATGTCTGGAATATCATGTGCCCACTACAGAGCAGGGTCCTGATTTAGAAAACCCATCAAAACCACATGATTGCATTGCTGTGAGACAGAAGCATTTCCTCAAAGAAAGGGGAGTTTTGTGAACAAAGACAAAAGACACTGCCCTTACTTTTTTTTTTTTTTTTTTTTGAGACAGAGTCTCACTCTGTCACCCAGGCTGGAGTGCAGTGGCACTATCTCAGCTCACTGCAACCTCCGGCTCCTGTGTTCAAGCAATTCTCCTGTCTCAGCCTCCCGAGTAACTGGGACTACAGGCGCATCCCACCATGCCCAAATGATTTTTGTATTTTTAGTAGAGACGGGGCTTCACCATATTGGTCAGACTGGTGATCTCAAAATCCCCACCTCAGGTAATCCACCTGCCTTAGCCTCCTAAAGTGCTGGGATTACAGGTGTGAGCCACCGTGCCCAATCTGCCCTTAGTTTTTGGTTCAGCCATGTTCTCCTGAGTTTTTTTTTCTTTTTTTTGAGAGGGAGTCTCACTCTGTCGCCCAGGCTGGAGGGCAGTGGCGCAATCTCGGCTCACTGCAACCTCCGCCTCCCGGGTTTAAGTGATTCTCCTGCCTCAGCCTCCCGAATAGCTGGGATTACAGGTGCCTGCCACCAAGCCCAGCTAATATTTTGTATTTTAGTAGACACGGGGTTTCACTGTGTTGCCCAGGCTGGTCTCGGACTCCTGAGCTCAGGCAATCCACCCGCCTCAACCTCCCAAAGTGCTAGGATTACAGGCGTGAGCCACCACACCCAGCCTATTCCCCCAAGTTTTTGAGTAATCCGGTTATATTTCTAGCTCAGTGGTTCTTAAACATGAACACACGTCAGAATCATCTGGGCTGTTAAAATTCCAATTGCTGGGACCCACCACAGAGTTTCTGATTCAGTAGGTCTGTTTCCAGGTGGTGCCAAGGCTGCTGGTCTGAGGACTATACTTTGAAAACTACTGTTCTAGGATTTTATTTTTATTTTTATTTTATTTTATTTTATTTTTTTGAGACGGAGTGTCGCTCTGTCGCCCAGGCTGGAGTGCAGTGGCGCAATCTCGGTTCACTGCAAGCTCCGCCTCCTGGGTTCACGTCATTCTCCCGCCTCAGCCTCTCGGAGCAGCTGGGACTACAGGCGCCCGCCGTGACGCCCGGCTAATTTTTTTGTATTTTTAGTAGAGACGGGGTTTCACCGTGGTCTCGATCTCCTGACCTCGTGATCCGCCCGCCTCGGCCTCCCAAAGTGCTGGGATTACAAGCGTGAGCCACCGCGCCCGGCCAGGATTTTCTTTTTAAAATTATCAAAGAACTTCTTATTCAAATGAACACCAGTCCTGGATAAATTTCCCAGGTAAATGCTTTCAAATCTTCAAGGAACATGTCATGTTGATTAACTGCGGTCTTGGGCAAGTTACTTAACCACTCTGTCAGTTTTTTTTTCTCTTATGTAGATAGAAATAATGATACTTATATGGTTGTTGCAGAGATTAGATGAATTAATGTATACAACATACCTAGAAGAGTTCCTGGTACATAGTATTTACAAATATTTGCAAGTATTTATCTTATTTATTTTTTTGAGACAGGGTGTGGCTCTGTTGCCCAGGCTGGAGTGCAGAGGTGCAATCTCAGCTCATTGCAACCTCCACTTCCTGGGCTCAAGTCATCCTCAGCCTCCTGAGAAGCTGGGACTACAGGCACGAACCACCACGCCCAGCTAATTTTTGTGTATTTTTTATAGAGACGAGGTTTTGCCATGTTGCACAGACTAGTCTTAAACTCCTGAGTCCAAGCAGTCTGCCAGCCTCAGCCTCTCAAAGGGCTGGGATTATGGGCATGAACCACCACGCCCAGCCTCCAAGTATTTAAACTGCTCCAGAAAATAGAGAGGGAAGAAAATCATCCAAACTATTTACAATGGAATAAAAATTGAGATACTAAATCCTGAAAAGGATTATACATGCTAATCCACTTATGAATTATCCATGAAAAATCCTAAATATTGGCAAATAGAATGCAGCTGTATATTAAAAGAATACAGTAACACCACCAAATGAATTTTATTTCAAGAATGGGAGGATGGCTGAACATTAGGAAATCTATCAATGTAGTTACTTTAATAATCAATCTGATGCAAAAAATATTATCATTTCAAATACTGAAAAGGTAATCAACATTGACTCCTGGTGAAATTTTCAAGGAAAAATAGAATAGATGGGGAGTAGACATTTGTGGTTTCTATTCTTGCCTACTTAGCATCAGCACCCTATTCTGGGGTACAGAGTTTGCATGAATCTTGGTAGAAAATGGCCTCCCACTGGAAAGCCAGGCACTTACTTTTCCTGACTCTGGGTGCCGTAGTGCTGGTTCTGACCCAAACTTGGCTAACCAGAGACCCTTCCCTGGGACTCTGAGTCAGGAGCAGGTATTACACAGAAGTAGAGTGGGTTAGAATCCATTCTGGTGGTGGCAGTAGTACCAGTGTTCAGGGTCTGCAGGGGCAGCAAGAGGCATCTCAACCTGACTCTTCCTGAGGCATAGTTTTGGCTGAAGTCTGCCTTTTTTCTTTTGGAAGAGATCGAATTTTATTTTATTTTAAAAAGATTAATATGGGCCAGGCATGGTAGCTCATGCCTGTAATCCCAGCACTTTGGGAGGCCGAGGCAGGCGGATCACTTGAGGCCAGGAGTTTGAGACCAGCCTGGCCACCATGACGAAACCCCATCTCTACTAAAAATGCAAATACTAGCCAGGCAAATATTTACAGGCGCGGGCCTGTAAACCCAGCTACTCGGGAGGCTGAGGCAGGAGAATTGCTTGAACCCAGGAGATGGAGTTTGGAGGTTGCAGTGGGTTGAGATAGCACCGCTGCGCCCCAGACTGGGCTATAGAGTGAGACTCTGTCTCAAAAATAAATAAATAAATAAATAAATAAATAAGCATGAATGTATCTTGTAAAGATGAAAAAAGCATTCTAGGCAGAGGAAATAGAATGCATTAGGTTTATTATGATTGCCCAAGGGATAAAACTCGAAACAGTGTATAGATGTTATAGGAGGTCAAAGAAAATTGGCAACACCATTACTAGCATTTAGACAGACAGAGGTTGGATGGGTAGCCACTTGGTAGAAATGTTAAAATGCAGACTTGCATATCAGATGGGTACTTGGACAGGATGAATTCATGATATTTGCAAATATCTGAGATGTCTTATTGGATGCTTCCCAGTCCAGGGAACACACAAAACTCCCAAATGCCAACAAAGTCTCGATCTGTTGCCCAGGCTGGAGTGCAATGGTGTGAACTCAGCTCACCGCAACCTCTGCCTCCCGGGTTTGAGCCATTCTCCCACCTCAGCCTCCCGAGTAGCTGGGATTACAGGTGCGTACCACCATGCCCGGCTAAGTTTTGTATTTTTAGTAGGGATGGGGTTTCTCCATGTTGGCCTGGACTGGCTCAAACTCCTGGCTTCAGGTGATCCACCCACCTCCGCCTCCCAAAGTGCTGGGATTACAGGTGTGAGCCACTGTGCCCAGCTTGAAATCAATAATTTTGATTAGAACAAAATGAATCTCTTCTCCATCTGATTTTATTTTATTATTATTATTATTTTAAGAGATGAGGCTTTACCATGTTGGCTAGGCTGGTCTAGAACTCCTGGCCTCAGGTGATCTACCCGCCTTGGCCTCCCAAAGTGCTGGGATTACAGGCATGAGCCACCACACCCGGCCCTGACCTGATTTTAAAAGTGTGTGTCTCGGCCGGGCATGGTGGTTCACACCTGTAATCCCAACATTTTGGGAGGCCAAGGTGAGTGGATCACCTGAGGTCAGGAGTTTGAGACCAGCCTGACCAACATGGCAAAACCTGGTCTCTACTAAAAATATAAAATTAGCAGGGTGTGGTGGTGCACACCTGTAATCCCAGCCACTTGAGAGGCTGAGACAGGAGAATCACTTGAACCCCGGAGGCGGAGGTTGCAGTGAGCCGAGATGGCACCATTGCACTCCAGCCTGGGCAACAAGAGTAAAACTCTATGTCAAAAAAAAAAACAAATAAAACAAAACAAAAGTGTGTCTCAGCCAGGTGTGGTGGCTCACACCTATAATCCTAGCACTTTGGGAGGTTGAGGCAGGCAGATTGCTTGAGCTGAGGAGTTTGAGAGCAGCCTGGACAACATGGCGAAGCCCCATCACCACCAAAAAAAAAAACAAACAAAAAAAAATTTAGCCAGGCATGGTGGCACATGCCCATAATCCTAGCTGCTTGGGAGGCTGAGGCAGGAGGATGGATTGAGCCCAGGAGATCAAGGCTGCAGTGAGCTGTGATCATGCCACTGCACTCCAGCCAGGGTGATAAAGCAAGACGCTGTCTGGGAAAAAAAAAAAAGTGTGTATCTCAAACCAACCAAGGGGCAACATTATATTTAATGGGGAAATGCCAGAAACATTCCCATTATTGCCAGCAAACAAGACAAGGGTGAGCTCCATGATCATCTCCCACAGGAGTCTATAGATATTTTTTTTCTTTTTTGTTGGGGGAGAATGTGGCAGGGAACAATTTTTATTTCACTAAAATCTTGTGGATACAAGCATGAGCAAAGTAAGTTGAGTGGCCAGTAAAATGCCTGAATCAAGTCAAGGAGAATTTACCATAAACCGAGTCAAAGGAGCTGCAGGAGAATTTGATAATATGTCTGAAAGAGTTGAACAAATGTTCGTACCCTTGTTTCAGTGGTTTATTTCTGGGGATCCAGTCTAAGAAAATAATCAGGCTGAGAGCAAAGAGTTGTGTGTAACTGGAAGAAGATTTGCACCTGGCCTCAATAGAGGACAAGCAGTCTCTTAAGTAGGAAGCTGTTTTATTTTTCTTCTTCTCCTACTTCCCTCCTCATTCTCTCCTATTCCCTTCTTTCTTCTTCCTCCTCTTCCTCCCTTTCTTTCTCCTCCTCCTTTCCCTCCCATCCCCCAATACCTGCTTTTAATTTTTTTTTTTAAGACAGAGTCTCGCTCTGTCACCCAGGCTGGTGTACAGGGCACAATCTTGGCTTATTGCAAACTCTGCCTTCCAGGTTCAAACAATTCTCCTGCCTCAGCCTCCCAAGTAGCTGGGATTACAGGTGCGCACCACCATGCCTGGCTAATTTTTGTATTTTTAGTGGAGACAGGTTTCTCCATGTTGGCCAGGCTGCTCTCGAACTCTAGACCTCAGGTGATCCGCCTGCCTCGACCTCCCAAAGTGCTGGGATTACAGGCATGAACCATTGCACCTGGCCGCCTGCTTTTAATTTTGTCATACCTTAATATGCCCTTTGGTTATAAGAAACAAGGTCCTGGGCCAGTCCTGGGGAAGGTTGGAAAAAAGGTAAGTGCCTCTGAATAACAAATGGGGGCCGGGCGCGGTGGCTCACGCTTGTAATCCCAGCACTTTGGGAGGCCGAGGCGGGCAGATCACGAGGTCAGGAGATCGAGACCACGGAGAAACCCCGTCTCTACTAAAAATACAAAAAAAAAAAAAATTAGCCGGGCGTGGTGGCGGGCGCCTGTGGTCCCAGCTACTTGGAGAGGCTGAAGCAGGAGAATGGCATGAACCCGGGAGGCGGAGCTTGCAGTGAGCCGAGATTGTGCCACTGCAGTCCAGCCTGGGCGAGAGAGCGAGACTCCATCTCAAAAAAAAAAAAAAAAAGAAATGGATCCAATCCAAAAGAGCTTTATAAAGATAACCTTAGCCTTGTTTTCTCTGTGATTTCAGAAGTCTTGTTAAGGTACAGGGATAACTGAGGACACATATATTCAAATATACATGTCCCCCCATATACCTTAGGGACATATATACTAGAATTTAGCTTGCTGTTTGGGGGACTGGCTGTGTGATTGGGTCTGTGAAAGCAAATAAGGAGGGCATTAACCTAAGCGTATGTGGAACTGGAGCTCTGCAAATGAACTTAACTTGGAAACATTTCATGTAGCTAACAAAACAAAAGTGAGGCTTAGCCAGACACAAACAGTTAACCAGCTGATTGATCATACAACTCGGGACCGCCCATGGGAGCATACCCAACTAAGGGAAATGCTCCATCACACCATGCGCAAATATGGCAAACATCTAGGTGAAATCAATCAGGCAATTTCTTCACTTTGTTTCAGTGTTAGCTGCTCATACTGCTGGAACAGACCTCTTCTGGTTTTGAGTGATGCCCAATTCATAAATCTTTCTTTGATCAAGTAAACTCTATTAAATTTAATTTGTCTAAAGGTTTTCTTTTTTCTTTTTTTTGGAGAAAGTCTTGCTCTGTTGCCCAGGCTGGAGTGTAGTGGCACAATATTGGACTCACTGCAACTCCTCTGCCTCCTGGGTTCAAGCCATTCTCCTGCCTCAGCCTCCTGAGTAGCTGGGACTACAGGCATGTGCCACCACACTTGGCTAATTTTTTGTATTTTTAGTAGAAACGAGGTTTCACCATGTTGGTCAGGCTGGTCTTCAACTCCTGACCTTGTGATGTGCCCGCCTCGGCCTCCCAAAGTGCTGGGATTACAGGTGTGAGCCACCGCGCCAAGCTGGTTTTCTTTTGACAAATCGAAGACTCTGCAATTAGAGGTTCAAGCCCTGTGACTGACCAGACCATAATGGGCATTGCTCCTCCCTCTGGCTGTAGTGACAGCAGCATGGGGGTTCCTTCTACTTTAGAGCAACTGTCTCTGGATATGGATGTCCCCAGGGCAAGAGCAAGGGGCATGATGGGAATGAGGTACACAGAGGCTGAGCATCTGCGTTTGGGCTCTAGCAGTGAGACATAAGCAAGCAGGACTCCCCTCGAAATGAAGAAGTGCTTTGGTTGATTCCTAACATATTAGGGGAGATGGCCCAAGGGATATACACTGAACTTGCTGATAATCTCAGGATATTCAAGTGGAAGGCATTGCTTGCACCTCAAATTATCATATGAGACACCTCCATTATTATTGTTATTATTATTATTTTATTTTATTATTATATATTTTTTAGACGGAGTCTCATTCTGTTGCCCAGGCTGCAGTGCAGTGGTGTGATCTCAGCTCACTACAACCTCCGTCTCCAGGGTTCAAGTGATTCTCATGTCTCAGCCTCCTGAGTAGCTGGGATTACAGATGTGTGTCACCACACCCAGTTAATTTTTGTATTTTTAGTAGAGATGGGGTTTCACCATGTTGGCCAGGCTGGTCTCAAACTCCCGACCTCAGGTGATCTGCCCTCCTCAGCCTCCCAAAGCGCTGGGATTACAGGTGTAAACCACCATGCCCAGCCACCTCCATTACATTTTGAGGAGGCTAGAACATTTACATTATTGCTCTGAAATCCTAAAATCTTCACATTGGACATTAGGGATGACTTTAAAAATCATCTCATTAAAGTCACACCTTATGTTTAAATTTCCTTGCCTAGAGTCTTCCAGCCTGTTTCAACAGACTTGGAGACTGGGACTCACTATTTTCTGTAGCATCTCATTCTATGTTTGGAAAACATTAATAAAATGATATTTTGAAAATTAAACCTGGCTGGGCACGGTGGCTCATGCCTTAATCCCAGCACTTTGGGAGGCCGAGGAGGGTGGATTACCTGAGATCAGGAGTTTGAGACCAGCCTGGCCAATGTGGCCAAACCTTGTCTCTACTAAAAAATACAAAAATTAGCTGGGTGTGGTGGCACGTGCCTGTAATCCCAGCTACTTGGGAAGCTGAGGCATGAGAACTGCTTGAGCCAGGAGGCAGAAGTTGCAGTGAGTTGAGATCCCACTACTGCCCTCCAGCCTGAGCAACAGAGCAGACTCCGTCTCCAGAAAAAAAAAAAAAAAAGAAAAAGAAAATTAAACCTAAATTTGTCCCTGTAATGTGCCCCCTTTGGTCTAGGTTGTACATCCCGAGGCAATGCAGGCTAAGCCTAGTCTGTTTCCCACAAAATACCCTTCACAAATGCAAAGCAGCCAGCATAACTGAGATGTCTCTTTTCAAAGCTCTTCAGGTTAGTTTTTTCAACTGTTCCTTGCTTGACATGTGTCAAGGCCCTTCAGTCTCCTGATTTCTCTCCATGAGCATTTTGAAGTTGTGTTTTTTGGGAGGTTTTTTTTGTTGTTCTTGTTCTTTTTTTGTTCTTTTGGTTTTTTTGGTTTTTTTTTTTTGAGATGGAGTCTCACTCTGTTGCCCAGGCTGGAGTGCAGTGGCATGATCTCGGCTCACTGCAACCTCCGCCTCCTGGTTCAAACGATTCTCCAGCCTCAGCCTCCCGAGTAGCTGGGACTACAGGCATGTGCCACCATGCCTGGCTAATTTTTTGTATTTTTAGTAGACATGGGATTTCACCGTGTTAGCCAGGATGGTCTCGAACTCCTGACTTCGTGATCCGCCTGCCTCAGCCTCCCAAAGTGCTGGGATTGCAGGCGTGAGCCACTGCGCCAGGCTTGGGAGGTTTTTTTTTCTTTTTGAGTCAGGGTCTGACTGTGTCACCCAGGCTAGAGTGCAGTGGCACAATCTCAGCTCACTGCAACCTCCGCTTCCTGGGCTCAAGCATTTCTCTGGCCTCAGCCTCCTGAGTAGCTGGGACTAGAAGTATCCGCCACCAATGCCAGCTAATTTTTTGTATTTTTGTAGACAGGGTTTCGCCATGTTGCCCAGGCTGCTCTCAAACTCTTGGGCTCAAAGTAATCTACCCACCTCAGCCTCCCAAAGTGCTGGGATTACAGACATGAGCCACTGTTTCTGGCCTGAAGTTATATCTTTTTAAAAACAGTTATCTGGTCCAGACATGATGGCTCACACCTGTAATCCCAGCACTTTGGGAGGCCAACATGGGCGGATCACCTGAGGTTGGGAGTTCCAGACCAGCCTGGCCAACATGGAGAAAACCTGTCTCTATTGAAAATACAAAAATTAGCTGGGCATGGTGGTGCATGCCTGTAATCCCAGCTACTTAGGAGGCTGAGGCAGGAGAATCGCCTGAACCTGGGAGGCGGAGGTTGCGGTGAGCCAAGATCATGCCACTGCACTCCAGCCTGGACAACAAGAGTGAAAGTCTGTCTCCAAAAAATAAAAAAATAAATAAAATAAAAACAGTTATCTACATCCAGAATTGAATATCATGCTTCTCAGTAGGGAGAGAGTGACTATCATGTATATTTTTCTGTTAATACTGACCAATATCATATTGGCCTTTTTTTTTTTTTCTTTCTTTCTTTTTTTGGTGGAAACCTCAAAATGGGCGTAGACTGATAGAACTGCTGGCTACATTCCCTAAATTATTTTCGCATGAGGTATTGCTAAACCTGGCTTTTGATTTGCTTAGGGCAGCTGCTATGCTGTAGTGAGACTCAAATGCCCTTAAGGGGCATTTGTCCATTCAATATCATTAAATCCATGTTTCGATTCAAGACAGTCTAATGTTTTCAGTCACACATTGTATCTTTTCATAAAGCAATGATTAAGTATCTTAAAATGTCAGAGGGTGTGCCTGATTCTCTAAAGTTTTTTTTTTCTTTATTTTTTTTGAGATGGAGTCGGAGTCTTGATCTTGTCACGCAGGCTGGAGTGCAATGGCGCAATCTCAGCTCACTGCAACCTCTGCCTCCTGGGTTCCAGTGATTTTCCTGACTCAGCCTCTTGAGTAGCTAGGATTTTAGGCATGTGCCACCATGCCTGGCTAATTTTTTGCATTTTTAGTAGAGATGAGATTTCACTGTGTTGACCAGGCTGGTCTTGAACTGCTGACTTCAGGTGATTCACCCACCCCGGCCTCCCAAAGTGCTGGGATTACAGGTGTGAGCCACCATGCCTGGCTTAAAGTTTTAATAAATATGCTTTGTTCTGCAAATGTGGAAGAAGCATAAAGATTATAGGCATTTTTTATTTTCACTTAAAACTTAGACTCAATTTCCAAGTATCTTTAATCTTTGAATTCTGAAGACTTAATGGATTCTTAAGAAAATATAGTATTGAGTTTAAAGACTAATTTTTGAAGTCTGGCAGGAAAATTACTTTCTTTTTTTTTTTTTTGAGATGGAGTTTCGCTCTTGTTGCCCAGGCTGGAGTGCAATGGCACGATCTCAGCCCACGCCAATCTCCATCTCCCGGGTTCGAGCTATTCTCCTGCCTCAGCCTCCCAAGTAGCTGGGATTACAGGCATGCGCCACCACACCCAGCTAATTTTTGTAGTTTTAGTAGAGATGGGGTTTCGCCATGTTGACCAGGTTTGTCTCAAACTCCTGACCTCAGGTGATCTACCTGCCTCGGCCTCCCGAAGTGCTGGGATTACAGGCATGAGCCACCATGCCCGGCCAGGAAATTACTTTTATCATCACAAAGAGTAAGCCTTAAAATATAAAATTACAATTCACTTTTTAGTCTTTAAGAGTTCGAAAAAAGATTAACATTAAAGCAAGTGTTAGTGATGTTTAGAAAAATTTATAGAATGTTTCAAAGCACTAAGCTGTTGCCCTGTTGTCTAAGTTTGGCTTAGGTAAGCACTTGCAACCTCAGAAATCAATGCTATGTACGAAAAGCATTAGATCTAAGATGACAGTGCTTGGAATTAACAGTGCTTGGATATTCTTACAAATATGTGAGTTTCTACAGTTTGGTTTTTTTAAAAAAACATATTTGGGTAATTAAAAAAAATTTTACCATTAATTCAGCTGAAATTAGTTTGTTAGCCCAAAACAAATTACTTCATACTTCATCATTCTTTGGAATTGAAAATGTTCTAAATCACATTTGGACTCGAGCTGGTTGTAATCTTATCCAACATGTAATGCTAAAAAGGAAAGAATAATAAATATTTTCAGCCAACTTTGGTGGTTATATACCTGAAATATTTCTTTTTATTTTTTTTAGGTAATGAAATGAGTTTTTAAAAAAAAAAAAAAAGAATAAAACTAATGGTATAAAGTAGTCACCTTGTAAAGACAGTTTCACCCACCAGTGTGCAGATGGACAAGACGGTATCTAGGACTGGCCCTTCCTATCCTCCTTACCTGGAGGCCAGGGTCCTGGGTGGAATTTCTGAACGTAGAATTTGCAGAGCTTGGCAGTGTTTTGTGAAATGTGAGCTGAGAAGTAAAGGTGGCCCTCCTCCATCCTTTCCTGCCCTTATGTTCTGCTTTCTACTGATAGCCCAACCCCAGTTGTGATTGCAATGGAAGGTGTCTTCCCCCATAGCCCTGCTCAGTGGGAGACGGCACCCAGCTTCTGTCTGGCCCAGTCTTGCTCCGGTGAGAGCTATCAGGCTAAGGAGGGCCAGCTGAGTATGAAGAGCTGCCGGGTAGGGAGGTGGAAAAAGCTTTGCTGGGAAAGGGGGTTGCCATTTCTGATAGACAAGCAATGTGTGGTATGCTAACTGCTCTGTGAGTGGGATAGGGGAGAGTCGCCAGACAAGGGCAATTAGCAAGGCACCTCAGCAGAGCAGTGAAACGCCCTCTCATACATGGAGACTGAACAGCCTCTGGGAGCTGACCTCCACTGACAGGAGGCTTCCTTGTTCCTGACCAACACCGATGCTCTTTCTCTGCTCTTGTCTTCCTGTGTGGTCTCTCCTCTCTTTCTCTTCTTAGCGCCAGTGGAATGTTAATTTGGTCTGGAAGAGCAGGAAATACTGTAAATGTGTATCTGAATATTCCTGTCTTCATCTAGACCAGTGCCTTTCTAACTCCAACATACCAGTAATGGAATCCTTCCCCTAAGCAAAGAATAACTCATCTCTAGCTTACTTTGAAGCTTTCTACAACCAATTAATTGACTTTAGAGAGAATGGCCATGAATAACCTGTAATTAATAAGAAACCAGGCTGGGCGCTGTGGCTCACGCCTGTAATCCCAACACTTTGGGAGGCTGAGGCAGGCGCATCACTTGAGGTTGGGAGTTCGAGACCAGCCTGCCCAACATGGTGAAACCCCATCTCTACTAAAAATACAAAATTAGCCAGGCATGGTGGTGGGCACCTATAATCCCAGCTACTTGGGAGGCTGAGGCAGAGAATCGCTTGAACCCAAAGAGGCCAAGGTTGCAGTGAGCCAAGATCATGCCACTGCACTCCAGCCTGGGCAACAGAGCTGTCTCAAAAACAAAACAAACAAAAATCAACAAACTAAAATTATTTACCATGAAAAGGAAATAAGCTGGGCATGGTGGCCCAAGACTGTAATCCCAGCACTTTGGGAGGCTGAGGCAGGCAGATCACGAGGTCAAGAGATCAAGACCATCCTGGCCAATATGGTGAAACCCCATCTCTACTAAAAATACAAAAATTGGCCAGGTGCAGTGGCTCATGCCTGTAATCCCAGCACTTTGGGAGGCCGAGGTGGGTGGATCACCTGAGGTCAGGAGTTCAAGACCAGCCTGACCAGCATGGAGAAACCCCTTCTCTGCTAAAAATACAAAATTAGCCGGGCGTGTTGGCACATGCCTGTAATCCCAGCTGCTCGGGAGGCTGAGGCAAGAGAATCGCTTGAACCCGGGAGGCGGAGGTTGTGGTGAGCTGAGATCATGCCATTGCACTCCAGCCTGGGCAACAAGAGCGAAACTCTATCTCAAAAATAAATAAATAAATAAGTAAATAAATAAATAAATAAATACATACAAATACAAATACAAAAATTAGCTGGCCATGGTGGCACGCGCCTATAGTCCCAGCTACTCGACAAGCTGAGGCAGGAGAATCTCTTGAACCCAGGAGGCAGAGGTTGCAGTGAGCAGAGATCACACCATTGCACTTCAGCCTGGCAACAGAGCGAGACTCCGTCTGGAAAAAAAAAAAAAGAGAGATAAAAGCAAACCAAAACCAAAATGAAAAACTAAAATTATTTATAAGGGTATTTCCTTTAGGTCCTATACTTCAGTACGATGAAGGAATACCGATAAAAATGAAAGTAACACACTTATAATTATGTTATAAAATATGTGCAATACTTGGGGAAAATGTTAGTTAAGTGTGGTGAATGTTTATCACTATCTGTTTTAATTCCTATTAGTGGAATGAAGTTGTTCTTTTCAAGTGTCACCAATGGGCCCATACTAACAAATGTAATAATGGCTCCTTTCCTGTTTTCTTGGCAGTATTCAACTAGTTGGCTATACATTCTCTCTTTTTTTTTTCTATAACCTCATATTAGAAGTGATTACTCTCATTTTGTTTCTTTTTTTTCCAAAAATTATATACACACACAGTGTAGAGTCAAAAAATTCTATAGTTTGTTATAAAGACAAATCCCAGCTGCTCCTCACCATCCCAACCAGTCACCCCACCCACATCCCACTTTAATTTCCCATTTCACAGATCAATACTTTTAACTATTTTTGCTCATTCTTTTGATACTTACCATGTCTCTAAATAATATGCTTATGATACCACTTCTTGAATTTCCCCTTGAGTGTTATCTAGTGATTTCACACTATGGGAGATGAAGAATTAATATGGGCTCTTAGACGCACACACACACACAGACACACACACACTGCCCTTGGTATACAAGTCTATTTTTCATTCCCTTTGTCTCAAAATAAAGTTACCTGTAAAAGTACTTACAAAAATATTCGGCAGCCAGGCGCGGTGGCTCACGCCTGTAATCCCAGCACTTTGGGAAGCCAAGGTAGGTGGATTGCTTGAGGTCACGAGTTTGAGGCCAGCCTGGCCAACATGGTGAAACCCCGTATCTACCAAAAATGCAAAAATTAGCTGGGCTGGGTGGCGTGTGCCTGTAATCCCAGTTATTTGGGAGGCTGAGGCAAGAGAATTGCTTGAATCTGGGAGGCAGAGGTTGCAGTGAGCTGAGATCACGCCACTGCACTTCAGCCTGGGTTATAGAGCAAGACTCTGTCTCAAAGAAAAAGAAAAAAATTCGACATTTCAATGTTATGACTATGTAAACATTATCCACTGCTAGGCCAAGTGGTATCCTGTGAATATTCTCCCTCTTCTATGGAACATTCCTCCCTGCCCCACCTTCCCTCCCATACCCCAGACTTAAGTTTTTCCTCCATTTGCATAATTTTCTCTGAATAGTACTTTTTACCAGCTTAATCCTAAACTTTCCCCTACTTTTGAAATTCTCATTTCAGTAAGGTCAAATACATTAGGCAATCAGTCAGTTCCTTCTCTGTAAAGAAATCTTTCCTGCAGCTTCCCAATGGGTTCCAGTCAGAATAGGTGACCCTCAGCTGTGCTGAGCAGCTCTTGCCCTGAGAATCTTCCAACATCATCTTTCTAGAGAATCTTTTTGTCTCCGTATTGTGTTGGATCCTTGTTTCCCAGATCCTATATCTTCCTCAGTCTTTATTTAGTCTTTTTTTTTTTTTTTTTTTTTTTGAGACAGAGTCTCGCTGTGTCACCCAGGCTGCAGTGCAATGGTGTGATCTCAGCTCACTGCAACCTCCACCTTCTGGGTTCAAGTGATTTTCCTGCCTCAGCCTCCCGAGTAGCTGAGACTACAGGTGTGTATCACCATGCCTGGATAATTTTTGTGTTTTTAGTAGGGATGGGGTTTCACCATGTTGGCCAGGCTGGTCTCAAACTGCTGACCTCAACTGATCTGCCCACCTCATCCTCCGAAAGTGCTGGGATTACAGGCATGAGCCACCAGGCCCAGCCTACTCTTTTAATTTAGTAAAGCCACATCCTCCCATAGACTCCTGATAATGAGTAGGTCAGTAGTTCCTTCTTTTTGCTGCTGTATGTTGCTCCATTGTGTAACTATATCACATTTTGGTTTTCTTTTATTGTTGATGGGCTTTTGGATTGTTTACAGTTTGGGGCTATTACAAATAGTGCCACATGGCTGGGCGTGATGGCTTATGCCTGTAATCCCAGCACTTTGGGAGGCCGAGGTGGGTGGATCACCTGAGGTCAGGAGATCAAGACCATCCTGGCCAATGTGGTGAAACCCCATCTCTACTAAAATACAAAAAATTAGCCGAGTGTGGTGGCACGCGCCTGTAGTCCCAGCTACTTGGGATGCTGAGACAGGGGAATCACTTGAACCTGGGAGGCAGAGGTTGCAGTGAGCCAAGATCGTGCCACTGCACTCCAGTCTGGGTGACAGAGCAAGACTCCGTCTCAAGAAAAAAAAAAAAAAAGTAGTGCTACCATGAAAATTTTAGCACATGTCTTTTGGTATCTAATTATATAATAATTTTTTGTTAGTATATACTTAGGGGTGAAATTTCTGGTATAAGATATACATATATATTTATTTATTTATTTATTCAGATTTAGTAGATATTGCCAGAAAGTTTTCCTAAGTTGTTGGACTAAGTTATACTTCCACCAGGAACGAATGAGAATCCAAATTCCTCTACAGCTTTGCCAACACTTCCTATTTTCTGCCTTGCTTCCATGTTTGAAGGTTGTAGAAGTTCATGGTTTTTTTTATTTTTAAAAAGCATACATTATCTCTTCTTTTTCATTTTTAACATTTTTATTGAGATATAATTTACAAGTCATAAATGTACCCATGTATGTATGTATGTATTTATTTATTTATTTAAGACAGGGTCTGGGTCTGTTGCCCAGGCTAGAGTGAAATGGCACTATCTCAGCTCACTGCAACATCCAGCTCCTCCCACCTCAGCCTCCCAAGTAGTTGGGACTACAGGTGTGCGCCACCACCCCAGCTAATTTTTGCATTTTTTTTTTTTTTTTTGGTAGAGATGGTGTTTGGCCATATTTTGCCCAGGTTAGTCTTGAATTCCTAGGTTCAAGTGATCCACCCACCTCGGCCTCCTAAAGTGCTGAGATTATAGGTGTAAGCCACCATGCCCAGTCCAAAGGTAACCATTTAAAATGTATAATACAAATTCAATTTAGTATATTCACAGAGTTGTGCCATCATCACCACAATGTGATTTTAGAACATTTTTGTCAGTCCAAAAGACCATACCCATTAGCAGTCCCTCTATTTCCTCTCCCTCATAGCTCCTGATAACCACTATTCTGCTTTCTCCATCTATGAATTGTACTATTCTGGGTGTCTCATATAATGGGCCTCACACAATATTTACCCTTTTGTGTCTGGCTAATTTCAGCTAGCATAATGTTTCCAAGGTTAGTTCATGTTGTAGCATGTATTGGTACTTCATTCTTTTTCATCAGTGAGTGATATTTTATTGTATGGATATACCACATTTTGCTTATTTATCAGTTGATGGACATTTGGGTTATTTCTACTTTTTGGCTATTATGAATAGTGCTTCTATGAACATTCATGTACAAGTTTTTGTGTGTACATATGTCTTCCACATATTCCTCTTGGATAGATGCCTAGGAGTAGAGTTGCTGGGTCATATAGGAAGCCTATGTTTAACATTTTGAGGAACTGAAAAACCGTTTTCTAAAATGGTTGCATCATTGTACAGTCCCACTAGCAATGTCTGAGGGTTTCAATTTCTCCACATCTTCAACAGCATCTGTTATTATCTTTTTTATTACAGCGATTCCAGGATGTATTAGTCAGCTTGAGCTGCCGTAGCAAAATACAATATATTGGCTGGTGATGGTGGCTCACACCAGTAAACCCAGCACTTTGGGAGACTGAGGTGGGTGGATCACCTGAATTCAGGAGTTTGAGACCAGCCTGGCCAACCTGGCGAAACCCCATCTCTACTAAAAATACAAAAAAAATTAGCCAGGTGTGGTGGCACATACCTGTAATCCCAGCCACACGGGAGGCTGAGGCAGGAGAATTGCTTGAACCCAGGAGACGAGACGGAGGTTGTAGTGAGCTGAGATCACACCACTGAACTCCAGCCCGGGCAACACAGCAAGACTCCATCTTAAAAAAACAAAACAAAACAAAAAAACAAAAATAAAAAAAACCATAGACTGGGTGGCTTAAACAGGAATTTCTCACTCTTCTGGAGGTTAGGGTGTCCAAGATCAAGGTGCCAGACAGTTTGACTCCAGATGAGGGCTCTCTTCTTGCAGGACCCTATCCTTATGACCTAATTTACCCTAATTACTTTCATAAAGGCTCTATCTCCAAATACTATCTCATGGGGTTAGGGCTTCAGCACATGAATTTTGTGGAGCCACAATATGTAGACCATAACATATAAAGTATAAAGTGGCATCTCATGTTTTTGATTTGTATTCCCCTAGTACTAATGATGCTGTGTATCTTTTCACGTGTTTATTAGCCATTCATGTATATTCTTTGGAGAAATATCTATTCAAATCCTTCGCTATTGTTACATTTAGTTTTTGTCTTTTTAGTATTTGAATAGTAAGTCCTTTGTATATTCTGGATACAATTCCCTTAAGAGATACATGATTTGCAAATATATATACATATATATGTGTGTATATATATGTATATATATATATACATATTTTTTGAGACACAGTCTCCCTCTGTCGCCCAGGCTGGAGTGCAGTGGTGCAATCTGGGCTCACTGCAGCCTCTGCCTCCTGAGTTCATGCCATTCTCCTGCCAGATCCTCCCAAGCAGTTGGGACTACAGGTGCTGGCCACCACGCCTGGCTAATTTTTTGTATTTTTAGTAGAGACAGGGTTTCACCGTGTTAGCCACGATGGTCTCGATCTCCTGACTTTGTGATCTGCCCGCTTTGGCTTCCCAAAGTGCTGGGATTACAGGCGTGAGCCACGGCGCACAGCCTTTTTTTTTTTTTTTTTGAGATGAAGTCTCGCTTTGCCACCCAGGCTGGAGTGTATTGGCGTGATCTCGGCTCACTGCAACCTCCACCTCCCGGGTTCAAGAGATTCTCCCGAGTAGCTGGGATTACAGGCACCCGCCACCATGCCCAGCTAATTTTTGTACTTTTAGTAGAGACAGGGTTTTGCCACATTGGCCAAGCTGGTCTCAAACGCCTGACCTCCGGTGATCCACCCGCCTTGGCCTCCCAAACTGCTAGGATTAAAGGCTGAGCCACTGCGCCTTGCTAAAACACATATTTTCTAAAGTAATCATTTTTAATTATAAAATGTCACAGAAACACAAACTTCTGCATATATTGGAATGACCAGAAAAGCAAAGAAAACAAATTACGCTGTGAAAGAATTAAATAATGAAAACAGAAAACATAAAATTGTAGAACCAGATGTCTATTATATCAAACAATTAGGCTGGGTGCAGTGACTCACATCTGTAATCCCAGCACTTTGGAAGGCCCAGGTGGACAGATCGCTTGAGCCCAGGAGTTTGAGACCAGCCTTGGCAATATAGGGAGATCCTGTCTCTGCCAAGAAATGAAAAAAATTAGCTAAGCATGGTGGTCTACACCTGTAGT
Source organism: Nomascus leucogenys (assembly GCF_006542625.1). Classification (NCBI taxonomy): domain Eukaryota; kingdom Metazoa; phylum Chordata; class Mammalia; order Primates; family Hylobatidae; genus Nomascus; species Nomascus leucogenys. The sequence continues at coordinate 134,649,656 of NC_044382.1, read as the reverse complement.
CCCAGCTACTCAGGAGGCTGATGTGGGAGGATCACTTGAGCCTGGGAGCCAAGATTGCCTTACTGTACTCCAGCCTGGGTGACAGAGTGAGACCCTGTCTCAAAACAAAAAATAAAAACCCTGAACAAAATTTACACAGTAGAAATAACATATGTCACATTTTCTAATTGCAATGTGATAATACTAGACTTACAATATCACAAATTAACAAGGCTCTTCTACCCAAATGTGTAAAGAAAACAAATGCTCTCTTATATAACTCTTGGTTCAAGAGGGATATACTATACTAGCTAACCATAACTTGTAAATGAAAATGATGCACTAAAAATTAAAGCACACCGAAGTTCTTGAATTGTTCAGGAGGTGAACAGAATCATCAATTTTTGACTTTGTTAAATAACATATGAATATCTAAAAATTTGGGAATTTCCAGTGAGAAAAAGAAATAGCATATAATTTCTAAATTAGTAGAAGCAAATGGAGCCCTAAAGAAAAATTTAGCAGTATGGCAGAAAGGCAGAAGGCAGAAAAATTTAGCAGAAGGCAGAAAGGAGTGGGGAGAAAGGCAAAGAAAGTAAACAGAAACTATAGAAATTACAGAAATAAGTACAAATATATCAAGAATAACTATACATTTGGGCAGGCGTGGTAGCTCGTAGCTGTAATCCTCAGTGCTTTGGGAGGCCAAGGCAGGCAGATCACTTGAGGTCACGAGTTCAAGACCAGCCTGGCCAACATGGTGAAACCCTGTCTCTACTAAAACTATAAAAATTAGCTGGGCATGGTGGTGCGTGCCTGTAATCCCAGCTACTAGGGAGGCTGAGGCAGGAGAATCGCTTAAACCCAGGAGACGGAGGTTGCAGTGAGCTAAAATTGCACCACTGCACTCCAGCCTGGGCAACAGAACGAGACTCCATCTCAAAAAAAAAAAAAAATTACTAAGGTTTAAGCTACGGTTTTTTTTTATTTTTATTTTTTATTTTTTATTTTTTTGAGATGGAGTCTCGCTCTGTCGCCCAGGCTGGAGTGCAGTGGCACGATCTCGGCTCACTGCAAGCTCCGCCTCCCGGGTTCACGCCATTCTCCTGCCTCAGTCTCCCGAGTAGCTGGGACTACAGGCGCCCGCCACCACGCCCGGCTAATTTTTTGTATTTTTAGTAGAGACGGGGTTTCACCGTGGTCTCGATCTCCTGACCTTGTGATCCACCCACCTCGGCCTCCCAAAGTGCTGGGATTACAAGCGTGAGCCACCACGCCTGGCCTAAGCTACATTATTAACAAGTTAGATTAAATGGACATGTATAGAACCCTGCACCAACAGTTAGATAACTCACATTATTTTCAGGCACATGGAACATTTTCAAAATTGACATAGTAGGCCATGGAGCAAATCTCAACAAAGTTTGAGGAATCTATTTCAAACAACCAAATAGTTTGAACAAATATAATGAAATTTGAAAATAATAATTAAGTGCCAGCCAATTACCTTATACATTTGGAATATTTAAAATACTTTTTAAAGTAAGCAATGAGAGGTGGGAGGATAACTTGAGGCCAGGAGTTTGAGACTATCTTGGGCAACATAGCAAGACCCCATCTCTACAAAAATAAAAAATAAACAAGGAATGAAAGAATAAATAGAAGTGTAAAAAACAAAACAAAATAAACAAAAAAAACCCAAACAAACAAAAAAAGAAGTGTAAGTCAGGCTGTATTTTGAACTTACCAACAATGAGAACACTACATACTAAAACTTGTCAGATGCAGTTGAGAAAGGATTTGCAAAGAACCAATAGTTTTAAGATGCATACATTAGAAAATAGAAAATATTAACAAATAAATAAACTAAATATCTAATACAAGTTAGAAAAAACAAACAGAGTCATCCCAAGTAAAGTAAAAGGCTGGAAATAAGATAGCAGTTCAAGTTAATGAAATAGAAAGCAAAGAAGCAAGGCCGGGCGCAGTGGCTCAAGCTGTAATCCCAGCACATTGGTAGGCTGAGACAGGCGCATCACTTGAGGCCAGGAGTTCAAGACCAGCCTGAGCAACATGGTGAAACCCCATCTCTACTAAAAATAAAAAAATTAACTGGGCATGGTGGTCTGTGCCTGTAATCCCAGCTACTAGGGAGGCTGAGGCAGGAGAATCGCTTGAGCCTGGGAGGTGGAGGGTGCAGTGAGCCGAGATTGTGCCATTGCACTCCAGCCTAGGCAACAGAGTGAGACTCTGTCTCAAACAAACAAACAAACAAACAAACAAACAAAGCAAGGAAGCAATAGGAAGTATAAATAAAATCGAAGCTGAATCTCTACGAAGACCAGTAACGTAGACTATCATCTGGTGAAGCCGGGCACAGTGGCTCACACCTGTAATTCCAGCACTTCGGGAGGCCGAGGCAGGTAAATCATCTGAGGTCAGGAGTTTGAGACCAGCCTGTGCAACATGGTGAAACCCAGTCTCTACCAAAAACACAAAAGTTAGCTGGGCGTGGTACGTGGTGGTGTGCACCTGTAATCCCAGTTACTCGGGAGGCTGAGGCTGGGGAATCGCTTGAACCCGGGAGGCAGGGGTTGTAGTGAGCCAAGATTTCACCACTGCCCTCCAGCCTGGGCAACAGAAAGAGACTGTCTACAAAAAAACAAAACAAAACAAAACAAAACCTCATCTGGTGAAATTTTTCAAGGAAAATAAGAGTTGAGGCAGAAGTAAATAATATTAGGAAGGAAAAACAGGATATAATGTAGAGAGTTTAAAAAATTCAAAAGATAAAAACTATGGACAGCTGATGCCATTACATTCAATTACTTTGGCCAAATGATTAACTTTCTAGAATAATACAAGTTAATAAACTCACTCAAGCTGATTAAACAAACTTGTAATTGTAATTGTTAAAGTAGGAGGATCAACATTTAAGAATATACTCAGGGAAAGCATCAAGGCCAGAAAATTTTACAGATGAGTTTTATCAAGCTTCAAAGATCTGATAATTCTTATTATCTATAAATGTTTCCAAATACTAGAGAAACAGAAAACTTACTCATTATGATGCTTAATGTGTAATTTTGATATCAAAACTTGAGAAGAAAGTCACAAAAAAGATTATAGCTCATTATTGGTTATACACATAGAAGCAAACATCCTAAATAAAACATCTGTAAATAGAATCCAGCAATATGTGACTAAGTAGACATTATCCCAGGGATGTAAAGATGGTTTAAGATGAGAGAATCTATTTATATAATATACCACGCTAACAAATTAAAGGACAAAAACTCATTTTAATCAACATAGAATGGGCATTGACAAATTTTGATAATTCTTCAAGATTAACAACAACAGCAGAAAATTAACCAAAAAAAAAAAGCAGCTAAAAATCTGTTTCTTAACCTGATAATAGTAATCTCCAGAAACCTACAGCAACCATCATATTTAATAGTGAAATAGTAGAAATATTCTTATTAATGCCTGGAATGAGAAAAGGATGTTTGCTGTCACTGCTTCTATTCAACATTGAACTGAAGATCCTAGCCTATGCAAGAAGTCAAGAAAAAAAGTGTAAGGATTTAAAAGGTTAAAACAAATTCATCATTATATATAGAAAGTATAATTCTCCACATAGAATACTAAGAATATACATGGGAAAACTTAAAAATAGTAGGGTAATTTAACAAGGTTGCTGGATAACAGACCAAAGCAAAAAACAAAACAAGAGGACAGAGGGGAGTTTCTGTATATCATTGTAAACAAAAATAAAATTCAACTTTTCATCACAATCAGCTACAGATTTCTTTTTTTTTTTTTTTTCTGAGATGGAGTCTTGCTCTGTCACCCAGGCTGGAGTGCAGTGGCATGATCTCTGCTCACTGCAAACTCTGCCTCCCGGGTTCACGCCATTCTCCTGCCTCAGCCTCCCGAGTGGCTGGGACTACAGGCACCTGCCATCGTGCCTGGCTAATTTTTTGTATTTTTAGTAGAGACAGGGTTAGCCAGGCTGGTCTCGAACTCCTGACCTCGTGATCCACCCGCCTTGGCCTCCCAAAGTGCTGGGATTACAGGCATGAGCCACCGCTACAGATTTCTTGGTTCCTTCTCTACTCCCACTGCTTCACTTGACTAGCCTAAAAACAAGAAAAGAAAAAGAAAAAAAGGAAAGATAATGCCATTTTTTTTTTTTTTTTTTTTTTTGAGACACAGTCTTGCTCTGTTGCCGAGACTGGAGTGCAATGGCACCATCTCAGCTCCCTACAACCTCCGCCTCCTAGGTTCTAGCAATTCTCCTGCCTTAGCCTCCCAAGTAGCTGGGATTACAGGTGCCCACCACCATGCCGAGCTACTTATTTTTTTTAGTAGATATGGGGTTTTGCCATGTTGGCCAGGCTTGTCTCGAACTCCTGACCTCAGGTGATCCACCTACTTTGGCCTCCCAAAGTGCTGAGATTACAAACATGAGCCACTGTGCCTGGTCGAAAATGTAATTTTTTTTTTTTTTTTTTTTTGGAGACAGAGTTTTGCTCTTGTTGCCCAGGCTAGAGTGCAATGGCGCGATCTCGGCTCACTGCAACCTCCACCTCCCAGGTTCAAGTGATTCTCCTGCTTCAGCCTCCCGAGTAGCTGGGATTACAGACATGCACCACCATGCCTGGCTAATTTTGTATTTTTAGTAGAGATGGGTTTTCTCCATGTTGGTCAGGCTGGTCTCGAACTCCTGACCTCAGGTGATCTGCCTGCCTTAGCCTCCCAAAGTGCTGGTATTACAGGTGTGAGCCACTGCGCCCAGCCCAAACGTAACTTTTTTTTTTTTTTTTTTTTTTTTTTGAGACGGAGTCTCACTCTGTCGCCCAGGCTGGAGTGCAGTGGTGCAATCTCGGCTCACTGCAAGCTCCGCCTCCCAGGTTCACGCCATTCTCCTGTCTCAGTCTCTCCGAGTAGCTGGGACTACAGGTGCCAGCCACCACGCCCGGCTAATTTTTTTTTTTTTTTTTTTTGTATTTTTAGTAGAGACAGGGTTTCACCATGGTCTCGATCTCCTGACCTCGTGATCCGCCCGCCTCGGCCTCCCGAAGTGCTGGGATTACAATCATGAGCCACCGCGCCTGGCCAGCTTTTTCACAATGAGCTATAATTGTGCAATACAGATATTTTATTTAGTAGAAATAGAGTTTTGTTGTTGTTGTTGTTGTTTTTGAGATGAAGTCTTGCTTCTGTCACCCAGGCCTGGAGTGCAATGGCGCAATCTCGGCTCACTGCAAACTCTGCCTCCCGGGTTCAAGCAATTCTCCTGCCTCGGCCTCCCAAGTAGCTGGGATTACAGGTGCCCACCGCCACGCCTGGCTAATTTTTGTATTTTTAGTAGAGATGGGATTTCACCATATTGGCCAGGCTGGTCTTGAGCTCCTGACCTCAGGTGATCTACCCACCTCAGCCTCCCAAAATGCTAGGATTACAGGTGTGAGCCACCATGCCCAACCAATTTTTTAATATTTTAATATGTAAATCAGTGGTCATGGCTACATTATAACAGTGCACTTCCAACTGTAGTTGTGTGTATGAATCCCTGGGAATCTTGTCAAAAATGCAGATCCTGATCTAGTATTTCTAGAGAGGGTGGAGATTCTGCAAGTCTAACAAGCTTTCAGGTGAAGCAGATGCTGCTGGCCCTCGGGCCACACTTTGAGTAGCAGTGAGGCACTAAAAGATGTAAAGAAGGAGTCAGATCCTTGAAGCTACTTGTAATCAATAGGATTGGATTTAAGAGAAGAAGATCAGAGGTTATTCCATCTAAGAAAAATGAAATAGCAAGGGGACAAATGTGATTTATGTTTGTAGATGGAAAAATAAAAAAAAGTAGGGATAATGTGCTAAGACTGTGTACTGGAGGAAATGAGAAAGTGTGATATTGTTACAAATATGGAATTGTGTTAATCCAGCCCATTAGGGTTGTTAGATTTCCAAAAGTACTTTGCAGAACACTTTCAAACCATTACATAACTTCAACATTATAACAAGTGACACAATGGGATGCCTATGATGTGTCATCAGTGATAAAATGTGTTCTAAGAGGGAAATAATGAATCACTACTAATAGTTCCTTTTCCAGTTTTTAAATTATTTTATTTTATTTTATTTTTTTGAGATGGAGTCTTGCTCTGTTGCCCGGGCTGGAGTGCAGTGGCGTGATCTTGGCTCACTGCAACCTTCACCTCCTGGGTTTCAAGCAATTCTTCTGCCTCAGCCTCCTGAGTAGCTGGGATTACAGGCATGCACCATCATGCCTGGCTAATTGTTGTATTTTTAGTAAAGACAGGGTTTCACCATCTTGGCCAGGCTGGTCTGGAACTCCTGACCTCAAGTGATCTTCCTGCCTCGGCCTCCCAAAGTGCTGGGATTACAGGCATGAACCACTGTGCTCAGCCTCCAGTTTATTTACTACCGATTTTTTAGAACTGTAACCATATTCACATAGGGAGGAAGTTCAGAGTTAGTAAATCAATTATTTAGAGACAAGTCTTCAATTCATTTCCTTATTCATAACCACCTTTTCCTAAATTACAGAGGTTTGGGGAGTAACATGTGAAAAACAACAACAAAATGCTTTTTATTACTTAAATCTACCAAATTATCATTGATTTATATTTGAAGTGGGTTCATTATGGTGCATCACTAGAAAGTGATGCAACATGAGGCTAATTCTTTGTCGTGTGAGACGTTTCCACACACGGAGGGAGGTCCAGCATTCCTAGTTCCCATCCATTAAATGCTAGTGTTGCATCCTCTAATCACTGTAAGGGATAAAAAGATCTCTACAAATTTCCAAAACACACTTCAGTATGGGGTAGAACCCTGCTGACCATCACTGTATAAATCATCAACTACACTAGACTAAACTCTAGATTTTAAAGATGTGATGCAATTTCCAAACGTCTGACTTGAAAGCAGACATTTAATATATCAAAGCAATAAATGCTTCACAACTGTCTCCTAATCCAAACTTTCATGCGGAAAGGTCAGGCCTTGGAAAAATTTGATGTATTCACTTGGGGTTTATCACTAAAAACCTCAGGTACTTGGGTCACCAATGAAGGCTGTAATTTCTTCCTTTACTAACTGGAAATACAGGAACGACAGCCTCTATTCTTCTTGTAACTTGTTTCATCCAAGCATGGGCTTCTCTTACTCTCTTTTCTAAGCACAACCTGAGGACACTTTGTTCAAATCTACTTTGTTTGCAGGATTTGGTAGCATTTCTTATGGAAGATGGAACCATATTTTGTATCATAATTTTCATGCTTAATTAACCTATCCTGAATGAGGTAATTTCAGGGGACCATCTGTTCAGAGAATAAGTGGATGAACACTTCAGAGAAAATACACGAAAAGGGTTATTGATGTGATAACCAAAACAACGAGACGTACAAGAATGTGTTTGGTTAATTTGGAAGTTCTCATTCACACGCTTCTTTTACCATAATATCTGTATAAAATTATGTGATGTGTGTGTATCGGGCCTTGTAATTTGCAAAACTACAGTGTTGCCAACAGATCAATAAACTCTGGCTTATTTGTCCATGACAATAAATTTGACCCTGAAACCAATATCTAGATGGATTAATAGCATCAATAAATTAACTCTTCACAGTTTTAGTAAATTATGAAAAAAATATTCTGATACTAAGTTTCTAGGGTCACAAGATGCTCTTTTAATATAAGCTAAAGCCACGTATTTGTGCAATGCCTGTCATGATCATGCTTCAGTTTATTCCAAACATTAAGGCAAAAGGGTCGAATGTTACTTGTTTGCTGAATCTGATTTTAAGACATCTACCTGTGTACTGTGATATGTAGAATACAATTTGGAAAATGACTACAAAATAGTAACAGTGATTGTCTCTGGAAGCTGGTTACATATAATCTTTATTTTGTTCTTTATATTTTTCTGGATTTTTTCTAAAATTTTTTCAATGATGATGTTTTACTTTTATAATCATAATCAGAAAAAAAAAAAAAAAGTAATGAGCGAGGCACAGTGGCTCAGGCCTGCAATTACAGCACTTTGGAAGGCCGAGGCGGGTGGATCACTTCAGGTCAGGAGTTCCAGATCATCCTTGCCAACATGGCACAACCTGTCTCTACTAAAAATACAAAAAATTAGCTGGGCATGGTGATGCCTGCCTGTAATTCCAGCTACTCAGGGGGAGGCTGAGGCACGAGAATTACTTGAACCTGGGAGACAGAGGTTGCAGTGATTTGAGATTGCCCTACTGCACTCCAGCCTGGGCAATAGAGCAAGACTCTGTCTCCAAAAATATATATACAAAAAAAAAATTAGCCAGGCGTTGTGGCCAACATAGCAAAACCCCATCTCTACTAAAAATACAAAAAATTAGCTGGGCATGGTGGTGCCTGCCTGTAGTCCCAGCTACTTGGGGCTGAGGTGGGAGGATGGCTTGAGCCCAGGAGGCCACAGTGAGCTGTTATTGCGCCTCTGCGCTCCAGCCAGGGTGACAGAACCAGACCTTGTTTCAAAAAAAATTTTTTTAAAGTAAAAGTTATTTTTTAAAAAGTAATGCAGCCTGGCAACATGGCGAAACCCCATCTCTGCAAAAAAAAAAAAAAATACAAAAATTAGTTGGGTCTGGTGGCAGGCACCTGTAATCCCAGTTACTCAGGAGGCTGAGGTAGGAGAATTGCTTGAATTGGGAGGCGGAGGTTGCAGTGAGCCAAGATTGCACTATTGCACTCCAGCCTGGGTGACAGAGCGAGACTCCGTCTCAAGAAAAAAAAAAAGAGTAATGCATCACTAGTAGAATGTTGACCAAAGCTTGTTGTTTAAACATATTTTACTGAATGGAAATAAATACCAATCTGTAACAAGAAGTACAGAGAAAATAATGCATTGGAAAAACTAAAACCGTAACTATGCCAAGCATTACATGGGAAAATGGAAATTCCAGATGTTGGGCAAATAAAATATCTTGTAATAAAAACCATACTGTAGTCTTATTTTATTTTATTTTATTTTATTTTTTGAGATGGAGTCTGGCTCTGTTGCCCAGGCTGGAGTGCAGTGGCACAATCTTGGCTCACTGCAAGCTCCGCCTCCCGGCTTCATGCCATTCTCCTGCCTCAGCCTCCTGAGTAGCTGGGAGTACAGGCGCCTGCCACTACGCCTGGCTAACTTTTTGTATTTTTAGTAGAGATGAGGTTTCAGCGCTTTAGCCAGGATGGTTTCGATCTTCTGACCTCGTGATCCACCCGCCTCGGCCTCCCAAAGTGCTGGGATTACAGGCATGAGCCACCGCGCCGGCCACATACTGGAGTCTTTAAACAAATATTTTGCTATTAAGAATTAAGTTTAGGCCGGGTGCAGTGGCTCACTCCTGTAATCCCAGCACTTTGGGAGGCTGAGGCAGGCAGATCACGAGGTCAGGAGATCGTCTTGGCCAACACAGTGAAACCGTGTCTCTACTAAAATACAAAAAATTAGCCGGGCGTGGTGGTGCATGCCTGTAATCTCAGCTATGTGGGAGGCTGAGGCGGGGGAATCACTTGAACCTGGGAGGCGGAGGCTGCAGTGAGCCAAGATCACACCACTGCACTCCAGTCTGGTGACAGAGCAAGACTCCGTCTCAAAATAAATAAATAAATAAATAAATAAAAAGAATTAAGTTTAAAATTAATTTTCTTTTCTTTCAAAAGACTTTATGTCTTGAAAGCACTTTAAATCTTTGTTTAAAAACCTTATTTAACATTGGTTAGATTATCCTTCAGGTAAGGGTACAATTTTTCTCTTTCGAGCTGTTTCTGAGGAATTCTTTTTGAGGTAGTCGTAAAAATCGTGGGTGAGTGATTGACAATAACCAAGTATCTCCAGTATCCATGGGTCTCAGGGGCCAGTAGGTCCACTCTCTGATTTTCACATGTGGATGAACTTTCCTACACACATACATTATATAGAAGCAGTTCTCAAAGTGTGATCCTGGGATGCCTAAGCGTTCCTGAGAACTTTTGGGGAGGGTCTATGAGGTCAAAATTATTTGTGTAATAATGTTAAGGCATTATTTGCCTTTTTTTTCCTACTGTCATTCTTAGAGTAGTGCACCATGGAGTTTTCTGAAGGCTGCATGGTAGGGGATATTGCAAGAGAGAGAACGCTTAGAAGCAAGTATGAGACTCCAGCTGCCTTCAATTAAACTAAACATTAAAGAGCTTGTAGGCCGGGCACGGTGGCTCACGTCTGTAATCCCAGCACTTTGGGAGGCTGAGGCTGGCGGATCACGAGGTCAGGAGATGGAGACCATCCTGGCTAACATGGTGAAACCCCGCCTCTACTAAAAACATAAAAAATTAGCCGGGCATGGTGGCGGGCACCTGTAGTCCCAGCAACTCGGGAGCCTAAGGCAGGAGAATGGCGTGAACCCAGGAGGAGGAGCTTGCAGTGAGCTGAGATTGTGCCACTGCACTCCAGCCTGGGCGACAGAGCGAGACTCCATCTCAAAAAAAAAAAAAAAAAAAAAAAATCTCATTTGTTTGTTGAAGAATCTAGGCAACATGTGAATTATTAAACTTTATAAATAAGGAAGTAAAAGAGCACAAAGAAAAAGATACCAAACTCCTTTTAAAACAGAATAAGGCCGGGCACGGTGGCTGACACCTGCAACCCCAGCACTTTGGGAGGCCAAGGGAGGAGGATCACATGAGGTCAGGAGTTTGAGACAAGCCTGGCCAACATGGCGAAACCCTGTCTCTAATAAAAATGCAAAAATTAGCTGGGCATGGTGGCGCATGCCTGTAGTCCCAGCTACTTGGGAGGGTGAGGCATGAGAATTGCTTGAACTCAGGAGGCGAAGGTTGCAGTGAGCCAAGATTGTGCCACTGTACTCCAGTCTGGGCAACAGAGTAAAACTGTGTCTCAAAAAAAATAAAAATAAAAACCAAAAAATACCATAATGGATTCAAGTTAGATAGTTAGATGTAGCTAAGAATCTCTAGCTAAAATTAGACTGGGAGATAAAATATGGCATTTAAAGTAGAGTGGTAAACTGCTTTCTCAAGGACAGTCACTTGGGTTATTTCTCTTTCCTCTTCTGTCACCTGAGGGAGAATGGGGGCCTTAAAGGAATAGGAAGACCGTCTTGGATGAGACAGGGCTAGGAGGTCGAACCAATGTCAGAATAATCTATTTAAATAAAAGAAGGCTACCAGCCCCTAAAGACAATTTCAAAGGAGTGCTTTCAGTGCCAGCCTTCTATAATTTCAGAGTAGAGTACTGGCTCCTTGCCCACCATACCCAAGCTATTCTATTTTCTTTTCTTATTGAGATAGAGTTTCGCTCTTGTCCCCCAGGCTGGAGTGTAATGGGGCGATCTTGGCTCACTGCAACCTCTGCCTCCTGGTTTCAAGTGATTCTCCTGCCTCAGCCTCCTGTGTAGCTGGGATTGCAGGTACGTGCTGCCATGCCTGGTTAATTTTTGTATTTTTAGTAGAGACAGGGTTTCACCATGTTAGCCAGGCTGGTCTCGAACTCCTGACCTCAAGTGATCCACCCGCCTCGGCCCTCCAAAGTGCTAAGATTGCAGGTGTAAACCACCACTCCCGGCCTCTATTTTATTTTTCAACAAACTTGAAGGTACTCTGCCCGGATCTTCTTCAGGGCTCAGAAATCCCTATCCCTGCTGTGGGGAATATCAATGGGTGAACCACATGGAGCTACCTTTCCCAAGGCCTTCCCAGAGGGCAGCCCTAGGCCAGTGATGGGCTGCAGGGGTTGGGGGCACAAAGTCCTGTTTTTCTTACCTCAATTTGTTATGATGCTGAAGGACCATGCCAACTCCAGAGCTCATCACAGAACTATAGAGCAGGCTGAGACCTCAGCTGCAACTGCACTGTGGGTTTCTAAGGCCTGCGGTCTCAGGCAGGCCCAGGAAAGGAGCCCAGCTGGACAGGCAGCAGAACCCATGGCTCCCAGTGCCCAAGGACCAAGGGCAACAGGTGGACAGCCTTGACCAAGACGTATCCTGAAAGATGGTCAGGCCAGGGTACTCCAAGGGTACATAGCTCTTCCCTCAATCCACCCCCTAGTAAATTAGCACAAAACCTGGCCACTGCAGTCTTAGTCCCCAGGGATTCCCTGACAGGCCATAGAGAACTCCCAGAGCCCTGGGGACAGCTGCACTGGCCCCACATTAAAAAAAGAAAAGTGCTGCCTTCCTCACTTCCTGCAGGTGTTATCTCCACAGAGCACTCCCCAACAAATCTTCTGCACTCATTTCTATCTCAGAGTTAGATTCCCACAAACCCATGCTAAAATACTTGGTTTAAAAAAAAGAAAGTCTCCTTCCAATCTTATTCTCCAGCCACCCAGTTTCTTTCCAGAATCAATGATATTTATCAGTTTGCCATATGTACTTGCAGAGATATTCCATGCAGTTACAAACATACATGCATGGATTCTGTCTCTCTCATTGTTTTTACACAAATGGTAGTTACTGTACAAATCATTCACACTTTGCCTTTTTCTTTTAATCATGTATCTTGCAAAGCTGCCTTATTATTTTTAATGGATGTTTATAATAGATGTCCCACAGGTTATTTGGCCATTACTCTGTTATTATTGTGTATTAAGTTGTTTCCAATCTTTTGCTGTTACATACCATACTACTTACATACTATAATCTTGTGTGTGTGTCTTTTCAGAAGTATGTGATCATATCTCTAACATACATAGCTAGAAGTAGAATTGCTTGGTCAAAGAATATGTGTCTTAATTTATTTTGTTTTATTTTATTTTTTCTTCTTTTAGACAGGGTCTCACTCTGTTGCTCAGGCTGGAGTGCAGTGGCACGATCTCGGCTCACTGCAACCTCCACTTCCCAGGTTCAAGAGATTCTCCTGCCTCAGCCTCCTGAGTAGCTGCGATTACAGGTGCACACTGCCATACCCAGCTAATTTTTGTATTTTTAGTAGAGACAGGGTTTCCCACGTTGGCCAGGCTGTTCTCGAACTCCTGACCTTAAGTGATCGTCCTGCCTCGGCCTCCCAAAGTGCTGGGATTACAGGTGTGAGCCACCACACCTGGCCTAGAAAGGACTATTTTAATGAAAATGTTGAATAAGATTAGGACTATTTTTAAGTTATCACTGATAATGTAATAAAAATCTGTCTTCCCTCCACCCCACCTTCCAAAACTTGCTCCTCTTAGAGTCTACCACATTGTAGCAAATGCCGACTTCATCCTTCTAGTTGACAAAGGACACCTAAAATTATCCTTGGCTCTTCCCTTTCTCTCACATCCTGTATCTGACCCATCGGTGGATCTTGTCAGTTCTACCTTTAAAATATCTCTAGAGTCTGACTTCTTTCTGACTTCTTTCCATAACCTTGCCCACCACCCTGGTCTAAGCCACCATCACAGATTATTGTAGAGGCTTCTAAATGATTTTTCCTGTTTCTATCCTGGTCTTTCCACAGTTTACTCTCAGGAAGTCAGAGAGCTCCTTTTTTTTTTTTTTTTTTTTTTTTTTTTTTTTTTTTTTTTTTTTTTTCTGAGAGTCTCACTGTCACCCGGGCTGGAGTGCAGTGGCACGATCTTGGCTCACTGTAACCTCCGCCCCCTGGGTTTCACTCGCGTCCGTGAGAAGAGACCACCAAACAGGCTTTGTGTGAGCAATAATGCTTTTTAATCACCTGGGTGCAGGCGGGCTGAGTCTGAAAAGAGAGTCAGCGAACGGAGATAGCAGTGGGGCCGTTTTGTAAGATTTGGGTGGGTAGTGGAAAATTACAGTCAAAGGGGGTTGTTCTCTGGCAGGCAGGGGAGGGGGGTCACAAGGTGCTCAGTGGGGGAGCTTTTGAGCCAGGATGAGCCAGGAGAAGGAATTTCACAAGGTAATGTCATCAGTTAAGGCAGGGACCGGCCATTTTCACTTCTTTTGTGGTGGAATGTCATCAGTTAAGGCAGGAACCGGCCACATCAGTTAAGGCAGGAACCGGCCATTTTCACTTCTTTTGGATTCTTCACTTGCTTCAGGCCATCTGGATTTATACGTGCAGGTCACAGGGGATACCATGGCTTAGCTTGGGCTCAGAGGCCTGACACCAGGTTCAAGCGATTCTCCTGCCCCAGCCTCCTGAGTAGCTGGGATTACATGCACACACCACCATGTCTAGCTAATTTTTGTGTTTTTAGTAGAGATGGGGCTTTACCATGTTGGTCAGGCTGGTCTCGAACTCCCGACTTCAGGTGGTCTGCCCGCCTCTGCCTCCCAAAGTGGTGGGATTACACCCATGAGCCAGCTCTCCTGGCCGAGAGCTCCTTTTAAAATATAATTCAGGCCAGTGAGGTGGCTCACGCCCGTAATCCCAACACTTTGAGGCCAAGGTGGGTGGATTACCTGAGGTCAGGAGTTCAAGACCAGCCTGGCCAACATGGTGAAACCCTGTCTCTACTAAAAATATACCAAAAAAATTAGCCAGCATGGTGGCACCCACCTGTAATCCCAGCTACTAGGGAGGCTGAGGCAGGAGAATAGCTTCAACCTGGGAGGTGGAGGTTGCAGTGAGCTGAGATTGCACCACTGCACTCCAGCCTAGGCAAGAGCGTGAGACTCCATCTCAAAAAAAAAAAAAAAAAAAAAAAAAAGAAAAGAAAAGAAAAATTAATGCTGGAAAATTAAGCAAGTCAAAGCTTAATTTTAAGATATGCCAGGGTAAGGTTATATTTAATTACATATGCAGTAGGCAACCACTGAGAAGAAATGAGCAGAAATAAATAGGATGGGAAATGGGTTTAAAATGAATAGTCTACTAGCATGTCAAGATGCCTTGGGGCTAGAAAGGCTGTTCAGAGTCTAATGCTATGGTGTCATTGAGAGAGCCTGAAATAAGTGATGGCAATTTTAGAAAGGAATGATATGAAAAACCCTGTGTACATTGACTAGACATAAGTTGGCAAGTGAATGGTTATAGAAGGTAAAAGAGGAAACACAGAGGCCACGGAGATTTTAAGTCCAGATGATACTAGAAGCACGTGCTAGATGCTGTTCATTCCTAATGGAACAGGTCTTAGATCCTCCAACACCTCTGTCTTAGTCTATTTACAGTGCTATGAAGAAATACCTGAGACTGGGTAATTTACAAAGAAAGAGGTTATATTTGGCTCACAGTTCTGCAGGCAGTACAAGACGCATGGTACCAGCATCTGCTTCTAATGAGGGCCTCAGGAAGCTTCCACTCACAGCAGAAGGCGGAAGGGATCAGGCATCACATGACAAGAGGAAGGAGGCAAGAGAGAGGGGAAGGTACCAAGCTCTTTTTAAGAACCAATTCTTGAGGGAACCTAGTAGAGCAAGAGGGAACTCACTCATTACTACGAGGATGGCACCAAGCCATTCATGAGGGATCTGCCCCCATGACCCAAACACTAGGACCCACTCCGATATTGGAGATCAAATTTCAACATGAGATTTGGAGAGGGAAAATATCCAAACTATATTAACCTCCTCTAGTGTTTGATGCATTTTTCTGTGAGGAGATTTTGAAATAATTCCCCAGATACTCAGCAGAGAAAGCCAGCAACACCTTAGGTCTCAGTTCTTAAGGAAATCACTGTTCCTTTTGTACTAGTAATAGGAGTACACAGATTAAACACTGAAGAGCCAGGTTTGTGGTAAACTGAATGGAGCAAAATGCTTGACAAAGAGGGGGAAGAGATCATCTGTCTTTTCTGTCCCTTGAAAAGCCTTACAAGATGTCGTTGCTCAAACTGCAGCTGAGCACTAGAATTTGACAAAAACTTGCATGGCTGTTCAGCAAGGCATCATCCAACAGCTGAAACTGAATCTAGTAGCCCCAGCCTCTGAGGATTGCTCATTGTCCTCACTTGTGGGAAAGTCAGCCCAATGGAAACATGCATATTACACAATGAGTGAGACATAGGCAGCCCAGAAAAAGTCAGAGACCCAGATGCTTTCCAGTCCCTTCCTTGTCTATACTTGGCCTAGATTTTTCTGGAGACTGACTCTCGCTCTGTCCCCCAGGCTGGAGTGCAGTGGTGCAATCTCGGCTCACTGCAAGCTCCGCCTCTTGGGTTCACACCATTCTCCTGCCTCAGCCTCCCGAGTAGCTGGGACTACAGGCACCTGTCACCACGCCCCGCTAATTTTTTGTGTTTTTAGTAGAGACGGGATTTCACCGTGTTAGGCAGGATGGTCTTGATCTCCTCGCCTCAGCCTCCCAAAGTGCTGGGATTACAGGCATGAGCCACCACGCCTGGCCCACTTGGCCTAGATTTCTTATACAAGCATCAAGAGATCAGTTAAATGCCCTGTCCTGTACAAAAAAAACCCCCAAAACCAACCAAACAAAAACTATGTGACTCAGAAAAACAGAATGTCAGAAGACTTTACATTTACCAGAAAAACATTTATCTGCTGTAGTTCTGGAAATCTTTCTTTAATAATTTTGTACCTTCAAAATGACTTTCTTTAAAAAAATGATTACTGAAACCAAAAAATAGGATTTTATTGGAACACAGCCATACCTATTTGTTTCTAAAGGAATTAAAACTTCAATAGCTTGTAGCTTAACGTTGAATTCATTCTTGGCTTGGGCTGTGCGTCACTGATGCGGTGGTGGCCAGGTGCCCTGGAGTGTTTCTTGGTATTGCCAAACACAGCCATTTCCCACCGGACTTCCTTGGCCCCATTTTCCACTCCTCGGAAAGATAAATCACCCCCAATTACTGCCTTAATTGAATGGAATATTTGAGTCGATGTGATTATATCTAGCGCCAGAAGCAAAGAATCTAGTGTCTTTGACTCATCTCCAAATGTTAAATTCCAAAAATAAAAGATACTCAGTGATTAAATAGTTTATTGTAAGTTAAGTTGACTGCAAAATTTAATGCACTGAAGTTCTGTGCTCCCACTCCTCTCAACCTATAAAGAACTGTTGCTGTGTATTTCTTGAAGAAATACACTATAGATAATCATTAAATATCAGAGCTAGAAAGGCTCTTAGAGGTCCCATTGACCTCTCTCACATTTCATCTTACAGTTGATAAAACTCAGGCTCAGAGAGGTAAAGTTACGTTTTACCACCAGGTGCAATGGCTCATGCCTGTAATCCCAGCACTTTGGGAGGCTGACGTGGCCAGATCACCTGAGGTCAGGAGTTTGAGACTAGCCTGGCCAATATGGTGAAACCTTGTCTCTACTAAAAATACAAAAATTAGCCTGGTATGGTGGCAGGTGCCTGTAATCCTGGCTACTCAGGAGGCTGAGACACGAGAATCGCTTGAACCCAGGAGGCGGAGGTTGCAATAAGCCGAGACCGCACCACTGCACTCCAGCCTGGATGACAGTGCAAGATTCCGTCTCAAAAAAAAAAAAAAAAAAAGTTACATTTTTACCAGACCCTATAAATGCTGGTAGAGGAGCCAGAACTGGACTCTAGTTCTCAGCCGTGGGCTTTTGTGCTTTATCATGTTTACAATAGAATAGGTAAGTGACACTGTTAGCAATGTAACCTTTAGGCAGAATAACTAAAACAATTCAGTCATTTTTCAGAGATGTGCCAGAGAATCTGGATGAGAAGAAACCTTTGGAAACATGCAGTTCAACTTTCTAGTACATCAGAAATTCCATTAGAGTTCCTAGGTAGAGGGTATACTAGTTAAATTAATATCCCTCTTGCTGCTGCTTTAAAAAAACAACTCCTGGCCAGGCGCAGTGGCTCACTCCTGTAACCCCAGAACTCTGGGAGGCCTAGGTGGGCGGATCACCTGAGGTTGGGGTTCAAGATCAGCCTGACCAACATGGAGAAACCCCGTCTCTACTAAAAATACCAAAAATTAGCCAGGCTTGGTGGCGCGTGCCTGTAATCCCAGCTACTCGGGAAGCTGAGGTAGGAGAATTACTTGAACTTGGGAGGCGGAAGCTATGGTGAGCTGAGATTGCACCATGGCACTCCAGCCTGGGCAACAAGAGTGAAATTACGTCTCAAAAAATAAATAAATAAATAAAAAATAAATAAAATAAAATAAAATAAAATACAACAACTCCTAAACCTTGGTGGCTAAACACAGTAAAAGTTTATTTCTCATTCACTTAACAGTGCAAGTGTTCCTGACTGGTGGCAGCCTTCCATGAGGCGATTCAGGAACCCAAGCACCTTTAATCTGGGTAGGGTTAACCAGTAGGGTTAACCCAGCTGTAGGGTTTCCATGTCCTCTGCAGGTAGGATGAAGGATGGAGAAAGAACAAGCAGAGGAGGCTTCTTAAGCTTCTTGGTCTTGAGAGAATACATCTCATTTCCTCTCACATTCCACTGATGAGAACTATCCACATGGCCCTGGCTAGTTGCAAGGAGGCTGAGAAATGCAGTCTATGGCTGGACACTGCCTCCGGGCACTGTGGAAGGGGGAGCACAAATGTTTGGTGAACCTTCCGGAAGCAAGGGGCTGGGCCTAGCCCCCTGCATCCATCAGTCATTGACCCCAGATAATCTGTGGGGTGGGGAGTATGTTAATCTTTCAGTCATCTGTGGCTTAGGCAGCTCCCTTCAGCCAAATGCAAGTCTCTGGCGAGGAGCACATGTGTAAACCATTAGCAGCCAATGCTGGCACACCAGCCTGTCCAGGGGGATTTATGAGGGCACCAACAGCATCTGCTACAGTCTACCCTTTGTACCATTCAGCTCCAAATGTTTCTCATGTTAATGTCAGTCCATCTGGCTGCAGGTTTTCTGGGATTCTGGCTGGTGCAATTTCTGGGACCTTATAAGAGAAGGGCTAGTGGAACAAACTTAATAACCCTGACTGCTGCAGCTGGTCCTGAGGCTATAATAAATACAGTGTTGCCCAGGATGAATTGTTGCTCTTTGCAGAATGAAAGGGGTCTGATATAATCATTTTGCCACCATGTAGCGGTTGGTTTTCTCAAGGTGCTGTATTGCCTGGAGGGCTCAGTTTTGCTCTTTGTTCCTGTGGCTGGACACTCAGCAGCAATAGTAACTGGATCAGCATTGTTGAGAGGCAACCCATGCTGCTGAAATCACGCATAACCCACATTGCTTCTACCACGGCTACTCTGCTCATAAACCACTGTGCAAGCGCTGGTGTGGCTGAGGATAGAAGCTAGCTGGCATCCACTAGGTGACTGCTTGTTTAGAGCCTCATGTGCAGTGCATGCTCTCTAGTGGACATCAGCTGGCGTTTCTTGCCCACTCCCGTCAATCTACTCACATGCTTCTTCTCCAAGCATTCTTTTTTTGTTTGTTCGTTTTTGAGACGGAGTCTCGCTCTGCTGCCCAGGCTGGAGTGCAGTGGCGCAGTCTTGGCTTGCTGCAACCTCTGCCTCCCGGGTTCAAGCAGTTCTCCTGCCTCAGCTTCCAAGGGGCTGGAATTACAGGCGTGTGCCACCATGCCCAGCCAATTTTGTATTTTTAGTAGAGACAGGGTTTCACTATGTTGGCCAGGCTAGTCTCAAATTCCTGACTTCAGGTGATCCACCTGCCTCAGCCTCCCGAAGTGCTGGGATTACAGGCGTGAGCCACCGTGTCCAGCCTCTCCAGGCATTCTTTATAATTTTTTTCAGTCTTGTTATTTCCAAGCCGGCAGACCACTTGCCACTGCCCATGAACCATGTATCCCCACCTTTTGCTGGGCAATGTTTCTCTTCACACACTGCAGATAACCAGGAGCCCCCCACCCCCTGAATTTCTGGCCATTGAGATAATTAGCCTCCACCATTATCTTTCAGCCCAAATGGGCCGTAGAGCAGCAACAGTCTCTTTTCTGCCTATAGCAACACACGAAGGCCAGGATTTTTCTTTCTCTATCGGGTGGTCCTAGTGAAGCCTCATGAAACTACAGGTATGAGTTGAAGGAAAAATGTTTGTGTAAGAATAGTGGGTGATATGTCAGCCTGGACTACTGACATCAGTTTGTACAGATTATTTGTGCCTTCTGGACCTACCTGATCCCAGTTTCAGATGTACTGTTTCCACCTTATGATGGAATGCACTGGCGTCCTCGAGTTTATGACTTGATAGGTCATGATAGGCAGCTCACTCTAATTTCATGATCATTGGATGTCTCATAATCAGTCTCTTCCAGGTCCCAATAGTGTGTGAGAAGCTGGGTTTTTTGTTTGTTTTTGAGACAGGGTCTCACTCTGTTGCCTGAGCTGGAGTGCAGTGGCCTGATCTTGGCTCAATTCAACCTCTGCCCTCCCAGGCTCAAGCAATTCTCATGCCTCAGCTTCCCAAGTAGCTGAGACTACAGGCCCATGCCACCACACCTGGCTAATTTTTTGTATTTTTAGTATAGATGGGGATTTACTATGTTGGCTAGGCTGGTCTTGAAATCCTGAGCTCAAGCTATCCACTCACCTTGGCCTCCCAAACTGTTGGGATTACAGGCGTGAGCCACCATGCCAGAGCTGGTTTTTGTTGTTGTTGTTGTTGTTTGTTTGTTTGTTTGTTTGAGATGGAGCCTCGCTGTGTCACACAGGCTGGATTGCAGTGGCACAATCTTGGCTCACTGCAAGATCCGTCTCCTGGGTTCTCCTACCTCAGCCTCCAGAGTAGGTGGGGTTACAGGCGTACACCACCACGCCCAACTAATTTTTGTATTTTTAGTGGAGATGGGGTTTTGCCACATTGGCAAGGCTGGTCTGAAACTCCTGACCTCAAGTGATCTGCCTGCCTCGGCCTCTCAAAGTGCTAGGATTATAGGCATGAGCCATCGCGCCTGGCCCAGAAGCTGTTTTTCGAATGGTATGTAGTTTTGTTGCCAGTGGCTTGGCCTTGCCCCAGAACCCTTCGCATCTGCCCCGAGATTCTCATATTTGAGCTTTTACACTGCATCTTTATCTACCACAGATACATCTAGTACCTTAGAATCTCCTTGGTCATATGGCCCAAGTGCCAATGTTCCTTGCAGTGCAAACTGGATCTACTACAGAGCCTTTTGCTGCTCTGGGTTTCACTTAAACTGGTAACTTTAAGGCTGGAGGCGGTGGCTCACTCCTGTAATCCCAGCACTTTGGGAGGCCGAGGCAACCAGATCACCTGAGGTTAGGAGTTTGAGATGAACTGGCCAACATGGTAAAACCCCGTCTCTACTAAAAATACAAAAATTAGGTGGGTGTGGTGGTGGGCACCTGTAATCCCAGCTACTCGGGAGGCTGAGGCAGGAGAATTGCTTGAACCCGGGAGGTGGAGGTTGCAGTGAGTCGAGATTACATCATTGCACTCCAGCCTGGGTGACAAGAGCG
Organism: Nomascus leucogenys; assembly: GCF_006542625.1. Lineage (NCBI taxonomy): Eukaryota > Metazoa > Chordata > Mammalia > Primates > Hylobatidae > Nomascus > Nomascus leucogenys. The sequence continues at coordinate 134,628,381 of NC_044382.1, read as the reverse complement.
AGACTTTGTCTCAAAATATAAAAATAAAAATAAATAAACTGGTAACTTTCATCATCATCTAATAAATGAATCAAAGCAGTGTTCTCCAAGTGTGATATATAACTCCAATATGCATAGTGGCCTACCATGCTCTGTGCTTTTTTCTTAGTGGTAGGAGTTGGAAGGTACAATAGCTTGTTCTTCACCATAGAGGACATGTCCTGGCATGTCTCAGAACACTGGACCCCTGTAAACTTCACCAATGCATGTGGCAGACTCCTTTAAGGGCTTATCTTCTACCTTCTGAAGTGCATGTGTCTTACCAGCAACCCAGGGTACTTCTTATGTTCACTTATCATATCAACATAACTGCTGAATGTGAAATTCTGTGGAATGGCCACATGATCTGGGTCCCTTTGGACTGCATTGTGATGGAGAATAGGAGCGTTAACATAGTCCTGACACAAAGCCATGAATACATTCAATTGCATTAATTTATATTTATATAGTTGCCAGTCCAAGAGCTACACACCACATATCAAAATCTATGTTAATCTATTCTAGTAAAAATACTACTTCCAGTCCAAGAGTTTTAATTGGGGATATTATTTGTTGAGTTTCTGGTAGTCCATGCCATCTGGCACAATTCAGTTGATTTTTGCAGAAACCAAGTTATTGAATTAAATGGGGATATGTGAGAATCATTGTCTCTGCATCCCTTAATCCTTGAGGATGGGACTAATGTTTACTAGTCCACCTAGGATACAATATTGTTTTCATGATATTGCTATTTATTTACTTCAGTGGTTTGTTTTGTTTTGAGACAGGGCCTCACCCTGTCACCCACGCAGGAGTGCAGGGGCACAATCACGGCTCACTGCATCTTTGACCTCCCTAGCTCAAGTTCTCCTCCCACCTCAGCCTCCTGAGTAGCTGGGTCTATAGGCATGCACCACCACACCCAGCTAATTTTCGTATTTTTTTGCAGAGATGAGGTTTTACCGTGTTGCCCAGACTGGTCTCAAACTCCTGGACTCAAGGAATCCTCCTGCCTTGGCCTCACAAAAGGCTGGGATTACAGGCGTGAACCATCTCGCCCAGCCTATCTTCAGTTTTTAAACTTTTTATTTTGCAAGAATTACAGACTCATAAGAAGTTGAAAAAGTAGTACAGTGGTCCTGCGTGCCCAGGTTTCCCATATTTTCTCCATACACTCAAATGCCAGAGCCATTCCACAAGTTAACACAACTTCTAACTACACTTCGTCCCCAGTAAACTACTGGTGAACATTTTAGCAATTGCATCATCACAGTAATTCCCACCACCGATGATGGGGTTCTCACTGCCATCTAGTGGACGAATGATCCAATGTCCAAATCTAGATCTAGTCAGTTTCCTAGGCCCACTTCTGTCACTACCTTTAGATTATGTTCCCCGGTGGGCAGAAACTGAGGGAGGAATTCTTGCTTCGGTGATTTTAAGAAGGAAGCTGGGAGTAAGAAAAGTAGAAGACACCAGGGAAAAAGTTAGGCAAAATGACTTCAGAAGTTTAGCCTCCCGGCCGGGCGCAATAACTCACGTCTGTAATTCCAGCACTTTGGGAGGCCGAAGTGGGTAGATCACTTGAGATTAGGAGTTCAAGACTAGCCTGGACAGCATGGTGAAACTCTGTCTCTACTACAAATACAAAAATTAGCTGGGCACGGTGGTGTGTGCCTGTAATCCCAGCTACTTGGGAGGCTGAGGCAGGAGAATCGCTTGAACCCAGGAGGCAGGTGGAGGTTGCATTGAGCTGATATCATACCACTACACTCCAACCTGGGCAACAGAGTGGTGAGACTCTACCTCAAAAAAATATATCTAATAATAATAATAATAAAGGAAGTTTAGCCTCCACCTGATCCCCACAGCAAGCTCTCAGCTGTTAATTGTACCACAGAAGTTGTCCCACCCCGAAGCGAGAAGGCTGCTATATCCCTTCATCAGTGAGTCTTTGGCCCTGGCTCCTCCAAGGAGGAGGACGTAACCTCTCAGCCATCATCTCCAGGACCCACTTCTAGGGGAAGAGGCTCCTCTCAGCCAACAACAATCCTCTGTGAAAGGACAATGGCCTGAGCCATTAGCAGCCAAGGCCCCTAGCAGCTGGAGGATGAATGCACAGCCTGGTGAGGGGTTATGGGCAGGGCACCCAGAGGCATCTGCTCTACCCCCCCGAGGAAATGACATTTAATTTAAAAGCCGAACAATGTGGCTGGGCAAGGTGGCTCACCCATGTAATCCCAGCACTTTGGGAGGCCGAGGTAGGCAGATCACCTGAGGCCAGGAGTTTGAGACCAGCCTGGTCAATATGGTGAAACCCTGTCTCTACTAAAAATACAAAAATTAGCCAGGCGTGGTGGTGCACACCTGTAATCCCAGCTACTCCAGAGGCTGAGGCACAAGGATTGCTTGAATCCGGGAGGCAGAGGTTGCAGTGAGCTGCAATTGCACCACTGCACTCCACCCTGGGTGACAGAGTAAGACTCCACCTCAAAAAAAAAAAAAAAAAAAAAAGGAAAACAGAAAAAACTGGGCTGACTCTGTTTTCGGGCTCAGCCCGCCTGCACCCAGGTGATTAAAAAGCTTTATTGCTCACACAAAGCCTGTTTGGCGGTCTCTTCACACAGATGTGCGTGACATTTGGTGCTGAAAACCTGGGACGGGAGGACTCCTTCAGGACACCAGCCCCCTGTCCTCGCCCTCACTCCATGAGGAGATCCACCTACGACCTCAGGTCCTCAGACCAGCCAGCCCAAGGAACATCTCACCAACTTCAAATCGGGTAAGCCATCTTTTCACTAAACTTCCGCCCTCCATTCCCCCTTCTCTCAAGAACTTAAACTTAAACGTCTTATTTTCTTCTACAATACTGCTTGGCCCCAGTACAAACTCGACACTAGTTCCAAGTGGCCAGAGAATGGCACTTTCGATTTGTCTATCCTATACAAGATCCTTATACAAGATCTCGATATTTTTTGTCGAAAAATGGGCAAATGGTCTGAGGTGCCTGACGTCCAGGCATTCTTTCACACATCGGGCTCTTCCTAATCTCTGCTCCCAATGCGACTCGTCCCAAATCTTTCTTCTGTCTCTCCTGTCTGTTCCTTCAGTCTCCACTCCAAGCTCTGAGTCCTTTGAATCCTCCTTTCCTAGGGACTCATCTGACCTCTCCGCTCCTCCCCAGGCTGCTCCTCGCCAGGCCTAGCCAGATCCCAATTCTTCCTCGGCCTCCCCTCCCCCACCCTATAGTCATTCTATCACCTCCCCTCCTCACACCTGCTCTGGTTTACAGCTTCGTTCTGGGACTAGCCCTCCCCCACCTGCCCGACAATTTCCTCTTAGAAAGGTGTCCGGAGCTGAAGGCATAGTCACGGTTAATGCTCCTTTTTCTTTAACTGACCTCTCCCAAATCAGTTAGCATTTAGACTCTTTTTCATCAAATATAAAAACCCAGCCCAGTTCATGGCCCATTTGGCAACAACCCTTAGATGCTTTACCACCCTAGACCCGGAGAGGCCAGAAGGCCATTTTATTCTCAATATGCATTTTATTACCCAACCCCCTCCCAACATTAGAAAAAACTCCAAAAATTGGATTCTGGCCCTCAAACCCCACAATAGGACTTAATTAACCTCACCTTCAAGGTGTACAATAATAGAGAAGCAGCAGCCAAGCAACAATGCATCTCTGAGTTACAGCTACTTGCCTCCACTGTAAGACAACCCAAAACCATGTCTCCAGCATACAAAAACTTCAGAACATCCAAGCCACAGCTCCCATGGGCTCCTTCAAAACCTCCTTGTGGACCTTGCTTCATATGCCAAAAGCCTGGCCACTGGGCCTCAGAATGCCCGCAGTCTGAGATTCCTCCTAAGCTGTGCCCTATCTGTGCAGGCCCCCACTGGAGGTTGGACTGTTCAACTCACATCCCTGCCACTCCTAAAGCTCCTAGAGCTCAAACCCAATGTTCCTTGGCCGACTCCTTCCCAGATCTCCTTGGCTTAGCAGCTGAAGACTGACGCTGCCCAGTCGCCTTGGAAGCTCCTGGACTATCACGGACCCCAAGCTTCGAGTAACTCTTACAGTGGAGGGTAAGTCCATCCCCTGTTTAATCAACACGGGAGTTACCCACTCCACATTACCTTCTGTTCAAGGACCCGTTTCCCTTGCCTCCATAGCTGCTGTAGGTATTGACGGCCAGGCTGCTAGACCCCTTAAAACTCCCCAACTCTGGTGCGAACTTGGACAACATTTTTTTTTTTTTTTGATGTGGAGTCTCACTCTGTTGCCCAGGCTGGAGTTCAGTGGCACTATCTCAGCTCACGGCAAGCTCCGCCTCCCGGGTTCACGTCATTCTCCTGCCTCAGCTGCCGGAGTAGCTGGGACTACTGGCGCCTGCCACCACGCCCAGCTAATTTTTTGTATTTTTAGTAGAGATGGGGTTTCACCATGTTAGCCAGGATGGTCTCGATCTCCTGATCTCGTGATCCGCCTGCCTCGCTTCCCAAAGTGCTGGGATTACAGGCGTGAGCCACTGTGTCCAGCTGGACAACATTCTTTAATGCACTCCTTTTTAGTTATCATCACCTGCCCAGCTCCCTTACTAGGTCGAGACATTTTAACTAAATTATCTGCTTTCCTGACTATTCCTGAGCTACAGCCACACCTCATTGCCACCTTTTCCCCCAGTTCAAAGCCTCCTTCACATCCTCCCCTTGTATCTCCCCACCTTAATCCACAAGTATAGGACACCTCTACTCCCTCTTGGTGACGGATGATGCACCCCTTACCATCCCACTAAAACCTAATCACCCTTACCCCGCTCAATGCCAATATCCCATCCCACAGCACGCTTTAAAGGATTAAAGCCTGTTATCACTCGCCTGTTACAGCATGGCCTTTTAAAACCTATAAACTCTCCTTACAATTCCCCCATTTTACTTGTCCAAAAACCGGACAAGCCTTACAGGTTAGTTCAGGATATGTACCTTATCAACCAAATTGTGTTGCCTATCCACCCCATGGTGCCAAACCCATGTACTCTCCTATCCTCAATACCTCCCTCCACAACCCATTATTCTGTTCTAGATAAACCTAGCTGACCCCATAAATCCTAAATCCTTTCCCCACTTCCCTTTCCATTCCTTAAAAAACAGCCCTAAAAGCTGCTCCCACACTAGCTCTCCCTAACTCATCCCAACCTTTCTCATTACACACAGCCGAAGCGCAGGGCTGTGTGGTCGGAATTCTTACCACGCCCTGTAGCCTTTCTGTCCAAACAACCTGACCTTACACTTTTAGCCTAGCCCTCATGTCTGCGTGTGGCAGCTGCTGCTGCTTTAATACTTTTAGAGGCCCTCAAAATCACAAACTATGCTCAACTCACTCTACGGTTCTCATAACTTCCAAAATCTATTTTCTTCCTCACACCTGACACATATATTTTCTGCCCTCTGGCTCCTTCAGCTGTACTCACTCTTTCTTGAGTCTCCCACAATTACCATTGTTCCTGGCCTGGACTTCAATCCGGCCTCCCGCATTATTCCTGATACCACACCTGACCCCCATGACTGTATCTCTCTGATCCACCTGACATTCACCCCATTTCCCCATATTTCCCTCTTTCCTGTTTCTCACCCTGATCACACTTGGTTTATCGATAGCAGTTCCACGATGCCTAATTGCCACTCACCAGCAAAGGCAGGCTATGCTATAGTATCTTCCACATCTATCATTGAGGCTACCGCTCTGCCCCTCCACTACCTCTCAGTAAGCTGAACTCATTGCCTTAACTTGGGCACTCATTCTTGCAAAGGGACTACGCATCAATATTTATACTGACTCTAAATATGCCTTCCATATCCTGCACCAGTATGCTGTTAACATGGGCAAAAAGAGGTTTCCTCACTACACAAGGGTCCTTCGTCATTAATGCCTCTTTAATAAAAACTCTTCTCAAGGATGCTTTACTTCCAAAGGAAGCTGGAGTCATTCACTGCAAGGGCCACCAAAAGGCATCAGATCTCATTGCTCAGGACAATGTTTATGCTAATAAGGTAGCTAAAGAAGCAGCTAGCGTTCCAACTTCTGTCCCTCACGGCCAGTTTTTCTCCTTCTCATCAGTCACTCCCACCTACTCTCCCATTCGAATTTCCACCTATCAATCTCTTCCCACACAAGGCAAATGGTTCTTGGACCAAGGAGAATATCTCCTTCCAGCCTCACAGGCCCATTCTATTCTGTCGTCATTTCATAACCTCTTCCATGTAGGTTACAAGCCGTTAGCCTGCCTCTTAGAACCTCTCATTTCCTTTCCATCATGGAAATCTATCCTCAAGGAAATCACTTCTCAGTGTTCCATCTGCTATTCTACTACTCCTCAGGGATTGTTCAGGCCCTCTCCCTTCCCTACACATCAAGCTCGGGGATTTGCCCCTGCCCAGGACTGACAAATTGACTTTACTCACATGCCCCAAGTCAGGAAACTAAAATACCTCTTGGTCTGGGTAGACGCTTTCACTGGATGGGTAGAGGCCTTTTCCACAGGGTATGAGAAGGCCACCGCAGTCATTTCTTCCCTTCTGTCAGACAATTCCTCAGTTTGGCCTTCCCACCTCTATATGGTCTGATAACGGACCAAACTTTATTAAAGTCACTCAGGCAGTCTCTCAGGCCCTAGGCATTCAAGGGAAACTTCATGCTCCTTATCGCCCTCAATCCTCAGGAAAGGTAGAAAGAACTAATGCTCTTTTAAAGATACACCTCACCAAGCTCAGCCTCCAGCTTAAAAAGGACTGGACAGTACTTTTACCACTTGCCCTTCTCAGAATTCGGGCCTGTCCTTGGGATGCTACAGGGTACAGCCCATTTGCGCTCCTGTCTGGACACTCCTTTTTATTAGGCCCCACTCTCATTCCAGACACCAGCCCTCTAGGTGATTATCTTCCAGTCCTCCAGCAAGCTAGACAGGAAATTCGCTGAGCTGCTAATCTTCTTTTGCCTACCCTAGATTCCCAGCCATATGAAGACACCCTAGCTGGTACATCAGTTCTTGTTAAGAATCTGACTCCTCAAACTCCACAACCTCGGTGGACTGGACCCCACTTAGTCATCTATAGTACCCCAATGGCTGTTCATCTGCAGGACCCTCCTCCCTTTAGGTTCATCATTCCAGAGTAAAGCTGTGCCCATCAGACAGACAGCCTGATTTCTCCTCTTCCGCCTGGAAGTCACAAGTACTCTCTCCTACTTCCCTTAAACTCAGCTGCATTCCTAAAGGATAATAGTAACCCTTATAAGCCTAATACATCCTTTCATTTTTATTAGGTCTCTTCTTCCTTACCCTACTCTTTACAACAGGGCTTTACACAGTCACCCCCACTACTTGGACTGCACCCCAAAAACTTGTCATCCTTTCTATCTTCTCTCTAGTCATACTCCTATTCACCATTCTCAATTACTCATATATGCCCTGCCCTTGTTTACACTGCCAGTTTACACTTTTCCTCCAAACCATCATAGCAGATATCTGCTGGTACTTTCCCCAATCTGCCACTCTTGACTCCCTCTTGGAGTGGATAGATGATCTTTGCTGATAGGGCACATGCCAATACTTTCACCCTGATGAAGTCCTATTCTTTACTTTTATATTCACTCTTATTCTATGCCACCCTCTCCCTCTCCCCAGCTATCTCCACCACACTATCAATCTTACTCTCTCCTAGCCGTTTCTAATCCTTCTTTAACAAAGAATTGCTGGCTTTGCGTTTCTCTTTCCTCCAAAATTGCCGAGGACCCGGCTTACTGCTAAAAAAATAAAAAGGGGACTCTGTGTATTTTTAAATGAAGAGTGTTGTTTTTACCTAAATCAATCTGGCCTGGTATATGACAACATAAAAAAAAAACTCAAGGATAAAGCCCAAAAACTTGCCAGCCAAGCAAATAATTACACTGGTCCCCCTTGGACACTCTCCAATTGGATGTCCTGGGTACTCCCAATTCTTAGTCCTTTAATACCTGTTTTCCTCCTTCTTTTATTTGGACCTCGTGTCTTCCGTTTAGTTTCTCAATTCATACAAAACCGCATCTAGGCCATCACCAATCATTCTAAACAACAAATTCTCCTAACAGCCCCACAACATCACCCCTTACCCCCAAATCTTTCTTCAGTTTAATCTCTTCCACTCTAGGTTCCCGTGCCACCCCTAATCCCGCTTGAAGCAGCCCTGAGAAACATTACCCATTATCTCTCCATACCACCAGCAAACATTTTCGCCACCACACTTCATCACCATTTTGTTTTGTTTTTCTTATTAATATATGAAGACAGGAATAATTAATAATTAATATAAGAAGTCAGGCCTCTGAGCCCAAGCTAAGCCATCATATCCCCTGTGACCTGCATGTATACATCCAGATGGCCTGAAGCAACTGAAAAATTATGAAAGATGACATTCCACCATTGCGATCTGTTCTTGCCCCACCCTAACTGATCAACTGACCTTATGACAATACACCCTCCCCACCCTTGCAATAATGTACTTTGTGATATTCCCCAGCCCTTAAGAAGGTACTTTGTAATACCCTCCCTCACCCTTAAGAAGGTACTTTATAATATTCTCCCCCACCCTTAAGAAGGTACTTTGTAATATTCTCCCTGACCTTGAGAATGTACTTTGTGAGATCTACCCCCTGCCCACAAAAAATTGCTCCTAGCTCCACCACCTATCCCAAACCTATAAGAACTAATGACAATCCCACCACCCATTGCTGACTCTCTTTTCGGACTCAGCTCACCTGCACCCAGGTGATTAAAAAGCTTTATTGCTCAAAAAAAAAAAAAAAAAAAAAAGGGAAAGAAAAAACTGAATGATGCCAGGCATGGTGGCTTACACTTGTAATCCCAGAACTTTGGAAGGTTGAGGTGGGAGGATCACTTGAGCCTGGGCGGTCGAGGCTGCAGTGACAGCCTGGGTGACAGAGTGAGACCCTGTCTCAGATAAATAAATAAATACATAAATACATAAATGATAAGAAAGAGACAGCCATGTGAAAATCTCAGGAAGAACTTTCCAGGTCATTCTGAGATGGGGACAAACTCACCATATTTGAAGTACAGGAGGAAGGCCAACATCAGTGTAATGTGGTGAAGGAGAGGAAACGGAGCAACTAGGCTTGTGAACCTTCTTTTTTTTGAGATAGGAGTCTCACTACATTGTCCAAGCTGGTCTCGAACACCTGGTTTCAAGCAATCTTCCCACCTCAGGCTCCCAAGTAGCTGGGATGACAGGTGCATGCCCAGCTGTGAGTTTCTGAATCCAAGAGGGCGGTATGAGATAATTGCAGTAGCTGGCTTTTATTCTGACTACGGCTTCCTCAGGGCATTTTATATCTCCAAAGCAGGTTGATAAAGTTATTTATTTTCTAAATAAATAAGTAATACATGTAGGGAATTGCTTTTTTAATAAGATAAATGAGAGTCATAGTGTTAATTTGATTTGCAGTAAGACACGAGAGATTCGAGTTAGTGACATGATTAGATATGCCATTCCTGCTTTGATTAAAAATGCACACCCACACATCAGTTCATGACTTGTTCTCAATGTATCAATTCTTAAATATTGCCACTCTCATGAGTCTTTAGAAGGTAAGAAAGCAAGTCCAATCTTGACCTTGGGTACATAGTCTATTCCCTCCTTATTAGGCTGTACTTAAGTGAACTATTTCGGAAGGGGAAAACAGATTAGTCACACTAAATGCTTCCTTAAAAAATTTCACCATAAAAGAAAGCTCCCACCAGGAGCAGTGGCTCATGCCCGTAATCCAAGCATTTTGGGATACTGGGGCAGGAGGATCACCTGAGGTCGGGAGTTCAAAACCAGCCTGACCAACATGGAGAAACCCCGTCTCTACTAAAAATACAAAAATTAGCCAGATGTGGTGGCGCATGCCTGTAATCCCAGCTACTAGGGAGGCTGAGGTAGGAGAATTGATTGAACCTGGGAGGCAGAGGTTGCAGTGAGCCAAGACTGCACCATTGCACTCCAGCCTGGGCAACAAGAGCGAAACTCAGTCTCAAAAAGAAAAGAAAAGAAAACTCCCTACATCTTACTACTTCTGACACCACACCTTGATTTCTTTCTTACTTTTTTTTCTTTCTTTTTTTTTTTTTTTTTTTTTGGAGACAGACTTTTGGTCTTGTTGCCCAGGCTGGAGTGCAATGGTGCAAACTTGGCTCACTGCAACCTCTGCCTCTCAGAATCAAGTGATTCTCGTACCTCAGCCTCCAGAGTAGCTGGGATTACAGACATGTGCTACCACACCCGGCTACTTTTTTTATTTTTAGTAGAGATGGGGTTTCACCATGTTGGCCAAGCTGGTCTCAAACTCCTGACCTCAGGTAATCCACCCGCCTCAGCCTCCCAAAGTGCTGGGATTGCAGGTGTGAGTCACTGTGCCTGGCCGATTATTTTTTTCCTCTCTGTATCACCATCTGTCTTTCTAGAAAAATGCTTTATTCCTTTTTTTTTTTTTCTTTGGAGGTTGAAATAGCTCTCTTTAATACTGCCTTCCTGACCTCCTTTATAAACATCACTCCCAAGTACAATTCACCTCTTCCGCTGTGGGTCAAACCTGTGTCCATGTGCCCAGTTCTCCATCGTGTACGTCATTCATTCCAACATAAAATGTCACGAGCAGCCCCTTTTTCTCCATTCGTGCAGCTTTGATGTGAATCTGGCACTTCTTACCTGGATGTGTTTCCAAACAAGTGTCGCTGTCTCTTTGTCTCCAATTCATCCTTTGAAGTATTGCCAGATTAATTTTTGTCAAATCCTGTTCTGATCATGAACATCCCCTCTAATTCACAGTAATCTGTGTCAATCACTTGTTTGGGGATTTAAAGTTTTTTACAGGGTGGATCACATTTCTTATCTAACAGTATCTTTTTTTATTCTCCAACAGAAACCTTCTGTTTTACCCAGGAGGTTTTCACCTTCCCATAAATACAGTGGGTGTTTTTTACTTTCTCGTTGCCTCTGTTTGTACTTTTTCCTCATGTAGAAAGTCCACTGCAGTTTTAATTTCCTCAAATCCTTTTCTTTTTAACAGAGATGGGTTTTCACTATGTTGCTCAGGTTGGCCTTGAACACCCGGACTCAAGCGATCCTCCAGCTTTGGCCTTCTGAGTAGCTGGAACTACAGGCCTATGCCACCATGCCCAGCTCTCATCTCCTCAAATCCTGTGCCCTCTTGGAACCCACTCTGACGCTTGGCTCACAAAAACTTCTATCCCCTCTGACAGGTAGCACCAGTCAAAGACTTCTTGCCTGGTAAACACTTAGGATAAAATGCACAGGCGATTGCTTGAAAAAACAATGACACAAGTATCATCTTTGTCTTCCAATACCAGAATGACAATGAACCTTCCTGTACTTGAAAATAATTAATCAATTCCCCAGAAAGACCAAAGGATGAACACCTTTATAATACTGACCAGAAAGGAAAGAAAGAAAAAAGAAAGGAAGAAGAAAGAAAGAAAGAAAGAAAGAAAGGAAGAAAGAAAGAAAGGAAGAAAGAAAGAAAGAAAAAAAAAAAGAAAGAAAGAAAGAAGAAAGAAAGAAAGCAAGCAAGCAAGCAAGCAAGCAAGCAAGCAAGCAGGCAGGCAGGCAGGCTGGGTGCGGTGGCTCATGCCTGTAATCCCAGCCCTTTGGGAGGCCCAGGCAGGCGGATAATAAGGTCAAGAGACCAAGACCACACCGGCCAACACGGTGAAACTCCATCTCTACTAAAAATACAAAAATTAGCTGGGCATGGTGGCGCGTGCTGGTAGTCCCAGCTACTCGAGAGGCTGAGGCAGGAGAATCGCTAGAACCCGGGAGGCGGATGTTGCAGTGAGCCGAGATCGCGCCACTGCACTCTAGCCTGGTCAACGCAGCAAGACTCTGAAAAGAAAGAGAGGGAGGGAGGGAGGGACGGAGTGAGGAAGGAAGGAAGGAAGGAAGGAAGGAAGGAAGGAAGGAAGGAAGGAAGGAAGGAAGGAAGGAAGAGTCCAGGTGTGTTGGCTCATGCCTGTAATCCCAGCACTTTGGGAGGCCGAGGAGGGTGGATTGCCTGAGTTTGGGAGTTCAAGACCAGCCTGGCCAGCATGGTGAAACTCCATCTCTACTAAAAATATAAAAAATTAGCCGGGCGTGGTGGCAGACGCCTGTAATCCCAGCTACTTGAGAAGCTCAGGCAGGAGAATCACTTGAACCCGGGAGGCAGAGGTTGCAGTGAGCCGAGGTCGTGCCATTGCACTCCAGCCTGGGCAAAAGAGTGAGACTCCCTCTCAAAAAAAAAAAAGAAGAAAGAAAGGAGTTATCATTTTGAAGATATGAGGCCCCAATCTTTAGGAAAATGGCTCCTAAATATAGAAAAGAGAAAGTGTATTTAATGAAAACAAACTCACAGAGGTTACAATGTTGCAAAGGGCTGGTCTGGCTGGGCACGGTGGCTCACATTTGTAATCCCAGCACTTTGGGAGGCTGAGGTGGGTGGATTACCTGAGGCCGGGAGTTCGAGACCAGCCTGGCCAACATGGTCAAACGCCATCTCTACTAAAAATACAAAAAAATTAGGGACATACCGTGACCTCGGGCGGCGGGTCACGTCAGCGGGGCACGGCAGCGTGGAGCCTGGCTGCACCAGTGCCTCTGCTCCGCGGGATCCGCAGGCTACCACTTCACCATGGGATGTTTGCCATCCAGACTGAGGGGGAGCTCAGAGTGACCCAAATTCTCAAAGAAAAGCTTCCACGAGCTACAGCTATCAAAGTCACTGACATTTCTGGAGTTGTGGGACGATGTATGAAATTAAAATTGAATCAGAAGAATTTAAGGAGAAGAGAACAGTCCAGCAGCACCAGATGGTTAATCAGGCACTAAAAGAAGAAATCAAAGAGATGCATGGTTTGCAGATATTTACCTCTGTCCCCAAACTCTGACTGCGTCCTGGCTGCATAGATGCTGCTGCTTAAGACCTTGGATGAACTTGACTGACATCATTCTTCCCTAAGCATTCACCAAAAAATTTACATATTTTGCTCATATACATTTCCATATTGTAATTATAGAACATGTATAATCTATTTAGATGTTAATTAAAGGAAACAGCTGAAAAAAATACAAAAAATTAGCTGAGTGTTTTGGCACATACTGTGGTGCCTGCTACTTGAGAGGCTGAGGGAGGAGAATTGCCTGAGCCCGGGATGCAGAGGTTGCAGTGAGCTGAAATCGTGCCACTGCACTTCAGTCTGGGCAATGGAGTGAGACTCTGTCTCAAAAAATAAATTAATTAATTAGTTAAAAGTGCATTATGCCGAGTGAGAAAACCCAGTCTCAAAGGTTATATGCCTTATGATTCCATTAATGTTACATTTCTGAAGTGGCAAAATTATAGTAACGAAAAACAGATCAGAAGTGGCCAGAGATGCCAGGCATGGTGGCTCATGACTGTAATCTCAGCACTTTGGGAGGCTGAGGTGGGCAGATCACCTGGGGTCATGAATTTGAGACCAGCCTGACCAACATGGCAAAACCCCATCTCTACTCAAAGTACAAAATTAGCTGGGCATGGTGGTGTGCACCTGTAGTCCCAGCTACTCAGAAGGCTGAGGCAGGAAAATCGCTTGAGCTCGGGAGATGGAGGTTGCAGTGAGCCGAGGTTGCGCCACTGCACTCCAGCCTGGGAAACAGAGGGAGACTGTGTCTCACAAAAAAAAAAGAAAAAAAAGACAGACAGGGCGCAGTGGCTCATGCTTGTTAACCCAGCACTTTGGGAAGCCAAGGCGGGTGGATTGCCTGAGGTCGGGACTTCAAGACCATCCTTGCTAACGCAGTGAAACCCCATCTCTACCAAAAAGACAAAAAATTAGCCAGGGGTGGTGGCACGTGCCTGTAGTCCCAGCTACTCGGGAGGCTGAGGCAGAAGAATTGCTTGAACCTGGGAGGCGGAGGTTGCAGTGAGCCAAGATCACACCACTGCACTCCGGCTTGGGCAACAGAGTGAGGCTCTGTCTCGAAAAAAGAAAAAAAAGTATTAAAGGAAAAAAGTGGTGGGTGGGTGGCTGGGTGTCTGAGGGAGAGAGAGAGAGTTAAATTCCAAAGACTCCAGACAGAGGACAGTACATTTTTGTCCTCCTGGTGATCTTCAGGAAAAAAAAAAGAAAACTGATTTCAAAGCCTTTGCTAATTCTTCATGCTGCTGATTGTACAGACTAGGTATAAATGGCTGTTTTGTTTTGCTAAGTAAAGCGTCTCAAAGAATTTTCTTGTTGGTGCAAAGATCTGGAGAGCCCAAATTATTTTCTTCATTGTGTGCAGGAGTCATCTTTGAAAATTATTTTTGTGTTTGGGAAAATGTGTGTTGTTCTTAGTTTGGATTTGAACTTCATCATCGCTGAGAATTATTGCTCATCTGTGCTTGGGGTGTGTGTGTGTGTGTGTGTGTGTGTGTGTGTGTGTGTGTGTGTGATTTGCCCAAGGCCTATCCACAGGAGACAAGAAGTCCCTAGAGAAAATAAAGGGGCATGCTTTTCCCTCACACTGCCAGAGAACAAAGAGGATGCTCTCTTTTGTTAAATGCCTGTTTGTCTGTTTCCCATTTGAAAGATTGGAGCCTGGCCAACATGGCAAAATCCTGTCTCTATCAAAAAACACAAAAATTAGGCCAGGCGTGGTGGCTTGCGCCTGTAATCCCAGCACTTCGGGAGGCAGAAGCGGGTGGATCACTTGAGATCAGGAGTTCAAGACAAGCCTGGCCAACATGGTGAAACCCTGTTTCTACTAAAACTACGAAAAAAAAAAAAAGGCCACGCATGGTGATGCACACTTGTAATCCCAGCTACTCTGGAGGCTGAGGCAGAAAAATCACCTGAACCTGAGAGGCGGGGGTTGCAGTGAGCCAAGATCGTGCCACTGCACACCAGCCTGGGTGACAGAGTGAGACTCCATTTCAAAAACAAAACAAAATGAAAATTAGCTGAGCATGGTGGCACACGCCTGTAGTCCCAGCCACTCAGGAGGCTGAAATGGGAGAATTGGTTGAAACTGGGAGGTAGAG
Source organism: Nomascus leucogenys (assembly GCF_006542625.1). Classification (NCBI taxonomy): domain Eukaryota; kingdom Metazoa; phylum Chordata; class Mammalia; order Primates; family Hylobatidae; genus Nomascus; species Nomascus leucogenys. Next base: position 134,613,264 of record NC_044382.1, on the reverse strand, counting down.
GGTGCAGGGAGCCAAGATTGTGCCACCACACTCCAGCATGGGCAACAAAGACCCCATTTCCAAAAAAAAAAAAATTGCTTATTTTTTTTCTTATTGATTTAAAGGGGTGTTTTGTATATTCTGAATGGAAGACTTTGGATTTATGTATTTCACGTGTCTTCTATCAGTCTATGGCCTTCCTTTCACTCCCTTAATGGAATCTTATGATGAAGATAAGTTTTTAATTTTAATGAACTTCAAATTTTCACTCTTTTCTTTATGGTTAGTGCTTTTGCATGGAGTCTAAACAATCTTTTCGCTAACCTTAAAGTATTTATATAACAGTTGCCTCGGCCGGGCATGGTGGCTCACGTCTGTAATCCCAGCACTTTGGGAGGCCAAGGCAGGTGCATCACTTGATGCCAGGAATTCGAGACCAGACTGGCCAACATAGTGAAACCCCATCTCTGCTAAAAATACAAAAATTCACCAGGTGTGGTGGCGCACGCCTGTAATCCCAGCTACTTAGGGGGCTGAGGCATGAGGATCACTTGAACCTGGGAGGCGGAGGCTGCAGTGAGCCGAGATCATGCCCCTGCACTCCAGCCTGGGCGACAAAGCGAGACTCTGTTTCAAAAACAAAAGCAAAAAGCAGTTGCCTCTATTGACTCAGGATATACTCTCTATGACCTACCAGCCTTTGGGTTCAGTACTGAGGACTCAGCACTCTGTATTTGGTGGTGGAGAATGATTCTTCTCTCTGTTTCTAGATCATTCTGTTTTCAAAGGCTAGGCCTAAAGCTTTCAGAAAGGAGGAGTAATCAAAATCATTGACACACTGTTCAGCACTAGTATTCATCAATCAGAATGAACATGGTCATAAGCAGCCTGTACTACTGAAACAGCAACATCATCAACCTTGCTTATAGGAAATGAAAGTCATTTACCCATGATCCAATTTCTTTAAATCTGCCTCAGTTATGTGGGCTGTGGCTGTGACTACTGTAAACAAAAAAGATCTGAGACAGGTCTCAATCAATTAAGAAGTTTATTTTGTCAAGTTTAAGGACATGCCTGGAAGAAATAAACACACAGTCACACAGTCTGTGGTCTGTGCCTTTCTCCAAAGATGATTTTGAGGGCTTCAATATTTAAAGGGGAAAAATGGGCTGGAGGGGAAAGAGGAAGTGTATGGTAGTCCACATGTTGCAGGAGAAAAGGAACAGGGAGGGTAATAGTCAATTATGTATTCGTTTCGCTCTAAGTAAATCATAAATTAGCACTTTACATAAAAGAAGGTGAACACAGAGTAGCTACCTACAGAGAGATTTAACCTTTTATTGGTAGCTATCTGCTTAGGAACAAAAGGAAATGCAATTTCTTTCTTTTTTTTTTTTTTTTTTGAGACAGGGTCTTGCTCCGTCACCTAGGCTGGAATGCAGTGGCGCGATCTTGGCTTATTGCAACCTCCACCTCCCGGGTTCAAGTGATTCTTCTGCCTCAGCCTCCTGAGTATCGAGGATTACAGGTGTGTACCACCACATCCACCTAAAGGAAAAGCAACTTCTTTTTTTTTTTTTTTTTTCAGACAAGGTCTCACTCCATCATCCAGGCTAGAGTGTAGTGGTATGATCTCGGCTCACTGCAACCTACGCCTCCTGGGTTCAAGCGATTCTCCTGCCTCAGCCTCCCGAGTAGCTGGAATTACAGGGGCCTGCCATTGTGCCTAGCTAATTTTTTTTTTTTTTTTTTTTTTTTGAGACGGAGTTTGGCTTTTGTCGCCCAGGCTGGAGTGCAATGGCGCCATCCTGGCTCACTGCAACCTCCGCCTCCCAGGTTCAAGGGATTTTCCTGCCTCAGCCTCCCAAGTAGCTGAGATTCCAGGCCCATGACACCACGCTTGGCTAATTTTTGTATTTTTAGTTGACATGGGGTTTCACCATGTTGGCCAGGCTGGTCTCAAACTCCCGACCTCAGGAGATCCACCCACCTCAGCCTCCCAAAGTTCTGGGATTACAGGCATGAGTCACCGCGCCTGGCCTAAAAATGCTATTTTTTGAAATAGAAAATGTATATTTATATTAGACCAGGAGCTCAGTCCTCAAGTAGGTTCAAAACTCTTTCTTTGTGTTTTTGTTTTCTTGTTTTTTAAGAGACTTTTCTCCAAAAATGAGAAAAAAGAAAAAAAGTTTTTTTTTTTAAAAAAAAGGTAAAAAAAAAAAGGAAAAAAAGAGTTAAACTTTTCTCCTAGTAAAAATGGCCAAGTAAAATGGCTAAGCTAGTAAAAATAGCTAGGAAGTCCAGAATTCATTGTTAACACTGACAAATCATTTACAATGAAGATTCATCTGTTTTTTGGGAGGAGTTTGGGGGGACAGTGTCTCACTCTGTCACCCAGGCTGGAGTGCAGTGGTGCAATTATGGCTCACTGCAGCCTCCAACTCCTTGGCTCAAGCTGTCTTCCTACCTCAGCCTCCCAAGTAGCTGAAGCTACAGGTGTGTGCCACCACACCAGGCTAATTTATGTGGGTGGGTTTTTTTTTTTCGGTTTTGGTTTTGGTTAGAGATGGGGTTTTGCCATGTTGCCCAGGATGGTCTCGAACTCTGGGCTCAAGAGACTCTCCCACCTCAGCCTCCCAAAGTGCTGGGATTATAGGTGAAGATGCATCTTTATAATGGAGATGTTAACATAATGTTAGCTCCTGGCAACAATGGAGGCAAAGTTACACAAGGGACATCCATGCATTCTTCCATGGTTATTTTCCTGGAAGATAAAGTATTGCTCAGCAGTCATTCATTAAGAAGATAATGGTTGGGCACAGTGGCTCACAGCTGTAATCGGAGCACTTTGAGAGACTGAGGCATGTGGATTGCTTGAGCCCAGGAATTCAAGACCTGCCTGGGCAATATGGCAAAAACATGCCTCTACAAAAAATACAAAAATTAGCCAGGTGTTGTGGTGCGTGTCTGCAGTCCCAGCTACTTGGGAAATTGAGGTAGGAGGACAGCTTGAGTCCAGGACGTCAAAGCCGCAGTGAGCTGTGATTGCTCTATTGTACTCCAGCCTGGGTGACAAAAAAAAAAAAGGGGGGGCTAGGCGTGGTGGCTCACGCCTGTAATCCCAGCACTTTGGGAGGCCGAGGCAGACGGGTCGTGAGGTCAGGAGACCGAGACCATTCTGGTCAACATGGTGGAACCCCCTCTGTACAGAAAATACAAAAATTAGCTGGGGGTGGTGGTGCATGCCTGTAATCCCAGCTACTTGGGAGGCTGAGGCAGGAGAATTGCTTGAACCAGGGAGTTGGAGGTGGTAGTGAGCCGAGATCGAGCCACAGCATTCCAGTCTGTCGACAGCAAGATTCCGTCTCAAAAAAAAAAAGAAAAAAAAGAAAGGAATAAGATAATGGTGCTTAACATTTAAAATTTTATCAGGATTAATTCATTATCTTTAAAATTATGTCCTTAAGCCGTCCAATAGCAAAATGCTGCTAGCACACCCAATAAAGAAATGGAGTTAGAGAGACAGAATATTCCTTTCCTGGCTGGGCATGGTGGCTCACGCCTGTAATCCCAGCACTTTGGGAGGCCAAGGTGGGTGGCCTCGAGGTCAGGAGTTCGAGACCAGCCTGCCCAACATGGTGAAACCCCACCTTTACTAAAAAAATACAAAAAATTAGCCAGGTGGTAGTGGCACATGCCTGTAATTCCAGCTACTCAGGAGGCTGAGGCAGGAGGATCAGTTGAGCCTGGGAGGTGGAGATTGCAGTGAGCTGAGATCGTGCCACTATACTCCAGCCTGGTTGACAGAGTGAGACCCTGTCTCAAAAAAAAAAAAAAAAGAATATTCCTTTCCTACAGGTTTTCATGGGAACCTAAGGAATATTGACTATTAACCCATTATATTTTGGTCCCACAATTTCATAATTTAGAATTTACTAACTAATAAAATGAAGAAAGAGGAAAACTAACATTTCCAAAAACCATCAAAATGAAATGTTACACTGAAGCGTGCAAAGCCCTTTAAATGCCTGTGTGGACAGGTTGGGGATTGGACCTTAATAGTCAGGGTGGTGCAAAGCTCCACAAGGATCCCAGCATCAGCTTCTGGGCTCGTCTTTGTCTTTCACGTCAGCCATTCAATAAATGGTCATTGCAGATCTGCTCTGTGCGAAGCACTGTGGTAAAAGTGAGGGGAAATACCAAGAGGATTAAGGCATGGTCTCAGTCCTTAAGAAGATTTATACGGGCAGAATAGTGATAGAAAACACCGAAGCCCAGCGAAAGAGATTATTTCCAACATGACAGATATGAAAGGGAAGACTTCATGGACGAAATGCAGTTGAACTGGACTTTGAATGGCTGGAAGCTCAGCAGTTGGTTATACCAGCAAGTTTGAAAAACAAAAGAGCTAAATCCAAGACAAAGCACAGGCTAGGTATGAGGACTTTGAAGGAAGTTGTTGCTGAGGAAGGAGTGTGAGTGCAAGCATATGTGGGGGTGCTGGGGTTGGTATGAGCATCATACAGTAAGATGCAGCTGTACTAATGAAGACTGACTGGAGCTGGATGGTGATGGTCCCTATAGAACATTGCGTTGTGGATGTTAGAATCATTAATGGGTTTTTTGGTAATAAAATATGCATAACATAATATTTATCATTTTAACCATTTTTGAATGTACAGTTCAGTGGCACTAAGTACATTCACAGTGGTGTAGAATCACCATCACCATCCGTCCACAGAACATTTCATGAATGGCTTTTTTTTTTTTTAGACAGTGTTGTTCTGTCACCCAAGCTGGAGTGCAGTGGTGATCTCGGCTCACTACAACCTCTATCTCCTGAGTTCAAGCAATTCTCACACCTCAGCCTCCTGAGTAGCTGGGAACACTGGCCCGCGCCACCACGCCCAGCTAATTTTTTTTATTTTTAATAGAGACGGGGTTTTGCCATGCTGGCCAGGCTGGTCTCAAACTCCTGACCTCAAGTGATCCACCCACCTCGGCCTCCCAAAGTGCTGGGATTATAGGCATGAGCTACTGTACCCGGCCTATGAATGGCTTTTGAACAGGAAGATGAAGGGACCACAGGTTACTACATCATTCTAGTAGCAGCATACAGAATTAACTGAGCTGTCCCAATTTATTTATGGGAAAGGTGAGAGAGAGGCAGGGGATGAACTAAGAGGTTATTGTAAGACAGTTGGTGTCAGGAAAGTAGTTCCCACAATGAAAATTTAAGAGGGGACAGCTATGCTAGGTGTGGTGGCATGCACCTGTAGTCACTGCTTGGAGGTTGCAGTGAGCTCAGATCGCACCACTGCACTCCAGCCTGGGGGACGGAGTGAGACCCTGTATCAAATAAACAAAACAAAACAAAGCAAAAAACCCATCATCACCACCACAAAATAAAAACAATATTGTGAATTAGCTATCAGTATCCCCATTTTCAAGATGAGAAACTGAGTATGAGGCATGTGGTGTATGGAGCATGCTTGAAGTTGCACAGTAAGTGATGGAGTCAAAACTCAAATACCGGCCAAGCGCAGTGGCTCACGCCTGTAATCCTAACGCTTTGGGAGGCCAAGGTAGGCAGATCACCTGAGTCCAGGAGTTTGAGACCAGCCTGGTCAACATGGTGAAACCCCATCTCTACTGAAAATACAAAATAAATTAGCCGGGCGTGGTGGTGCACACCTGTAAACCCAGCTACTTGGGAGGCTGAGGCAGGAGAATCACTTGAACGCAGGAGGCAGAGGTTGCAGTGAGCCAAGATCGCATCACTATACTCCAGCCTGAGTGACAGAGCAAGCCTCCGTCTCAAAAACAAACAAACAAACAAAAACAAAAAACACAAAAAAACCTCAAATCCTAGTTGGTCTAACTCCCAAGCTGATGCTTTGAAGTACTGTACTAATGGTACTTCAAAGCATTTTAGTGTGTCCCCGGAAAAGTTTGGTTTTCCTGTTTAAATGTATTCTCTGTTTTCTCTTTTTCTACTTTCAAATTTTTACATATCAGATAAAATTCTCTGTGGCTCAGTAAAGTGCTAGGTACCAATGAGAATAGTCCAAAGGGTTTAAGTTCCCATTTGTTGATAAAAGACTCCACTTGAAAACTTATTAGTTACAGAGGCACTGATAGATGTTTATGTCTAACTTCTATAATATCATATTTCTAAAGAAAAGGTTTTCCCTTAGTAAAAAAGAGCAAAACAAAACAAACAAAAACCCCAAAACAATTTATTAGAAAGGGTTTGTTTTTTATTAAGCGACGCAACACCGACCTCTTCTGGTCAGGAAGCAGAAATATTAGGCAAATAATGAACTTGGAAAAATCAGGGTGGAAAAGTCAGGTTAAGGAGAAAATAGACTAGGAAACAGGTTTCACAGAAGACTTGACATTTATCTTGGATTTGAAATTCTAACAGACAGAACAGAGGGAGAGTGCATTCCACACGAGGAGCAGTGTGTGCAAAGCAAAAATTGTTCCTTCTTTTCTGATAAAATATGTCTGCTGTAGATAATTTTTCTTTTCTTTCTTTTTTTTTTTTTTTGTTGAGACAAGGACTTACTCTGTCACCCAGGCTGGAGTGTGGTGGTGCAATCACGGCTCACTGTAGCCTCAACCTCTCAGGCTCAAGTGATCCTCCCACCGCAGCCTCTGGAGTAGCTGGGACGACAGGAGTGCACCACCACGCCCAGCTAATTTTTGTGTTTTTTGTAGAGACGGAGTTTTGTTATATTATCCAGGTTAATCTCGAACTTCTGGGTTCAAGCAATCCCCTTGCTTCAGCCTCCCAAAGTGTTGGGATTACAGGTGTGAGCTATCGCCCAGCCCAGCCATGCTGTTGATAATTTTTAAAGGCATAAGGATGTAAATAAGAATCATCCATAACTCCACCATGCAGAAATAATACTGGAAACATTTGGATGCACTGACTTTGTTTTCTGGTCATATACGTTATTGTTGTCCACAAAACTAGGTAAATCTCAACTTATTCAGTATTCTATCACACACATCTTCCCACATTCTAAAAAGAAGAAAAAGATGTTTTCTGAAAGGCAGGCTTCTATCAGTAAATCATGTTAAAGTCAGAGAAGACGTCTTACTGAGTATTTTTGTATTGATCCCCATTTGCCAGGGCCTCAGTGAATGCACTGAGATTCACACAGCTTGGTGAGTGGGGTGCTGGCTAGATTCCAGCCACTGCTCACCTCCTCTCCCACACTCCCCTGTATGGGATCCACCAACAGACCTGCTCTTGGTGTTGCTCAGCCTGACAAGAAGCTAATGAGTAACTGTGAAATGTAATCACCAGTATTCTCAGCATATGAAAATTATACTCACTGGCATTTTTTGCAATCACTGGGACTAACCCACCCAGCATAATATTCTGCTCTCTTGTGCGGAAGTTTACAATCTCAAACTAACAAATTGTGGAAGAAGAGGGCTCTGAAAGGAGTAGGCCAAAGGTATAAGTTAATTAGTTTACATTTAAGAGAGTGAAATTAAATAAGGAATGATAGAATTGCTCACTGGAAAATAACTTGGAGGGGTCACAGAAACTTAGGGAAAATTAAGCAGAAGAGCAGAAAAATGGATATTTTAGGATAATGAGATAGTCTTCGAGTCAGATCTCACAGAATGGTGAATGGATTAGCATGGTCAACCTAAGTAACAGAGAGAGGGTCTCTAAGAGAAAATAATATTTGGGAATAAAGCTTTGCAATCATTAACTATATGCGTATTCAGGGAGGTAAAAGAAGACAAAGGATTTTTAAAGGAAATAAATAAGGAGGATTACATAATTGTTTTATAATAATTATCTTTGGCTACGAAGATCAATAACAAAGGTGATACCAACCCAAAGGTGGACAGGCAGTTGCAGGGCAGATGTCCTTACAGAAGTATTTTTTGTTTAAGGTTTTGATAGCTTTTGTGTGAGGCTGTGGTTTTTGCAGAGCCTTTTGTGATGTTTTTGTTTTCAGGCATACGAGTGTGAGAACTCTCTCTTCATAGCCTTCCTGGCTCTATTTGTTAGGGTTTTGTGTGTGTGTGTGTTTTTTAACAGTAGCGATTTTATTTTCATTCTGACAACTTTCACATTTTCCTCTGTTGATCAAGGTCTTTCTCTGAAAGTATCACTGATTAATCACCCTGTACTTAGGTATTTTGTTTTGTTTCTTTTGTTTTTTGAGACAAAGTGTTGCTCTGTCACCCTGGCTGGAGTCCAGTGGCAAGATTTCAGCTCACTGCAACCTCTGCCTTCCCAGTTCAAGCAATTCTCCTGCCTCAGCCTCCAGAGTAGCTGGGATCACAGGCACGTGCCACCACACTTAGCTAATTTTCATATTTTTTACAGAGATGGGATTTTGCCATATTGGCAAGGCTGGTCTCAAACTCCCAGCCTCAAGTGATCTGCTGCCTCGGCCTCCCAAGGTGCTGGGATGACAGGCGTGAACTACCGTGCCCAGCCTGTATTTAGGTTTTGATGTCCCTCAGTGCAGGGATGAATTTGTCCCAGTTGCTGGTTTCTTCTCATGTTGAGGGTAGTGACTAGTGACTGGAAGTCAGGGTCAAAAGACCTTTAGCAATATTTAAGCAACAAGGGAGGTCTGAAGGGAGGGGCTCTCAGGCTAAGTATACCTAAAGTCCATTATTAAAGTTCATTTTTTTTTTTTTTTTTTGAGACGGAGTCTTTCTCTGTCGCCCAGGCTGGAGTGCAGTGGTGTGATCTCGGCTCACTGCAAGCTCTGCCTCCCGGGTTCACACCATTCTCCTGCCTCAGCCTCCCGAGTAGCTGGGACTACAGGCGCCCGCCAACACGCCCGGCTAATTTTTTGAATTTTTAGTAGAGACGGGGTTTCACCGTGTTAGCCAGGATGGTCTCGATCTCCTGACCTCGTGATCCGCCCACCTCGGCCTCCCAAAGTGCTGGGATTACAGGCTTGTGCCACCGCTCCCGGCCTTAAGTTCAATTTTGTCTGTTCCATAGTCTTTTACCATCATCTCAAAGTGTTGAGCCAGTATCATTTTGTTAAGAGTTGTACTTCTGTAAAAATTTAACAAGTAACAGATACAAAGTTTAAAAAGGAAAAATACAAAGTAAAATTAATAATAATATGACAATCCCAATTTGCATAATATGTTTTTGAGCCATAAACCTAGGCTTAAAAACAACTAACTGATTAAATCAAATGACCATACGGAATTGCATGTTGTACAAATACCTGTTGTAACCATGTGGCCTGTTTTCTTGTTTTGCGTATGTGGGTCTGATATGGTTTGGATCTGTGTTCCCACCCAAATCTCACATTAAATTGTAATCACCAATGTTGGAGGTGGGGTCTAGTGGGAGGTGATTAGCTCATGGGGAGGAGTTCTCATGAATGGGTAGGACCATCTTTTCTGTGCAGTTCTCATGACAGTGAGTTATCATGAGATCTGGTTGTTTAAAAGTGTGTAGCACCTCCCTGCTCTCATTCTTGCTCCTACTCCGGCCATGTGATGTGTCTGCTCCTCCTTCCCCTTCGGACATGATTGTATGTTTCCTGAGGCCTCTCCAGAAGCAGAAGCTGCTATGCTTCCTGGACAGCCTGCAGAACTGTCAGCCAATTAAACCTCTTTTCTTTCTAAATTACCCAGACTCAGATATTTCTTCTTCTTTTTTTTTTTTAATAATTAAAGAATATATTTTTATTTTCTTTAGAGACAAGGGTCTTGCTATATTGCCCAGGCTGGTCTCCAACTCCTGGGCTCAAGCAAGCCTCCCACCTCAGTCTCCCAAAGTCCTAGGATTACAGGCATGAGCCACTGTGCCCAGCATAGGTATTTCTTCGAGAACAGACTAATACAGGGTCTCAACTTTCCCAAGGAATTTATCCAGTTACAGCAGGTAGTATTAACAATAGCACAGAAATTTTCTTATTTAACCAATGAATACGAAAGGATTTCTTAGGCTAGAATCTGCTAAATTGACAGCAGAAGCTTCTGATTATGAGATTTCAATAGTATCATTATCCTGCCAAATGAAAAACGTAGCATTAAAAAGGGTAAGAGGGTCAGGCATAGTGGCTCACGTATGTAATCCAAGCACTTTGGGAGGCTGAGGCAAGCAAATCACTTGAGGTCAGGAGTTCAAGACCAGCCTGGCCAACATGGTGAAACCCCATCTTTACTAAAAATACAAAAACAAACAAACAAACAAACAAAAAGCTGCCGGGCAGGGTGGCATGGGTCTGTAATCCCAGCTACTTGGGAGGCTGAGGCAGGAGAATTGCTTGAACCCGGGAGGTGGAGGTTGCAGTAAGCCGGTATCGTGCCGCTGCACTCCAGCCTGTGCGACACAGCGAGACTCTGTCTCAAAACAAAAAAAAAAAGCAAACAACAACAACAACAAAAAACGGCGGGGTGCAGTGGCTCACGCCTGTAATGCCTCATGAGCAGCTGAGACTATAGGTGCGTGCCACCATAACTGGTTATTTACTGATTTATTTTTTGTAGAGACAAGGTCATGCTTTGTTGCCCAGGCTGTAATTTTTAAAATGTTTATTAATAAATCAAATATATTTAGTCTTTCTGTAAAGGTTAGGAAGCCAAGAACAAGCTTATATTTTTGTTCAGCAATTGGTTTTATCACTTTTTTCCCAGTTGTTTCTTGTTGGCCTCTGTATGGCAGAAAAAGTAAAATTTTTATGCCAAGCAGAGATTCCTGATATTATTTTTTTAAGCTTTAAAGTGTTGACGTGTTTGATATGACAGCCTTTTATAAATGCTTACCTAGTTCTTTTTCTTTTAAATTATTAATTTTTCAATTCAGTGTTCTATCATTGTAATCAATTGTTAGGAAAACTTAAATTTATATTTCCTAAAGCTATCTAAGTTGTTGGTTACCATAAAGATGTTGTAATTTGTAAAGTCATTAATTTGAAGGCCCTTTTCAAATTAAGAAATTTGAAATTCTAAGACTTTTAAAAAAAAAATCATGGCTGGAATGCCATAAGCAGTGAGTTTTATCTCAAGACCAGTAGACTTGTCAGCAGATTGAAAGTAAAGTAGGGAGAAAAAAAAAAAAAATAGAAAGATGGAGAACTTAGAAGACTACATGCTGGCTCTATAGTTGTGAAATTTTTTTTTTTTTGATAGTTTGAATAATCACCATTTGAGCTCTGAACCAACCTACCTTCCTTCCTTCCTTCCTTCTTTCCTTCCTTCCTTCCTTCCCTCCTTCTTTCCTTTTTCTTTTTTTTTTTGACAGAATCTTGCTCTGCCCCCCAGGAGTGCAGTGGCATGATCTTGGCTCACTGCAGCCTCCACCGCCCAGGTTCAAGTGATTCTCCTGCCTCAGCCTCCAAGTAGCTGGGACTACAGTCACGTGCCACCACGTCCCGCTAATTCTTTGTATTTTTAGTAGAGATGGGGTTTCTCTACATTGGCCAGGCTGGTCTCAAACTCCTGACCTCTGGTGATCCGCCTGCCTCGTACTCCCAAAGTTCTGGGATTATAGGCGTGAGCCACCGTGCCTGGCCTGAATCTTTCTTGATGTAATTTTGTTCATCAATTTAAAAATGTGCATCAGTTTAAAAATGGGCTATAATTTGTAGTTCTCTGGAGTCCCAAAAAACCTGGCGTGCCTTATTGCTTGAAAATCCTTTTCCATTTCTTATTAATATCTCAAGAACAAAGAAAATTCTATAAATCCTGTCAGGAAATGGTAGAAGTTTAAACCAGTCTTTTAGATGGTGATGAATGCCCCACTGGCTTTTAATTAGCCATCCTTTGCCCACCATCCAGAACAATTAATTTTGTTCCTGAAAGATTTTTAGCAATAATCAAGGGAAAAGAGTTAAACTAAATAAAAAGAAACCAAGATAAGAATGTTCACAAAAATTTTAACCCAGGAGTGCAGGTCAAATATTTAACTAGGCGTGCAAACCAAACCAAAAATAAATTAACCAGAAAAGACATGCCTCACAGGTAGAATGTCAATTCTGTAGACTCCAGAGTACTCAGTCTAGAAAGATATACATTCTTATACAAGAAATAAGTTACCATAAAAGACAAAAAGTCTTTTATCATCTCAGGAGGGATGGATGGTTTGCCATTAAGATGGGCTTATTCAAATCAGATCCCAAACTAAGTCAAGCGGTTCTACCAAAAAGAGGGAGGCCTGGCCTGAGAGTGGACTCAGCGCAGAAAAGGCTAGCCATGGAAGCAGAGAGCTCAAAGGGCTCAACTGACTACTGCACTCCAATTCCAAGAATTGCCAATGTCTTCCAAAAGTGATCTTTTTCAGGTCCCATTTCTGACACCATGTCAACTTAAATAACACATAGAGAAAGGCTCTCCGAAAGAAAATTATATTTACTTGGGACTAGAGCATTGCAATGAGAATACACATGCCATAGTATGTATGTATTCAGAGAAGTAAAGGAAGACAAAGGTTTTTTTGTTTTGTTTTCTTTTTAATGAAGAGGATTGCATAACTGTTTTGAAATAATTATTCTTGGCTACAGAGATCAATAACAAGGGTGACATCAGTCTGAAATTGGACAAAGAGTTACTAGGCAGATGTCCTTGCAGAACTTTTTTTTTTGTGTAAGTTTGCAATGGACTTTGTGTGAGGTTGGTTTTTGTGGAGACTTTTGTGATAGTTTTTGTTATCAGGCATACAAACATGAGAATCCTCTCTTCACAGCCTTCCCTGACTCTACTTGTCAGGGTTTTATTTTTAACATTAGGTACTCTATTTTTATTCCTGATAACTTTCACAGCACCATTAGAGGCAAACAATATATTCAGATGTTTTCATGAGGCCAGAACCAAGCACTGTGCATTGTTCAGTTCAACTCTTATGTTCACCTTCTTTTTTTCCCATTTAATTCTGGAAATGTACAAAAATTTTACTCAAATGAGCTCCTGGAGTGCAAGGTATCTGTTCATAGAGGGTGTAGCCCCTTCAGGATGCCCTGCAACATTCCCATTCCTCATTCCTAGGAAATTTATTTGGTCTCAGTAATTACCTTGGATTTTGAATTCTAGTTGAGTGGTATAAACATAAGAAATACCTCAAAATTTTACTCGAAGACCTTGCTGGAAATTATTCCATTACCAGCTAAATTTACCTTTGTTTTCAGTGGAAGCGAAAACAATGGAAATATTCTTTTTTTTTTGAGACGGAGTTTTCTTCGTTGCCCAGGTTGGAGTGCAATGGTGCCATCTCTGCTCACTGCAACCTCCGCCTCCCTGGTCCAATCAATTCTCCTGCCTCAGCCTCCCGAGTAGCTGCAATTATAGGCGTGTGTCACCACACCTGGTTAATTTTGTATTTTTAGTAGACAGGGTTTCTCCATGCTGGTCAGGCTGTTCTCAAACTCCTGACCTCAGGTGATCCATCTGCTTCAGCCTCCTAAAGCGCTGGGATTACTGGTGTGAGCCACCGTGCCTGGCCCTGGAAAGATTCTTAATAGATACAGAGTGCTGATACTGCTTCCTGTTAAAGAGAAGTGGCTTAATTGGCTCTGGTCTATTTTAGTGGTAAGGTAGTGTTAGGGGATTATAAGAAGTAAAAATCTACTTATCCTAAATAGCTTTTAGAAATTCAGGGCTACCAGCTTTTTGCTCCTTAAATGTGATGTATAAAATAACTCCTCTGTGAGGTACTCCCAGTTATTTCTCAAGTCTTGGACTGAATTGGGTTACAGAATGGCATAGTTATGTAAATTATAGCTCACTGTTTATCTTTTCTCATATACCTTTACTTAGGTTTCAGTACTTGCCAAATAAGAAGAGAGAATTAGTCTAGTATTTCTTCTAATTCTTTAGTCCGTACTGATGTTTTCTATGTTATGCGAGTCTGTGTGAAGAGAGTCCGCCAACAGGCTTTGTGTGAACAACAAGGCTGTCTATTTCACTTGGGTGTGTAAGTGGGATGAGTCTGAAAAGAAAATCAGTATAAATATTGACACGCAGTCCTTTTGCAAGGGTGAGGGCTCGAGTTAAGGCGATGAGTTTGGCTTGCTGAGAGGTAGTGGAGGGGCAGAGTGGTAGCCTCAACGATAGATGTGGAGGATACTATAGCATAGCCTGCCTTTGCTGGTGTGTGGCGATTAGGCCTGGTGGAATTGCCATCAATAAGCCAAGTGTGATGAGGGTGAGGAACAGGAAAGAAGGAAATATGGGGAAATGGGGTGAATGCCAGGTGGATCAGAGATACAGTCATGGGGGTCAGGTGTGGTATCAGGAATAATGTGGGAGGCTGGATTGAAGTCCGGGCCAGGAACAATGGTAATTGTGGGAGACTCAACAAAGAGTGAGTACAGCTGAAGGAGCAGGGGGTAGGGGGGGGGGGCGGGGGATGGTGGGAGGTGGCACAGAAAGTATATGCGTCAGGTGTGAGGGAAGAAAATACATTTTTTTTTTTTTTTTGTGTGTGTGACAGAGTCTTGCTCTGTCACCCAGGCTGGAGTGCAGTGGCGCGATCTTGGCTTACTGCAAGCTCCACCTCCCGGGTTCACGCCATTCTCCTGCCTCAGCCTCCTGAGTAGCTGGGATTACAGGCTTGCACCACCACGCCCGGCTAAATTTGTATTTTTAGTAGAGATGGGGTTTCTCCATGTTGGTCAGGCTGGTCTCAAACTCCCAACCTCAGGTAATCCACCCGCCTCAGCCTCCCAAAGTGCTGGGATTACAGGCATGAGCCACCATGCCTGGCCTATGTGCGTTTTTTAAAATCATCCCAAACTCCACAGCCACAGCTTGGAGATTTTGCCTGAGGGGAGAAGCAGGCCGTAATACACATAGCTCCTACTTTCTTCCCAGAGGACATGACTTTTTTGCAAAAGTGTTTGGAGAAGCTTAAGCCTAAGGGGTTCTCCAACACAAAGGAGGTTGTCATGAAAGGCAATCGAAAGGAGATTGGTAGACTCGCTGGAGATACAAACTGTAGGCTGGCTAGTTTGACTGAGAGAACCAGGGAAAGAGATAGCTGGAAGGATCCTTCTGGAATAAGAACAAATCTCACTGACCTTGAGAACTATCCCTTCAAAAAAGCCCAAGGCTGGTTGCAGTGGCTCATGCCTGTAATCCCAGTACTTTGGGAGGCCAAGGTGGGTAGATCACCTGAAGTCAGGAGTTCGAGACTAGCCTGGCCAACATGGCGAAACTATCTCTACTAAAAATACAAAAATTAGCCAGGTGTGGTGGTGTGTGACTGTAATTCCAGCTACTCAGGAGGCTAAGGCACATAGTTGGAACCCAGGAGGTGGAGGCTACAGTGAGTTGAGACTGAAAAAAAAGAGCCCAAATGTAATGGGATTAGTCTTTGGAGCAATTCATTCCTTAGGGTGCTGTCGAAAACAATAGAGCATGCAATTAGTGGAGCTTAACAGCTGGGTGGAGTCAGGGAAATAAATATTGAAGAGAGTCCTGCCAAAACCACTGTCATCAGAGGGTAACTGGGCATAGCCAAGGCTGAGATCCTGAGAAACAACATCAGAGGTTTAACACTGCAGGTGGATGTGGGGGTGGGAATGGGGGTGGGGAGAGATTAAACTTCTCTAAAAGTATTCAGCCAGTCACTAAACAAGTAAACAAGCAAATAAGAACAAAATGCACTAGAGTTGGGTGGAACTGGAAGGAATTAGTACCCAAAGTTGCTACAATATATTTTCTAAAATATCCATTTTCCAACAAAAAATTTTGAGACATGCAAAAAAAGAGAGAAGTATAATCCATTCACCAGGAAAAAAAAAAAAAGCAAGTAACAGAAATGACCAGCTGTCAGTTTTCTTTTGTTTATTGAGATGGGGGTCTTGCTATGTTGCCCAGGCTGGTCTTGAACTCCTGAGCTCCAGCGATCCTCCCTCAGCCTCCCAAAGTGCTTGGATTACAGGTGTGAGCCATTGTGCCTGGCCGAGCAGTCAGTTTTAACAAAGCCTTCAAAGGAAACATTATAAATATGTTCAAAGAACTAAAGAAAACTATGATTAAAGAAGTAGTTCCACCAGCCTGGGCAACATGGCCAGACTTTGTCTCTACAAATAAATAAATGAATTTTTTTTTTTTTTTTTTTTTTTTGAGATGGAGTCTTGCTCTGTCACCCAGGCTGGAGTGCAGTGGCGTGATCTCAGCTCACTGCAAGCTCCACCTCCCGGGTTCACGCCATTCTCCTGCCTCAGCCTCTCCGAGTAGCTGGGACTACAGGCGCCCGCCACCACGCCCGGCTAATTTTTTTTTTGTATTTTTAGTAGAGACGGGGTTTCACCATGTAGGCCAGGATGGTCTCGATCTCCTGAGCTCGTGATCCGCCCGCCTCGGCCTCCCAAAGTGCTGGGATTACAGGCGTGTGCCACCGCGCCCGGCCAATAAATGAAATTTTTTAAAAAATTAGTAGGCCAGGTGACTCACGCCTGTAATCCAAGCACTTTGGGAGGCTGAGGCAGGTGGATCACCTGAGGTCAGGAGTTCTTCAAGACCAGCCTGGCCAACGTGGTGAAACCCCATCTCAACTAAAAATACAAAAAAATTAGCTGGGCGTGTTGGCAGGCGCCTGTAATCCTAGCTACTTCGGGAGGCTGAGGCAGGAGAATCACTTGAATCTGGGAGGCGGAGGTTGCAATGAGCCAAGATCGTGCCACTGCATTCCAGCCTGGGTGACAAGAGTGAAACTCTGTCTCAAAAAAAAAAAAAAAATTAAGTGTGGTGGCATGTGCCAGCTACTCTGGAAGCTGAGGTAGGGGGAGTGCTTGAGCCTGGGAGGTGGAAGCTGCAGTGAGCCATGATCACACTACTGGACTCCGGCTTTGGTGACAGAGCAAGACCCTGTCATTAAAAAAAAAAAAAGAATGAAAAAAATAAAATGAATAGTTTCAGGTTGCTGAACACATGCAGGTGCTGAGAGGGTGGTGCACCTGAAGACAGCATAGGTGCTCCCTGCTCCTTCCTCCATACCTTGCCTTATGCATGTCTTCCACGTGCCTGTTCTTAAACTGTATCCTTTTATAATAAAAAAAAAAGAAGTAGTAAAGGAAGATATGAGAAAAATGTTGCATTAAATAGAGAATAACAGTAACAGAGATAGAAACTATAAAGAGACAAATGGAAATTCTGGAGGTGGAAAGTATAACAAGAAATTAAATATTAATTCACTAGGGGTTGGGGATAGGGAGGAGGGGATTCAATAGTATCTTCAAACTGGCAGAATAAAAAAGTAGTGAATTTGAAGATAGATTAATAGGGTTTGTGTAACATGAAGAACAAAAAGAAAATAGAATGAAGAAAAATTAACAGAGTCTTAGAGAAATTTGGGACACCACTAAATTCATCAGCACAGAAGTAATGGAAGCATGAAGGAGAGGGGAAAAAGAATGAAGCAGAAAAGAAAATTGAAGATATAATGGCTGAAGTCTTGCCAAATTTATTGAATGTTAACTGACACATCTAGAGTGCTCAATGAACTCTAAGTAGGATAAACACAAATAGACCCACAAATAGAAACATTATAGGAAAAATGCGGAGACTCAGCAACAAAGAATAGCCAAAGAAAACAATGAGTCACTTATAAGGGAACCCCAATAACATTAACAGTTGACTTTTCAGCTGAAACAGTGGCAGCCAGAAGGCAGTAGAATAACAAACATATTCAAAGTGCTCTAAAAAAAAAAAAAAAGAAGCAAAACTAAACCTGACAACCAAGAATCCTATATCCACCAGAGCTTCTTTCAAAAATGATGGTGAAATAAAGATTTCCCAGATTAACAAAAACTAAGACAATTCATTGCTAGTAGACAGGCCTTAAAAAAAAAAAAAGTAAAGGAAGTTCTTCAGACTAAAAGAAATGAATCTCAGAAGGTAATCTGAATCTACACAAAGAGCAGTAGTGACTTATTTGGCTCTGGCTGCTGTAACAAAATACAGCAGACTGTGTGGCTTAAACAACATTCATTCATGTCTCACAGTTGTGGAATCTGGGAAGTCCAAGGCCAAGGTCCCAGAAGATTGAGTTCCTGGTGAGAGCCTTCTTCCTGGCTTGCAGATGGCCACTTTCTTGCTGTGTTATCACATGGTGGAGAGAGTGAGTGAGCTCTGGTCTCTTCCTCTTCTTATAAGGACACTAATCCCATCATGGGGGCTACACCCTCATGACTCCATCTACACCTACTCACTTCCCAATACAATCACATTGGGAGTTTAGGTTTCAATCTTTGAATCTGAGGGGACAAAAACATTTGGTCCCTAACAACCAGTAAGTGTAATTATGTAATTATTCAAGATAGTATAAATGCATATTTCTTCTGTTTCAATCTTTGAATCTGAGGGGACAAAAATATTTGGTCCCTAACAACCAGTAAGTGTAATTATGTAATTATTCAAGATAGTATAAATGCATATTTCTTCTGCTTTATTTTTTTAACTGATTTAAACAGCAATGGGATAAAATAATATGTATACACTGTATTTTGGGACCTATAACATAAACAAATATATTTGCCTGGATGGGTGCCGTGGCTCACGCATGTAACCCCAGCACTTTGGGAGGCCAAAGAGGGTGGATCACCTGAGGTCAGGAGTTCATGACTAGACTGGCCAACATGGTGAAACCCTGTCTCTACTAAAAATACAAAAATTAGCAGGGTGTGATGGCACATGCCTGTAATCCAAGCTACTCAGGAGGCTGAGGCATGAGAATTGCTTGAACCTGGGAAGCAGAGGTTGCAGTAAGCCAAGATCACACCACTGCACTCCAGCCTGGGCGACAGAGTGAGACTCTGTCTCAAAAAAAAAAAAAAAATTAACAATTTAAAAAAGCAAGAAATATATTTGCTAATAACAGCCCAAAGGAAGGGTGGTAGCATAGCTGTATCAGACTAAGGAAATGACTCCGGATGGTAACTGAAATCCACAGGAACAAATGAAGAAAGCCAGAAATGATAAGTAAGAAGGTTGATATAACAAAAGCTATAAATATATACTTGCTATCTTTCCTTCTTTCAGCTTCTTTAAAAGACATAAAATTAAATAATGATTATAACAATGTACTGTGGTATTTGTAACATTTAAAACTGTAATATGTGTAACAGTAATAACACAAAAATGGGGGGCAAGAAATAGGGCTATATCGGAGTAACAGGTCTATATCTCACTGAAATTAAATTAGCTGAAATCTGAGGTTGATAAATTAAGTTGCATATGGTAAGCCTGAGAGCAACCACTAAAGAAATAATTCAAAAAATGTATTAAATAACTATTAAATAAATTAAAATGCTACACTGAAAATATTCACTTAGGCCAGGTGCAGTGGCTCATGCCTATAATCCCAGCATTTTGGAAGGCCAAGGCGGGTGGATCACCTAAGATCAGGAGTTCAAGATCAGCCTGGGCAACATGGTGAAACCCTGTCTCTACTAAAAATACAAAACTAGCCGGGCGTGGTGGCACATGCTTGTAATCCCAGCTACTAGGGAGGCTGAGGCAGGAGAATCGCTTGAACCTGGAGGCAGAGAATGTGGTGAGCCGAGATTGCACCTTTGCACTCCAGCTTGGACAACAAGAGTAAATCTCCGTCTCACCAAAAAAAAAAAAAGAAAATATTCACTTAATTCAAAAGAAAGCAGTAAATGTAAATTGAGGAACAAAAAGGACATGAGGCATATAGAAAACACAGTAAAATGGCAAATATAAATCCAACTACATTCATATTAATTCAACATTATTTATTTTTAATATTATCAATAATAACAAAAACTCAGACCGGGCATGGTGGCTCATGCCTGTAATCCCAGCACTTTGGGAGGCCAAGGTGGGCAGATCACGAGGTCAGGAGATCAAGACCATCCTGGCTAACACGGTGAAACTCCGTCTCTACTAAAAAAATACAAAAAATTAGCCGGGCCTGGTGGCAGACACCTGTAGTCCCAGCTACTTGGGAGGCTGATGCAGGAGAACGGCGTGAACCCAGGAGGCGGAGCTTGCAGTGAGCCAGGATTGCGCCACTGCACTCCAGCCTGGGAGATAGAGTGAAACTCCGTCTCAAAAAAAAAAAATAATAATAATAATAATAATAACAAAAACTCAAGGAAAAAAAAGGACAATCTGAATAGACGTATTACAAGTAAAAAATTGAATAAGTAACCCAAAACCTAACTGCAAAGAAAAGCCCAGGCTACACATTGCTTCACTGGTCAATTCTACCAAATATTTAAAGAAGAGTTTATACCAATTCTTTTCAAACCCTTTCAAAAAATAGGAAGGATATTTCCCAATTCATTCTATGAGGCCAGTATTAATGTGATAGCAAAGCTGAACAATGACATCACAAGAAAAGTACAGAGCAATATCCCTTTTGAATATGGATGTAAAAATCCTCAGCAAAATAGTATCAAATCATATCCTGCAGCATATAAAAAGAATCACAAGCATACTTCATTTTCTTGTGTTTTGCAGACACTGTGTTTTTTACAAATTGAAGATCTGTGGCAGCCCTGTGTTAAGTAAGTCATTGATGCCATTTTTCTAACACCATGCACTCGCTTCATGTCTCTGTGTCACATTTTGGAAATTTTAACAATTTTTCAAGCTTTTTCATTATTATTATATGTGTTGTAGGGATCTGTGATCAGTGATCTTTGATGTTACTATTGGAACACCATGTTTTGGGGCACCATGAGCTGCACCCATAGAAGACAGCAAACTTAATGGATAAATGTGGTGTGTGTTCTGACTGCGTCAGTGACTGGCCATTCCCCTATTCCTATCCCTCTTGTTGGACTTCCCTATTCCCTGAGACACAACAATATTGAAATTAGTCCAGTTAATAACCCTATGATGGCTTCTAAGTGTTCAAGAGAAAGGAAGTACACATGTCTCCCACTTTAAATTTGTATTATTAGGTTCTTGCATTGTTATAAAGGAATACCTGAGACTGGGTAATTTATAAAGAAAACAGGTTAAATGGGCTAATGGTTGTGCAGGCTGTAGAAGCATGGCACCACCATTGCTTGGCTTCTGGGGAGGCCTCAGGAAGCTTTTACTCATGGTGGAAGGCAAAGTGGGAGTAGGCACATCACAAGGCAAAAGCAGGAGCAAGAGAGAGTCAGGGTGGGGGGAAGTGCTACACACTTAAAGGACCACATCTCGTGTGAACGCAGAGTGAAAGCTCACTTATCACCAAGGGGATGGCCCAAGCCATCCATGGGGGATCTGCCCCCATGATCCACACACCTCCCACCAGGTCCCACCTCCTAGGCTGGGGATTACATTTCAACATGAGATTTGGACAGGAACATACATTCAAACTCTACCAAAATTGAAAGCTAGAAATGGTTAAGCTTAGTGAAGAAATGTTGAAAGCCAAGATAGGCCAAAAGAAAGCCTCTTGCATGAAACAGCCAGGTTTGGAATGCAAAGGAAAAGTTCTTAAAGGAAATTCAAAGTGCTACTCCCGGGAATACATGAATGATATTAATAAATGAAACAGTCATATCACTGACATGGGGAAAGTTTAAGTGATCCATATAGAAGGTCAAACCAGCCACGAAATTCCCTTAAGCCAAAGCCTAATCCAGAGCAAGCTGAGAGGTGAGGAAACTGCAGAAGAATCGTCTGAAGCTAGCAGAGGCTGGCTCATGAGGTTTAAGAAGCTGAGTCTATGACACAGAATTGGTGAGAGCAGGCATCTCTGTTTTGTTCCTGATCTTAGGAGGAAATGATCCAGTCTTTCTTCACCGCTAGTTATCATATTAGCTGTGGGTTTTTTGTTTTGTTTTGTTTGTTTTTAAATTTTTTGCTGTGGGTTTTTCATGGATGGGCTTTATCAGGTTGAGGAAGTTTCCTTTGATTCCTAGTTTTTACCATGAAGGAGTGTTAGATTTTGTTACACACTTTTTTAGTGTCTGCTGAGATCATCATGTGGCTTTTGTGTTTTATTCTTTTGATATAGAGTGTTACATTAATTGATTCTTGGATATTAATCTAACCCTGCATTCCTGGGTTAAATCACATTTCGTCAAAGGTGACTTATACCTTATACATCCTGATTAATGTGATTTAACCCGGAAGTGCAGGGAGGGGGATGTTGCACGTTCAGTTGCAGACCACTGGAAGTGCTCTGAATTAGGCTTTGGCTTAAGGGAATTTTGTGGCTGGCTTGATCTTCTATGTAGACCACTAAAACTTTCCCCATATCAGCAATATGGCTGTGTCACTTATCATTCATGTATTCCCTTGAGTAGTACTTTTAATTTCCTTCACTGGAAGAATTGCAATAAAGCAGGTATTGCAATAAAGTGAATAACAAATATTTTTTTGGTTTCCCAATGCATATAAAAGTTATATTTACGGCTGGGAGTGATGGCTCACGCCTGTAATCCCAGCGCTTTGGGAGGCCAAGGCGGGTGGATCACGAGGTCAGAGGTTCGAGACCAGCCTGACCAACATGGTGAAACCTCCTCTCTACTAAAAATACAAAAATTAGCCGGGTTTGGTGGCACGTGCCTGTAATCCCACCTACTCAGGAGGCTGAGGCAGGAGAATCACTTGAACCTGGGAGGCGGAGGTTGCAGTGAGCAGAGATCGCGCCACTGTGCTCCAGCCTGGGTGACAGAGCGAGACTCCATCTCAAAAGAAAAAAAAGTTACATTTACACTATATTGTAGTATACTAAGTGTGCAATAGCATTCTGTCTAAAAAATGTACATACTTAAATCTTAAAATATTGTTTTTGTTTGTTTGTTTGTTTTGAGACAGGGTCTTGCTCTGTCGCCCAGGCTGGAGTGCAATGGCCGAATCTCGGCTCACTGCAACCTGCGCCTCCTGGGTTCAAGCAGTTCTCCTGTCTCAGCCTCCCAAGTAGCTAGGGTTACAGGCGCATGCTGCCATGCCCGGCTAATTTTTTGTATTTTTAGTGGAGACGGGGTTTCACTGTGTTAGCCAGGATGGTCTCGATCTCGTGACCTCGTGATCCGCCCACTTTGGCCTCCCAAAGTGCTAGGATTACAGGCATGAGCCACCACGCCAGGCGATATTGTTTTTTAGAAAAGCTGCACTATGTTATGTTTGCATCTGTGAATAGCCACTGCACTCCAGCCTGTGCAACATAGCAATAATTTGTCTCTAGGAAAATAAACGTGGTAGCTCACGCTTGTAACCCCAGCACTTTGGGAGGCCGAGGTGGGTGGATCAGCTGAGGTCAGGAGTTCAAGACCAGCCTGGACAGCGTGGTGAAACCCTGTCTCTACTAAAAATACAAAAATTAGCCGGGCATATGGTGGTGCACGCCTGTAGACCCAGTTCGGGAGGCTGAGGCAGGAGCATTGCTTGAACCTGGGAGGCGGAGGTTGCAGTGAGCTGAGATTGCGCCACTGCACTCCAGCCTGGGTGACAGAGTGAGACTCTGTCTCAAAATAAATAAATAAATAAACAAATAACTAAAACAAATAACCTAATATTTAAAAATAATGTATTACTGGCCGGGTGCAGTGGCTCATGCCTGTAATCCCAGCACTTTGGGAGGCCGAGGTGGGTGGATTGCCTCAGCTCAAGAGTTGAAGACCAGTCTGGGCAACATGGTGAAACCCAGTCTCTACTAAAAATATTACTAAATAGCTTTTTTGGTGAGAATATGCCAAGAACCTCAAGTCTGAACCACCTCTTATCCAAGGCTGCCATCTCAGTTATCTTTGTTATGCTACGAAGTGCCTGGCATAAGTTAAACAGAATTTATATGTGCCATGCGATATGAAGACAGCATACCGAGCATTTGTTACATTAAAAATAGCTGTGCTTGGCTGGGCCACGGTGGCTCACGCCTGTAATCCCAGCACTTTGGGAGGCTGAGGCAGGCGGATCACGAGGTCAGGAGATTGAGACCATCCTGGCTAACATGGTGAAACCCTGTCTCTACTAAAAACACAAAAAATTAGCCAGGTGGCCTGGTGCGTGCCTGTAGTCCCAGCTACTCGGGAGGCTGAGGCAGGAGAATTGCTTGAACCCAGTAGGAAGAGGCTGCAATGAGGCGAGATCACGCCACTGCACACCAGCCTGGGCGACAGAGCGAGACTCCATCTCAAAAAACAAACAAAAACAAATAAAATAAAATAAAAAAGTTTTGCTGTGTTGCTCAGGCTGGTCCCTAACTAATGGACTCAAGTAATCCTCCCACATCAGTATCTGCAGTAGCTAGGACTACAGGCCCACACCACCACACTTGGCTAGCCCTTTTTGAATATCCTATTTAGTGGCATTAAGTACATTCACCTTAGGCAACCATCCATCTCTAGAATTTTTCCATCATTCCAATCTGAAATTCTGTACATATTAAATGATAATTTCCCATTCCCTCCTCCCCCCCAGACCCTGGTAACCACTATTTTTCCTTTCTTTCTTTCCTTCCTTCTTTCTTTCTTTCTTTTTTTTTTTTTTTTGATAGAGTTTTGCTCTTGTTGCCCAGGCTGGAGTGCAATGGTGCAATCTCGGCTCACCAGAACCTCCACCTCCCAGGTTCAAGTGATTCTCCTGCCTCAGCATCCCGAGTAGATGGGATTACAGGCATGCGCCACCACGCCCGGCTAATTTTGTATTTTTAGTAGAGACGGGATTTCTCCATGTTGGTCAGGCTGGTCTCAAATTCCCGACCTCAGGTGATCCACCCCCCTTGGCCTCCCAAAGTGCTAGGATTATAGGTGTGAGCCACCATGCCCAGCTATTCTTTCTTTCTTTATGAAGGTGACCATTTTAGGATCTCACATAAGAGGAATCCACACAATATTTACTCTTTTGTGTCTGGGTTGTTTTATTTATTTATTTATTTTTTTTTTAAGGTAAAATAATTTTTTTATTTTTTATTTTATTATTATACTTTAGGTTTTAGGGTACATGTGCACAATGTGCAGGTTTGTTACATATGTATCCATGTGCCATGTTGGTTTGCTGCACCCATTAACTCGTCATTTAGCATTAGGTATATCTCCTAATGCTGTCCCTCCCCCGTCCCCCCACCTCACAACAGTCCCCGGAGTGTGATGTTCCCCTTCCTGTGTCCATGAGTTCTCATTGTTCAGTTCCCACCTATGAGTGAGAACATGTGGTGTTTGGTTTTTTGTCCTTGCAATAGTTTACAGAGAATGATGTTTTCCAGTTTCATCCATGTCCCTACAAAGGACATGAACTCATCATTTTTTATGGCTGCATAGTATTCCATGGTGTGTATGTGCCACATTTTCTTAATCCAGTCTATCGTTGTTGGACATTTGGGTTGGTTCCAAGTCTTTGTTATTGTGAATAGTGCCGCAATAAACATACGTGTGCATGTGTCTTTATAGCAGCATGATTTATAGTCCTTTGGGTATATACCCAGTAATGGGATGGCTGGGTCAAATGGTATTTCTAGTTTTAGATCCCTGAGGAATCGCCACACTGACTTCCACAATGGTTGAACTAGTTTACAGTCCCATCAACAGTGTAAAAGTGTTCCTATTTCTCCACATCCTCTCCAGCACCTGTTGTTTCCTGACTTTTTAATGATGGCCATTCTAACTGGTGTGAGATGGTATCTCACTGTGGTTTTGATTTGCATTTCTCTGATGGCCAGTGATGATGAGCATTTTTTCATGTGTTTTTTGGCTGCATAAATGTCTTCTTTTGAGAAGTGTCTGTTCATGTCCTTCACCCACTTTTTGATGGGGTTGTTTGTTTTTTTCTTGTAAATTTGTTTGAGTTCATTGTAGATTCTGGATATTAGCCCTTTGTCAGATGAGTAGGTTGCAAAAATGTTCTCCCATTCTGTAGGTTGCCTGTTCACTCTGATGGTAGTTTGTTTTGCTGTGCAGAAGCTCTTTAGTTTAATTAGATCCCATTTGTCAATTTTGGCTTTTGTTGCCATTGCTTTTGGTGTTTTAGACATGAAGTCCTTGCCCACGCCTATAGTATGATGTTTTCAACGTTCCTTCATGTTGTAGCATATATCAGAATATCACTCCTTTTTGTGGATAAATAATATTCCATTGTATGTGTATATCACATTTTGTTTATCCATTCATCAGGTGATGAACATTTGGGTTGTTTCCACATTTTTGCTATTGTGAATAATGCTGCTATGAACACTGGTGTACAAATATCTGTTCACGTTCTTGGTGTCAATTCTTTTGAGTATATTCTGAGAAGTGGAATTGCTGAATCATATGGTAATTCTATGTTTAATTTTTTGAGGAACTGCCAGGCTGTCTTCTACAGTGGCTGTACCACTTTACATATAGTAGTTGTTATGTAGCCAAATTATGTGAATGAATTATTTGCTGTAGGAAATTGGCACCTGTATACTCTAAACCAATACAGAAAGTACATCTCTCTCATTAAAATTGTTTGATGCATCAAAGAGTTGTCTGCTAAACACTTCTAATTACCATGGTGATTAATTACCAGTATCCAGAATCTTAGATATATGTGTGTTGTAGGCGTGGGTCAGAAAAGAGGAGGTTAGGTGGAATCAGCAAGCAGCAAAAATATTTCCAAATCCTGCCAGGCGTGGTGGCTCACACCTGTAATCCCAGCACTTTGCGAGATTTAGGTGGTTGGATCACTTGAGCTCAGGAGTTTGAGACTGGCCTGGGGAACATGATGAAACCCAACCTCTACAAAAAGTAAAAAATTAGCCAGGCATGCTGGCGTGCACCTATAGTCCCAGCCACTTGGGATGCAGATGTTGCAGTGAGCCATTGGGCAACAGAGCAAGACTCTGTCTCAAAAATAAATAAATTAATTAATTATACTGCAACTCTATTTCAGTTTGGTTCATCTGACATTGAAGATCAAAGAGGATGAATAATAAAGATATAGTGAGGAGGAGAGAAAGGTAGAGGAATGTGGTAAGGTTGGGCAGTGGAACTGGACTGGTCTGCTGATTCTTATGTAGTTAGTGTGAAATGAATGTCAGCAAGGCAGTTTTCCTTCTTCCTCCACTTCATCTCAGATTATCTCAGTCTGTTTCCTTGCTAAAGCTTGTATAATCTATAAATTATACAACTGACTTAAGACCTTTAAACAAATTGAACTTGCAGGTGAAATATAAATTTACAACGAACTTAAACATTTATCAGAGACAGTAAGAGAACAGAGATTGAAACACTTTATTATTTTATTCTCCTTTCATCAGACTAGTCGCCTCCTGAAGCCATGGGAAATCACAGTGCTTTGGTATCTGGAGAGAGGCGAATGCAAAGGCATATCTGCAATTTTTATTTCTGGTGGGGCTTTTTGCAAGACAACTTTCCGATCTTCCCCATGGCAAAGCCTTTCACTGTGATTCAAAAACAGAGAGTCTTCTAAAGGGCCAGTATGGATCCCACATACTTCTGCTTGCTAAGAGAAAAGAAAATCTCCTGTGTATCACATCAAACATCATTTTCTTGTTAGATTAAGAAGGAAGTTTCACCAGGAGCCCTGGCTCATGCCTGTAATCCCGGCACTTTGGGAGGCCAAGACAGGAAGATTGCTTAAGCTCAGGAGTTTGAGACCAGCCTGGGCAACAGAGCAAGACCCCATCTATACAAAAAATAAAAAATTAGGTGGGTGTGGTGGCACGTGTCTGTGAGGTTGAGGCAAGAGAATCCCTTGATCCTGGGAAATCAAGGCTGCAGTGAGCTATGATCACACCCCTGCACTTTAGCCTGGGCAATAGAGTGAGACCCCATCCCCTCTCCAAAAAAGATGGAAGTTACCCAATAGTTTTTCTAACTATCCTTGTTGAGAAGGAAGCTCTGCTGAACAGAGGAACATCCCTTTTCTAAAAGCAATGCTTTGCGGGTCAGTGTGATCTGACTACCAGAGTCATGCAGACTACAAAGGTGATACATTTGGAGGCAGATTGTTGAACTTTAGCTTCACTACTTAACGTGACCTTTTCAAGTCATTTACTCCCAGAAGACTCAGTTTTTTCAAATATAAAATGGGAATATTAAAGGATTCATTGAGTAGCAAATAAAATATATGTGAATGAAAAAGCTTTGCCAACTACTAAGTAGCAAAAAGGTTTAAAGTATGATGATGCTGTTATGACTGTTGAATAAATAAATAACAACTGTTTGAAGTTATTAACTTAAATACACATCTACTTCTGATTCTTCAATATTGCCAAATAGCATTCTGGTCTGTTCTTGGGATGCAGCCCCAACTCTGGTATGCTGTGTTTCATATATATATATATTTCACAGATGGGGCCTAAGTCTGTCACCCAGGCTGGAGTGCAGTGGTGCAGTCATAGCTCACTGCAGCCTGGAACTCCTAGGCTCAAGCAATCCTCCTTCCTCAGCCTCCCAAGTAGCTGGTACTACGGCACACACCCCAATGCCTGGATAATTTTTTTTTTTTGATAGACAGGATCTCGCTATGTTGCTCTGGCTGGTCTCAAACTCCTGGCCTCAAATCATCCCCCTGTCTCAGCCTCCCAAAGTGCTAGGATTAGAGGTGTAAGCCACCGCACCCAGCCTCTGTGCTATATTTTTTAATGCTGTTAGATGCAGTTTTTTAACTCCTAGTGGAAAAATGGTGAGGATAAATAAAAGGAAGGAAAGCATAAGTTAGCATTTACCAGCAGTTACTCAGTGTGGGCACATTCACTTTACTTAATTCACTTATTTAAGTTTCATTGGTAGGAACACTGTCAACTAAATTGCAAAAGTAAAATAGCTCTGAAAAATGATGCTGAATTATAGCTTTAAAAGTAAGGTCAAGAATAAGTGTTTTGATGCAATCAAAACAAAGTTTTTCTTTACTGATTTCAACTTATAAAGTTTACAACCTATAATTCTCATAAATAAAAAAGTCAATACTGTCACCATGCTGAAGCTACTTAGGACATTGAAAATGACCTTGATACACTACTAAATTACATGAAATGCAGACTAATATTAAGACTGTAGTAAGTCTGAGTAAACATATTTATTTATTTATTTATTTATTTTGAGATGGAGGCTTGCTCTGTTGCCCAGGCTGGAGTGCAATGGCGTGATCTGGCTTGCTGCAACCTGTCTCCCGGATTCAAGCAATTCTCCTGCCTCAGCCTCCCAAGTGCTAGGATCACAGGCATGAGCCACCACACCAGTCAAAAAATGTTTTAAAACAAGCCTGTTGGAATCCCTGCTTTTGATTATTTTGAGCATATACCTAGAAATGGAATTGCTGAATCATATGGTAATTCTATGTTTAATTTTTTGAAGAATGGTCTCACTATCTTCTACAGTGGCTGCAGCATTTTACCTATAGTAGTTTTCCTGCTGTTATAAAACTACTGAATGGAGCCGGGTACAGTGGTTCATGCCTGTAATCCTAGCACTTTGGGAGGCTAAGCCAGGAGGATGGCTTGAGCCCAGGAGACCAGCCTGGACCACATAGTAGAGATCCCATCTCTACAAAAAATTCCAAAACTCTCCAGGCATGGTGGCAGGTGACTGTAGTCCCAGCTGCTCAGGAGGCTGAGGTGGGAGGATCACCTGAGTCCAGGTGGTTGCTGCAGCTGCAGTGAGCCATGATTGCATCATTGCACTCCTGTCTGGGTGACAGAGTGAGATCCTGTTTCTAAATAAATAAATAAAGTAGGCCCAGTGTGGTGGCTAACTCCTGTAATCCTAGAATTTTGGAAGGCCGAGGCAGTAGGATCGCTTGAGCTCAGGAGTTCAAGACCAAACTGGAAGACATAATGAGACCTCATCTCTACTAAAAATCAAAAAGCTAGCAAGGCGTGGTGATGTGCACCTGTAATCCCAGCTACTTGGGAGGCTGAGGCAGGAGGATCAATTGAGCTCAGCAGATTGAGGCTGCAGTGAGCTGTCATCACGCCACTGCACTCCAGCCTGGATGACAGAGCGAGACCCTGTCTCCAAAAGGAAAAAAAGGAATAAATAAATAAAACTGCTGACTGAAGAGGAGCATTGAATGGGTAAATCATGTGTAAACTAGCCAAAACATTCCCATGCCTCTCTATCTGAAGATGCAGTATAACCTAAAAAATATACGCTTTGTAGTGTACCTTTAATATTAATGACATCTTCTGATGATGAGTTTAACAACTACAAGATAGCATGACGTGGAGTTTCTGAAATTCTTCAGTATATAATTAGGTTATTTAAACAGATATTACTATTTGACATTTGTTTGCAAGTTTATGTGACAGTACATCAAAATAGTTTTCGTATAGTTATGCACATCTATCACAGATATGCTAAATTTTATATATATATATATATATATATTATTTATTTAGAGCCAGAGTCTAGCTCTGTTGCCCAGGCTAGATCGCAGTGGCGCAATCTCGGCTCACTGCAACCTCTGCCTCCCGGGTTCAAGAGATTCTCATGCCACAGCCTCCAGAGTAGCTGGGATTACAAGTGCCCGCCACCATGCCCAGCTAATTTTCGTATTTTTAGTAGAGACGGGGTTTCGCCAGTTGGCTAGCCTGGTCTCGAACTCCTGACCTCAAGTGATCCACCTGCCTCGGTCTCCCAAAGTACTAGGATTATTGGCACGAGTCACCGCATCTGGCTTAATGTTTTTTTTTTTCTTATGTGTGCTTATGGGGAAATACCTTCAGATTCACATTCCTGAATATCATGTTTTCTTTCCAAGGCATAACATAACGTCTTGGGATCATCCCTTGCTTTAATGAAAATCGTGGCAAATGAATCTCTTCATACCTGATGATTAGGAAAGCAAGAAGAAAAGGTTTCTTGTGAGCCAAATACAATCATTTTAGCATCATTCCAGGGACTGGAGGCAGTTGTGCATTCATGTTTGGTCCCCTGCTGCTGCAGGACAGGCGGCTGTGCCACTGAAACTCAGCTAAAAGATAACCATTTAAGTATCCACGTATCACCAAGATCAAGTCAGGGCCAAGTATCTGTAACTCTAACTACATGCTGTCCTTTACAATTTGCCCACAATGTCCATTTTAATCTGACTTTTTTTTTTTTTTTTTTTTTTTTTAATGAGATGGAGTGCATTATCATGCCCAGCCGGGGTTTTGCCATGTTGGTCAGGCTGGCCTCAAATTCCTGACCTCAAGTGATCCACCCACCTTGGCTTCTCAAACTGTTGACATTACAGCCATAAGCCACTGCGCCCTGCCCATTTTAACTTGACTTCAAGGGAAAAGGCAAGGCACCTAGATTTGCCTCAGGCCTACCAACTGCCTAAAGGAAATGTCTGGCCAGCCACAAAAAGCAGAAACTATACTGGCTTCTGAATTTATGTATGCTCTACACTCAGGTCAGACTTGCTTTCCCTGCACACATATTTCTGTCCGGAACATAAAGCTTTCTATATAGATGCCAAAGGGGAACACAAAGTTATTGACCTTATCTATGTAGCTCCCAGGTTGCAAAACAAGCAAACAAAAAACCCCAGAACCCCATAAGTCCTTACTTATTAGCAGATTTGTAGAGACTCTCATCAGAGCAATTGTTAGTGAGTTTAGGCAAAGTAGGACAAGTATCTTTCCCTGAAGCCATTCCTGACAGCAATGGATGGAATTCTCATCTAAAACTTCACTAACTCACTAGTCTAATTATGACATCGCTGCTCTGATGTAACAATGTTTTTCTAACTTCATAGTAACTCTCAGCAGTTACAGTAGCAGTTATAGTGTCCAGCTCACAGGTGTGGTGGTGGGTGCCTGTAATCCCAGCTACTCAGGAGGCTGAGGCAGGAGAATCACTTGAACCCAGGAGGCAGAGTTTGCAGTGAGCCGAGATTGCGCCACTGCACTCCAACCTGGGTGACAGAGTGAGACTCTATCTCAAAAAAAAAAAAAAAAGTGTCCAGCTCAGAGCTATTTTCAGGGCTTTAAAAAAAATCCCCCTTCTGGCCTGGCACAGTGGCTCATGCCTGTAATCCTAGCACTTTGGGAGGATGAGGCAGGAGGATCACTTGAGCCCAGGAATTTGAGACCAGCCTGGGCAACATAGTAAATTCCGGTCTCTACAAAAAATAAAAAAATTTGGCCGAGTGTAGTGGCTCATGCCTGTAATCCCAGCACTTTGGGAGTCCGAGGCAGGTGGATCACTTGAGGTCAGGAGTTCAAGACCAGCCTGGCCAACATGGTAAAACACCTTCTGTACTAAAAACACAAAAATTAGCCAGGCATGGTGGTGTGCGCCTGTAATCCCAGCTACTTGGGAGGCTGAGGCAGGAGAATTGCTTGAATCCGGGGGGTGGAGGTTGCGGCGAACAGAGATGATGCCACTCCACTCCAGCCTGGGTGACAGAGCAAGACTCCATCTGAAAAAAAAAAAAATTAAAAATAAATAAATAAATAAATAAGCTGGGCGTGGTCACGTGTACTTGTGGTCCCAGCTATTTGAGAGGCTGAGGCAGGAGGATCGCTTGAACCCAGGAGGTCGAAGCTGCAGTGAGCTGTGATTGCACCACGGCACTCCAGTCGGGGCAACAAAGCAATACCTTGTCTCCAAAAAACAAGACAAAACAAAACAAAATAAAACAAATTCCTTTTTGAGTAAAACATCATTCTTATAATGAGCAATTAAAAATGAAGATGTTTGTGACATAATACAAATTGACACATACTAGAAAATATGTTGAACTGAACAATTATTCAGTAATTAAAAAATAATCACTTCAAATTAACATTCTCTATTGGTCCATGGCTGATTTTCCTCTTTATATATTGTGCATGCCACCGACAGTCAACTGATTTTCAACGAAGGTGCCAAGAACACACACGAGGGAAAAGACAGTCTCTTCAATAAACAGTGCTGGGGAAATTGAACATCCCCATGAAGAAGAATGAGACTAGACCCCTACCTCTCACCATACGCAAAAATCAACTCAGAATGGATTAGGATTAAATGTAACTTGAAACTACAAAACTACTAGAAAACATACGGAAATACTCTACATCCTTGGTCTGGGCAAGGTTTTTTTTTTTTTTTTGAGACAGGGAGGTTCTCTGTCACTCAAGGTTGAGTGCAGTGGCGCAATCACGGCTCACTGCAGCCTCAACCTCAATCAGTCATGGGCCCAGGTGATCTTCCCACCCCAGCCTCCTGGGTAGCTGGGACCACAGGTGTGCACTACCATGCCTGCCTAATTTTTTTAAATTTTTTTTTTTTTTTTGAGACAGAGTCTCGCTCTGTCACCAGGCTGGAGTGCAGCGGTGCGATCTCAGCTCACTGCATCTTCTGACTCCCTGGTTCAAGCGATTCTCCTGCCTCAGCCTCCCGAGTAGCTGAGATTACAGGCACGTGCCACAATGCCCAGCTAATTTTTGTATTTTTAGTAGATACAGCGTTTCACCATGTGGGCCAGGATGGTCTTGATCTCCTGACCTCACGGTCTGTCCGCCTTGGCCTCCCAAAGTGCTGGAATTACAGGTGTGAGCCACCGCGCCCAGCCTAATTTTTAAATTTTTTGTAGAGATGGGGTTTTGCCATGTTGCCCAGGCTGGTCTTGAACTCCTATGCTTATGCGATTCACCCACCCAAGCCTCCCAAAGTGCTGGGATTACAGGTGTGAGCCACTTTGCCTGGCCAAAGGATTTTTAAAATAAGACCTCAGCAAAACAGGCCAACAAAAGCAAAAATAAACACATGGGATTACATCAAACTGACAGGCTTTTGCACAGCAAACGAAACAAGAGGGAAGAGACAACCTACAGAATGGGACAAAACATCTGCAAAATATATATCTGACAAGGGGTTAAAAACCATACTATATAAAGAACAGTGAAAAATGGCCAATCTGATTTAAAAATGGGTAAAAGGACTGGGTGTGGTGGCTCATGCCTATAATACCAGCACTTTGGGAGGCTGAGGCAGGAGGATTGCTTGAGCCCAGGAGTTTGAGACCAGTGTGGTGCTAGGCATGATGGATCCTCAGGCAGGAAGATCGCTTGAGCCTGGAAGGTCGAGGCTGCAGTGAACCATGACTATGCCACTGCACTCCCAGCCCAGGCAACACGGCGAGACTCTGTCTCAAAAGGTAAAAGATCTTAGTAGACATTTCTCAAAAGAACGCATGCAAGGGTCAAGTACATGAAAAAATGCTCAACATGACTATATACCGCACAAGTGATGCGTGTCCCATTTATGTTTCACTATCTATTACATGCACCTCAAGAGTGTAAATCCAATTTGTTTAAACTCAAACCAATCCAGCCTATTTTATCCCCTAAGATTTGTCATATTGCAGAATATTTTAGATTATGAAAACTGATTTTAATAAAGAAAGGTTACTAGTGAGGATAAATGCTTAAACTACTAAAACAGAGGTGGAGGGTTATTAGTGTAAGTCCTACCCACTGGCAAATAGGAAAAATATTAATATTAGGCTAAGCAGGAAAATTAATTACTGCAAGATATGCTGGTTTGATGAGAGCATAAACTGAAAGAATACATATCCATACATTTGGATAGCCAGAAAGGTTCAAAGTCATGTTAGATAATTTTTTATTTTTGGAGACAGAGTCTTGCTCTGTGCCCAGTCTGGAGTGCAGTGGCATGATCTTCGTTCACTGCAACCTCCGCCTCCTGGGTTCAAGCAATTCTCCTGCCTCAGGCTCCCAAGTAGCTGGGACCACAGGCACACGCTACCATACCCGGTTGATTTTTTGTATTTTAGTATAGACGGGGTTTCACCGTGTTGCCCAGACTGGTCTCGAACTCCTGAGCTCAGGCAATCTGCCTGCCTCGGCCTCCCAGTGTTAGAATTACAGGTGTGAGCCACCATGCCCGGCCGATAAATTTTTAAAGAACCTTAAAAACTGCCCTTTCCTCAGCTGCTGCCAAGGTGCTTGGTCATTCCAAGGAAGCTAAGGCCACATTGGGGTGAGAGCCTCACTTCATCTGGCGATTAGCACCACATCCAGCAGCGCCAGCCCCACACACACCCGTGCCATGGCCTCCTTCTCCGAGCTCGCCTACATCTACTCGGCCCTCATTCTGCATAATGATAAAATCAATGCCCTCATTAAAGCAGCTGGTGTAATTGTTGAACCTTTCTGGCCTGGTGTGTTTGCAAAGGCCCTAGCCAATGTCAGCATTGGGAACCCCACCTGCAATATAAGGGCTGGCGGACTTGCAGCAGCTGGAGATCCTACCCCCTCCACTGCTGCTGCTTCATTTGAGAAGAAAGTGGAAGCAAAGAAAGAATCCGAGGAGTCTGATGAGGACATGGGCTTTGGTCTTTCTGACTAAACCTCTTTTATAGCATATTCAATAAAAACCTAAACTTTGAAAAAAAGAAATAAATAACCTTAAAAATTGAAGCACTGCTTTCTGTATGGCAGTAGGATGTAACACAAGCCAGAAATCTGAGTGGTTTCCAAATGTTAAAGAAACAACTATTGGCTGCGTGTGGTGGCTCATGCCTGTAATCCCAACACTTTGGGAAGCTGAGGCAGGCGGATCACCTGAGGTCAGCAGTTTGAGACCAGACTGGCTAGCATGGTGAAACCCTCTCTACTAAAAATACAAAAAAATTAGCTGGGTGTGGTGGCGTGTGCTTGTAATCCCAGCCACTTGGAAGGCTGAGGCAGAAGAATCGCTTGAACCCGGGAGGCAGAGGTTGCAGTGAGCTGAGATGGCACCATTGCACTCCAGCCTTGGCAACAAAAGTGAAAACTCCATCTCAAAAAAAAAAAAAGAAATAAAAAAGAAACTATTGCTAAAAAACCAGGAAGGTGTGGGGGAAGAAACAATCTTGATGAAGATAAAGTAGCTTCAGGCATCAATGCCCTTTAATAGGCATAACTTCTGCTAGAAAAATAGGCAATATTTACATTAATATGTGGCATTTAAGTATTCAGAATAATTATCTTTCTTAATGTACTATTTCTAAAATCACGTCCCATAAATTGTCTTAGGGTCAGTATCAAATTACCTTTTAAAAATATTTTTCTTGCTTATAGCAATTTTATGAAAAAACATTCAAGATTTAAAAATATAATCACTTGAAGCTCATTAAGGACTGCCAAAAATCTAATTTTATTTTTGCATTCTTTATAAATAAAAAGCAACCGATAACCACTTTCTTCTTAGATCCAACTTCAATGACCACATTCTCAGAACTACCAAGAGACTTCAAGTACATTGTCTGTAAGGAATAGTTTATAATTGCTGAATTTTACATTTTTGCTTAATATACAAAATTTCTGCTTAATATATCAAGCATATTTTTGCTTAATATATTTTTGTAAACTATAGTTAACTCTTGGAATGTCTAAACTACCTTTATTTTCTTCATTAATAAAAATGAGTAATTTAAAACTTCATGCACATGTAACATTTTATGATTATTATTTTTGAGACATAGTCTTGCTCTGTCACCCAGGCTGGAGTATAGTGGCACGATCTCGACTCACTGCAACCTCTGCCTCCTGGGTTCAAGCGATTCTCCTGCCTTGGCCTCCCAAATAGCTGGGATTACAGGCATGCAAAACCATGCCCGGCTAATTTTTTGTATTTTTAGTTGAGACGGGGTTTCACCATGTCGGCCAGGTTGGTTTTGAACTCCTGACCTCAAATGATCTACCCGTCTCAGCCTCCCAAAGTGCTGGGATTACAGGCATGAGCCACTGCGCCGGCATATGTAACATTTTAAATACCTGACTTCTTTAACATAAGGTAAGACAGTCTTAGGCAGGCTGCCACTGGGAATGTTTTTTTCTTTTTCTTTTTTAAATTAGAGACAGGGTCTCACTATGTTGCCCAGGTGGGTCTCGAACCCCTGGGCTCAAGCAATCTTCCTCTCTTGGCCTTCCAAAGTGTTGAGATTGCAGGTGTGCACCACTACGCCCAGCTTGAAATTTTTTTTAATGTATGTGGTAATCCACAGGAGTAGATCACATCTAGTATATGACCAAGTTAGTTAAGAAGTCAAAAAACACGTTAAATTTAAGAAGAATAAGGTTGGGTGTGGTGGCTCACACCTGTAATCCCAGCACTTTGGGAGGCAGAGGTGGGCAGATCATTTGAGGCCAGGAGTTCGAGACCAGCCTGGACAACATGGCGAAAGTCTTTACTAAAAATACAAAAATTAGCTAGGTGTGGTGGTGCACACCTGTGATCCCAGCTACTCAGGAGGCTGAGGCACATGATCGCTTGAACCTGGGAGACGGAAGCTGCAGTAAGCTGAGATCCTGCCACTGCACTCTAGCCTGGGTGACAGATCGAGACTAACTAAAAAAACCCCCAAAAGAACAAATAGTTACTTGAAAAACTGCTGTCATTTATTTACTTCTGGACAAACAAATGAGTGGGAAGAATCATCAGTATACATCTCTTTTTTTTTTTTTTTTTTGAGACAGAGTCTTGCTGTGTCACCCAGGCTGGAGTACAGTGGTATGATCTCAGCTCACTGCAACCTTTGCCTCCCAGGTTCAGGTGATTCTCCTGCCTCAGCCTCCCGAGTAGCTGGGATTACAGGCATGCAGAACCACGCCTGGCTAGTTTTTGTATTTTTAGTAGAGATGAAGTTTCGACATGTTGGCCTGGCTAGTCTGAACTCCTGACCTCAAGTGATCTGCCCGCCTCGGCCTCCTAAAGTGTTGGGATTACAGGCGTGAGCCACCGTGCCTGGCCAACGTTAGTTTTTATCCTTAAAATTGCCTGAGTTCTTAGAACACAGAAAAAAACAAATTTGAATGCATTTCTAACAGCGTAATAATTTATATGTCCCATTATGATTTTAGTGGAATGTTTTAAAGCCAAAGCATAATTCACTACAAAGATAAACTTGAAAAAGCAAACAAACTTTCGAATAGTATGTTATGACCTAGACAAAACTGATTATCAACTAGTAATACTCATAATTAGCACATGCAACAGATTGAGAAATTAAATCCTGTGCTATATATTCTTAAGTATTTTGTCAGACATGAGATATCTTTAAATGTTCTATCAATTGCATTCCTTTCCGCACATATTTTAAACAAGAAAACAATTCTTTCCTCCAGATTCTCATGTTTATCAGTGCAAAACGTTGCAATCTCAGTAAAAATGGTTTACTAAAATGTTATTTTAGAAAGGCTGACTCCTCAAACTGTTGAATATGTACTTAAAAGATGTCCAAATCATGAGAATGATCAACTTCAATGGCTTCCTCTGCATC
The DNA here is from genome assembly GCF_006542625.1 of Nomascus leucogenys. Taxonomy (NCBI): domain Eukaryota; kingdom Metazoa; phylum Chordata; class Mammalia; order Primates; family Hylobatidae; genus Nomascus; species Nomascus leucogenys. The sequence goes on along the minus strand of NC_044382.1, from coordinate 134,575,176 downwards.
CAACTTGGCTTCTGCATGTCCTTCCTGTGACTCATCAAGAGAGGCCAAGGCCTCGTTTGTGTCACTTGCAAAAGTTTCTCGTGATGTATCATCATCTTCTTGAAAATTTAGACTTTTAATAGCTTGTTTCATCTTTTTTCCCAACACCTGTGTTCTCCTCTTCCTAGCAGCTTTTTTATTTTCATATTCCTTTTGGTTTTCAATGTAGAAAATGTCCTGTAATAAAGGAACAACGTTAGTAAATAAGAACTACCATGTATTAAAAGTTTATTCCATGACTGTCCCTTTAAAATCATTATCTCCATTTCTTACAAAAAGTAAGCAAATATTATTAGGCTCATTATTAAGATGGAGTTCAAGATATTAAGTTATTACTCACTGCAAGTAAAGATTGAAACTGATTTAAACCCAGCCTAGTGTTAGGTTTAGGGCCCATGCTTATTCTACCATAACGTATCATCTCTACAGTTAAAAATTTCCTAAATGAAGGCTGGGCATGGTGACTCACGCCTGTAATCCCAGCACTTTGGGAGGCAGAGGTGGGTGGTTCACTTGAGGTCAGGAGTTGCAGACCAGCCTGGCCAACATGGTGAAACCCTGTCTCTACTAAAAATACAAAAAGTAGCCGGCCGTGGTGGCACACACCTGTAGTCCCAGCTACTAGGGAGGCTGAAGCAGGAGGATCATTTGAACTCAGGAGACAGAGGTTGCAGTAAGCCGAGATTGCACCACTGCACTCCAGCCTAGGCGGCAGAGCGAGACTGTGTCTCAAAACAAACAAACAAACAAATAAACAAAAAAAACAAAAAAAAAAAACCAAACCAAAACTAAAAGTTTTGGAGCATTTTGGATTTTCAGATTAGGGATCATCAACCTGTACTAAAACAGAGACAGTTCAAAGGTTTCAAAAAGAAGCTGGTGTAGGCAGAACACACTTCTGGGACCCTATTATCTCCTGGGCAAGGATTCCTAACAGCTTCAGCCAAGCCAGTCCCTATTATATTCTTAAAGAATACAAATCCCAATCCCTTCTTGTTTATAAAAAGCACTATGGAAGATGGTGGGATAAAGGAGAGCCTCTCCTAAAATTTATGCTAAGTAGTTATAAGCAGCACACAGAATTAACAGCGGAAGGTGTAAAGATCTTTGAAATGAACGGGTAAGGGAAAACTTCAGAATATGAGTGTTTTGATGAAGAGAAATAAGAAAAGCAAATACTCAGGAACTGAGGATGGAGAAGAAGGGTACATACATGAGAAAAGACAAAGGTAAATTCAGAAGATAATGAGGCTTGCTACCAGTTATCAAGTGAGTACTTTTACGTGCTAGGCATTTTGCTAAGGACTCTACACATACATTAACTCATTTCATCCTTACAAAAGCCTTTATGAGGTAGTTATACTATCCTTGTTTTCCGATGTGAAAAATGAGGCACAAGATTACAGGGCTAACATGTGAAGGTATGAAGTCTGAACTCATACATGATTTCTCTAATATTCTCCTTTTTAAAAGTTTTTGATAGAGATGGGGCCTCATTCTGTCACCCAAGCTGGAGTGCAGTGGTATAATTATACCTCACTGCAGCCTCGAATTCTTGGACTAAAGCAATCCTCCTGCCTCAGCATCCCAAGTAGCTAGTGATTTCTCCTACATTCTTTTTTTTTTCTTCTTCTTCTTTTTAAGACAGAGTCTGGCTCTGTCGCCCAGGCTGGAGGATAGTGGTCTGATCTCAGCTCACTGCAATCTCCGCTGCCAGGGTTCAAGCAATTCTCATGCCTTGGCCTCCTGAGTAGCTGGAACTACAGGCGTGAGCTACCACACCCAACTATATTTTGTATTTTTAGTAGAGATGGGGTTTCTCCATGTTGCCCAGGCTGGTCTCCAACTCCTGGCCTCAAGTGATCCACCTGCCTCGGCCTCCCAAATTGCTGGGATTACAGGGGTGAGCCACCGCACCCGGCCAAATATTCTTAAAATCTATTATACTGCCTTCACAAAAGTGTGATGATTTGCAATTTTTTCCAAGAGTTCACTTACCTTTAATTCAAAGAATATGAAGAAGCCACAGCAGAAGCATTTTCATTTTATATGGAAGCGTATCCAAGCATCTTGCTAAGAATTCTAAGTAGTATAATGCTTGGTAACACTGAGTAAATTTTACGAAGTTGCCCTTTTCTCTCCAAATATGGCAAGCCTTATTAAAAAGAAACTTTGGCCAGGTGCGGTAGCACATGCTTGTAATCCTAGCACTTCAGGAGGCCGAGGTGGTCAGATCACTTGAGGTCAGGAGTTCGAGACCAGCCTGGCCAATATGGTAAAACTCCATCTCTACTAAAAAAAAAAAAAATACAAAAGTTAGGCTGGGCATGCTGGCTCACGCCTGTAATCCCAGCACTTTGGGAGGCCGAGGCGGGCAGATCATGAGGTCAGGAGATCGAGACCATATTGGCCAACATGGCGAAACCCCATCTCTACTAAAATACAAAAAGTTAGCTGGGCATGGTGATGCAAGTCTGTAATCCCAGCTACTCGGGAGGCTGAGGCAGGGGAATTGCCTGAACCCAGGAGGCAGAGGTTGCAGTGAGCCGATACTGCGCCACTGCACTCTAACCTGGTGATAGAGCAAGACTCCGTCTCAAAAAAGAAACAAACAAACAAAACACAAAAATTAGCCAGGCATGGTGGCGGACACCTGTAATCCCAGCTACTTGGGAGGGTGAGGCAGCAAAATTGCTTGAACCCCGGATGAGCCGAGATCTCGCCACTGCACTCCAGCTTGGGCGACAGAGCTAGGAGACTCTGTCTCAAAAATTAAAAAAATAAACAAGGCTGGGCGCGGTGGCTCACGCTTGTAATCCCAGCACTTTGGGAGGCCGAGGCGGGCGGATCACGAGGTCAGGAGATCGAGACCACAGGGAAACCCCGTCCCTACTAAAAATACAAAAAATTAGCTGGGCGTGGTGGCGGGCACCTGTAGTCCCAGCTACTCGGAGAGGCTGAGGCAGGAGAATGGCGTGAACCCGGGAGGCGGAGCTTGCAGTGAGCCGAGATTGCGCCACTGCACTCCAGCCTGGGCGACAGAGTGAGACTCCGTCTCAAAATAAAAACAAACTTCATTCCCATGTGTTATGAATTTAATAGAACAAAGTGGGAAATGGTCCCCAAAATGTTGTTGCAACATGTTGTTAATATCTTTATCACAAATGCAGGCAGGTAATTTGAGGGAAAATTTCCCCCCTCCCATCCATATCTATATATATTTAACTCTCCAAGTTAAGGATCTAACTCTAGTGTTTTAGCTGAGCTTTTTTTTTTTTCTTTTTGAACAAAGCAAATAAAGTTTTAACTATTGCTTTTTTCCTTCAGAAAACTTTGTATTTTTTAAAACAAAACTTAATTGTGAGGTCATGTACCCAAATGGAATTTTAAAACAGGAAAACAAACTTAGTCAAGTTCTGGCTTCTAAGTTCTACATATGTTGACTGTTAGCAATACAGCAATTAAAAGAATAATTATAACATCATCATTTGGGTGGCATCTGAAATAAATGATCTATAATAAAATTTTACTGGTCAGGCATGGTGGCTCACACCTGTAATCCCAGGACTTTGGGAGCCCCAGGCAGGAGGATTGCTTAAGGCCAGGAGATTGAGACTAGCCTGGGCAATACAGGAAGACCCTGTCTCTACAAAATATTTAAAAAATAAGCTGAGAGTGACGGTGTGTGCCTGTAGTCCCAGCTACTTGGGAGGCTGAGGCGAGAGGGTCACTTGAGCCCTGGAGTTTGAGGCTACAGTGAACTATGATAGTGCCATTGGACTCCTGCCTGAGTGATAGCAGGAGACCTACCTCTTCAAAACAAAACAAAACTGCCAGGTACAGTGGCTCACACCTGTAATCCCAGCACTTTGAGAGGCCAAGGCATGAACATCATTTGAGCCCCAGAGTTCAAGACCAGCCTGAGCAACATAGTGTGAGACCTGGGTGACAGAGTGAAATCGTCTCTTTTTAAAAAGAATTTTTTGGCCAGGCACGGTGGCTCACTCCTGTAATTCCAGCACTTTGGGAGGCCAAGGAGGGTGGATCACCTGAAGTCAGGAGTTTGAGACAAGCCCAGACAACATGGTGAAACCCCGTCTCTACTAAAAATACAAAAATTAGCCGGGTGTGGTGGTATGTCTGTAATCCCAGCTACTCGAGAGGCTGAGGTGAGAGAACTGCTTGAGCCTGGGAGGCGGAGGATGCAGTGAGCTGAGATCGTGCCACTGCACTTCAGCCTAGGGGACAGAGTGAGACTCCATCTCAAAAAAAAACAAACAAAAGAATGTCCTTGTAAGTCAACATTTCCCTATTATTAGATATTCCAAATGTTTCTATTTTTTGTTATTATAATGCAAAGTTTCTGGCAGTTTAACAGAAAAACTTTCTAGTATTAAAATCCTTTCCCTAAATGAGCTGGAATAACTGAATTAGAAAGACATAATACAGTGAAAGTAACTCCAACATGGGTTTGGAGTCAGAGTGGTCTGTGTGAGCTCAGGCATATAATTTTGATTATTCTTCATTTGCATAACAAAGTAACATCCACGATGATACAATGTGGTGAAGATTAAGTTACATAATATTAACCTTTGGTCCAGTGGGAGGAAATCAATAAATGTTACAGTATTTCTTCTCTCTTGCCTGAGAATATTGTTTGTCCAAGGTTGGTTACTTAGAAGGTATCTTTTAAGTACATACTTTTTGTCAAGAATTATTTTGGGTGAGGGGAGAGAACATTAGAGTACAATCTTTGCTACCACTCAACAGTTGTGCTCCTAAGGAAACTTACATTGTTACAAATCATGTTACTGAAACAGTTGTTACAATGAAGTGAAAAAAGTAGTTACTAGAGATTTTAAATTTACAGTAATATTTCCTGTAGGAATGTCAATATAGCAGACTCTATTAAAATGACTGTTAAGTGAACAGCCAGAAAACTTAAGGAAAAAGAACACTGAGCAGATGCAAAATGCAATTACCAGGACCAGCTCAAGTTAAGTTGCTTTATCTGTCATCATTAGCATTACAGTCAGTATGGCTAAAAGACACATTCCTATTACCTTTATCACCATTGTTATCATAAGGAAAATGCAGGGCTACTCAAATACAACAGCTGTGTTAGATGTGCACCACCTCTTTCCTATGCAAGAGTTTAGTTCTCAATATTTAGTATTTGAATAAATGCTAAGTGCAAATCATGTTCTCTGATTAACAAATTAAAAGATAACAAATTTTAAGTTTTAAAAAACCCATTCTGTAGAAGAAGGTCCATAAAAGATATTCCCAGTAACACAAACATGATTTAAAATACTAAAGAGTCTACACCTTCTAGTTTATAATACTGGAGACAGAAGAATGAATGAAACAAAGCCACGAGGAGACAATCACCAAAATATAATAAGGTAACCTAATATTCTGTAAGCTAACCCACCTGTAAGTTTTTTTTTTTAAAGAAAGAGTCTCGCTCTGTCACCCAGGATGAGTACAGTGGCGTGATCTCGGCTCACTGCGACGTTCACCTCCCAGGTTCAAGCGATTCTCCTGTGTCAGCCTCCCAAGTAGCAGGGATTACAGGCGCCCGCCACCATGCCTGGTTAATTTTTGTATTTTGAGTAGAGTCGGGGTTTCACCATGCTGGCCAGGCTGGTTTTGAACTCCTGAACTCAACTGATCTGCCCACCTCGGCCTCCCAAAATGCTGGAATTACAGACATGAGCCACCACGCCTGACCTAACCATCTTTAACTCTTCAAAAGGTCTAAATCATGAAGGAAAATGTGGGGTTAAAAAGAATAAAGGAGGGCCAGGCAAGGTGGCTAACACCTGTAATTCCAGCACTTTTGGAGGCCAAGGTGGGAGGACTGCTTGAGCCCAGGAGTTGGCGACCAGCCTGGCCAACATGGTCCGTCTCTACAAAAAACACAAAAATTAGCTGGCCATAGTGGTGCTTGCCTGTTGTGCCAGCTACTTGGGAGGCTGAGGATCATCTAAGACCAGGGAGGTCAAGACTGCAGTGAGCCGTGATGATGCACTCCAGCGCGGGCAACAGAGTAAGACTTTGTCTCCAGCTGGGCGTGGTGGCTCACGCCTGTAATTCCACCACGTTGGGAGGCCAAGGCAGGTGGATCACGAGGTCAGGAGATCGAGACCATCCTGGTTAACATGGTGAAACCCCGTCTCTACTAAAAATACAAAAATCAGCCACGCATGGTGGCATGTGCCTGTAATCCCAGCTACTTGGGAGGCTGAGGCACGAGAATCACTTGAACCTGTGAGGCGGAGGTTGCAGTGAGCTGAGATCATGCCACTACACTTCAGCCTGGGTGACAGAGTGAGACTCTGCCTCAAAATAAATAAATAAATAAAATAAAAGGCACAAATATTACTTAGAATAAGACAATAACAAAATCAGTCCGCTGAAGGCAGAGCAGGTAATGGATATCCATAGAAAATGAAGCCAGAGGGTGAGCAGAAGTCAAATTATGATGCAGCTTAAGAGGTGAGGACATTATCATTACCTTAATCTGTTCCTCGCTGATACTAGGAGTGTTTTTCAAGAGATTCAGAAAAACTCCACCTGGTGTTCTTCTTCGACTACCATTCTACAAAAAGGAACAGAAAAGTTAAACTGCATATACTCTTCCCATAAATGGTCAAGGCATCTTTTAACAGAGACACAATTAAGGGGATACAAGAAATACCAGATCTGAAATCCAGTCTTGATTCTGACTCTTACGAAATAGGTAACATGAGTAAATTACCAAAATATGAGTTTCAGTTTCTTCATCTATAAAATGAAGGCCAAAGATAGGTCTTTTTTAATTCCGAAATTCCGTGATTTAAAAAATCTATATGGTAACAAAGAGAAATAGGCCACTCAGCTCAATGACCTAACAAATGACTGGATTTTCTGTTTTAATCTGCCACCTGGCTAAGTCAGTGAATAAGGTCTAGATATTGAATACTATGAAATTGTTTTTATTTCTCTTTTTATTTATTTATTTTTTAAATTTTTTTATGTTTTTATTTATTTATTTATTTAGTGTTTGAGACGGAGTTTCATTCTTTCGCTCAGGCTGGAGTGAAGTGGCGTGATCTCGGCTCACTGCAGCCTCTGCCCCTCTGGGGTTCAAGCGATTCTCCTGCCTCAGCCTCCCGAGTAGCTGGGATTATAGGCACTTGCCACCACACCTGGCGGATTTTTATATTTTTAGTAGAAACGGGTTTTGCCATGTGGGCCAGCCTGGTCTCAAACTTCTGACCTCAGGTGATCTGCCCAGCTCGGCCTCACAAAGTGCTAGGATTACAGGTGTGAGCCACCGCGCCCACCATGAATATTCTATTAGATGTTAAAACACATCATAAACTCTAAATAATTAAAACAGTATGGTACCAAAATAAAACTAGAATGATCAGTGAAGCAAAATAGAAAACCCAGAAAAAAAAACCAAATATATATAGGTATTTAGTCTATGATATAGATACTATCTTAAATTGGAGAAGATAAATGTATTATTCAAGAACTGGCATTTGAGGGCGGGCGCAGTGGCTCAAGCCTGTAATCCCAGAGCTTTGGAGGCCGAGGCGGGTGGATCACCTGAGGTCAGGAGTTCGAGACCAGCCTGGTCAACAATATGGTGAAACCCTGTGTCTATCAAAAATACAAAAATTAGCTGGGCATGGTAGCACATATCTGTTATCGCAGCTACTTGGGAGGCTAAGGCAGGAGAATCACTTGAATCCGGGAGGTGGAGGTTGCAGTGAACTGAGACTGTGCCATTGCACCCCAGCCTGGATGACAAGGGCAAACCTCCATTTCATTTTTTTTTTTTTTTTTTTGAGGCAGAGTCTCCTGCAAACCTCTATTTCAAAAAAAAAAAAAAAAAAAAAAAAAGTTGGTGGTTGAGCTACTGGGTAGCCACCATGGAAAATATTACGTTGGATTCACACCTCATGTCTTATACCAAGATATATTCCAAAGGGATCAAAGATTTAATTATATATAATAAATCAGATATATATACACACATACAGTGGCTTCTCAATAGTCATAGTAGTTATGTTTTAGAAAGTTGCTGCAAACACTGAATTAGCAAATACTGAAACATTCTTTCTGAAAAATATCGGGTTAGGTTCCTGAAAGCCTCTGATAGACAACACTTTTGTCAACAGCTCAGTATATAACCTTGTATGTATCTTGGTTTAAAGACACCTTATTGAAAACATATTGTTGATTCATTAACATTGAATTCGTGGCCAACAGCCTATATAACTCATGCCTAAACGATGCTTATCTAACCATATTTTGTCTCTAAGGCATGTCACAGTCTTCTTGCACTTAGACTAAAACACTAGTTGGCACTACAGCACTACCCTCGGAGTGGCCATTTTAAACAGCAAAATCCCCAGGGGGGCAAAAAAAAAAAAAAAAAAAAAGCACGAAATGTGAAAAAGATGGCTAAAATAAACTAAAATAGACCTTGAAAAGAACACCTGTTTATAGTATGGAAGCTGAAACAAAGCAATGTTGCCTTGTTTGACCTCAGCTAAGCATGTGCACGTCGGACAACTCAAATTTTTTTAGACACTGCACATCTGCGAATGACTGTGAAACCATCACTAGTATTGATTTTGAGGTTATGAATAACTTTTACCAAGTAGGCAAATTTGAAAATATAAAATATACAAATAATGAGGATCGACTGCGCATGTATGTGTATATACACATAGTCATATAAATTATGTATAACCATTCACTGGAATGTTAGCAACCGCAAAAAAGAATGAGGGGGCTCTCTTTATACACTTGGTAAGATTTATTTTTTTATTTTTTTTTTGAGATGGATCCTTGCTCTGTCGCCCAGTGGCGCGATCTTGGCTCCCTGCTAGCTCCGCCTCCTGGGTTCACACCATTCTCCTGCCTCAGCCTCTCGAGTAGCTGGGACTACAGGCGTGAGCCACTGCGCCTGGCCACTTGATAAGATTTCTAAGATAAATCAAGTTAAAAAAAAAAAAAAGCAAGGTATAGAATAGCGTGTATAGTATATGACCATTTGTGTAAAAAAAAAGTGTGTTAGGGCTGGGCATGGTGGCTCACGCCTATAATCCCAGCACTTTGGGAGGCCAAGGTGGGCAGATCATGAGGTCAGGAGTTCGAAACCAGCCTAACATGATGAAACCTCGTTTCTACTAAAAATATAAAAATTAGCTGGGTGTGGTGGGGTGTGCCTGTAATCCCAGCTACTTCGAAGGCTGAGGCAGGAGAATCGCTTGAACCCAGGAGGCAGAGGTTGCAGTGAGCCAAGATCGCACCACTGCACTCCAGCCTGGGCAACAGAGCAAGACTCCATCTCAAAAAAAAATAGTAATAATAATAATAATGGTGTTGGAGAGGAGTCTGGGTGGCTCGAGGATAGGTGTGGTCGGGGAGCCTCTCACTACACACTCTTACTCTGATTTTTTATTGTGATAATAAACACATGACAAAAAAATTTATCTTCACAATTTTTAAGTGTACAGTTCAGTAGTAAAGTATATTTACAATGTTATAAAACAGATCTCCAAAACTGTTTCATCTTGCAAATCTGAAACTCTGTACACATGAATTTCCCTTAGCCTCCTCCCTTTAGCCCTTGATACTCTTTCTTGTTTTACCATGTGAACTCGTTGCCTATTCAAATAACTGAATTTTTAAAAATAAGGAAATAAGTACGTATACACACTTGTGGCCAGGTGCGGTGACTCACGGGTTGGGTGTTGGGTATAATCCCAACACTTTGGGAGGCCGAGACGGGTGGATCACTTGAGGTCGGGAGTTTGAGACCAGCCTGGCCAACATGGTGAAACCCTGTTTCTACTAAAAATAGAAAATTAGCTGGACATGGTGGGATGTGCCTGTAATCCCAGTTACTCAGAAGGCTGAAGCAGGAGAATTGCTTGAATCTGGGAGGTAGAGGTTGCAGTGAGCTGAGATGGCAACACTGCACTCCACCCTGGGTGACAGAGCAAGATTCTGTCTCAAATATTATGTAAATTGTAGAAAAAAGTAGCAAAAACATGCAGTTAAAAGAAAAAATAGGCAGGGTACAGTGGCTCACACCTGTAATCCTAGAGGCAGATGGACTGCTTGAGCACCCAGGAGTTTGAGACCAGCCTGGGCAACATGGTGAAACCCCATCTCTACAAAAAATACAAAAATTAGCTGGGCATGGTGGCTCAAGCCTATAGTCCCAGCTGCTCGGGAGACTGAAGTGGAAGGACTGCTTGAGCCAGGGAGGTCGAGGCTGCAGTGACCTGTGATTGTGCCACCGCACTCCAGCCTGGATGACAGAGTGAGACCCTGTATCAAAAAGGAAAAAAAAAAAAGAAAAAGAAAAGAAAAAACCACCCAAAATCCCACTAACCATAGGTAATCATTGTAACATTTTGACACATATAATCTTTTAACTTTTTTTTGACACAGTCTGGCTCTTCACCCAGGCTAAGTGAGGTGGTGTGACCATGCCTCACTGCAGCTCTACCTTCTGGGCTTGAGGGATCTTCCCACCTCCTTAGCCTCCCAAGTAGCTGGGACTCCAAGCATGTGCCACAACATCCAGCTAATTTTTGTATTTTTTTTGTAGAGATTAGGTTTCACCATGTCACCCAGGCTGGTCTCAGGATTACAGGTGTGAGCCACCACACCTGGACATCTTTTTACATTTTCATATGCCACATATATTTGTAACTCCAACCCCAAATGGGATTCTGTCATATAACTTGGTTTATTTATTTTTGAGACAGAGTCATGTTCTTGTTGCCCAGGCTGGAGTGCAGTGGCACAATCTCTGCTCACTGCAACCTCCACCTCCCTGGTTCAAGCAATTCTCCTGCCTCAGACTCCCAAGCACCTGGGATTACAGGCACATGCCACCACACCCGGCTAATTTTTGTATCTTTAGCAGAGATGGGGTTTCACCATGTTGGACAGGCTGGTCTCGAACGCCTGACCTCAGGTGATATGCCTGTCTCAGCCTCCCAAAGTGCTGGGATTACAGGCATGAGGCACTGTGCCTGGCCAATTGGTTTGTAATCTGTGTCTTTTCATTAAACAATCCATTATACATACCCTTCCATGTTCATGTTAAATAGACTTTTGAGACTTTGGAGCCAATGTGAATTTTTGGATATTGCTCTTTAAATTGGCTAAACACCTTGGAGTCATCTTTGACTCTTCCTTTTCTTACATCCTCCATCTAATCCACTAGGAAATTCTGTTGGCCGTATCTTCCACATACACCCAGAATCTGACCTTCACCTCACTGCTACCATGCTGGTCAGACCCACTGGAATGGCTTTTCCTGCTTCTACTCTTATCCCCAATTCAGTCTATTCTCAGAACAGCAGCTGAAAGGAAATGCATTTCTTTTTCTTTTTTCTTTTTTGAGACCAAGTTTCACTCTTGTTGCCCAGGCTGGAGTCCAATGGCAACCTCCACCTCCCGGGTTCAAGCGATTCTCCTGTCTCAGCCTCCTGAGTAGCTGGGATTACAGGCATACACCACCATACCCGGCTAATTTTTGTGTATTTTTAATAGAGACGGGGTTTCTCCACATTAGTCAGGCTGGTCTCGAACTCCTGACCTCAGGTGATCTGCCTGCCTCGGCCTCCCAATGTGGTGGGGTTACAGGTGTGAGCCACCACGCCCGGCCTAGGAAATGCATTTCTTATCTGTTCAAAACCCTCTATGGGCCATTTCATTTAAAGTAAAAGGAAAATTCCTTAAGATGGCAAACAAGTTCCCACTAGACCTGGCCCAATTATCTCTGACCTTATATCCTACTCACTCTCTCATGCACTCTGCTCCTGCCACATTGGCCCCTTGTTGAGACAGGAAATAGGTAGAGATTAGGGTGGAGAGAGCAGTCTTGCCAAGTACAGGGTAAGAGCCTGTCTTTAAAATTTTGTCCATTATGGATTTTTTGCATTAATTTTGAGTTTTGAAACTGGTACATTCAAATATTATTTATTTTGATTGTTGAGTTTTTAAGACTCTCAAATTTTGAACCTAAAGCAAGTAAACTGCTCACTTCACGCTAGTTCTGGCCTTGCTGGGCACCCTTCACTTCTATAATGGCTGTTACTTCTCCTTGGTCTATTCTTCCTGCAGTATTCATTGCTTCACCTCAAGTCTTTATTCAAATGGCACCTTCTTAATAACATCTACCCAGACCACTCTAGTTTAACTGCAATGTCCTCCTCTCTGCTACTATTCCCTATAGCTCCATCTGATTTCTTTCTTTTCCCATAGGATATATCACTTTTTTTTTTTTTTTTTTTTGAGACAGGGTCTCGCTCTGTCACCCAAGCTGGAGTGCAGTGGCATGATTACGGTTCACTGCAGCCTTGACCTCCCAGGTTCAAGTAATCCTCCCACCTCAGCCTCCTGGGTAGTTGGGACTAAACGCATGTGCCACCAAGCCTGGCTAATAAATATATACCTATTTTTTGTAGAAACAGGATTTCACGTTGTTGCCCAGGCTGGTCTCGAACTCCTGTACTCAAGCAATCTACCCTCCTTGGCCTCCCAAAGTGCTGGGATTACAGGTGTGTCTGGTCAATGTATCACTTTTTAACATACTTGAAGTTATATTTATTGTTTATAGACTTTCTTCCTTTCCCCCAACCACAACATAAGTTCCCTCCTCTAGAACAGTGCCTGGCATGTAGAAAGCACTGAATTCAAGGAAAGAATGTATCCAAAGAAAGTAAATTTGGAGGCTGGGCACGGTGGCTCACGCCTGTAATCCCAGCACTTTGGGAGGCCGAGGTGGGCAGATCACCTGAGGTCGGGAGTTCAAGACCAGCCTGACCAACATGGTGAAACCCTGTCTCTACTAAAAATACAAATGTTAGCCGGGTGTGGTGGTGCATGCCTGTGATCTCACTACTTGGGAGGCTGAGGCAGGAGAATTGCTTGAACTAGGGAGGCGGAGGTTGCAGTGAGCCGAGATGGCGCCACTGCACTCCAGTCTGGGTGACAGAGTGAGACTCCTTCTCAAAAAAAAAAAAAAAAACAACAAAAAATTCAACCCCTACCTTTAACAAATCATGTAAGAAATGTTTTGGTGACTATACGGCAACAGGCTACAATTTATGTTTTTGTTTTTTTTTTGGTCAGGAAAGTACTAACTGCAAAAACAACTGTACTAATCTTTTTTCTTTTTCTTTTTTTTTTTTTTTTATTTCGCTCCTGTTGCCCAGGATGGAGTTCAAGGGTGCGATCTCAGCTCACCGCAACCTCTGGCCTTACAGGTTCAAGCGATTGTCCTGCCTCAGCCTCCCAAGTAGTTGGGATTACAGGCATGTGCCACCACGCTTGGCTAATTTTGTATTTTTAGTAGAGACAGGGTTTCTCCATGTTGGTCAGGCTGGTCTTGAACTCCCGATCTCAGGTGATCGGCTCGCCTCAGCCTCCCAAAGTGCTGGGAATACCGGCGTGAGCCACTGCGCCTGGCAACTAATTTTTTTTTAACCCAGTCTTCATTGTTGATAACAGTTTAAAAACCTCAAACATACTGTAAGAATGCATGATATATCAGAGATGCAACAAAGGCCAAGTTAAATTTGTAATCAAAAACAAAAACAAAAACACAGGACAAACAATACAAAAACAAAAACAGTTAAGCAGTCTTACCATTATAAAGAGACCACCATTTTGCTCAACTTCAGCGGTTTCCATCAGAAGTTCAATTGCCTTTTTGTTACCAATAATCCTCACTACTCGGGCTATCAGGTCTTTCTTTGGTTCCTGTAACCTGATGAGAAACAAGTAAAATTAACCTCTTTGTTTGTTGTACAAAGTTGAAGAAATGTACCTTAGTCTCCAGCTAGAATAAAAATCTGATTCTAGTAAATCTTGGTTTTCTAAATCTTCAATATTTAATCTTGGAATCACTGACATGTAAATATTCCTAATCTTGGGTCACAGAAGGAGATGGTAACCTCAAGTTTCCATCTAAACTCTCATAATTGGCTTGTCTTATTGGATTATAGCAGATTTCAAAATGCACACGCAGCACGATGAATGCAGGCCTGAATGCAAAAGATGATAAAGGCAGTCCACTATTGTCAAAATAAATAACAGACATATATACTTTCAATTATTACGCCTAAAAGCTAAGGCTCTCGTAATTCCAGAGATGTCTGGAGCTTTAAAATGGGATAGTACCTTTCCCTCATAGTATCTTGATGGTACCTTGCCTCAGAACAAAAAATAGAAATAGCTAATATTTACTGATGGCTTATTATGATTATAATAAGCACAATCCTAAGAACCTTACATGCACTATGCCAGCTGATTCTCTAAAGAATGTATAAGATAGGTACTATCGTTTTCATTTTGTCATTGAGAGGTTAGAAACGTAGGTAGCCTAAGTAATTCTTCCAGTGTCAAAGCTCACACTCTCAACAGATCAAGAATTCAGCTGGGCGCAGTGGTTCACGCCTGTAATCCCAGCACTTTGGGAGGCCAAGGTGGGTGGATCACCTGAGGTTGGGAGTTCGAGACCAGCCTGACTAACGTGGAGAAATCCTCTCTCTACAAAAAATACAAAATTAGCTGGGTGTGGTGGTGCATGCCTGTAATCCCAGCTACCTGGGAGGCTGAGGCAGAATTGCTTGAACCCTGAGGCAGAGGTTGCAGTGAGCCAAGATGGCACCATTGCACTCCAGCCTGGGCAACAAGAGTGAAACTCCGTCTCAAAAAAAAAAAACAAAAAAGAATTCAGACCTGGCACCCTTTGTTTCTTCTCAACAGGAGGCAGTGCATTTTTGTGGAAAGAGAAATAGACTAGGAACACAAGGATCAGGGTTTAACTCCAGGTCTAATATTAATCTGTGAAATGAAGGTTTTGGTTTACAACATCTCTAAGTTTCTTTCCAGCACTCAAATTCCAAACTTCCCCAGTATCTTAAAAATCAAGTACTGGTGTTCAGATAGGCTTGCCTGGAAAGTAAATACTTGTTTTCCTACCAGCTGTATTACTCTTGAACCATATATGTTTTCAAATTTGTGACACTGTTCATTAGTAATTTAGAGCTAATGAAAATGTTAATTCAAAATCTGAACTTGGTAAAAATACATGAACTGTAAATTTACCATACACCAAGCAATTCTACTTCTGGGTATTTACCCAAAAGAAATGAAAATATGGCCAGGTGAGGTGGCTCACGCCTGTAATCCCAACACTTTGGGAGGCCGATCATCTGAGGTTAGAAGTTTGATACCAGCCTGGTCAACATGGTGAAACCCTGTCTCTACTAAAAATACAAAAAAAAATTAGCCGGGTGTGGTAGCGCACGCCTCTAATCCCAGCTACTAGGGAGGCTGAGGCAGGAGATTTGGTTGAACCCAGGAGGCGGAGGTTGCAGTGAGCTGAGATTGTGCCACTGCACTCCAGCCTGGGCGACAGAGTGAGACTCCGTCTAAAACAAAACAAAAGAAAACAAAGATGCCGGGCGTGGTGGCTCATGCCTGTAATCCCAGCACTTTGGGAGGCCAAGGCAGGGGGATCACAAGGTCAGGAGTTCGAGACCATCCTGGCTAACATGGTGAAACCCCATCTCTACTAAAAATACAAAAAATATTAGCTGGGCGTAGGTGGTGCATGCCTGTAGTCCCAGCTACTCGGGAGGCTGAGGCAGGGGAATGGCATAAAACCGAGGAGGTGGAGGTTGCAGTGAGCCGAGATCGTGCCACTGCACTCCAGCCTGGGAGACAGAGCGAAGACTCCGTCTCAAAAAAAAAAAAAAAAAAAAAGAAATCAAAGATATGAAAATATATGTATATATGTTTAAAGATCTGGATGTGAAGGTTCGTAACAGCATTATTCATAATAGCCAAAAAGTAGAATATTCAATATGAATATATGCATATATACACACACTATAAAAATGTCTTGATTCCTGCTACACCATGGATCAATCTCAAAAACATAATATTGGCTGGGCGCAGTGGCTCACGCCTCTAATCCCACCACTTTGGGAGGCCGAGGTGGTCTGGAGTTCGAGACCAGCCTGGCCAACATGGCGAAACCCTGTCTCTACTAAAAAATATAAAAATTAGCTGGGCGTTGTAGCACATGTCTGTTAATTCCAGCTACTCAAGAGGATGAGGTACGAGAATTGCTTGAACCCGGGAGGCGGAGGTTGCAGTGAGCTGAGATCGTGACACTGCACTCCAGTCTGGGCAACAGAGTGACACTCTGTCTCAAAACAAACAAACAAACAATCAAAAAAACAAACCACACACACAAACAAAAAAACACAAACAAAAACATAACATTAGCTGACAGAAGCAAGGCACGAGATTACATACTATATGACACCATTTATATGAAATATCCAGAAAAGGCAAATTTATAGAGACAGAAAGTAGATTAGCAGTTATCTGGGATGAGAACAGGAATTAACTATAAACCGGCATGTGGACATAAGGGATCTTACTGGGTGACAGAAATGTTTCAGAGGTGATGGTTATACAACTTGGTATGTTTCCTAAAAAAATTAACACTAGAAATGGGTGAATATTATCTGTAAAATATACCTCAAAGTTAAGAAAAAAGTCAAAAATTCTTGAAAACACTAAACAAACAAAAACAACCCATGATTTAAAAATATATGCTTTATTTAAAAAGCTCTATGGCACTAAATGCAACAAGTTGTTTAACAGTTCATAAAAGTCTACAAAATTATTCTATCAGGCTTGTCCAAATTTAAGAAAACACAGCGGGTGCGCAGCTCACGCCTGTAATCCCAGCACTTTGGGAGGCCAAGGCAGGCAAATCACTTGAGGCCAGGAGTTCGAGACCAGCCTGGCCAACATAGTGAAACCCTATCACTACTAAAAATAAAAAAAAAAAAAAAAAAATTATTTGGGTGTGGTGGCGAATGCCTATAGTCCCAGCTACTCAGGTGGCTCTCTCATGTTCAAGCAATTCTCATGAGGGGACGTTGCAGTGAGCCAGGATAACACCACTGCACTCCAGCCTGGGTGACAGAGCAAGACTGTCTCAAAAAACAAACAGACAAAAAACAAACAGAAAAATACATTACGAATGTATTCATATAACCAAATTACCCCAGTTTCTTAAAGAAAAATTTTCAAAGAGTCAGGCACAGTGGCTCACACCTATAATCCCAGCAATCTGGGAAGTTGAGGCAGGAGGATTGCTTAAGCCCAGGAGTTCAGCTTCAGTGAGCTCTGATTGCGCTACTGCACTCCAGCTGAGTGACCAGAGCAAGATCATCTCTTAAAAAAAAAAAAAATTCTGCGGACAGCGCAGTGGTTGATGCATATAATCCCAGCGCTTTGGGAGGCCAATGTGGGAGGACTGCTTGCTCCCAGGAGTTTGACACCAGCCTGGGAAACACAGTGAAACTCCTAATTTTTTTTTTTTTTTCTGAGACGGAGTCTAGTTCTGTCGCCCAGGCTGGAGTGCAGTGGCACAATCTCGGCTCACTGCAACCTCTGCCTCCTGGGTTCAAGCGATTCTCCTGCCTCAACCTCCCGAGTAGCTGGGATTACAGGTGCCCACTACCATGCCCAGCTAATTTTTGTATTTTTAGTAGAGATGGGGTTTCACTGTTGGCGAGGCTGGTCTTGAACTCCTGACCTCATGATCCACTCACCTCGGCCTTCCAAAGTGCTGGGATTACAAGCGTGAGCCACCGTGTCTGGCCATAATTTTTTTTTTTTTTTTTTTTAATTAGCCAGACATGATGGCCTGAGCCTGTAGTCCCAGCTACTCAGGAACCTGAGGTGGAAGGATCCCTTCAGCCCAAGAGTTCTAGGCTCACTGCAGTGAGGTGTGACTGCAGCACTGCACTCCAGCCTGGGCAAGAGTGAGATCCTTTCTCAAAAACAAATAAATAAATTAGGCCAGCCCATGGCTCATGCCTGTAATCCCAGCACTTTGAGGCAAAGGCGGGTAGATCCCTTGAGCTCTGGAGTTCGAGAGTAGCTTAGACAACATGGCAAGACCCCGTTGGCCATGGACAGTTGGACTACTAAAAATACAAAGAATAGCTGGGCGTGGAGGTGCGTACCTGTGGTCCCAGCTATTCAGGAGGCTGAGGTAGGAGAATCCCTTGAGCCAGGAGGCGGAGGATGCAGTGAGCAACTGCACTCCAGCCTGGGTGACAGAGCAAGACCCTGTCTCAAAAAAAACAACAACAACAACAAACAAAACAAAAAAAAGGCGGGGGGGAGGAACATATCATTAAAGTATTTAAGTATTTGGCATTTATTTTATTTCCTGTAAATAGAAGCCATCTGGTCAAGTACTTATTTGTCATTCAAATGCTCACCTGAATGAAATTTCATCAGCCACTTTCTCTTGAGAATCTTCCGCTGTGATCTCGTATCGACCTTTATAGTTCATTTCTGGTCTGTTCCCTAGCCTGTCTTTGACAGGTCGTTTCCTTTTGAGATGACCTTGCCCATTTTCCTCTTCCTTTGATCCTATTTTTTTGCCACCGTGCATATATTCATCTAGTTCCTTGTCTAGATCTTTTGTATGCTCTTGAGATTCCCTCCGAAGTTTCTTAGCAAGCAAATAATTGTAGGTCTCGGATTGTCTGCTTCTGTCAATAGTGCCCTCCATTCCCAAGATACCAAGTTCAGTGGCCACTGCATCTTGATTCTGTTCCTGCAGCACAGCACCCCATATGTTGTTAATCTTCTTTCCTCCAGCAACAGGTGGTTTCTGACTGCTCTGGCCAAACTGAAAAGGCTCTGGTTTGGGAGGAGGGTTAAAACATTTCTGTCGTTTGCGTTTCCAAAGACAGCTATCATCATCTGAATCAGAAAAACTCTCTTCACTTGAATCCACACTTTCAACAGCTCGATAATGTGATACTGGTGCACATGTAGTTGCCGTGTTCTGGAAGGCCCTCATAGCACTGTCACCACCTAGCACTTTCTGCAAGTGAAAAGAAACACAATCAATTTCACAAAACACATAAACTCCACCTACCTAATTTTTAAAAATTTAGAGATTCAACTGTGCCATTCCAAAATGGAACTGATCTTCAAAGACAAGTCTGAGACCAATCAAGTTCCTACTTTTCTAAGTTCCACATGGAATTTGCCAATTTAAAAGCCACAAATTCTTATCTTTACAACTAATGCAGCACTTTGTTCTAAGATCTCAACAAGATTTCAAACTTTTCAGTTACTGTCAGAATGTTTTAAAATGACATACATAATTGTTACTTTTTTTTTTTTTTTTTTGAGACGGAGTCTCGCTCTGTTGCCCAGGCTGGAGTGCAGTGGTGCGATCTCGGCTCACTGCAAGCTCCACCTCCCGGGTTCACGCCATTCTCCTGTCTCAGCCTCCCAAGTAGCTGAGACTACAGGCGCCTGCTACCACGCCCGGCTAATTTTTTTGTATTTTTAGTAGAGAGGGGGTTTCACCGTGTTAGCCAGGATGGTCTCGATCTTCTGACCTCGTGATCTGCCCGCCTCGGCCTCCCAAAGTGCTGGGATTACAGGCATGAGCCACCGCGCCAGGCCTACTTCTTCTTTTTTTTTTTTTTTTTTTTTTGACCAAGTTTTGTTCTGTGGCCGAGGCTGGAGTGCAGTGGAGCAAGCGATCCTCCTACCTCAGCCTGTCGAGGGACTGGGACTACAGGCAACCTTCACCATACCCAGCTAATTTTTTTTGCATTTTTTGTAGAGACGGAGTCTTGCCAAGATGCCCAGTCTGGGCATAAGATATATATATATATATATATTTTTTTTTAGATGGAGTCTCGCTCTGTCACCCAGGCTGGAGTGCAGTGGCGCGATCTCGGCTCACTGCAAGCTCCGCCTCCCGGGTTCACACCATTCTCCTGCCTCAGCCTCCTGAGTAGCTGGGACTACAGGCGCCCGCCACCACGCCCGGCTAATTTTTTTGTATTTTTAGTAGAGAGGGGGTTTCACCGTGTTAGCCAGGATGGTCTCGATCTCCTGACCTCGTGATCCACCCGCCTCGGCCTCCCAAAGTGCTGGGATTACAGGCGTGAGCCACCGCGCCCAGCCTGGGCATATTTTTAAAACCCCAGAGTCCACGGCATTAAATTTATTTACCAAGTCATGGGTCAATTTATGTAAAAACAACCTAAGATTGAAAAACAAAATATCTTGGTACTAATTTCCTAAACATTTATATGCAAAAGCAAGTATTTGTATTTGTTAAACTCCTACTACGCTAGAAATGGAAGTTGGGACGATCTATCTTCCTATCTTCAAATAATAATCAGAGATAACACTTATCAGGCATTACTGCGAACTTTCTGCTCCATAGAATCCTTGTAATAACCCTATCAGTGGTAAATCATGCTAGTTCCACAGATGGAGACAAAAAGCAGTGAGGCTAAATAAACCTGTTGTAGGGCACATATCGGTGGCCCCAGGATCTGAACACAGGCAGCCTGGCACCAACGCCCTCTCAAAGAGGTTGCTACCTACCAGGGCAGTCAAGACAAATTCCCGTTTAGAAAGCAGGGAAGCTGGGCCGGGGGCGGTGGCTCGCGCCTGTAATCCCAGCACTTTGGGAGGCCGAGGCGGGTGGATCACTTAAGGACGGGAGTTCAAGTCCAGCCTGGCCAAAATAGAGAACCCCCGTCTCTACTAAAAATACAAAAATTAGGCCGGGCGCGGTGGCTCACGCATGTAATCCCAGCACTTTGGGAACCCGAGGCAGGTGGATCACTTGAGGTCAGGAGTTCGAGACCAGCCTGGCCAACATGATGAAACCCCATGTCTACCAAAAATACAAAAATTAGCCGGGCGTGGCAGCGGGCGCATGTAATCCCAGCTACTCGGGAGGCTGAGGCAAGAGAATCGCTTGAACCCAGGAGGCGGAGGTTGCAGTGAGCCGAGATCGCGCCACTGCACTCCAGCCTGGGCAACAGCGTTAAGACTGCCTCAAAATAACAAACAAAATCAGAGAAGCTAATGCAAAAACCTAGTGTCATGGTACCGCATAACAAAGCTAGGTTCGGTGGAAACATGGAAAACCAGGTCTTTGAGTGAGCGATAAACTTCATTCCTGGTCCTCAGTCTCCCTTCGGCTCAGGGAGAAAATGAGCATCACACCCCAGATGCTACATATTTGGCAAAATCTGCCCCTTTATGGTCACCTAGCGGCGCTGGAGTGGGGAAGCCCTAAGTTTAGAAAAGAAAGAGCAGTAGGCGGAGGTGAGACGGCAAAAGGCCGCCACAAGCCGGCCTCCAGGAGGCGCCAGGGCTCGCGCGCCCCGCCTCGCAGGGAGCCGCCGGGTCGGGGTTCGCATGCGCAGCCGCTGCCGCTGCCGCTGCCGCCGCCGCCCCTCGTCCCCCGGCCCCCTCAGCCCGGGCTCCGTGAGCCCGCCCGGGGTACGCCTACTTGCCCCTTCTGCGGCCGCTGACCCGACAGCCCGGGCTCCTCCCTCTGGCCCGGGCACCTAGCTCCCACCCCTCACCCTCACCGCTGCCTGTGCTCTCCCCGGGGCCCAGGCTCGGCGCGCCCAGCCACGATCACCCACTCTCCTTTCACACTCACCGGCAATTGCAGCGGCCTGTCGCTGGGTGCGACCGTCATGTCGGAATCCGAGTCGGAGAGCTGCCCATCTTCCATATCGCCGACCTCCAACGCCATCTTCCCGCGGTGCGGTGCGCTGCACTGCGGCGGGTCAGGAGAGCACTTCCGGCAGGGCGGCCGGAAGGCCCGGCGGCGCGGCTGCTCGGGCGCCCCCGCGCGGAGGCCAGCCTGTCCCAGCGGCATGAGGTGTCCCATTGCATTCCAACTACCCCGGGAAAATGAATCCCTTGTTCGCCCAACACTTTTCTTCCAAACTTTATTTTCGTGCAAATATAAATATGTCACGTATCGCGGTCGTCTGGGATTCCTTCCTTGGCCGTACATCCTTCGCCTGTATGCTCTGGACAAGCCTCCCCGCTTCCGTTCTTGCTCCTCCACAATCCACTCTACCTATTGCTTCCAGGGAAGCCTTTCAAGCAGTATAGTCCGCCCTCTGTATCCACTCCCTATCCACGGATGCCGAACCTGCGGATGGGAAGGACCCACCGTGCACCGCCACATAATGTAAGGGGCTTGAGCATGGCGGATGTTGGTATCTGTGGGGGTCCTGAAAACAATGACCCGCGGATACCTAGGGACGATGGTACCTTAGCTCGAATCTTCCAAGTGCATTCCTCCCCAAAACAAGGACTGAGTTCTCAGCATGGTGTTTGAAATGTTTTCCGGTGTCGTAAAGAAATAGCACTTGGGCATAAATTTAACTTATTGAGTAAGGCCATTTTTACTTTCTGCAGAAAGGGTACACTCGCCAGCAGTTTTGCCAGGAGAGTACACTGAACAAAGGAGACAGGGTCATTTATAACCTGACATGTTTACCTTACTGCTGTGGCTGGTTTTTATTGGCTGGACCGGACCTCACATTTTATATTTGTCCCGATTGGCTAGCAACTTAGAACTTTTTAAAAGAGGCAAAGGTAGAGGAGAACAAAGGAAGGAGGAAGTAACTTGTGGAATGCCGAGAAAGATAAAAACACTTTTAAATAAGGAAGAGGAACAGGCTATGACCTAATGCTTGCTTGGACTAGTATAAGCATGCCAGGGCAAATATTTAGGCTAAATTGTGGGAGCTAAGAACATAAAGTACATTTTTTTTATTATGGCTAGCAGATATTTAAGAATGTTAGCACATGTTTTTGACTAAATTTTGCTTTTAAGAGAAGTTACTATTTATTCCTAATTAGACGGGGAGGAAAGTCTTTGAAGAGGAACCTCTATTTTACTTTTTACAATGGCAAACAAGGTCATGTGGACTGGGCAGCTGGTCACTGGTCCTGGTGTGTCCCCCTGCCTAACCGCTGGCGCGCTGAACCTGTTGTTCCTCAGGCCAGGCCTCTGCATTTGCTGTTCACTCGGCCTGAGAGGCCCTTCTCTCAACCCACCCCATTCTTTAAAGGTTATCTTGGAACCGCCTTTGCCAAAATTGTAACAGGGAGAAACTTATGGCAGTGGGAGAGATCTGATCTAGCCAATCTCTATCTTGCTTTTAGCCTTCAAGCTGCCCTTAATTTTTCCTGGGCTTGGGCCGGTCAATGTAACTTTGGGAGACATTTAGTTTATAGTTTAAATCATAGTAACCCTTCCCCAAAAGCCAACCGCCTTTGTAAAGCTAGTAAGAGACCACCAGGGTAGAAGGATAAAGGAGGTTGAATTCTGCTAAGGTGTAGACATAAGCCGTTGCCAGTCATTATCCCAGAGGTCACAAGGTATGCAACTTTTCCAATTACTCTTCCAGATAACATCACTATTGTAGACCCTAAGATTGGCGTTTTGAGATACCTTTTCAGGTATTTTGCATGTCTGACTACCAATGGTTCCACCTGAACATCTAACCGCTTCTGGGTTCCCACACAGAAGCTGTTGAGCTGCTTGAGGACAATTTCTCACACCCCTATGACTCCATCCCCAATCAATAAGCAGCAAGAACCCATTGCTTAGCCACTCCATCCCTTCCCCAAACTATCTTTGAAAAACACTAGTCCCTGAATTCTCCAAGAGATGGATTTGAGTAATAACTCTGTCTCCCACTCTTGAACTCCTGACCACCCTGACTCCTGATCTGCCCTCCTGGGCCTCCCAAAGTGCTGGAACTACAGGCGTGAGCCATAGCACCTGGTTCCTCTGCCACTTTTAATACAGAACTGTTTTAAGGTGTCCTGAGTTTAGCCACTACATTTTCATTTCTATAGGGCTTTGCAGTTTTCAACAAGTGCTTTCATATATGATTCATTTAATTCTGTCTCTTCCTGCTCAACATCATTACAATTCCTCATTTCTGATTTTTCCTGAACTCCTGTTAAGCAGGGCTAACAGGAGTTTTGAAAAAAGGAGGTAGAAGAAGGATGCAATCCCTATTTTCAGTGTGAGCAGTTGCTGGTGCCTATATTACCAGAATTGGCTTATTTATTTATTTTTTGAGACAGGGTCTTGCTCTGTCCCCCAGGCTGGAGTGCAATGGCACGATCTTGGCGCTCTGCAACCTCCATCTCCTGGGTTTAAGCAATTCTCCAGGTTCAGCCTCCCAAGTAGCTGGGACTATAGGCGTGCACCACTACATCCGGCTAATTTTTGTATTTTTAGTAGAGATGGGGTTTCACCATGTTGGCCAGGCTGGTCTCGAACTTCTGATCACTCAAGCGATCCTTCCACCTTGGCCTCCCAAAGTTCTGAGATTACAGGTATGAGCCACTGTGCCCAGCCAGCCAGAATTGGTTTAGAAGGATGGGCACACTTCTCTTCTTGACTTGAAGAGAGGGCAGCCAACATTCCTTGTTGACACTATGTGTTGCTCCTAATCCTTAGTGCATCTGTGTATGTATTTTAATTTCGTTGAAGCGAATGGAAGAGAAGAGAAGGAAGAATGTGGTTTTGGGATATGTGGACAAAGAATCTTGTTGGCTGATAGAAAGTGATGAGAATCAGTTAAAATGTCTGAGAATTAGCCGGGCGCAGTGGCTCATGCCTGTAATCCCAGCACTTTGGGAGGCTGAGGCAGACGGATCACGAGGTCAGGAAATGGAGACCATCCTGGCCAACGTGGTGAAACCCTGTCTCTACTAAAAATACAAAAATTAGCCGGGTGTGGTGGTGCATGCCTGTAGTCCCAGCTACTCAGGAGGCTGAGGCAGGAGAATCACTTGAACCCGGGAGGCGGAGGTTGTGGTGAGCCAAGATTGCGCCACTGCACTCCAGCCTGGGGACAGAGCGAGACTCCGTCTCCAAAAAATAAATAAATAAAATAAATAAATAAATAAATAAATAAAGTCTGAGAATTAAAATTAGAAAAATTAGCACCATGGTCCTCCATGTAGATGGAAGACAGCAGCAGGGTTGTTGATAGAGATTACCAATGTCAAATAGGGCATTGCTACTTCTTCGACGGTGTTATTCATTGGTTCATTTGTTCATACACTCATGTAAGTGAGCATAAACTTGGAACAATGCTAGGAACTGTGGAGCAATGCAAAGATGAGTCAGAGATGGTTCTTGCCCTAACAGGAAAAAACTGTAGCATTTACAAAAGGAAGCATCATTCATGTATGCCTAGTACTAACTGCAGTTTCTAGTAGCTACTTGATACATGCAGAGTGTTTGTTCAAATCATTTGTACTATAAGTGTGGAAAAGATAAGCTTATGTTTGAATGCAGAGATGAAAGGGGCCAGGAGTGGTGGCTCAAACCTGTAATCCCACCACTTTGGGAGGCTCAAGGCAGATCCCTTGAGCCAAGGAGGTGCAGACCAGCCTGGGCAACATGGGGGAACCCTGTCTCTACAAAAAACCCTCAAAAATTAGCTGGGTGTGATGGCATGCCTGTAGTCCCAGCTACTTGGGAGGTTGAGGTAGGAGGTTCACTAGAGCCTCGGAGGTTGAGGCTTCAGTAAGCCATGATCCTGCCGCTGCAGTCTAGCGTGGGCAAGCATATTTTAAACTCATGTTCAAATAATGATGATTGAGATGTTAGTATTTCCGTTTTACAGGGTAGGCCCAGTCGTTGTGAAATGAGATGGGGCATGCATGAGTGGAAAGGATATTGTAGGAAGACAGAAATGGAGAATGAAGGAAATTGATCAAAACTGTCTTTATTCTTTAAGAGTAAGAGCTGGGCCTGGTGGCTCACACTTGTAATCCCAGCACTTTGGGAGGCTGAGGTGGGTGGATCACAAGGTCAGGAATTCGAAACCAGTCTGGCCAACATAGTGAAACCCCGTCTCTACTTAAAATACAAAAAATTGGCTGAGTGTGGTGGTGGGTGCCTGTAATCCCAGCTACGCAGGAGGCTGAGGCAGGAGAATCGCGTGAACCCAGGAGGCGGAGGTTGCAGTGAGCCGAGATTGGGCCATTGGACTCCAGCCCTGGTGACAGTGCGAGACTCTGTCTCAAAAAAAAAAAAAGTAAGAATAAGCCGGACACAGTGGCTCAAGCCTGTAATCCCAGCACTTTGGGAGGCAGAGGTGGGCAGATCACGAGGTCAGGAGTTCCAGACCAGCCTGGCCAACATGGAGAAACCCCATCTCTACTAAAAATACAAAAATTAGCCGGTGTGGTGGTGTGCACCTGTAATCCCAGCTACTGGGGAGGCTAAGGCAGGAGAATCACTTGAATCCGGGAGGTGAAAGTTGCAGTGAGTGGAGATCGTGCCATTGCACTCCAGCCTGGGCGGTAGGGCAATACTCCATCTGAAAAAAAAAAAAAGTAAGAGGCCGGGCACGGTGGCTCATGCCTGTAGTCCCAGCACTTTTGGAGGCTGAGGCGGGCACATCATCTCAGGTCAGGAGTTCCAGACCAGCCTGACTAACATGGTGAAAACCCGTTTGTACTCAAAATACAAAAAATTAGCCGGGTGTGGTGGCGCACACCTGTAATCCCAGCTACTCGGGAGGCTGAGGCAGGAGAATCCGCTTGAACCCAGTAGGCGGAGGTTGCAGTGAGCCGAGATCGCGCCATTGCTCTCTAGCTTGACCAACAAGAGCGAAACTCCGTTTCCAAAAAAAAAAAAAAAAAGTAAGAATATACCCAGGCAGGATATTTATAGAGGAAATGCAGCAATCTAATATTTATCATTAATTAGAAAACTTTAGTTTGTAACCAAACAAACCACCCTTCCTCCGCGCCCCCCCCCCCCCCCCCGCCCCATACAAACCCTCCGTTGGCTACTCCAGGGACAAGAGGTGTCACCATCGCTAAGGAGCTGGTTAGGAATGTCCGCTCTCCGACCCTAGCCCAGACTTACTAATCAGAATGTGCATTTACCACGACGACCAGGTCATTACACGCATTTTACAGTTTCAGAACCCCTGCTATAGCCTACTGTACTTCAGCGCCCATATTTTGCTGAAAAGAATTCCCAAGCTGGAGCTGTGGCTCCCGGAGTCTTTCACCAGATGGCAGCAGCCCACTCCTCCCTGTAGCACTCCCATTGTTCCAGGCAGGATTCAGCCGCAGGCTCCTCCGGAAGACCAGGGGTCGACGGGGCGGTGGCGGGGTCGTGCCGAGTGGGAGGGGTCGGGTCTGCCCAATGGGTTCTCCCGGGCGGGGGGCGGGGTTCTATTTCAGCAGCTCGCAGGGCCTTAGGCTCATCCCGAGTCCCGGGCTCAGTATGTGGCGCCTTCCCCGCGCGCTGTGTGTGCACGCTGCAAAGACCTGCAAGCTCCCTGGACCTTGGAGCAGGCCTGCCGCTTTCATGTCCACTCTCCTCATCAATCAGCCCCAGTATGCGTGGCTGAAAGAGCTGGGGCTCCGCGAGGAAAACGAGGGCGTGTATAATGGAAGCTGGGGAGGCCGGGGAGAGGTACGCGGGCGCTCAAGAAATCTCTGCAGCCGCTGGGGTTCGCTCGAGGAGGCCGTGCGGGCACTGACCTACCCACTCCCCCGCTGGCGCTGGAGGCGGTAGTACAGGATGGGAGATTTTGGAGCTCCACAGTAAAAGTTTTCTCGTGTAGGGCGCCTTTAAAACAAAAATTTAGATTTTAGGTCCTTGTGTGCTATGCAGAATCGACGTCATTTTGGAGCCGTAGGGGCTAAACTTCCCTCCCATATTTAAAACCTTATGGTCTTGGGATCTATGGTCTTGTGAGAAATGTGGCACACTGAGCGGTGCAACTGATCTTAATTTAGAGCTTAACTCTGGCTCTTCAGCTGCGACGTGCACCGCAGGTAACGTTCTTCAGTGTAGTTTTATCTTCCTTCCTGAATTCCCTGGGAGTTTGCAAGCTCGGACTTGCCGAAATCCTGCCATGTCGTACGTTGGGCTGTGAACTCCTTTGAGGACTGGGTTTTCAGCATTTCTCCATTGCCCAGGGCTTAACACCGTGCCTGATGCCCATTACTGCTCAATACAATGTTTTATAGAATACAATGGAAAGGTAAGGTTATTATCGCCCAGATTTTTTTTTAAGAGAAAGTTTTTTATAGGAAGATGTTATGTAACAGTTAACAAACTTTGCTGGACGTTGTATATTACATAATGTACCTGCCTTGGTAGAGGGAACACGTCTTTTGGTAATCCGTGGCTGTAGGAGATACAGATAATTTTAATTGCTCCTCAAACCTCAGTGTTTCATCCTGATTTCCATGTGGTATCTCATCATTAGGCTCTTGAAGGCCTTTTTAGCTGTGCCTTAATTTTCCCTTTCATTGTTGACCTGAGACCTCTCCAGTCGATGTGGACACAGGCCTTTCCCATGGTTTTCCTGCCTTGGCCATTTCATCTCTGAGCAGAGGGTGGGCAGAGTAAGGGAGAGAAGAAATAACTAAAACTAGTCAGTTTGGTCTGTTATTAATGGAAAAAGAGGCAAAATAACTGGTTACGTTAAGGCTTTTGTTTATATGCCAATATTGATATGTCAGGGGAGAGTTTTGCAGAAAGGTAGTTTCTAATGTTCAAGTCAGAAATGAAAGACAACCTCTCTGTAGGGTAGTTTATATGCAACAGAAGTTAACCTCAGCTTTTTGAGTTTGGATATTATATCATTTTTTCCTCTCTTGTTCTTCTTCCCCCTGTTTGGACTATTCCCTTACTTCAGAAGGGATTACGTTTTCTATACATGATCATCATTCTTTTGTTTTAAGGTTATTACGACCTATTGCCCTGCTAACAACGAGCCAATAGCAAGAGTCCGACAGGTAAGTGTGTGTGTGTTTAATTCGAATTACACACAAGGAGTTTGTGCAGGCTTTCTTTAGAGGCAGAAGCCAGTTAGGCAGGTCAAGAATAATATAAAATCACAAAGGCAGAGAATAATGTGTTTATTTTTCATTTGTCATTTAGGACTGTCTGGGGGAGACTGTCCTCTCTTGGGTGGGGGCGTGAAAAGGAAAGAACCACAGAAAAGGTGAAGCATAGAAAGACTAGGCAGGGGGCCATTTAAGGCAGTGCTTTTGAAGTACCTGAGGATTTTGTTAGAATGAAACTTCTGATTTCTGAAGTCTGGGTTGGAGCTCAAGGTTCTGCATTTCTAATATGCCTCACGTGTTGTTCGCAGATGAAGCTGACAGATTTTGCTTTGAAAAGCAAGGTTTTAAAGCATAGTTGGATACCAACCTGTTTTACCGGGTTCTAGCTAGTTTTTGGAAGTGTAGACTGTGGGAATCATTCTCAGCCATAAATGTTAGGGAATCCTAGAGATTTTCAAATTCTTTTCTTAAAATATTTGTGTGTTCTAGAAGATCATCATCACTTATCTTTATTTCCCCCTCTCTGTCCCCCTAATTCTTAATTTAGGCCAGTGTGGCAGACTATGAAGAAACTGTAAAGAAAGCAAGAGAAGCATGGAAAATCTGGACAGATGTAAGTATGGTCTTTGTTTCTAGAATTCAGAAGAGATCACTTTGCCTGTTGTAAGCAATGAGATACATAAACATCCGATAAGCAGGTCAGTGCCGCCTTGTTAAAATGTGAGCTCCTTGGGGGCTGTGATACTGTACTAGGGCTCCTGCTGTTTTGGAAACACCTCTGCCATATTTCTAGGGTAGTGCCTTTTTTGTACTTGCCATTCATTGAATGGATAAATTTAAATGAATTAAAACTTTGTGCTGGTGTAGTATAAACTTGAGCTGTGAACACTATTCTTCACTGAAATTACTTGAATTTATAATTAAATAGAAAATGAATAGAAGATCTATGCTAGAAATATTCGTTTGCTCCTCCTCTCTCCCCCTGCCAGATTTGTCTGGGAGTATCGCAGCAATAGGTCAGCGTTCCTGGTTTAAAGAACAACAGCAGATCGGACCTGGTGGCTCATGCCTGTGATCCCACCACTTTAGGAGGCTGAGGTGGGTGTATCATCTGAGGTCAGGAGTTCGAGACCAGCCTGGCCAACATGGTGAAACTCTGTCTCTAGTAAAAATACAAAAATTAGCTGAATGTGGTGGCGCATGTAATCCAGCCTACTTGGGAGGCTGAGGCAGGAGAATTGCTTGAGCTTGGGAGGCGGAGACTGTAGTGAGCCAGGATAGCACCACTGCACTGCATCCAGCCTGGGTGACAGAGTGAGACTCTGTCCCAAAAAAAAAAAAAAAAAGAGCAGTGGCAGCATCCCTTTCTCAGGGCCAGAGGCTCATGTTCCTTGACTGTCTAATCAGGCTGTGAGACAGAGTCAGCCTCCTTGGTCTCTGAGTCTCCACCATTGGTTAAATGAGCAAATGTAGGAACTGTGACTGGTGCTGGGCTGGCCACACTGACTTGTCACTAGGTGGGAGCTAGGCTCCTGAAAAAGGGAGAGTAAAGGCGAACCGGGATAGCCTGATTTCCCAACCTTCCCACTACCCCCATCCTCAGTGTGCTTTGTCTTGTAAAAAGAAAAGACTGGGGGTGCCTGCCTCCTGGGAGGGTTAAATTTAATCTCCATTTAAAAGACTTACTGGAGAGCCTGGCACAGGAAAAGCCTCAGTATATTTGAGTTAAACCCTGTGCTGCTGGATGTGGGACTGCTGAGGGACTGCTGAGCTGCAGTATTTTCTCTGAGTCAGTGATTGCAAGGGGGGTTGGGTGGGGTTGGGGTGGGTTGCAGAGTAGCAGCCTGTCCAAGAGAGCCCTGGGTTGGATGACACTTTTTTTTTTTTTTTAGCAGCCAAGAGACGTCTTTGTGTAAAGCGTGAAGCACATCTTTCCTCTACTTTAATTATGGATAGAAGTATGGCCTAGAGTTCCATTATACACAATCAAAAGTATCTTTGGGCAGAAAAATACCACTTCCACAAGTAAACAGTGTGCTAGGTAAAGTTCACCCTACCTGGATAGAGAATACTGTCCAAAACAGTGTCCTTCATTGGTTTAAAAACTTACTTGTATTTATTTCTGATCATAAGAGTAATATATATATATATATTTTTTAAGAAAATATTGATGCCATAGATAAGATAAACAAATTTAGTCCCTTACCCCAACCTCTGCAATGCAAAATGATTATTAGGTTTAGGTTTTGGTGCATTTCCTTCCAGTCTTTCATGTATTTATTTCATAGTTGTGATTATTGTACATCCATATATACATGGTGTGTATAAAATTTTGTGACCTGTGATGATTGCATTGCATACCATCCTAAAGTTATTGCTTTTTTTTTTTTTTTTTTTAAGACAGGGTCTGGCTCTGTCACCCAGGCTAGAGTGCACTGGCTCAATCTCGGCTCACTGTAACCTCTGCCTTCTGGGCTTGGGATCCTCCCATCTCAGCCTCCCAAGTGGTTGGGATTACACGCACACACCACCATGCCTGGCTAATTTTTTTGTATTTTTTGTAGAGATGGGGTTTCACCATATTGCCCAGGGCGGTCTCAAACTCCTAAGTTCAAACGATCTGCCCTCTTTGGCCTTCCGAAGTGCTGGGATTACAGGCATGAAGCACCATGCCCCGCTGCATAATTTTTTTTAAATTGTTGTTTTCCTATACATATATACTTCTTTCTTTTGAGATGGAGTCTCACTCTGTCACTCTGCAGTGGTATGATCTCGGCTCACTGCAACCTCTGCCTTTCAGGTTCAAGTGATTCTCCTGCCTCAGTCTCCCAAGTAGCTGAGACTACAGGTGTGCGCCACCAGGCCTGGCTAATTTTTTTTTTTTAATATATTCTACAATTTAAAACTTTCAATTAAAAAGTAAACTTTAACATCAAAAATGCAAACTTGGAGAAGACAGAAAAGATCACACACAAGGCTGTCACTTCACACTTGGAAAGTTGCACAGTGGCCAGGCAGAGGCGCTCCTCACTTCCCAGACGGAGCAGCGGCCAGGCAGAGGCGCCCTTCACTTCCCAGACAGTGGGCAGCTGGGCAGAGGCGCTCCTCACTTCCCAGACGGAGCGGCGGCCAGGCAGAGGCACTCCTCACTTCCCAGACAGTGGGCAGCTGGGCAGAGGCGCTCCTCACTTCCCAGACGGAGCGGCGGCCAGGCAGAGGCACTCCTCACTTCCCAGACAGTGGGCAGCTGGGCAGAGGCGCTCCTCACTTCCCAGACGGGGCGGTGGCCGGGCAGAGGCGCTCTTCACTTTCCAGACTGGGCGGCAGCTGGGCAGAGGTGCTTCTCACTTCCCAGATGGTGGGGTGGCCGGGCAGAGGCACTCCTCACTTCCCAGACAGGGCGGCAGCTGGGCAGAGGTGCTCCTCACTTCCCAGTGGGCAGCTGGGCAGAGGTGCTCCACAATTCCCAGACGGGGCGGCGGCCGGGCAGAGGCGCTCTTCACTTTCCAGACTGGGCGGCAGCAGGGCAGAGGTGCTCCTCACTTCCCAGATGGGGCGGCGGCTGGGCAGAGGCGCTCCTCACTTCCCAGATGGGGCAGCGGCTGGGCAGAGGCGCTCCTCACTTCCCAGATGGGGCGGCGGCTGGGCAGAGGTGCTCCTCACTTCCCAGACGGTGGGGCGGCTGGGCAGAGGTGCTCCTCACTTCCCAGACGGTGGGGCGGCTGGGCAGAGATGCTCCTCACTTTGCAGTCAGTTGGGCAGCTGGGCAGAGGCATTCCTCACTTCCCAGATGGTGGGGCGGCCGGGCAGTGGCACTTCTCTCATCCCAGACGGGGTGGTGGCCGGGCAGAGGTGCTCCTCACTTCCCAGACGGGGGGCAGGCCTGGCTAATTTTTGTATTTTTAGTAGAGACAGGGTTTCACCATGCTGGCCAGGTTGGTCTCGAACTCCTGACCTCGTGATCCACCCACCTTGGCCTCCCAAAGTGTTTGGATAACAGGCGTTAGCCACTTCACCCGGCCTTCCTGTACATATATACTTAAAAAAAATAAAAAATAAAAAATAGACCAGGCACGGTGGCTCACGCTTGTAATCCCAACACTTTGGGAGGCCAAGGTGGATGGATCACCTGAGGTTGGGAGTTCGAGACCTGCCTGACCAACCTGGAGAAACCCCGTCTCTACTAAAAATACAAAATTAGCCAGGTGTGGTAGTGCACGCCTGTAATCCCAGCTACTTGGGCGGCTGAGGCAGGAGAATCACTTGAACCTGGGAGGCCGACGTTGCAGTGAGCCGAGATCGAGCCACTGCACTACAGCCTGGGCAACAAGAGCAAAACTCCGTCTCAAAGAAGAAAAGAAATTAATAGACTTTTATTTTTTAGAGCAGTTTTAAGTTTACAGAAAAACGAGTAGAATGTACAGAATTCCCATTAGTCCCTCATTCCTCTTCCCAAGTTTCCTTTTCTTTCTTTTTTTTTTTTTAAAACACAGAGTCGCCCAGGCTAGTGTACGGTGGCGTGCTCACAGCTCATGGCTTACTACAGCTTTGACCTCCTGGGCTCAAGCAATCCTCCCACCTCAGCCTCGTTAGTAACTAGGACTACAGGCATGTTCCTCCACACTTGGCTAATTTTTGTATTTTTTGTAGAGATGAGGTTTTGCTCTGTTGCCTAGGCTGGTCTCAAACTCCTGGGCTCAAGCAATTTACCCACCTCAGCCTCCCAAAGTGCTGGGATTACAGGCATGAGCCACCACACCTGGAATGAACTGGCTTTTAAACCTATCTTTGCCCTACGGAGTGCCAGCTGACATTATGATCTTTCTTAAATATTGGGCTGTACTTTTTTTGTTGCTATTTTCACTTTCAGGATCTCATTTGGCAGTCAACTCTTACCCACCATGCCAGCCTCTGCACCTAACATCCTTTCTCATACTTCTGGTGCTTTTTAGACCTCCCAGTAAATAGAGTGGGGGTGCTAAGTGGGAACAGGTTGCTTTCCTGGATAATAGTAGAGTCAGTTGGGGATCCTACTTGTTTGATTTTGTGTTAAGCAATTGAGTTCAAGGTTTAGGGAAGAGGCAGAGTTTTTCCTAACTGTGCTCTGGGGCTCCTGCCAATAGGGCAGGGACTTAAAGAGGCTTGGTAAGAACAGACCAAAGCTTGACCCCCTTCTCGTCACAGAAGCTTTCCCATCTCGATCCTCCCTCGTGTGAGGCTTCTCTGCTTGGCCCTGATCCATTTGGCTGGCCTTGACTGTGTTAGGACAAACCACTGTTCCATGTAGTTCATTTGAGTTAATTCTAGAATTTTTCTTTTTCTTTTTTTTTTTTTTGAGACAGAGTTTTTTTTTTTTTTTTTGTTTTTTTTTTTTTTTTTTTGAGACAGAGTCTTGCTCTGTCGCCCAGGCTGGAGTGCAGTGGCGCAATCTCGGCTCACTGCAAGCTCCGCCTCCCGGGTTCACGCCATTCTCCTGCCTCAGCCTCTCTGAGTAGCTGGGACTACAGGCGCCCGCCACCACGCCCGGCTAATTTTTTTGTATTTTTAGTAGAGACGGGGTTTCACCGTGTTCTCGATCTCCTGACCTCGTGATCCGCCCCCCTCGGCCTCCCAAAGTGCTGGGATTACAAGCGTGAGCCACCGCGCCCGGCTTGAGACAGAGTTTTGCTCTTGTTGCCGAGGCTGGAGTGCAATGGTGCTATCTCGGCTCACTGCAACCCCTGCCTTCCTGGTTCAAGCGATTCTACCTCAGCCTCGCAAGTAGCTGGGGTTACAGGCGACCGCCACCCATTTTTTTAATATTTTTAGTAGAGACGGGGTTTCACCATGTTGGCTAGGCTGGTTTCGAATTCCTGACCTCAAGCGATCCACCCCCCTCGGCCTTCCAAAGTGCTAGGATTACAGGCATGAGCCACTGCGACCGGCCAATTCTAGAATTTTTCAAAAGGAACGTTTTTCTTCAAAGGAAATGGAAATAAAGTGAAACATATGGAAAGGTAGTTTATAGAAACTGATTTCTTTCTAAGGAATAGACTTGCTGCTTTCTTCCATGAGCCAGTTTCAGCACAGAATGCAGCCTATTTCTGCCCTGTGCATCCCCATGTGTCCTCATTTTCCCTCCCATCTCTGGTGAGAAAGAGCAGAAGTCTCTCTGTTCTTGAAGACAAGGAACCGGTTTTTTTTTTTTTTTTTTGAGACAGAGTCTTACTCTGTCACCTAGGCTGGAGTGCAGTGGTGCAATCTCGGCTCACTGCAACCTCTGCCTCCTGGGTTCAAGTGATTCTCCTGCCTCAATCTCCTGAGTAGCCGGGATTACAGGTACCAAGCGTGGCTAATTTTTGTATTTTTAGTACAGACAGGTTCTCACCATGTTGGCCAAGCTGGTCTTGAACTCGATCTCAAATAATCCACCTGCCTCGGCCTCCCAAAGTGCTGGGAATAGAGGCGTGAACCACCGCCCCGGCCATAATTTTCCAAAACCACTTTCTCTCGCTTTTCAGCCTTTGCATATGCTCTGTACCCCTCTAACCATATGCTTTTCCTCCACTTTGCCTACCTCTTCACAACACCTGGCATGCTTTAGGTCTTAGCCCTAAACTCTAAACTTGTAAAAAGCCTATTTCAGGTTGCTCCAGTTGTGAAATCTAGCTCCCCTTTCGTGGCAGTTGCCACTAATTAGATTGTAATTGCCTGTTTCTTGCCTTTATCACCCCCATGGACTGTCAGCTCTATAGAGGGCAAGAATTGTAACTGCCTCATTTGCAGTAGAATATCCAGGGATTAGCACAGTATCTGGCACATAGAACATGTGCAATAATTATTTGTTGAAAGACTTACTGAATAAAATTGTGTCCAGAATGGGAGGTAAAAGCCATGTATACTGGCCATTCTGAGTTGAAATTAACGAACTTAACTAAACTTATAAATGTGCTGACTAAATTCAGTTGAAACATCATTAAACCCACACCATGTGCTAGGAAATGTATAGGTTATGTGCTGATTGATATAATGCTACAGGTTTTTGTTTCCTGTTTGCAAAACTGTGCATATGTTGTGAAAATGACAGACATTGCAAACATATAAATTGTGGATGAAAATCTGTTATAATTTCACTCCCCAGAAAAAACCATTGTGAACAGCTTGGTACATGTTCCTCCAAATTTAAGCAAAAGTTTACTTACCGTAGTGTTTTCTTGTTTTCTATTATTCTATTATAGCTTTTCAATGTTTTCCCATAAAAATCCACCTTATTTTATCACTGTTCCATAATTAACCAATCATGTGCTGATGGACAGTTGGTTTCTTTTTTTCTTTACTAGAAACAGCACTGCAATGAATATCATTGTACCTATACTTTTGCATACTTATGTATATAAGCTCAGTTTCTGTAAGCAGAGCTGCTTAGTTAAAGGGTAGGAATGTCATGCCTTTAATCCCAGCACTTTGGGAGGCCGAGGCAGGTGGATTACCTGGGATCAGGAGTTCAAGACCAGCCTGACCAACACAGTGAAACCCCATCTCTGCTAAAAATACAAAAAATTAGCCGGGCATGGTGGCAGGCGCCTGTAATGCCAGCTACTTGGGAGGATGAGGCAGGAGAATCACTTGAACCCGGGAGGCAGAGGTTGCAGTGAGCCGAGATCGCGCCACTGCACTCGAGCCTGGGCGTGACAGAGCAAGACTCCGTCTCAAAAAATAAATAGATAAAACAAAGGGTAGGAATGTTGTAAATGTTAATAGATTGCAAAGTGACCATCCGGAAAAGCTGTACTAAGACATGGTGATACACTTGGGGGGAAGAGAGAGCAAGGAAGAGCCTTGAGCTCACAGCCAAGCTCTGAGACAAGTGTGGGCAGTGCTGTGATTAGGAGCAGTGGGAGTTAGGGGGACGGTGTGATTGGCTTCTGCCTGGGGGAAGGTTTCATGGAGGGGAATGTTCCTTTTACCTGTACTTTATTTTTTTATTTTTTTTGAGACAGAATTTCACTGTTGTCATCCAGGCTGGAGTGCAATGGTGGGATCTCAGCTCCCTGCAACCTCCCCCTCCCGGGTTCAAGTGATTCTCCTGCTTCAGCCCCCCAAGTAGCTGGGATTACAGGCGCCTGCCACCATGCCCGGCTAATTTTTGTATTTTTAGTAAAGATGGGGTTTCACCATGTTGGCCAGGCCCATCTTGAACTCCTGGCCCCAAGTGATCCACCTGCCTCAGCTTCTCAAAGTGCTGGGATTACAGATGTGAGCCACCGTGCCCAGCCTTAGCTGTACTTTGAAGGAGAGGCAGAATTGGCAAGAACTTGATGGGAGAGAGGGAGTGATGGTCATAGTTGGAGAAATTGTGTCTCATTCATTAATCACATCTCAAACTTTATGTGACATAAGCTGTGCTCTTTACTGCCAAAACCTGATGTTTCCCTTCAAGTCTTCTTCATCCCAGTAATTATACTTCATCTACCTACCTATTTAAGCCAGAGAGCTGGAAGTCATCCTGAGTTCTTTTATTCTCTTCATTTCCTGCATCTGTGTGTCCTGTCAATTCTACTCCCAAAATAGACCCTGAATCCACTTGTTGTTCCCCTTGTTACCACTGCAATCTTTTTTTTTTTTTGAGATGGGGTCTTGCTCTGTCGCCCAGGCTGGAGTGCAGTGGCGCAATCTCGGCTCATTGCAAACTCCACCTCCCGGGTTCACACCATTCTCCTGCCTCAGCCTCCCGAGTAGCTGGGACTACAGGCGCCCGCCACCACGCCCAGCTAATTTTTTGTATTTTTAGTAGAGACGGGGTTTCACTGTGTTAGCCAGGATGGTCTTGATCTCCTGACCTTGTGATCCACCTGCCTCGGCCTCCCAAAGTGCTTGGATTACAGGCGTGAGCCACAGCGCCTGGCTACCACTGCAATCTTAAGACTAAGTCACTATATCTTTTTTTTTTTTTTTTTGAGACAGAGTCTTGCTCTTGTTGCCGAGGCTGGCGTACAGTGGCATGATCTCAGTTCACTGCGACCTCTGCCTCCCGGGTTCCAGTGATTCTCCTGCCTCAGCCTCCCAAGTAGCCGAGATTACAGGTGCTCACCACCACATCCTGCCACTTTTGTATTTTTAGTAGAGATGAGGTTTCCCCATGTTGGCCAGGCTGGTCTTGATCTACTGACCTCAGGTGATGCACCCACCTCGGCCTCCCGCAGTCCTGGGATTACAGGCATGTGCCACTGCACCTGGCCTATAATAATTTCTTAATTGATCTCCCTGCTTCTACTCTTTCCCCCTTCAATGTATCCTCTACCTATCAGATAGCGATATTAAAAGATAAAGCAAATCCTCTTATTCTGCACCTTAAAATACATTCAAGACTTCACACTGCACCTGGAGTAAGATTCCAACACTTTACAAGCTTCTAGCTTTAGACATACTGGCCTTCCCAATCAGCCCCTTTTATTTTCCATGGATCCCTCTTACATGTTTTTTCCTTATCCCTGGGAAGAATATTCCTATGGCCTACTTTTCCTATTCTTCAGGTTTCAGTTTCAATATTACCTCCTTAGAGATTTTTCCTGCCAACCTTTTTTTTTTTTTTTTGAGATGGAGTGTCACTCCATTGCGCAGGCTGGAGTGCAATGGCGCGATGCCAGCTCACTGCAACCTCCGCCTCCCGGGTTCAAGTGATTCTCCTGCCTCAGCCTCCTGAGTAGCTGGGATTACAGGCACACACCACCATGCCCAGCTAATTTTTGTATTTTTAGTAGAGACGGGGTTTCACTATGTTGGCCAGGCTGGTCTGGAACTCCTGACCTCGTGATCTGTCCGCCTCAGCCTCCCAAAGTGTTGGGATTACAGGTGTGAGCCACCACGCCCGGCCTCCTGCCAACCTTTAAGATAAAGTAACTTACCCATTTCCCTTCCAATCTTGCTGTTTTTCTCTGTCTCAGCTTCCTTTTTATTTTCTTTGTCCTTAAAACCCTGATGGCAATTTGTAATTATTTGTTGCCTTTTCTTCTCCTCTGTGCCTTCCAGTAGATATAGATATTTGCTCCATGAATGCCTTGCTTCTTATTTTAGCTCCAGTGTCTGGCCATATCACAGTCTCGATGTGATCAAAAGTCTTCTTTGATGTGATTGTACTTTGTTCTTTTACAGCACGCATCCAATACTGTGTTATAGACATGAATTTATGCTTTGAATCAGACACAAAAATTGCATTCTTTTCTTAGATTCCTGCTCCAAAACGAGGAGAAATAGTAAGACAGATTGGCGATGCCTTGCGGGAGAAGATCCAAGTACTAGGAAGCTTGGTAAAGTATTTTTGTAGTGTATACACAATTCTTTGAGTGGAGAATAAGGCTGTCATGCTTTTCTGTATATAAGATTGTGAGGTTTTTTTTTTTTTTTTTTTTTGAGATGGAGTCTCGCTGTCACCCAGGCTGGAGTGCAGTGGTAAAATCTTGGCTCACTGCAGCCTCCGCCTCCCATGTTCCAGCAATTCCTCTGCCTGAGCCTCCTGAGTAGCTGGGATTACAGGCTTGTGCCACCACAGCTGGCTAATTTTTTGTATTTTTAAAGTAGTTATGGGGTTTCATCATGTTGGCCAGGCTGGTCTTGAACTCCTAACCTCAGATGATCCTGCCTGCCTCGGCCTCTCAAAGTGCTGGGATTACAGGCATGGGCCACCACACTTGGCTAGAAGAGTTTTTAAGAAAAGTAGTTTATATTATATTATATTTTATTTATTTATTTTTGAGATGGAGTCTTGCTCTTATTGCCCAGGCTGGAGTGCAGCGGCGCGATCTTGGCTCACTGCAACCTCCCCCTCCTGGGTTCAAGCAATTCTCCTGCCTCAGCCTCCCGAGTAGCTGGGATTATAGCTGTGTGCCACCATGCCCAGCTAATTTTTGTATTTTTAGTAGAGACAGGGTTTCACCATGTTGGCCAGGCTGGTCTTGAACTCCTGACCTCAGGTGATCTGCCTGCCTTGGCCTCCCAAAGTGCTGGGATTACAGGCATGAGCCACTGTGCCCGGTTGTACTTTATATATTTTAAAAATTCTTTCCTTAGAGGAAAGATTAACAAGGTAGACAGGAAAAAGTGAAGGCAATTCTTGTGTTTTAAAATTCTTTGGAAAATAAAACAGACTGTCTTCAGTTTATTACGTTTACAAAATATGTTTCGATTCCCCCTTTCTTTAATGTTTATAATGTGAATTCTGTTGGAAAAATTCTGCTTGTCGTTTTATATTTCTAGG
This sequence comes from Nomascus leucogenys, assembly GCF_006542625.1. Taxonomy (NCBI): domain Eukaryota; kingdom Metazoa; phylum Chordata; class Mammalia; order Primates; family Hylobatidae; genus Nomascus; species Nomascus leucogenys. Next base: position 134,535,122 of record NC_044382.1, on the reverse strand, counting down.
TGTCTTTGGAGATGGGGAAAGTCTTAGTGGAAGGTGTGGGTGAAGTTCAGGAGTATGTGGATATCTGTGACTATGCTGTTGGTTTATCAAGGATGCTTGGAGGACCTATCCTGCCTTCTGAAAGTAAGCAGTGAAATTAGTTAAGCTGAGTTTTGTACTCTGATATACAGAGCTCCAAAAAAAATAAAATACCCTGGCTATAGACTGCAAAAGAGAAATTTCAAGTGGCATAAATATGTGAAAATATCCTCAATCTTTCAAAGAAATGCAAATTAAAACAGATGAAAATGTTAGATCAGGAATCTTTTTGTTTTAAAGATAAAACTTAATGTTGGCAAGTCCATGGGTAAGACACTTTTAACTCATCTGTAAAGTGATTTGGAAATATACCCAGAGAGCTCTAACTTTAAAGAGCCCAGTTTTAAGAATCTAAGTAAATAATCTGAAATAAGACAGAAGTTATGTTTAAAGAAGTTCATTGTGGCATCAATAAAAAACATTAGAAATGACCTAAATGTCAAATCAATAAGGGGAAAAAATCTAAGCCAATTTTGGTAGACTATTAGCATGTACTAAAAATAATGTTTCTGAAGGTTGTCTTCCCCTAACCCACACTTTTATGGGAAGGTTTTATTTACTTATTTTTAAATTATACTAACGTTAATTTTTTTGAAGAAGCGATAGATTCATATCAGAAAATAAGAAAGCAATAAAAGGGTGAAGGATTAAAAGTTTCCCTCCTACCCCCGTAACTAAGCCATGGTACCCCATGGAAGTAGTGAATGCTTTCAATTTCTTGTGTATCTTTTTTACATTTTGTAGGATCTTGCTGTGTTGTTCAGGCTGGTCTCAAACTTCTGGCCTCAAGTGATCCTCCCCTTCAGCCTCCCGAGTAGCTGGGATTATAGGCATGAGCCACCTTGCTAGGCCCTTGTGTATCTTTTTAGAGCACATACAGCCAAATATGTAGCAAACTATGCATTTTTTTTTTTTTTTTTTGAGACGGAGTCTCGCTCTGTCGCCCAGGCCGGAGTGCAGCGGCGCGATCTTGGCTCACTGCAACTTCCGCCTGCCGGGTTCAAGCGATTCTTCTGCCTCAGACTCCCGAGTAGCTGGGATTACAGGTGTGCGCCACCACACCTGGCTAATTTTTGTATTTTTGGTAGAGATGGGGTTTCACCATCTTGGCCAGGCTGGTCTTGAACTCCTCACCTCATGATCCATCCGCCTCAGCCTCCCAAAGTGCTGGGATTACAGGCGTGAGCCACTGTGCCCGGCCGCAAACTGTACGTTCTGTTTTATACTTTTATATTCAACAATAAATCTTGGAAATTGTTTTTTGTTTTCTTTTTTTGAGACAGGATTTTACTGTCTTGCCCAGGCCAGAATGTAGTGGCATGATCACAGTTCACTGCAGCCTCAACATCCCTGGGATCAGGCGATCCTCCCATCTCACCCTCCTCAGTGGCTGGGACTGTAGGTGCATGACACCATACCTGGCTATTTTTTTTTTTTTTTTTTGTAGAGATGGAATTTTGCAGTGTTGCCCAGGCTGGTCTCAAACTCCAGGGCTCAGGTGATCTGCCGGTCTCAACCTCCCAAAGTGTTAGGATTGCAGGTGTGAGCCACTGTGTCAGGCTTGAAATTGTTTTCATATTATTCAATTAAGGGGCTTCCCTCATCTGTGTTTGCGGCTGTCTATTTTGTTATAAAGAGACTATAATTTATTTAGGCAGCTCCCAAATGATGTATATGTAGGGTTGTTTTCAGTGTTTTGCTATTACAAGCTGTTCTGTAAGAACCAATCTTATACTCTGAGGTTTTAAACAATGAAGATAATAAGATGACAGCAAGAGTAAGAAAAAAAAAAAAAGCTGGATAGGGTGGCACACACCTGTAATCCCAGCACTTTGGGAGGCCGAGGCGGGCAGATCACCTGAGGTCGGGAGTTAGAGACCATCCTGGCCAACATGGATAAACCTCATTTCTACTAAAAATACAAAATTAGCGAGGCATGATGGTGCGTGCCTGTAATCCCAGCTACTCAGGAGGCTGAGGCAGGAGAATTGCTTGAACCTGGGAGGCGGAGGTTGCAGTGAGCCGAGATCGTGCCATTCACTCCAGCGTGGACAACAAGAGCGAAACTCCGTCTCAAAAAAAAAAAAAATGAGGTTACGAGTGTAAGCGATTTGTGATGTTTGCAATGTGGATAGAGCAAAACAGGTGACTGTATGTCTGCATTGGCAATGCTGGGATAGAAGTGTATGCTAAAGTGGTAGCAGTGGTTATCTCTGTGGCAGAATTATTAGTAGTGGATTTTCTTCTATTTTTCTGTATTTTCTAAATTTCCATGATGGTTATTAGGTTACATTTATAATCAGGAAATAAATATTTTTCAAAAAATCATATTTTTCTCTTTTTTCTTGGAATATTGAGTAAATTCCCTACTTGTAGAAAGTGGGGAGTCTTTTTAGTTCTAATTAAGGACAATTAATGTCCTTAATTAGATATCTAGCAATGATTCCCATTATCCAATATTAACTTTATGTCATTGAACACTTTCAAGAGTTTGTTTCTAGCTAAGAAAAGTTAATAGGCCCACCGTGGTGGCTCACACCTGTAATCCCAGCACTTTGGGAGGCAGAGGTGGGCAGATCACCTGACTCAGGTAGGGAGTTTAAGACCAGCCTGACCAACATGGAAAAACCCCATCTCTAATAAAAATACGGATTAGCTGGGCATGGTGGCACATTCCTGTAATCCCAGCTACTCGGGAGGCTGAGGCAGGAGAATCGCTTGAACCTGGGAAGCGGAGGTTGCAGTGAGCCGAGATCACGCCATTGTTCTCCAACCTGGGCAACAGAAGCAAAACTCCGTCTCAACAACAACAACAATAACAACAAAAAAGTTAATAAACCTCCAATTCTGGGATATGTACATGTGCAAGCAGGTAACTATTTGATTTATACCTACTATGATGCCTGCCTCACAATTAAAATTTTTCTCAATTGCTTGCACATTTTTGTTTGTTTGTTTATTTGAGATAGTATCTCTGTCACCCAGGCTGGAGTGCAGTGGTGTGATTATAGCCCCTTGCAGCCTGGACCTCCTGGACTCAAGCAATCTTTCCACCTCAGCCTCCTGAGTAGCTGGGATTACAGGCACATGCCACCAAGCCCAGCTAATTTAAAAATTTTTCTTGTAGAGACGAGGTCGCACCATGTGGCCTAGGCTGGTCTAGAACTCCTTGGCTCAAATAATCCTCCTGCCTTGGCCACTCAAAGTGTTGGGATTGTAGGCATGAGCCACCACACCTAGCTTACACTTTTTTTTTTTTAAAGCAGTTTTCTCATCTATGTAGAGGCTTTGGGGTGACTTTGGCTTTATTAATTCAATAAATGCTTATGGAGCATCTATCAGGTGCCGGGTAATCTACTAGGTGATACTCGAGCTATAAGGCATAGTCCCTGTCCTCAAGGGATTTATAAGATTATAAATTATACCTTAGAGTGGGAGATAAATAAACAGGTAATTATATCCAGCATAATCTAGCATGGTAAGTAATATGAGGGAGTAGACGGTAGGATGGTGGGCACATAGATGGGAGCCCCTAACCCAGCCTCATGAGTGCAGTTGGGGAAGGCCTCCAAGAGAAGGTTAGCCAAGGTAAGGTCCCAAATGGGACAAAAAGGAGAAGGGGTGGAGTGCTGGAAGTTGTTTTAAAGAAGGAAGAAGCCTGTGTTAAGGCTGAGAGGGTCTGGCTTATTTGGGGGGATTGCATTGCTTCAGCACAGCTGGAGGGTGCAGTGGTAGGGCAAGTAGAGTGGAAAGAGAACCTCGGGAAGAGACTTTGTCTGACAAGGAGATTGGACTTTATTCTGAGAATAGGTACAGTAGGTATCCAAAATCCAGAGGGTTATAAGCAAGGGGGTGACATCAGGGCAGAGATGGGAGGGCAGGAGAGGAGGAGGCAGGCCCTGCCAGGAAGAGGCTGTGCCAGCACTTCATCTCTAGGGATTAAGGTGCCTAGATTAAGGAGGGCCCAGGAGTGAGGTGCTGCATCTGGTATGGTCCCCCCATCCTAGCTAGCAGTGTGAGTGTGGCCAGAAAGACTGATGGCTGGGACAGCCACCTTTCTAGTTGGTCTGTGGTTTTAACTGGGAGTTGTGAACCATGGTATTCCTGTGGTATGGTTCTATACTGTCCAGCTGCCTTTAATTAAAATAAACACCTTGTGGGATTATGGGTGACTTTAAAGTTTGTATTTAAAATACAATATTTTTGTTTGTGTTTTCTTTTTCTTTTGTTTTCTTTTTTTTTTTTTTTTTTGAGACAGGGTCTTACTCCTCTGTTGTCCAGGCTGGAGTGCAGTGGTGCAATCACAGGTCACTCCAGCCTCAACCTCCTGGGCTCAAGCAGTTCTCCCGCCTCAGCCTCCCAAGTAGCTGGGACTACAGGCATATAATCAATCACACCTAACTAATTTTTAATTTTTTTTGTAGAGACAGGGGTCTTGCCCTGTTGATCCAAGTTTCAAACTGAGCTCAAGTGATTCTCCCGTCCTAGCATCCGAAAGTGCTGGAGATGGTAGGCATGAGCCACTGCTCCTAGCTTATTTGTAATTTTAGTTTTGTTTACAGTGAATGTAAAGATTTGTGTAATTCATTTTATTTATTTATTTATTTTTTGAGACAGAGTCTCCCTCTGTTGCCCAAGCTGGAGTGTAATGGCTGGATCTCGGCTCACTGCAACTTCTGCCTCCTGGGTTCAAGCGATTCTCCTGCCTCAGCCTCCCAAGTAGCTGGGATTACAGGCACCTGCCACCACCCCCAGCTAATTTTTGTTTTTTCAGTAGAGACGGGGTTTCACCATGTTGGCCAGGCTGATCTTGAACTCCCAACCTCAGGTGGTCCACCTACCTCAGCCTCCCAAAATGCGGGGATTACAGGAGTGAGCCACCACGCCCGGCCTGCGTAATTTATTCAACTTATATATAATTATTAGAACTCCCCCTTCCCATCTTCCACCAATAAATGAGCCACCTTGTCTTGAATTCAGAGAAGTTGGCCCAGGGATTCATCAGGTAACATAAAGAATATGGGAGGCCAGGCGTGGTAGCTCACTCCTGTAATCCCAGCACTTTGGGAGGCCAAGGTGGACGGATCACTTGAGGTCAGTTTGAGACCAGCCTGGGCAACATGGTGAAACTCCTTCTCTACTAAAAATACAAAAATTAGCTGGGCATGGTGGCACATGCCTGTAATCCCAGCTACTCAGGAGGGCGGGGCTCGAGGATTGCTTGAACTCGAGAGGTGCAGTTGCGTGAGCTGAGATTGCCCCACTCCACTCCAGCCTGGGTGACAGAGTGAGACTGACTCAAAACCAAACAAAACAAAGAACATGGGCCGAAGCCCCTGTGCCCTGGTCATGTTCTGCCCTTTGTGATCATACCACCTAGGGCACCCATCATCTCTAGAAAGTGTCCTTGTCTCCTAGGTACACTGATACTGCTCTGATCTATGCAGAGTTGCTATGAAGATCAGAGGCATAATGAATATCATTATGATTCACAAGGTAGTATAGTAATAACCACTTTTGTTGTACATTAGTTAATGTACCGATATCCCATGGCTGTGTAGCAATTTCCCACTATGAGGCATCTGGAATCTTCTCCGGTCTGCTGTACGTTTGTTTCTATTAACTTGATGGGCATTAAATTAACATGCTTCTGCATGTTCCATCCTTTTCCTGTCCTCAGGACCTGGCCATGCGCTGATTGAGCAGTGGAATCCTGTAGGTCTGGTTGGAATCATCACGGCATTCAATTTCCCTGTGGCAGTGTATGGCTGGAACAACGCCATTGCCATGATCTGTGGAAATGTCTGCCTCTGGTAAGACCTGCTCACTTTCCTATTTAGTAGTGAGTGATAAAAATAGCCGTTTCTAGATACTGCTACCTCAGCCTGTTGAGTAACTGGGATTATAAGTGTGCGTCACTACACCTGGCTTCTTCAATAAAACTTTATTTTATTTTTTTGAGATGGAGTTTCACTCTTGTTGCCCAGGCTGGAGTGCAATGATGCGAATTCAGCTCACTGCAACCTCCGCCTCCCAGGTTCAAGCAATTCTCCTGCCTCAGCCTCCCAAGTGGCTGGGATTACAGGCATGTGCCACCATGCCTGGCTAATTTTTTGTATTTTTAGTAGAGATGGGGTTTCACAATGTTGGCCAGGCTGGTTTTGAACTCCTGACCTCAGGTGATCTACCTGCCTCGGCCTCCCAAAGTGTTGACATTACAGGTATTAGCCATTGCACTTGGCCAATAAAACTTTGATAGTGAACTCCCAAGTAATTCTGAGGCAGTTGGTCAGTGTTCCCATTTAGGTCTTAAATTTTTCAACTCTACAAAATATCTGATAGTAAAAATGTTATATTGTAGATGGCAAACAGTTACTTGTTTTTTGCTTTTGTGTTCAGTGGAAGAAATTAAATAAGGAAAATCAAGACAATTGTCTTTAGCTCATTTTGCTTGCATCTGTTCCACTAGTTATTAAATTGTTTTAAATGTGTGGTACTCAGTTGAATGTATTCAAAAACTAACTGTAAAATAGGACATATTTGGGAGGACTAATAACTGCATTTCTTATTTTAACAAGAGAAAAAACTCTGCTTGTCTACAGTTCTTTTTTTTTTTTTTTTTTGAGACAGAGTCTCGCTCTGTCGCCCAGGCTGGAGTGCAGGGGCGTGATCTCGGCTCACTGCAAGCTCCGCCTCCCGGGTTCACCCCATTCTCTTGCCTCAGCCTCCCGAGTAGCTGGGACTACAGGTGTCTGCAACCACACCCGGCTAATTTTTTTTGTATGTTTAGTAGAGACGGGGTTTCACTGTGTTAGCCAGGATGGTCTCAATCTCGTGACCTCGTGATCCGCCCGTCTCGGCCTCCCAAAGTGCTGGGATTACAGGCGTGAGCCACCATGCCTGTCCACAATTCTTTAGCCCGCAGGGCACTGATATTTTCTGACTGACATGGTTTGGTGGGAACTAGCCCCGAGCTCTTTCAGGGTTCTGCCCCATGTTGTGAAAGGAACTCATGTTTTCCAACTTTCTAATCTAAAAAGGTCCATTGTGTAGTTTTCCTCAGCTCTGAGTTTTCCAAGGAAAGTTTACTTAATGCAGCACGTTGGTAGATTTCTGCTTCACTCTGTTCCTATAATTGGCTGAGGTTAATGTAGTGATTCCTGTGATCAGTGCAGCAAGCTGATTCAGAATTGCTTGGTGCCATTTTTATGTTCATGAAAGTTTTGTTGTTCCTTAGGTCTCAAAGACACCCAGCTGAAGGTCAGATTTCTGTTTCAGTTACTAGACTCACTTGTTAGTTGTCTAATTGGACAGAGCTTTTTCTCACACTTTTGCTTCTGTTTGATAATAAAAGGTATTTATGGTTTCCGTTAAATAAGTTTTTCTTTTTTTGTTTTAACCTTCTTAAGGAAAGGAGCTCCAACCACTTCCCTCATTAGTGTGGCTGTCACAAAGTAAGTACATATGGCTTTCTTTTTCCTGGGTATGCAATAATATTGAAAGAGTGATTGATAGGCCCTGACTTTTTAATCTGATGTCAGAGAGTCACATAGCATGGAATTTGGATAACCTCTTTCTCCTTTGCTTGTAATATTATTTTTATATACAGAGTGCTTTCAGTGCCATGTCATTTAATTTAACTCTTTGGAAACATGCCAGATATTGACATATTGATTGAACTCTTGCAGACATTATTTTGTCACTTTGGAAAATAAAAGCATCTTCAGCGGAAAGGAAATTTTTGCAATTTAGGAGCTGTATTTTCTCACTATTCAACAAGTTAATGGTTTTGGGAATAGATTTCTATCCAGCTAATACTTTTATTGCTTTTGCTTAATAGAGTGTTAACAAAACTGATTATTATACTAATCTGCTGATTCATCTAACACTAAAATGTATCGCATCTTTTGGTTAAAAAATTATTATTATTTTTTTTTTGTGGTTCATTTTAGCTCAACACTTAGAGTTGCCTACAGCAAATTTCTTTCTTTTTTAATTATACTTTAAGTTGGTTAAAAAATTATTAGTGCTTTACTTATATTTGGGAATTTGGCAGCTCTGGTTAAGTCATAAAAGCAATGTGACTGATTTGTCATTCTGGAATTTGGAGGATGTATAGAGTTAGGGTGCCTTCCCATGTAAGATTAGGATGTACCTTTGATGTTCCATTGCTTACGTGGTCTGCATTCTGATTTCAGAATTATTAGTAGAGAAATTGGGGTGGAGTCTGTGGGCAAGAGAGTTCTTCATATTAGAATATTATTATTATTATTTTTTTTTGAGATGGAGTCTTGCTCTGTCACTCAGGCTGGAGTGCAGCGGTGTGATCTTGGCTTACTGCCAGCTCCACCTCCCGGGTTCACGCCATTCTCCTGCCTCAGCCTCCTAAGTAGCTGGGACTACAGGTGCGCGCCACCGTAGCCAGATATTTTTTTTGTATTTTTAGTAGAGATGGGGTTTCACTGTGTTAGCCAGGATGGTCTCTATCTCCTGACCTCGTGATCCGCCCGCCTCAGCCTCCCAAAGTGCTGGGATTACAGGCGTGAGCCACCGCACCCGGCTATTACTATTATTTTTGAGATGGAGTCTCGCTCTGTCGCCAGGCTGGAGTGCAGTAGCGCAATCTTGGCTCACAGCAACCTCCGACTCCCTGGTTCAGGTGATTCTCCTGCCTCAGCCTCCCGAGTAACTGGGATTACAGACATGTGCCACCACACCTGGCTAATTTTTTGTATTTTAGTAGAGATGGGGTTTCATCACATTGGCCAGGATGGTCTCGATCTCCTGACCTCGTGATCTGCCCGCCTCAGCCTCCCAAAGTGGTGTGAGCCACCATGCCCAGCTAGCTAATTTTTATATTTTTAGTAGACATGGGGTTTCACTATGTTGTCCAGGCTGGTCTTGAATTCCTGACCTCAAGTCATCTGCCTGCCTCGGCCTCCCAAAGTGTTAGGATTACAGGCATGAGCCACTGCCCCTGGCCTAAAAATAAACCCAAAAAAACAACAACAAAAAAAACAAAATCCAGCAGAATAATTAATGTGGAAGTAGTGAACTGACTTAATTGTTACGAAGTAGCTGGTTAAAATATTGTTCATTTTGATACTGGTTTTGCTTTAAGCCTTTTTTTTTTGTTTGCGTTAAATGGTTGAAGAATTTGAAATGTTCATGTAAGAGTTTATATGCTGGTTGATAGTTTTCAAAGCATTGAAAATGTTACTTGCTTTTGTAATAGAAGATAATAAGTAAAATGATGCTACATTTTGCTGGAATTAACTAAGGGTGGGTGATGCAGTGCTACAAGGAGGTCTTTGTAAATTCAACTAAATTTTCAGATTCCTAAGATGACCACAGGCCACATATGGTTCTTCTGTGTATTCAGAAGGATATAGGACAGGAGCATAGCTTGTCAGGAGGATGGCATCAGGTATTCCTCTTTAATCAGTGTTCTTGTTGCAATCATACAGGTACAAGAAAGTGAGAGCCACATTGTAGAGGTGTGGGGTTACCTTGGCTTAAAGCCTAATGCCCCACAGAAACCAAAATCTCTTGTAACAATTGTAGCTTTCAGGGGCCACAGGGACATGCAGTTACAAGTGTCACTGCACTCAGTAAAGGCCAAAAGGCATGGCATTCCCATTAATAGCTCATAGATATTCAGTTCAGATGGAAGTGACCAGGCAGGGGTCATTTTTACCATAAGCCGGGTTGTCTAAGAAACACTGCCGACACTCTTTTGACACTTATCAGGTAACGTGGAGAACAGTGCTAGAGTTCAACTTCAACTTAGATTCTCATGCCTTAGGGGGAGGGGTTTGTTAACCTTTACCCATAGGCACAAAACAAAAGCCTTGCCCTTAAAGAGAGTGCAGTCTACTTGTGCAGACAATATAGACACCTGGAGTCCCTGGGAAGAATTGTACATCCTGAAACCTGGTCTTGGACATGAGAGTTGCAGTTCATTATCCTTGATTGGATCCTGGATTGGAAGGAAGAAAGAAAACAGCTATAAAGGGTATTTTAGGGGAACTTAGGTGTGATAATGATACCTTTTCTATGAAAGTGAGCATGGGATTTGGGAGTTTTTGAAATTTAAACAAATCGGAAAGTAGCCAGTAAGTTGAGATGATTGATGAAAATAACCTTTGCTCTTTGGTCCTCTGGAAACTCAAAATGAATGGAATCCTTTTTCAGAGAAACCAGAATTATTTTAGCCATTTTTTTTATAACTCAAAATCAGATTTAAGTAGTATTTAAATGTATTTCTCATTTTAACAAGAGAAAAAACTCTGCTTGTCCACAATTCTTTAGCTTGCAGGGCACTGATATTTTCTGACCAACATGATTTAGTGGGAACTAGCCCCAAGCTCTTTCAGGGTTCTGCAGGGTGGCCCCAGCTCCTTCTTTTGTGTCTGTGGCATTTACTTTAGGTTTTGGGGATCCCTTCCCCTTCCCCAATTTGTGCTTTACAACTTCTCTAACTCTGCTTTGCAGAGATGTGTTTAAATCTCTTATTTGCTGGTGGTGACTACCTCTAATTTCCTTCATCGTTCTAGGTCTTATTCCTTTTTAATCATCATTTTAATAGATTTGTGTAAGACCAAAAAATAAATAAATAAATAAATAAATAAATAAATAAATAAATAAATAAAAGGCCCAGTGATCAGTTTGCTGTCTTGAACCAGATGTGTCCTCATAGTTTGGGAGAAAATACTTGAAAACAATGACAGTTTGAGCTACCTGAACAATGCTTTGTGTCTTCTGTTTATGTTCTATGTTTTTTTCTTCTTCTCAAGATTCTTTTTTTTTTGAGATAGAGTCTCCCTGTCTCCCAGGCTGGAGTGAGTGGCACGATCTCAGCTCACTGCAACCTCTGTCTTCCAGGTTCAAGCGATTCTCCTGCCTCAGCCTCCTGAGTAGGTGGGATTACAGGCTCCCACCATCACTCTTGGCTAATATTTTTAGTAGAGATGGGGTTTCACCATGTTGGCCAGGCTGGTCTTGAACTCCTGACCTCAAGTGATCCACCTGCGTCGGCCTCCCAAAGTGCTGGGATTACAGGCATGAGCCACCACACCTGGCCTCAAGATTCTTTTAGGACCAAAAAAAAAATTCTGCTAATAGTTTTTTGAAAACGGCATTTTCAATATGCGAGGAGAAATCTAGGTCTGAATGTTTGAGGACAGAGTCTGGTATAAGAGGGTTCTTAATGTTAGAAGTCCATTTAGGAACAGTTACTTAGAAATTGAAAAGTGGGCTGAAAAAGCAAGAGAGTAGTATATTTGAGAGATGGGAGAGAAAGTGGAAAAAAGGAGAGTCAAGTGGTTGGAATTTATTCCTTGTTTTTAAAAAAATGACTTAAGAAATTAAATTATTGCCTCAGTAGTTGCTTTTTCCTTTCTAGGATAATAGCCAAGGTTCTGGAGGACAACAAGCTGCCTGGTGCAATTTGTTCCTTGACTTGTGGTGGAGCAGATATTGGGTAGGTTACTAGGCTGAGAGCATCCTCTGTTGAAGGACCCCAGGTTGACCAACTAGAATCATCGTTACTAGAATAATGAACTCACTTATAACTAAGGAGTTGAGAATGGTTTTTGAAATCATATTATTATGGACTTTGTTGGGTTCTTATTTTATTAATGCCTAACCTCTATTGGAGGATGAATAAGAATTGTCTTTTTAATTGCCCATAGGTACTATTTGTAAGGTGTTTATATCCCGAAATAACAAACTGCTGTAATCGGGGGCAGCCTATGACTTCCTGACACTTGGTTTATCAAGGTGTTTACTTACAAAGAAAGCTATGAAATTGTAGTCTGGGGTCTCACTGCCTGCCAAGAACCTAGCCTATTGTCTGAGTTTCTCAGCTGACTGAAAAAGGGAACCCTGGGAACAAAGCCTCTTTTTAGTAAAATTGTTTTTTTCTTTTTTAATTGCCAAATAATTCACAATTCGTGTACCATAAAAATGCTCTTTTAAAGTGTACAATATAGTGGTTTTTAAAATATTCAGAGTATTGTACAACTATCACCACTATCTTATTGCAGAACATTTTGATCAGCCCAGAAAATAATCCCATACCCATTGGCAGTCTCTTCCCATCCCTCCATCCCTCATGCCCTGACAGCCACTAAAGAATTTTCTGTCTCTATGGATTTGCCTATTTGAGACATTTTGTATAAATGTAATAATGTAATATGTGGCCTTTTGTGTCTTGCTGCTTTTACTTGGCATAATATTAAGATGACATGGACTATAATTGTGCTGAACTGGAATGAAAGCTGAGGTTCTTACCAGCTTAGACTTTGATTAGGTGAGTTTTCCAGGAGTCAAGTCTTACAACCCATACTGGTGTGGCTAAAGCGTTAGTTTCCTCGCCTTCCAACACTTTTAACATACTATTGTACTTACTGGGCAATCTCAAAAAGGAGCAATAAGTTACTTTGTTTTTCATATTAATAAGAAAATTTTAGAAAATACAACTCCCACATGTACAATGCAGAGTGAAATATTATCTAAGTGTCATTTAAAACATGAGTTGGCCTTTGACTGTATTCTTGCATTCTAGGTATTTAGTCCTTGTGCTGGCCTTGCAATAGCTCAGATAATTATGGTAGTATATACAGGAGCATGTTAAGCAGCAGCCACTTTGAGTATTAGTGCTCATACTTGCTGGGTTGAACCTCGGAAGACTGACCTAGGCAATTGAGCCAAGCCGTCCAGCCCTACGTTAGACCGATGCTGTGGCTGCCCTGCTTGGCTCACACTGGACCCTTTGTAGCTGAACTAGGAGCAAAGAGGTTCAAATCAGTAGTGTCTGATTTGCATTCCTTAGAAGCAACTGGAAATCCTAGCATAGCCTTTGTAAGTTGGCTTCCATGAGGAATACTTTAGGATAGCGGTCCCCAACCTTTCTGGCACCAGGGACTAGACCTGGTTTAGTGGAAGACAGTTTTTCCATCGACCACGGCAGGGGGATGGTTTTAGGCTGAAATTGTTCCACCTCAGATCATAAGGCATTAGTTTAGATTATCATAAGGAGCATGCAGTCTAGATCCCTTGCATGCACAGCTCACAATAGGGTTCACACTCCTATGAAAATCTAATGCTGCTGCTGATCTGACAGGAGGTGGCACTCAGGCAGTAATGCTCGCTGGGTCCCCTGCTGCCTACCTCCTGCTGTGCAGCCTGGCTCCTAATAGGCCACAGACTGGTACTGGTCAGCATCCTGGGGCTTGGGGACCCCTGCTTTCGGATATTTCCCTACAGGGTTTTAAGTTTGAATTCTTTTATTTTTATCTTTTTGAGACAGGGTCTCACTCTGTCACCTAGGCTGGAGTGCCGTGGATTGATCTCAGCTCACTGTAACCTCCGCCTCCCAGGTTCAAGCGATCCTCCCGCCTCAGCCTCCCAAGTAGCTGGGACTACAGGCACATGCCTCCATACCTGGCTAATTTTAGTATTTTTTATAGAGATGGGGTTTCATCATGTTGCCTAGGCTGGTCCTGCCCATGTTTTAATCCTTAAAGGAATTACACAGCAATTAAAAGTCTGTAAAACTGGAATGCTCAGCAAGGAAATGCTAAGATCATATTGTCCAGTCACTCACTCAGTACAGGAAAGACTTTCTTCCCTAACAACTTCCTCTAGGTGATTTCTATTCAAATGCTCACAGCAGGTTAGCCTCTTCTGCCTAATAGTTCTACTTGTGAAAAACTTTTTTCGGTCTCATGAAGGCCTTCCCTTGCTCCCCTGGGACAGACTTTCTTGTAGCTTTGAGGGACTGCTTTTTCAAGGGCACTTCAGTGCTGGGTACCATTAGATGTTGTCATTGCTGGGTTTCTCTGCTTGGGTGACCGACCGTGTCTGTTCCCTTGCAGCACAGCAATGGCCAAAGATGAACGAGTGAACCTGCTGTCCTTCACCGGGAGCACTCAGGTGGGAAAACAGGTGGCCCTGATGGTGCAGGAGAGGTTTGGTAAGTGTTGGCTTTCTAATGAGGATTTTAATTCTCTCAAATATGGAGGTGAAATCTAAAAGTTGAGTTTTTGTTTTCCCCCCAACCTTTTCCATGGAGGCAGTGGTCATGTTTATTTGAATGTCTAAGTAAAAGAAAAGGGTACAGTTATTAGCAGTTAAATATTAGGGAAGTCCTAAATTTAAATACCAAAATTTATGAAAATCCCAGCACTTTGGGAGGCCGAGGCAGGCGGAGCACAAGGTCAGGAGATGCAGACCATCCTGGCTAACAGGGTGAAATCCCATCTGTACTAAAAATACAAAAAATTAGCCGGGTGTGGTGGCGGGCGCCTGTAGTCCCAGCTACTCTGGAGGCTGAGGCAGGAGAATGGCGTGAACCCAGGAAGCGGAGCTTGCAGTGAGTCGAGATTGCGCCACTGCGCTCCAGCTTGGGCGGCAGGGCAAGACTCCGTCTCAAAAAAAAAAAAAAAAAAAAAAAAAATTCAAGCCAGGCACGGTGGCTCACGCCTGAAATCCCAGCACTTTGGGAGGCCAAAGCGGGTGGATCAGGAGGTCAGGAGCTCAAGACCAGCCTGGGCAAGATGGTGAAACCCCGTCTCTACCAAAAATACAAAAAATTAGCTGGGCGTGGTGGCACATGCCTGTAATCCCAGCTACTCGGGAGGCTGAGGCAGGAGAATGGCGTGAACCCGGGAGGCGGAGCTTGCAGTGAGCCGAGATCGCGTCACTGCACTCCAGCCTGGGTGACAGAGTGAGACTCCGTCTAAAAAAAAAATTATGAAAGGAAGTCATTTTCTCTCTAAATGGATATAATTGAATCACGTAGAATATTTATGTTTGAAATGTTTGTTTTTTGGTGCTGTAAAGAAATAGTACTTGAACATAAATTTATTTAGTAAGGCCATTTTTACTTCCTGTAGAAAGGGTGCTGTCGCCAGCAGTTTTGCCAGAGAGTACACTGAACAAAGGAGACAGGGTCATTTATAACCTGACGCGTCCACTCTACTGCTGTGTCCAGTTTCCATTGGCTGGAATGGGACCTCACATTTTGTATTTGTCCTGATTGGCTAGCAACTTAGAACTTTTTAAAAGACCCAAAGGTAGAGGAAAACAAAGGAAGGAGAAAGTAACTTGTGGAATGCTAAGAAAGGTAAAAACATTTTTAAATAAGGAAGAGGAACAGGCTATGACCTAATGTGTGCTTGGACCAGTATAAGCATGCCAGGGCAAATATTTAGGAGCACGAGTCTTTGAATAAATTTTGCTTTTAAGAGTAGTTGTTATTTATTTTTAATTAGATGGGGAGGAAAGTCTTTGAAGAGGAACCTCTACTTTACTTTTTACACTTATCAAATTGTACTAGTCCTATCTGGCAAATTAAAGAAGAAAAATGTCATCATTTCTCATTATAGTATAGTGGTGAGAAAAATGTCATCATCTGAACAGGAACACTGAGTACAGAACTTACAGTGAGTGTGGAATAGACGGCTTAAATCTGCTCTTCTCTCATGTATATGGGTCATGGATACGGATCCATATGTATCCATATGCATATGGATCATGGATATGGATTCTGGATACATGATTGAAAAGGGTTGTATAGACATAGCTTTGTATACTGTACTGTGCTTTATGGATGACTTCCAAGGTTTTTGAGGATAATATTGGCTATCAATTTTTGGCTGTTAGGCTGAATTTTAGACTTTAATCCCAGCATAAGACAACATTTGACTAATCTGTTAACTGTTTAACTATGTAGGCATTGCTTTTAAAAAGGAATTTATTAAAAAACAGCTAATGAAAAAAGTCAGCAAGGTTGCAGGACTCAAGATTGAGATACAAAAATCAATTATATTTCTATACATTAACAATGAACAATCCAAAAATGAAATCCAGAAAACAATTTAATTTGTAGTAGCGTCAAAAAGAATAAAATACTTAGGAAAACATTTAACAAAAGAAGTGTAAGTCTGTTGCATGGAGCACTACAAATCATCATCAAAATAAATTAAAGATGACCTAAATAAATGAGTAGATATCCCCTTTTCATTTTTTGGAAGATTTAACATTGTTAAGGTTTCAATATGGTCCACATGATCTACAGATTCAGTGCAATTCCTGTAAAAATCCCAGTTTTCTGTTTTGTAACAATTGACAAGTTAATCCTAAAATTCACATGACAACGCAAAGGACCCTAAAAGGCCAAAACAATCTTGAAAAAGAAGATAATTGAAGGACTCTCACTTCTCAGTCAAAAAGTTTACGGCAAAACTATGATAATCAAGACTATGTGGCACCAGCATAAGGATAGACATAAAAATCAATGGAATAGAATTGGAAGTCCAGAAATAAACCCTTGCATTTATGGTCAGTTGTGTCAAGGGTGACAGGACATTTCAATGGGGAAAGGATGGTCTTTTTAACAAATGGTACTGACACAACTAGCTATCTATACACATGAGTGTGAAGTCAGGCCCCTACTACATCTACTACGCAAAGACAAACTCAAAATGTATCAAAGAGCTATAAAACTCTCAGAAGAAAACATAGGAATAAGTTTTCATGACCTTGGATTAGGCGATGGTTTCTTAGAAATGACAACTAAAGCACAAAGCAACAACAATTAAAAGACAAATTAGTTTTTGTCAAAATTAAAGCATTTTGTGCTTCAAAGGACAAAGGAAAAAGTGAAAAGAACAACCTACAGAATGGCAAAAAATGTTTGGAAGTCGTTTGATAAGGAACTTGTATGTAGAATATATAAAGAACTCTTAAAATGTAAGAATATAAAAGACAACCCAATTAAAAATGGGCATTGGATTTGAATAGACATTTTTTTTTTTTTTTTTGAGATGGAATCTCATGCTCAGTTGCCCAGGCTGGAGTGCAGTGGGGAGATCCCGGCTCACTGCAACCTCTGCCTCCCAGGTTCAAGCGATTCTTCTGCCTCAGCCTCCCAAGTAGCTGGGATTACAGGCATGCGCCACCACGCCCTACTAATTTTTGTATTTTTAGTAGAGATAGGGTTTCACCATAATGGCCAGGCTGGTCTCAAACTCCAGACCTCGTGATCCGCCCGCCTTGGCCTCCCAAAGTGCTGGGATTACAATCATAAGCCACCGCACCAGGCCTAGAATAGACATCTTAAATGGCCAATTAGCACATGAAAAGATTCTCAACATCATTAGTCCCACTAGCAGATTTCATCTTCTCAGCTTTCTCCCCTTTTCCTTACTCAACATGGTAGTTGGTTGTTTTTGGCTAAGTAGTAGTAGTAGTAATAGTAGTAGAATTATAATTTTTAAAATGTATCTACCTGTCTTAAGTTATAGGTGCTTTTCTTGGAGGAGTTGGTGGTTAGGAGTATAGTCAGAGAGCGCCTGATGGAGAACTGGAAAGATGTAGAAAGTATAGATCCCTCCTATTCTGCCAAACATCACTTGCAGCCAGGCAGGAGAAGCTAATGTCAGGCGTAAAAGCTTCCATTTCCTTCCTTCTCTTCTTAACACCTAGCATAGTGCTATGCTATAGCCAGCAAGCTGTCATTCATTCAGTGATTGCAGCAGAGATTAGAGTTGGTATAGCATTTGGTGGCTTTTGGTAATAACAGCCATGTCTTCATAATTAATATTCACTTGATGCTTACCTGTTTCAGAGCAATGGAAATGAGAAGATACTCTGCTGTTGTCACATATGCTCCTGATATCACAAATGAATAAAAGTTATTCACATGGAAGCTGATTTTAAAGTGCACTTAAGGAAATTGATGATCAAAAGATCAGTAATAAATATATGTCTAAGGCTGGGCACAGTGGCTCATGCCTGTAATCCTAGCACTTTGGGAGGCTGAGGTGGGTGAATTGCCTGTGCTCAAGAGTTCAAGACCAGCCTGGGTTACATGGTGAAATTCCCATCCCTACTAAAATACAAAAAAATTAGCTGGGTGTGGCGGCATGCCCAGCTACTTGGGAGGCTGAGGCAAGAGAATTGCTTGAACCCAGAGGCAGAGGTTGCAGTGAGCTGAGATTGCACTACTGCACTCCAGCCTGGCTACAGAGTGAGACTCTGTCTCAAAAATAAATAAATAAACATATGTCTAAAATTGAGGCAAACAGATTTCTCAGATCTTTATGCTGAGAGGAGTAAGGTAAGAATGGCATTTATAGGCCAGGTGTAGTGGCTCATATCTGTAATCCCAACACTTTGGGAGGTCAAGGTGGGTGGATCGCTGGAAGCTAGGAATGAGACCAGAGCCTGGGCAACATTGTGAAAACTTGTCTCTTAAAACAAAACAAGCCAGGTGTTGCGACACGTGCCTGTTTTCTGAGCTACTTGGGACGCTGAGGGTGGAGGTTTGCTTGAACCCAGAAATTGAGGCTGCAGTGAGCTATGATAGCACCACTGTATTCCAGCCTGAGTGACTCTTGAAAAAAGAAAAAAAAAAATGGTGGGTCGGTTGTGATGGCTCAAGCCTGTAATCCCAGCACTTTGGGAGGCTGAGGCGGGCTTATCACCAGAGGTCAAGAATTCAAGACCAGCCTGGCCAATATGGCGAAACCCTGTCTCCATTAAAAATACAAAAATGAGCTGGGCGTGATGGCGCATGCCCGTAGTCCCAGCTACTTGGGAAGCTGAGACAGGAGAATCACTCGAACCCAGGAGGCGGAGGTTTGCAGTGAGCCGAGATCATGCCACTGTACTCCAGCCTGGGCAACAGAGCAAGACTCTGACTGAAAAAAAAGAATGGCATTCATGGCCTGCTATATAACTTTTCTAGAATATAGGTTGGCAATGTCTATCAAGAGTCCTAACCTAAGTAGATAATCAACAAATATATTCAACACTGGAGAAACAGCTAAATAAAATTTGGTATGTAATCATGATGGAATGCTATGGAGTGATTTTTCTTTTCTTGACTTTTAATAACTTAGGGGAAAGGTGTAAGACATCAAAAAATAAAGTAAAATGAAATAATATAATCTCAACTAGATATAAATGCACAGAGGAAAGATTGGAAGACACTATCAAGTTGTAAGGAGAGATTTTTGTGGTGGCCTTATGGACCATAGGTTTCTTTCTTTCTTTCTTTTTAATTGTGGGGGAAAGTCCACACAACATAAAATTTACTTATAAATGGTTAAGATGGTACACAGTTGAGTAGTGTCAAGTACATTCACATGATCATACAGCCTATCTTTAGAACTTTTTCATTTTGTAAAACTGAAACTCCATACCCTATAAACACTAATCCCTCCTTTGCACTACACCCAGCCCTTGGTAGCCACCTTTCTACTTCTTTCTGTTTCATTGATTTGGACTACTTTCATTTGAGTGGGGTTATAAGTATTTGTCCTTTAGTGACTACCTTATTTCACTTAACGTAATGTCTACAAGGTACAACCATGGAGTCTCGCTCTGTTGCCAGACTGGAGTGCAGTGGTGCGATCTCAGCTCACTGTAACCTCTGCCTCATGGGTTCAAGCAGTTCTCCTGCCTCAGTCTCCTGAGTAACTGGGATTACAGGCATCCGCCACCACGCCCAGCCAATTTTTGTATTTTTAGTAGAGACGGGGTTTCACCATGTTGGCCAGGATGGTCTTGATCTCTTGACCTTTTGATCTGCCCACCTTGGCCTCCTAAAGTGCTGGGATTACAGGCATGAGCCACCGCGCCCGGCCCAACGTACAACCATCGTGTAGCATGTAGTAGGATTTCCTTTTTAAGGCTCTATAATAAGCCAGGTGTGGTGGCTCATCCCTGTAATCCTAGCACTTTGGGAGGCCAAGGCGGGAGGATCTCTTGAGCCCAGGAGTCTGAGACCAGCCTGGGCAACATGCCAAGACCCTTGTCTCTGCCAAAAAAAAAGTACAAAAATGAGCTGGGCATGGTGGTGCATGCCTGTTGTCCCAGCTACTTGGGAGGCTGAGGTGGGGGAATTGCTTGAGCCCAGGAGGTTGAGGCTGCAGTAAGCCATGATCATGCTAGTACACCCTAGCCTGGGCAACAGAGTCAGACCCTGTCTCAAAAAAAAAAAAATAAAAATAAAGGCTGCATAATATTTCACTGTATTGATATACTACATTTATTAATTCATCAGATGATGCACATTTGGGTTGCTGCCACCTTTTGGCTATTGTGAATTATGCTGCTATGAATATTGGTATACAAATATCTACAGAGTCCCTGCCTTAGTATGTTTGGTTATATACTCAGAAGTGGAATTGCTCGGTCATGTGGTAATTCTCTTATTTATTTATTTATTTATTTATTTATTTATTTATTTACTTACTTACTTGAGACAGTCTCATTCTGTTGGCCAGGCTGGAAGTGCAGTGGTGCGATCACGGCTCACTATTGTCTCAAATTCCTGGGCTTCACGAGTAGCTGGGACTACAGGCCGACACTACCATGCCCAGCTAGTTTGTTTTAATTTTTGTAGAGACAGGGTCTTGCCATGTTGTCCAGGCTCTGTTGTTTAATTTTTTGGGGCAATTGCCATACTGTTTACTACAGTGGCTGTCCCATTTTACTTTATTTTTCTTGAATAATGTCAGACAAGACTGGGCACGTTCAGGTTGGTTTGGTTTGGCTGTAGACTTTCATGTATAATTTCAAACCAAAATTATACGACCAACATAAGGAATTCCTGTAAACCCTTTAATCAGAGTCACTGATTGCTTACATTTTGCCCCGTTTGATTTATCATTTTCTCTCTCTCCAACAAAATCTATGCACGTGTGCATGCACACACACACACACACACACACACACACACACACTCTGTGGGTGCATATTATTGTTGAACTGTTTGGAGTAAGTCAAAGATGTGTCCCCTTTATTACTAAATATTTTGGTGTGTTTCCTAAGAATGTGAACATTCTCTTGTATAACCAAGTAGTTACTAAAATCAGGACATTTGATATTGATACAGTAGTAATGCTACTTTATAAATTAGAAAATAAGTTGAAAAATAATTGGGATAGGGTGTAATTGGGATAGGCTATATAAAAAATAATTGGACAGGCTTTATAATTTAATTGGGATTCGGCTATGTAGCAGTGTGCAGTAAATGTGGAACTAGGCATTAATTTTTATATATAATTTTTTGTAAAGGGAAAAGTTTGTTGGAACTTGGAGGAAACAATGCCATTATTGGTAAGGCTGCCTCTTTGTTTTTGTTTGTTTTCTGTTCAGTTTCCACAATCGCCATTCTGAATATATGGAACTTGTTTGGGATCTCATTTCTTGCATGTTGCGTATGCCTGAGACCCGGTTTCTCTGTTTCGGAATTTTACTTGGGAGACGGGACACAAGCTTGTTTCGAAGGCAGAGGTAACTAGGAAGGAAAGGTATTCATGTTTAGAACATGTTACCTGGGATCATCTGGAACCTGTGAATGAGACTTCCATTGCCATTGTAGTGTGGCATTATTTCTTGTTTTTTTCTTCTTCTGTTTGCTGAAAACAGGCCACATTTCTCTAGAATAACCTAAGTAACTCTTATGTGACTTGATCCTTTCTTTAGATTTCAAAAACATTATTTTGCCTTTAGTGGAATATTGAGTGCTTTTATATTGGGAAGGAACATGTCCTTAAGGCATTAAAAAAAATCACTTACCTATAAGCTTAGAGATTACTTAATGCTCTTTTTTAACTGTTTGAGTTTGTCACAAAAATGCTTAGATATTTGTAGTTGATACAGATAAGAAGTATGTGTAAGATATAAGAAGTATATGGTGAAGTGTTTGTTCTGGATGAACTTTTTTTTTTTTTTTTGAGACAGAGTCTCACTCTGTCTCCCAGGCTGGAGTGCAATGGTGCGATCTCAGCTCACTGCAACCTCCACCTCCCAGGTTCAAGCTGTTCTCCTGCCTCAGCCTCCATAGTAGCTGGAATTACAGGCACATGCCATCATGCCCAGCTAATTTTTGTACTTTTAGTACAGATGGGGTTTCACCACGTTGGCAGGCTGGTCTTGAACTCCTGACCACAAGTGATCCGCCTGCCTTGGCCTCCCAAAGTGCTGGGATTACAGGCATGAGCCATCGCACCTGGCCTCTGGATGAACTTTTAAAGAGAGACTTCAGTAAAAAATATAGTTCGCATTTAGTGAGCACTAGTGTCTGCCAGGTACTGTGTTCAGCAGTTTTATATGCATTATTTCATTTAATCCCCACAACAATCCTATAAAGTAAATACTGCTATTAATCTAATTTAAAGGTTATCTTCTGAGACTTATAATGATTATGTACCTGAAGTGACAGGATAGCAAGTGACAAATTCTAGTATTTGTATCCTGGTAGCCAGACCTCAGAGCACAGCTTTTCCTTAGCTACTTACTACCATCCATTATTACCCCTGGCATTATTGCCCCATTTTACAGATGAGGAAACTG
This sequence comes from Nomascus leucogenys, assembly GCF_006542625.1. Lineage (NCBI taxonomy): Eukaryota > Metazoa > Chordata > Mammalia > Primates > Hylobatidae > Nomascus > Nomascus leucogenys. The sequence goes on along the minus strand of NC_044382.1, from coordinate 134,512,670 downwards.
AGGCTTGAAAAGTTAAAATAGGCTGGGTGCAGTGGCTCACATCTGTAATCCCAGCACTTTGGAAGGCCAAGGCGGGTAGATTACTTGATCCAGGAATTTGAGACCAGCCTGGGCAACATGGCGAAACCCCATCTCTACAAAAAATACAAAAATTACATGGGTGTGGTGGTATGCACCTATAGTCCTAGCCACTGGGAGGCTGAGGTGGGAGGATTGCTTGAGCCCAGGAGGTCAAGGCTGTAGTGCCACTACACTCCAGCCTGGGTGACAGAGTAAGACTCTGTCTCAAAAAAAAAGAACAAACAAAAAACCCCCTGAGAAATAAAAGATGAAGAGGCCAGAGGAGTGAGAGCCTCAATTTACCCTTCTATATCTGGGTAAATATCGTAGAGCTCATAATCTTCCTTGGAAGAAGAGTGTGCCTTTCCCCCTTATGTGTATATATGTCTTTGTAACATTAATATGCTTACTTTACAACAATAGTTTTGATGTTCTTTTACTGCACTTCATAAAAATGTTTGCTGGGCACGGTGGCTTATGCCTGTAATCCCAGCACTTTGGGAGGCTAAGGTGGGTGTATCACTTGAGGTCAGGAGTTTGAAACTGGCCTGACCAACATGGTGAAACCCTGTTGCTACTAAAAATACAAAAATTAGCCAAGTGTGGTGGCACATGCTTGTAATCCCAACTACTCGGGAGGCTGAGGCAGAATCTCTTGAACCCAGGAGGCAAAGGTTGCAGTGAGCCGAGATTGCGCCATTGCACTCCAGCCTGGGCGACAAGAGCAAAACTCTGTCTCAAAAAAAAAAACAAAAAAAAAACCCAAAACCAAAAAACAACTTTTTTTTTTTTTTTTGAGACGGAGTCTCGCTCTGTCGCCCAGGCTGGAGTGCAGTGGCACAATCTCGGCTCACTGCAAGCTCCGCCTCCCTGGTTCACGCCATTCTCCTGCCTCAGCCTCTCCGAGTAGCTGGGACTACAGGCACCCGCCACCACGCCCGGCTAATTTTTTGTATTTTTTAGTAGAGACAGGGTTTCACCGTGGTCTCGATCTCCTGACCTTGTGATCCGCCCGCCTCGGCCTCCCAAAATGCTGGGATTACAAGCGTGAGCCACCACGCCCGGCCAAAACAACATTGTTTTATACCAGCTAACAAATACCTTGTCTACCTGTTTTGGTTCACTGATGGAAGTGTTTTTGTGCTTTCCTAAGCCTTTGAAGATGCCGACCTCAGCTTAGTTGTTCCATCAGCTCTCTTCGCTGCTGTGGGAACAGCTGGCCAGAGGTGTACCACTGCGAGGCGACTGGTGAGTATATCTGCATAGGCCCGTGAGATTGTCTTGCTCTTAAAACATTACTTTTTAATGAGTTCTGCTGTTAGGGAGGTGTCAGCAATACTGCTAGAACAACGTGCTCTCTAGATATGGCTGGCAAATATGTGGTCCAGTTCTCTGTGCTCATGGCAGATGTTGTTAATCAATCAGGGACTTTGCCTTTTTCCCACCCCAAGCTAATAGGGGTTCGACTACCAATTGATTGGAGTTGGACTAGGAGATGAGACCGGTTTTCAGTCCTACTCCTAGAACAATATGGACGAAGTCCAGTGTCATTTAGAGAATAAAACAAGATAAAAATAAAAAGAATTATTAAACTATAGCTAAAAATAGAGTCTTGCTCTTTTATAAAAACATTTGAAGTAGTAAAACATTTTAAACATTTTAGGCTGGGCATGGTGGCGTAAACATACAATTCTAACACTTTGGGAGGCTGAGGCAGGAGTATTGCTTGAGCCCAGTAGTTCGAGACCAGCCTGGGCAACAAAGTGATTCCCTGTCTTTATAAAAAGTTAAAAAAAATTAGCAAGGCATGATGGCTCATGCTTGTAGTCCCAGCTACTTGGGAGGCTGAGGCAGGAGGATTAATTGAGCCCAGGAATGGGCTCAATGAGGCTGCAATGAGCCATGATTGCACCATTGTACTCCAGCCTGGGCGACAGGGCAAGACCCTATCTCAACCAATCAATAAACATTTTAATTTTTAGCCTCAGGTCTACAATTAGATTTGACTTGAAATGACATGATTCACTGAAAAGCAAATGGCTCTGTAAGTGTGTGACCTCTGTATATACATATATAGCCTGCATACATATATATATCGAGAGGACAGATTAATATTAAGTATACATAAGGAGATGTGGTTTAGCTTCAGTGTGGGATTTGGGAAGTTTAATCTCTAAGATTGAGCTGGACTTCAGTTTAGTATGTGTTACAACTTTGATTTTCATGACTTTATGGTACTAAAAGACTATACTATAACTGAGCAAGTGTTTTTTTTTTTGAGTTGGAGTTTCGCTCTGTTGCCCAGGTTGGAGTGTAGTGGTGCGATCTTGCTCACTGCACCCTTCACCTCCTGGTTTCAGGCGATTCTCCTGCCTCAGCCTCCCGAGTAGCTGGGACTTACAGGTACGTGCCTCCCTGCTTGGCTGATTTTTGTATTTTTAGTAGAGACGAGGTTTTACCATGTTGGCCAAGCTGGTCTTGAATTCCTGACCTCAGGTGATCCACCCACTTCGGCCTCCCAAAGTGCTGGGATTACAGGTGGGAGCCATCATGCCCAGCCCTGAGGAAGTGTTAGTTAGGTACAAAATTTGGCTGCATTTGCCATTTAAAAAAAATTCTTTTTAAGCTCTGTTGGACTTGAGCCTTTTTTATTATTGTTAAGTTTTCCTTTTGTAATGAAAAAAGCCTTCAGTTGAATTATTAAGGAATTGGCTTTGGGTTTTTGCTCTCATTCACGATGAGCGTGAACAAATTCTTAATGAGACTGACATAATCTAAATTAATTAGAATAAGCTAAAAGATATATGAAAATTTCTTTTTTTTTTTTTTTTTTTGAGATGTAGTCTCACTCTGTCGCCCAGGCTGGAGTGCAGTGGCGCAATCTCGGCTCACTGCAAACTCTGCCTCCCGGGTTCAAGCCATTCTCCTGCCTCAGCCTCCCGAGTAGCTGGGACTACAGGCGCCCCCCACCATGCCCGGCTAATTTTTTTTGTATTTTTAGTAGAGACGGGGTTTCACCGTGTTAGCCAGGATGGTCTCGATCTCCTGACCTCGTGATCTGCCCACCTCGGCCTCCCAAAGTGCTGGGATTACAGACGTGAGCCACTGCGCCCGGCCATAAGATATATGAAAATTATCTTTACCTTACTCACACTTTTCTTTTCTTTTTTTTTTATTTATTTTTTTTGAGATGGAGTCTCTCTCTGTTGGCCAGGCTGGAGTGCAATGGTGCGATCTCGGCTCACTGCAACTTCCACCTCCCAGGTTCAAGTGATTCTCCCACCTCAGCCTCCTGAGTAGCTGGGACTACAGGCACCCACCACTGTGCCTGGCTTTTTTGTATTTGTAGTAGAGATGGGGTTTTGCCATGTTGGCCAGGGTGGTCTCAAACTCCTGACCCCAGTTGATCTGCCTGCCTTGGCCTCCCAAAGTGCTGGGATTACAGGTGTGAGCCACCATGCCCGGCCTCTCATACTTTTTCGTATTTCTTTTTTCAGGTGTTTTGCACAAATGAAAGTAAATATTTTTACATAGCTGACATTCTCAAATAATCTGATACTATATTTGTAACAATAAAGTTTATTAAATTTTTTCACCATAAACATTAAATTGCATTAAAGATTACATTAAAGCTAAGAAAAAAAACCATGTACTCCAAATGACTATACCCTTTATTACATGGTAAAATATGAAATGACATGAAAGCCAAATATTTCTCTATTTAGCCAATTTTAATTTTAAATATTAATAGATAATATTAGTCATTATCCAAATAGATTTCCTTAGAGTTAGCAGTATATATATAAAATTCCAATACTATGGACTGCTTCATGACTAGTTATCTAATAATGTCAATTCATTCATCACATGGAGACTAACCCAGAGCATAGATGGTTTAGCAAGTTCAGCTCTGCCACTTGGAGCATAGCGTGGACCTCACAACTACCCAGAGAATGCAAGGGTTGTCCTCACCTAATTAAGGCCTCCTCTGGAGACCTATGTGACCAGGGGTTAAGTGTTTGTAGCTACCCAGCAGAGATCAGTTATGACTATGCTCTGTGTTCACTGGGACTTAGGGTTACAGTATGGGACAGATGTACTTGAGGCCTTCTTTAATGCATTTATGAAGCTTAGCCAAGTACATCCTTGGAAATGTGATGAAGACATGGCTTACAGACCGGGTGCGGCGGCTCACGCCTGTAATCCCAGCGCTTTGGGAGACTGAAGTGGGTGGATCACCTGAGGTCAGGAGTTCAAGACCAGCCTGGCCACCATGGCAAAAGCCCGTCTCTACTAAAAATACAAAAAATTAGCCAGGTGTGGTGGTGGGTGCCTGTAATTCCAGCTACTTGGGAGGTTGAGGTATAAGAATTGCTTGAACCCGGGAGGCGGAGGTTGCAGTGAGCTGAGATCACGCCACTGCACTACAGCCTGGGTGACAGAGTGAGACTCTGTCTTAAAAAAAAAAAAAATGGCTTATGATTTTATTCTAATATCTACCTAAAAGGAAATTTTTAATTTCATATAGTTAATATTAAAATGAGAAATTATATAATTAAAAAACATGCTTTGATTTGCTTATATTTTTAGAGATTACAATATTTCAGTAACAAGGAAATTATTCATTGTTTAAAAACGTGTACATTTATCGTACTATGCCCTTGAATATGTCTTTTTTCGTTTAGTTTGTACATGAAAGCATCCACGATGAGGTTGTAAACAGACTTAAAAAGGCCTATGCACAGGTCCGAGTTGGGAACCCATGGGACCGTGAGTATCTCCTTCCGTTTTCAAAGCTATCCCTTTTTGAGAGCTGTTAGCAAGTGTTTTCTGATCTGAGTTTTGGAGTTTCTTTCCCTTTCCTGAGAGGCCTGAAGACACATGAAGCAGGTTATTAGGCTCTGGGGTATTGTGTCTGCTCCTAGGTTTCGACCCTGGGTGCTTGATGTGTGCTAGTGGGTGAGACTGGGAGAGGTTGTTTAGATGGAATGAGATTTAGTGCGCTTCTCTCTCATTACCATTACCCTTGTCCGAGCCAACACCATCCCTCTTATGGAAGGCTGCAAGAATCCCCTGACCTTTCTGCATCCATTGCTACAGATTGATTTTTAAAATGCAATCAGATAATTCACTCTCCTGCTTAAAACACTCCGCAGTAACTTCTCATTGCTTTTCAATTTTTTTTTCCTTTCTTCTTTTTTTTTGAGACACAGTTTCGCTCTGTTGCCCAGGCTGGAGTGCAGTGGCTTGATCTCGGCTCACTGCAACCTCCGCCTCCTGGGTTCAAGCAATTCTCCTGCCTCAGCCTCCCGAATAGCTGGGATTACAGGTGCATTCCACCATGCCTGACTGATTTTCGTATTTTTAGTAGAGACAGGGTTTTGCCATTTTGGCCAGGCTGGTCTCGAACTCCTGACCTCAAGCAATCTGCCTGCCTCGGCCTCCCAGAGTGCGAGGATTATAGGTGTGAGCCATTGTGCCAGGCCTGCTTTTAGATTAAAACCTAGAGTCCTCTTGATTTCTTCTTTTTCACAAGCTCCCAATCCTTCCTGGTCTGCTGTCTGCCTCCTGCCATGCTTGCCTTCTCACCAGCCTTTCTGTGTCTGTTTTCCCTCTTGCTCCCAGAGCTCCACCTTCTCCAATGTCCTTTCAGTGTTCCAGGCATGCCAGGCTCTATCCTGCTGTGCTGTCTGCTGGAAACATTCTTCACCCAGAGTGGGGATGGCTCTGCTAACTTGCCTTCTCCTCATAGAGGCCTACCTACATCTTCCTTCTTCCTTTGTCGCTGGGTCACTGTCAGTGCTCTAGTCCCCAGCAGCCATAACATAGGACAGCATCATTCTCTCCCCCTTGAGTTACTCCCCAACTACTGAGACTGTGATGTTTCCTTAGAGAATGGTCACACTGTAAGGAGTAAACTGACCCTATATTTTGAGTGCAGTGCTTTGAGTAATTGATAGCCATTCCTTTAAACTAGAAGTTGGCAAACAGACTTGGCCCTGCCTTTTCTGTAAAAAAAAGTTTTTCGGCACATACCCACTCATTTGCATGTCATGTGTGGCTGCTTTTGCACTACAATTATGGAGTTGAGCATTGGGATGGAGATCACGTATATCCTCCAAAGCATAAAATATTTACCATCTGGTTCTTTATGGAAAAAGGATGCTGACTTATGTTCTCAACTGAGAGCATATAGGAAGGGATTGGTCTGTTCATTGAGAAAGCTGTTCTAATAATAAAATGATGCCATAAAGGGCAAAATGATGAGCCAGCGTTCCTTTTCTCTCTCCAGCTAATGTTCTCTATGGGCCACTCCACACCAAGCAGGCAGTGAGCATGTTTCTTGGAGCAGTGGAAGAAGCAAAGAAAGAAGGTGGCACAGTGGTCTTTGGGGGCAAGGTAAGGGATGCTCTGAGATCAGTCGTGACAGCTTTTTAAACTTCTTTTCCCTGAGACACAAGCAGGGCTCTGGGCATATTGGGAAAGCCACCCCATTTGACATCCTTCTTCTCCCATCTTTATTTATATATATTGTTATAAAACAAAGAAATACATGTTTTTATTTGTTTGTCTGTTTTTGAGACAGAGTCTTACTCTGTGCCCAGGATGGAGTGCAGTGGCGCGATCTTGGCTCACTGCAACCTCTACCTCCTGGGTTCAAGTCATTCTCCTGCTTCAGCCTCCCGAGTAGCTGGGATTACAGGCGCATGTCACCGCACCCAGCTAATTTTTGTATTTTTTGGTAGAGATGGGGTTTCCCATGTTAGCCAGGCTGGTCTCTAACTCCTGGCCTCAAGTGATCCACCCACCTTGGCCTCCCAAGGTGCTGGGATTACAGGCATCGGGCACCACGCTTGGCTGTTTGTTTTTGTGACAGGGTCTTGCTCTGCCACCTAGGCTGGAGTGCAGTGGTGCATGATCTCAGCTCACTGCAGCCTCTTCCTCCTGGGCTAAAGCAATCTTCCCACCTCAGGCTCCTGAGTCTTGCTCTGTTGCCCAGGCTGGAGTGCGGTGGCATGATCTCAGCTCACTGCAACCTCTGCCTCCCAGGTTCAAGCGATTCTCCTGTCTCAGCCTCTTGAGTGGCTGGGATTACAGGTGCCCGTTACCATGCCCAGCCAATTTTTGTATTTTTAGTAGAGAAGCAGTTTTCACCATGTTGGCCAGGCTGGTCTGGAACTCCTGACTTCGTGATCCACCCGCCTTGGACTCCCAAAGTGCTGGGATTACAGGCGTGAGCCACCGTGCCTGGCGAGAAATACATGTTTTAAAGAATGACAACAGTGCTTGCTTTGGCAGCACATATACTAAAATTGGAACGACACAGAGAAGATTAGCATGGCCTATGCACAAGGATGATATGCAAATTCATATCCATATTTTAAAAAGCATTCCATATTTAAAAAAAAGACAGAAAATGCATGGGACATTTCTGGAAGGACATAGAAGAAACTGAGTCGTGGTTGCTTTTGAATTGGGTCCTTAATATTTGTATGGAAAGGAGAATTCCTTTTCAAGTACAGTAGGAAACTTTGTATTCAGAGCAATTAGAATCTATTTATTGGTTATTTTTACAAGTCAGTTAAGGCAAGGAATAAAAAATACATATCGTAAGCATTAAAAAAGAAATTAACATATATTGCCAGGTGCAGTGGCTCACACCTGCAATCTTAGCACTTTGGGAGGCTGTGGTGGGAGGATTGCTTGAGGCCAGGAATTCAAGACCCACCTGGACAACATAGTGAGACCCTGTCTCTAAAAAAAAATTTAGCTGAATATGGTGGCATGCGCATGTAGTGCTAGCTACTTGGGAGGCTGAGGTGGGAGGATTGCTTGAGCTCACAAGTTTGAGGTTGCAATGAGTCATGATGACATCACTGCACTGCAGCTTGGGCAACAAAGCAAGACCAAATCAAAAACAAAAAACCAAATAATAAAAAAAAAAAAAAAATCAAAAACAAAAAAACCTCCACATAGAAAGATTTGTTTGTGGCCGGGCATGTTGACTCACACCTGTAATCCCAGCACTCTGGGAGGCTGAGGCAGGTGGATCACTTGAGGTAAGGAGTTCAAGACCAGCCTGGCCAAAATGGTGAAACCTGGTCCCTACTAAAAATACAAAATCAATTTAGCTGGGCATGGTGGTGCGTGCCTGTAGTCCCAGTTACTTGGGAGGCTGAGGTGGGAGGATGGCTTGAACCCGGGAGATGGAGATTGCAGTGAGCTGAGATCAAGTCATTGCACTACAGGGTGAGTGAAAATAACCTCTTGCAACAGTGTTTGTTCAACATAACTTGGTTATGTCACATGGCATGGCTCTCCATCCCTGCCTGACTCTTTATTTCCATTTTTCTCTGACCAACTAAGTTAGAACCGGTATCAGGAAAAGAAAATTTTCTTTCATGATTGGAAATTATTTTGGAGAAATAATTCACCTATAAATGATGCTAATTTTTTTTTATAAGTGTAGGCAAAGATTGCATCCTCTGACCCCAAGTCCTAGAAAACAAAGTGCTTTCATTCTTTTTATTTCATTTCTCTGCATTAGGTTATGGATCGCCCTGGAAATTACGTAGAACCGACAATTGTGACAGGTCTTGCCCATGATGCGTCCATTGCACACACAGAGACTTTTGCTCCGATTCTCTATGTCTTTAAATTCAAGGTAAAAATGCATTCTGTTCGCTAGTCTAACGTTGAAATAAATGATAAGAGGAAAATGATGGTGGATTAAATTTCACTTGATGAGCCTTTAAGAGGGTTTTAGAAAGTAATCTGAATAGTAGATATATGAAGGTTCAGGATAAAATATGAGATAAACACTTAAAAACTCTGTAGCACGCCAAGCTAGCTGCCAGGGAAACCAGACTGGGTAGTGGACTAGTGTTGGAGTTTATGGAGTGTGTGGTCATCATTTCCTGTGACTTCTTAATCCTGGGCTGTGCAGGCCCTAGAGTCACCTTCTCCTGAACCGTGGTACTGGATAGTTTGATAGCTTGAGTGCTGTGAACATGTGAGCAGACAAAATGAGAAGATGTGGGGGTAATCTAAAGACCTATAGTTGGCCGGGCATGGTGGCTCACGCCTGTAATCCAAGCACTTTGGGAGGGTGAGGCAGGCAGATCACCTGAGGTCAGGAGTTCGAGACCAGCCTGGCCAACATGGTGAAACCCCATCTCTATTAAAAAAAAAAAATTAGCCAGGCGTGGTGGCAGGCACCTGTAATCTGTAATGCCAGCTACCTGAGAGGCTGAGGCAGGAGAATCACTTGAACCCGGGAGGCTGAAGTTGCAGCGAGCCGAGATCGCACCATTGCACTCCAGCCTGGGCAACAGAGCGAGACTCTGTCTCAAAAAAAAAAAAGACCTATAGTTACAAACTCCATCAGAGGACAGGCTGCGGAGTTTTGTTTTGTTTTCCCTGATCTTATATGTTGATCTCAAACTGTGGAGGTTTTAATAGGTGAAGAAGCTGGGCACAATGGCTCATGCTTGTAATCTCAGTGCTTTAGAAGGATCACTTCAGGCCAGGTGCTCAAGACCAGCCTGGCCAACACAGTGAGACGTTGTCTCTACAAAAAATTAAAAAATTAGCCAGGTTTGATATGTACCTGTAGTCCTGACTACTTGGGAGGCTGAGGTGGGATGAGATCCTGTCTCTAAAACAAACAAATAAACAAAACCCAAAAAACTGACACAGGTGAATGAATTAGAAGATCTCATTCCCTAGGTTGAGACAGGCCTTAGCCTTGCCAGTAAATATTTAGGATTAATTTTGAGACTGCAGAGATTGAATCAATATTTGAATGTACCATTATTAAGAGTAAAAGAATAGTGAGAATTGCATCTTGTTGCAGTTACATCGTTGCATTTCTTTATTATTTGCTTTAAATTTTACCTATCATTGTTTCACTTAGGGGGACTAGAGAATATAATTTTGTGTTTTGTAATGTGTTTGTGTACATTATGAGGCTGTGTGAGCTCTTGAGCAGATTAGCTTCTCTAGGCCTCAGTTGCCCAATGTGTAAATTGGGAGGTAGTAGGAAACCTGTGATATAGGATGAGGATTAAATAACTAAATGCGTGTTAAGTGCTTAGATCAGTGTGTTACACACATAAGAGCTCAATAGATATTAGCTATTATATGTAGTAGCTTGAATGAAAGGAAGAATGTGTTAATATTTGTTTCTCATAATTAGGGGAAAAATCCCAAAAAGTTTTGCTTATTATCAGTGATCTGAATTATAAGAGAAACAGAGTGAGTAAACTTGACTCTTTGGTTTCCTTTTGTACACTGAAATTATACTGGTACACCTCAGGAACTGAGTTTAATGTTAGTGAACTTTAACCTGAACATTATAACATCTAACAGCTTCCAATGTCTCTCCTTTTAGAATGAAGAAGAGGTCTTTGCATGGAATAATGAAGTAAAACAGGGACTTTCAAGTAGCATCTTTACCAAAGATCTGGGCAGAATCTTTCGCTGGCTTGGGTACAACTTTGTCTATTTTGAAAATTTATATAAGTCTGATTTATGTGGTGAGTGGACTTAAAAAAACCGTTGTAGTCGAAAATCAATTTTTCAGTATTGAAAGCCTTTGAGCTTTGGTTTAGATTTTTTATTTATTTTTGTTTGTTTTTAATTTCCTGTTCATCGCTCTCACCATGCTTCCCTTTTTACACAGACCTAAGGGATCAGACTGTGGCATTGTAAATGTCAACATTCCAACGAGTGGGGCTGAGATTGGAGGTGCCTTTGGTATGTAGAGAATCATTTCTCCTTTTCCATGTTGGGCAGCAAAGAAAAACCAGTAGTAGCTTTTAGAAAAGATTGACCATGAGACTGAAACACTCCTTATATTTTGAAATAACCTTATGTGATCTAACATGCCGGAAAAAACTTACATTCTGTATTCAAAGTTATCGCATAGAGTCATGCGTCATCTCCTCAGAGGCAGCATCAGGTTAGAGCAGAGGCCCTTAACCTGCAATGTGTGAACCCCTGAAATGGTGGCATTTGTTTTCTGGGGAGAAGTTTCCAGACCCAAAAAAGATTAAGAATCCCTGCTTCAAAGCCAGAAAATTTTACATGAAATATTCTGGTTTTTATTTGCAAAGTAGGCATATAAATGTTAAACATACTCTTTTTCACTAGATGGAATACAAAGTTGTTTCTTTTCACTGGGCCCTGCTCCTGTTTCCTCTTAGTAAGCCATGCATTATTAATGCTGAAACTTGGTAGTAGTTTTTCCTAAAAAGCTCTGCCTAACCATTGTGTATTAAGTATTATTTATTAAAAATGATCCGAAGTAAAATAAAACAGATTGCTTGTTGTTTTTTTAAAATATAGAAGCAAAACAAACATGCATTAATACTTGTAAAAGTTTATATCATTAGTAGCATTCTTTTATATTTTTAGACCAAATACTACAATTACTATTTGATGCATGGACTTTGCTGTTTTCAGTTCACCCCTTACCCCTGCACTCCACTGTGCAGTTGCCTGAATGCATGAGTGTCTATCTTCTCCTTTTGTACTAATTTAATCCCTGTTTCCAACCCATGCCTGCTTTCTCCAATTGATTATTCCTTTTTTTTTTTTTGAGTTGGGGGGCTTGCTCTGTTGCCCAGGCTGGAGTGCAGTGGTGCGATCACAGCTCACTGCAGCCACCACCTCCTAGGCTCAAGCATTCCTTTTGCCTCAGCCTCATGAATAGCTGAGATTACAGGCATGTGCCTCCACAACTCAGCTAATTAAATTTTTTTTTTTTTTTTTTTTTAGAAACAGGCCTTCACTATGTTGCCCAGGCTGGTCTCAAATTCCTGGGCTCAAGCCATCCACCTGCCTTGGCTTCCTAGAGTGTTGGGATTACAGGCATGAGCCACTGCACCCAGTCAATTGACTATTCTTCATTTAAGCTTTTATAGTTAATTTTTAAAGTTTTGGTGGCCAGGCACAGTGGCTTATGCCTGGAATCCCGGCACTTTGGGAGGCAGAGGTGGGCCGATCGTTTGAGCTCAGGAGTTCAAGACCAGCCTGGGCAACATGGCAAAAACTCGTCTCTACAAAAAATACAAAAATTAGCTAGGAATGGTGGTGTGTGCCTGTAGTCCCAGCTACTTGGGAGGCTGAGGTGGGAGGATCTCTTGAGTCTGGGAGACGGAGGTTGCAGTGAGCCAAGATTGTTCCACTGCACTCAAACCTGGGTGACAGAGCGAGACTCTGTCTTCCCAAAAAAAAGTTTTGGGCTGGGCGTGGTGGCTTATGCCTGTAATTGCTTAAGCCCAGGAGTTTGAGATGAACCTGGGCAACGTTAGTAGGACCCTGTCTCTACAAAAAAATAAAACTAGCCAGGTGTGGTGGCACATACCTGTATTCCAAGCTACTCGTGAGTCTGAGGTGCAAGGCTTGCCTAAGCCCAAGAGTTTGAGGCTGCAGTAAGCCATGATCCCACCACTGCACTTCAGACTGGGTGACAGAGTGAGTGTGACCCTGTCTCTAAATAAATAAAAGTTTTAAAAAAGTCTTATAATGGAAAAAGTAGTTTTGCTCATGCTTTTCTTCTCCTCCTCCTTTCCCAGAGGCTACATTGAGATCCTTTTTTTTTTTTTTTTTTTTTGTGAGATGGAGTCTTGCTCTGTTGCCCATGCTGGAGTGCAGTGGTGCAATCTCGGCTCACCGTAACCTCCACCTCCCCAGTTCAAGCAATTCTCCCGCCTCAGCCTCCTGAGTAGCTGGGATTACAGGCACACGCCACCATGCCCGGCTAATTTTTGTATTTTTTTTAGTAGAGACGGGGTTTCACCATGTTGGCCAGGCTGGTCTTGAACTGCTGACCTTGTGATCCACCTGCCTCGGCCTCCCAAAGTGCTGGGAATACAGGTGTGAGCCACTGTACCTGGCCGAGATTCTTTTTACTAAAAGAAAAAAGCAAATTTACCTTTGAATTGATGTCAGTTTTTCTAACTAGTGTGCTTTCACTGCTGTCTCCTTGAAAGCTTTAGACATTACGTATTGACCCTCTATTATGATAGAGGCTTCTGTCCAGGAGCAGGACACATGGGAATCAACTAGTAGGAGAAAGAGAAGAAGCTGTTCTTTTCATTTTCTTCTTGGATGCACTCAGTACCCTTGCAGACTGAAGAAGCAGTAGAAAACAGAGGCAGGGAGGGCCCTGCAGGCCTGGCTAGCAAGCGGAGGGCAGTGGGGTGCCAGTTCTCAGAATAGTGAACATGGTCCTTGAAAGTGGATTAGTTCATTCACTCAGCATGTGCGTAGCTGGATAGGGAGTCTCTTGGGAGATTTTGACTAGGACTTGTTTCTTCTACTTTTATTCGCTCTCCCCCTACTCCCTCCCTGCCCACCTTGGGTAGAAATAGCTTTTATTCAAGTGCAATAAAAGAGTTTGTTGGGGAAGACTCATGGGGTGTCATCTTGTAGAAGGAGCACTGGGTGAGGAAGCAAGAGACACCATCCCAGTCCCATTTACTGCCGTCCCTAGCTCTGGAACCTCAGGCAGGTGCTTAGCCTTGGTTCCTTAGAGCCTCTGCGATTCTGTTCCTGCCAGGAATTTCAGAGGTGCTGTTAGCTGTGGCTTGTTTTATTTCAAACATGTGCAGGCTTTTTACTGGCTTCCCATTCTTTGAAGTCAGTTATATCTCTTTTTACTTTGCTTGTGCATTTGAGAGCTAGAAAGGCAAACATTCAGCTGTGATTTTTCTGGAACCCATTTAATGGAGATTCTTTCCCTCTCATGAGAAAGACCAGGTGACTAGTTAATAGAGAAGCTTTTATTTCAAAATTATTATATTTTCTTAATGTATTTCTATCAAATGGGAGTATCTGTGTTTTCTGTGATAATTTAATACAAGTTATTGAGAGAGATAAAGAAGACAGTTACAGCTCCCATATTCTTGTGCCCTGCTCAAAAGAAAAACTATGAATAACATGTATGGGCTGGGCACAGTGGGATTACAGGCATGTGCCACCACGCCCAGCTAATGGGATTTTTTTTTTTTTTTTTTTTACAGTTTCTTTCTGTTTCCATTTCCTCTTAATTCCTCATATTTTATTTTCCCTCTTAATTCCTTTTTTCTGTTTGTTTTGGTCTCTTAGTCTCTGTCTTTGATTTATTTGTTTGCAGGGGAGATATTGTGGGCTAAATGTAAAGTAAATAATCAGGTTGTTCTGGTATGCTTTTGGTATCTTCTTTTCGTTAATACCAACTATGAGCCCACATGGAAACTGCTCAAAAGATATGATATTATTTTTTATTTCTCTAGGAGGAGAAAAGCACACTGGTGGTGGCAGGGAGTCTGGCAGTGATGCCTGGAAACAGTACATGAGGAGGTCTACTTGGTAAGAAAAGGTTTTGGGAAGATAGGTTTGGGCTTAAAGCCTTTGGGAATGGGCTTTTACACTCTCCTACTCTCTGTGCTGTCTTTGTGCAGTGTCATTTGATTTGATTTTTCCAGCATTCCACAGCTGTCTCCTCTGAGTATCTGTTTGGTACTATTTTTCTAGCCTTCTTGTCTAGCTTCATCTAGTGCCCAGCACCCAACAATGAAATGGTCTCATGCGTGGTTTCTGTATTTTTAATAGAGTTGGGGTTTCTCCATGTTGGTCAGGCTGGTCCCGAGCTCCCGACCTCAGGTGATCCACCCGTCTCGGCCTCCCAAAGTGTTGAGATTACAGGCGTGAGCCACGGCACCCGGCTAATTTTTGTATTTTTAGTAGAGATGGGGTTTCACTGTGTTGGCCAGACTGTTGTTGAACTCCTGACCTCAGGTGAGCTGCCTGCCTCGGCCTCTCAAAGTCCTGGGATTATAGGTATGAACCACCATGCTGGGCTGTTTATTGCACTTTTGAGGGCACACTTTTTTTTTTTTTTTTGAGATGGAGTCTTGCTCTGTCACCCAGGCTGGAGTGCAGTGGCCTGATCTCAGCTCACTGCAGCCTCAGCCTCCGCCTCCCAGATTCCAGCGATTCTCCTGCCTCAGCCCCCAAGGTAGCTGTGATTACAGGCGTGCACCACCACGCCCAGCTAATTTTTGCATTTTTAGTAGAGACCAGGTTTCCCCATGGTGGCCAGGCTGGTCTTGAACTCCTGACTTCAGGTGATTCATGCCTGCAGTGGCTCATGCCTGTAATCCAAGCAGTTCGGGAGGCCGAGGCAGGTGGATCATTTGAGGTCAGGAGTTCAAGACCAGCCTGGCCAACATGGTGAAACCCTGTCTCTACTAAAAATACAAAAATTAGCTGGGCGTGGTGGCGGGTGCTTATAATCGCAGCTAATCGGGAGGCTGAGGCAGGAGAATCGCTTGAGCCTGGGAGGCGGAGGTTGCAGTGAGTCGAGATCGTGCCATTGCACTCCAGTCTGGGCAACAGAGTGAGACCCTGTCTCAAAACAGAACAAAACAAAACAAAACAAAACAAACAAAAACCAACCAAAAAAAAACCCATGTATGATATGTCTTTCCAGATTTTTATGTTTCTGTCTTTTTTCTTTTAAATAAAACGGGATCCATACTAACATTGTCTTTTATCTTAAAGGTTTGTCTTAAAAAGTTATAACTTGGAGATCTCACCTTGTTAATATAGATCGGCTACATTTTAAAAGTGGGCATGAAAATCTTCTGTTATGTATGTACTATCATTAATTCTGTTCATTTTTTCCCACTAGTACTATCAACTACAGTAAAGACCTTCCTCTGGCCCAAGGAATCAAGTTTCAGTAAAGGTGTTTTAGATGAACATCCCTTAATTTGAGGTGTTCCGGCAGCTGTTTTTGAAGAAGACAAAATTAAAGTTTTCCCTGAATAAATGCATTATTATGACTGTGACAGTGACTAATCCCCCTATGACCCCAAAGCCCTGATTAAATCAAGAGACTCCTTTTTTAAAAATCAAAATAAAATTGTTACAACATAGCCATATTTACTAGAAGATGGGTTAGATGGATTTTTATTATGTCAACTAGTTGTACATGGCTTTTTAAAAGTTAATGGTTATTTTGTAATTAGAAAAAAAATAGTACATACCAGGGTAGGAATTTGGGAAAATACAGAACCGAGGAGAAAAGAGAAGTCTTTGCAGTAGATACGGGGTGTCTCCTGACCAAGCGAAGGATTCGGCGGTGGAGGGTGAATATTGCTTGACATTACCCACCTATGGCGTGTGTTGGATGGCGTGTGTTTGAAAGGGAGATGCATTCCCCTATATGCTTGGACCATAGTTCAGTATTCATGTGGAATAACTTGCAGTGCTTAAAATGACAACAGGCATTCATCACAGTCGTGGCTCTTGCTTATGAAGGCTTTGTCAACTTGGAAGAGATTTGTGGGGTAGACGGATTTTGTTCCTGTGCTGGTGTCGGCCACCTGCTGGAGGACTCTGAGGCCAAAATTGCCTGTGCAGAATTGTATAGAAAGTGCATCTGGAGGCTGGGTGAGGTGGCTTACACCTATAATCCCAGCACTTTGAGAGGCCGAGGCGGGTGGATCAGTAGAGGCTAGGAGTTTGAGACCAGCCTGGTCGATATGGTGAAACCCTGTCTTTACCAAAAAATACAAAAATTAGCCCAGTGTGGTGGCAGGCGCCTGTAATCCCAGCTATTAGGGAGGCTGAGGCAGGAGAATTGTGTGAACCCAGGAGGCAGAGGTTGCAGTGAGCCTAGATTGTGCCACTGCCTGGGCAACAGTGAGATCCTGTCTCCAAAAAAAAAAATAAAAAGTGCATCTGGATTTTTTTTATACAACCTTAGACCATTTTCTTTAGCTTTAGGCGTCTGCAGTTGCCCTTAGATCTGTTCTCAATCCTCAGTGTATGTGGCAGCATGTGGTCACAGAGCTGGGCAAAGTTCACTTTCTCTTTGCTGACAGTCTCACCTTTTCTCATTGGGAAGCTGCGCAGGAGCCTTTGGGCTGGTTCAGCCCAGAGGCCCCTGTTCTCCTGCCTTCCTGGCACTCTCTGCTCCCCTTCTGCATGGCACCCCTCTACTCCTGCCAGGTTGGACTGGAGCAGAGGCCTTTGAACAAGATGACATTTGTAGACAACCTGATCCATCAGGATGTGGAGAGATTTGGACAAATGGCAAATAATTTGGGGTTGAATTATGGCCCAGAGAAGTAAGCAAATGAAAAACTAAACAATTATAAATGTATCTGGGAAGCAAAGGTATTCATAATATGTCCCATGGCCAGCTGCGAGCAGTATTTAACTAGACATGCTGTTGTCAATATTGAACATGAATCAAGCCAAATACTGATATAGCTATTGAGAGAAGGTTGGCAGGAAGAAATCATGGGTGAGGGTAGGGGGGAGTGCTTAGCTATAGATTTTAGGTAAAACTGATTCTGAAAGCTTTCTTTGAAACAAATTTATAATTTTTCTTCTACATGTTTCTAGCACAAGGACTCAATTTTTTTGGTTATAATGTTCATTAAAACATATGCCTTCAATTTGTTCCTCTTTGTTCTTTTTTGCTGATTTAGCAGATATAAATCACTTGTTAGTATTTTTAACTACCCAAGTTAAAATGTACATTTGTAAGTGTTATTACTGGTCTTATATTTGAAGGTGCGAGAGGTCTTGTGCTGCTCATTACTGGTTATATTGAGCATTTCATAACTCCTAAATCCTGTGTTCCAACCGCTATTGCTGACAATGCCAAGCCTCCATTGTGGATGTGGGGAATTGTGTTTAGCATGCTTGCTTCTGCCACGGCACTAAAGCCTAACTTGCTTAGGATCTTGCTGTACTTGGAGAGAGCATCCATTCACTGAGCCTAGCAGCCAGGCTCTTGTGACTCCCTGGGAAGTGGGTGAAGACCTAGCTCCTGGCTGCAGCTGTGGGGAGGCAGACCCTTCAGATGAAGACTTCTCACAATGGAGGGGAGGCAGTTTTCTCAAAGGAAATTGAGTGCTATTTTGTATTCTGCTTCCCACTTTCTCTTTCAGGTTGGGAATCTGTTAAGCCTCCTCTCTCTCCTGCTCTGCAACCACAGAACACTTCTTTTTTTTTGGTGTCTCAGTTTTACCTACACTGGAGTGCAGTGGTGCAATAGTGGCTCACTGCAGCCTCCAACTTCTGGGCTCAATCTGTCCTTCCACCTCATGCTCCCCAGTAGCTGGGACTACAGGTGCATGCCACTGTGCCCACCTAATTATTTATTTTTTTTTTGTAAAGATTGGGTCGTACTACATTGCTCATGCTCGTCTTGAACTTGTGGCCTCAAGCAATCCTGCCGCCTCAGCCTCTTGAGTTGTTGGGATTACAGGAGTGCGCCACCATGCCCAGCTCTGTGGAAAATTCTCTGTGGCATTCTGTCTCCTGAAAATGCCGAAGGGACCAAGAGGGCCCAGTGTCCTTCCTCTTCTGTTCCCTGGCACTTTCAGACCATTTTCCTGTTGCCGTCATTCTAACAAAGGTTGCAGATTGGAAAGCTGATTTGGAATGTTAAGTGTTTTCGGTTTCAGTATTTTTATGAAATTCCTATGGTCTCCAACACAGTTTTTATTTTTATTTTTATTTATTTATTTATTTATTTATTTATTTTTTACACCTGGCTTGATTCACTTGCTTACCCTGATTCCCTTATTTAGGTCTCTGGAGACATATGCAATGGTGACCATTTCTGCAATTTCTACCCTATTAGCACTTACCTCCCCTTCCCCATAACCACTCACGTTTCATTTTATTTGTGCTATTTGTTGGTCTTACAGTTTTAAAAGAGGAGGTGTGAAGAGATTAGATACAAGTGGCTGCCATTAATCTTCAGTCCCATAAACAGTACATGTTGATGTACCAGAGTTTTAGGTTTTTCATATAATAAAATATATTGATCTTTTATAGTTTTTCCAATTTAAGTTTTGAAAGTTAGGTTACAACTATATCTTTTTGATTTTTCTTTATTGTGAGGTGTATTTTTAAAGATCAAAGTAATACTTGCATACAGCTAAAAATTCAAAAGGGGCTAGGTACAGTGGCTCATGCCTGTAATCCCAGCACTTTGGGAGGCTGAGACGGGCAGATCACTTGAGCCCAGGAGTTCGAGGCCAGGCTGGGCAACATGGTGAAACCCTGTCTCTACAAAAAATACAAAAGTTAGCCCAGTGCAGTGGTGATCACCTGTAGTCCCAACTATTCGCAAGGCTGAGGTGGGAGGATTGCTGGAGCCCAGGAGGTCAAGGCTGCAGTAAGCTGTTATCATGCCATTATACTTCAGCCTGGGCAACAGAGTAAGACCCTGTTTAAAAAAAAAAATTCAAATGGGCCTAGAATGCTTATAATAAAAACTAGCAGCTCACATTCTCACTCTACCCAACTCCTGATTCCATTCGACAACAACCACCTTTTCTACTTTTGACTTTTCTAATTTTCTCTTACTTACCTACATATTTCTAGTTGTGCAACCATCACCACTGTCTAGTTCCATCCAAAACATTGCCATCTCCCCCAAAATCTTGTACCTATTAAGCAGTCATTCCCCACTCCCACCCTCCCCCAGGCCCCAGCCACCATTGATCTGCTTTCTGTCTCTATGGACTTGCCTATTCTGGATATTTCATATAAATAGAATCTCTTACTAATTTCCAAACAGTTGGATGATCTGTGTCACATGCCTATCATTAATGTTTTCCAGTTACTTGGTGTCAGTTTCAGTTTTTGTTTTGCTTGCTTTTTTTTTCCTGGTATTGACTCCCCAAGGGCCTTTTGTCCCCCTGCTCCCATGTGGCTGCTCTCTAGGGCAGCTGCAAAGGTGTCATCCTTGAACTCCCCTTTGCTGCTCTTCTATGTTACAGCCTCTTGTTCACTGCATCCTGTTTTTCTCTTTATTGCTTTATGCTCTTCTTTTGCTGGAGCCTATCCTGCAGAAGCTTCCCGCCAATGATTGTTTTGGAGGAAATTGAAAACCAAACCAAAGCTCTCCTATCCAAGGGGAAGAACTTTATCTCCATATTGATTGAATATAGGATTCTAGATTTAAAATGTTATAGGCAGTTAGAGTTTGCTGTTATTTTTTCTTCTATTGGAAAGGTCCACAAATATTTTATTGACATTTTTGTCTTTAATCCATCTGGATTTGGGTTACATGTTGTGATTTGTCTACGTTATTTCCCTTTTAAAAATAAAAATAATTCCTCAACTCCAATTAGACAATTGGGTTGTCCTTTTCACACTGATACCTCTTTTATAGTATACTGCATTCTTACGTATAACAGGATCTGTTTTTAGCTGTGTATCCTGATTCAGTAATTGGTATATGTGTGTGTGTATATAGATAAATAGAATGCCATTTCCACATGCAGACTGAAGGGCAAGCTTACTCCTTTTTCTATGACTACATCTCCTGTCAGGTGTCCCCTCTGCCGTGGCTCTATAGGATTCTGTTAGATAGTGGTGGTCATTGCACAACTCTACAGATATACTAAATGCTACTCAATTGCTCACTTTAAAATGGGTTAAAATGGTGAGTTTTATGTTGTATTTTACAATAAGAGAAACATACAAAGCAAATTAAGCAATAAAAAGGGCAGTTACTACAGGGAAAATCACATTTAATTCTGTGATCTTTTAAATTTCTTCTATTTAAATTGTTTTAGAGTTCTACATATATTATCTATGTGACCTGCAAAAAGTAACCTGATCTCTTTGAACTTCATTTTCTTGTCTGTAACGTGGGTTGTATCAGTTTGGTTTCTTTGTGGCAAGCTGCGGAAACCAATTATGTCTTTAGCAAACATGGTCTGTTTTGGAAAGCCCAGATCCAATTTGCCTCTCCAGATCCACTCTCTTAACATTCTCCTGCAGTGTGTCCTTAGGGGCTGATCTCTACGGTGCGCTTCATCTGGGCTTGCTTTATCCTCTGGCTTCTGATTGTGTTTGGCCAGTGGTAGAAAATCAGAGCAGAAAAAAAAATGTCAAGAGTATTTTATTTTTTAAGGAAAATGTACACAAAGCGTGTTTATTGGGATGATTTCTCATTCATCCTGATTCACGGTTGCTGCTTCCTCCTAAGGAACATTCTTCTGTAAGCTTTGCTTGTCCTTCTGTAGGCTGATAGGAGAGTGGAACAGCCAACACACACAACTTTGGGCATGGCGAAAGAGCATGGTGACTTTATAGCATCCTGGTCATTTCACATCCGTGAAGAAGGAATTGGTTCGTCACCAGGAGCTTCTCATGTTTTCTCTTCTGGAGAGGCATGAAGGAGATCCTCTAGAGACATGTCGCCGGAAAGTTTATTCCTTTCTCTGTGTCTACATCTCCTGTTAGATGGCCGCTCTGCTGTGGCTCTGTAGATTCTGCTAACATGACTCCTTTTTTTTTTATCCTTTAGTCTGCAAGTGGAGATGGAATTCTGTTGCTATTTCCTGAGTTTGTCTCCTTTACCTCTAGGGACCTAGCTAGGTAGCAGGTAAAAATCAACTGTCTCGTAGAAACGCCACTGCTAGAATGAGTGAACTTCAACTGTTTTTAGGCTTTTTGTTTCTCAAAACTGCAGGAAAGGACCAAGCAATTCACCTAGCATAGATCATTTACCTTTAAGGTAATTTACCTGCCCCTTGGCAAGGGGAGAGCAAAACACCTGGATTAATAGTCCTAATGCTGAAATGAAGGACAGGTAGTTCCCCTAAAAGAAATTAGAGTTGTTATCCTAGGTAAGAAACACAGATGCTGCTAAGCTTAAACAATCTATTTCCACTGTATGAGGATGCTAATAATATCTGTCCCATGCAATTATTAGGATTAAAGAGTAAAATTATAAAAGTTAACAGTGCCTGGTAGGTTCATGGTAAGGGCTCAATAAATGTTGGGTACTGTTATTAAGATGTTTTCCACATTCGTTTTCAGCTTTTAATATTTTAATTATTTTCCTAAATAAAATTTAGAAACATTTTCCAGGTTTTTAAAAAAGAAATTTCTTTGGGATTTTTATTGGACTCAAATTTATAAGTTAGGAAGAACTAATATGTAATACTCAGATCTTAAAAACATCAGTGATACGTATTTTGATCAAATTTTTATGGTTCCTAGCAAAATTCTGTCGTTTATTTCATGCAATGTCTTAACAACTTTTAAGTTTATTCCTATATATTTTATGATTTTGGATTTTTTTTTTTAAGTCTGTGTTGCCCAGGCT
Source organism: Nomascus leucogenys (assembly GCF_006542625.1). Taxonomy (NCBI): domain Eukaryota; kingdom Metazoa; phylum Chordata; class Mammalia; order Primates; family Hylobatidae; genus Nomascus; species Nomascus leucogenys. Next base: position 134,490,466 of record NC_044382.1, on the reverse strand, counting down.
GGAGTGCAGTGGTGCTGTCTCAGCAGACTGCAACCTCTGCCTCCTGGGTTCAAGTGATTCTCATGCCTCAGCTTCTCGAGTAGCTGGGATTACAGGTGCGCACCACCATGCCTGGCTAATTCTTGTATTTTTAGTAGAGACAGTGTTTTGCCATGTTGGCCAGGCTGGTTTCGAACTTCTGGCCACAAGTGATCCACCTGCCTTGACCTCCCAAAGTGCTGGGATTACAGGTGTGAGCCACCGCGCCCAGTTCAGTTGTTATGGTGAATGAGATTCCCCATCTTACGCATAAATTATTGCAGAGACCATTTACTTCCCAAGGTAGATTAGGTTTGAAAATAGAAACATAGATCCAACAACTACTCACTATTTGCTATTTGCTTGTTGAGAATCCTTACAGCCTGGCAATTCCAGGGTTATAGAAATCTGGCCCCCATTCAGATATAATCAATTTGTCTTTACAGTGTTGACCTGTAGGTGTCACTGTTGGTCAAAGCAAACGTCTGTTTAGCAGTGAAGTGAGTTGTGTTGACTTTGTATCCAGGAGGTCACCATGGAAAAGTTTTTGCAGTCAACAGACAATGCCCCACATTTATGAGCTGCTTTACTTTCCAGCACCATTGGTAACTTGCCTCTCCTACTGCCTATAATTGCAGGTTTGTATCTTTTAAGTTAAAAATGTGGCTGGATGTAATGGCTTATCCCTGTAATCCCAACATTTGGGGAGGTCGAGGAGGGAGGGTTGCTTGAGCCCAGAAATTTGAGACCAGCCTAGGCAACATAGTGAGACCCTGTCCTAACAAAACAAAACAAAACGAAACAGAACATTTTTTAAAAAAATTTTCCATCCATTCTTCTTTCCCTGCAGTGAGCATATGTGTGATGCTATTCCATTTTGAAGAACTCCATGGGTCATTCGTTTTATTTACACTTAAATGATGCTTACTGTGTTCCAGGCACTTTTCAAAGCACTTAGCAAATATAAACCCATGGAATTCTCATAACCCTAGGAAATAGATATTATTATGATCTTCACTTTATTGATTTGGAAAGTGAGGCACAGAGAGGTTGAGTAACTTTCCCCAGGTCACACAGCTGATAAATGATGGGGCTGAGATTTGAATCCAAGTAGCCTGGCCTCAGAGTTAGTATTCTTATGAATGTGAATAGTGTCCCTGAAATAGCAGAGTTCTTATTTCCTCGCCTTCCCTGTTTGACTCTCTTAATTGTCGACTTTTTTTTTTTGCAGTGTCTTTTAATGTGACATAATCACAAACTTAAAGAAAAGTTGCAAGTACATAGAACTTTTCCCCCTAAATTATTTGAGAATGTTGTTGATCTGATGCCCTGTTACTCCCAAATGCTTTAGTGTATATTTCCCACAGACAAGGACATTTTCCTGCATAACTACAATACAACCATCAAAATCAGGAAATTAGGATTGATGTGTGTATTAGTCTGTTCTCACAGTGCTATAAAGAACTACCTGAGACTGGGCAATTTATGAGAAAAGAGGTTTAACTGACTCACAGTTCCACAGGCTGTACACGAGGTGTGGCTGGGGAGGCCTCAGGAAACCTAACACATGGCGGAAGGCGAAGGGAAGCAGGCATGGTCTTCACATGGTCGGAGCAGGAGGAAGGGAGTGAGGGGGGAAGTGCTACACACTTTTTTTGTTTTTTTTTAAACGGAGTCTTGCTCTGTCGCCCAGGATGGAGTCCAGTGGCACGATCTCCGCTCACTGCAAGCTCTGCCTCGCCTCCCGGGTTCACACCATTGTCCTGCCTCAGCCTCCCGAGTAGCTGGGACTACAGGCGCGTGCCACCATGCCTGGCTAATTTTTTTCTATTTTTAGTAGAGATGGGGTTTCACCCTGTTAGCCAGGATGGTCTCGATCTCCTGACCTCGTGATCCGCCTGCCTCGGCCTCCCAAAGTGCTGGGATTACAGGAGTGAGCCACCGGGCCCCGACGCACTACACACTTTTAAACAACCAGATCTCTTGAGAACTCTATCACGAGACGGCACTATGGGGATGGTGCTAAACCATTAGAAACCACCCATATGACCCAATCACCTTCCACCAGGCTGCACCTCCAACACTCGGGATCACAATACGTAAGATTCGGGTGGAGACACAGAGCCGAATCATACCAACGTGTTACTAATATCTAATCCTCAGATCCTGTTCAACTTTTGCCCCTTGTATGTTGTCATATCTCTTTAGTCTCTTTTAGTCTTCTCTTGACTTTCATGCTTTTGAAATTACACGCCACTTATTTCATAGATCATCCCTCAACTTGACGTTTCCTCATAATTAAATTCAGGTTGTGCATCTTAAGCCGTACACTCACAGAAAAACACCGTATTCTCACCTGCATCCTATCAGGCAGTGTGTGATGTTATTTCCGTTTGCCCATACCAATGATATTAACTTTGATTTCTTGATTAAGGTGGTGTCTGCCAGCGATCTCCCCTGTGAAACATCTCTTTTACCCTTTGTAAATTAATAGGTCTTTGTGAGGGGAGATACTTTGAAACTATGTACATGTCCTGCTCTCCATCCAACTTTCCATTGATTCCCTTATTTATATTTGTATGTACTTAAATTTTTCTATTTTATCCAATGAGTTATAATCCATTTATTACATTACTTTGATGCTCAAAATAAATTTTTATATCCCTGATTTGGCCAGCAGGACTCCCTTCAAGCTGGCTTCACTGTCCTTTCAACATGTTCCTGTCCTTCTCTGAGCACTTCCTTTCTTTTTGGCACAAGATGTTCCAGGCTCAGTTTGTACTTTTCCTGCCCCAGCCCTAGAATCAGCTGTTTCTTCAAGGAGCCCAGGTCTTTTTTGGTAAAGCGTCATGTTTATCAGCCAGAGTCTAGTGTAGGGATGCCTATTGATGTGGGGATGTCACTGCTCCCAGGCCCTTGCAGCTGGCAGACATGTACATCTACATTTATTTATAAATCTGTTTATATGGACAAGTGTGAGTTTACATAAAACTTCCGAATCCTATCCAACACCACAGCGTTCCTTTTTAGTTTTTTCCTTTCAGTATCTGCAACTCTTGTCTGATGAGAAACCTGCCTCACTACCCTTGATGCATTTTTTTGTAGATCACTCCCTGTGTATCACTTATCTCCCATCCCAAGAGGACGCCCTCCTCACCTCTCTCCGGTTCTGATGGTGCTGGACTTGTCCTTACGTGAGTGCCCTCATCACCTAGTTCAGGCTCTGACACCCATGTACAGCTCCTCTCCATCGAGGCACTCTTCTCACCCATCTAATGGCTTCAGGACTGAATTGTTTGGGAAGGGAAGAGGTAGAGAAAGAAGAACTGATCTTTCCTTAAATGCAGAATTTTGAGTCAGAATCAAAATAGTACTTGACTGCCCCATGCGTGCTTGTTCTGGGGCAGGAAGGAGAGATATCTGGACTTAAGCTGGAAGAGTGGAATAGGCGGGGTGGGCACAGGTCCCGGAGGTAGAGCACCTGCCTTCCAGGCACAGCTCTGTTTCTAAGCGGCCAAATGATCTTAGAGAAGTAATTTGATCTCTTGTGCCCCAGCTCTTCCAATAATGAATTGGACCAAATCTAAATCAAAGACTGGTGCCCCATGGCCAAAATTGGCCTAAGTGCTTATTTTGTTTGGGAGTCAACTTCCTTTCTTTTTTATTTATTTATTTATTTTTGAGACAGGGTCTCCCACTGTTGCCCAGGCTGGAGTGCAGTGGTGTGGTCATGGCTCACTGCAGCCTTAACTGCCTGGGCTCAAGCAATCCTCCCACCTCAACCTCTCAAGTAGGTGGTACCACAGACGCATGTCACCATACCTGGTGAATTTTTTTATTTCTTGTAGAGATAGGGTTTTGCCATGTTTCCTAGGCTGGTCTCAAAATCCTGAGCTCAAGCAATCCACCCACCTCAGCCTCCCAACGTGCTGGGAGTGATACAAATAGGAGGCAGGGAGATACTGCAGTAGAAGAGGATGGTTCCCTGGCAAAGGCCCCACCCTCAAGCTTGGAATCCCACGGCCCTAAATGGGAACAAGCATTCCTGTTTTTGTGCCCAAATGTTGCCTTTAGGCCCACCATGCCGCCTATCCTGTACCCATATAAACCCTGAGCAGAAGAGCAGAGAAACATAAGAGCAGTGCAGCAGAGAAGGAGAGAAGGGAAGGAGCATCTGAATGTTGAGAGGAGTTTGCCTGGGGATGGTCGGACAGGAGATTGGCTGTGGGTCTGCCTAACTCCAGGGGAAGATCATCTTCCCACTCCATCCCCTCGCCAGGTCCCCATCCATCCTGCTGAGAGCCACCTCCATCTGGCAATAAAATCCCCCTCATTTACCATCCTTCAATTTGTCCATGTGACCTGATTCTTCCTGGATGCAGGACAAGGACCCGGGTACCAAGAGGGCACTGAGCTAGTTAACACTTAAGCCATCTGCGACAGCAGAGCTAAAGAAGTACTGTAATATGTCCATTGGGGCTTCAGGAGTTACAGGCACCCACCCCTAGATGCTACTGTGGCGTCAGAGCCCAAAAGCGCTTGCCCCAGCTCCTGCATGCTCCCCCTCCTCTAAGGGGTTTGAGTGCACAGTGGCCAAACAGATGAGCCACACTCGGTCACACGTCTCTGAGGGGGGTCAGGGAACTCTCCCGTTTCAGGATTATAGGCATTAGCCACTGCACCAGGCCAGGAGACAAGTTTCAAAAAAATCAAATTTAAGTTTCTTTAGTTGGAGGCTGTGCACTCCAATTAGCCCCAGGTGGGTGACAGCTCAGACCATCTTTCCCAACTTTATAAATTTCCCTCTCTGGGCTAAGTTACATTTCAAGCCTCTTCTAGCTCAGCATGGCCTCTTCTCCATTTGCTATGCTCTGGCTCAGCAGATTCTTAATCTATGGCACCAGGCCTGTCAAGAGACATGCATTTGATTCCCAACTTTTAGCCAGGAAACACTGGGAAAGCCACATCCGAGTGGGTTGCTGCTGCTGGCTCGGGTGGCTGGGTTTTATTCCCTTATTTGGCCCCGCCCACATCCTGCTGATTGGCCCATTTTACAGAGTGCTGATTGGTCCATTTTACAGAGTGCTGATTGGCCCATTTACAATCCTTTAGCTAGACACAGAGCACTGATTGGTGTATTTACAATCCTCTAGCTAGACAAAAAAGTTCTCCAAGTCCCCACTCCACCCAGGAAGTCCAGCTGGCTTCACCTCTCAGTGTTATTGATGGAAGCACTTAGATCTCCCTGCTTTCTGTGTGGAGCTGGTCTAGGCCTGGACCATCCTTGGGGCAGTCATTTAATTAAGTGAGGCTCAGAGGTCTGGACTGATGGGTCACCCTGATTCAAAGAGAATTTCTTCAGTAAACAGGGTCTAGAGGAAACCACATAGTCTGGGGGCTAAGCCCCTGTTTGGCAGGTCCGGGGATTGAGCAAGAAGACACTTGCCTGGATGAGCAGAGAAAGGAGATGGGGCTGTGTCTTGAGTCTATAGGCTGGGTCACTGGAGGTATGGTAGGATCTCTAGAGCTGCCTCTAATGACAGCAGAGTCTCTTCAAGAAACTTATGAAAGGGACCAAATTCTTTTTCTGATTACCTTTCTAGCTTCTCTGGCTGAGCCCCTATATATTGGATTGACATAGACAGATTAACAAAAGAAAACAATCAGAATTTTATTAGCATGTGCATTGCAATTACATGTGGGAACACTCAGAGATGAATAAACTGAAAGGTTTGGTTGGAACATGGGCTTATAGCATTTTAGCAAAGGACCAATAGTTTTTTTTTCTTTTTTTTGAGACAGAGTTTCACTCTTGTTGTCCAGGCTGGAGGGCAATGGCACAATCTCGGCTCACCACAACCTCTGCCTCCCAGGTTCAAGCCATTCTCCTGCTTCAGCCTTCCAAGTAGCTGGGATTACAGGTGCGTGTCACCTCATCCGGCTAAGTTTTGTATTGTTGGTAGAGACGGGGTTTCATCATGTTGGCCAGGCTGGTCTTGAACTCCTGACCTCAGGTGATCTGCCTGCCTCGGCCACCAAAAGTGCTGGGATTAAGGACGTGAGCCACCGCACCTGGCCCCAATACATTTTTTAGAGAAGTGACAGGACAAAGGAAAAGGACCTGAGTCTCTAGGGGCAGCAAATTGTGGGAAGACAAATATATGGGAAACCAATTGCAGATAAAGGCCTGTTAGTAAAGTTTGCTTCACGGGTTCCTCTGGTGCCATCTCTAGGCAGCTAAGGATCTAAAGTTGTCTCCAGTGATTAACTTTTTTTCTTCCTGATGGAGAGGGGAGGAAGAAAATATTCGTAAATTTATGTCTAAGATGGGGAGTGCAGAGAGCTTTTCTTGTATCTGTTTCTTCTCAATTGCCTTCAGCTCAAAATAATCCTTATGTCAAAGTGTCATATTTTGAGGTGGCATATTCTGCCAGCCTACAGTCCCAAGAACCTTGGCTAGAATGGATTGGTCTTGGATTGCAGTGAGTTGAACAACTGTATAGAAGTGTAGAAGAAGGAAATATCTTCTAGTTGAGTTTTAACTTCTGTTTTGAGCTGGTGAACTCAAATCGTTCACTGAATATTTAAATTCTTTGACTTTCACCTGTGAAAATCTCCTGAATGAAATGAGATATTTGACCCTATTTAGGGGGTCACTGAACATGCTTCTAACATGAAAACATTCAGCTGTGAGCTGGGAAGGTGAGTTGTGCTCACAATCTCAAACAGGGTCGGGGAGAGAAGATTTACATGTTCTGTCCCCTGTGCCCTTTCTTGGGGCCTAGAGGACACAATAACTTATCTTTCCTGGGGATGGTATAAAGGAACATCAACTTGCTCCTATTTTGTACTGGAGAAGCTTAAAGAATCAGATGCTAGTTTTATACTACATCCCTCAGTATTAAAAGCTTTAATTTAAAAAAGAAAAAATAACAGCTGGGCACAGTGGCTCATGCTTGTAATCCCAACACTTTGGGAGGCTGATGTGGGAGGATCGCTTGAGGTCAGGAGTTGGAGACTAGCTT